>NW_024871134.1:1167500-2518360 GCF_019054845.1 Dipodomys spectabilis
AACTTTTCTGCCTGGGGTGGCTTTGAACGATAATCTTCAGATCTCAGTCTGTTGAGCAGCTGGGATTACAGGCATGAACCACCCGTGCAGCCTGCATATGAGGTTGCAGCACTTTCGATGTCTCTGTTCTCAGAAATGCATTTACCTGACAACAAAAAGTTACTTTTTGAGGAATTTGATTTTTACAAAGCTCATCAATTCATAAGCTTTCACGAAGTTATGAATTTATGAGGTTTTGTTTCAAATACATCTTGATGATATTTAGAAGGAAGATTCCAAATAGATAAGAAAAAAACCCCATGTCTCAAAAATATAAATTTCTATTGCTTACTAACATGTTTAAAACAGGAGCTGGTAGCATTCAACTTCTCAGGAAACTGAGATCTGAGAATTGTGGTTCAAAGCCAACCTGAGGCAGCAAAGTCTATGAGATGTTCCAATTAGCCACTGAAAATCTGGAAGTGGAGCGGTGGCTCAAATGGTAGAGCAACAGGTAGCCTTAAGCAAAAATCTAAGCAAGAGTATCATCCCTGAGATCAAACTTTACTTCTGGCACCAAAAACAAAAAAACCCAAAAAAACAAAAAATAGAACACAAAAAAGGAGGTGCTCATGGCTCAGGCCTGTCATCCTAGCTCCTAGGAGGCTGAAATCTGAGGGCTATGGTTTGAAGCCAGCCAGGGCAGGAACATCTGTGAGACTCTTATTTCCAATTAACCACCAAAAAGCCTACAGTGGAGCTGTGACTCAGGTGGTAGAACACCAACTGTGAGTGAAAAAGCTCAGGAACAGCACCCAAACCTTGAATTCAAGCCCCAGGAGCAGCACCTCCCCTCAAAAGGTCAGGGAGCTAATATTGAAGGTTGGAATAAACAGCTATGAAAGAGCTCACACCACCAATAAGATAAGGCATGGAATGACACGGAAAGAAGAAACTGGTAGGAAAAGGTTTTTCCTTTGGCAGGAAACTGGTATTCTGCAGAGTTCTGGGCGTCTTGTCAGTGGACCCAGGGACCAGGACACGACCCCAGTGTCAAATCCCGAAGACAGAAAACCCAAGTGGAAGTCCTCTTCCCTTCTCCACAACCTTTAGTTAACTGGAAGAGCTGACAGTTAAGTGCCAGAGCTCTTGAGATAAACTTAAATCTTATCACCTCCCTAAGGAAACAGCAGGAGGGAAAAGTCCTGAGAAAGGCTTGCTTTTAAGTAAGTCTGGAATAAGAACATGACTGGCAAAGGCATACAATTAGGGCCACTAAGTGTGTGATATAGTTTAACCATCATCAGAAGGCTGGGACTGGAGGTTCCTATTTCTCCATCTTTTTCATTAAAGGGCAAAATATTTAAATATATAAAGAACATTGAAACTGGCCCTTGAGGAGAAGCTGGCTAGAACCCATGGCTATTTGCAATCTAATATTTTTAACTCAAAGAACAGTCCCGAAAATGTGACCCCTGAGGGCACAAATGTTACATGATGGGAGAAGATGCTACAGCAAACTGTCTCCGAACTGTTAGCTGGCACCAGCTCTTCAAGAAGACAATTCTTAAAGCAGGGATACACACGCCAGGTGCCAGTGTTCATGTCTGTAATACCAGCTACTCAAGAGGCTGAGACCTGAGGATCACAGTTCAAAGCCAGCCCCAACAGAAAAGTCTGTGAGACTCTTGTCTTTAATTAACAGCCAAATGCCAGAAGTGGAGCTGTGACTCAAGAGATAGAGCACCATCCTTGAGCAAAAAAGCTCAGGGACAGTGCCCAGGCCCTGAGTTCAAGCCCCAGTATTGGTATATATCAATAAATAAACTCATATAAATAAACTCCTCTTCCTCACCTCTTCCCCCTCTTATTCTTCCCTCCTTCTCCCTCTCCTCTCCAGAGGGTTAGGGTTCATAACAGAGACAAGTAGGCCAATAGTCACTGCTCAGAGAGGCACAGCACCTACTAGGTGTCGTGACATGACTTCTCATTCCTTTCCTGTGGCTCATCTTCCCTCTCCCTCCCAAGCCAAAAAGAAGGAGAAGACTGGAGAGAAAGAATGGCACAGTTTATGGAAATGCACAGGCCTTTTTCTATCTTAACAATGTTCTGCCATTTAACAATGCAACTGGTCTTCAAGCTAAGCAATTAAGTCAGTTTCTGGTGAAAATTTCCTTCCTTATTTTTCCTACATTAATCTGACACTTCTTCCATGGTTGCAGAATACCTTGAGCAAGGCGCCGACATCTCCCAGGAGAGGCAGTGCAACCTGTCGTTAGGGAAGAGGAGAGGGAACAGGAATGTACATGCGTACACAGACAGCACAGAGCACATGCTATGGAGGCCATGTGCACACACAGACATCATGCCAGACGAAGGGCTTCTAGACCCTCACTGCCAGGTCAACAGCTTAGCATGGTTCCAAGTCAAGAAACCATGGGTGGCACTGACAACACTCAGAACTTTCTGAGAAATAAGTCATTTTCTTGCACATGAACATGTAAATTTAGACATTGTTTCAACTCTATCATATGCTTTAGCTTCATGACATACCAACCCGCATGATTTCCTACCACATTTCTGGTTTTCAGTAATGTATAAAGATAAATCTATCAAGACATCAGAGGCTCACACCGGTAACCCGAACTGCTCAAGAGGCTGAGCTCTGAGGATTGAGGTTCAAAGACAGAGGGGCAGGAAAGTCCTTGTGACTCTTAGCTCCAATTAATCAGTCAAAAGCCAGAGGTAGAGTTGTGGCTCAAGTGGTAGAGCCTCGAGCACAAAAAGCTCAGGGACAGTGCCACGCCCTGAGTACAATCTGCATTCAGGACCTGGGACCAGCACACACAAAAAGAGTAATGAGGGGCTGGGAAGGTGGCTCAGTGATAGAGCGCTTGCCTTGTATGCCTGAGGCCCTGGGTTTGATTCCTCAGCACCACATAAGCAAAAAGAAAAAAGCCAGAAGTGGCGCTGTGGCTCAAGTGGTAGAGCACTAGCCTTGAGCTGAAGAGCTGAGGGACAGCGCCCAGGCCGAGTTCAGGCCCCATGACCGGACCCCCCTCCCCCCCAAAAAAAGAGTAATGAATGACTCATCCAAAGAGTGAGTGTTGCCCTTTGCAAAGTGAACTGCTGAGCTGTGGAGGAATGAAACGATTATGAGATGAATGGACTTGCCTTCCAGCTGGTTCTCATGGAAGTTCAAAGAAACTGCTCTAATGCTGGAGAAGACCAACATAGCTAGCATGGCTTGTGTTCTGGCCTCAAGTCTAAATCAGTTTTCTTTCCGAGTCTTTTCTGTGCCCACAGAGCCCTTTCTGGGCTCCAGGCAGGGTGGGGTCCCCAGGAGCCCAGCAGTAGAGCTGATGCTGGCCACAGGGGGCTCTGTGCAGCGTCCCTGCTAGGCATGGCATGAGCCCGGTGGGAGGCAGAAGGGCCTGGGGAGGTTTAGGAGCCAGAAATCAGCTTTGGATTTTATTATACAAAACTCTTAATGCAATGCTATGACCGTATGGCTCTCAAATGAGAATGGCAGAGTCTGAGGCTATTTAAAGGGATTGCACTGTTGCTCAAAGCAAGGTTTATCCTAAAATAAAACTCTGGAACACATGCTCAGTGTCTGAGCCAAATTTCATAATTTGGTCAGCTCAGAAGTGCAAAGCCACAGAACCAAAGTACCCATAGGGAACTTACCCAAAAACTTTTGTTTAGAAAAATCGAATTCCCTTACTAGAATTAGGAAGAACGGGAATTGGAGCATATATTTTATCTGTGTTTCCCATGAACTAAGACATTAGGTTTTGGGGCTTAGCCCTGGGCAAAAGTGGACAGCTGAATTCTACCCTTAGGAAATAAGCATTACACACACACACACACACCCAGCTTGAACATTTTTTCCCTCTCTACAAAATAACAGGATAAAAAAGATCACCGTGTAGTCATCAAGAATTCTAATTAGTTTGGACAACAGAACCCATTAGGTAGACAGTTTGACTCCTAATGTATTAAAGATACACAAGTCAGGCCCAGGCTGTCTGCGTACCGGCTCTCCTGGTGGGCCCGGGGGGCCTGGGTTCCCGTCTCTCCCCGGAGCTCCCTGCAAACAGAGGTGTGGGGGTCAGACCTGTGGTTGGCCTGGCTACAGGGTGTTGGAATGGAGGGTTAGTCAAGAGCAGCCTTACGTGATTCCCGGGGGCTCCTGGCAGCCCAGGGAGACCTCGTGGGCCCTAGAAAAGGAAGAAAATAAAAAGTCTCTTAAAAGGACTTTCAGTTATTTCCTCTAAATAAGAATCAGATTTGCTGTGCTGACAGCCTACCTGAACACCTGGCTCTCCGGCTGGTCCCGGGGAGCCCTGTGTAAAATGAGCAATGGTTACTACAATTCTCCCAGGACTGTCCACACATCACCGGTTTTGTAAAAAGATTTCTCCACACTCTGGACACTGTGCCCTGGCCATCCTCCACTACACACCTGTGGCTGGGTGTCAGCAATTTGCTCAGATCCCTGGGGCATCTCTCATTTGTTCCTGACAGTGAGACTCGACAGTGGCTGAACTCTACCTGATCACAAACCGCCAGTGCTTCCTTTCCCATCTTCCTTCTCACAGAAATCACTGGAACCAGGGTTTAGTCATAGGACTTGAGTTAAAACGTTATCTGTTATTATTTCCTACTTTTAGAAAACTAGAATTTGGACAAACTTAAATGAAGCTGAGATGATGAGAGACCATAATGACATTGATTCTATCTTCATTTCATAGCCACGGACCAGGGATTTAGGAACTCACAGCCTACACCAAGTAAAGACCTCATCATCAATTTTCTTTTCTTATCTTTAAAATAAGTGTTTTTATCACTGCCATTGTGAAAGCCATTTGTTCCCTTCCAATTTACACTGTGACCCTAGTGGATTGTTTCCTTAAATTCATTATCTCCTTAGTAACTTTCTTTGTTTAACAATTTCTCATCTCCAATGGCTGCTTCTGCTTTTGCTATTATGGTTTGATGTGTCCTCCTAAAGTTCTGGAGTCATAAACTGAGTCCCCACATTCCTGTGTGGATGCTGTGTGGGGAGCAGTCCTGCCAGTGGCCCCCCTAAGCCCAGTGATTCCCAAGCCCAATGTCCCCTCTCCCAAGGCAGCTTTGCTGGCTTTGTGAAGAGGAGGAGGAACCCAGTGCCAGAGGTTCACACTTTTCATCCCAGCTGCTCATGAGGCTGAGATCTGAGGACCATGGTTCAAACTCAGCCTGGGCAGAAAAGTCTGTGAGATTATCTTCAATGAACCAGCAAAAAAGGTAGAAACAGAGCTGTGGCTCAAGTGGTAGAGCACCAGCCGTGAGTAACAGAGCCAAATGAAAGTGGGAAACCCTGAGTTCAAGCCTTAATACTGGCACATACACAAATAAAAAGTACTTGAGTGGATCACACTTACCATTCTGCCGGGAATTCCTACCCCTGGGGGCCCCACGTCCCCTGGGGAGCCATGGATCCCGGGAAGCCCTCGCTCGCCCTGTGGGGAGAAGCAGGCCCGTTAGTGCAAGCCCACCATGTGGTTATTCTCCTGAAGCAGCTGTGAGGACTCTGTACCTTTGGGCCTCGGGGTCCAGGCACTCCAGGCCGTCCATCTAACCCCTGAAAGGGAACAAAAGAAACAAACAACTTCTTAAGACCTTGAAAACAGTCTAGAAGTCCCAATCCGTTGTTCATTTTACTTGAGTTAAGCCCCTTCTGCACAAAGAATTAAGGACTCCGACTCAGACAAATCTCAGTAGGTTAAAGGTATTTATATAATTACTTTAAAATGAAGTGGAGGCCAGTGGCTCACACTTGTAGTCCTAGATACTTGAGCGGCTGGGATTGGGAGGCTCAAGGTTCATGGTCAGTCTTGTCTAGGTAGGAAAGTTTGCCTCAGGCTTGATGGAGGAGGTTGGGAGGGTCACAGGCCAGCCCTGGGAGAAGCCCGCAAAGGTCTATCTTGGCATACACCTGTGACTCCAGCAATGTGGGTGGACCATGGGGGTGGAAAGCAAGAGCTTATTCTAAGACAGCCATCAAAAAGCAGGGCTGCAGGTACAACCCACGGGTTAGCACTGGCCTAGCAAGGTTGAAGCCCTGACTCAACTCCAGTCCACCAACAAAACAAAAAACACTAAAAATAAAGCACCGCAGTTTTGTGGGAGATGCCTGGCACAGTGCACCAGAGGACCACGCGGTCAGCACCAGCCTGGGCACAGCCCAGGGGGAAATGTCATCTTTGTCTTCAGGCAGAGAAAGGTTTTGGTTTTAAACCAGTGGCTCCTACCTGCAATACTACCTTTTGAAGGGGCTGAGATCCTGAGGATCATGGTTCCAAGACAAAAAAAAAAAAAATCCTTGACACGCTATTTCCAATTAATTAGCCAAAGTATTGACTGGAGGCATGGTTTAGGTAACAGCACCAGGTGAGCAAGCAAGCAGAATAAGCTTGTGTTCAAACTTCAATATTGGCAAAAAGGGGGAAAAAAATCTATGCTCAGGATTCAGAGGGCCCCGACTCCTCCCCGAATCATGTGGAAGACATCCCGCGAGTTATTTTTCTCTCCAGCACACATTCAGAGCTGTTTCCAGCCATTTCTTGGCAGGTTGGCACGTACCGGTTCCCCAAGCAGGCTTCTCCCTGGAGGGCCGGCCTCGCCTTTTGGGCCTGGGAGTCCTGGGGGGCCTGTGGTCCCGCCTGCATCCCCCTGAGGAAACAAGACCACCTTATTGAGAGCAGCCGGGCCTGGCCGGCCAGAAGCATCCACCCGCTACACACTGGCCAAGGCTGGGCAGTGAGCTAGGTCACTGCAGGCACCAACCTCTCATTCGCACAGCCTTCACATTCATACTGAGTTTCTGGACATAAGGTCAGTAGAATCATGAAACACATTCCATTCGCACACACGGCACTGATTTAGACAGTCAACTATTATGTGCATATAGTCACTCAGTGTGGACATGCTTCAACAACACAGACATCTATCTATCCTAAAGGATGAGAGTCTTTAGTTCTTAACAGAGTTGGTGTCTGTGTGGACAGCCTCTGTGTCCTCTGTCCTCTCTAGATGACCCCTCCTGTCTTCTGTCTTTATCTCTAGCTGTACTCCTCTGGGCACACGAAGGTTCTGGCAGAGCTGGGCTGGCCGCAGCACACAGTCAGGCAGGGCCAGGACAGCCGCAGTGCACAGTTGCAGCCCAACTGTCCAGGGCTTATCTTATGTGAATGTCTCCCCTGAACCCCAGGCCATCTCACCCTGAACTTCCATGACCCTGAGTGTGTTGTACTCCACACAGCCAGGGATGTGTAAACTGTACCTTCTCTCCTTTATCGCCTTGCTTTCCTGGAGTCCCCGGCTCCCCCGGCAATCCCTGGAAAATTCAGAATTAAAGGGAACATGCAATGGGAACATCTGTTATCAAGATCATCAGGATCACCATTCCATCTGTGAATCTTCCTAAGAGAGCAGAATTTAACCATCTCTAGGGAGATGGGTTGGTTTGGACCTGGTAGGAAAAATACAGTTGAGATAGGTGATTTGTTCTAAGTGAAGCTGACTGGATATAATGGAATGAGAGAGAGAGAGAGAGAGAGAGAGAGAGAGAGACAGACAGACAGACAGACAGACAGACAGACAGACAGACAGACAGACAGACAAAGAGACAGACAAAGAGACAGAGAGAGGAGAGAAACAGCCAAAGAGACAGAGACAGAATTATCTTCATTCCATTAACCGCCAAAAGTTGGAAGTAGAGTTCTGGCTCAAGTGGTAGAATTTCAGCTTTGAGCCAAAAAGCTCAGGGACAGCACCCAGGACCTGAGTTCAAGCCTCAGTTTTCCCCTCCAACTGGCACACAAAGAAAGAGAAGGAAAAGAGAGGAGGGTATGAGAAGGGGAAGAGGGGAGAGGTAAAGGAAGAAAGGGGAAGGGAAGGGAAGGTGAAGGGAGGGGAGACAGAGATACAAATCTTTCAGCTCTCAGACTTGCTCTCAGGGGGCAGGAGGCTCTCATGAGGAGAGCAGAAGACAGCAGATGCTTCCAGTGCTTTCCATAGGTGGGGATCCATGCTGGGACATTGGCTCTCTTCTGGCTTTTCTTTATGTCCTGACATTTCCAGTTTTACTGCAAGAACCCTCTGTGTGCATGGCCAATGCAGTCATTCAGTTTCCCAGACCAGTTTATTGGGCTGACTCCTCAAGAACCCTGCAGGGGCTGTGTGGAGGGAGTTCTACAAGTAGCCCTGGACACGGGGTGTACTGGGGGTCTGTGGACACGACAGGACACAGAGTGGGCTGAGGCTCTGTGGACATCACAGGACATGGGATGCGCTGGGGTTCTATGAACATGACAGGACACAGGGTACTCTGGGGCTCTGTGGACATGACAGGACAGGGGATGTGCTAGGGTTCAGGGTGGACACGACAGGATAGGGGGTGCACTGGGGCTCTGTGGACACGACAGGACACGGGGTGGGCTGGGGTTCGGGGTGGACACGACAGGACACAGAAAGCGCTGGGGTTCTGTGGACATGACAGAGCATGGGGTGGGCTGGGGCTCTGTGGACATGACAGGACTTGGGGTGGGCTGGGGTTCGGGGTGGACACGACAGTACACAGAAAGCGCTGGGGTTCTGTGGACATGACAGGACATGGGGTGCACTGGGGCTCTGTGGACATGACAGGACACTGGGTGGGCTGGGGTTCTGTGGACATGACAGAGCATGGGGTGGGCTGGGGCTCTGTGGACATGACAGGACACGGGATGAGCTGAGGTTCTGTGGGGGACAGGAAGCTATGTCTTTGAGAAATGTAGCACAACTCAGCTACATGAGCACCTACAACTTCCCACATCTTAATTTCCAGGAACTGATGACAGTACTTACGACGTCTCCCCACGGTCCTTGCGGCCCCATGGTGCCGGGCGGTCCTTGCTCACCCTGAAATAGAAGGTGGCTTGCTCTTCCTTTGTTGAAAAGACCTAGTCCTGAATGTTTTTAGGAGGGTGGGGGCTTCACACTTGCTACGCAAGTACTCTAGCAATTGAGCTATGTCCCTCTTTCTTTTATTTTTCTTTTGTTTGAAAGTAGAGTCTCATAAACTTTGCCCAGGATGGTCTCTAACTCATTACTCTCCTGTAGATGGGATTAGAAGCATGTGCCACCATGCCCATCCTGAACCTGAGTATCTGTAGAACAGGATGTGACCGGTATAGACTTCCCAATGCCTCATCTTCTATGCCTGATGCTGGCATCTCCTCTGGGGATACTAAGGTGGTTCTAGATGTTTCACTAATGGTTCTGGTTTTACCAGCAGGGACGGCTGGGAGCCCACAGTGCACATCTCTCCTGCCCTTCCCTCACAAGGCTCTTTCTGGGCACTCCCGCAGGCGCAGAGCTGGGAGCCTCAGCCTCTCCCTCTCGGGATGCTGGGTACTTGTGGTTTAGAGACAGCACCCTGGATCCCAGTCCTTTCACGGGTGCAGCTCAGGATCATGGATTTAGCCGACTGTGTGTACGTGGGAAGTCTTTTAGGGATGCTATGTGCGCTGAAAAAAGAAGTTTTGACTCCTGTGGTGAAGCAGAGGTTGCTACAGCTGTGATAAAGCCCGGTGGGAAAATCGCCCTGAACAAGGTCCCCGGGAGCTACACCCAGGCTCCTTTCAAACTTGGAGAGGGTGTGGCTGCCCTTCCCACCCCACCCCATCAGCAGCCATACCTTCAGTCCTGGGCTCCCCGGCCAGCCGGGTGGACCCGTGTCTCCCAGTTCTCCCTAAAATGCCAGTGGGAGGGAGAGTCAAGAGTTACGGCCAGATTCAGAGGCTCGCTGCGGTGTGGCCACACGAGGGCAAGGACGCCAGGCACTCACCTTCATCCCCGGGGACCCGCCTGCCCCAGGCGCCCCCTGTGAAGGAAGGGAGGGTGTGAGCGCTGTGCACTGACACCAGGGGCTGCCTCAAGGAGGCGTGGCCACAGCACCTGATTTGGAACACTTGTGGCCAATCAAGAAGCACTCATGTATTTTACTTTCTCTAGCCTTGCTGCCCTAGGGACACATTTTCATGCTAGGATTTGAATTCAGAGCCTCACAGACACCACACACTACCACTGGAGTCAGCCCATAGCCCTCTGCACCCCAGGGCCTGCCTCAGACCTCAATCCTCTTACACTCGGCCTCCTTTGCAGCCTGCACTGAGGGGCACGGCACTGCACCTGGCTTATTGATTCAGATAAGGTCTTGGTAACTTTTTGCCCAGGCTGGTCTCAAACCACTCAAATCCTCCTGAACTCTGCCTCTCAAGTAGCTAGGACTACAGGTGTGAGCCACCACACTTGGCTGCCATGGTTGTAGTAGCCATCCCTGCATTCTTGGCTTAGCTGGTATGGTTACAATTTGCCTCAGATTACATTTCCCAGAGAATTAAAGCTTCAGATGAGGGTTGGGAAGAGACTTGAAGGCAATGTTTGCTGGTGGCCCTTCTATCAGGAATAGGTGCTTAATTTTAAATAAGCAGAAAAATAGTAAGATAATCCAAGAGTACAATATGCATTTCTTATTTTCTATTGCATATTCACCTGTTTGATAAATATAATTTGCATCACTATCAGAACTTTGACAAAAGGCATCATCGATTTTAATTCTGCAGTATGATGTTTCATAGTGGAGCATTCACACCTGGTAACTCATACCAATAGCTAAAAATACCTGCTTCACACAACCAAGGCTTAGAGAGTTGTTGCATGATAGCCCCTAACAAGTTTTAAAATAAAAGGCAAGCCATTCACAAAGCCTGCTTAAAAAAAAAAACACATACATAGAATCAGAAGTAACAGAAATCAGAGGAGACAGATGAAGGAGCAGAGTCCCACAGGAGTGGCGATGGCAGTGCTGCTGCTCGTCTCCCCTTCTACTTGGGCTGCAGGGTTCCCCAGAAAGACAGAACCAGGCATGGGTGATTGATTCTTCCTTGCTCCCAGGAGAAGCTGTTTCTGGACGCTGTGTCCCTTCACTAGGGTGGCAATGGCACAATGAGCTAACTGCCTGCTTGTGCCAGAAAAGGTGTCCAGTGTCTCCCCTGGCAGTGGCGGCCTTGCGTGCACCAGCCCGGCACAGTGGTAGCACATCTTGATGCTAAGGCAGGGCCTCCTCTGGAGCAGCTTGGCCGCGGTCCCCAGAGGCTGCTGAGCCTGGCGAGGGCAGCCTGCCCCATCTCTGCAAGCTGTCTGCAGGGGCTATCTATGCACCTGCTCTCCTGCTCTGCCACACTCTCTCCTGTCTCCTCCAGCTATGTGAGGGTCTGGCCCAGATTCTCTCCTTGCTGTGCCAGGGCCCAGGCCACTCTGCTGCTCTGAACTCTCTGGCAGCTGAGCTATGCACTGGCCAGATCAGGGGGGAACGTTTGTTTTTTGTCTGTCTGGACTCATCAAATAAAAGAGAAAACCACAGACTATGAAATTATGGTTGCTCTGGAAAAGTATGTTTTTTTCTTTTGATATTTTTCTCTGGGCTCAAAGTTGAAATACTCACAGGTTCTCCTTTTTGTCCTTTAGACCCCAGGAACCCTGGCAGCCCGGTTTCACCCTGAGAAAGCAAGAAGAAGGGTGATTTTTTAAATTGTGTGTGTGTGTGTGTGTGTTTGTATGTGTGTGTGTGCACAAATGCGCGCGCCTCCAGCTCTCACTTGGCTTTTGCGCTCCAGGCTGCCACTCTACTGCTTAAGCCGCGCCTGCACTTCTGGCTTTTTGCTGATTAGTTGGAGATCAGAGACTTTCCTTGCCAGGCTGGCTTGGAACCTGGGTTCTCAGATCTCAGCCTCCTGAGCAGCTAGGACTGCAGGCAATTTTCACATGCCATCAGACCAGCACTACTCAGGGGTCAGGCTCTCTCCACCACAAATCATCTACGAATCGGGCTATACCCTAACAATGTGCTGCGGGCACTCCCCAGCACCTTTGGCTCTTCCCAACCTGGAACATTCCATTATGATATGTAACACTCATGTGACACACCACTATTTTTCAGAGAAAGAGCATCTTCGCGTAGAAACAAATTTTGATTTGGCATATCAAATGCAATTAAAAACCTGCTTGTGACTTCCTTTTCTTTCTTTTTACTGAGGGAGAGAGAAAACAATCCTCTGGCAGCCCGGCAGGCCTGCTGCGTGGACCAGCGCCGACTAAGAAGGCGTTCTGGTCAATGGAGGCCATTTGAAATGCTCAGAATGTTTAGAAATGTCTGCTAAGTTCTGCTCAAACCTCTGCCAGAGGGATTGGCATGTGGCACAAAGGCTGCGTTTTCAACAATGTGAGTGGGAATCCTCACAGGAAGGAATTCTGTCACTAATGGGACTCGGCAGACCCAAATGGTGAAACGAGGCTATTAGGAGATGCTGAATACCAACACCCTCAACCTCAGGAGTCTTTGCATGGTGACATTCTCTTTTACACTTCTGTACTTTGGTACATCTCTGTACCAAAAAGCACAAAGCTGACACCAAGCTTTAGTAAACAAGGTGCTTAAAGTGTAATTAGCAGATTTACGAAGAAAACATATTCTGTATTTCCCTCTGTACTCCCGCCCTTGTGAATTTAGTATTTACCTTTCAGTCTACATTTTTATACTTTTCTGGGCATGGGGAATTACAAAATATAGTAATTTAAGTGTTTAAAATAATATCCATAGAGATTTATCTTTTTAAAATTATCATTCATTATACAAAAGGATATTTCCATACATGCACATTAGGAACTTAAATCAAACTCGTTCCCCCTAATATTTTTTTCTTATTCCATCATCTCTTCCCCTTTTAAAGCTATTTCTTTCAATGGGATTCATGCTATATAATATATATTACATACAATATGTATATTATATATAATGTATATTTTTACTCAAATCTCTAACATTCTGTACATTGGGCTTTTTTTGGTTCAACATTGTTCTTTCTTTCCTTATCTTTTCTTCCTTTTTCCCTTTCTTTCTTTTTTTTTCTGTTTAGGTGGTACTGAGGAATCGAACCCAGAGCTTCATGCATGCTAGGCAAGCACTCTACCACTAATCCACATTCCCAGCCCTTCTTCCTTTCTTTATGTCAGCACTAGGGCTGAACTCAGGGCCTTGTACTCTTGCTTAGCTTTTTGCTCCCTTGGCTGGCTTTGAACTGCAAACCTCAGATCTCGGCTCTGAAAAGGCCAGGATTACAGCTGTGAACCACCAGCATCCAGATTTATTTTCTAAATGTTTCCATGTAATTCTAATATACCACTGGGATTTTGAAGAGCTGAGGAATCACACAGGTTCCAGCAAGAATCTGTGAGAAAACAACGCAAGGGAATTTGCAATGTGATGACTTGATGACACATGAAAAATGTATTTTGAAAACAATTACTTTAACCCAGAGTTGATGTGTTTGAGTACAGTTGGGTTCACTCTTCTAGCTATTTCTATGCTCACTTTCTGTTAGCTTATTTTATGCATTGAGTCTTTTCCTTGTTTACAAACTTTTAGAGCCTTCCTTCCTATGAAGTTCTCCATAGATTCTTCTGGGCTATGTATTGGGGGGCGGGGAAGGGAGGACGAGAAAATGGCCATGCCATTGTCTTTTTTAAATTCCACTTAAGATTCTGAAGCAATTAGAGAAGATTTTGAGCAATCGAGAAAGGCCCTCAGAGTCTGACAAACACCTGTTTCTGGGAATCAGATTTCTCAGGGGTGAGGTCTTGAGAATTCCTCAGTAGCACATGCTTCCTGAGGAAGAGTGCAAGCAGAAGCCAGCTGTTTTGTTTCAAGAAATGCACTGTCATTTAAATGCCTTAAACATGTCGCCACCCTCCCCCTGGCTCAGCTGTGGCCTGGGACATGTGCCCCGCTGGTCTGGGCAGCCTGCGGGACAGGCTGTGCCCCCCAGCCCCGCCAGCCCGCATGTCCAGGAGTGATGGCTGGGACGCAAGGCCATGTATGCCAAAGTGCTGGGTTCCAAGACTTCGCCTCCACACTGGCAGCAAAATCTAAGGCACAGAAGTGACTGACAGTGCTACACAATCACTTTTAGATCTTTTCTCGGAGTATCAAAGCAAGCTTTTATTTTCCAGAAGTGTGTGTGTGTGTGTGTGTGTGTGTGCATGCCTGTGTACTGATAACGAGGCTTGAATTGAAATTTGAGGTATTCTGAAAACACGATTTTGTCAGTCCTATGCACAAGTCAATCAGCATTGATTTTGCTCTAATACTGTTAGGGAAGCAGGGACAGGGACAAAGCTAACTGAGAAAATCTCTGGATGGGGCCCAGGCTCTTAGACTGCAGAGCAGAGCAGAACAACACTGTGCAGCCCAACAACCCAGAGGCCACAGCCAGAGACACAGCAGTGGGACACAGGCACACCTCTGCAACACTGCGGCTCAAGCGATATGATCTGTTTTTGCAAGATCGTGTGTGTGTGTGTGTGTGTGTGTGTGTGTGTGTGTGTGTGTGTGTATGTGTGCGTGCGTGTGTGTGTGCACACACGCGTGCACATGCATACGCTCTCAGTCCTAAGGCTTGAACTCAGGACCTGGACACTGTCCTTTAGCTTTTTCACTCAAGACTAGGACTCTACCATTTGAGCCACAGCTCCACTTCCAGCTTTTTGGTGGCTAATTGGAGATAAGAATCTCATGGGCTTTTTTGTCCAAGCTATCTTCAAACCACAATTCTCAGCTCTCAGTCTCCTGAGTAGCTAGGATTGCAGGTGCCTGGCATCAAATTCTCTTCTGGTCAACACTGGACAAGTGGTCACTAGGACTGCTTGCTGGGATGACACCCCACAGGTAAACCTGCTTTCCCCAGCCAGGGCCTAAGGGACCTATGCTCAAGTCCCCAAAGGCAGACACCATAGGCTGCTCGCTGCATCTTCAGGGGAGGAGCAGGCTGGAGCGGATGCTTCTCTGGGAAGCAACAATGCAGAATGGGGCACCTGTCGACTGTGATAGGCAGTGCTGTAAACTGCTTTGTGTGGTGGAGAGGTAAGTCTAGCTTTTTTATTCCGCACATCCAAAACTGAACATAAAAAACACACACATAGAATATTCTAGACCACACTCCTTAGTCTGTCTGTCTACCTGTCTGTCTTCCTCTCCTTAAAATGCTGGTGCCAGTATTGGGGCTTGAGCTCAGGGCTTGGGTGCTGCACTTTAGCTTTTTGCTCAAGGCTGGTTCTCTACCACCTGAGTGATAGTTCCACATCCACTTTTTTTTTTTTGTCATGGACTTTCTTTCCAGGGCTGCTTCAACCTAGGAGACTCAGATCTCAGCCTCCTGAGTAGCTAGGATTGCAGGCATGAGCCAAGAGCTCCTGGTTGATTTTAAATTGATGCACCTCTAATTACCTACATTGTTATGTTGACATTAATTTGATAAACAAAGAATTGGGATTTTGTGTTAATTATCTTGCTATTGATTATTGTGGCTCTCCAGCTTCCTTGAAACCTGGGCTAGAATATTGCACCTTTGAGATTTGTTAAGAGATATGCAGCAGTAGTGACATGAAGCAAAAAGAAAGGGGTGACTACTGAGGAGACAGAGAGTCGGGGACTGCTGAGGAGACATGGAGAGGAGGGCTGCCAAGGAAACTGGGGAGGGGGCTGTCTCCAGTTTTCACTGTGGCACGGGGTATTAGTGATGACCTGCTGTTTGTCTGTCCACTGAACAGAGTTCCCCCAGATCAGTCTGTGTGTCCTCTTGGGCAAGCCCATGCCCCTTGGGCCAGTTCATGCCCCTGGGGGTCAGTCCTGTGTCCCCTGGGATCAGCCCCCATGTCCCCTCGGGTCATTCCAAGTGTCCCCTTGGGTCAGTCCCAGTGTCCCCTTGGGTCAGCCCCCCATGTCCCCTCGGGTCAGTCCCAGTGTCCCCTGGGATCAGCCCCCATGTCCCCTCGGGTCAGTCCCAGTGTCCCCTCGGGTCAGTCCCAGTGTCCCCTCGGGTCAGCCCCCGTGTCCCCTTGGGTCAGCCCCTGTGTCCCCTCGGGTCAGCCCCCGTGTCCCCTCGGGTCAGTCCCAGTGTCCCCTCGGGTCAGTCCTAGTGTCCCCTCGGGTCAGTCCCAGTTTCCCCTTGGGTCAGTCCCAGTGTCCCCTCGGGTCAGCCCCCCATGTCCCCTCGGGTCAGTCCCAGTGTCCCCTCGGGTCAGTCCCAGTGTCCCCTCAGATCAGCCCCCCGTGTCCCCTCGGGTCAGCCCCCCGTGTCCCCTCGAGTCAGTCCCAGTGTCCCCTCAGGTCAGCCCCCGTGTCCCCTCGGGCCCCCTCGGGCAGCCCCCATGCACTGGGCACTGGAGGATGACCCTCTCAATGACACCCTGAAGTCCTTGAGTGGGATGAGGTTTCCACACTGGCATTCAGGGTGCTTTCCCTGTCGGCCATCCACCAATCCAGCAGGGATGAAGACCGCAGGAGTTGATGCTGCTTTCACCCAGAGCAGCTGGAATGGGAGCCTGTGCCTGACACTAGTAATTTTGGTAAGAATTCTACTTCTTGACTCTCACCCAGAGCTTCAGGATGGCCAGCAATATTTCTCTGCCTTTAGAGAACCTAGAAAAGCCATTTTTAGGGATAGAAGCAATTTATTTGCATTAGCAAACATGCAGGTAAACTTTGTTTTTGCCCACCAGTGGGCACCAGTGGCTTACATCCATAATCCTAGCTACTCAGGATGCTGAGATCTGAGTATCATGGTTTGGAGCCAACCCAGGCAGAAAATGCTGTGAGCCTCTTATCTCCAAATAACCAGCAAAAAAAGCATTGGCTCTAGTAGTAGAGCACCAGCCTTGTGTCAAAAAGGTAAGCAAGAGCAGAATTCAAGCTTCAATTCAATACCAGCACTAAATAATATAAAAATGAAAATAGAAATAAAACTCTAGGTTTATAATAACATGTTGAGTAAAATATTTTAAAAACATTTATATCCAGAGACAGCTTTCAATATGGGAAGATATTGAGTACATACGATCATGTCTGAGAAATTAGGCATTAATAAAGCTCCCCCCCACCCCACCCCGCAAAGGCAGAATCACATACAATCTCTCTGTATACAAGATGCAGGAAACAAATTAGTCAAACCTTGTTAAAATAGCTGCCAAAGGTCTGCTGTATTCCTTGTAAACCAGGAGGTCCCTGTGCAAAAAACAAAGGAAAGATAAATGTATACGCATATGTCAAACAAACTTCTATTTAAATAATGTATCCAAAAACTCTCCAAGTCAAAGAGACAAAAAGAAAAAAGAAAAACCATAAAAAACTTATAAAAAAGAGAAGAGTCAATTAAGTCAAACACTCTAATTAATGGACATTAACGTATAGTCAGGTTCATAGAGGCTTTTCTAGAACAAATCTTACATGAGTCCAAAGAAAGAATCACACAAGTCCAAAGAAAGAACTTAAGTGGGAACCTGGAACATTCTGTGAGGAGGTTAATCTTCAGCACATTTTTATTGGAAGACTGCACCCAAGAGACTTGGGAGGGAGAAGGTTTAGCTTTCTTTTGTTTTGGGCCAATCTCGCAGGACTCTGATGAACACAGTATAGAAGTGTGGAACTTAGACTTTAATCTTGAATTTGCATGTGGACTTTGTGGGTGGGAGAACGATGTCTGCTGAAACCCCAGAATTTAGCATTTCAGTACTGGCTGGCTTTTGTAGCCCTGGAAACTCTATAGCATTGTGCTGAGCTGGCTGTCAGGGAAGAGGAAAGAAAGACCACTTGTCTGGAGTGAAGGCCTCCAGGAAGGGAGGGAGAGGAGAGTTTTCCAGGATTTTAGGATGACACGTTGGGAAGAGGATCACAAAAAACAAAAACAAAAACACCCCACAGAGCCTAGCATTATTTAAGATCAAGTATGTTGAATCAAGATCTACTCAGCTGTCTCAGAAAAGAGAGAGAAAACTCCCTTCAGGCCTTGAGGAGGAGAGAGAGTAGGACAGAAGACAGAATATGGTACAGGCAAAGTCCCTCACAGTTTATCTTGGAAGGTAAGAGGATGAATGAACAAATCAAATAGCATCATTATGCCAAGATTAATCTCTTTGAAAAGGGAATTATGAAGGGCTAGGAAGGTGGCTCAGTGGTAGAGTGCTTGCCTTGCATGCATGAGGACCTGGGTTCGATTCCTTAGCACCATGTAAGCAGAAAAAGCTGGAAGTGGCACTGTGGCTCAAGTGGTAGAGCGTTAGCCTTGAGCTGAAGAGCCGAGGGACAGCGCCCAGACCCAGATTTCAGGACCCATGAGCAACCAAAAAAAAAAAAGGAGGGGAGGAGGGGAATTATGGGCTTGAAAAGTGAAGAAAATGGAGGAAGGAGCACTTGCTAGTTTCATTCCTTGCTACAGGCAACCCCTAGGTCTATAGGAAACAATCAACATGGGCCCACATTTACACCAAGTGTTTCTCAGAAAGACTGTGGCTAATGAACTCTTGTCACAAGAAGCCTTGGCACTGTGCCACTGACACAGGAGACACGGGGTGAGAGGTCAGTGCCTGGTATGGGGGACAGCGCCCAGCATGGGGGACAGTGTCGGCATAAGGGGACAGTGCCCGGCACCGGCTGCTTCAACTCCTGAGCAAATAAATCATGGGATTTCCAGGTAGTGGAGCTGGCTGTGATTGGAAAGACAATCAACAATGAAATAAAAACAGCCAATGTCAGAAAAGAAGTCTCACAGTATTTTGGATTTTATATATTTTTCACAGGTCTTTCCTATCTGCATCTTAGGTCTGTTTGGATGAATTAATAAGGAAAGCAATCGTTGAGCTGTTAATTTTTCTTTCGTTCCAAGTCAAGATCATGGGAGTTAGTAACTTTCTTGTGAAACTCAGGAGACATGAAGTTTCATATGACTTGGTCCTGCAAATATACAAGCAGAGGAAGAACTTTGACAGTATTGGTAGAAACAATAGGAGATAGCAGAGGAGATGGCTGGGCCTGGCAGGCTCTCTTTGAGCCCTGTGGGTGATAAGGCCCAGACAAAGAACCATGATGGGGTGGGACAGTTTAGCATCACAGACATTTTTTCTAGTGAAACCTGAGAGCTTTAGTTGTTGGGCCTCTGAATATAGCGGAACAATCCATAATCCAGAATAGAGCAGAGAAATCAATCACAGAATGACAGGCAGTAAGTCTTTGGTGCTGCACACCAGGCATTCCATCATGGCTTTGTTTGTGTTCACTTATTAAATCCTTGTAGCAATGCCACGAGGAATTGTTATTTCTAAGATGAAAAGAAACGAGTTTAACAATTAAGTGGGCCAAGGTTGTGCCATGGGCTGAATGGCAAAGACAGCACCATGGCACTGGTTCTACTAGTTTCACATGAAGGCACACATCCAGGCTAAAGCCACATCTGCAGTGGACACGTGTCATGTGTTTCATGGTCTACTCACCATGCCAAAAACTTTCACATCAAAAGCAGTGCACTAAGTACTCTAATAAGCCAGTACTGTAGTTGGTACAGGAGGAGAGGAAACAAGCACTTTGCTTCAGTGTTAACTGGTGGAAGTCTCCCATGTTTGCAAACCTCTGATCTCCACCAATGGTCAGGCCTGAGCATTCCCCCAACACCGTGGGGTTCACGATACACCTGTGCACACACTGAGAGAGCACTGGTCCAGGACATGAAGGATGAACGAGTGGCTTCACAAAGGGGCTCTGGGAGGCAGTGGGGGAAAAGCAGTAACAGGTGATCCAGAACGCATGGCCCAGAGAATGCATCCATGTGAACAAGAGGACGAGAGAAGAGCAAGAGCTGTAGGGGGTGGTCTGCAGCGCTGGGTTGAATTAGGCCTGGGACTTTGGGGATGGTTATTAACCCACTGAGTGGAGCAGTGTTCCAACATGGAATTCACTCCTCACCCACAACCTGGCCTTGCTTTTGAGTTTAACCCTGGGGGCTTGAGGGAGTGTGGCCGGCTCTGTGCAGCTGTTCCCTCGGACATAGCCTACTCTACAAAGCCAGGAGATAGAAGAGCATTATTCGGACACCTGGGAGACTGATGTGCCTACCAAAGGGACCTCTGGATTTCATAGGATCTGTTCTGCGAGTCACAAAATAGTGCTCCGAGGGCTTCATCTGAAGTGGGGCGCTACTTAGTCAGACGATGAGCATTTATGATGACATTTCATTCTGTTACAAATACTTCAGCTACCGCAGATGACATGATCTTGTATTTAAAGAATCCCATAGACTCCACTCCCAAATTACTCAAGCTGATTCAAAACTTTGGCAAAGTAGCAGGGTATAAAATTAACCCCCCCAAAATCAATGGCTTTTCTGTATGCCAACAATGAGAAAAGTGTGGCTGAAATTAGGAAAGCAACTCCATTTGTAATAGCCCCACAAAAAATAAAATACCTAGGAATTAACTTAACCAAAGAAGTGAAGGACCTCTATGATAAAAACTTTAAAATCTTGAAAAAGGAAATCAAAACAGAACTTAGAAAATGGCAAAACCATGCAGAAGCTCTGCAGTTTCATGTAATCCCATTTGTACAACCTTTCTTTGATTTGTTGTGTTTCTGGATCTTTATTAAGAAAATTTCAGCCTCTGCCAAGGAACCCTAGAGTTTCTGCTATTCCTTCCTGTAATGTTTTCAGGGTGTCTGCTTTTACTTCCAGGTCTTTGATCCATTCTGGTGCAGGGTGATATAAGAGGATCTAATTTTAGTTTTCTACAGGTGTTTAACCAATTTTGCCAGCACCATTTACTGAAGAGACTGTCTCTTCCATTCTATTTTTGGCTCCCTTATCGAAGATTAGGTGGCTGTAGGTCTGTGGGTTCATTTCTTAAAGAGAGACTTCTCTGAGGAGGAAATAAGAATGGCCAAGACACATGAAGAAATGCTCAACTTCTCTACCCATAAATGCAAATCAAAACAACATTAAGGGCTGGGAAGTTGGCTTAGTGGTAGAGTGCTTGCCTTGAATGCATGAGGCCCTGGGTTTGATTCCTCAGCACCACATAAGAAAAAAAAAAAAGCCAGAAGTGGTGCTGTGGCTCAAGTGGTAGGGCACTAGCCTTGAGCTGAAGAGCTGAGGGACAGCTCCCAGACTGAGTTCAGTCCCCACGATTGACAAAAAATTTTAAAAAAAAATCAAGAACAAAAAATTTGAGATTCCACTCCAGTTAGAATGACTATCATCAAAAAATATAATGACAGATGCTGGAGGGGATGTGGCCAAAAGGGAACCCTACTGCACTGTTGGTAGGAGTATAAACTTGTCCAACCACTCTGGAAATCCTCAAAAGACTACACATAGAGCTCCCCTATGACCCAGCAGTCCCACTTCTGGACATTTACCCTAATGATCACAAACAAGGCCATACTAAAGCTACCAGCACAACTATGTTTATTGCAGCACTATTCATCATAGCTAAGATATGGAACCAACCCAGATGTCCCTCAGTAGATGAGTGGATCAAAAGAATGAGATAGATAGATATCTATATCTATATCTATCTATCTATCTATCTATCTATCTATCTATCTATCTATCTATCTATCTATCTATCTATCTATCTATCTATATGCTTCCATTAGAAAGCATGACACTGCCCCATTTGTTAGGAAATGGAAATACTTGGAAAAAATCATTAAGTGAAGTAACCCAGTCCCAAAGAAATTTAGGTACCATGGTTTCCCTTATTTGCAATAATTAGTATACATATAGGATAATCTTATCAGATGAGCTGAAAAGCAATGTACATATGTACACATCTTATGTACACATAAGATGATGCTAAGTGAAATGAACCCCAAGATATGGACACAAGAAGTCTGTCTTTATTGTTATTGTTTTAAATGTACCATGTGATTTTGTTGTTGTTTCCTTTGTACGTTCTTTTGCCTATGGCATATCTCCTGTTGTCACTACTTGATTTTGGTACCCTGTATCTTATATACACATTTGTCTAATCTGGGGAGGGGGAGGGAAATGATGCTGAAACAAGGACACAGGATGACCCATTGCAACAAGGATACCCACAGGACAGTATGTTGGGAATGAACTTTACAACTTCATGGGGGGGGGGGGGGATGGGAGAGAGGCGGGGGGGGGGGGGCGGGAAGGGATAGTGGGACAACAACAAGGAAAGGGGTAAAAATGATTGACAAGTAATGGACTCATTGCCTTACTCATGTAACTATAACCCCTCTGTACAGCATCTTTACAAGAAAATAAAATTAAAAATAAAAAAAAAGAAAGAAAGAAAATGGCAAAACCTCCCATGCTCTTGGATTGGAAAGATTAACATCGTGAAAATGGCAATACTTCCCAAGGCTATCTACAAATTCAACGCGATACCTATCAAAATTCCAACCTCATTCTTCAAGGAAATAGAAGAGTCAATCCAAAAATTCATATGGAACAATAAAAGACCCCGAATAGCAAAAACACTCCTCAACGGAAAGAACACTGCTGGAGGAATATCAATACCAAATTTCAAACTCTACTATAAAGCCATAGTAATCCAAACAGCTTGGTATTGGCATAAGAACAGACCTCAGGACCAATGGAATAGAATTGAAAACCCAGAAATGAACCTACAGACTTTTAGCCATCTAATCTTCGATAAGGGAGCTAAAACCATAGAATGGAAGAAAGACAGCCTCTTCAGTAAATGGTGCTGGCAAAATTGGTTAACTATTTGTAGAAAACTAAAGCTAGATCTTTATATATCACCCTGCACCAGAATCAACTCCAAATGGATCAAAGACCTCGAAGTCAAAGCAGACACTCTGAAAACATTACAGAATGGAATAGGAGAAACCCTAGGTCTCCTTGGCTCAGGCCGAAATTTTCTGAATAGAGACCCGGAAACACAACAAATCAAAGAAAGGTTGGACAAATGGGATTGCATGAAGTTGCAGAGCTTCTGCATGGCAAAGGACATAGCTAGCAAGATCAATAGAAAGCTCACAGATTGTGAGAAGATCTTCACTAGCCATACAACAGACAAGGATCTCATATCTAAAATATACTTGGAACTCAAAAAATTAAATCCCCCAACAACAAATCCTCAAAGAAACAACTGCCCAATAAATAAGTGGGCTAAAGACTTAAAGAGAAACTTCTCTGAAGAAGAAAGAAGGATGGCCAATAGATACATGAAGAAATGCTCAACATCCCTAGCCATAAAAGAAATGCAAATCAAAACAACATTGAGATACCACCTCACTCCAGTTAGAATGGCAAAAATCAAGAACTCTTAACAAGAACAGATTCTGGAGGGGATGTGGACAGAAGGGAACCTTACTTCATTGTTGGTGGGAATGTAAACTTGTTCATCCACTTTGGAAAGCAGTATGGAGGTTCCTCAAAAGACTTCACATAGAGCTCCCCTACGACCCAGCAATCCCACTTTTGGGCATTTACCCAAATGTTTACAAACAAGACCACACTAAAGCTACCAGCACAACTATGTTTATTGCAGCATTATTTACCATAGCTAAGATATGGAACCAACCCAGATGCCCCTCAGTAGATGCATGGATCAAGAAAATGTGGTATATATACACAATGCAATTCTATGCCTCCATCAGAAAGAATGACATTGCCCCATTTGTTAGGAAATGGAAAAACCTGGAAAAAATTATATTGAGTGAAGTAAGCCAGGCCCAAAGAAACACAGGTCCCATGGTTTCCCTTATTTGCAATATCTAGTATATGTATGAGTCAAGTGGAAAAGGTCAGATAATGTGGTGTTAGGAAAATGAACCCTTTAATGTTTTTTTCTTTCATGCATTTGTTTCTAACTCATTTATAAGATTATCTCTTTGTTGCTTTGTATGTCCCTCCTCCACAGTATAACCCCTGCTCTCACTATATTTGATGTCAATATAACTTGTGGAGGAGATGGGGAAAAACAAGTCGTTTAAGGATACAGGTGGACCTGTTGCAACAATGAGAAGTACAAGTTGTCATGTCCAAAACGAGCTTTACAACGTTGGTGCGGGGGTGGGGGGGAGGATTGGGTGGGGGTGTGTGGGGGGAGGCTGGGAAGGGATGTGAAAGGTAAACAAAGGAGGAGGCTGCAATGCTTGATAAGAAATGTATGCATTATCCTACCCATGTAATTGTAACCCCTCTGTACAGTATGTTCACAAAAAATTAAATTAAATTAAAAAAAAACAAAAACAAAAAAAACCCAAATACTTCAGCTACCATAAATCCCAAGAGATTTACAGCTAAGAATCCACCTGCAGCTAGTTCTTGATACAAACTCTCTCAGAGGTCTCGTAGTCCATGAGTCAACTCTGAGAAAGAAGAAGTTAAAAACGTGTGGTGCGTGATGGGTCCCCTGGGCAACAAGGTGTGAGAGGCGTTCCAGACAGATGAGCCGCCCTGTTCTCTGAGGTCTGCCCTGAAAGGACCCATTTTAGAAAGGAAAAATATCCCAGCGTCTTCTCTTAAAGCCACAGAAGTCGTGGCTGCACAGGTCTGTTGGTGGGATGGCTCTGTTTTCTCATTTGGATTGGGTGTGACTGTCACCCGGTATGGGGGGTCCTGGGGTGTCTCCATTGCACATTGTGGGTGGGATGGTTGTTTTGTTGTTTGGATTGGGTGTGACTGTCACCTGGTGTGGAGGTCCAGGTGTGTTTCCACTGCATGCTGTTGGTGGGGTGGCTCTGTTTTCTCTTGTTTGGATTGGGTGTGACTGTCACTCGGTTGGGGGTCCTGGGCTGTCTCCACTGCACAGAGCAGCCTGTTGCACTGGAGTGAATGTGAGCTGCATGCAGCGTGGGAAGCGGGCTGCTCACCAGCAGTGAGAGTAGGATGTCAGATATACTTGGCTAGAGATGTGGCTTGTGCCTCTAGGCGTAGGGACTCCAGAGATGGAGACTAGGAAGAGGTGAATTTGAGGCCAACCTGACAGAAAAAGCTCATGGGACGCCACCTGAACAGAAGAGGCTGGGTGTGGTGGCGGGCACCTGCCACCCCAGTTACAGCTGTAAGTGAAAGAGGAGAGCTGAGGGCCAGGAGGGCTCAGACACAAGTGAAGACCAAAGCAAAAAGGACTAAGGGCACCATTCAGAGGCAGATTTTAAAACAACAGGTCCTCACTAGGTGAGGACTGCTCTGGCTGCAGATTTTCAAAGTTTCTCTATGCTTTCTTAGTCCTGGCTTAGCTGCATTGCAGTTTTCAGCCCATTCACTGTTGTCATAGAGCTCCAAGGACCACAGATCTGCCTTTTCCCCTCAACTGCACCTGGGCACCAGTGCATCGGGTCTCATTGCCCGCTGCTTACTCACCCTCACCCCTAAACCCTCTTCCCTAGCTTTCCTCTTAACAGCATTTTAAATTCCTCTTGATGTTTCTTTTCTTTTCCTCCTCCTCCTCCTCCTTCGTGTGTGTGTGTGTGTGTGTGCGCGTGTGTGTGTGCGCGCGCGCGTGTGTGTGTGTGTGTGTGTGTGTGTGTGTGTGTGTGTGTGTGTAATGGTACTGGGGCTTGAATTCAGAGCCTGGGTGCTGTCCCTGAGCTTTTTTGCTCAAGGCTAGCACTCTACCACTTGAGCCCTAACTCCACGTCTAGCTTTTTGCTGGTTAATTGGAGGTAAGAGTTTCACAGACTATTTTTGGCTCAGATCTCAGCCTCCTGAGTAGCTGGGATTACAGGTATGAGCTATGGGTGCTCAGTTGATAACTTTTCTGATGGCTTTTTGAGTCAAGCATGACACTCATGTCTTCTATTAGAAGCTCCTCTGTGAGCACACATATACACAAATATACAAATACATGTTGAGTTACACACAATTGCCTCTGGCTCTGTAAGCTTCCAATTAGCTTCTGTAATGGCCTTTGAGATACATACATACATACATACATATATATATATATACACACACACACATATATATGTGTATATATGTATATTTACATATGAACATATATGTGTGTATATATATACATATATGTGTGTATATATACATACATAAAGTTGCAATAATAAACTTTCCAAAACATGCTAAAAATAGCTTTGCTTTAAGAACAGATAGGAAGTTAGTTACTGGAAAGGCATTTGGTATCACTTTAAAGAAATATTTCCAATATTCTAAGGGGCTAGTAGCAAAGGTGGAGGTAATTCTTTTTCTCTTTGGTATTAAAAGGTTAATTAGGAAGCCTAAACTGAGTGCAGAAGCAAAGCAGGAGTAGGAGGAGCACACGTCAGCACTGGCTTTCTGTTGTGTATCCCATCTGACATAGCTTCACACCAATAACACCACTAGCTCTGTCAGGTGGAGTGAAAACTCCCCAGAGACAGAGCCTTCCAGCCCCTTGAGCCTGCCCCCACCAGGGCCACGGCTCTGCACCCGTTAACCAACAGCAAAGCTTCAGCCAGTTCTAGTCAGAGAGAGTGGAGGGGGTTTGGACTGGATATTCTTCAAACTCTCCTCTGTGGCTTCCAGGAAAGTGCTGTCACTGGTACTGGGCCTGTCTGCATGTGGCCTGTACTGAGCTGTGTAACTGAGTGAACTTGAACATAGAGTTTATGGTTGCATGACTAAGCAAATACTCAACATGTGACCTGATTGCTTCCCAAGATTGCACAGTCTCTGGCTGGTTATTGTGAAAAAGGAGTAGAATGCGCCTGGGCAGTAATGGCAGTCAATGGGTATAATTAACCACTTCATAAAAGCAGATTTGCTAAGTTAGGTTCATACATGTTTAACCTTTTACATACCACTGTGTAACAAGATCATTCTGAAGCTACTTCTTTTTCCCAGCTATCCACCTAACTGGTATTACCTTACTGTATTTGTGAGAGAACAGGACTTCCTGACATGTTTTTCATGGCATGCTGGCTAGGAAAATGTTTCTCCTCCAATGCTGTTGTGCTCATCCAGCCCTAAAATATTTCATTCTCATCTCTCTTCAAGTATGTCCTGCTGTGGTCCAGCCGGCCGGCCAGCAAGGACATGTAGAAATAAATGGTGTGCATCCAGTGTTATCTGCAAAAGACCACTGCGCCTTGCCTCAGGATGGACTGCGTCCTGCCTCTCGTCCACCCTGGGCCTCCAGTAGCAGGAGGATGTTAGCTTACAGGCCCCGCCTCACCTCAACACATTTTCTGTTCACTGTACTGGAGTCTCTCTCTTCCTCTCCTCTTTCCCCCTCCCCCTGCCGTGCTGGGGCTTGAACTCTGGGCCTGCACGCTGTCCCTTGGCTTTTCTGCTCAAGGCTGGTGCTCTACCACTTGAGCCACAGTTCCACTTCAAGCTTTCTTTTCTGGGTAACCGGAGATAAGCATATCATGAGCCTTTTTTCTTTTCTTTTCTTTTCTTCTTTCTTTCTTTCGTTCTTTATTTTTCCTTCCTTCCTTCCCTCCCTCCTTCCTTCCTTCCTTCCTATCT
The DNA here is from genome assembly GCF_019054845.1 of Dipodomys spectabilis. Taxonomy (NCBI): domain Eukaryota; kingdom Metazoa; phylum Chordata; class Mammalia; order Rodentia; family Heteromyidae; genus Dipodomys; species Dipodomys spectabilis. Next base: position 1,194,857 of record NW_024871134.1, read on the forward strand.
TTCTTTCTCTCATTCTCTCTCTTTCTTTCTTTTCCTTTCCTTTTCTTTCTTTCTTTTCTCTTCCTTCCTCCCCGCCCCCCTTCCAAGGCTAGCTTAGAACCCTGACCCTCAGATCTCAGCTTCCTGAGTAGCTAGGATGACCGGCGTCAGCCACGGGTGCCTGGCTTCCATACTGCTTTTAAGAACAGCAGCTTAGATGCAACCTGGCCTATGGCTGAGTGAAGGTAAACGTCCTGTTACAGAGCCAGAATGGACAAAAATCTCAGGAAGTCAGAAAATGCCTATAATTGCCTATCGCCTCTGTTCATGGAGATCAAGAGATGTCATTAGGAAACAGAATCCAACGCCACTTTTGAAATCTCAGCCTCTGCCTCCCACGCACGTCTCAGCGTCCACTCAGTGGACACAGGGGGGCTGGAATCTCAGCTATGTTGACAACAGCTGTTTTGTCTGGGGCTGTAAACCCAGGAGGGACAAGTGGCAATAAAAATAATTAGCTGGTCATATCTCCAATTCTTAAGTCTTCCGTGTTTATAATGTAAAATCTGAGGATACCATCTTGTTTTTAATAAGAAGTGAAAGTACTACTCCCATTGACTCGAGTCAGTGGCAGGGTCGTTTTCTCTGAGGATATTGTCTTAAAAGTTCATGGCCTTTAGTCATTTAATAAACCTAGGGTCCTGCTATAAGGAAAACTAGAAACAAAAGCTCCAATCATATAATGAAAGGAGGTCAGGAGTGTACACTGGAACCCTATCAAGACACGATTAGCCTCAAACATGCATACAATCACACACAGGACATTTTAATAGAAGTTATCTGCTTTATTCTTGAGTCTAAAATGTATTTTAGAATACTGACTTGTGCTAGGCAGTGGTTAGCTAATTCTTATAATCCTACCCACTTAGGAGGGAGATCTCAGGATTGAGGTCTAAATACAGTCAAGGCAGGATTTGAGACTCTTATCTCCAATGAACCACCAAAAAGCCAGAAATGGAGCTGTGGCTCAAGTGGTAGAGACCAGCCTAGAGCTGAAAAGCTCAGGGACAGTGCCCAGACCCTGAATTCAAGCCCAGTACCAGCACAAAAAGGAAAATGAGGGAGAACTAAGAAGACAGTATGTATTTTCTACAATATTGCTTGCACATTTCACTGTGCATTAATGCTGCAGACTCCTGCCAGGGCTTGTAGTTCCTGGGCATTCAGAGGTCCAGGAGCTCAGAACGATTTTCTCCTTAACCATCTCACAAGCTGATGATATTCTATGTGCATTCTACCACAAGATAGCTAGAAAATGCCACAACCCTGAAAAATAAAATGGTGTTGGTTTATAAATTAAGCCTCAAACACAGAACAATGTCCCCAACTGCAACAGTCCTACAGGCCGTTCTCTGCCCTGCAGTTCTCAAGTCTGACACCAGGGGGTGCCACCATCCCACATCGTACCGGCCTGGAATCTTTTCAACCAAATCTGTGACATTCAAACTGCAGCCAGGAGACGGTGCACAAAAACAATACTAGAAAAAAGACAATGAAAAGCCTCACCTGCAATAGGAAGAAATAATAGCACATCTTACAATAAATGTGGTTTTTAATGAACACTCCTCACAGAGATAATGGATTAGAAGTTAAGGCATGCACAGCCTCCTGTAATGCAGTCAACCTATCTCATCTCCAGCAGCTTTTCCTTCACCAAAGAAAGCACTGTGATCAGAACTAAGGCATTCCAAGTCCTGAGATGTTCTAACTCTTGTCATAATACAGAAATTAATGGAAGACTTTTTTAGAAAAGTTTCTTTTATTAGAGTGCAAAGCATAGGAGGTAGAGATTTAGAGAGTATCTTAATTAATGAAATACCATAGCTCAGCTCATGGATAATCACACCCCACAAGCAAGAAAGAGACCCTAAACCTGAAGGAGAAAAAAATGGTCATTGAGTTATTCAAATTCAGTGTTATTTATTATTATTGTGTGCATGCATGCATGCATGCGTGTGTGTGCATGCACATGCATGCACACCAGTCCTAGGAACTGAACTCAGGGCCTTGGTGATAATCTTGAGCTTTTTTGCTCAAGGCTAGCTAGTTCTCTATGACTTGAGCTACAGCTCCACTTCTGGCTTTTTGGTGGTTTATGGGAGAGAAGAGTCTCATGGACTCTTGCCGGGGCTGGCTTCTAACCATGATCCTCATATCTCAGCCTCTTGAGAAGCTAGGGTTACAGGAGTAAGCCACCCACCAATGTCATGGCTAGTTGGAAATAAATGTTAAAGCTCTTCAAGTAGGATTTACATATATAGAAGAAGTATTTCATATTTAGAGGGTTTACTTAAGGAATCCATGGATAAACATTCCAATTTTTGTCAACTGAATTTTGAGAAATTTGTAAAGGTGAAAAATGTTGGTGATTTCTATTGGACATGTCAGATAATCGTCTTCTGGCTAAAATGTTAATGAGTGTTTAAAACACTTGCAGAGGCTTTGCACACAGAAGGGACGTTCTCAGCATACTTGGCATGGGGAAGGTCGCGCTGTTATTTCTAACTTACAGAGAAGGTCAGGGAGGCAGGCAAATGTCCAGGGGAATGATCCAGAAGGGCCCTCAAAGGGATTCATTTTCTCACCACCATCACATACTTTCTCGTTGTCCTAGGCTAGGACAATGCCATAAATTGCCATCTAAAATTCAAATGATTCTTTGTGTAGGATCCCAGTCACATCATAAACAGACAGTTGCTACTTACCTGGGTCTAGGAGGTCAGCTAGGTTCAGGGATCAAGTCCTGGGTCTTATTTCTAGAAGCCTTAGTTATGTAGTCTTGAGCACGTTTTGTGGTATCTCTAAGCACCACACACCCAATTATAAAGTGAGAACAATTTCTGCTTGTCCAGAGAGTTCTGAGGGTTTCATGAACCACTGGACATAGCTAACACAGAACGAGGCCTGGGATAAATGCACTCAGCTTTAATCCATCCCACTTCTGAACGTTATGTCCTTCCTAAGCAAGTTGCTTTCTGCCCTAAATTCTGATTTCTTTTCAAGGGTCTCATTAATCTGCAACATCTCTCCTTAATGTTTCTCCTAGATGTTATGTGTTGGAGATGCAATTTCCAAATATGGGAAAGGTGCTTGGAGGTGGGGCTTTGGGAAGTGATTAGGTTAGATGACTTCATGGGAGTGAAGTCCTGTGATGCAGTTTGTGTTTCCCTGAGCAGGCCTGCTCTGCCGGCCCAGAGACCTCTCCCCCACCGCAGCCCACTAGGTCCCAGGAGGGCACTGACCTCCTGGGCTGGCCAGGTGGATAAGGGACTAGTTTTATAAAGTGCCCACTCTGTGCAATCAGCCACATCCACAGAAAACAGACTTGCAAGAACAGATGCAGGAGGTATTTGAGAGAATCTGGGAGGCTTTCCTTCTGTATAGACAAGTTCTGCTTTTTAACAGAAAAGTGGATTGGTATTTCATGAAAATACATTTAGCATTGGGGCTTGTAGCCTGCCCTGTAGCCACTTTATTTGTTCCTGAATTCCAAGCATTCTGATTAAGAATAATTTTATTATATGCAGATTACATTTGTGTAAATGGCAACTAAGCCTTCCCTAAATCCAAAAATTTTCCCTAAAGATGAAATTTCTATTAGATAGTGGAGAGCTAATTTTGAGTAATATATATTTCTATGCATAACTAGTTATGTGTGTAAAATTATAGTTATAGTTAAAAATATATATAATCTTTCATGAAACGGACTCAAAGACAACTTAAAATTATTTTTGGTAAATATTCTCTTATTTTTGTTCCATAGGACAGTTAATATTTCATGTATTGTCCTCTCTGTTTCTCTCTCTTTCTCTCTCTCTCCTCTCTCTCTCTCTCACACACACATAAACAGACAGACACTCGCACACCTTATTAGTTAGTGGAAAGTTGTAGAAAGTTATTTTTTTTTTTTGCAAACAACTTGGCTTTTTGGTACAGAAATTTCTTAAGAAAGTGGGAAGCTATAAATTTGGCCTCAGAACAAAGAATTATAAGATTGTTGAAGCCTTTTAATTACTTTGAATTGCTTTAGGCCCTGAGAGACTTTCCAGTTCAATTCCATTTCTTTTCATCTTTATTCACACTCCCCTAAATGACAGCATGCCTTTGATTTAGAGAACGCTTCCCAATCCCCAAAGGAAGAGTGCTCTCCTGAGGCCCTGGAGAAAGTCACGCTGGGAGCAAAGCCTCTGAGCCTCCAGAGAGCTGCCTTTCCTTGCTATTCTAAGTTTTATCTCTCTGAGCTTTCCTCAACATGAACTGCTCTATACATGGTGTTAAAATTAGGAAATGTTCCCTCGTTGGAAGCACACAATATCTAATTCCTATCTGTAGGAACGTGGGAAGCTCTCCATCAAGCACAGAAAGCCAATTTTGTAGATGATTCTTAAGAGCAGTCCCTAGGGAACACAGAAACAGGCACAGACTCAGGCATGGCCACTCCACACTTTACTCACGGGGGGCCCTGGGGGTCCCGGCTTTCCCGGGGGTCCTGTTTTGCCTCGTCTTCCCTAGAAAAAGAAGAAAACATAATAAATTCACTGATTTAATTTCATTTTAATATGTACAACAATATAGTGGCAATATGGAAGATAGCAAAAAGAAAAAAGAAACACACACAAGTTAAAGCAAAACCATTCCAGAGGCCATAGGGCTCAGAAGCATGAATGAACTGTACAAGCTATGGACAGATCTTCACATTCACGGTGAAAGAGATCTTGTCTTTTGTGGGAATTTCCGTCCAGTACAAAACATCCGAAAGATGACCCCAAGCCAGCATTTTAGCTGCTAAATCAGTGCTTTCAGATGAAACAGGACATACAATATGCACTAAAAAAAATTAATGTGATTTCTCAAAGAGGCATGTGCTCTTTTAATTTCCTAGGAGTTAGCTGAGCATGTATTTGTGTGATAAACATTCTGGATCTTAAATTACTGGTTTAGAACCTCTGGGGCTAGGGCAAAGATGCTGCCATTTAGAAATACTCCAACTAGGGCTGGGAAGTTGGCTCAGTGGTAGAGTGCTTGCCTTGCATGCATGAAGCCCTGGGTTCAATTCCTCAGCACCACTTAAGCAGAAAAGGTTGGAAGTGGCACTCTGCTCAAGTAGGTAGAGTGCTAGCCTTGAGCTAAAGAGCTGAGGGACAGTGCCCAGGCCCAGAGTTCAGGCGCCACAACCGACAAAAAAAAAAAAAGAAAAAAAGAAGAAAAAAAAAAGAAAAGAAATACTCCAAGTAAATCCCACACCCAGCAAAGTTTGGAAGTGTTGTGCTAGAGACTTCATTATACATTATGTCTAAGGTGTGTTAACCAGCATTTTTCTTCCCTTTAGATAAATGAACCCAGAATACATAGTGTCATGCACTAGGATTCATCTTTTTTTAATCTTAACTAATCCAAGTTCACAACCAACTAAATTCCAATTGTAAGGATAGGGAAATAGACTGTGGTAACCTGTTTAAGTAACAGTTATTTTGTTTTTGTTGGTCGTGGGGCTTGAACTCTGCAAGGAGCTGTCCCTGAGCTCTTCAGCTCAAAGCTAATGCTCTTACCACTTGAGCCACAGCGACACTTCCAGTTTTCTGAGTGGCTTATTGGAGATAAGAGTCTCACTGACTTTCCTACCCGGTCTGGCTTTGAACTGGTACCCTTAGATCTCAGCCTCCTGAGTAGCTAGGAGTGTAGGAATGAGCCACTGGCACCCGGCTTAAGTAATTGTTATTTAAGAACATTTTGTTTAGTTATTTGTTATAAAGTCTTTTTCCAAACTTGGAAGGTAAGCTTAGGTTTAAAAGCATACATTTTGAATGAGAAGCATTTATTTATTTTTTTTTTTGATTTTTTTTTAATTTAATTTAATTTTATTTGTGAACATACTGTACAGAGGAGTTACAGTTACATGGGCAGGATAATGTGTACATTTCTTACCAAGCATTGCAGCCTCCTCCTTTGTTTATCCTTCACATCCCTTCCCAGCCTCCCCCCTCCCCCCCTAATCCCAATCCTTCTCCTTCCTCCCCCCCCCCCCCCCCCCCCCCCCCCCCCCGCACCAACGTTGTAAAGCTCGTTTTGGACATGACAACTTGTACTTCTCATTGTTGCAACAGGTCCACCTGTATCCTTAAACAACTGGTTTTTCCACATCTCCTCCACAAGTTATACTGACATCAAATATAGTGAAAGCAGGGGTTATACTGTGGAGGAGGGACATACAAAGCAACAAAGAGATAATCTTATAAATGTGTTAGAAACACAGGCATGAAAGAAAAAAACATTAAAATACACATCTAAGGGTTCATTTTCCTGACATCACATTATCTGACCTTTTCCGCTTGACTCATACATATACTAGATATTACAAATAAGGGAAACCATGGGACCTACGTTTCTTTGGGCCTGGCTTACTTCACTTAATATAATTTTTTCCAAGTTTTTCCATTTCCTAACAAATGGGGTAATGTCATTCTTTCTGATGGAGGCATAAAATTCCATTGTGTATATATACCACATCTTCTTGATCCATTCATCTACTGAGGGGCATCTGGGTTGGTTCCATATCTTAGCTATGGTAAATAATGCTGCAATAAACATAGTTGTGCTGGTAGCTTTAGTGTGGTCTTGTTTGTAAACATTAGGGTAAATGCCCAAAAGTGGGATTGCTGGGTCATAGGGGAGCTCTATGTGAAGTCTTTTGAGGAACCTCCATACTGTTTTCCAAAGTGGTTGAACAAGTTTACATTCCCACCAACAATGAAGTAAGGTTCCTTTCTGTCCACATCCCCTCCAGCATCTGTTGTTGTTAGAGTTCTTGATTTTTGCCGTTCTAACTGGAGTGAGGTGATATCTCAATGTTGTTTTGATTTGCATTTCTTTTATGGCTAGGGATGTTGAACATTTCTTCATGTGTCTATTGGCCATCCTTCTTTCTTCTTCAGAGAAGCTATGAGAAGCATTTATTACTGAGCACGTTTCCTAAATATTGTAATTTTATTTCATGGTTAGTAATCACATTTGATTACCACTTTGATAGAACATTTATACACAATTAAGGCTCAGTGATACTTAAACAGTCTTTTCTATAGTTTTTCCTTTTGAGAAGTACAAATATACACACAGAAAGGCTCCCTTCATTCACTGGCTTCCTTGCTCTAAAAGTGCCAGGTAAAGATGCAAGTTATGTGGGTAGGGACATTGATCAAGATACATTGGGTTCATAAAGTGACATGATGAACTGAAACTCCTATGTACAACTACTTAAAAATAACAGATAATAATTTTGAAGTTATATGCATGCTTACCATTTTCAATTCTTGAAATCTACATTTTTGGAAAAATCAGTCTTTTAGGTCTTTTTTTATATATTATATATATTTATGTAAAATATGCAGAAAAACAAATCTACAAACATCTATTCAAATACTAGACTGCTCTAAGAACAATTGGCATTTCCTATCATAAAATGAATATTTGGGGGAGTACTTATTTTATGGCAGGAATTTTTACTCAGAATATTATTTTCATAGTAATTCCTATATTTTTACATATGTTACAGTAAGCAGTTGAGAAGTGCCTTGAATTTAGATAGAAATTCTAACTTCACTTAAACATCATTTTAAAGGGCCATTGGGACCCACTGTCTCCTTTAATACATCTCTTATGTAGCCAGTTGTCAGTTCTACTTGTTCTATGAATGTTTTTTTTTTTCCTTTTAGGTCTTTTAGTAAATATAAATTCAATTAGCCTTTAAGGCCTAATCAGTGATAAAGGTTTACTCAGAAGACAGAAGCACTGTAATTTATTAATTCATAAGAGAACAAAGAAACAAAATGCATGTATCTAAGGAGGGGGGGTCTTCTTCCATTAAGTATGTGTCAGGTAGTGCCAGAGGGTTAAGTCTGGTTTGTGTTCCCCTATACTCAAAGGACACAGACAGACAAACAACTATTCCAAGTTTATAACCAACAAAAAACAGATATTGACTTAGGCAAGAAGTGGAGGAAAATCATCAGGCTGTCGATCCAGTTTTATCACAGAGTTAATGTTTATGACACATCGGGTGTCAGATACTGCAAGAAAACATGGAGCCATGTTTTAGAGGAAGAACAAAACCACCTGTCTCAGCATGAAGGCAGAGCTCCCAGATTCCTGTGCCTCTGTACCAGTGCACACCAGTGCCAGCCTCACCACCGCTGGAGGCTGCTGCAGATCCATTTTTCTTTTTAGGCTTGCACTCAGGGCCTTGAGCGCTCATTCAGCTATCCGCTCAAGGCTGGCACCTCACCACCAGTGGAGCCACGCCTCCGCTTTTGGCTTATTGCTGGTTAATTGGAAATAAAGGTCTCTTGGATCTGTATGACTTGGCTGGCTTTGAACCTCCATCCTCAAATCTCAGTCTCTTGAACAGCTGGGATTATAGGTGTGAGCTGCCAGTGCCCCTGCTCCCCACCATGAACCCAAGTACTTGGATTGTTACTTTAATATAATATGTATTTATGTTAAACAGCTTTACCCAGCACCAATTTTCAGTTTAAATTTGGTTTCCCTGAAGCAGACTTGGAACGCATTTTGAAACATCCTTTACAGAGCACGTGGAGGTTTCTTTCCTAGCTCTTTCCTAGAATGGGGAGGGTGGTCTGGGACTTCGAATCCAGGCCTCAGAGCTTGTAGGGGGGGCGGTGCTCAGAGCCTGGGGGAAGCCTTGGAGCCTGGGGAGGGTGTCAGAGCCTGGGGAGGAGGGGCCTCAGAGCCGGGGGGGGGGGGGGGGGGGGGGCACAGAGCTGGGGGGAGGTCTCGGAACCTGGGGAGGGCCTTGGAGTCTGGGGGGGCTTGGAGCTGGAGAAGGCCTGGGGTGTGGAGCACATGGGCAGCAAAGATGGCGCTGGGAGGGGGTTGAGTGGGCAGACCCCAATTGATCTTCTGATCAGTGCCTAACCAGCCCGTGAGGGCTCAGGTGAATGATAGGGTGTGACCTTGACAGTGATTGGTTCCTCTTCCTCCCTTACCATACCACCCACCCTTGTTGTCCTTAAAAGGGGCTGCTCTCTGTTAATAAACGAGTTTTTCTACCTGCTGGATTTGGCTCCCCGCTGTGTCTGATTGTCTCCTGGGCTGAGGGAGGCTAGGGAACGGGCGAGCGCCGCACTTACCTTTCCTCGGACCCCGTCCGTCTTTCGTGGGACGGACGAAGACCCAACATCTGGCGCCCAACGTGGGGCACGAAAGGAAAAGATACCGGCCGAGGCTAAGCGGTCTCTCGGGGTAAGTGAAACCCTAAATATGGGTAATGCTATATCACAGAAGAAGGAGGAGGAGGCAACATTAGGCCTAGAAGGAGTACAGGAGGACTTGGGAAGTAAAAAGGAAAAGGAAAAGGTCAAATTCAACCGGGAACGCACTATCTGTGCATGCAGGGGCGGAGGCAGCTACTCAGGTGCCCCGGACAGTCCTAGGCCCCCTCCCTATTCCCCTGATTGGACGGGAGGTACGGCGCCCTACGAGACCTGCGAGAGGGACTTGCAAAGCCCAGACCCCTACCACATGGAGGGACCAAGGGCTGAGGAAGTAACCTACTCGGAGACCTCCTCTGGAAAGGAAGGGCCACCCAAGAGCCCAGACTCTCGGCCACAGGATTCGCTTCCCCAAGCGTATCCGGTCAATGTGGCATCAGGGGCTAACAGGCCCTTGGAATGGTATCCATGGGAAGCTAAGGATCTTAAAGAGCTCCACAAGGCGGTGGCGGAGGATGGCCCAAACTCTCCCTGGGCCCAGACCACTAGTTCTCAGTTTATTAAATGGTGTGCTTTCTTTAAGGAGGAATGCAGAGTGCAAGCGGAGAGTAACCGGCAGGCTCAACCAGCAAAACCTATTACTTATGCCATGCTAGCAGGGAAGGGGGAAGGGTACTCAACCGGCATCCAACAGGCCGCAATACCTGGCCCGTACTGTGACCAGGTGAGGCAGGCAGGACTTGCCGTGTGGTACAAACAAGATGATGGGCCTACTGAGTCCTCCATGGCAGAAGTGAGACAAAAACTGGGTGAGCCTCGACCTGATTTCATAGACCGAGTCCAACAGAGTGTTCACCTCAAGCTGCCGACAGGGAACCTCCGAGATCAGTTTGTAAAGCTGCTGGTCTGGGAAGGGAATGCAGACCACCGCATGGCCTGCACGGGATTGAGAGAGAGTTCCCTGAGCAGATGGGTGGTGGCTTCACAGGATGTGGGAACGCAACAGCACCAGTCCCAATCACTAGCTTTAGCTTTACAGGCTCAGGCATCTACAATGACTGAGGCCATTACTCAGGCGCTGGCAGCCCAGGGCCAAGGAACCCCAAGGCCATCGGGGAGAGGGACTTGTTTTAAATGGGGGCAGGAAGGGCACTTTAAGAGGGATTGTTTACAACAATCCCCTGCCAACTGGCCCGTGGGCAAACCGCCCCCTATACCCTACCCCAGGGGCAGGGAGGGATACAAATTTGATTTAGATGGGAAGTCTTTAAACTTGGGGAGGGGCATCCTCTAGCCCCTTTAACGCAAGGAGGAACCCCCCCTGCTGTGAGGCCCAGGAAGCCTCGTGGCAGGGTGACCCAGGCCCATTGGACCGTCCCCCTGGTGGACGGACTCCGCCCTAAGCCCAATCTGGGTGGAGCAGTGGCCATTGACCAAACCTAAACTTGAAGCCCTCCACCTTCTGGTGGAGGAACAGATAAGCCTCGGGCATATCCGCCCTTGTATAAGTCCTTGGATTTGTTATTCAAAAAGCCTCTGGGGCTTGGCAGATGCTCCAAGATCTACGGAAGGTAAATGAAAGCTAGTAGGAACGCCCCTAAGAGGCATGCCCTGGACTCCTGCTATACCTTCAGAATATACTTTGGTTGTGATTGATATTAAAGATTGTTTTTTTCTATCCCTCTGCATCCAGATGACTGCGAGAAGTTTGCTTTCTCTATACCTTCTCTTAATTTCTCCCAGCCTGACCGGAGGTTTGAATGGACAGTACTGCCACAGGGTATGGCCAATAGCCCTGCCTTCTGCCAACAATACTTGGCCACACTTTTAGGGCCCGTGCTGGGTTCAGATACCTCCCTTGCCTATGCCTACATGGATGATATAATTCTGGGGCACCGAGACCCAAGCTGCCTGGAGGGCCTTCTGGCCCAGGTCCTCGACATACAAAAAAAAAGGGGGGTTTTACCATAGCCCTTAATAAAATTCAAAAGGTAGCTCCTTTTAAGGTGCTCGGGACCCACCTTACCTTGACTCAGGCCAGCCCCCTTAAGCCTTTGCTGGATATTCCAGCCTCTCTAACCTTAACCCAACTTCAGAGTCTTTTAGGGGAAATCAATTGGCTGTTGCCATGGGTTTCTGTCCCTACAATTACAATATAAGGAAATGCTGGCCGTAATTATGGCTCTTCAGGACATTCAAAAACCCTTTAATTTGTATTCTGGTAGCCTATAAAACAAAAAAGGGGGAGTTAGCCCCCATATACAGTTACAGATAGCTTTGTTTTTAAATTTTTCAAAAGGGGCAACTGAATCCAGATTTCAGAAGCACTGGGGACAACTAAACCCTAAGCCCCAAGTGAAAGTCAGGTGGAAGGACCCCCTGACACAACAATGGAGAGGACCTGACCCCCTAGTTACTATGGGCAGGGGATTTGGATGCGTTTTCCCCATAGGGGAGTCTGCTCCCATTTGGATCCCTGCCAGGAACCTTAAGTTTTTACCCATTTCCTCTATACAGGAGGATGCCCAAGAATAAGCTAACCAAAGACAAAAGCCAGAAAGACAATTATTAACCATCCCCAAGGGCAACTAGCCCTTGAGAAGCTCTTGTGTTCTCTAACAATTGCAGATGGTGACACTCCAGCTGTTGGCTGTCCTGACTCTCCGAATCCTGTGAACGGCCCTACGGAACCTGCATCACCTCAACGGGTGACCTGGGCAGTGATCAATGCTGGCAATGCAGAAATCATCAGGAGCACCACAAGAGAAGCTGTCCCTTCGAGCTGGTGGCCTGACCTTCTTTTTGATCACCACCCTATGGACTGTTTAATATTTTTGTAGGAGTTAATTATTTTAATGTTACCTGCTTTAATTGTTCTTTTACTAATTGCTTGTATAGCAGCATTGAATCCATACTTAATTGTTAAACAACCACCTTTTGTTATGCTTCCAGCTTAGATTTTGTCCAACCCCACCTCTGGACTCTGAAGTGGCAAAGACTGCTATCCCATCCTTCACTAAGGTTAAAGGACTAGTAGTGACATTTCCTGGCCTGGGAATGCTTTTGCTGATGGTTTTTCTATGCCTTCCTTGCATTATACGTGCACTGCAAAACTCTTATGAGCCTAGCCAGCCAGTTATCAAGCTCCAAATGAATGAATTCCCCCCCCCCCCCAGAGGAATCGCAGCCAGAGACGGGTAAGAGGGGGTGTCAGTCTGACCAACCTAAGACAGGGCCTTTAGCTTCGCTCTGAAGAAGTTCCCGATGACGGGTAAGGCAGACAAGGCGATCCACCCAACCTAAGACAGGCGGGTTCGCTTCTTTAAGCAAAGACGGGGGGAGATGATGTTGGGAGCAATTGGGAGCTGACAGTAAAGCTCAAAGGTCATCTTGACTCCTGTGCTAGCTTAAAGGCACGTACAAGGAACTGGCTTACTTAAAAGACACCAGGTGCCCAGGAATTACTTGAACTGCTTGCTTCGGACATTTCTAACTGTGGTGGGACTGATGTTTATTACTGTGCTAGGTGGGTCTGCCATTAAAACAAAAATAAAAGGGGGAATCTGTGGAGCACATGGGCAGCAAAGATGGCGCTGGGAGGGGGTTGAGTGGGCAGACCCCAATTGATCTTCTGATCAGTGCCTAACCAGCCCGTGAGGGCTCAGGTGAATGATAGGGTGTGACCTTGACAGTGATTGGTTCCTCTTCCTCCCTTACCATACCACCCACCCTTGTTGTCCTTAAAAGGGGCTGCTCTCTGTTAATAAACGAGTTTTTCTACCTGCTGGATTTGGCTCCCCGCTGTGTCTGATTGTCTCCTGGGCTGAGGGAGGCTAGGGAACGGGCGAGCGCCGCACTTACCTTTCCTCGGACCCCGTCCGTCTTTCGTGGGACGGACGAAGACCCAACACTGGGGGGATGGCGAGGAGAGGAGGGGGAGAGGAGGACTGGGAGCAATCCCCATGGCAGGCGAGGGCAGCTGGGGCCACGGACCTCGTAGTCCTGGCTCACCCTGATAGCGTGGTCCCCCCACAGGGAGAGACACCCCCTGGGGTGAACTGTCTCATCTGTGCAGTCTCCTATTCCTCCAAAGACCTTTTCACTAGGAAGCGGAGCTGCTGCTCACAGCGCAGAATGCTAGCCCTGAGTGAAAATGCTCAGGGACAGTTCCAAGACCCTCGGTTCAAGCCCTAGGACTGGCATTTAAAAAAATGATGAACAAAAGACCTTTTCATTTACAAACATTACAGAAAAGAAAAAGCCGACTTAATACTAATTGTAACTTTATGGCTGGGTGAGTTTTCTTATTTAAGTAGTACAACGTGAGGAGTATTTTATTCTTAATCATGACACCCAGGAAATAGGCCCTTACTCTTATTCTTGGTCTTTCCTCTACGATGAAGCTCACGTTGCTCATTTTGAGGTGTTGTCTGTGGGTCTCTGCGGTGTGTCCGCTAGGCTGTGGGGCGATGGAGGGCACAAAGCCTGGGTGACAGCTGAGCTGGGACAGGCTGTTCTCCGGGGCCATTTGTTCTAAAGCAACTCTGATGAATTAATCGGCACAAAGCTCCAAATGTAGGCACTGGCTAAGCCAACTCTTTCCTAAAACTGGCACAAAGCACAGAACAGACTGACCCTGATGAGCTCCCTCAGAAACCTCGCAGCGCTCAACAGCAGAGTTTCCTGTCTGGCATCAGGGAAAGGTCATTAAGAACAATTTGATCTCAGCCCTGTGGTCTTAGGCCTGACCTGCATCAGAACCCTGCTAAGAGTTTCTGGTTGAGAAGGCCTGGGGTGAGACCCGGGAATCTGCATTTCCCACCAGTCAGGAAATCCTGCAGAGTTCCTGTACCTCACAAACAAGGTTCAGAACCAAAGAGTTAGGTTGGTTTGTGATGATGTGGAACTTTTGAGAAAATATTCACTGTCAAGTTGAGAAGTGCCCGGACCAGAATCTCTGCCATATCATGACAAGATTTCTCTGCTATAAAGTCCTGTTCATACTTGGCCACAGGTTTCTTGAAGGAATGGTTAACAAAGAAAGCCTTACCAGGGGGCTAGGAAGGTGGCTCAGTGGTAGAGTGCTTGCCTTGAATGCATGAGGCCCTGGGTTCGATTCCTCAGCACCACATAAGCAAAAAGAAAAAAGCTGGAAGTGGTACTGTGGCTCAAGTGGTAGAGCGCTAGCCTTGAGCTGAAGAGCTGAGGGACAGCGCCCAGGCCCAGAGTTCAGGCCCCACGACCGGACCAAAAAAAAAAAAAAAAAAAAAAGAAAGCCTTACCACACACTCTCTGATTAGAAAAACAACAGAAAATAACACATGTTGACAAGGACAGCAAATTGCAATTCGGTACCTTGTTGGGTTGGATTCTAAAATGATACAGTGAATGTAGCAAATATCAGTTTCTCAGAAAATGAGAAGTAGAATACTATACGATCTGGAAACACAGTTAGAGACTTCAGGTCCGCAGGACTCAGAGGCTGCTTTCCAGGCTGCGCTCCTTCCCTCGAGCCTTCAGGTCTCTAACGGCCAGATGCAGAGGGCAGCGCCACCTCCTACCCATCCCTCTCCCCATGCACTGTCCTTCATAGCTGTGTCTGCCGTAAAGAGGTATCTGCCTAAACAACTAGTAGTATGAGGGAGATTAGCCAAAAATTTACATCCTATCTTTCCTCCCCTTTGGAGGCCTAGGACACCTGCAGTAACAATGGTATTTTTGAGACTTACAGAGACATAAACCAACAAACTATTGTCCACTAGGTTTCACAGTGTCCTGTCCCTGACCATTGGAGTTGTCCTAAAGGTGATAGGCACTCCTCAATGTAGAGGTGACGGTCATTGCTGGATACAGAGGTTATGGCCCCTGCTGCAGCCAACTCCAATTTGCTCTGAGTCACTTCTCTCTGAGTCATGTCTCCCTGCGGGCACAGGTTCCAATAGACCACTCAGAACCAGCCCTGAGATGAGCACGGCTGAGGTGTGGGCTGCTGTGTCCTGGACCCTGCTCAGTTCCTCTCCTGCCTGATCCCGGGGCCACCATCTGACCCTCAAAGGTGTTGGCATGAGGAAGTTCCATGTGGTCACACTGAGCCAAGGTCTCCTCACTGCTCTGAGTCTCTGTGGGCCGCTGTGGTGCAGGCAAATGAGTCAGGCTCATTGGGACCCCACAGTCAGGTCTCTCGTAAATTAAAGCAGAGTCAAGAAGAGATATCAATCGGCCCAATCACATTCACACAGCACTGCTCTCAAGATCTAGAGAAGGAATCAATGAAAAAAAGGGGTTGGGAATGTGGCTTATGGTAGAGTGCTTGCCTTGCATGAAGGAAGCCCTGGATTTGATTCCTCAGTACCACCTAAACCAAAAACACCAGAAGTGGCACTGTGGCTCAAGTAGTAGAGTGCTAGCCTTGAGCAAAAGAAGCTCGGGTTCAGTGCCCAGGCCCTGAGTTCAAGCACCAGCATGGACCAAATAAAAGAAAAAAGCCATCAATAGACAGTGGAAAAACAAAATGTATACACACACAGAAGAAATGTTATTCAGTCTTAAAAAGAACTGAAATTCTGTCTCATGGTACACCATGGAAGAAACCTGAGGACATTGTATAAAATACACCAGCCATAGGAAAACAAACACTGTATTATTCCATTTATACAAGGGGTCTATAGTATTTGAATTCACAGTCAGACACCAGGTAGCTGTTCCTGGTACTTGGAGGAGGAGTGAAGGGAGGTGACCAGCGGGCAGCTTCTGGTATCTGAAGCTGGAGACACCTGAGGGTCTGTGTCAGCCATAATACCTGAGTGCACTTAGCACTGATAAACCACACAGTTAAAAATACACATGACAAACAAAGTTTATGGTGTGTGCGCACAATGAAAATCCACCACAATGTCTGGCACTTGGTGGCAGCAACAAATGCTAATGCCTTCCCTCCCTGCCTTCTCCCACTTTCTAATTTTTCCATTTTTTTCATATGAAGTATTTGATAATGTCTTACAAAACCTTCTAAAAATTTTATACTCTGAAAGAGTTCACTTAACTCACTGTGATTTGTGCCAGTCCTGGGGCTTGAACTCAGGGCCTACATGCGGTCCCTGAGCTTTATTGCTCACGGCGAGCACTTGAGCCACAGGTTCACTTCTGGATTTTTGCTAGTTATTTGGAGATAAAAGTTTCATGGACTTTCTTGCCCAGTGTGGCTTTGAACTGTGAACCTCAGATCATAGCCTAAGTGGCTAGGGTTACAGGTGTGAGCCACCAGTCCCCTGCTGAGGGTTCTCCATGCTCCATCTGGTGTCATCAGTACCTTGTGGTATATGTATTTTTCTGAAGTATGTTGTATTCAATAGAATTTTTTTAAAAAATGAAACCAAGAGGCTCTCACAATAGATAATTTTATTTAAACGAGTCAGTGCTTTATCCAGCGCATTTGCTACGTTCAAGGCTATAGAGCGTACTATTATCAGGAAGAGGAAACTGAGCAATCCCTATTTCAGAAAATGTCATCCACAAGCTTCCACAACAAGAGAGAACATGACCTCTCCAGGATGACGTGCAACCATGGAGCACATGCACCCTAAATTAGATGCAGGAGTCATAAACACATGGCCCCTGGGAGCATTAGCAGAGAAGATGGTAAGTGCTGGGCACTTGGTACTTATCTGACAGATGGTCTGGTTGCTGCTGAAAGCAGTGATGAGGATGCAGGTGAGGCATGGATGGAATGCGGCCCCCAACCCACAGAATGAAGCAAGTATCTAACTAGTCTCTGCATGGCATGGGCCTATGGACACAGCCGGTTCCCTCCACCATCCCCTGCTCCCTCCTCCACCATTCCCCACTCCCTCCACCCTCCCCTTCCCTCCTCCACCATTCCCGCTCCCACACACCCAGCATCAGTTCTGCCTGAGCCAGGCTGCAAGGAAATGTCAGGGAAGAGAAGACAGGGCCTTGACTGGCACCCGCAGCTGAGCTCCGGGTGTTCATTACGCAGAAACACAGGACAGATGATCTGGGAAACATAGGGCTCTTTTCTTACATCGTGAAACAGAAGTAAGATTTCTAATGTTGTCAAGGCTTACTATATTTTCTATGATATATGTGAAAAACAGTATATGTGAGAAATGAATGACACATGCAGGAAATACACCGTATCCTAAGTGAATTTTTATATCTTTTTTTGGGGGGAGGGTCGTGGGGCTTGAACGCTGGGCCTGGGCACTGTCCCTCAGCTCTTCAGCTCAAGGCTAGCAAGCTACCACTACAGCCACAGCACCACTTCCGGTTTTCTGAGTCGTTTATTGGAGGTAAGAGTCTTACAGCCTTTCCTGCCCAGGCTGGCTTTGAACTGCAATCCTCAGATCTCAGCCTCCTGAGTAGCTAGGATGATAAGCATGAGCCACTGGCACCCAGAAATTTTTATATCTTAATGGGTATTTAAAAGTGCATCAATGAGGGCTGGGAAGTTGGCTCAGTGGTAGAGTGCTTGCCTTGCATGCATGAAGCCTTGGGTTTGATTCCTCAGCGCCACATAAGGAGAAAAAAGATGGAAGTGGCACTGTGGCTCAAGTGATAGGGCACTAGCCTTGAGCTGAATTGCTGAGGGACAATGCCCAGGCCCAGAGTTTAGGCCCCACTACTGACAAACAAATAAACAAAAAAAGTACATCAATGACAGCAATGCCAAGTGGAATAGAGGGCCAGCTTGGTGGTCTGTGAGGTGTGGGGCCAGGCATGGCTCCACACAGGCCGTCTGGAACAGGCTCGGAGCTGGGGAGTACCAATCCACACTGCTGCCTTGAGTCTGGGTTAGGCTCTTAACATTTCCAAATCTTTCGAGAATTTCTCCATCTTCTCTACCCTTTCCTTGTTTCTTTTGATTTTTCTTTTCCTTTTCTTTTGACTCATTTTCTTTCCTTTCCTTTCCCCCTTTCGTTTCCCCATCTTTTCTCTGCAAGGACCCTCAAAGTCAACAACATGGCTTTTCAAATCAGATTAGTTTTTGTGGCATTGCTGCCTAACTTCCCTTCCACTCAGCCACAACTGAGTAAATGATGACGCTGCATTAACACAGAATTACAGGCTTTGGTGTAAATATTCAAATCATTCACAATTAAGATAATTGTTCTTTCCTATTATAGTTTGCTATTCAAGAGTCTTTAGTTATCTTTAAGTAGTTGTATAAAGGGGTTTCAGTTCAACAGGTCAGTTTATGAGTGTAATGCATCCTGATCCCTGTCACCCTTCCATCCTTCTTCCCCATCACTCCCAACCCTACCTCTCCCCCCTCAAGTTAAGAAATGGTTCCATGTTCACAAGTGTGCACTGAGTATTACAACTGCATTTTCCCACCTTCCTCTCTTCATTTATCTTCCTCCATCACAATCTGTTTGTAATTGATATAACATTTGTACATGTTTATGTGACACAGTATGGTGATTTTATTCATATGCACAATGTGTAATGATCAAGTCAGTGTTGTTAGCGCATCCATTTTTCAGACCTTTACTGTTTCTGTGTGTTGGAGGCCTGGTCTTCCGGTTATTTAGGGATCTGAGATGAGTTGCAGTAGGCTCACCCCTCCCATCTAATGCCATTTTGGTCTGGAAGCAGTGCCTCTCTCCCTGCTCTTCCTCCTGCCCTGGCCTCTAGGAATCCCTCTTCTAGTTTGTTTAAAAAAATAAAATCTATGTTTTAACTTTCACAATGAGTAAGAAAAAGTGGTATGCTGGTTTTCTCAAAGTCGTGTGTGTGTGTGTGTGTGTGTGTGTGTGTGTGTGTGTGTGTGTGTGTATGTGTGTGTGCTGGTCCTAGGACAGAACTCAGAACTCAAGAGTCTAGGCACTGTCTTAGGAGAGCTTTTCTGGTCAAGGCTACCACTTGACCCACACCTCTGCATCTGGATTTTTCTGGTTAACTAGAGATAAAAGTCTCACAGAGTTATCCACCTAGACTTTCTTCCAACCATGACCGTCAGATCTCAGCCTCCTGAGTAGTTAGGATGACAAGCATGAGCCACCAGCATCTGTCTCTATTTATATGTGTGTAAAACATTTTTCACTTTACATTTATATGTTACTGAATATAATATCTGTTTTTCTTGCAGAAAAATGGATCGTATATTCCAGGAGGGATAAAAGAGATAGTAAGACCAATTTCATTTTTCACCAAGAACTATGGTTTAAAAAAAACTGGTACAAGGATATCAGTAATTCAGCACACTTGTACTCTCAGTGAGAAAAATGTTCTTGAAACCTGTCAGGATGAATTTTCCCAGGAAAGACCTAATTAGCACTGTCTGAGGCACTTGCCATCACACTGAGAAAACACCACTCCCTGTCGACAGAGTGGTGAACTGGATTTCAAACATTCACCACTCTTGGTGGATGTACGACTAATGAGAAACTTGTCAGTTGGCTGGTCTAACTCACGTCAAAGACCTTAAAGGGGGAAAACGGATGATTAAACTCACACAGAGAAATACGCAAATACAATTATAATCTCATTTGTATTATGATCAGCCAATAACTTAAGAGTACTTGAGTCCACAGTTTAAACATTTCTTGATATAGGACCCACCAGCTTCTAGTGGATCACACCTGGAACCCTAGCTATTCAGCTGGCTGAAGATGGAGATTTGAAGCCAGCTGAGGCAGGAAAGTTCATGAGACTCTTATCTCTAACTAACCATCCCCAAATCGGAAGTGGAGCTATGGCACTAATCCTGAGCAAAAACCTGCTTAGGGACAGCACTCAGCACCTGAGGCACCATGAGCGACCCCCCCATATATATTTATATATAGCCATATAAATAAACATATATGGAGCATATATACATATATATATATATTTATATGACCAAGCAGGGTGCTGGTGGTTCATGCCTGTAGTCATAGCTACTCAGAAGGCTAAATATGAAAACTGAAATTCAGAGCTAGCTCAGGGACACAGATCCCTGAGACTCATATGGTCTTGAGTTCAAGCCTGCGTACCAATATACATACATACATACAGACAGACAGACAAACAGACAGACAGACAGACAGACACACACACACACACACATACACACACACACATAGGATCCAATCTTCTGAAGACATTCTGGGATAACCAGAGTCTCAAATGCATCCTCTTAAAGAGGGTAATGGCAGAGGGAGAAAACCCTCAAGCTTGCATCATGGCTGAGAAACAAGTAACTGAAAATATATAGGACTGTCAAGAAGCGGATGCCACTATAATCCCCCTTAAATATTGTAAGATTCTCTAGATCAAAATTCCCGAAGCACATATTAAAGAAACCTGATTTATATCCATCAGGACATATGCACATAAATTTTATTTGATGTCAAAACTTCCAGGGACAAAAAATATCCAAGCACTTGTTATAAAATTTTAACCACTGCACATGGCAATGTTCACATCCCTATTACAATGTTTAGGCTCCAGGTGATGAAACTTTAAATCCTTCAGAATCTTGTATTTCAGAAGTGAAATACAAGATGCTGGAATCAATCGCAATCGAAGCTTTAGTGAGAACACACCTGCCAGTGAGGATCACAAACTGCTGGGGAAACAGACGACAGAAACTCTCCTGTCAATGACAAATATCAGCACGAATGTTCTGTGCAGACTCTATGCTGGTTGCTGGAGACTAAGGAAAGAATGCACATAGTCCTTGCTTTTGAACAGCTTACAGTAGTTAGTATTATAGGTACTTAAATATCTGTTTCACACAAAACTCATTGCTGGCCAGGCTCATGCCTGTCATCCTAGCTACTCAGGAGGCTGAGCTCTGAGGATCATGGTTCAAAGCCAGTCTGGGCAGGAAAGTCACCAAAAAGCCTTAATTGGAGCTGTGGCTCAAGTGGTAGAGCACCAGCCTTGAGCCTAAAAGCTAAGATAGTGCCAAGGACCTCAGTTCAAGCCTCAGGACCTGCACACACACAAAAATATTAAGGCTATTGAAAACATCCTTCTAAATGAGAATAGTGGGTCTTCATTTTTCGAAGAATTGTAAGTTGCCTTACATTTTGACATACACAAAATGTTATGCCCTACTTGAACATACTTTAATAAATGGTGTTCCCACTGCTTACAAAGAAAGAAATTGAGGCAAACAGACAAAACACTGTGTCACTGGCTAAACAATTAAAAAAGATAAGATAGCAAAGACCACACACTGTATTGAAGGGCAGACCACACACAATACCTGAACTCAAGCCCCATGACCAACAACAACAAAAAGGAATAAAACCACACCTGCCTAAAGCCAATAGGCTGGCATGATACCGAGAGGGCATCACGTGAAGAGAAATAACCCTAACCAGATCTCTACAACCACTCCTCAACACAGGGGCAGGCCAGCAAGGAGGTGCCCCACGAAGGTCCACTGCTCCCACTCGGCAGGCCCCAGGCTTTGGGCATGGAGGAGGGCTTGGTCTCCCTGGATCAATTAATCCTAAGCTCTGTACTCCACGTTTGGCACTAGGATACACATGGAACCCTGGCAGAGGGGTCACAGAGGTGATTTTCCAGTATGGGTCTCGTTGTGGTTGAGAGGTCGTGGGCTGGCAGGATGCTGGCGGGCCAGGAGGTCCCGAGTTCACCTGTGAACTGCTCTCCACGGTTACAGTGAAACAAGCCACGTGGGTTTCACAATGGACAAGTGAGGGTCCTTATAGTGAAGGCTAACTCCAAGTGAGCGACAGGCCTCACCCTCGGGGCCTCTGCGGCCCTCCACTTGCCATCTCGGCTTGCCATGCCCCCTCTCCAGATCCACTGGAAATTCATGCATAAGCTGTGCACTTTCTGCTCCCTCTTCTGAAAAAGAATTCTCCCAAGTTTGCACAGGACTGCCTTCACTTCTGCTCGAAAGCCATTTTTGAGCCTGGTGGAAGAGGCTCACACTGTCATTCTAGGTACCTAGGAAGCTCGGATCTGAGGACTGTGGTTTGAAACCAGCCCAGGAGAGGGAGGTCCTGACACTCTTCAATTAACCGACAAAATGCCATAAGTGGAGCTACGGTTCAAGCAGTAGAACAACAGCTTTCAGCAAAAAAGCTAAGAAAAAGTTCAAGCCCCAGCACCAGCATGAAAAAAAAAAGAGAAATATCTCCAAGAAGAAAAACACAGACAGGGCTGGGAAGGTGGCTCAGTGGTAGAGCGCCTGCCTTACATGCTCAAGGCCCTGGGTTCGATTCCTCAGCACCACATAAGCAAAAAGAAAAAAAGCCGGAAGTGGCGCTGTGGCTTCAAGTGGTAGAGCACTAGCCTTGAGCTGAAGAGCTGAGGGACAGCGCCCAGGCCCAGAGTTCAGGCCCCACGACCTGACCCCCCCCAAAAAAAAAGAAAAGAAAAAGAAAAACACAGACATACAAAAATTGCAATTTTTTTTTATCATACTAGAGAGAAAATTGTCAATTATTTTTTGAGGTGTTCCATTATGAGTTCATTATTGTTCAAGTCTTTCACCCAATAAACAATTTCTAAGCAATCAAAAAATCTTAGCATTGTCCCGTTATTCTTGGCTAGGAAAATCTTACCCAAGAAAAAAATGTCAATTCAATAATAGTAATAATTTATTATGATGTTAAATAATAATAATTATGTTAAATAATAATAAATTATTATTATTTGTCAATTGTGGGGCTTGAACTCTGGGCCTGCGCACTGTCCCTAAGCTCTCTAAAGCTCAAGACAAGCACTCTACCATAGCACTACTTCTGGTTTTCTGGTGGTTAATTGGAGATAAGAATCTCTTGGACTTTCCTGCCCAGGTTGGCTTTGAAGTGTGATTCTCAGATCTCAATCTCCTGAGTAGCTAGGATTGTAACAGCAAAGCTCCCTCCCTTCCAATATTTCAAGTTACCCTGCTGAATTTTTAAGACATAAAATTGTGTCTTACATTAGACTTCTTACTAATAGCGCAACAAGGGCAAATACTTTTAAAGGAAATGGAAATACAAACTAACGGAGCTGAAATTAAATCTGGGTCTACTGATTCAAAGGATCGCTTTCTTGAGGCTTAAAATAGAGCCTGGATATACGGTGACCTGACATTTTTCAGAACATCAAGGAATGGAAGGAGGAAGAATAAAGTCTCCTCACGAAGCATTTGGAAACCATAGAACATTTTCAGAAGTGTCTTGTCATCCTGTTATAAATAGCTCAGTCCTAAGGTATCACTGGCTTTGCAGGCATTTATCTGAAGTCAAAAAGAGGAAAGGTGCAAACTGTTTTAGCATGCCCTTTGACACACAGATATGTTTGGGGGAGCCAGTTACAGTACATTTGTTTTATAAATGGAACTTTACTAACTGGAGAGAAAAGCAAACCCTTACCTTCACCTCCAAACTGCCAAAGCACAGTGGGGCTCCTCGGAGTCAGGGCCACTAGGAGGCAGATTTGGAACTTACTCACAAAGGAGAAGACCTGGTCCCTATCTGCTGCAGCCTTGTGCTGACACTACCGTTGGGTGGAGCCACAGGATGGATTCATCTCCCCAGGGGTTGTTGGCTGGCCACACACCTGCACCACTGTGCCGGATGACAAATCCACAAAGTCTCTATGGGGCTCTAAAAATTGCTAAATCTTTCCACGGTTTGGGGACTAGATGGTTTTATTGAGTCTTATAGTTTAAGTTATTATTGTAAGCATATTATAATTAGTAACTAGCCAGGTGCTGATGACTCACGCCTGTAATCTTAGCTACTCAGGAGGCTGAGATATGAGGACCACTGTTCAAAGCCAGCCCAGGTAGGAAACTCTGTAAGACTCTTATCTCCAAATAACCACCAGAAAACCCGAAGTGGCACTGTGACTCAAGAGGTAGAGCACTTGCCTCGAGCTGAAGAGCTGAGGGATAGCACCCAGGCCCCATGACTTACCAAAAAAAATTTAGTTAATTCTAAATGCTATGTGTATACTCTGGCTGGCTACTTGACACTTATTTATTCCCAATCATGGCTCTGGGCTTGGTTCTGAAACTGAAGGGCAGAGACCTAGAGAGACTCAATAACATTTCCTGAGTCACAGACACAGGCTCATCCAGGTCTCCAGAAGCCATGTCCTTTCTGCTTTGTATCATTAATTAAGAAATCAAGGAACCATATCTCTGTACAAATGGACACTGGTGACTCACAGCTGTAATCCTAGCTGCTCAGGAGGCTGAGACCTGAGAATTGAGGTTGAGAGCCAGCCTGGGCAGGAAAGTCTGTGAGACTAATCTTCAATTAACTAGCAGAAAGCTCAAAGTGGAGTTGTGCTAGCTTTGTGGCAAAGCCAACAAGAGGGCAAGAGGTCCTAAGCTCAATCTCTGGTATCAGCACACACACAAAAGTCTTTTTGTGGTTTTGAAGATACCTTAATTTTGTGTATATATGTTGCTTGTATTTTCATGGTCTCATTATTTCAATATCCAGTACACAACTGCCAACAAAACGCTATGATTCCATGTGTTTCCATGCATTAACTGAAGTCAATGTATGAGCACTCAGACTTTCCTCTCAAACTAGAATCAACAATTTTGGTCTTCATTTCTTTGGACTTATTACCAACGCTGTCTCCCATTAGCTTATATCTACTATGATAATAAGTGAAAAACTTCAATGAAATGTAGTTTGTCGTAGATTATGGTTAAACTCGAGAGACAACCCACAGAATGTGAGAAAATCTTCACTAGCTATTCAACAAATAAAAGATTCATATGCAGAATTGCAAAGAATGCAAAAATTAAACAACAGAATAAATAATCCCGTTAGTAAATAGGAAAGCAAATGGAACAGACCTTGTAAAAAGAAATACAGCTACTAGGTACACAAAGAAATGCTCAACATCCTTAGTTATAAAGGAGAGGCAAATCAGAACTGCATTAAGATTCCATCACACTTCAGTCAATGGCAGCCTTTCAGGAAAATCAGTAAAACGACAATGAACACTGGCTAGGGTGACAAGAAACACTCAGGATGGGAACAAGAACCCCTCAAGGTGGGAATGTAAACTAGCCCAACCACTATGGAAGTCAGCATGGAGATTCCCCAAAGTCCCCAGAGTCACCAAGCCAAGGACTAAAGACTGAAAGTGAAGTAATTCTTCCCTACAGCTGGCTGCCTGGCAGTCGGAGCCTGGGATTACACAGCACTCTCAGGCTGGCCCTTCCTTTCCCAGCTATCTTCTTCTTGCTGGTGGTTCAGCTGATTGAATAGACTTGAAATTGGATAGAAAGAAGTAAAGATGGACTATAGAGATGAGATATGAAGGAGGTAATTAGGAATGTTTTAAGTCTTAAGAATAAGAAATTAAAAATGAAAGCCCTAACTGACTAAGTGCTGTGGGAAATTCACCCATTTCTTTTTTAAAATTTGCTTCAGTTTTTCATAAATGAGAAAGTATCTAATAAAACTAAATTTGACACACTCAAGTCAGGGTAATTTGGACAGCATCTAAAATGGAATGGAATAACATCATAGTCAGAAGTATAACTTCTGTCTTAGTTATTTTACGTCATCCTCTTTTTACTTTGAAAAGATTTTTATCTCCATGGCAATAATTGCGAAGAAATTCACCACATTTGGCTCCCATATAGTATGAAAAGATTCATAACTCCAGCCACTGATCGACAAGTAGTCATGTCTGAGACACTTCCTAGATAGGAAACATACTTGATTAGCAGGCTTCAGAAATTTTATATCACTTGAGGAAAAAAAAATTATATTTTACAGAATGTGTGCAGAGATATAAAAGGTGAGATTGCCCAAAGCAATGAAGATAAGAACAATTTAATTCCAACAATATTTTACTCTAACACGACTTCAATTATACCAATGAAGTTTTCTAAGAAGTGAGATTTGTATTCTAGTTGTCCTCCTTCTTCATCATCATCCTGGGGCTTGAACTCAGGGCCTTGGTGCTGTTCCTTAGCTTTTTTGCTCAAGGTTACCACCGAAGACATAGCTCCACTTTTGGCTTTTTTTTGGTTAACTGGAGATGAGTCTCTAATTCCAGACTTTCCTCCCTGGGCTAGTTTAGAACTGAGATCCTCATACCTCAGCCTTATGAGTAGCTAAGTTATAGGCATTAATGCCCACCACATTCTCCAATTCTAAAGATAAACAACTCTCAGTTTTAGTATGAGAACACAGAACAGATCACTTTTATTCTTACATAGAGGAAAGACCCTCAATGGCTTTGTAGCCTCAGTTTCCCTATCTGATGGACTGGAATGACACTTAATTTCCCTTTGCACTATGAAACATAGCAGTTTGGTATTTCCATCTCATCCTCAGAAGCTCAGCCTCTCTAGACCTCAGACACAGGGCCTCCCACTTGAAGAAGCCCAGGGATACTGAGGTTCTTGTCCAGTACGGGACAGCTCTCCCATGCACTAACACAGAGGAGCTATGTAGATCCACATCATATTTGAGAAAACTATAGAACATTTCTGCTTTGCTAATTCAAACGATCTATGAAGTTATATTGTTAATACAAATAGTGTCATTTGGTCTTCTATTTAAATAGTGTCTGAACCTCAGTACATTGCAGTTTTTCTATGCAAGAGTCACTGGAACAAACCGTAGCTGATGGTCTGTTTTCTTTTTCCTCATTTGTGTTTCCTGGTTGGTGGGCCCCTCTGTGTTAGACACACTGCAGATTCCCTCAGCAGATGACATTTCCCACTGTGGAGCCAGCCACACCGGGACTTGCTGGCCACGACATTTCACTCCTCCGTTCTCAGAAAGTCTGGCCACATCTTGTTCTGCCTCTTTCTCACCTGGTTTTAGTTAGGCTGTGTGAGAAATCATCTCTCAGGATCTGCCCTTTGATGTGCTGTTCCTGCCAGGAACAGCACAAGAGGCCCTGCTCTCAGCCTCTGCTGCTGCATGGGGGCGGGCGACATTTGCTCAACATTAACACAGTGACTCGACTCATTCCCTCCTTCCTGTCCTGGCCATTGCTTCAGCAGCTGGGTCAGATACAGCTTTGGGGACCTCCCAAATAGGGGGACCTCCCAAACAGGCAAGCAGGGAGAAGGGCGTGCTGGGCCATTGTTATTTGCTTAATGTGTTTTTGTGATGGTGTGTGTGTGTGTGTGTGTGTGTGTGTGTGGTGTGCCAGTGTGTGTGCGTGTGTGTGTGTGGTGTGCCAGTGCCTGGGCACTGTCTCTTAGCCTTTTCCACTTGAGAGGCTGGTGCTCTACCAGCTCCACTTCTGGCTTTTTGTGAGTTAATGGGAGATAAGTCTCACAAATCTTTCTATCTGGGCTGGCTTCAAGCTGTTATCCTCTGACCCCAGCCTCCTGAGTAGGTAGGATTACAAGTGTGAGCCACTGGCACCTGACTTCAGAGGGAATTTTTCTAATGTGAGTTTCTTTGAGCTGGCTCATGCTCACTTCTAGAACATGCTCAGTGACTGGCGATGCTCGTTTGAGGAAGAAACTTGGCCGGGCTCCACTCAGTGCCTGTCCTGCTCTGCCACCATATCATCTCAATGCTGTGCACCCACCCATGCCCCCAGTTTCCTGATACCCTGTCTTCCAGCTCTTCCCTCATTTAATTAAAGCTTCTCCTGCCAGGTGCCTGTGGTTCCTAGCTGTAATTCTAACTTCTGAGGATCGCAGCTGGAAGCCAGCCCAGGCAAGAAAGTCTGTGAGATGCTTCTCTCCAGTTAACCACCAGCAAGCCCAAAGTGGAGCTGTTGCTCAAGGGGTAGCATGCCAGCCTTAAGTAGCAAAAACAGCTAAGGGGCAGTGTCTGGGCCCTGAGAGCTGAGTGGCTTAACTACTGAGGAGAGGGAAGGGGAACACTTAGGTGACGCTAACTCTCTTTAGATGAAGTGTTTGTGTGGTGCACTTCTAAATGTGTAGATATACACATGCACGCACACACAACTATACATTTGCACAGCCTAAGGCATAATTTTTCTCTACTTTGCTGAGGTTTACAATTAAATACAATAGTTATAAACAGACACCCTTGGAGTTAAAAATATAATATAAACTGCGGGGATGGATGGGCTGGGAAATGCAGGATGATGGAAAGGTGACACAGATCAAGATGCATGTGTACAAAGGCTCATTCCTAAGGTAGTTTCCTTCTCATTCAAGTAGCTTACACAGTAAGACAAATCATCAGGAGCATCTAGAAATCATCTGTGAATGTGACTGGTGTCAACAGAGCCTTCTCTAGCTATAGTAAGAAAGTAGAGACAAGAACGACCAATGTGGGCTGGGAAGGTAGCTCAGCGGTAGAGTGCATGCCTTGCAAGCATGAGGCCCTGGGTTCGATTCCTCAGCACCACATAAACAGAAAAGGCCGGAAGTGGCGCTGTGGCTCCAGTGGTAGAGCGCTAGACTTGAGCTGAAGAGCTGAGGGACAGCGCCCAGACCCAGAGTTCAGGCCCCATGACCGGCAAAAAAAAAAGAATAAAAAAAAAAAAAGAACGACCAATGTTACAATAAACCTCCACTGCTTCCTGTACCTCCTGACACTGCTCCTCTTGACATGAAAGAAAATACATTTATATAAAATCTCCGGAACCCACACATTTGTCTGTTAAATGTATTTGTATAAAATAGTGATTCAGATTTATAATTCAAATAATTGTATCCATGATAAAGAAAACTATATACCCTTATTTATTCCTGAGCCCATCTTCTGAAATGCATGTTTTGATGGAGTACAATTTCAATTTGAACCATGTTATTTTTAAAAGCTTCCTTTGAATAAATTTTCATTTCAGCTAAGATTGGACAAATCTCTCACAATTATCTTCCCAGAAAAATTAAGAAATGTGGGTGGTGTGCACAGGTGCTTGTGCATGATTTGATTATCAGGTGAGGAGTGCACAACCCCAGAGAAGATAGCGGCCTAGCCAGGGCTGTCCTTCTCCACTCTGCTAAGGTTTAGCGATAATTTGAACAAAAACACAGGTAAAATCATCAAACTCTAAGGTGGCATAAAGCTAGGTGCTATTTCATTGGAAAACAGGAATTCAAATTCTTTACAAACAATGACAGAATAATTCCCAAATGATACCTGAGATGAGGGAGGGACATCCAGAAGATAAGGCTCACCAGGTCTTCTCCTACTCTCAGACTAAAGAAAGTGACAGCATAAGAGGGTGGTGCCCTGGAGGAGCACTCCCTAAATCACAGGGAGGACTTGGCTCAGGCACAGGGAGGACTTGGCTCAAGCACAGGGAGGACTTGGTTAAATCACAGGGAGGACTTGGCTCAAGCACATGGGAGGACTTGGGTCAAGCACAGGGAAGACTTGGCTCAAGCACAGGGAGGACTTGGTTCAATTATAAGGAGGACTTAGCTCAAGGACAGGAGGACTTGGTTCAAGTACATGGGAGGACTTGGTTCAATCACAAGGAGGACTTGGTTCAATCACAGGGAGGACTTGGTTCAAGCACAGGGAGGATTTGGCTCAAGCATAGGGAGAACTTGGCTCAAGCACAAGGAGGACTTGGTTCAATCACAGGGAGGACTTGGTTCAATCACAAGGAGGACCTGGCTCAAGGACAGGGAGGACTTGGCTCAAGCACATGGGAGGACCTGGTTCAAGCACAGAGAGGACTTGGCTCAAGCACAGGGAGAACTTGGCTCAAGCACAGGGAGGACTTGGATCAATCACAGGGAGCACTTGGCTCAGGGACAGGGAGGACTTGGCTCAAGCACAGGGAAAACTTGGCTCAAGCACATGGGAGGACTTGGTTCAAATACAAGGAGGACTTAGCTCAAGGACAGGAGGACTTGGTTCAAGTACATGGGAGGACTTGGTTCAATCACAAGGAGGACTTGGTTCAATCACAGGGAAGACTTGGTTCAAGCACAGGGAGGATTTGGCTCAAGCATAGGGAGGACTTGGGTCAAGCACATGGGAGGACTTGGTTCAATCACAGGGAGGACTTGGCTCAAGCACAGGAAGGACTTGTTTCAAACACAGGGAGGAGTTCGTTCAATTAAAGGAAGGCCTTGGCGCATGCAGAGCGAGGACTTGTTTCAAGCATATGGGAGGACTTGGCTCAAGCACAGGGAGGACCTGGCTCAAGCACAGAGGAGGATTTATTTCAGCGGCAACATGCCACCCCAGCGCTAGGGATGTCAGGCCAACAGCTCAGCCTCAGGCACAGTAGAAGTTCATCATCTGGGGTGCGGGAGACTTTGCACATTTTATTATTTACTCACTTTATTATGTCCTCCATGAGGCCACTGCACCTAGCCCAATCCTGACCCTCTAAAGGGCCTGGGAAAGAAGTTACCTCAGAGGGGTTTGCAAGTCATAGGACAGGACAGAGACTTGAGAAATCGAGATGTGATTAACCTAGTGAAGGGAAGCTTCAGTGAAATTATTTATTTTCGAAATATCAGAAAGACTGACATATTTGAAGGAATGTGTGTAGGTAACCAGGAACTAACTGAAGATGATGAATACATGAAAAGTAGAGCTTGGGTTAATACACCAGCACAGCAAGAGAAAACTAAGGATCAAGGATCAGAAGCCAATGTTAAGTAAGTTCTAGAACCCTCATCTATGTTGTCCTAGAGCTGGGAACACTAAACTTGGAACAAATGGCTCATGCCTGCCACCCCAGCAACTCAGGAGGCTGAGATCTGGGGACTGAAGTTTGAAGACAGCCTGGACAGAAGGCTTGCCTTGGTGCCCCACAGCAATCACAATTCACTTATGCTCAGCCGGGTTTATCCCAGGTAAAGGCCACTCACAGTAGTACAGGAGCAGCTACCAAGAGTAACATCAGTGAAGCCCAACAGAAGGAAAGGAAGTCCAATGAAATTATAATCAATCAACTAGGGGATTGGAGAATGAACACTGAAAACCAAGCAGGTAAAGAAATCCATACAAGATCTAAAACAAAGCTCCAACAAAGAATCTAAAGCCATTAAATCTGGCCAATTAGAAGGAAAGTAAATAAAAAACAAAGTAGAAAGTCTTGACAGTAGGGTAGACCATACAGAAGATCGAATCTCTGGGATGGAAGACAGCCTAGATATTATAGAGAAGGAACAGACAAGTATTCAAGACAAATCCAAGAAATATGATAGATCTATTCGACATTTAGAAGACACCATCAGAAGGCCTAATATAAGGCTAATGGGTGTAGAGGAGGGCCTAAAGACAGAAGTTAAAAGTCTAGGAAATTTATTTAACAGGATCCTAGCAGAGAACTTCCCAAACTTGCAAAAAGATAGGCCAATTCAGATACAAGAAGCCTTTAGAACCCCAAATAGACCAAACCAGACTAGGACATCCATCCTACTGTCACATTGTAATCCGCACAGGATCAAATAAGACCAAGGAAAGGATCCTTAAACCTGTAAGGGGGAAAAGATCAATCACCTATAGAGGGAAACCAATCAGAATAACTTAAGATTTCTCAGCAGAGACAATGAAAGAATGAAGAGCCTGGAATGATGTATGCCATGTGCTAAAGACAAACAACTATCAAGCAAGAATACTGTACCTAGTTAAACTCTCCTTCATAACAGGACAAATAAAAACCTTCCATAGCAAAGAAAAATTGAAATAGATCTTCACCAAACCAGCCCTACAAAAGATACTTAAAGATGTCCTACACATAGAAAACCATCAAGAGCACAATAAAGACAAAGAAACATCCCCCAAACAGAGAATCCAAGAATCATAACAAGAACCCTGTTGGCACACCCCCAAGAAAGTGGATAACATGGCAGGAATTACCACATACATTAGACCTAACTCTCAATATTAATGGATTTAACTCTCCAATTAAGTGACATAGACTGTCAAGTTGGATCAAAAAGCAAGATCCTTCTATCTTATGCTTTCAAGAGACACAACTTGCCCACAAAACAAACATATTCTGAAAGTGAAAGGCTAGAATAAAATCTACCAAGCAAATGGCCCCCATAAACAGGTGGGAGTTGCAATCATAATATCAGATAAAATAGACTTCAAATTAAAATTAGTGAGAAGAGATAAAGAAGGTTACTACATGCTAACTAAGGGAACTCTCATTCAGGAGGATATTACAATTCTAAATATCTATTGACCAAACAATGGAACACCCAAATTTATCCAAGAAGCACTACTTTCCCTAAAATTTCACATAGGTCCAATGACATTAATTGTTGGGAACTTTAACACACCACTATCTCTGCTGGATAGATCAACCTGACAAAAACTCAACAAAGAAACTTTGGATCTAAACAATTGTATAGATCAACTAGACTTAACAGACATCTACCAAATACTTCACCCAGCAGCATCAGAATACACATTCCTCTCAGGAGCACACAGAACTTTCTCCAAAATAGACCACATTTTAGGTCATAAAGCAAATTTTTCCAAATTCAGAAACACTGAAATTCTGCCCTCCATTCTCTAAGACCATAAGGGAATCAAATTAGAATTCAACACCAAAAGCCAACAAAGAAAGTCATGTAACACATGGAGGCTGAGCAACACACTGTTGAACCACCAGTGGGTCATGGAAGAGATTAGAAAGGAAATTTGAATGTTCATGATATTTAACAAAAATGAACACACAAATTTCCAACTCCTCTGGGACATAGCAAATGCAGTATTCAGAGGCACATTTATAGCTCTGAGTTCCTACATTAACAAACTGGAGAGATCTGAAACCAACAATTTAATGAGCACCTGAAGCTCCTTGAAAAAGAGCAACAAGGGCTGGGAAGGTGGCTTAGTGGTAGAGCGCTTGCTTTGCATGCTCGAGGCCCTGAGTTCGATTCCTCAGCACCACATAAGAAAAAAGAAAAAAGCCGGAAGTGGCGCTGTGGCTCAAGTGGTAGAGCGCTAGCCTTGAGCTGAAGAGCTGAGGGACAGTGCCCAGGCCCAGAGTTCAGGCCCCACGACCGGATTCCCCCCCCCAAAAAGAGCAACAAGCTACACCCCAATGCAGTAGATGGAAACAAGTAATTAAAACTAAACCAGAACTAAATGAATTAAAGTCCAAAAAAACCATGGAAAGAATCAACAAAATAAAGAGTTCCGTTCTTCTGAAAAATTAACAAAATTGACAGACCCTTAGCAAATCTTATTAGAAAAAGAAGAAAACACACCCAAATAAACAAACTCAGAGATGAGAATGGAAACATCAACACAGAAACAACCAAGAGCCAGAACATTATAAGGGAATACCTCTCAAACCTTTATGCTAATGTTAGAGAATCTGGAAGAAGTGGATGAATTTCTAGCAAATATCCATACGCCCAAACTAAACCAAGATGATTTAAACCAACTAAAAACACCCATATCAAGCATCGAAATAGGAACAATAAGAGACCTCCCACCCAAGAAAAGCCTAGGACCAGATGGATTTACAATTGAATTCTACAAGGCCTTCAAAGCAGAACTCACGCCAATACTCCTCCAACTCCTCAATGAAATTGAAAGAGAAAGTTCACTACCAAATTCTTTCTATGAAGCCATCATAACCCTCCTCCCAAAACCAGGCATGGATTCATCAAAAAAAATATAGACCGTTTTGGTGAACATGGATGAAAAACTTCTCAACAAAATTTTGGCCAATCGACTTCAACAACTCGTCAAAAGAATCATACACCATGATCAAACAGGATTCATTTCAAGGATGCAAAGCTGGTTCAATATACTCAAATCAATTAATATAATTCATAAGGTCAACAAGAGCAAGGATAAGAACCACATGAGTATATCAATAGATGCTGAAAAAGCATTTGAAAAGATCCAACATCCTTTTACATTGAAAGCTCTGGAAAAACTAGGAATCCATGCAACATTCCTCAATATAATAAAGGCTATGTATAACAAACCTACAGCCAACATTACACTTAATGGTGAAAAACTAAAGCCATTTCCTCTAAATTCAGGAATGAGACAAGGATGTCCACTCTCTCCACTTCTCTTCAGTTTAGTATTAGAATGCCTCGCTAGAGCAATAAGACAAGATGCAAACATAAAGGGGATCCAAATAGAGAAAGATGAAGTGAAACTCTCCCTCTTTGCAGATGACATGATCTTGTATTTAAAGAACCCTCTGGACTCACTCTCAAATTACTCCAGCTGATCTGAAACTGTGGCAAAGTAGCAGGGTATAAAATTAACCCTCAAAAACCAATGGCTTTTCTGTATGCTAACAATGAGAAGAGTACGGCTGAAATCAGGAAAGCAACTCCTTTTGTAACAGCCCCACAAAAATAAAATACCTAGGAGTTAACTAAAGCAGAGAATGACCTCCATGATGAAAACTTTAAAAACCTGAAAAAGGAAATTAAAGCAGAACTAAGGAATTGGAAAACGTTCCCATGCTCCTGGATTGGAAGTATTAACATCATGAAAATGGCAATACTACCAAAGACTATCTACGAATTCAATGTGATATCTATCAATATTCCAACCTCATTTTTCAATGAAATAGAAGAAGCAACCCAAAAATTCATATGGGACAATAAAAGACCCCAAACAACAAAATTAATCCTTAGCAGAAAGAACAGTGCTGGAGGAAAAGCAATACCAAATTCCAAACTCTACTACAAAGGCTAGTAATCAAAACAGCTTGGTACTGGCACAAGAACAGACCTGAGGACCAAAGGAATAGAACTGAAGACCCAGAAATGAACCCACAGACCTACAGCCACCTAGTCTTCAATAAGGGAGCTAAAAAAATAAAGTGGAAGAAAGACAGTCTCTTCAGTAAATGTGCTGCAAAAATTGGTTAAACACTTGTAGAAAACTAAAGCTAGATCCTTAAATATCACCCTGCACCAGAATCAACTCTACTGGTTCCTGTTGTTCAGGATAGATGCCTAGAAGTGGAATGACTGGGTCATAAAGGAGGTCAATATTTAGCTTTCTGAGGACCCTCCAGACTGCTTTCCAAAGTGGTTGTATAAGTTTACATTCCCACCAGCAGTAATAGGGTTCCTCTTTCTCCGCATCCCCTCCAGCATTTGTCGTTGGCTGACTTGTGGATGTGGGCCATTCTGACTGGGATAAGGTGGTATCTCAGGGTTGTCTTGAGTTCCTTGTATATACTGGATATTAACCCCTTGTCTGATATATTGCTGGT
Organism: Dipodomys spectabilis; assembly: GCF_019054845.1. NCBI lineage: Eukaryota > Metazoa > Chordata > Mammalia > Rodentia > Heteromyidae > Dipodomys > Dipodomys spectabilis. Next base: position 1,230,196 of record NW_024871134.1, read on the forward strand.
AAATATTTTTTCCCAATTAGTTGGTTGTCTTTCTAGCTTGGTTGTGATAGCTTTAGCTGTGCAGAAGATTTTTAAGGTAGTCCCATTTGTCGAGTCTCTCTCCAATTTGTTGTGACCCTGGGACTCTGTTCAGGAAGTTCCTTCCTGTGCCTATAAGTTCAAGTATCTCTCCTACTCTGTCCTACAATAGTTTCAGAGATTCAGGTTTAATGTTACAGTCTTTAATCCATTTTGAGTCGATATTGGTGCATAGTGATAGGCTGGGGTCCACTTTTAGTCTTCTGCATGTGGCTGTCCAGTTTTCCCAGCACCAGTGGTTGAAGAGGCTGTGTTTCTTCCATTGTATGTCTTTGGCTCCTTTGTCGAATATCAGCTGACTGTAGGCCTGTGGATTTATTTCTGGATCTTCTATTCTATTCCATTGATCTTCTGGTCGGTTTTTGTTGCCAGTACTATGCTGTCTTTGTTATTATAGCTGTATAGTAGAGTTTAAAGTTTGGCAGATATCCCTCCCATGTTGTCTTTATTCCCTAGAATTGTTTTGGCTATTCTAGGTCTTTTGTTGTTCCATATGAATTTTTGGACTGTTTTCTGTATTTCAGAGATGTACATCATTGGGATTTTAATAGGAATTGCTTTGAATTTGTATATTAATTTTGGCAGTATTGCCATTTCCACTATATTAAGTCTGCCTATCCAAGAACATGGGAAGTCTTTCCATTTCCTAGTATCTTCTGTAATTTCTTTAACTTTTTTTTTTTTGGGGGGGGGTCCGGTTGTGGGGCCTGAACTCTGGGCCTGGGCACTGTCCCTCAGCTCTTCAGCTCAAGGCTAGCACTCTACCACTTGAGCCACAGCGCCACTTCCGGCTTTTTTATATTTTCTGTTTATGTGGTGCTGAGGAATCAAACCCAGGGCCTCATGCATGCAAGGCAAGCGCTCTACCACTGAGCCATCTTCCCAGCCCTTCTTTAACTTTTTATAGTTTTCATTAAATAGTTCTTTTACATCTTTGGTTGGGTTAATTCCTAAATATTTTATTTTTGGGGAGGTTATTGCAAATGGGGTTGCTCCCTTTATTTCCCTTTCTGCTTGTACATTGTCGGTGTAAAGGAAGGCAACTGATTTTTGTGGGTTGATGGTTGATTTTGTATCCTGCTACTTTGCCAAAGTGATTTATGATTTCTAAGAGTTTGGGGATGGAGTTTTTGGGATCGTGAAGGTATAGTATCATGTCGTCTGCAAAAAGGGATAGTTTAACTTCTTTCCCTATGCGGATCCCTTTAATGTCTTTTTCTTGCCTTACTGCCCTGGCTAAGGGTTCCAGGACTATATTGAAGAGGAGTGGAAACAGTGGGCATCCTTGCCTTGTTCCTGATTTTAAGAGAATTGATTGTAGCTTTTCCCCATTAAGTATAATATTGGCTATTGGTCTGTTGTAAATGGCTTTATTGTTTTAAGAAATGTTTCTTCTATTATTTTCTCCAGAGCTTTTAGCATGAATGAATGTTGAATTTTATCAAAGGCTTTTTCTGCATCTGTGGAGATGATCATGTGGTTCCTGACATTGGCTCTGTTGATGTGTTAGATTACATTTATTGACTTATGTATGTTAAACCATCCCTGCATCTCTGGGATGAAGCCTACCTGTTCATAGTGTATGATTTTTTTTTAATGTATTTCTGGATTCTGTTAGCTAGAATCTTATTAAGGATCTTTGCATCTGTGTTCATCAAGGAAATTGGCCTGTAATTCTCTTTTTTGGTTGAGTCTTTGCCTGGTTTGAGGATGAGTGTGATACTGGCTTTCTCTAAAGAGCTTGAGTATGGGTATAAGATCTTCTTTAAAGGTCTTATAGAATTCTGCTGTGAATCCATTTGGTCCTGGGCTTTTTTTTTTGTTGGAAGACTTCTGATTGCTTCCTGTATCTCGTTGTAGGATATTGGCTTATTTAATTGATTTACTTCTTCTTTGCTCAGTTTGGGCAACTTGTATTTCTTTAAAAAATGTATCCATTTCTGCTAGGTTTTCTTTCTTTAGAGAGTATAACTTTTGAAAGTAGTCCATTAAGATTGGTTGGATATCTTAAGTACGTGTTGTGATTTTTCCCGTGGCATCCCTAATCCTGTTAATATGGGTTTCCTTCTTTTTTTAATTAATCTTGCCAATGTTCCATCAATTTTATTCAGTTTTTCAAAGAACCAGCTTTTTGTTTGGTTAATTCTGGCTATGGTTCTCCAATTCTCTAATTCATTAATCTCCGCCCTTAAGTTTGGTTATCTGGCTCCATCTAGTAACTTTAGGTTCCATTTTTTCTTGTTTTTCTAGCTGTTTTAATTGCAAAATGAGATTATTTACTTGGTCTGTCTCTATTTTCTTGATGTGAGCACTGAGGGCAATAAAGTTGCCCTCAGGACTGCTTTTGCTGTATCCCACAAGTTTCTTTGTGAGGTGTTTTCATTTTCATTGAGTTGTAGGAAATGTTTTATTTCTTCTCTGATCTCTTCCGTTACCCAGGCATTGCTAAGGAGTGTGCTGTTCAATTTGCATGTATTAGAGAAATTTCTGTGGTATGCTTTGTTATTGAGAACTAGCTTGATTCCACTGTGGTCAGATAGGATACAGGGGATTATGTCGATCCCTTTGTATTTGCTTAAGTTCCTTGCATGAACTATGATATGGTCTATTTTGGAGAAAGTTCCATGAGCTGCTGAGAAGAATGTGTACTGTGTTGTTTTAGGGTGAAATACTCGGTAGATGTCAGTTAATTCTGCTTGAAGTATGGTCTCACTTGATTCGGTAGCTTCTTTGCCAATCCTCTGGTTGGTAGACCTGTCCTTTGGTGAGATTGGGGTGTTAAAGTCTCCTAGTATTATCAGATTGGGACTTATTTTATTCTGTAAGTTGGAGAGTATTTGCTTAACATATCTGGGTGCACCAATGTTTGGGAAATGTAAGTTGATGATGGTAATATCTTCCTCTTGGATTGTTCCCTGTATTAATATGTAGTGTCTGTCCTTGTCTTTTTGTATTGATTTTAATGAAAAGTTTATTTTGCCAGATGCTACACCTGCTTTCTTACTGGGGGCATTTGACTGGTAGATCCTTTTCCAACCCTTTACTCTGAGTTTGTTTGTATGATTGGCTGAGACGTGGGTCTCCTGAAGGCAACAGATGGATGGGTTATGTTTTCTGATACAATCTGCAGTTCTTTTTCTTTTGATTGGCGAATTAAGCCCGTTAATATTGAGATAGTATAAAGAGATGCATTTTGGTCCCTGTAATTCCCTGTTTTCCTCAGTTTTTCTTCTTTCCTTTCCTCCTGTGCTTGCTCAGTTAGACTTCTATTAATACCTGTCTGGGAGCAGGTCCCAGTTCCTGGTTGCTTTCTTCATGTTGTGTTCCCCCTCTTAGTAATCTTTGTAATGCTGGCTTAATGTTTATGTATTCGTTTAGTTTTTCAGCTCTCCATCGAATATGAATACTAGCTTTGCCAGGTACATCAGTCTGGGTTGGCAGTTATTGGCTCTCAGGGCTCGTATGGTACTTTCCCAGGCCTTTCTTGCATTCAGTGTTTGTGTGGAGAGATCTGCCATGATTCTATTTTTTTTCCATTGTAATATAGCTCCTTCTTCATTTTTGCTGCATGCAAGATTGTTTCCTTATTCAGATCTATCATTTTTATTATAATGTGTCTAGAAATGTTTCTCCTGGGATCTTGCTTGTTAGGTGTTGTATATGCTTCTGTTATGTAGGTAAGATGTTCTTTTTTGAGGTGGGGAAAATTTTCACTGATTATCTTGTGGAATAGGTGTTGCATTCCCTTGCTTTGATATTCCTCACCTTCGTCTACTCCAATTATACGAAGGTTAAATTTCTTGGCACTATCTGCTTGCTCTTGAATTTCCCTTTGGCATAATTTAAGTGATTTTTCCATATCTGTCTGTCATTTTTTGGTCCAGTTGGTGTATTCTGTCTTCTGTATCTGACACTCTACATTCCATTTCGTTCACTCTGTTAACTGTGGCTTCCATTATGGTTTGCATGGAGGAAATGGACTCATTTATGGATTTGATGTTGGTTCTCAAAGTACTGATCTCACCTCTTAATGAGGTATGTACTGCCTCTATTTTGGCATTTATCTCACCTCTTAGTGAGGTATGTACTGCCTCTATTTTTGCGTGTACCTCGTGTTTGAGATCCTGCATCTCTTTCGATAGTTCGTCCCTGTGTTCTTTCAATTTCTGGTCTATTTTTTGCTTTATTTCTTGAGTCACTGCCTCCAGCATCCCTTGGATGTAGCTTCTGTCTTCCACTCCTGTTTTGCTCCCACTGGGGCTCTCCCCTAGGTGGCTGCTAGCTATTGGGGATAGCTTGTTATCCTGGGTGTTGATAAACCTTGTAATTTTTTCTCTGTGATTTTCACATGGGGATTCAGGGATTATTGGAGACTAATCTGAAATTTTGTTTTGGTCAGTAGGTGTCTGTCTTTGCTTGGTTGCTGTTTCTGTGTTGGTAGAGAGAGTCTGTACTTGCTCTCGGTTCTGTTGGAGGCCAAACTTCAGCTTCTGGTCTGACCCACATAGGGTTCTCAGCTCTCTGCTGTAGATCAGCACAGAGGCAGTTCCCGCCTTTGGAAGGGTTGAGCAGCCTAGACTGCTCCTGTTTGCTCCTACAGGTGCTCTTGGCAAGATTGGATGTGCCGGATGCACTCTCCCAGATGCTGGAGTCTGCTATGGGCTCCTGATGGTTTTTTTTGGGGGGGGGGGCAGTTGTGGGCTTGAACTCTGGGCTTGGGCGCTGTCCCTCAGCTCTTCAGCTCAAGGCTGCCATCCTACCATTTGAGCCACAGCACCACTTCTGGCCCTTTCTGCTTATGTGGTGTTGAGGAATCAGATCCAGGGCCTCATGTACCCAAGACAACCATTCTACTGCTAATCCAGCTTACCAGCCTGAGCTCCTGCCTATTATCAGGTGCTGGCGGCCTGTGTTGTCCAATTCCCAGCCTAGAATGTATGGGTCGGGTTCTGGTGGGGTTTGGGATTCTCTTGTCCTGAGCCCCTGGTTCTTTTGCTGTCACAGGGATGCTTCCCAGGGAGTGCAGTTCCCTGTTTTTCTCCCCTCTGCTGAGGCTTATGCTCAGCTTCTGATTTCAGTTGGGAGGAGTTGGTTGTGTTGCTCAGACACCAGATCCCCAGGCCTGGTCCCGGCCCCCGGCCTGGGGCTCACTGGTTGGACCTGTGCTGCTGTGTATTCTACCTAGGTTACACAGCCTGGGGTACACAGTTCAAATTTCTTCCACTGTTGGGTGTCTTGACCCAGGGGCGCTGTTCCTGGGTTGGGCATTTAAGCTCCCTTCCAGGGGCATTCTTGCTCTAGCCTGGCCAGCTGAGTGTGCTCCACGGGCTGATGGAGCTCTCAAACAGTTCCCAGTTTTAGTGGGTCCTGTGGTCCAGGTGTTGGGGTAGGGGGTCTGGGTCAGGGTCTGGGGATTCCCACCAGCTCTGGTCTCCCTTGAGGCATACACTGTCCCCTGCATGGTACTCACCCTGGAGGTAATTGTTTCTTTGTGATGTAAGTCGTCGGTTGCCATTGCAATAACCAAGAGTTCAGTTGAGGTGGTTGCGGGCTAGGCTGGGCGGTGGTGGCTCTGTATGATTCTCTTCTGTCTCTGCCTTGGTTGAAGCTGTTTGGGTCCAAGCCACGAAATGGGCCTCCGGCCTCTGCCTGAGGGGTGGGGGAGGGGCCTCTGTGCAGGTTGTGAGCGCTGGGGTTTGCCTCTGTTTGTGCTCTCCGGATCAGCATCCGTTCCTTGCAGGTCTTCTGCTCTGGTGTTCTCAGGGCATCCTGTGTAGCTCTGGGGTTCCTGTCATGGGGCCAAATTCCCAGCTCAGAGGTTTCTCCATTCGTCGCGATTGGCAGGTCTGACACCGGTACCTCAGGCGGCTTCTGAGCGGGTTATCTGCAGACAGCCCCCTGTGTCTCTGGGACTCTGGCAGCCTTCGTGCTGGTTCTGAGCGCTGGGGTTTTTCTCTGTTTGCGCTCTCCAGATCAGTACCAGTTCCTTGCAGGTCTAATGCTCTGGTGTTCTGTGGGCATCCCTTTTAGTTCTGGGGTTCCCACTGTGGGGTTGAGTGGCTTTGGCGGGATGGAGTCTCTCTGCTCAGATGGAGAGTGAGGGGTGGGGGTGGAATCTTTGTGCAAGCTCCAGGCTAGGAGGTTTCTCTGTTAGTCATGATCAGCTGGTCTGACACTGGTACCTCAGGTGCTTCTGCGGGTTATCTGCAGACAATCCCCTGTGTCTCTGGGACTCCAGCAGCCCCTGCCATGCTGGCTGGCCGCAGCCTGGCGCGCTACTGCGCGGCCAGTAAAAGTTGGGGGGGGGGGGCGGGTCTTCGCGCTCCTCTGTTCTGAAATTCTTCTTTTTCTCTCTTTCTTTTTTGTTATTTTCTACCTATTGTTTTTCTCTGGGTGTTTGTCTTTTTGTTGTTGTCGGTCTCTTGGGGAGATTAAGCATTGGAACTCGAACTCTCTTTTTGGTTGGGGAGAGCTGTGGCATTTCCCTACTGCCCCATCGCCATCTTGGTCCCTCCTCACCCAGAATTTTCTTAATAAAGACCCAGAAACACAAAAAATCAAAGAAAGGTTGGACAAAAGGAATTGCATGAAACTGCACAGCTTCTATATGGCAAAGGACATAGCTAGCAAGCTCAATAGAAAGCCCTTGGATTAGGAGAAGATCTTCACTAGACATACAACAGACAAGGGCCTCATATCTAAAATATACTTAGAACTCAAAAAATTAAATCCCCCAACAACAAATCCTCAAAGAAGCAACTGCTCGATTAATAAGTGAGCTAAAGACTTGAAGAGAAACTTCTCTGAGGAGGAAGTAAGTATGGCCAATAGACACATGAAGAAATACTTGACTTCTCTAGCCATGAAAGAAATGCAAATCAAGACACATTGTGATTCCACCTCACCCCAGTTCGAATGGCTATAATCAAAAACAATCTAATAATAACAGATACTGGAGGGGATGTGGCCAAAAGGAAACTCTACTGCATATTGGTGGGAATGTAACCTTGTTTAACCACTTTAGAAAATAGTGGTTCCTCAAAAGATTCCACATAGAGCTCCCCTATGACCCAGCAATCCCATTTTTGGGCATTTACCCAAATGATCACAAACAAGGTCATACTAAAGCTACTACCACAACTATTTTTAACACAGTTATTATTTACCATAGCTGAGATATGGAACCAACCCAGATGCCCCTCAGTAGACGAACGGATCAAGAAAATGTGACACACACACACACACACACACACACACACACACATACACACACACACACACACACACACACATTGGATTTCTATGCCTCCATCAAAAGAATGACACCAACCCCATTTGTTAGGAAATGAAAAGACTTGGAAAAATTATATTAAGTGAAGTAAGACAGTCCCAAAGAAACATGGGTCCCATGGTTTACCTTATTTGTAATAACCAGTATATGTCTAGGACAAGCAGAAAAGGTCAAAAGCTATTTACATATGACCATAGAAGATGATGCTAAGCAAAATGAACCCCAAGAAAAGGACACAAGTGGTTTTATCTTTCTTGCTGTTATTTTTAATGTATTTATAATGAACTATGTGATTTTTTTTGTATGTTCTTTCCCCATGGTACAACTCATTTTCACTATGTTTGATTCCAGTACCCTGCATCTTGTATATACATTTTTCTAATTTGGAAGGGGAAGGCAAGTAACAAAATGCTGAAATAAGGATACAGGTTGACCCATTGTAACAAGAAGATGCACAAGACATTATGTTCAAAACGAACTTTTACAACTTCCGAGGTGGGGGGGGGGACTTAGGAAGGAGTTGGGGAGGTGAAGAGTGAAGGGATGGTAGGGGAAAAAGGAAGGAGGTAACAATGCTGGATAGGAAATGTATTCATTACCTTACTCATGTAACTGTAACCCTGCTGTATAGTATTTTTACAATAAAATATACAAAGAAGAGTAACATCAGGAATTTAATTGGTCCAAGAATGTGGTTAATACCCTTGATTCTTATAGAACTCATGAGCAAGCTGGACTCCCAGAGATACTCATTAACATAAGGTCAGAAATGGGAACATGACCTGAGTGTCCTCAGCCACATTTGGGCTGGTTGACTCCACCAGGAGCTACCTACACACCCCTGCTGTCAACCTTGAAAAGGTATAGGCTGCCTGTCAAATACCTCATCTCAAAGTCCAGCCCAGGAGTAGTTGGTGCTACCCACAGACCTATCTACTGGCTATAATTACTTATTTAATTATTAGTGTTCAGAAATGAACAAGTCCTGAAGTAGTTAGTCATGTCTGTGAGTTGATCCAGACTTACCCTCTGACCTTCTTCCCCAGGGGGGCCTTGGGGGCCTCGAAGTCCCTCGGAAACCTAGAAGAGAAGACATTCGTTAGTAGATTGCTCAAATGCCCTGCCTCAAAAAGAATGCTCCCCGTTTAAACCCAACTTGCTTACAGGTGAGCAGACACTGGTGAGGCTGAGCTAGGCACTGTGTTAATAGTGGTCTCTATTTCTCAGAATTGAGCCTCTCCTCTGGTGACATTTGGTGTGTATGTGTGTTTTAGTAACTCATGTTTAAAAACACTTAAAGAGCTGTCAGCTTTTGGATGAACATCAGAAATGGCATGCACAAATCTGACTATTCATGAAATGATCATCGTTTTCCTAAGGGCAAGAAGGAAGAGTTGAATCTGGAGCCAAGAACCCGTCAGCCTCATGAAAAGTGGCAGTCTGCAACTATACTATATTAACACTTGGTATACTTGCAATTAGCCATTTTTCTGATAAACATTAGGTACTCACCATCCTAAAGTTAGTCTAATTAGTCAATTTTCCTTGATTATACATCTTACTAAGTGATTTCTTTAACTACAGACATGATTATTTTTTCATTCCACTGTTTTTATTCCTGTCTTCATCCAGTGAAACACAGCCTCTGTGCCATGAAGTTGTTCCAAAGTAGATAAAAATTTGGCAAAAGTCGATATAATGCAGAAATGCTCAATTTTATTTGGAATGTCTTCAACAGGCTAAAAATTATTTTGAGTTAACCAGAAAAAAGCTATAAGTGGAAGTGTGGCTCAAGGGGAAGATTGCCAGCCTTAAGGGAAAATTTTAAGCAAGATCATGAGGCCCTGAGTTCAAGCCTCAATACCGGCACACAAACAAATAATGCATTTGTGAAGATCTTTTATGTGCAAAGTCTAAGGAGTGAGACAGGGAATTAATTTTCATGTACAAATCAACTAGCATTCATTAATTCTGCGTGCTCACAGGATTAATCCCAATCACTTTTGCTAAATAGAGGACCCAGTTAGGAGCTGGATAGAAAACTGGCAATATTTTGAGATCATGATGGAATCACTGGCTGCAGGGATCATCCAGAACCTGGTGCTCACCTGGCTATCTTGCCTGTGGTTTTGCTGTGATGCTGGTTGCCCAACCCAACCCCTAGGAGGCTCATCCTGCCTTCAGTGGTTTCTCCAGCCCCAGAGCAGTTTTTAATGGTCTTTATTGATCATTAGTTGACATTTATGAAGAAAGTTTTTTCTTTGTTTTGTTTTGGGGGGGGGTCCAGACGTGGGGCCTGAACTCTGGGCCTGGGCGCTGTCGCTCAGCTCTTCAGCTCAAGGCTAGCACTCTACCACTTGAGCCACAGCGCCACTTCCAGCTTTTTTCTTTTTGCTTATGTGGTACTGAGGAATCGAACCCAGGGCATTAGGCATACAAGGCAAGCGCTCTACCACTGAGCCACCTTCCCATCCCTGAACAAAGTTTTAATACTGATAGTAAAGCAGATCAATCAATGATTCAGATACAATATTCTCCCAAACTAAGAAATTGTAATTTGCGGATTGTAATTTCAAATTGCAATGTGTAATTTATTATTTACAACTACCAAGGTCAAATCACTATTCTTTGCATTTCAAGAGCTCAGATAATGGGTTTATGTGTCACTTGCTATGCAGATTACAGATATAGGTAAACTGCAGCACATCTAAATTAAACGTGGGTAGAGCTGAGCATTGTCACAACTCTTCTAAGGTTCTTCTTCCTCTGATGTGTGAGTCTCACCCTGTGTAGGCTCACACCTTCTGCCTCAGCTGACTGTGATTGGAGGAGAGAGTGCCTTCCTTAACCCTGCCTCACTTCCAGTGAGCACCTGCAGATCAGACCACAAAGATCCAGTCTGAGCTGGGGCAGGGCAACGTTGGGTATCCCACCTCTACTAACCTTCGGGTCTTTAAACAATAGATCCAAATTCTCTATATAAAGGAAAGCACACAGTATGTTTGCCTAAATCCCACTTATTTTGCTTGACATGATGTTCTCCAGCTCCACTCATTTTCCTGAAAATACTGGATCCATTCCTCTCCATGGCTGTGTAATGCTCCTTCCTGCACACACATTTCCTATTCCTTTCATGGGCCCATGGGCACCAAAGCTGCTCTCATAACCTGGCTGTTGTAAACAGTGTACAGGAGTCTCATCGTGTGCTGACCCGATCCCTTTGGTACAAATCCCACAAAGTATCTTTGCCCCAGAAGCGTCCATGCATGCGGTGTTTCTACTTTCAAATTTTGATGAACCTCGATGCTGCCTTCTAGTGTCTACCCTGTCTGGCTTTGCACCAACTGTGCATGAGGCTCCTCAGCCCGCCACACCATGGGACCCCACTGCTGCTGCTTCAGTACTGTGTATTTCACAGATTTGTTTGGGGAGTTATATGCACTGGTTTAGTTCTAGCAGGTTCTATGTGCCTAGGGAGTTACACATTTATTCTAGATTTTCCACTTGATTAGAATACATTTTTTGGAATATTTCTTAATCATCTGCTGGACTTCAGTGATACCTACTAATACCCCCTTTTCAATTATAATTTTATAAAATTTGGGTCTTTTCCCTCTTTCTCTGATTAATTTGTCTACAGGTTAGCAGATCTTGACAATGATCAAGACACACTAAATTCATAAACTGCTTTGTTAAATGGCAACTCTTTTGCACAACAACTAAAGACCATAATATTTTTTTTAAAAAAATATCTAATTGTTCATTCGTATTATTCTTTTTAAGTTTAATTTCATTAAAGTCTTCTCTGTTCTTCATTATCTCTATCAATTAAGTTTGGGTTTGGCTCATTCTTGTTTTGCTAAGGCCTTGAGCTGCATCATTAGGTTATTTATTTGAAATCACTGTTATAATTGCTCTTATAAGTATTCATAACCATAAACTTTCTTATTCCAAACATTCTGGCAAGCTGTACGTTTCCCCTCCTCCCTCCCCTCCCTTTCTCCTCCCCTCCCCTCCCTTCCTTCCTTCCTTCCTTCCTTCTTTCCTTCTTCCTCCCTTCTCCTTCTTTCCTCCCCCCCTCATTTCCTTTTCCCTTTCTCTTTTTCAATTATCATAACTTTTAATAAAACAATTTTATTTCTGAGGTTGATTATGTTTACCTTGTGCAGGAGAGAATGAGTTTCATGAAAGCAGGAAGTAGTTAGCTTTTGTTCCATTGTATCTCAGCACATAGGAAAGTCCCAAATACATAGTAGATGTTCAATACATAATGAATGAGTAAATGAAACCCACTCATTCTCGCTTGAATCACAACTTCAGAGACATGTGGAGAAGAACTAGACTATTGGGCTCCTTCTTACCATGAATCAATGGCCCCTTTCTACACACCAGCTACATTTGGTTAAGCATGAATTATTAAAGAAACAGAAGCAGGGAGAAGAACAAAGTTTGTTATTGCAAGACCAGTTCGATGTGCCTATTGGTAATGAAGAATTGGAGCCGTCCAGTTCAGTTAAGCATTGAACTACTTGAGTCTAACAGTTATGGGTTCAAACACAGCTTCACTCAGGCATGATTCTTTGATTAAAGAAAGGGAATCTTAGGGCTAGGAAGATCTCTTAGTAGTAGAATGCTTGCCTAGCATGTATGAAGCCCTGGATTTGATTCCTCAGTACCACATAAACAGAAGAAAAAAAAAACAGGAAAAAAAAACAGAACTAGAGCTGTGGCTCAAGTGGTAGAGTGCTAGCCTTGAGCAAAAGGAGCTCAAGGACAGTGGCCAGGCCCTGAGTTCAAGCCCCAGGACTGGCCCAAAAAAATGAAAATGAAAAAGAAAAGAGAATTTTATGTCCAAAAAGAAGTCTTTTAAAAGTCTTTACCTGGCTTATATAACTTTAACTCTGCTGTGTATCATCTTTACAATAACAATACAAAATAAGTAAGAAAAAACAAAAGCAAGGGAACTTCATGTACAGCTGTGTTTTCTCATCATAACATATTCTAATGGGCTGTTCTAGTCTAACCCATGTCCCAAATGACAAGAGCAACTTTCTTGCACTTCTGTCCACTTCAGCTCCTCAGATGGTAAGTGCCTTTGCCCAGGTTCCCTTATTCATGCTAGTGACAAGGCACAGCTACTTCATCAAGCCCTTAGAGCTTTCTTGGCCTGCCTCATCTTTAACAGAAGGCTAAGGACAGCCATCATTATAAGGCCATGGCTTCTTCAGGGCTTGTGTTCACTCAACACTAAAAAAAGTACTTGGCATATATTACCTTCTGTCTGTCTGTCTGTCTCTCTCTTTCTGTGTCTGTAGTAGGGCTTGAATTCAGAGCCCTGCGCTCTTTCCTGGCTTTTTCACTTAAGGTTGGGGTTGTACCATTTGAACCACACCTCTACTTCCAACGTTTTGCTGGTTAGTTGGAGAAAAGAGTCACAGATTTGTCTGCCTAGCTGGCTTGCAATCCTCAGATCTCAACCTCCTGAGTAGTTAGGACTAACAGCATGGGCCACCAGTGCTTGGCAAAAGTGGGTTTTTTCTAGACAATAGTTTTCTTAAGTATCTTTGTAAACATGACATCTTATATATGATCTGTGCATATTCTTGTTGACTAAATTTGCCAAAGAATCCTATCTATTTTTTCCACCCATTTTTACCCTTTACTTAGTGTGCTATAAAAGTAACTGTAAATTAGGTTATTTCTTAAAATTTTACAAGCCTACCGATTTATAACTTTTGTGAAAGAGAAGCTTGAGAATATATTCAGGATTTTCATGACATAAACATCTGCATACATCTGCTAAATATTTTTCCATTTTAATTTTGGATATTAAAAATGTTGACGAAGAATTTGGGTAGCAAGGGCTCATGCCTATAAACCTAGATACTCAGGAGGCTGAGACTTGAAGGATCATAGTCAATGCCAGCTTGGCAGAATATTTTCCTGTACTCCATCTGCAAAATAATCAGCAAAAAGTAGAGCCGGAGGCATAGTTCAAGTGATAGAGTAATAGCCAGCAGGCTGCAACCCTGAGGTGAAATCCAAGAAATGCTAAAATAAGAGAGCTATAAAGTAAATTCATGAGGCTCTTACTTCCCTTGACGAGGATAAAGTAGGCAAAAAACAGTGTGAACAATCTAAACCATTTTAGGTTCTACTGAGTGATAGCTACTACAGTGTGTTACATGTCACATAGCTCTCTGAGAACAATATCCTGATTACTTAAGAAAAGTTGGGTTTATCTTATGGAAACCAGTGTAAATATTTAACTGAGAATTTACTTAGAAGTAACTGGCTCCAAGCAGAATTTTGAATTGTTTAAAAAATATAGCAAGAAAGTTTAGTAGAGTTGGTAAGGTAGATAAATTACATTTGGAAACATTTTCATTTCTGATAAGATGCAAAATATATTCAAAACTTCTCATTCCAGGGAAGGAGCTAAAGTGAAATAGAGAAGTTTTGTTTGAAATTGTTATTTGTAATCCCTCTCCAGGAATGCTGCATTCCATACAAAACCTACTTGCCAAAAGTGTTATTCAGAAAGTATTATAATTATTGCTTTAGAATGCTTCCCAGGCGTGAAACATAAGATTAAGTTCAATTGGGATAAATTCAACTATTTTCTGTTTTACAAATAGAATGCACACAAAAAACTAAGAGACCTGTCTACACTTTTTTTATCATTGAGAATAAGAAAAACACATTTGATTAGGTTTGGAACATCAGAACAAAAATTTTATGTATACACTCAAATTCTTCTGAAAATGAATTATCTAATTAAAGGAAAAAAGGTTGTTTGTTTTTTGTTTGTTTGCTTGTTTGTTTTTGGTACCAGGTTTGGAGCTTGAATTCAGGTCCTCATGCTCTCACTTGGGATTTTTTTTTGCTCAATTTTGGAACTCTATCACTTGAGTCACTTTGCTACTTCCAGCTTTTTCGTGGTTAGTTGAAGCTGAGAGTCTAATGACTCATCTGCTTAGGTTGATTTTGAATTGTGGTTTTCAGATCTCAGCTTCCTTAGTAGCTAGGAGTACAGGCATGAGCCACCAGTCCAACTAGCATATCCTTTTGTTTATGTATCCTTAATGCCTTTTCACTGCACACTAACTAGCACTGTCTTTATTTGCTAGGCACAGAGTGGATGGATGACTGCTAAGATTCAGATCTTTCACACTTTGCTTGATATATATACAGTCCTGATATATTAACTGCAATAACTACAGAAAATCCAGTTTAGATAATTATATTCTTCATCCACAAATCCCACTTGGTACTAAAATAATTCAAGATATTTTTACTTGTTATGGGCAGTACAGAAAAATAGATGTCATGTCTCCATTGGTAAACATTGACCCTTCATTAGAGGAAGAAATGCAGCCTGCATTCTGAAGTTTATATCACACTGGCAAAGATTAAGTATTAAATATTTACTTTTTAAAAACAAAAGACAACATAAATTAAACAATTAAAGTATCTATATAAATTATTAGTAAGAAATAGAGCCAATGAAATTATTTTAAATGCTTATTTTAAGTAATATAGTTTCACATTTGGTAATTTCTAATTTGCTTTCATTTATGTATCAGAAACACTTCATATTTTGATAATTTAACTTTTTAACTATTCTTGGCTGTGACAAACTGTATAAGTATGTTTAATTTTAACTCTAACCTATTGACTGAAAAAGTTTGATTTCCATGTTCATGTGAGGTTCTGTTGACAAATAGAAAGTGGGAAAGTCATAGTCTGTCCACTCCACGTGTCATTTAATGATTTACCAGAGGGAGTAAATGACAAGGACAGGATGTTTCTTTCTCTCTCTCCCTATTTTCCTTCCTTCCTTCCTTCCCTTCCTTCCTTTTCCTTTTTTTTCTTTCTTTTCCTTCCTTCCTCTTTCTTTCTGAGACAGCATTTTGAGGACTCCAAATACCAGATGCTTCAGTTTTACATATCCTGGCTCATTAACCATTAGCTGTATCCACCAACCAGGAGTCACAGAAGAGATTATGTAATGATATGCCACTCAATCAGAGATCAGAGATATCCCCCTCTCCTTTCATAAAGTGCATCCATCAATCAGGAGGCACAGAAGAGATGATGTAATGGTAGTTCTACCCAATCAGAGTGCAGAGAGATTGCCACTGATCATGAAGTGTATCTGTCAATCAGGAGGCACAAAGACTGTGTAATGGAAGTTCTGTCTGGCCAGAACATGGGCACAAAACATGTCCTTCTCTTCTGCTTCCTTCTATGAAGAGATCCATGAAACAATGATTGACATAATGTCGCTATTTCCTCTTGTGAGGAAACTGAGAGAAACAAGAATCTGAAGCCACAGACTTCTAAAAAGAAGTTTTCAGTTTGCCTAGAAACCATGAACATAGCACAAGGTCCTACCAGGAAACAGTAGGCAGTAAGATGATGATAAAGGGGTGGGAGGTAAACACAAAGTAAGTAGAAACAACAAAGAAAAAAATTTACAGTTTAGGAGGCTGCATTCAGGGGATCATAATTTGCAGCTAACCCAGCCAGTTAAGCCCATTATCTCCAATTATCTATTTTCTGTCCAAGTGGGCCTTGCAATGTAGCCTTCCAGATCTCAGCCTCTTAAGTAGCTAGAATTACAGGCAAAACCCACAAGTGCCAGATAAATATATTTTATTTTCAGTCTTTCATAGTAAAATTTGATTTTTTCTCTCATTTTAAAGTTTTATTTATAGTTTCTAAAACTCTGGATCCCATGCATTCAGTGGGCTCACAGGTGGTACTCTATCAGCTTTTATGACTAACAAAATAGTCATCTTTAAAAATGTTGCTGAGACTTAAATAAATCTGATAACTAACTTTGTTTTTGATGGATACTATACTGCAGGTGTTTTTTATGGTACCAGGGCTCGAAATCAGGGCCTAGGTACTGTTGCTGGGCTTTTCACTCAAGGCTGGAGCTCTCCCACTTTAGCCACAGCTCTACTTCTAGCTTTCACTGGTTAATTGGAGATAAGCATCCATCCTATAGATTTGTCTGCCTGGGTTGGCTCCAAACCACAATTCTCAAATTTTAGCCTTCTGAGTAGCTAAAGTTACAGGTGTGAGACACCAGTGCCAGTCTCATAATTTGATTTTTAACTTTGCTAGAGTACTGATGTTTTAAAATTTTTATTTAAAACATGAAATAAGGCCAATAAGTATATTCTCAATGTTACTGCAAACAGATTCAAACTTTTGCTCATGGCTAGTGCTCTACCACTTTGAATCACTCACCACTTTCGGTTTTCTGGTGGTTAACTGGAGAGAAATGTCTCATGGACTTTCCTGCCCCTGCTGACTCTGAACCATGATCCTAGAATTTCAGGCATAAGCCACTGGTGTCTGGCAGAAGATGCATTTTTAAAGTTTGTTTTGTCAGTGTGGGGCTTGAACTCAGGGCCTGGATGCTGTCCCTGAGCTCTTCAGATGAAGGCGAGTGCTCTACCACTTGAGCCACAGGAGTTAAGATTCTCACGGACTTTCCTGCCCAGGCTGGCTTTGAACCACTATCCTCAGATCTCAGCCTCCTGAATAACTAGGATTACAGGTGTGAGCCACCACCACCCAACAATAAGATGCATTTTTAATCACAGCTTTGTCATTAGACTTAATTTGTGCTTAGTGCTGATAAAGCCAAGAGATGGACTGTGAAGACTGAATGAAGTTTCTAACTGCCGCACAGAAAAATTCCATGATGGCTTTTGAAACATCAGATAGTTCATTCTTGATTTGTAAAACCATGAAGAATGCCTGTGAATCAAAAATGAACTTGACAGTAAATTTCAGTAATTTATGCATTAATAAAAAAGCTGATGTGTGAATTTATTGGCCCTGTATGCATGTTGTGTGGGAAAATGAATGCTAGCAGCTTTGTTTCTAATAATGATTCTTGAAAATGTTCCTAAGACTTAATGAAATAAACCTGAGAGCTATATTCATTTTTCATGCATACTCTATTGCAGGTCAATGAGCAATCAGTCTCCTCACCACCACCCCGCCCCACTCCCAGCCCCATTGGTCATAGGGCTTGGACTCAGGACCTGGGTACTATCCTTCAACTTCTGTGTGCAAGGCTAGCACTCTACCAGTTTGAGCCACAGCACCACTTCCTGTGTGGAGGTGATTAATTGGGGATAAGAGTCTCACAAACTGGAGATAAGAGTCTCACAGGCTGCTCAGGCTGGCTTCAAACTGCGAGTAGCTAGGATTACAGTCGTGAGCCACCAGCACCCAGCTCTTTTTTCTTTTACTAAGTTCCAGTAGAAGGGCTTGAACTCAGGGCCTGGGTGCTGACCCTTAGCTTATTTTCCTCAATGCTGGTACTTTATATCCCTTGAGCCACAGCTCTACTTCTGGTTTTGTTCAGGCTAACGGAGATAAGAGTGTCATGGATGTTCCTGCCTGCCTGGGCTCTGAATGGTGACCCTTAGATCTCAGCTTTCTGAGTAGCTAGGATTACAGGTATGAGCCACTGGTACCTAGGGACAAATCGAACAAATAACATAAAAAATCAAACTATCAAGCTGTGTACTTTCTCCAGATGGAAGGAGTCCAGGCTGTGTCAACATAACTCCAGTTCAGTGTGAAGAGCATTTATGAGAGTGGTCACAGTACATCACACATATGGCCGAGATGTTACAGCATCACTTTTCAGTTTATTAGCTTAGTGACATGGACTGACTGCTCTTCAGTCTACCAGCCTATAGACACAGGGAACAAACTCCCTAATGTTCAATTTCAAATACTAAGAAGTTGGCATGAAAGGACAGTATATTTGGTGGGTTTTTTAAATTAATTTCAATGAAATGGAACAATCAAAACTCTTTTCATGCCAGACACAGTGGCTCACACCTGTAATCCTAAGTACTTAAGAAGCTGAGATCAGAGGATCTCAGTTTGAAGCCAGCCTGGACAGGAAAGTTCACAAGACCCTTATCTCCAATTAACCACCAAAACCCATTACTGGTGGTGTGGCTCAAGTGGTAGAGCACCAGCCTTGTACAAAAAAGCAAAGGGACAGTGCTCAAGCCTTGAGTCCAAGCCCCAGGACCAGCAGTAAATAATAAATATAAGAAGTAACCAGTCTATCTAGTGAATAAACCAAGGTAGTTTAAGAGTCAAGGTATTCTCAAGTATGGAAGATACTTTGAAGAGCCAACACAAGGAAACTAACAATACTGAGGGAAAGGACAGTAGGAACACAGATAAAGGGACTTTGTACTCACATAGAATAAGAAGACAGGACAGGCCTATTGCAAACTTCTATCATCATTTTAGTGAATTCTTGAATGAGCTACGTGTATTCACAGCAATCAGGAAGAAGAGCACTGACAGTTTATTCAATATCTTTTAGTGTGTCAGTAACCACTAGTTACACTGCATGATTGTTTTCAATCGTCTCATCTAATTTCACCAACTCTAAGAAATAGAGTTGGCGTATGTGGCTCATACCTGTGACCCTAGCTACTCAGGAGGGTTGTGGTTCAAGTCAGCTGGGGCAGGAAAGCCCACGAGACTCCTGATCTCCAATTAGCCACCAAAAAGCCAGACATGGAGCTGTGGCTCAAGTGGTAGAGGGTCAGCCTTCAGTGACAAAGCAAGAGTGGAGGTCCGGTGTTCGAGCCCCAGTACTGGCTCAACAAATAAACAAATGAACAGCTAACAACATAAATACATTAAAATTAAAAACAGAGTGTGACTGGCTTCTGGTATCACCCTTGAAATCCCAGTGCTTATGTTTATTGGTGAAATGATTCTACAACACCCACAGGGATGAATGGGAAAGGCCCCCCTGAACACACTGCTGAAGCGTTTAGGGAAAGCACAGAGGGAAAAGTGTTCTGTGAAAGCACAGAGGCATTATGGTTAGAATGCCTCCACTCTTAGAATACTGGCAGGTATAAGGTGAACCGTGGGGATTTTCCTTTCCCAGCATGGGATTACCTCCAAAGGACACTGGCCTTGTCTGGCATGATTAGCACAGCATACCAGAGACAAAATCCACTTGATGTGACACAGGGTATCTGTATGCATTTCTTCTTCATAGAAGACAAATGCTTTCACTGACAAATGCACTATTAAAGAAAAACGTCTGGCTGGGAAGGGGGCTCAGTGGTAAAGTACTTCCCTCGCATGCATGAGGCCCTTGGTTCGATTCCGCAGCACCACATATTCAGAAAAAGCCAGAAGTGGCGCTGTGGCTCAAGTGGTAGTGCGCTAGCCTTGAGTTGAAGAGCTGAGGGACAGTGCCCAGGCCGAGTTCAGGCCCCTCGACCGACAAAAAAAAAAAAACAAAAGAAAAAAACAAAAGAAAAAAGTCACCGAATTCTACAGTTACAATATCACTAGAAACAACAGAAACTCGCCAAGAAGCTAGCCAGGAGCTGGTGATGAGCTACCAGAGGTGGCCACTGTTGCTGTAGGAATGCTTCCTTCAGAGACAAAGGGACATCAGTGAGGACTCAGAGCCCTTATCCATGTGGAAGCCACGTGGAGGTGTCTCCTCAGCTAAGAAATCCTACCTCTGCTCAGTATTCTGCAGACCAAAACAAAGGCTCTGTGCGGTTGAATCCACTGGGAAGACAAAGCATATCCAATGCATCTCACCTGAAGACTCCTTTGGAAGTACAAGTAGAATATACTGGAAGAAGGTTAGAGGATTGGGGTGGGATATATTTAAGTTACAGTTTATCTTCACCATTTAGGTGAAATTGTAGAAGGGAACAATTATTTATTTCTTTTTGCACCTGTATTGGTGCTTAACTAAAGGCCTGGGTGCTGTCTTTAAGCTTTTTTGCTTACAGATGGTGCTTGAGCCACAGCTCCACTTCCAGATTTTTGATGGTTAATTGGAAATAACAGTCTCATGGACTTTCCTGCCAGTGCTGGCTTCAAGATGTGATCTTCAGACCTCAGCCTTCTGAGTAGCTAGGATCACAGGTGATATGAGCCACTGCCACCCAGTGCAATCATTATTCTAAAACCTTTGCAATATATTCTAACTAATTAAATATCACTCCAACATGTGCAACAGGCAACATTACTGCTGCACTTTGTAGATCATGCAACAAAAACCTGGACAGCTGAGCTCCGTGTGCATCTGTGGTAGGTGTGTTAGGATGGTTAGAAAGTTAATTGGCATGGGGTATGATTTGAATCCTTGTTAGAAAATGGCCATTTTGGGGGGTTTCACTTTATAGATTAATATAAAGCTCTACCACAAAGATTTGTAATGTGGAATTAAACTAATTTTAATGCAGCTTTATGGCTTAAATACATACATGTTTTAGTGCATGCAATTTTTTTAAAAGGCTTACCCCTTATGTAATTTTCTAATGGCATTTGAGATATATTTTATTTTCTTGGTTACTGAATATATCAACACAAAATAAAATAACAATAGCCTAAATGTTCCAAATTGCCCATGCATTTCACTTTTAGGAAAGTAAGTATACTCTTAGTATACTCTTGAGGTTTAAGATGAGTAATTGAGACACTGGATGAAAACAATTTGATATGCCTGTTGAAACAGAAGCAAACTATTAAAAGACGGGCAAAGGGAGCTATTCTCAAATCATTCATCTAGTGAAAACTATTCAAATCGCAGCCAAATTGAATGAGCTGTGAGATTTTTCCAAAACAAATCTCTTCTGAGGCTAAAACATGAATCTTCTAAGGCCATCAGCATCAATTTGCCTGTATTTCCTTATGGAGGAGGTAAAAATAGCTTTACATTAAAGAAGCAGCTCCTATAATCAACATACTTATCTCATTAAAGAAGCAGCTCTTATTTTAATCAACATACTTATCTAAGTCTTCTATTCACGAACTGAAAAAAGGCTGATTTTGGCAATGTGTAACAACTGCTTGTTTTCCTGCTGATCCACAGGTAACCCAAATGCCAATATGTAGTTGGATCATTCACTGCAGAAGGTTAATGACTTAAATATGAATTATGCAACTTTTTAGAAGTGGTAATACTGATTTAGATAACTCACAGACAGAATACACAAATAAGTCAGACATTGATATGTGAGGAATTTAAAATTATATTAGATTGTATTGTCTACTAATTACCATGGTATAATACATATTTATATATTCTAATAAATATGCATAATATATATGTATAATATGCACTTATAAATATGTACAACTCATTGCACAGTTTAGCGTAGACTGGAAAAACAGGAATTATCTCTGTGAGCAAATAATGTGAACTTCTCTATTTTTATCCAACCTTAAAAGAACTGGCAATGAGTTCCTTACGAACTTTTAAAAAGGATTACTTATTGGTTAATTCTATGACCCTAATGTAAATAACTATGTTGAAACATAGAAGTTCCAGCAGGATTGTTTACTTTGAAATAACTAGATGTTTGAGTTGTCAGCATACAAAGAGTTGCACAAATATTGTAGACTATTTATATACTAATTATACTAATCAAGATTAACTCACTGGTTGCTTAAGTCAGTTAAAGTCAGTGGCCCTGGGGATTGCTTATTTCTGTATTCCCAGTGCCTGGCCCAGTTCCTAGCACATGCCATGGCTGCATGGGTAAAGTGAGTAAAGCAGGGCAGGAGAGCCCAGGTTGTTCACCGAGCCACTGTCTTGTACGGGGTTGTTCACTGAGCCACTGTCTTGCACATGCCCATCTAGGAACGTGGTGTGGCCTCCCCTGCTCTAGGGCCATCTGTTAATTGTCACTTGATTTATAAATGACCAGCTGAGATTTTCTCTCAGTTGCTCCGGGTATTTAAGATAGTTTTCTTAGCAGGAAAGCCGTGTTCTGTCTCCGTGCCTCATTTTCTCTTAAGCTGGATTAATCTGGGCCTCCCGGAGCTGGCCTTAGGTCGCCTTGTCACCGTGTCTCAGGCACTTCTGCTGCTGGTAGGCTTAACTCGTGGCTTCGGTGTCAGCATTTGGTGCCATCTGGACGAGCACTTAATGACTCCCCAAAGAGACAGGGTCAGACAACACAGCCATCTTCCTGAGAACTAAAATTAGTAGCTCTATTTCATCACAAAGCCCTCTCCCCTCCCGTCACCTGTCTCCTGACACGACTCACAGGAACCAGAGGAGGAACGGGGCGGGCAACAGGGGCACTGGCCAGTACCCGCGGCCAGGCTCTGTGCCATGCCCAAATTCTGCTTTGGTTTTATTCATATGAATCTACTTTGCTGATTATGAACAGTAGACACAAGGCTAGAAATTCACCAGGAATTTACTGATTCAGTGTCAGCTTACCATTAAGAACTCAGTTTTCTAGCAATCAGAATATAGTATCTCAGGAAAACTACCACATATATTATTTCAAATATTTATATAAATTTTTTGCCAGGAAGCTGAAACGTGTTTTGTCAGAGGAGGATAAGGTCAAGTGGAGGGGGACAGTCGTAATATTCAATGTTCACATGTGAAAATGGAATTGGGTCCCTGGAGGGGATATGTGGGCTGGGAGAAGTGGGAGAATGGTAGAAAGTTGACACAGATCAAGATGCACTGTACTCATCAACTGACATGCTGAATTGAAACCCCTTTGTACAACTGCTGAAAGATCAAAAAGAAACAAAAAGTAAAATTAAATTAAAAGCAATCAAACTTCATTCTGTAACAGGTCACTCAGAAGTAGCACTTCTAATCTGTCACAGTGTGTTTCAATACTTGACAATGGTGTTTGCAAAATGTTCCTCATTTATGGGGCAGCCAAAGAGCTCCCAGGAAAGTCTGATTTGCTGACACCTCCTAACCTTGGGGCTTTAAACAGCATTAGATTGTACAGAGTCCCATATTCAGTATGTATACTGTCCAAAGCTATGAATGACTTCTTGTCCAGGGAGCGGGGGTTAAACTTTATTAAAAAGGAATAACAGCTGCTGGAAATGAAAAGGGATGCTGAGTTTACAACAGGAATCTCACCAATTTAACTGACCCACTAAGATATATATTAGCACTTTCCAGAAAAACACCATGGAATTTAGAATTCCTGTAAGTTATTATTCACAGCATCCAAAGCAAGACAAAAATACATATAAGTAGGTAGAACACAACACATTCTAAAGACAACCATCAGCAGAAATAGTGATATTACTCAGCACTGAAAAAAAAGTATTTTAAAATTGAAAATGCATTGTCAAGACCAAGAAGAAAAATATGCTTGATGAAGGAAGAGACAGAAAATGGCAACAATGAAATAGATACTATTTACTTTTAAATAGAAAGTTCAGCCAGGTACAGGTAGCTCATGTCTGTAATTGTAGCTACTCAGGAGTCTGAGAGTTGAGGATTGCAGTTCAAAGCCAGCCCAAGCAAGAAAGTCCTTGAGACTCTTATCTCTAATTAATCACAGGAAAGCCAGAAGTGGAGCTATGGCTCAAACTGGTAAACAAGCACACGGACAGTGTCCAGGCCCAGAGTTCAAACCTCACAACCCGCAAAAAAGGAAAAAGAAAAAAAGAAAGTTCACTAACTTAAAAATGTGACCTAAAATGAAATACTCAAACAATTGTTTGAACTTTAGAATGAAAATGACCCAGCATGAATAAACTTGACAATTCACTAAAAATGACCTATTTCCCAAAACAACATATTAAACAGAAAACTCGAACAGTTTGCTTGGACAACTAGAGCATTATATAAAAACAAACTAACCTAAACGCAATTGGTATTCCAGAAGAGAATGATAATGGGGGTGGAAAACATACATGATAAAATAAAGACCAAAAATTCTCCCAAATTATGTGAGGTAAATTCATACGACTGATTAAGATGAATTTAAAAATAAGCACACCTAAGCACATCATTATCCATGGCTTAAAGCTAATCTTAAAAATAAAAATATGGATGGGCTGGGAAGATGGCTCAGTGGTAGAGTGCTTGCCTTGCATGCATGAGGCCCTGGGTTCGATTCCCCAGCACCACATAAGCAAAAAGAAAAAAAAAGCCGGAAGTGGCACTGTGGCTCGAGTGGTAGAGCGCTAGCCTTGAGCTGAAGAGCTGAGGGACAGCGCCCAGGCCCAGAGTTCAGGCCCCACGACCGGACCCAAAAATAAATAAATAAATAAAATAAAAATATGGCAATATGTAGCCTAGTGTCCCCAGAGCCTGGCCTGGAGTCCTCACTTAGCCTCTCGGCCTGTCGCCCCCGCATGCTCAGCCTGCTGCCCCCCTACACTCGGCCTGGTGTCCCCCACACTCTGCCTGGTGTCCCCGCATAAGTGGTTTTTAAAAGAAAGCCAGTCTTCCCCAGCATTCTGAGCACAGGACTCTGCAAATCGCTGGAGAACATGTTCCCTTGGTGTCCAGCAGCAATAGCTGTCAGCTCGGGCTACATTTTTCAGGAACTTGGGGACTTGGGGAACTTTTGATGGGTCCCATATGCGATCTCTGGAATTAGAAATTCTGGGTCTAGAGCCCCAGTATCTGCATTTCCTAAAGCTGTCAGTGGTTTTAATGAGTAGCTCAGAAAACCATTCTGGATGAACTCTTAAGTTGATCAGCTCCTATAAATCCATGCCTCACTTAACCCAAATATAACGCTGGTCCAGTCATTTTGGTTCCAGAAGATTTATCAATCACCTCAATTAATAATATATTATCCTGTATTAGTAATATATGAACCTGCATCAGTGAAATATTTAATATATGATAGATTGATATAAACTCTATTTTCTAGGCAACAGTTGGTTATCTTCATTTTAAAGGAAATAATGGCAAGCATATACAATAATAATATACAAATAATATTAGTATTTTACTCTGTAGAACAGAATCCTTTCTAGTTTTTTTGTCTTTCCATATCTTTAGATGAGTATTTCAGGTGAATGATAGGCATGGATTGTGTATGGATCTTTAAACAAGAGTTGAGAATGAGTAGAGAATCAAACTAAAAGTGAACTGGAACAGCAAATAACTCAGCTGAGAAAAAGCAGGTTCAAATGAGCTGCCTTAACTCTGACTCACACCACATTACATCTTGAATTCCACAATCATAAAAAATGGAATAGGATGCAGAGAAAATGTCCCCTAAAAAAGTTACATTCCACCTTCAAAATAAGTATTAGAAGCAGCAAATTCTATTCCCAAATTGGCTTTCCCGTGTGTGCCACCTGGGCAGTTCCTGCCACAGAACAGAAGCAGTTCCTGCTTCTAGGACATCTGATTTCCACCACCCTACCAGTCTTCAAAGGCTGAGGAGTAAATGCTTAATTTATGTCCTTGGGTAAAGTTTAAGAGGCCTCAGGCTACAAATGATCTTTAAAAATAAAAAAATAAAAATTTTTCCTCTTTTCTATTAAGCTTAGAATAATAGACCAAAATTTTAAGTTAATGAGAATCTTTCATGGTCTATAAAACCCCATTTGTTAGGAAATGGAAAGACCTGTAAAAAATTATATTAAGTGAAGTAAGCCAGGCCCAAAGAAACATAAGTCCCATGGTTTCCCTTATTTGCAATAACTAGTATATGTCTGAGATAAGCAGAAAAGGTCAGGTAAGTTGATGTTAGGCAAAATGAACCCCAAGATAAGGATTCATATGGTTTTTTTCTTGCTATTATTTCTAACATATTTATAAGATGACTTCTTTGTTGCTTTGTATGTCCCTCCCCCACTGTATAACCCATTTTCACTGTATTTAATGTCGGTGTAATTTGGGGAGGGGAAGGGAAAAACAAGTTGTTTGAATAGGGATACAGGTGGACCCACTGCAAGGAGACGTTATGTTGAAAAACGAACTTTACAACTTTGGTGGTGGGGGGGGGGCGGGGATGGGAGGGCAGGAATGGTAAGGGGAAACAAAGGAGGAGGCAACAATTCTTGATAAGAAATGTAGTCATTACCTTGCTCATGTAATTGTAACCCCTCTGTACAGTATTTTCACAATAAAAAAATTAATAATAAAAAGTCAAAAAAATTATAGGAGTAAATTGTATCTACATACAAACCACTGGATATTTATGATAAATGCTTAATAAATGATGAACCACTTAATTGAGAACAATCCCATTACATGCACATTATGAACTTTTCTCAGAAATCTATTATGGAAACATTGCCATTTTATCATTTACAAATCAAAGGAAAACAGCAAAGGACTTGGACTATTGCGGGGGGAGGGGGCAGGTAGGGGACTCACAAATGGGTCTTAGTAGGGAGCTTTTTACCCATTGGATAGTGGCTTTTGTTTAGTCTACAGTTTTGCAAAAATAACACTACTTTCATTTATTTGTGATCTACTTCTGACTGAAAAGAATGTGTAATCAAACATTGAAGGGACACAATGATGAACACAATGAAGGACAAGAACTGCTCAGGAGGTCCTGATGGCAGAATACTGCGGCAAACAGCAGACTGACAGTGCAGGGTTTCACAGCTGTGGCCGGCTCTGTCTCAGATGGAAAGCAGGCTGTGTGCACACTGGTCATTTTCAATTCTTGAATTCTATGTGATGAGTGTGTATGTGTGTACATGTGCATGCATGCCTATGCATCTTCTGGAACTAGGGCTTGAACTCTGGGCCTCATGCTTTTGCTTAGTTTTTTCAGTTGGTTGGTCCTCTACCACTTAGGCCACCCCTTAGCTTCTGACTTTTTTTAGGCTAATTAGAGATAAGGATGACTTGGATTTGTCTGCATGGGCTGACTTGGACTTGGGATCCTCCTAGCTCAGCCTCTTGAACAGCAAGGATTATAGGGTGAGGCACTGGCGCTCAGCCTGAAATTCTGTACAATTTAAGTCATTCAGCCATCTTATAGCATGAATAAATAGAATAACATTTCTATTTTGAATTTTTATTCCAGAAATACTTACAGTTAAGGCTGGGAGTCCTGGGGGTCCCATGTCACCCTAAAGAAAAAAAGAAAAAAGTTAGAATTTCTAGGAGCCCCTCTTTGTACATTATTTATAAGTTTTAGAATCTATAGGAACAATATTAATAGATAAAGTTTGAAGTACATCAAAATAGAATTTGTCTTAATTAAGTCTGGGCACCATGAAAACTTTATTCTGCTCCCTTTAGAGCTAATATTAGAAAAATGCACTTTTTTCAGCCAGAGAACTTGTTTTGAGAATCTAAAATTGTCAAATTTTCTATTCTTTTGACTAGTAATCCAAAATTAGAAGAAATAATTTCTTCTCAAATATGGCTGCTTGCCAAAGTGACAGCTGGGAAGCGTGGTGGTGACATAATTTTTTTCTGACATTCAAGTGAGAACCGGCAGGCATAGTAAGTGGGTCTCCCTGGTGCTACATCCAGCTGTCAGGCCCAGCCCTGCTGCCCAGGCCTGCAGAGCTAGCCCTGCACTGCTGCTTGGTGCTGTTGGCTGAGTATCCCGACATCTTTGCTATGTTGGGGATTTAATTCCTTATGCTGTCAGACAAGGGTGAGAAAAGGGGAAATCTTAACAAACATGCTAATGTCAACTTGCATCTACATCTTTCAGGCTAATTAAATGAAAACATTGTCCTAATGTGTTCAATAGAACAGGCTTTGATTCGTTAAAAAAAAAAAAGTGCCAGTTCTAGGGCTGGAACTCAGGGCCCAATCACTGTCCCTGAGCTTTTTACTCAGTTTTGGTGCTCTTTTACTTGAGCCACACCTCCACTTCTGGCTTTTTGCTGGTTAATGGGAGGTAACAATCTCATGGGCTTTCCTGCCTGGGCTGACTTTGAACCCAATCCTCAGATCTCAGCCTCCTGAGTAGCCAGAATTCCCAGAGTGAGCCACAAGTGCCCAGTTCATCTTACAATGTCTTTTGACAACTAGATCCACAAGAAAGTCCCTGTGGAGAGGCTAGAATGAGAGGGAAGACACAACAGACACAGTACCTTTTCTCCTTTAGGTCCAGGTGGGCCGACAGGACCCACATCACCTTTGGAACCCTGCACAAAGAACACAGACATTATCAACTCCACATGCCATGTCACACACACTCTGCTTTCTAACAAGCCACTAGTGACAAACCTATCATAACTGAGAGAACCCTCAAACCCTTCTCTTCTCCCTTTGTTGTTTGAAGAGAAATAAAGATGACTGGCTCTCAAAACCCGAGCAACATCTGTGCATGGCACAGATAAAGTAAATCAGCAACCATCCTCAATAGCATGTATTTGTACAACTTTGCTTCCTGCTGAAATCACATTAATTTTCCTTCTGTGACAGCAGCATTTAGATTTATGTGAGCTTTACATATCCACTTTGGACTAAATTTGTGGATGTTGTAAATACTGCTGATTGGTAATTGATTTGGCACAGACAGACACATCCTGTCCATCCCAATCATGCAGCCAATAGGAAAGAATAACATGCAACAATAAAGTAATGAAGAATGGCTGAAGCCATGTGACGAACATGGTCTAGGCCTCTAACTGCTCCGAGAAAATGAATTCAGCTATTTTTGCAGTGAGTGAATGAGAATACAGATTCCTGTGAACAGAATCCCTGTGAATACTGAATCCTGTGAGTACTGAATACTGAGTCCTGAGAGTACTGAGTCCGTGTGACTACTGAGTCTTGTGAGTAATGAGTCTGTGTGAATACTAAGAACCTCTGAATACTTAGGCTCTTATGAGCAGTCCTGTGAGAACTGAGTAGCTCTGAATATGGAGTCCTGTGAGTCCTGAGTCTGTGTCTACAGAGTCCTGTGTATACTGAGTTCTGTCATTAAGGTGAGAGCTGAGGGCAGGGGAGGCGCTCCCAGCTCCACTGGAGCTAATGAAGACTTTAGAAATGGAGAAGTCAGAAGCATCCAGGAGAACAACAGTCTACACATAACCTGGGTGGTTTAAGCACTCCCGTAACACAGTTGTAAGTAACAGGCTGACAGTGATCCTGAGACTCGTGTGGTTGAAGACATCCTGCCAGGCACCAGGCACCTGAGCACATGCTGCTTTGTTTCTCAAGCATAGGCACAGGGTGGTCAGTCATCCATCCTCTCTGCTGTTTCACCCTCAGTTGGTGAATCAATAGCAGTCATATTTTGCCGGCTGCACACAATGCATGCTCCAAGGCACCAGCGTGCCATGTTTCCTCCTCCTGTTACACTAGTGATATTCTCAATGGCTAGTGGGTGCTAGGGAGAAAGGCTCAGTACTCACCCAAAGCACCAAACGCCCAATGGAAGAGACCCTGAATATGAGACACATTCTAAGATTAAGATCTCAAAAGTTGATCTTGCTAGCTATGTCCTTTGCCATGAAGAAGTTCTGCAGTTTCATGCAATCCAATTTGTCCAACCTTTCTTTGATTTGTCCTGTTTCTGGGTCTTTATTAAGAAAATTTCAAGGAGCCCTAGAGTTTCTCATATTCCTTCCTGTAATGTTTTCAGGGTGTCTGCTTTGACTTCAAGGTTCTTTGAGCCATTTGGAGTTGACTATCCTGCAGGGTGATATATAAAGATCTATTTTTAGTTTTCTACAGGTGTTTAACCAATTTTTCCAGCACCATTTACTGAAGAGACTTTCTTCCATTCTATTTTTTTTGGAGAAGAGCTTCACCAGCTATACAACAGACAAGGGCCTCATAGCTAAAATATACTTAGAACTCAAAAAACAGAGTCACCCAAAAATCCTTAAAGAAACAACAGCCCCATTAATAATAGTGGGCTAAAGATTTAAAGAGAAACTTCTCTGAAGTAAACACTGGAAGAAATGCTCAACTTCTCTGGCCATAAAAGAAATATAAATCAAAACAACATTGTGATTCCACCTCACCCCAGTTAGAATCTATACTCAAGAAATCTAATAACAACAGATGCTGGAGGGGATGTGGACAGAAGGGAACCCTACTGCATTGTTGGTGGGAGTGTAAATTTGTTCAACCGCTTTGCAAAGCAGTATACTGGTTCCTCAAAAGACTCCACATAGAGCTCCCCTATGACCCAGCAATCCCACTTTTGGGCATTTACCCAAATGATCACAAACAAGACCATACTAAAGCTACCAGCACAACTATGTTTATGTCAGCATTGTTTATCATAGCTGAGATATGGAACCAATCCAGATCCCCCTCAGGAGATAAATGGATCAAGGAAATGTGGTATATATACACAATAGAATTCTATGCCTCCATCAGAAAGAATGACACCACCCTATTTGTTAGGAAATGGAAAGACTTGGAAAAAATCATATCAAGCGAAGTTACCCAGTCCCAAAGAAACATAGGTCCTATTGTTTTTCCTTATTTGCAATAATTAGCATACATATAGGATAATCTTATCAGATAGCTGAAAAGATCAAAAACCATCTACAAATGACCATATAAGATGATGCTAAGTGAAATGAACCCCAAGATATGGACACAGAGGTCTGTCTTTATTGTTATTGTTTTAAATGTCCCATGTGATTTTATTTGTTGTTGTTGTTGTTTCCTTTGTATGATCTTTCCCCTGTGGCATATCCTCTGTTGACACTGTACTCGATTTTGGTACTCTGCATCTTGTATATACATTTATCTAATCTGAGGAGGGGAAAGAGAGCAACAAAACGCTGAAACAAGTACATAGGATGACCCATTGCAACAAGGATTCCCACAGGACAGTATATTGGAAATGAACTTTACACCTTCGGGTGGGAAAGGGGATGGAGGGACGGGAAGACTGTGGGAGGTGGGGGAGGGAAGGGATAATGGGACAACAACAAGGAAAGGAAAGGGTAACAATGATGGACAAGTAATGCATTTAGTGCCTTACTCATATAACTGTAACCCCTCTGTACAGCATCTTCACAATAAAATAAAATTTATAAAAAGATCTTAAAAGTTGACTCTGCATGTAATTTGGAGGCAGAAAGTCTTATCTAAGGGCAAAGGGGAATGGAGGAAGAACACTGCAATGGAAATTGTAAGAAAAGCAAGTAGAGCTCAATACTGTTATTGTAAGACTTAGCACTCAAGGATGCAGTGTCTTTAAAAATCAGATTATTTGGGTTTAGTTGTAGCTCAGTGGTTGAGTTCCTGCCTGGTCCATACCAAGGCTCGAGGTTCAAATCCTAGGATCAAACATAAATCAGATAGATGATTATTAAATATGATTATTAAAGGGAGATTACTTGGGAGGAAATAAGGGAAGAGGAAAAGAGAGGGAATAGGAATAAGTATGATAAAAGTAGAAAATAGAAAATAGATATCCATTAAAATCTGTTCAGAAGGGAAGGTGGAAAAAGAGGGGCTAAGAGAGAGCAATATGGATAGGATGAATTTGATAAAAGTCATTACACATGTGTATGTAAACATTATGATGATACCTCTTTATACCATTAGGGTTTTGTGGGGTTTTTTTGCCCATATTGGAGCTTGAACTCAGGGCCTGGGTATGGTCTTCAAGCTTTTTCACTCAAGATTGATCCTCTACCACTTGAGCCACATCTCTATATATGGATTTTGCTGGCCAATTGGAGATAATAGTTACTCAGATTTGTCTGCTTGGGCTGATTGAACTTTGATCCTTAGATCTCAGCATCCTGAGTAGCTAGGATTATAGGTGTGAGTCACCAATACCTGGCTTTATATAATCAATTTATGCTAGTAAAGTTTTTATAAATCAGATGATTTAAAAGTAATGGTATTTGTTAATTTCTATTCCAGCTTCTGTGATTGCACCTTATTTCTGAGCAGTGGTGACAGCTGTCACATACCTCTGCTTCTGTGATGTCAGTATTTTTATCCCTAGCCCACAGATTGCATTGGGATAAGGAGATTAAGATGGTTATTTTAGACACATCACATGCCATAATTTTGATAAGGGATATTTGAAAGACCATAATACAAATGCAGAGAAAACTAAACACGATGATTAAAATCTACTTTTCTAAAATTATGTAACCCTACAAAAACAAACAAACAAACAAAAAGGGCTACCTACTTCACTAAATGTTCTTGTTTAACCCAGTTTGCAATGGCAAATGTTTATATGACTTCCTAAGTAGTATGTGCCAGACTTTGGTCCATGTTTCTTGTCTCTGCTCTCTACCCCACCCACATTTTGCATCTCCACCGTCTGCCCCCAGCCCCAAGAGGCAATCCTGTGTATGCAGTGGTTTCCTGGCATAGCCTCAGAGCTGAGGGCAGCTGGGGAGGGGAGAAGTTCACCTCACCTGGAGGTAGCCATGGGCTGTTGAGCATCAAGGGCCACAGCGCCAACCTTACAACCTGCCCAAGCCTATTCTCAGTTACCACCACCAGAACAACAACTACACATTACAATGTGTAAAAGAAAGACCAGGCCTTACATTGTGAAGATTAAATGATAGCAATTCAAGTTTTTAACTATTTCAGTGCATGATTGGTACATCCTATTTAAACTACAAGGGGATTATGTTCATTAATACTATGTAGCTCAACCAAAAAGCACACACACACATACACACACACACAGAGTCAAGGATATGTGTATAAAGATATCAGCCTTTTTGTGTTGTCCTGGTAAATTGGGCTTTGCTTACATTTAACATTTGCTTAGTGATTAGCTTACCTTTAATTAGTTGTCTACCCTCGTAAGCCCCACAGAAGAGATGAGCCCTGTCAGTATCAGTAGCCCCTGGCCTGGAAACTGCAAACTGCATACTTCCCTCTGCCCTAGGGTTTTCCCTCTCCAGAGAATGCAGGCCACTTTGAGGGGAGCAGCCAAAAGAAGCAGTTACAAGATACATGGATCTCCAGCTGTGGGCCGGAGGCATCAGGAAAGACTACCACACAGAGAAGCTGCCAGGGACATCCAGTCCACCTTCCTGCATGGAGTTTGTGCACTTATGTCCTGACTGTTCCTGACCATTCCTCTGCTGTGACTCCACTCCAATCTGGACTGAGGCAGCATCAGAATGAAGGACTTTCATTGCCTAAGTGTGTGGACCAGAGTGCTCTGGCCACCAGAGGACTAGCATAAATGCTGAACTACTTTAGTTTGCAGGCTCAGTTTTTTAGCATTGAAAATTAAGCAATGAGCTGGGTGCTGAGTTCACACCTATAACCATAGCTCTTCAGAAAGTTGAAATCTGAGAGTTGCGCTTCAAAGCCAGCCCAAACAGGAAAGTTCATAAGACTCCAGTCTCTATAAACCATTAAAAAGCTGAAGGGAGTGTGTGGCTCAGTAGGCAGAGCAACAGCCTTGAGCAAAAATGCTGAGACAGCACCCAAGCCCTGAGGTCAAGACTCACAGTATTGGAAAAAAAGGAAAGCAAGCAAGCAAGCCAGGAAGGAAAGGAGGGAAAGAGGGAAGGAGAGAAGGAAGGAGGGAGGGAGAGAGAAAAGAGAGAGAGAAAGAGAGGGAGAGAGAAAGAACAGAGGAAGGGAAAGAGAAAGAGGGAGGGAAAGAGAGAGAAAGAGAAAGAAGGAAGGAAGCAAGCAAGCAAGCAGGAAGGAAGAAAGCAAGCAAGCAGGAAGGAAGGCAGGAAGGCAGGAAGGAAGAGGGAAGGAAGGAGAGAGAGGGTGATGGATGGAAGGAAAGAAGGGAAGGAGGGAGAGGAGAGAAAAGAAAAGAAGCACAATAGCGAATGACATGATTTAGTAGAAAATGATACTTTTCAAATGTTCAAGGTAGAAGGCTGACTTTACTATTTGCCTCTCCTAAGACCTGGGGTGTGAGGCCCCTGCTCTCCTTAATGGGGAGCGCCGATAAGCTGGGAGAGGGCTGAGTGCAAGTTCCCCAGGGCAGTGGTTTATAAAGCACAATTCTCCCCCAGAAGCACAGTGACACTTTAGCCAACTGTCTACTTCCAGGATGGCAGAGGAGAAAGAAAAGAGCTTTCATTGCTTTTTCTTTTGGTCATGACTCCTGAATATCTTGGCAAAATAAGAAAAGGAAATTAAGACCACCTACAGAATTAGGGAAACAAGTGAGAAATGCTAATGGCCATGCCATGCTTTCTGATGTCCTTAACAAGCTCCATTAAACAATTCTAGTGCTGAGCGAGTAGCCTGGTTATGCCAAGCTCCTGTGGAACCACAGAGGGCAGAGATCATGCCTGGGACCGTGGCCAGTCTCAGTGTCCTGGGCTCATTCAGGGTGGAACTCCCTCCATGGCTGCCAGAGACTTGTGCATGCAGTAGGTATTCAGCCAGGTGTGTTTACTGATTAACTCTGAAAACGGAGCTAGCCTACTTTCAAACTCCAGTGACATTAAAATGTGTGGGCAACCGGTGCTCATTTCGGTCAACTCCAACATTGTCATCAACAAACTATAAACATCTTTGTGTTGCTCCACATGTGGAGCTTGCTTGGCTGCAGCAGCCCTTTGCTATATCATCTTTGAGGTGCTTGTATTTCTTTCATGTTAATAATGATCAAGGTTGTGCACTGGTGGCTCATGCCTGTAATCCCAGATATTCTAGAGGTTGAGATATGAGGATTGCAGTTGAAAACCAGCCCGGACAGGAAATAACCACCAAAAAGCTGAAAGTGGAGTTGTGGCTCAAGTAGCAGAGCTCCAGCCACAGTCTATTCGCCTTTAGAGATTGAGAAACTGAATACAGCCCTATAGTTTTTGTGCTGGTACTGGGACTTGAACTCAGGGCCTTGAACTCTTGCTTGCCTTTTTCCCTCAAGGCTGGTACTTTACCACTTGAACCACAGCTCCACTTCTGGCCTTTTTCTGGTTAACAGAAGATATGAGTCTCATGCACTTTTCTGCATGGGCTGGCTTTGAACCACAGTCCTCAGATCTCAGCCACCTGTGCAGCTGGGTTACAGATGTGAGCTTGGTGATTCCTGGTCTTGTGAGCAGGGAACTTATCTACAAGCCAGAAACAGTGAGGAACTGCTGGGGGGAACGGGGTGGGGGGTGGGGTGACACAGCACAGATGCAGTACTAGAGCCAAGGAACTGCCAGCCATGAGACCAAGCACTCGGCTGTGTGAGGAGCCACAGAAAAGCCTTCCTGGATCTGGAAATGTGTTTGATTGTAGCTGGTTCTGCCAAGCAAAGCCCAGTCCTCATAACAGTAGAGAGCATATTTCAGTGGCTAAAAACAGAACATTCAAGAAGAGTGGCTTACTTCTTGTCCATTAAAGCCAGGCACACCTGGGTCTCCTTTTGCTCCAAGTTCACCCTAGAAAGAAACAATTTAATCAGTGAAAAAGGTTGCATCTGAAAACCTTCACCAAGGAAAACCAAGAGAGATATGTTTTTTGGATATTTATAACATCACGATTACTTTGTTAATCCCTTGAAAGAAACATTTATTAAAAAACACTTTTGAGCTTAAAACCAAAGAGAAATATAAAAGTTCCAAAAAAGGCTGCTTAAGAGGGATTAAAGAGTGGAATTAGGACAAAGATAATGTTCTTCTAGAAGCAACAAAGAACTTTCTGGAGGGCAATCTGGCAATCAGTATCAAGGATCTAGAATCTGTTTGTTTTAAGGGCCCCATGGTTTCATCTGCAGGAACTCAGCCTGGGGAACCATGAGTGATGAAAAGTGACAGGTCCAGTGTGGAGCATGAGGCAGTAAAGAAAAAGGGACAGGGAGCCAAGTAAGCTGTCATGGAGATAGAGAATGGATGACTCAAATCTCTCTAGGTAGGAGCTCAAAAATCAGTGTTTAAATGTTACACAAAAGGTATTTAGCTAAGTTAATAAATGAGTTGAAATTTTTTGTACATGAAGACAAATATGATTCCATCAATACTGTCATTAACTTTCACAATGCAACTTAAAATAAAGGCAATCTTTATCCAAAAGTAATGGTTCGTGAATCATAGTTGGAGCTCAGTGGTATGTGCTTAGCATGTGTAAAGCCATGGGTTCAATTTCAGCATCCTCCAAAATGGAATTAAATTTAAAAATGGATCCAGCAGATGAAAAGAATGTGCTTCCTCTACATTAAAGGATATATTCCAACAGGAAGTCTGCAAGCTTGACTGGTTTTTCTTTTCTTTTTTTAGGTTGGTTGTGAGGCTTGAACTCTGGGCCTGGGCACTGTCCCTGAGCTCTTCAGCTCAAGGCTAGTACTCTACCACTTGATCCACAGCGCCACTTCCCGTTTTCCGGTGGTTTATTAGAGGTAAGAGTCTCATGGACTTTACTGCCCAGACTAGCTTTGAACCACAATCCTTAGATATGAGCCTCCTGAGTAGCTAGGATTACAAGCGTGAGCTACCAGCACCCCACTTGACTGGTTTTTCTTAAATAATAGTATCATTAGTAACAACTAATAATAATGAGTTGTTTATTATAATAAAAAACAATAGCAATTGGTGCCTCACAAAAATACTCAAAGGGGTTTTAAAGTACATTTTAATGTATTTTAGGAACAAATACAGTTCATTAAAAAAACAAGTGATTGCTTTATAGTACCATTATAAGGCCTATAAAACACCTGTATAATGTTGACTTGTGCCAGGCACTGTGTAAGCATTTTGAAATTCTATGATGATGACTATGCTCATTTTACAGGTGAGGAAACTGAAGACAGAGGCTAAGGAATGTGGCTGAGGTCCTGGGGCTTGAACTCAGGGCCTTGGGCTCTCCCTTGGCTTTTCTGCTCAAAGCTGGCACTCTACTACTTGAGCCACACCTTCAATTCAGGCTTCCTGATGTATAACTGGAGGTAAGAGTCTTCCTGACTTTCCTTCTTGGGCTGGCTTTGAACCATAACCTTCAGATCTCAGTCTTCTAAGCAGCTCGATGACAGGTGTGAGCCCCAGAGGCTGGCTGGCCATTCTTTACTTGGGCTCTATACTATCCTGTACACTGCCGACCATCCATCACCAGCTTCCTCTCAGCAGGATGGCAGCCTCCACGCCACCCTCCCTGAAGCCTTGAGTATGGGCAAGTGAAAATGTCATAAGTAATACCGTAATACCAAACTTGTTGGTATAGATTTACCTCCAGCTAGAGCACTATTCACCTCATGAATATTCATGTAATGTGTTCATGATATGAATTATTATGTCAGATTGGAACAATACACATAATAACATGAATAAAATGTTTAACTTTCATGTTAGTTCTGAATGGATGAGTCAACTTTTAAAATATTAAATAACTAGGAGAAACTATGGCTGACCAAAAATTCACAGTAAATAATGCCGCTGTCAGAATGAAACAAAGATGGAAACAATTATGTGAATGAAAAATTCTAGCATAAATTAGTAATACAGATATATCATAAACTAAACTAAAATATAGATAACTGAGAAATTTATCAATTGATGACTTAATAGTATCACTAATATTCAGACTGCTTTTTATCGTTTATAAAGAAAAGACTAATATTCCAACTGGTAGTTGACCAAAGGATCTATCTGACAATATGCCACAAATGACAGTCAGTATAATCTTTACTGGTCCTAATTAATCAAGAAATGTCCTAATTAATTAATACTAGTAAAGAGATAGCCTGGTCCATCCGTGTGTGTGTGTGTGTGTGTGTGTGTGTGTGTGTGTGTGTGTTTATGGACCAGGTTGTCTCTAAGGCCTCTCTATTTCACTTCTTTCATCCAGTTGAATAAGGCTGTAATACTTTACATATGCATATGTGTAAGTAGATCGATGAAAGCGGCTGAAATTGTTTCAGGAGGGCAGGGGAGGTAGGAGTGAGGCAGAAAAGTATGATGGGGTACTTTGTATGTGTGTTCCAAAATGTCACAATGAAACCACTCCACGTGCAACTAATAGATGATAATAAAAAGTCTTGGGAAAAAAAGTGGAGGGTTCTATATTCTAGCCAGAAAACAAAGTATATTCATGTTGCATATTTAATAAATCCCAAACAAAAGAAATTGTACAATAGTAACCAGCTGCACAGAAAGGAAACTGGAAACAAAACTGCAGCACTAAGGATTTACTCTGGAGCTGGAGAAAACTTGTTTGACAAATGATGTCAAACTGTGCACTTAGATTGTTTCTTAGTGTTTGGGCAAATTCAAGGGAAGGAACTATTTAAAAAATAAAACCAATAGACCATTTCGGGAGATTTCTCCAGAAATATAATAAAGCATTCTAGTCTGGCAGAAACTTAAATACAAAGACTACAGGAACTATTTAAAAAATAAAACCAATAGACCATTTCTGGAGATTTCTCCAGAAATATAATAAAGCATTCTAGTCTGGCAGAAACTTAAATACAAAGACTACTAGATTACATTTAAGATTTTCCAAGCCAGGCACTGGTGTCTCACACTTATAGTCATAATATGCAGGAGGTCCAGCTCAGATCTCGGTTCAAAACCAACCAGAGACAAACCAGCTGAAATGAGATTCTTCTCTCCAATTAAGCACTGGAAAGCCAGAAGTGGAGCTGTGACTCAAGTAGTAGAGCCTCAGCTTTGAGCAAAAAAAGCTAAGGGACAGTGCCTAGGCCCCAAGTTCCAGCCCAAGACTAGCACACACACAAACAAAACAAAAACCTAAATATTTCCCCATTATCCATTATTCATGAAACTAATTTTAAAACTGTACCAAAGCCGGGCACCAGTGGCTCAGGCCTGTAATCCTAGCTACTCAGGATGCTGAGATCTAAGGATCGCAGTTCAAAGCCAGCCCGGGCAGGAAACTTCGTGAAACTCTTATCTCCAATAAACCACCAGAAAACTGGAAGTGGCACTGTAGCTCAAGTGGTAGAGCACTAGCCTTGAGCTGGAGAGCTGAGGGACAGCACCCAGGCCCAGAGTTCAAGCTACATGACTGACAAAAAAAAAAAAAACTGTACCAAGATTTAATGACTTTTCAAACAAAGTGGCAGGGCCTTAGCATTCAAAATGTTGCTTTCAGATAGGTAGAAAAATCCTTTACAGAAAACAAATCCCTTATTTCCCACAAGACAGTGCCGATAACACTCGTTTCAGGTATTGCAATAGCTACTAGCAATAACACCATAGCACTGTTCTATATGCTGCACTGCACACTACGCTCTGTCCTAAACGACTGACAGAGCCGGGGCTCCTTGCATTCTAGCAGTGGCAATGCATGGTGACACTCTGGACCCTGCTTGCTGACACAGCTCAGGGGCTACAGTAACTCTCATGGTGGGAGAGTGCCTAGCATCTCAGGTAACACTCAACTAAAGGAAGGATGCACCCCTCCATTAGTCTCACCTGGTTCCTGTGCCTGGACCTGCTTTGGTTCCCAACAGAGCTGAAATGTGGTGGACATTTTCCATGGAATCTTGAATACTGGAAAATGTCTCTAGTGTTCTCTATTTAGCCAAGGAATTTGTTCAGCCCTAGTGCAATGGCCTAGGAGGATTGGAGGAGTTGGTGCTACCCACCCCATGGTGACCAAAGCTAGAGCCATTCCACTAGGGATGGTGACCAGGCCCTGGGCCTGTTCCAGGACAGGCAGTGAGCAGTGCCTGAACCTGGTCCACAACGGATGGTGGCCAGAGCTGGAGCCCGTTCACGAGGGACAGTAACCAGGGCCAGGGCCCGTTCCATGAGGGACAGTTCTGTCTCCAGCAGGACTAGGCCTTCACTGTGCACAATGATAAACAGCCAAAAGGAAATATAAATGTAAACTTGAATTCATTTTCTCTGGTTTCATCCCTTATTCCCCCGATTCCATCACACCTTTATCTTAAGATCTTTCTAATAAACTATGTGGCCTCAAGACCTTTCTAAGATTGACTGTTTATAGCTCACATCTGTAATTTCAGCTACTTTGGAGGCTGAGATCTGGGATTGTGGTTTATGCCAGCATGGACAGGAAAGTCCATGAGATGCCTATCTCCAGCAAAAAGCTGGACATCAAGGTGTGGCTCAAAAAGTAGAGTGCCAGCTTTGAGTGAAAAGAATTGAAGAAGAGTTCCCCAGTCCCGAGTTCCTGAGTTCAAGCCCCAATACAAGTCAATACACAGGAAGCACAACTTAAGCAGAACTTCTTTGCCCAAATGTTGTAAACATAAAAAGTACATAATGTACTACCATATATTCATATTCAGGCTGGTTTATGCAAAGGAATTTATGAGTAGAGCTCTCCTTTTCCAAATAAGAAGTTATTTTCTAACCCAGGGAGCCTGTGGCTACCTTGACAAAGCTCACATACATGTGCATTTCTGTGTTCTGTTACTGATAACCAGAAAGCACCTACTGATAGCTGATTATGCCTCTGGCAGCCAGATATACACATGATCTTGAGAGCTGAGTCCCTGTGCTTGAAAGAGGGAAGTTTGACTCTGATCACATGATCCAGTCACATCTGCAGAACTTCTCAAATGTGTCTTGCTAGCACTGGCTTTGTGATAACTGTGTGTGTTAATTTTTTATGACTGTAACTAGGGCTTGAACTCAGGGTCTCAAATGTAACTTAGCTTTTCTCCATTCAAGGGTGGCACTCTACCACTTGAGCCACACCTCTACTTCTGGCTTTTAATTGGAGACAAGGGTCTCATTGACTTTCCTGCACAGACTGGTTTTGAACCACAATCCCAAATCTCTGCCTCCAGAGTAGATAGGATTACAGGTGTGAGCCACTGGTGTTTGGCTTTGGCCTTGTAAGATTTTTAACTGACAGATATTAAAAAAAAAAAAAAACAAATCCTGAGCATACCCAGGCAGTGTTGCTAAAATTCCAAGATTTTAAAAGTAGAGTTCCTTTGCAAAGGAGTGCAGTGTGAATCACAGGCACTGCCACGCTTGCAGAACGATGGAGGATCCATGCCTTGTGTGGCATCAGGGACAGTGCTCAGAATAGATGCCGCCGCCTTCCAAACAGCTTATCTCAGACACTTCATCTTGATAAACCTTTGTTCTATAGAAAGCTGTAATTCTTTTAACTAAAGTTGATTTGAGTCAAGATTACTCACCTAATTGTATTTGTGGCATAAACTAAGTCCTTTCTCCAAAGATAAAAAACAACAGATTATTTTCTGGAAAATCAGCTTCAAGCACAGCTATTAAAACGTTAGACCCTGTTTTACATGTTTAACTTCAGTCATATTTTGTATATGAAGAATAAATCTTCCCTCAAGAAGTACAATGTGCCTGCTACTTGTGGCTCACACCTGTAATTATAGCTACTCAGGAGGCTGAGACCTGAAGATTGTGGCAGGAAAGTCCAAGAGACTCTTACCTCCAATTAACTACCCAAATAATGGAAGTAGAGCTGTGGCTCAAATGGTAGAGCACTGGTGAAAAGCACATAAACAGCACCTAGGCCCTGAGTTCAAGCCACAATACCAGCACAGGAAAGGAGACATAAGTATGATATACCACAACACCTCTCTAGTTCCAGCTGGAACGTCCTATGCACTTGTCCCACACAGGAGCCAGTGTGCTGGAACATTCCTGTGGCCCCTGCACTCAGGGGAGGTGCAAGCGCTGCCTTGGTTTCTACCTTGCCCAACACATGGTTCTGGTTAAAGGAATACAGCATCAATGACACTGTCCAGTTCTCTATTGTCTTCATTCCCCAATTGCAGGGTCTGTGGCCCTGGTGACTGCATGGACAGTCGAGTTCCAGGCTCCCTTTAGAAAGGGAGGGCAGGAATTAGGCATGGTTGTTGGTAACACAGACTCAAAACTCAGGCCTCTGAAAGCAGACTGCTGTCCAGAGAAGAACAACTGTTCTAACGTCTCCAGGGGTTACAGGTGGCAGGGTCTGTGTGTCCACAGACATGGCGAGCAGGACACATGCCACAGCCACTGCCTGGGGGCTTCCATGGCACTGCCACCTTCCAAGGACAAGTGATGATGCTGGGTCACTTCCAGAGGGGGTATGAGGGGTGGGGAAAGAAAGGATGACTCAGAAAGAAGGACTGGCTGATAAGAGCACGGGTGACACAGGGCACTAAGCACTGGTTAGTAAGATGGAGAAGGGCAGGGTGATGACTGAGTACTAAGTACTGTTTAGTAAGACAGTAGGACAGGGTGACACTGTAAGCACTGGCTAGGATGATGGAGAAGGGCAGTGCTTGTTTGGGTACTCCAGCAATGGTGACATCGCAGCAGGGCATCAGGACCTAGCTCAGCCAGTGTCACGGGAGCTGGGGCAGCAGTGAACAAAATCCTGAGCCCACACCCCGTCTCCAGCCACCATGGGAGACATCCCATCATCCCCCAGAATTCCATAAATGACCTTCTCTAGCTAACCACCATCTGGGGCTGGCTTGGCTTGCCAGGCTGCTTAAATCACCTCATATGAGGTCTGAAAGCTGCAAACACCTGTGAATAGTGACCACTGGTGAATCACTGTGTTGCCAGGGTATTTAGGCCCCTTCCCAATGACCCATTTCCTTTTCCTTACTGAGGAGGACAGGCTACTTAACCCCCTTTGGTGACCATTCAGTGTCCCAGCTGCGTGGGGTCCAGCCCAATGTCACCCAGGCCAAGGCTTCTGCTCTTCCTTCTCTCTTCTTGAACTCACACCCTGCCTCTCTGCTCACTTGCTCTTGGTTAGTCCTCAACCACCTAAGTCACACCTCCAGCCTTGCCTTCTGCCAGCTAACTAGAGATGGATCCCAGGCTGGCTCTGAACCTAGTTCCTCCTGATGTTCATGGCAAGGATTACAGGTGTGAGCCACCAGTTCCCAGCTGCTCTTTCTAACATGTTCCTTAATGAACCCAGTTGGATGGATTAGAGAAAAAAAAGGTTATTCTGGAAGTAGATCTAAAAACTTTTCCTTGAATTTTTATTCAATTACAGCTATCAAGATAGTAAGAACCAAGAATTTCCTATCAGTTAAACCACAACTTTTCTGAGCTAGTTTCTTTATCTACATATATTAAGTTAATCATATAATTTACCTCTTGGCATTAGTGTGAGCTGTTATCTGTGAAAGGCATTTACAAATCTCCCCAAATCACTCGTTCTTATCAAAGTTGAACCATGTTTTAATTAATGTAATCTCATGTAATGTAAGCTGAAAACTATGGTGGTCATGTTGAGGGGACATCACTCATCATAGAAAATCCATATGGGAAGAGGTGAACTGTACTTACTACCTGACCTATGTAACTGTAGCATCTCTGTACACCACTTTTACATAAGTTAAAATCACACACTGGAAAAACATGCTCAGATAATTTAACCTAAAGTCATAGTGAAAAAACATGGGTACTTTTTCTATGTTAAATGTGTATACTTCTACTTTTGTTTTGAAAATTTTAAATCATTGTTAGTATAACATTCTAAAGGATTATTTTGTCAATATTATTATAGTTTGTGCCTGAATGCTAACTGAACATTGGCTGAAGGAACTCATTCAGCTATACAGGTGAGATCAGAAACATCTAAAACTAGCTTAAATCCAAAAACTCCATAATAAGCAAGGTTATACATGTTACATTCTTTAAAGGCCCATAGAATTATAAATCCCCTGAATAATTTATTGCTAGGCAATCAGCTGATTTCAGGACAATTTAATGTCAGGCTTTATGCCATGCACTGGGGAAGAGGAGTCAATGGGGTTGTATGGAAAGCCCAACCCTGGTTAAGTTCCAAAGGATGTCATATACCAACAGCCATGGGTGCAGAGATGAGGACAGCACTGAAAGTGGCTGTACTCAGGTCTCTCACGTTGTAGACAATTAGAATTTAAGGGGCAGCGCCCAAGCCCAGAGTTCAAGCCCCATGACTGACAAAAAAAAAAAAAAAGACAATTAGAATTTAAATGATGCATCATCCTAACAGGCAGAGAGGAAGTTGTTGTGTGTTCCTCCACCAGTGCTCGTAATCCTGGTACTCAGGAGGCTGAGATCCGAGGATCACTGTTTGAAGCCAACCTGGAAGAAATTCCTGGGACTCATCTCTATTAAATGGCAGAAAGCTAGAAGTGGAGATGTGACTCAAGTGGCAGAGCACAGGCTTTGAGCAAACAAGCTAAGCAAGAAGGCAAGGCTCTGTAAGACTGGCCAGGCCACAGATGGCCCACCTGGGTTTTCGCTAACACAGCCTTTGTCTTTGAGATCACTCCTGTCTCCGAGTCTCATTGTTTGTTCTAACTTCAAACACTTTTCTTTCAGATATTTATCTTCTGGCCTATATTATTTGTTTAGAGATGGTGTCATGATTTACTGAGGAATTTTCATTTCTTTCTCTATCATTTATCTATATATCTATCATCTCATCTATTTGACACAAAT
Organism: Dipodomys spectabilis; assembly: GCF_019054845.1. Classification (NCBI taxonomy): domain Eukaryota; kingdom Metazoa; phylum Chordata; class Mammalia; order Rodentia; family Heteromyidae; genus Dipodomys; species Dipodomys spectabilis. The sequence goes on from NW_024871134.1 coordinate 1,274,600, forward strand.
AGGGACTTGAACTCACTTAAGTCTAGAATGCTACTGTTTTAACCACAGGTCCACTTCCAGTATTTTGCTAGTTATCAGAGAGAAGAGTCTCGTGGACTTTCCTGAGCAGGCTGGGCTTGATCCTCACCCTCAGAACTTAGCCTGTGGAGTGGCTGGGATTACAGGCACCAGATAAATGCGTCTGGAGCACAGGAGGACTCAGGAAATGATACATAAGATTTCTCCTTCCTTCAGTCTAATAAACTTCTAATAGTACTGTAGTTATGAACCTATAGGAGTGGGGAAGAAAGATGGAAATAGTATTGTGCTTTTACATACTTAAATAATTTCCACTTTAAATTTAAAATCTTTCCAAGCGACCTCTATTTCTCTGAGCAGAACCAATCCTAGCCTTTTCTGAGACTTTCCCAGAGCCTACATGAACCAGATTGTTTTAGTGTGAGGATCCAAATGTTCCTCCCTTCTGCAAACTCAGCTTATCCTTCCACGTCAGAGCTGGGTGCTCGTTCTTAGTTACAAACTCCTTCACATTCCCCTTGTTCTCTGTACCCAGGAGTGAGAATCCTGGCACTTGAGTAGATTCTCCGAGCACTTCTGTGGTATTAACAGCTCTGTTCAAGAGGAGGCAGATGTCACAGGCACCAGAGAGAGCACAGCTGGGGACCCTCAGCCACAATGAAAAACCAGACCACCTGCCAAGCACCACTGGAAGCGGAGGTGGGGCCAAATTACAGTCCCACAGCCCGGAAGTGGAGGCGCAGATACAGATGCTCCGGAACTTCTGGAAACCAGGAGCACACAGGGTCTCTGGGAGAGCCTGCCCGCTGCAAAAACCAGTGTGCAGCCCGTGTAAGGACATTAAGGCTGCTGCGTGAGACTCAAATTTATTTCCATTGTGAGAATGCAGAGGCTTCTCTGTAGAATACTGAGCATTTTCCTCCAGTATAGTGTCTAAATGTTCATTGGATTAAGGGACTGTGGTTTGCTTTTCTAAAATAAAACAAGTTAAAGAGATTTAAAAACTATATGTCCACATTTCAGGAAGATGACAGAGCACAGGAAGGTGTGCTGTGCTGGCACTGCTGGTGGGACCTTGAACACAGATGGCACAACCACAGCCCGGGCACAACCACAACCAGGGCAGAGGCCTGTGGGGTAGCCTCTGCTTCTCACCCAACAGCATGGGCTTAAGAAAACTGAGTCTCATTAGTAGAGAGAACTTCAGAACCCAACATCTTTCCCTGATGACCCTGGAACACTGAATCTCCATGGCTGAGTGTCAGCTCCACAAATCTGGGTGACACCCTCGTAGGCCAACATGGGCGGTGAGGTCCAGGACTGCTCTGTGAAACACTCATTCCTTGGGGGATATTTAGAATATGTGCAGCCAGGAAGCAGGGTCTATTCCATATCACAATTCAGAGGTTGTTACTCCATCTTTACACATAGATGGATGGATAGCTAGCTAGCTAGCTAGATAGATAGATAGATAGATGTAGGTAAGTAGACAGACAGACTGATAAAAGTGAATACTTCTCTCCAACTTTCCTTATATGAGGATCCTTGGGGTATTTATCACATCTCAAATTTCTGGAATTCTGATCCAGCCGATCTGTGATGGAGCTCCACATGAACATGTTATTACCCAGGGGATTCTGATGTAGACCATGGTTAGACTAATGCTTCTCATTAAGAATAACCACTAACAGTTAACAACGCTTCCCTCACTCCCACTGGGGCTCGCCCTGTCCTCCTTTCTCTTGGAGAGGTCTCCTTTATAATGTTCTGAGTTAGTCCTGTATGCTTCCACTGGCAGCTGTTAGTTTTAATTGACACTTTTCTGACTTTTAAAAAAAATTACAAACACTGAAATTAACTTAAAATGTGTTTTACTGATTTGATGGGTTACATTCATGGAAAAATCCCTTTTCTATTTTTAGCTTTAAAAATTAAGCAAGACATACATCTTGCAGCTCTGAGTATCCAGAGCAAACTCTAAGCAGAAGAGGCCCAGGATGGGAAGGCAGGCTGGCTTTAATGAGGCCTGAACTGTGCTTTCCACAGACCCCACCTGTCCCTGGAGTTCTTAATCTATTAAATCTAATCCATGTAGGCCAAATCCCCTCAAATACACATTTACAACAATATGCATTTTAAGATGTCTTCTGATAAATGTAATCCACTCAGTAAAATTATTAATATGCATTTTAAATGATCCAAACCATTCAAACACCCTCTGGAGAGAATGTATGAGTGAAGCTTTTGAAACCTATTTCCACATGTTTGTGGGGAAAAAAAATAAAGGTTTGAGGAAAATGCTTAGTAATGGTGATGGGCGCTTGGTTCCAGGCTGCTGCCCATTCCCATGTAGACGCAGCTGTCCACCCTGGATCTTGAACTCAGGGCCTGGGCACCTTTTCTTCACCTTTTCTATTCAAGGCTGATACTTTACCCCTTGAGCCAGAGCACCAGTTCTGGATTTTTTTTTGACGGTTAACTGGAGATAAGTGTCTCAGGGACTTTCCTGACCAGGTTGGCTTCAAACCACAATCCTTAGAGCTCAGCCTCTTGAATAGCTAAGATTACAGATGTGAGCCACCAGCACCGGCTGAAGTAAACTTTTGGAAAGGGCTCAATGTATTTTGCATATATGTTTTGCATGAACTTTTGGGGAAGTAACAACTAGAAGATAAACATCCACAAAAGAGAATAATGTAATAAATATAGATTCCATTTAATCGTAGGACTAAAATTAAAAAAGATGTTAGTTAAGGGAGAAAATGTAAATATAAATTCTGAGAAATGTTGAAATTATATATTTAACAAAAATAAGAAGGGGGAGAAAGCCGACAGAGGGTTGCAATGTGCATGTATAATAGGTTCTTTATAGCTTGCAGTAAGCTGTGAAACAATTATCTTTAAAACCAATTTAAATTGGTTTTTAAAACCAAACTGTATAACAGAGATGAACATATTAATAACGTAAGGATAAAAACTAAGAACTCACTGAAGTCGGCCAATGAGATGGAAGTAGAAATGCATTAAATCTGCCATTTCTGAGAAGGAATGTAATAGACACTTCTTCTAGTCCATGCTAAAATCCCTAGAACAAACATCTTCACACTTCCAGGAAGAATCCAAACAAAGCAGTTAAGCAAAATAGTTAAGCTCATAATTTAAAACACTTTCACAAGAATCCTTGACATCCTGTTGGCTTTTCCGGTCACTTTTTTTTTTTTCAGTGCTGGGGACAGAGCCAAGGCTGCACACTCGCTGGCAGCATCCCACCACAGAAGCAGGCCTGCAGCATGGGGCTTTTGGGATTTTGTTGTTGTTGACTTTGTTTCTGAGACAGGGTGGAGTCACTTGGGTGTCAAGGGCCTCAGACTCAAGCTTCTGTTAGCTTCCCTCCTGAGTAGCTAAGATTATAGCCATGAGTCAGTGCACTTCACCCTTCTGTGTCATTTAATTAAAAAAACTCCTGAAGGCTGGGGTTTAAACTCAGTGGTAGATTGCTTGCCTAACATGTACATTCTTACCAGGCAAACTGCACCACTGAAGTACATCCATGGTTTTTTCACTATTTAAATTTGTATTAAAAGTTATCTAAACTTTGTATACAGTCTTCCTTTTTTCTCTTTAAACTCATGACCATAACTAGACACATGTACAATATGCATTCTTGTGTGCATGTGTGTGCCTGTGAGCATGTGTGCACACATGCATGCATAATTATGTGTGCCAGTACTGGGGCTTAAACTCAGAACCTAGGCAGTCCCTTAACTTTTGCTCAAGGCTAGAGTTCTACCATTTGCACCACAACTCCGCTTATGGTTTTTTGGTGGTTAATAGCAGGTAAGAATCTTATGGACTTTCCTCTCTGGCTGGCTCCAAACTGTAATCCTCAGATCTCAGCCTCTTGACTAGTTAAGATTACAGGTGTGAGCCACCAGTGCCTGGCAGATTCTTACCTTTGCAAATGCAAACATATAACTGAATTTCTATTTTCTTCCTCCATGTTATTTTCTATAAAATATCACTTTGGATTATGCATTATAGTCTTAATTTATTTCCTTAAATATTCCCACAATACTCAGTGCTACAGATAGATTATAATTTTCTCAGTATTTTTTGATAATGACATTCACTGTTTCCAGTCTCCATCACTATAATAAATATGCTCACATCCACCAGAGCCCTCCCCAGGGCCCACTTTGTATATCTGCCAGCTAATATGACCACATCTGCATATGCCAGCTCCACCACAGCTGTTTCAGGAACTCAGCATTGGAATCTGATTGCATTTGTGTTAGGAGTTGAATTAAAGTTTTGTGTTAATTTACCAAAAGGCCCCATCATTATGTGCATGTGATACACTTTATAATTACCTATACAGGTAAGACTTCTAAGACATAACTAGGCCAGGCCCTGACGGCTTACCTATAGTCCTTGTTAACCAGGAGGCTGAGATTTGATGACTGTGGTTCTAAGCCAGCTCAGGCAGGAAAGCGCATTAGATTCTTATATCTAAATATCTAATATAAATAGGGACGGTGAAGTATGGCTTAAGTGGTAGAGTTCCAACCTTGAGCAAAAAACTGAAGAACAGTCTCCAGGCCTCTATTCAAAGCCAGCACAGCATGGGGGAAGAAAAGGTGATTAGCTGTTAAAAGTATTACACAGTTTTATTTATTTTTGGATAGACCCTGCCAAACTGCTCATACCAGAGTGATGTGTAGGCACAGCTCTGCCAGGGTGACATCCAACAGGTGCAGGGTGGGGCAAGGCCACAGCTCTTAATTGCTTTAAATTACATCCCACTGCTGTAACCTGAGGCCTCGGTGTGCTCCATAACGGAGTTTGCTCTTCAGGGAATTGTTTTTCTGTACATTTTGTTCATTTAAAAGGTTGACTTGTTTCAACAACTTCAACCTGGCTTCAATTTTTTATAAATGAAACACACATCTTTTACTTTATAGTCTTTACATTTCAAATCTTTGTTAGATACACCTCTATCCTTAGATTTTAAGCACTTATATATAAAACACTAGTTCTATACTGAATTTATTTTTTTGTTAGTACCATAGATTGAACTAGAGCCTCACATATCATTTGGCTTGCTTGCACTCTACTACTTGATCCACATCGCTAGCCCTGCTTTTTTCTTAATTAATTGGAGATGGAGTCTCAAGAACTTTTCTACTTGGGCTGGATTTGAACTGAGATCCTCTGGATCTCAGCCTCCTGATTGAAATGGCTTACAAATGGCTGGCTTGGGTTTTGCATGCATGTTCAGCCATCTGAATTTATTCTTGAGTTAATGTAGTATTTTGCGTGGGCAATCAGCACATTTGTGGAATAACCCATCCTCCCTACTGACTGGCAAGTGAAGCATGGAAAGCTCAATTTCTGGACTCTCACTTTATTCTACCAATCTTAAACTATATATGCTGTAAAACATTATAATGTCTGGAAAACCAATCTTTTGTAGTTTTTCCTCAATTTTTTTTACATGTTCAAGTTTTTATTTGTCCTTAGAAACCTTAGGAAATTTTATCCAATGTTGAGACAGAATTTAACCATTTTGGAATTTTTATTTATATTATATCTATTAATTTTGAATCACTAAACCAGTTTATTGTCATTTTAAGAACACTGTAACAACATAGATTCCTTTGTATGTTTTTAGGGGGAGGGGTTGGTTGTGGGGCTTGAACTCTGGGCCTGAACACTGTCCCTCAGCTCTTCAGCTCAAGACTAGCACTCTACCACTTTAGCCACTGTGCCACTTCCAGTTTTCTGAGTAGTTTATTGGAGGTAAGAGTCTCACGGAGTTTCCTGCCCCGGCTGGCTTTGAACTGCAATTCTCAGATCTCAGCCTCCTGAGTAGTTAGGATTACTGGCGTGAGCCATCGGCGCCCAGCTGATTCCTTGGATATTATTTCACATTCTTTTATTTGGTTTTGTATATCATTTGAATTTTTCCGAAATTCTCACTGCTTTAGCATTCACACTAACAGATGATTTTTCATTTACATCTCTGGAGACTCATAACTAACAAAGAATACTTTTATTGCTTCCTTTTATCTTTGGTACAAGGTGATCAATTTTAGAAATTACAATACTTTTCTATCAAATTCTCTTAAGTTTCCTACCCGTATGGTCAACTCTTCAGTAAAAAGAAGCATTAGTTAGCATTCCTCTTCTGATAATATACATGTTATTTAATTTTCTTGTGAAACAGTAGAGATGGCAATGTTCCTCCCTGTGTCTTAAATCTGCTTGATTTCTAATCAAGTTGTACCCTTTGGGGATAATACTGTTAAGCTTTATTAAAATATTCTATTAAAATATTCTAGGTGTCGGTGGCTCACGCTTGCAATCCTAGTCACACAGGATGCTGAGAACTGAGGGTCACAGTTCAAAGCCAGCCTGGGCAGTAAAGTCCATGAGACTCTTATCTCCAGAAAACCAGAAGTAACTCTGTGGCTCAAGTGGTAGAGCACTAGTCTTGAGCTGAAGAGCTGAGGACAACACCCAGGCCCAGAGTTCAAGCCCCACAATCGACAAAAAAAAAAAATAATTGTCAATTAGACAAAATATTTACACCTTAACTGGTTGAATTTCCCTTGATTTTCTAGCATTACTATATTGGGGTCTTTTGCTAAGCAGTTGAATTTTATTGGTTGACATTTTATTTACGTATTATTTGTATCTGCACTCACAAAAAAAAGATGGTTGTGGTTTATTTTTAATTTTTATGAGGCTTGGTATTAAAACGTACCAATGAATTGAAATCTGTCTTTTCTTTGGCCTAAAATAGTCTGGCTAACACTGACTAGAGAAAGCCCTGCTGAAAACCAATTCGTTCTGCTGGTCTCTTTGCTGGCAGGTCTGCGCTCCTTCCACAGAGCTGTCAGCTGCCCTGGGCGGTGGCCCTCAGTCCCTAAGTTATCAAATTTGTTTCTTGCCAGTTGCACACACTAGTTTCCTGGAATTCTTTTTCCCATTCACTTTGTTCACACTTCTTGTTCCCAGTTTGCCATTTCTTCTGTTTACTCCTTTGTCTCCTTAGCTAGTTTTTATTTGTTCGTTTTATTACTCATTTATAGTTTTTCATTTCTATAACATTTTAAGTGTTCTATTTCATATATTTTAATGATTATGTTTATTAATTCCCTTTACTGTTTTATGACAGGGCTATTATTTCTTATCATATAAAACTTATTTTAGGGGCTGGGAAGGTGGCTCAGTGGTAGAGCGCTTGCCTTGCATGCTCGAGGCCCTGGGTTCGATTCCTCAGCACCACATAAGCAAAAAGAAAAAAGCCGGAAGTGGTGCTGTGGCTCAAGTGGTAGAGCGCTAGCCTTGAGCTGAAGAGCTGAGGGACAGCGCCCAGGCCCAGAGTTCAGGGCCCACGACCGGACCCAAAAAAAAAACTTATTTTATTTTTGTATTTTAACTGTTGAAATAAATGTTTTGCCCTCATTGTGACTTTTGATATGTTTCATATGTTCCATGTGTTTTGTGATTTCCTGCACTTTGAGCTCTATGAATTTTCTCTTTCATTTAGTTTTTAGTTAGGAGTTACTCAGCATTTTCTTCACATCATGAATTTATTTCTGTTGAGATCCAGGAATACATCTTGAAAAGAATCTATTTGTGTGTGTGGAGGGGGGCTTGAACTCAGCACCCTACTGTCCCGCCTGGGTTTTTTACTTACGGCTGATGCTCTACCACTTGAGCTACACCTTTTCTTCTGGATTTCTGCTGATTAACTGGAGATGACCAGTGACTTTTCTGCCCATGCTGGCTTCAAGCCTCAATCCTCAGATCTCAGCCTCCTGAGTGGCTGGAATGACAGGGGTGAACCACTGGCACCTCTCCAAATGTCTACTTTTTGAATTTTTTGAATTTTATTTTTCTGGTCAAAGAATCATAAATACTAAAAACAAATTATCTATTAGTCAAAATGCAAAACTCTTTCTGTCTCTCTCTCTCTCTCTCTGTCCCTCTCTCCTGTAATTTCTCAACAGCTGCACCTCGCTCTCAGTGGACATATGGCAATGGCATAGCTTTCTTGCTCACAACACACCTGCAAGTTCTCTCTCCTCAAGGGCCAGGAAGAAGCGGCACAAAGGCCACACAGAGTACCTGGCATGAGTGGCCTGCAGTGTCCCTGAGTATTCTTGGAACACTCTGAGCAGCCAGATCACAGGAAAGCCTGGCAATCTAGTAAATAAAATATTAGAAGTTAGATCATTTTTTTAATGCCAGATGGCTATGGTTGTTATTTTACTCGGTAAAGCCAGAACTTACCATTCACAACTCCTATTCACCTCATAAGAGAAGTAGCTTTCTCTTTCTTTTTTTTTTAAGGAAAGCAATGATAAAAATAACTTGGATTAAGTTGTCCCAGGGCCTTCTTGAAAGAATCAGTTTGGATCAGATGCTCAATCCTCTTCTCTTATCAGATTGACATGTTTGGTTTCTATACACTTCCAGAATGAATAAAGAAGGAAACAACAAATTCTGGGACATGCCAAGCTAAAAGCTGAACCCAAGTCCCAGGGACATGGCAATGCTGGGAGGGGTTAGAGAGAAGATTCCCAGGAAACTGCGATCCTTGCCCTACCTACTGGGGTAGGTGCTTCCTGGGTGGGGGGCAATCTTTACCAAGCCCTCCTCTCCTACCCTCCTTCCCAGGACTCAGGGAAGCCAGGGTGGGCTCACCTGGGATCACCTGGCCACTGCAGTTCTGTGACCCTGATGAAGGCAGCAGCCAATACAGGGCAGGCCTAAGTAATAGAGAAGCAGGTGACAGGACCAAAAACAACGATTTTGAAACCTAGTCTGGACACCATGGTTAGGCATTCATTCACAAGCTGACACATCAGACATGGTAAAGACACCGGCACCTCCACCTCCACTGCTGCACTGCCCGCCAGAGCCCAGGGAGGGAGACAGCCTAAGGCCAGGCCCACAGGTGGTCAACAGACTCCAGCCTGCCACATACCAATGAAGAATGGAAGTGGAGGTGGGCAGAGTGCCAGTCCCATGCTCATACCCTAGAACCACACAGAAAGGAAGGAAGGAGAAAGGAAAGAAGGAGAAAGGACAGAAAAAGAAAAAAATCCTAGGCTGACAGTTTCAAAATAAAAGTCATCATGTATGAATTCTAACACCTGCGTTCTGACTCAAGGAAACACAGTGAAAACCATACCCACCCTACACACTTGCCTCCTGTACACCGCTATGCATCTCACACCCACCCACATTCCCCACACCCACCCACACACCTGCCTCCTGTACACCACCATACTCCCCACACCTACCCACACACCTGCCTCCTGTACACCACCACACCCCACACCCACCCCACACACCTGCCTACTGTACCTCACCACACACCTCACGTATCCCATGCCAACCCCCGCACACCTGCCTCCTGTCCACCACACGTCCCACACTGACAGGACTTAACCTGTGTCACTGGGTGCCACTGTGCACCCAACTCTGTGGCTTTCACTAAAATCCACCATATTCATCTGTGCGCAGAAAACCTCACGTGGGCCCCAGGGACAGTCCATGAAAGCCCAAGTCCCTAAGGCCACACTAGGACACACAGAATGTGCCTCCCATGCACCAGTGCTGTACAGTTTTGTCTTTTTAAATTTCTTACTTGTGCTCATGAGTTATCTGTTGCCAGTACTGGGGCTTGAACTCAGGGCCTGGGCACTGCTGTCCCTTAGCTTTGATACTCAAGGCTGGTGCTCTACCACTTGAGTCACAGCTCCATTTCCAACTTTTTGCTGGTTAACTGAAGATAAGACTTTCCTGCCCAGGCTGGTTTCCAACATTAAGCCTCAGACCTCAGCCTCCTGAGTAGCTAGAATTACAGGCTTAAGAACCAGTGCTTGGCATCCACTGCAGCTTCTACTCTCATTGTTATACCAGAATTACTTAGCCAAAGTCATCAAGGACACACAAGGGAAAGGTTTAAAGTTCCAAGGGAATTTAAGAAAGAAATGTTACATATGAAATATTTTTCTATCACCAGAAAAGAATACTTTAGCTAATATTCTTGACATATATTACAAAGGCTACTATTCCTGATATATTATAGTCCTTGATAATTATTCCTTTTTTTCAACATATAACTTTTTTTTGTCAGTCTTGGTGCTTTAACTATGGGCCTGAGTGCTGTTCCTCAGCTCTTCAGCTCAAGGCTAGTGTTCTACCACTTGAGCTACAGCACCACTTCCAGTTTTTTGGTGGCTTATTGGAGATAAGAGTTTCATGGACTTTCCTGCCCAGGCTGGCTTTGAATCGCGATCCTCAGATTTCAGCCTCCTGAGTAGCTAGGATTACAGGCGTGAGCCACCGGTGCCCAGCCTAGCATGTACCATTTTCTATAATTAATAGTAAGGGTAGCAACCACAGAAGGTTCAATGTGTTTCACAATAATTAGTTGCTAACTAGCACTGGAAAGAACCAAGCAAATAACACAACCTGTAATAGCTGATGTTATGTCTCTAGCTTGGCTTTACCATTGCTTTTTCCTATGCCTGCCACCATGGATAATTGGTTACTCTCATGCCAATTTCCTGTGGCCCTGGGTAAATTGCTCTGATATTTGAAATCGTAGTTATTATCGCACTCCATCTGTTCTCTTCATTTTTTAACTCAGCTGTCAAATCAAACACATAAGTCCTTCTAAAAGCTGCTGGAGCTTTCCTCACATTAGTGGGGCAGATGAAAGAAGCGCACGGGGATGACATGTGACACTGAAGGTAAACTGAGGGAGGATGCACGGGGAGGGGGGGAAGGGAGGGGAGGCGGGAAGACCCTCGGACCACTACTGCAGAGCACGATGAGACATGTGGGTTTGGAGTGACAGCATTTCACATGCCTGCACAAGGCTTCATACTAAGCAAGCTTTAACAGTGAAATCCTAAAAACCTATTTCAGCTCTGACTTGCCTTTTCCAGTTACTGTGGTCTCCATTTTATTGTAGCTAAAATGAAGAAGCATATGAAAAATATATCATCTTGCTTCTGTTTATTGGACAGACTGAATTTCTCAGTTACTATCACAGTGAATACATTTGTTCTTTTGTATTTTTTCCTTTCATATAAAGTCATTCTATCATTCAACTTTGTAAATATTTTAGACATGATCTACAAATCTCACTAAGTAAACATAATTAAGAATTATACTCAGGTGATGAGGGAATGAGGAAGAGTTGATAAATCAACCCAACCTTTCCAAAATAGAGCTCTACCACTGAGACACACCTCCACTGAAGATAAGAATCTCATGGACTTTTCTTCCCAAATTTTGATCTTCAGATCTCAGCCTCCTGAGTAGCTATGATTATAGGTGTGAGCCGCCAGCACTTGGCTAGTAAGACTATTTTATCTCATTTGTTATAAAAGTCTTCTGATTTCTACTCTGCTCTGTCTCCTCCATGATGCTAGAATGAAATCTCTCTTCAAAATGGAATGTCTCTTGGTTCAGCCCTAGAATCTGGGCTGGGTTTGGGACTTGCTTTAACCAATCAAATATGGAGAAAGTGATGACCTGCTTGTTCTTAACCAGGCCACAAAGGCCTTCTGCGTCTCTGCTCACTGTCTTTGTGTTGAGGCCTTTACCTATATGAGAGGCCTAGAGAATTCTTGGGAGAAGTTAGCTGAGGCCCCCTGCTAGGCACAGGCCAGCCTCAGCCAATCTGCTGGCCAAGAGGAAAGATCTGAACAAACCCAACCAAAGCAGCACTGAGCCAAGCCCAATATAATACAATACAAAGAGTAATGAGCAAAGTAAGCGAGTATTGTTTCAAGATGACTTGTTTTTGAGACACTATGTTACATCCAAATAGCCACTGTATTTTCTTCTCGTTTGAAATAGAATCGTGACACCAAATCTAATTTCTCAACATAGTACTATTTTATGTTATTTTTCATATTTTGATGAGTAGGAACTGATCTTATAAAAGAGAAGACTAGGATAAAGAAGGCCAGGATTGGGCCCAGATTTACAGCTACTGTATGGGTCTGTCCTGGAGCACGGAACATGTGAGTCCACGGATGGCACAGGCTGCTGCAGTTCTGAAAGACAGTGTGAACCCAGGCTCTTCCCACATGCACTGCACGCATTAGAAGTGATGCTCCTGATTTGTGACTTCCAGGGGAGCCAGCTTTTGTGTTTCAAGAGTGACATCACCCAGGGGGAAACGCAACAACAGACTCTTACAGGATCAGAGCAGACTTTTCCATTTGGGGAATTAAAATGATCTGTGAAACAACCTAAGTGCTGCTCTAGAATATACTGAAAAACAGTTCATGACCCTCAAAGAGATTCCCTCTTCTCATTCAACCTGACCGGGCCAGAGCTCTCAGCTGTGCTTTCCCCGGCTCCAGTTCTAGATGTCATCACCAGAACACCAATCACAGGAAAAACTGATTAGTGCAAAAGAACTTTGCTATGCAACAGGTCCTGATGGAGTTGAACCCAGAATTCTTCTTCCCCAGAGCAAATGATTACTAGTGACTAAGTATAGTCTCGTGATACTTGGTGATAGGGTATTGTCAGAGACACAGACTGTGTGACCCCACCTGAGAATTCATGTGCTGTGTGGGGTTTATGTATGCTGGCAAATGAGAATGCTCCTCCATAATCCTGGCAAAGATTGGGGTACCCAGCTGCAGCCTCCAGGAGGAAAGGAGGAAGCTCTTTCCAAATCTGGGCGAAGGTCTGGATAGCCCACCAAGACCTTGGTGGAGGACATGCAGGAAGTGTCTTTTGTACTCCTCCAATTAATCCCGTAGAACAATGCCTTGAGATTCCCTTTGTGTATCTAAGGAAGCCCACCTACACTTTGCTTATTCTTTGTAACCTTTGAAAATATAGAACTGCTTCACATTTGTTGACAAGGGCTAGCTTTTCCTGTTCACTGACTAAAGGTTAACTCTCATTGTCTGTATTCCTGCAAGATTGTTTAAGATTAACTTTCTGGCCCCTGACTGAAGATTTACTTTCTATGCTTGTATGCTGTATGTAAGCATGTGATATCTCAATAAACTTTGTCCACACCTGCATGGTCTAGACCACTTTCTGCCTACCAGATGCACATTCCCAGATCTTGCTGAGGAATCAGCAACAGGGTACAGTTTGTGATATGTAGGGATGGGGTACTCTTGCGTTATTTAAGGATGAGGAATAACCTCATGATATTTAGGGATGGAATATAGTCTTATGATACTCCATGCCAGGAGCCAGAATCTAAGTTGAGTACTGGGAAGTAGCAGGCTATCTGTGGTACTGGTAGAAAGATGTCACATGACTTTGGTCATGAGTTAGACATAAAATCTGAGTCTATTAGAAATAAATGAATAAAATGCTATGGAGGAAATCACCAGTCACACATATTAGCCTGGCATCTGTCCATCACAGGAGCTGGCTGATACATACTTAACACTGTAAGTCAAAGCCAACAGAACAACAGGCCGAAGCCAAGGCTTCTGGAAAACAGTATGAATGGCTCAACTAAGTAAACTGTGCACAGAGCTTGGGGAGGCATTTGCCATGCCTCTTACTCCATCTTCAGAACCAGCCACCAAAGGCAAAAGGCTGCATATGAAATTAATGCTAACTACATCAACATTAATCAAATAAGCACTAAACCTAAATAAATATGTATTATGTTAGGCTAGCATATGAACATGTGAGTTGTCATTTGAAAACTACCTGATGATTTCTGAGAAAAGAAATGGAATGTATGCTCACTGGACTGATTTTTATGCTCACTAAGCCCAAAAAGGCCTTCAAAGTCAAGATCATTTTAATTCTCCAAGTGGAAAAGTCCACACTAGCTGGCAACACATCTGAAATCCCATTACAAATATGTGGCCATGTGTGTGTCAGGAGTAAATGTCACTTGTGGAGGGATCCACATCATGTGGATGGCAGGTCACAAGTCAGGAATATGTGACATCACTGCAGTTGTAACTGGATCTCTCTCTCATTCTCCCCCCCTTCTCCTTCTTCCTTCCCCTCCCACTCCTCTCCCTCTCCCCCTCCTTTCCTCTGCCCCTTCTCTTTCCTACCTCTCCCCCTCCATTCCTCACCCTGTCTCTCCTTTTCCTCTCACTCTTCTCTCTTCATCTCCCTCTCCCCCTCTCCTTCCTGTACCCCTTTCCTTCCTCCTCTTTCCTCTCCCTCTCTTTCTCTCTGAAATACTATTTAACAAACAAGTTTGGCAGGGCCAGTTTAACTCTGAAGCAATGAGGGTTTCTTTTTTTTCCAGTCAGTCCTGGGGCTTGAACTCTGATCCTGAGCGCTGTCCCTCAGCTCTTCAACGCAAGGCAAGTGCTCTACCACTTGAGCAACAGCACCACTTCTGGTTTTCTGGTGGTTTATTTGAGATAAGAATCTCATAGACTTCTCCTGTCTGGGCTGGCTTTGAACTGTGATCCTCACCTCTCCCATTTCCTGAGTAGGTAGGATTACAGGCGTGAGCCACCGATGCCCAGCTAGCAATGAGTTCTTAAACTTCTAGTGTATCAGAGGCTGAACTCTGAAGCAGTGAGTTCTTAAACTTCTAGTGCATCAGAGGCGGAATGACAGTCAGAGGTGCCTCTACCCTGTGTAGCTGTGCTTATCCAATAAATATAATCTCATTATTAAAAACAAACACAAATAAAGTATTCATCTTAAAAGTATACTCTTACACAAAGAGACAAACGGCACATGGTCTCCCTGATAAGTGGGTGTTAAATCCAAAAGGTAAGGTGATACAACAAAGTAAAGACTCAATAAACAAAGGACCTCTGTTCATATGGTCGAATCATTACTAAATGACCCATGCTGCTGACTACATATATATATATATATATATATACATATATATATATATATATATATATGCACATGGGAGGAAACTAGGAGGAAGACACAGAAACAGAGGGAAACAGGGGAAAACATATATCAGTGGAACCCATCAGCTGCACTGGACATTGATCAAAATAAACCAAGTAATCAATGGCAACGATGGGAGGGAGGAAATGAGAGGGAAAGAGGGAACAGTTGACACTAAGCAAAAGGAAAGAAATGTACATATCACCCAATGTGGAAGAAATGTCAAAGCTCATAGAACTCATACACTTTATAGACCACGATAAAGACAATTTGCCCCATGAAGGCTAGAATGTGTTTGTGACTTTAACTAAGTATCACTATCCCACAATACTGTGAAATTTATGTAATCACTTAATCACAATAAAAAAATTGCAAAAGAAAAGTATGCTCTTACAATGACTGTTATTCAAAGTGAAAATGTTCAGGACTTCTAAGACAAAAGACCTGCTTTTAAAAGTTATAATTCAATGGAATTTTCCATGGCATGGCTATTATTGGGCTATCTTTTTTCTTTCTCACAGTTCAGTGAGGAGAATAATTATGATGTAGCTCACAACAGTGTAATTCATCTTATAATTACAGTAGATGCTCGTTGTCTCTAGAAATACTGAAATAATGAAGAGGAGAATAACTGACGACTGCCAAGCAAGCTAAGCGCCTGATCCTGTCTAACTTGAGATGATCTAGTCATCTTTTCAGCCTTCCTTTCCACTGCCTTAATTGCCTGGCAGTTGATGTACATAAGAATTATGAAACAAAGGGATGGAACTGTCTGACTTATTTAAAAACACAATGACAGTTTTGAAATGGAGACAGATTGAAATGGTGTGTGAAGGGGAATTTTGAACATCTAGGCACTTCTATTTTTGGTACTTTCAATAAGCTGTTGGTAAAGCAATGATGTTTTTCAAGAGTTAGCAAATGATTTTGCAGTTATTTATTACAATAAAATACTACTTTAGGATGTGAAATTAACCACACAGGATTCCGTTGTACAAGGTCACTCAAGATGACACAGCTGGGTCAGGAGCTAGATTATGCCCTCCGTCCCCACTCGTCCCCCTGCTCTGGTCCCTGGAGGCTTCTGTGTGGCCCTGTCTACTCTTGGTTTGGTTCAGGCAGTGGGATTTCAGGGCTGGGGGCCAAGAAGTAGAAAGGAGGGGAGCTCAGGGTTGGGGGCTGGGAAGGGAGGGGGGCCTGATCAGGGCTGGAGAGCCTGGAGGGGGAAAGAGAGGGGGTCAGGACTTGGGGAGGGGAGAGGTGACTGAGGGCTGGGGGCCACAAATCCTCTTGATTTGTACAGATGTCCTCAGCTCCTGGGCAAGGTTTCTCCTGTCTTTTCTATTACTACCAGTCCAGTGACTCAGGATGGCACAGATGCTCATGCATTTCTTACATTCTGTGGCCATACCTTTTAAATCCTCCCTTTATTAAACCCTTTGAAATCATTCTAATCTCTTTTCTAGCACAGAAAATTCTTATTTATTCCTTCAGGAAAATTTGGCTGACCATTCAGGTGTACGTATTTAAAGCTTAGACCCAATGGAGTTGTGGCATCATAATGAAATCTTGTTTAATAAAGTCTATACCTTTTATATGGCAAAAGAATGCATGCAACCAGAAGTGTCTACCATTTAAGTAAAGGTAGGATTCCTGGCAATCACCAATATATTCTCTGTGATTAAAGCAAATCTTTTTACTTTTTTTTTTTTTGTCAGTCATGGGGCTTGAACTCTGGGCTTGGGCACTGTCCCTGCACTCTTCAGCTCAAGGTGAGCACTCTACCACTTGAGCCACAGTGCCACTTCTGGTTTTCTAGTGGTTTATTGGAGGTAAGAGTCTCATGGACTTTCCTGCCCAGGCTGGCTTTGAACCATGATCCTCAGATTTCAGCCTCCTGAGTAGCTAGGATTACAGGTGTGAGCCACTGGGCACCCGGCTTCTTTTTACTTTTTTAATGAAGTTGCTGACCTCTTGAATAGGACAGGGAAAACAAGGTAGATACTAACTTTGAAAATATTTCCAAGAACATGATCTACCTTCACCAATGCACATGGAGGGAGACTGACCTTTTCTCTGGTTTCTCCCGGGGTCACATGATCCCTAGTTATCCCTGCAGAGGAAGGGGCAGCAAGAAGAGCAAGGCCTCAGCACCATGGGACTTTTTAAACATTGCCACGAATACTAAACTCGCATTGGGCATTCCTGCTCTGTGAGGTCTGAGTCAGTGTGAACAAGCCCCACCTCCATACCCTAGGCACTAGCAAGGAACCGACTCTGGGTGTTCCTACCTCCTGGCAGGTCAACACTCAGAGCCTGCACCCTAGGTGCAAGGGCAGTGAGGATGCTGGCCTCGCTGGTCTAAGGAAGGTACTGGCCTGCTCCCCAGCCTGCACTTCCACCATTTCTTTTTCTTTAGTTGGTTGTGGGGCTTGAACTCTGTGCCTGGGTGCTGTCCCTGAGTGCTTCAGCTCAAGGCTAGTGCTCTACTACTTGATCCACAGTGCCACTTCCGGTTTTCTGGTGGTCACTGGGGATAAAAGTCTCAGCCTTTCCTGCCCTGGCTGGCTTTGAACCATGATCCTCAAATCGCAGCTTCCTGAGTAGCTGGGATTACAGGTGTGAGCTACCCGCACCCAGTCCACCATTTCCTTTTTATTGTATTCCCCAGACCCAGAGGTGGCTGGCTGCTTGCAGTGCTGACTTCAGTTTGGCCCTGCTCTGATGCTGTTCTGGTACTGACTGAGTATCAGGATGGCTTGGCTCAGGTTCAAACCTGAGACCTGGGAGTTTGGGCTCTACCTGGGAGGCCAGCACCAGAGAAGGAGTGGTGAGGGCAGAAAGCAAGTGAGAGCCAGTCAGCACCCGAGGAGGGCCTTGACATAGAAGCCTTCAGCAAGCATTTCCTGAGTTCAAAGGGATGAGACTTTTGAGCCTGCCTGCCTGCCTGCCTTCCTTCCTTCCTTCCTTCCTTCCTTCCTTCCTTCCTTCCTTCCTTCTCTTTCTCCCTTCTCCCTTCCCGGGCCTTTTTCTCCTTTTATTCTTTTTTTGCACTGGTCCTGGAGCTTGAACTCAGGGCCTAAGTACTATTCTGTTGCTTTTCCATACTCTACCAGTGGAGCCACAGCTCCTCTTCTGACTTTTTGCTGGTTAACTGGAGATAAGAGTCTCGTGGATTTTCCTGTCAAGGCTGGCTTTGGACCTCAATTCTCAGATCTCAGCCTCCTGAGTAGCTGGGATTACTGGCCTGAGCACCAGTGCCCAGATGAAAGACAATCTTTAGTCCTCAGATTTGCCTGAAGTGCCTCATCAAAGTGACACCTGGTATAATTAAAATTCAAATTAATGAAAAACAGTCAGCTTTTAATGCATAGTCTCCGTAAACAGTTTTATATATACACAGAATAAAATACATGTGTACAGTACATATATGCATACATATGATTAAATCATGTTTTTTGTTTATCATCAAAAAATTACCAACAAAAAGAAAGAAGAAGCCAGGCACCATGGCTCATGCCTGTAATCCTAGCTACTCAGGAGGCTGAGATCTGAGGATTGCAGTTCAAAGCCAGCCCAGGCAGGAATGTCCATGAGACTCTTATCTCCAATTAACCACCAGAAAACTGGAAGTGGCACTGTGGTTCAAGTTATAGAGTGCTAGCCTTGAGCTGAAGAGCACAGGGACAGTGCCCAAGCCCAGAGTTCAAGCCCCACAACCAAGAACAGAGAGAGAGAGAGAGAGAGATGGGGGAGGGGAAGGAGGGAGGGAGGGAGGAAAGGAAGGAAGGAGAAAGAAAGAAAAAGAAAGAAAGAAAGAAAGATTGTTGCCACTGAATGCATGCGACCATGCATCTACCATTTTTTTTTCTAAAAATAGAAACCTTAATTCCATCTGTTAATTCAAACTGACACTGAAGCTGCTCAACACCCCTAGCACGTCAGCCCCAGTGCCAGCCTGATCCAGCCATCACCAACAGCTGCTAGAAAGCCCAAAGCAATTTCCCAGCAGATAAATCTGCTCATCCCTGGCTGGCAACTCCTCTCACAGAAAGAGCGTGCCAGCTCTGCAGGTTTTGTCTAGAACCTGGTAGAGGAATTCAGAAGCTGCCAGCGTAGTCTCATTACCTTCACTGGGCCAAGCCCAGGAAACTGCGACTAGAAACAAGGGCCTGTCCTTTTTTTTTTTTTTGTTGGTCGTGGGGCTTGAACTCTGGGCCTGGGCGCTGTCCTTCAGCTCTTCAGCTCAAGGCGAGCACTCTACCACTTGAGCTACAGTGCCACTTCCGGTTTTCTGGTGGTTTATTGGAGATAGGAGTCTCACAGTCTTTCCTGCCCGGGCTGGCTTTGAACCGTGATCCTCAGATCTCAGCCTCCTCAGTAGCTAGGATTACAGGCGTGAGCCACCAGCGCCTGGCTTGTCCTTTTTTATATAGTAGTCTTAGCTACAGAGAATCAGAAGCACAGTAACTACTGACATCTTGTGAAGACCAGTAGATCTCCTCCAGAACACAGAAATGGCAAGCCTGGCTTTAATGGCATCTAAGCTTGTGTTGCTAATGCTCCCTCTGGGGTGGGGCTCTGTGGGGTCTATGAGGACAGTGGAAGCTGGCTTAGCCTGAAGGGAGTCCTCACTCACCCTCTGGGAAGCTAGGATCTACCATCTGTGTCACTTACAGTGGTGTTCTTCCCAGAGAGGGCACAAACACGGTTCACGTTGGTGAAGGGAGAGCTGCCAG
The DNA here is from genome assembly GCF_019054845.1 of Dipodomys spectabilis. NCBI lineage: Eukaryota > Metazoa > Chordata > Mammalia > Rodentia > Heteromyidae > Dipodomys > Dipodomys spectabilis. The sequence goes on from NW_024871134.1 coordinate 1,294,258, forward strand.
GCACAGACGGAAGCACCCTGGCCAGTGAAAAACTTCCCATTTATCATCACTTTGCCACTCTGGGAGGCTTCCTTCATAGAGATTAGCTGTCTATAACCTCTTTATAATATTACATTTTTTATGCCACTGTAACCAGTCTGCTCAGCTCAATCTGAATACATCAAAAGAAGGATACATAATACATAAGCAGTTTTATTATTCAAACGCAATTAAAGACAGCTCACTGTGTGTTTTCTATTTTTAGGGCAACACATCACTGAAGCCCATGACAAAGCTTTCTTAGAGTGCACTTCAGAGGAGGAAAAACAAAACATAACAAAACTGGACATTAGCTTTCTCAGAGTCTTAAGTGGAATTCAGTTTTACCAAAAACATTTTCTGAATCTCTGTTATGTGTGCAAATGATATTGTCAAGATGTTAACATCCTTGGCTCATGCCAAGTATTTAAAAGCTCTTTACCTTTTGTCCAGGTAAGCCGGGAACACCACGTAAACCATTTTCACCCTAAAAATAAATACATGACATTCATTTTATTTATTTATTTATATTTATTTGTCAGTCATGGGGCTTGAACACTGTCCCTCAGCTCTTCAGCTCAAGGCAAATGCTCTACCACCTGAGCCACAGTGCCACTTCTGACATTCATTTTATTCGCTATAAAATAAAATAAACACATTATCTGTGTGATATTCAACAACTTGTTCTAGTATCATAGGAAAAGGGAATAAATACGTATGTGTAGGGGCTCACTTCTCCAAAAAGAATTATTATCCTTAAATAGCTGTATAAAGGGGTTTGAATTCCACATGTGAGTTTGTGAGCACAATGCATCGAGTGTCACCCCTTCGGTGTTCTCCCCACCTCTCCCAGCCCCACCCCTGCCCTCCCTACCCCTCCCATTCCTGCCCCTCCCCTCCCACCTCTCCCAGTCCCAGTCTTCCCCACAGCTATCTGATTCCCATTTCACAGGTGTGCATTGAGTGTTCTGACTGCGTTCTCCCCCTTCCTTGCTCCATCACCTTAACTTTAAAAATAAGAAAACAGAGCACATACATGCATGTATGTCTTCATGTTTGTGAGCATGTCTCCCTGTCATCTAATCTGATGCCTTTGGATGGGTTTTTGAAGTCACCAGATCAAGGCCATTTTTATGTGAAATGATGACTTGGAAGTCATTTCAGTTCCTTCCGTCACCTGTTCCTGTCTTGGTATGAAGGTTGGCAGCAATCACCTATCAGTTTCCCTTCTGGAATTCACAGGTCAGTGCTGCCCAGTCTGCTTCAGGAACAGCAAACAGAGAGAAAGGGCAGCCTGGATGGGGGGGGGGGGGGGGTCTGGGGAGGGGGGCATGGTCCTGGGGAGCCTTAGGAATTCAACTGTCAACTGAGCTATTTCCTTCAAATATTTGTTTGGAAAGTAACAGTTTTCAGTATGGCCTAAGACTTAGCTACATATCACTTGTAAGACTTATTTGAATAAAATTCAAACCTATGACAAACAAAATGTCGTATTTCAAACAAAATGACAATGTTACATTCTGCCTAAATCTAAAGAACTCTTTGTTATTATTAATACATATTTTGGAAGGGTATATAGTTATGTTATTTTAAAGATGAATATTTTTTCTTAGCTTACATTAAAATATCACAGTATCTTGTAGTAAAACTGCTATCATGACTTAAATAACGAGTGTAAGTGTTGAAGCACTAATAAAGTATAATTATCTATATAATAAGCCTTTCCATCATTTAAAAAGCTATTACAGTTGCAGCCCTCAGGCATCAAGTGACTTAGAGGGTCTTCCTGAAGCAAAGCGGCTCCTGCTCTCCTCTTGGAAGCTCTAGACTTGTCCACAGGGAGATTACTGTCATCTGCCTATCTGACAGAATGTTTTCCATCATATTTCAAGTGATGTAAGACAACAAGACACAGAATCTAAGCCAATAAAGTCTAATGACACAGGTTGTACACTGCCTAAGGGAAAACACAGCTTGTTCCCACATTTTCATACTATGCCTGGTACCCAAGGGCCCCTGCCACATGTCAGGTGGAGGATCACACCCATGAACCATTAACTATGTCTCTAGAGCTGTGATATGGAGAAATGCCCTTAGCACAAGTTAATTTTAAGATTGTCATCATTGTGATACTGTGTTTTCTCTTCTCTTTCCTGATTACTAATGAGCTTGTAGACATATTTCCTGACTCTGAGATGACCAGAGCAGGACACGAGCCAGCCTTATATGATGATACATCAACGTATTCACAGTTCCCAAATGTTGTTGGTGCTCTTGAAGCTCAAGTTTGAGATTCAGGTATTCAGACCAACCAGCCTTCCTTCCTTCCTTTTCTTTCCTTCTTTCCCTCCCTCTCTTCCTCTCTCTCTCATGCCAGCACTGGGGCTTGAACTCACACTCAGGGTTCACACACTCTACCACTTCTGGCTTTTTGTGGTTAATTGAAGATAAGAGTCTCATGGACTTTCATGCTGGGCTGTCTTCAAACTGGGATCCTCAGATCTCAGGCTTTTAAGTAGTAAGGATTACAGATGTGAGCCACCAGCGCCCAGCTAAAAATTTCTTTGTACTGCTTTTGTCAAAGTTACCATACATGACTTATTCAGAGAGTAGTTTGTCATTATTCTAGTGTTCTAGTCTCTGAGGGTTAAATGTGCATATTTGTTTTTATCTCTATATCAAAAAGGAAAGACATTAACAAAAAACTAAATAAGAAAATGGCCCTGGAGGGAAAAGTTTTCTTCAGGTTAATAGATGGTGATATTTCTGCCAGAACTTTATTTAGAACCTAATTTATGTTAGCAAAGTGAAGCAGAGACTGAAAGCCTAGGGTGCTGGAAGCAGTTTTAATTGTACCTATAAACTAAACACCTGACGAATGCCCGAGGCTGTGGGCAGTGCATGCATTAGAGGTTTCTCTGTGCCCTAGCTGCAGCCATGTCTTCCTGGCCTGGGCTCCAGGAATACAACGACACTTCAGTGGATACTTCAGTCCATCCATTGTTGAAAGACAACAACCCTGATGGTTTCAAAGCAGCCATAGACTGTCTGTGAGGCATCACTGTTACTGCTGGTCTTTCTACCCCCAAACCTTGTCTGCTCCTAGCCACAGCTTCAGCATGGGGTGGAACTCCCTGCAGGCGCCTGTGGTGCTGGTTCCCTCAGTGCTGGCACTGGGCTCTCACGTGGTCCACAGCTCTCACAGTGAGGTATGCCCTTCCCAGAAGCCCAGCAGCCCATTGAGGGATTTTTGGAAAAAATCTTAGGTGATGTTTAGAGATAGCTGTGGCTACTTTTTAATCACTCTGTATTTCCAGCAGTCAACATAGCAAGGCATAAAACACAAATATTAGTTTTCCTGATTCCTTTGACATTGCAATCAATGGATTTCTTATTATGGAAGATATTTATGTTGTCTGAAAAACAGCTCATGAAGCTGTGTTCCCTTATTGTGTCTGTAAGACTGCATTTCAAGAAATAAATTATCAAGTTAAATTATATATTACATAATATATGTCATTATCTTATATGTACTTATACAAAAGTAATTATGGTAATTATATAACTATATTTTGATACATTACATATTTGTATATTTAAGAGTTTAAAACTTCAAACTTCTTGAATTCTTTGAATCTATCTGTTGGTTCTTAATGCAGCGAACAATACATGGAGTATATTACCACATTAATGCTCAGGATAAGAACGATTTAAAACATGCTTGATAATAAGACAATTGAGAGCCTAATACTATTTATTCCTGCATCATTTCTAGATAGGGCAGCCAGGCACAGAAGGTGATGGCTAATGCCCGATGTTATAACTGTGGCGTGACGGGGCTGATACGAAGCCGCTGAACCTGGTGTCACTCTGTTGACATCTGCTGACCCCAACTCTGTATGTGTGAACACCCACAAAAGAAGCAAGATGGATATTCTTCAATATAAAGACAAGTGTAATCATGCCTTCAGACCCCATAGCCTCCAGAGAATGTAAGGAAGTTCTGTTTGTTGCTCTTTTGTTGTGTTTTCCAGATAAGGTCTTGTGCTAACTTTGCTTGGGCTGGCCTCTAATCTTCATCCTCCTACCTCTACTTGCCAAGTACCTGGAATTAAGAGGTGTGAGACACCATGTGATGAGTTCAACTCAGGTACTTTTTTTGTTTAATTTGCATTGAAAGACCAAAATGAAAAAATTCCTGATATAGTTATTGACTAAATGCTTCCTAATTTAACCTCCCCCAAATTTCTGCCCATTTGTCTTATTTCTGCTTCCTGGAATCTCGCGGTGTGAGACATGCTTTCCCTTGGCTCATCTAGGACACTGCTGAGGACCATACACACCCAGGCCTCGCTACCTTGATAGCCCCTGTACCCTGGACACATGCTGCCAGTCAGTGTGTCCTTCAAATGTGACACTGGAAACTCAGCAACCACTTCACAGACAGATGGCCAGATGGCCCCCTGCTCTCATTCTAACCAATTCAACAAACTCGTAGCCCAAATAATCTGCTGTCCTCTTTGGGCCCAGGGTTGGATAGCAGAGCTGTGCCAGGCACCAAATCCTTTTCTTCCACTGTTCACATTCACACATTGACCAAAGGCATGCGCACATGTACACACACATACACAAAACACACACACACACACACACACACAGAGCACTGGGGCCATGAGCTGACAATTCTGCCTGGTAGAGAAAATGTCTGAAGATGATTTACAAACTTTTGAGTTTAATGATTCATAAAAATGCAGGGGTGGGCAGAAGGAAGAAAACTATACTATCTGTGTCTGCGCCTTCTATGTGTACCTGGCACATGCATACAATCCTTTACGCCTGGCATGGCTATGCCTGGCCTAGCTGGATATTTCCACTTAAAGAAAACTAGCTGGGCACCAGAGGCTTGTTCTGAGATAATCCTAGCTACTCAGGAGGATGACATTTGAGTGATGATTCAGGTTCAAAGCCAGGCAGTGAAGACAAATCCAAGCAAAAAGCCAGAAGTGGAGCTCTCACTCAAGTTGGTAGAGAACCAGCCTTAAGCGAAAAAGCCATATGAAAGTGTACAACCTTGAGTTTCAAGTCCCTGTACAAGCATACATACTGGGCCTTGAAAAAGTGAAAAGAAAATTTAAAAAGGAAAAAAAAACCCTCTTAATATCTAAAATGGGAAATGTCTTTATGAAATAAGAGTTATATCTTTAAGACCACTATTCAGTATTTCAGTAACCAACAGCAAGATTACAATAACCAGCCACTAAGCTATGTAAAGAAACAAACGAGGAGTTCATCATTATGGCAATGTTGTAATATTTGTGTGGCTGCTAGAAAGATGGTACAGTATAACAAATCAGAACACCAGCAGGCTCTTGAAATCTGGCTAACTGTTCAGTGAATAAAAGCCTGGATGCCAGCTCTGGAGGCTGTGTGGCACCAGTCCATTGCCAGCTGAGATGGCAGCCAGCTGCTCCACTTGGGGTCTGAGTGGAAACACTGAACATGAGTAAAAAAACCATTAAGAAATGAAACCAGCTACAGAGCCAACAGGTTTCCTTTCCTTTTCTCGTGCTTATCTCTGTCCTTCCAATGTTTCTTGTTTCTGCTTATTTTAGTGCTACTCTATATACTAACTCCATACAAAAGAAGTGACTTTTCAGGTATAAGACAGCTTCATTCTCACAGTTTCACTGAAGGAAGCCAAGAAGTATGCTGACAAAGCTACAATCTTTGGATTCTATAAATTTCTTTTATGATAAATATCTCAGTCCTGTATCTGGGTTTGACTACAGCCTCATGTGTTACAGAATTTTCGGAAATAAATTCTGTACTGGTAATTCTGTGTCAGAGATATTTTCTTGTGGGCAGTTCACGCCTGTCATCCTATCTTCCCAGGAGGCTGAGATGTGAGGATTACAGTTCAAAACCATTCTGGGCAGATAAATCCAAGAGACTCTTACCTCCAGTTGACTGGCACAAAATGGAAGTGGATCTATGGCTCAATATCCCAGGGAGTTCCCCAAGCAACCCCAGAAGGAGTAATGTGCTCATGAGACCTACAAGTTATTCTTTAAAATTGGGTAAGGATCCAACTGTTGCCATTTTAAAGCTACAAATACGGTAAAATGCACATCTTCCATTTCTGTTAGTACATTTGGCTTCTTTGCCCTGTTGTGACTCCAAGTATCTGATATACCATCCAGAATGCTTGCCTCTAGTTCATCTGGAGAACTGCTCTGATCTTGATGGTGGTTTTTTTTTTTTTTTTATTGTCAAGGTGATATACAGAAGGGTTAGTTACATAAGTAAGGGGAAAAGTACATTTCTTGTCAAACTTGTTACACTTGCCCTCATTTTTCTCCTACTTTCCCACCATCCAGCCCCCCACCAAGCTGTACAGATCATTTCCAACTTATTGCCTTGTGAATGTCACTGTTGCTTTGGTTCTCCCACCCTTTATCCCTTATCTCACCATTCTGTTGTTCCCCTTCTCTTCCCTAATTCAAATAAATGTATATACAATACCAGGGTACCAAAATCAAATACAGTAACAACAAGGAATATACCATAGGTGGAAGAACATACAAAAGAAACCAAAAAAAGCACATAGTACATTAAAAACAACAACAACACACAAAAAAACCTCTTGTGTTCATGTCTTGCAGTTCATTTCGCTTAGCATCATCTTATATGGTCACATGTACATAGCTATTAAGCTATTCTGCTCATCTGCTAAGATTATCCTAGATGTATACTAATTATTGCAAGTAAGGGAAACCATGGTACCTATGTTTCTTTGGGTCTGGCTTACTTCTCTTAATATGACTTTTTCCAAGTCTTTCCATTTCCCTACAAATGGGGCAATGTCATTCTTTCTGATGGAAGCATAGAATTCCGATAGATAGATAAATAAGATAGATAGATAGATAGACAGACAGATAGACAGACCGACCGACCGACCACATTTTCTTGATCCATTCATCTACTGACTGGCACATGGTTGTCTCTAAAGCTCAAACTAAAAGAGACTTCAATTATTTAAAACACAAAGGAATGTGAGACAATCAAAAAACAATAAAAAGTAGAAATGAATAAATTTAGAGTGTTTCAGAGGAAAGGAATACCTAACTACTGTATACCTAACTTTGTCCTTCAAGCTGGCTTTTCAAAGCCTCCCCTTCTGCCTGACACTGCTCCTCACCACACCCTCACCATAGACCAGCACTCCCTTCAAGAGGCCCTCTGTTTTGTCCCATGAGCATTTGGCCATGTCTGCAAACCAGAGTGGAGGCCGCTACAGCCCTAGACATCGAATCAACAGAGGTCAAGGGACAGCCAAGCCATCTGCAATGCACAAGAGACTCTCCACAACAAAGAATTCTCCAGCACAATGTTACTAGTGGAGAAACACTCACTTAGTGTCTCTAGGAATCTGGATCCAAAACACAGGAGCTCTTTCAACTTATTATCAAATCTAAAACCCACTTCTATTAGCAGACCTTCCAAATGCAAGGCACCTTCCTTCTTTCAAAGTGCCCAAAGTCCTACTTATGGTCATCTATATTCATTTGGTAAGCCTAAGCCATTTGCAAGTCAAGGACCTTGCATTTTCAAGGACACTAATCTCTCAAAAACATCTCTTTACTCATTGGTAAAGTTTGCAAATTTTAGCAATTCCTATAAACACAAGAGATAAATGCTAATGCCTATAATCCTAATTGCCCAAGAAGCTAATATCTGAAGATTGAAGTCGGAAGCCAGCATAGGCAGGAAAGTCCATCTGATCTCCAATTAGCTATCCAAAAGCCAGAAGTGGAAGCTATGCATAACTCAAGTGGTAGAGCACCAACCTTGAGCAAAGAAGCTTAAGGACTGTGACCCTGAGTTCAAATGCCATGACTGACACAAAAAATGAACACAAACAACAACAACAACAAAAACACCTTCCCTAGGCCCCATTTCCCAGTTCTCCAAAAGATCAAACTTCTTGAAGTTGTATGCTTCACAAAGTATACAAATGTTAGTAATTTCCATTAAACACAAGGAGATTAATGTAGAAATACAAATAGAAACCCTCTCAATGAGCCCCATTACTCCCACTTTTCTACAAGACAAAATTTGGTTTTTTTTGTGACCATCCTAGGGCTTGAACTCAGGGACCAGAGGCTCCCTGAGGGATTTTGCTCTACCACTTGAATCATACCTTTACTTCTAGTTTTGGGACAGTTAATTGGAGATCAGAGTCTATGGACTTTTCTGCCCAAGCTGGCTTTGAACTATGAAACTCAGATCTCAACATTCTAAGTACCTAGGATTATAGGCATGAGCCATGGACCCCTGGTAGAAGACAAAACTTTTTAAGAAGCTGTCAACCTTCCCTGAGACTACCCTCATAGCACTATCCACATTTAACCCTTCTGACCTGACCACCCACTGCTATGCCCCAAGTATGCTTCATGATCACCAATGACCAAAGCCAGTGGTCACTGCTCTATGCCTCTCACCACACCATTCAACACCACTGGAAAAAAACATCAACCTCTCCTCCTGAAACACATTCTTCTCTGATTTTCTCTTCCATTTTTGTTATGATGGCAAGGTACAGGTCTCCCCTTTGGCTGACCTCTAAAGGATGGAGCACTCCAGTCCTCTGTCCAATATCAGGTTCCTTCTAACTCAGGCTCCTCAGCTAAAGTCTCTCTGGGCTCCTTATTGCCATCCATATGTGCCCTCCAAAGCCTCTCCCTTTAGCATTAAGCACAGCTTCCACTTCCTGACACTTCCACTTGAAAAATATATATAGCAAAGACCTACTCCAAGGATCAAAGATCTTAATGCAAGGTCTAAACCTTGAAACTTCTATGAGAAAAATAACATAGGACAAGCTCTGAAAGATATAGGTATAAATAAATAGTTTTCTACATAGAATTCCAAAAAAAAGAGCAAATACTGGGAAATGGGATGGCATCAAATTAAAGTCTCTACATAGTAAATGAATTACCAGAATCAAAAGACAGACCACAGAATGGGACTAAATCACTTGCTGGTCAACGGATAACAGAATAACATCCAGAACACACAGATCTCAAAAAGATAAACAGCAAGAAAACAAATAATCCAAATAATAAATGGCCAATAGCAAATGAAACAATTACTAGAACCAAGTAAGATACAATTATATTCTAACTTATTGATGCAGTTTTCCTAATTTGATCTTCAACAAATCTTTCTCAATTTCTGGGTTTATTCTGCATATGTGTCTGTGTGTGTGTGTGCTCGCACCAGTACTGGGGCTTGAACTGAGGGCCTGAGCATTGTCACTTAGCTTTTTTGTTCAAGACTGACACTCTACCATGTAAGCCATACTTTCTCTTCTGGGTTTTGGCTTGTTAACTGGAGACAAGAATTTTACACGCTTCTCTGCCCCAGCTGCCTTCAACCCACAATACAGCTTGAGTAGATAGGATTACTGGTTTGAGCCATCAGCACCTGGCAGACTATGTGGTATTCTATAAGTGCACAATACTACATTTTAGCATCTTTCTCTGAGACAATTAGATTGTCTCCAGCTTTTTAGAAAAATATTTTAAACAATAGTATACTGAATACTGTTGGGTAAAGAGTTTTTAAGCAAAAGTCCACCCTGGGTAGACAAATCTAAGAGACGCTTATCTCCAGTTGACTGGCACAAAATGGAAGTGGAGCTGTGGCTCAAAAGGGAGAATACCAGCCTTTCAGTAATTAAACAGGAGCACAAAGCTCTCGCCCCAGTATGGTTACTAAGAAAATAAAAAGGCTAAGCTGGGAATGTGGCTAAGCTTACCTAGCATGCATGAAGCCCTGGGTTCGATTCCTCAGTGTCAAATAAACAGAAAATAACAGAAGCTGTGCTGTGGCTCAAGTGGTTGAGCACTAGACTTGAGCAAAAACAGCTCAGGAACAGTGACCAGGGCTCGAGTTCAAGCCCCAGGACTGGCACCAAAAAAAAAAAAAAAGAAAAGAAGGAAGGAAGAAAGAAAAGGTTTTTTCTGTAAGAAAGTTCAACCTGGAAGCAAATATCCCATTATGCTGGACTCTCATTTTTCTCATTTCTCTAGTAAATTCTGTAGTAAATTGTTGCACACAAATAGGTTAACCTTTTCTTTTTAACTTGGGTGCTGAACTAAAGAAATAAACTAAATTCTGGATGTCTGTGAAAAATTGGGTGAAACTGGAAATATATGAGGAATCAAGTGAGTAAAACAAAAACTTTTTATTAAATGCCAGTAAATTTCCAAGTCATTAATGCCACATCTGGACCATGGTGGCCAGCAAGCTCCTGTAATTCACAACAGCCATAGGCTCATCTGCACTTCCAGCCATGACAGCTTCTACCCATGTTGCACAGTACCCAGGAGGTTCATAAAACCTCATTTCAAGGACACGCAGGATGGAAAGGACACTGAACGCCAATGGCTCATACCTATAATCCTAGCGACTCAAGAGGCAGAGATCTGAAGATCATGGTTCAAAGCCAGCCCAGACAGGAAAGTCCGTGAGACTTTTATCTCCAATAAACCACTAGAAAACTGGAAATGGCACTGTGGCTCAAATGGTAGAGCACTAGCCTTGAGCTGAAGAGCTGAAGGACAGTGTTCAAGTCCAGAATTTAAGCCCAACTATCAACAACAACAACAAAAAGATGGAATGGCCAGTGTCACACAAAAGAGAAATACAAACGGTGCTGGGGACAGAGGCCCTGTCAGGTGGTGTGCTAGGAACACGGGCCCTGCCGGTCTGTGTGCTGGGGACAGGGGCCCTGCCCATCTTGCCCAGCTTAGGATCTTAGCAGGCAGTGAGGAACTCACACAGGACACCTCCCAAGGGCAATTAGTTGCTCTGGCGGTTTGTAGACACACAAGCTGGCTACTATCCCATCACAATATCAGAGGAACTTTTTGGGTGTTGCTGTTTTATACCAGTCCTGGAGCTTGAACTCAGGGCCTGGACCCTGTCCCTAAGCATTTCTGCTCAAGGCTGGTGCTTTACCACTTCTCCACCATTGAACCACAGCTAATTGGAAATAAGAGTCTCACAGACTTTCCTGCACAAGTTGGATTTGAACTGCAGTCCTCAGGCTCAGCCTCCTGGAATGACAGGTGTGAGTCACGGTGCCTGGATGATGACGGACAATGCTGCTATGAGTGCTGCTCAACATGACGTGCTAGCAGGTTCCCCAGCAATCAGAAGCACTAGGAGGCTGGACCTACGGAGGGGATGTGGGGAGGGGCTGCTGTGGAGGCTTGGAAAGGAAGGCCTGGGAGGGAAGACTGGGGAGGGGAGGCTGTGAAGGCTTGGAAGGGAAGTCCTGGGAGGGGAGGCTGGGGAGAGGAGGCTGGGGAGGCTTGGAAGGGAAGGTCAGGAAGGAGAGGATGTGGAGGCCCTGGATATGTCACATTCATTATGCAAGATGTGGGAAAGAGAGCCTGAGAGAGAGAGAGAGCATCATTTAAGAGCTACATATTTTTCTCTGGAAATTTATTTTAAAAATAATAAAACAATGTATTTTACCTTGGACATAAATTTTATAAGTATGTCTTAAAAATTATGGAAGTTCAAAAAAATTGTATTTCTTATTGACATGCCAAAACTAAACCAAGATGAGTTAAACTATCTTAACAGGCCCATATCAGGTATTGAAATAGAAACAGCAATAAGAGACCTCCCAGCTAAGAAAAGTCCAGGACCAGATGGTTTTACAGCGGAATTTTACAAGGCCTTCAAAGCAGAGCTCACACCAATTCTCCTCCAACTCTTCAAGGAAATTGAAAGAGAAAGCTCACTACCGAACACATTCTATGAAGCCATCATAACCCTCATCCCAAAACCAGGCAGGGACTCATCAAAGAAAGAGAACTATAGATCCATTTCTTTGATGAATATTGATGCAAAATTTCTCAACAAAATTTTGGCCAATCGACTTCAACAATTCATCCAAAAAATCATACACCACGATCAAACAGGATTCATTTCAGGGATGCAAAGCTGGTTGAATATACGCAAATCAATTAATATTATTCATCACATCAACAGGAGCAAGAAAAAGAACCACATGGTTATCTCAATAGACGCAGAAAAAGCATTCGACAAGATCCAACACCCCTTTATGATGAAGGTTTTGGAAAAATTAGGAATCCATGGAACATTCCTCAGTACAATAAAGGCTGTATATGACAAACCTACAGCCAGCATTATACTCAATGGTGAAAAACTAAAGCCATTTCCTCTTAACTCAGGAACAAGACAAGGATGCCCCCTCTCTCCACTTCTCTTCAATCTAGTATTAGAATGCCTAGCTACAGCAATAAGACAAGATGCAGACATAAAGGGGATCCAAATAGGGAAAGAAGAAATAAAACTCTTTGCAGATGACATGATCTTGTATTTAAAGAACCCCATAGACTCCACTCCCAAATTACTCAAGCTGATTCAAAACTTTGGCAAAGTAGCAGGTTATAAAATTAACCCCCAAAAATCAATGGCTTTTCTGTATGCCAACAATGAGAAAAGTGTGGCTGAAATTAGGAAAGCAACTCCATTTGTAATAGCCCCACAAAAAATAAAATACCTAGGAATTAACTTAACTAAAGAAGTGAAGGACCTCTATGATGAAAACTTTAAAATCTTGAAAAAGGAAATCAACACAGAACTTAAAAAATGGCAAAAACCTCCCATGCTCCTGGATTGGAAAGATTAACATCGTGAAAATGGCAATACTTCCCAAGGCTATCTACAAATTCAATGCAATACCTATCAAAATTCCACCCTCATTCTTCAAGGAAATAGAAGAGGCAATCCAAAAATTCATATGAAACAATAAAAGACCCCAAATAGCAAAAACGCTCCTCAACGGAAAGAACACTGCTGGAGGAATATCAATACCAAATTTCAAACTCTACTATAAAGCCATAGTAATCAAAACAGCGTGATATTGGCATAAGAACAGACCTCAGGACCAATGGAATAGAATTGAAAACCCAGAAATGAACCTACAGACCTATAGCCATCTAATCTTCGATAAGGGAGCTAAAACAATACAATGGAAGAAAGACAGCCTCTTCAGTAAATGGTGCTGGCAAAATTGGTTAACTACATGTAGAAAACTAAAGCTAGATCCTTATATATCACCCTGCACCAGAATCAACTCCAAATGGATCAAAGACCTTGAACTCAAAACAGATACTCTGAAAACATTACAGGATGGAATAGGAGAAACCCTAGGTCTCCTTGGCGCAGGCCGAAATTTTCTTAATAGAGACCCAGAAACACAACAAATCAAAGAAAGGTTGGACAAATGGGATTGCATAAAGTTGCAGAGCTTCTGCAGGGCAAATGACATAGCTAGCAAGATCAATAGAAAGCCCACGGATTGGGAGAAGATCTTTACTAGCCATACAACGGACAAGGGTCTCATATCTAAAATATACTTGGAACTCAAAAAATTAAACCCCCCAACAACAAATCCTCAAAGAAACAACTGCCCAATAAATAAGTGGGCGAAAGACTTAAAGAGAAACTTCTCTGAAGAAGAAAGAAGGATGGCCAATAGACACATGAAAAAATGTTCAACCTCCCTAACCATAAAAGAAATGCAAATCAAAACAACATTGAGATATCACCTCACTCCAGATAGAACGGCAAAAATCAAGAACTCTAACAACAACAGATGCTGGAGGGGATGTGGAAAGAAAGGAACCTTACTTCATTGTTGGTGGGAATGTAAACTTGTTCAACCACTTTGGAAAGCAGTATGGAGGTTCCTCAAAAGACTCTACATAGAACTCCCCTATGACCCAGCAATCCCACTTTTGGGCATTTACCCAAATGTTTACAAACAAGACCACACTAAAGCTACCAGCACAACTATGTTTATTGCAGCATTATTTACCATAGCTAAGATATGGGACCAACCCAGATGCCCCTCAGTAGATGAATGGATCAAGAAAATGTGGTATATATACACAATGGAATTCTATGCCTCCATCAGAAAGAATGACATTTCCCCATTTGTTAGGAAATGGAAAGGCTTGGAAAAAATTATATTAAGTGAAGTAAGCCAGGCCCAAAGAAACATAGGTCCCATGGTTTCCCTTATATGCAATATCTAGTATATGTATGAGTCAAGCGGAAAACGTCAGATAATGTGATGTTAGGAAAACGATCCCTTAAATATGTATTTTAATGTTTTTTTTTCTTTCATGCATGTGTTTCTAACGCATTTATAAGATTATTTCTTTGTTGCTTTGTATGTCCCTCCCCCACAGTGTAACCCCCGCTTTCACTATATTTGATGTCAGTATAACTTGTGGAGGAGATGGGGACAAACAAGTCGTTTAAGAATTCAGGTGGACCTGTTGCATCAATGAGAAGTACAAAATGTCATGTCAAAAATGAGCTTTACAATGTCGGTGTGGAGGGGGAGGGGGGGAAGGATTGGGTGGGGGGGAGGGGGGAGGCTGGGAAGGGAGGTGAAGGGTAAACAAAGGAGGAGGCTGCAATGCTTGGTAAGAAATGTACGCATTATCCTGCCCATGTAATTGTAACCCCTCTGTACAGTATGTTCTCAAATAAAATAAAATAAAATTTAAAAAAAAATTGTATTTCTTACTCAGAATCAAATATTTCACAATTTTTAGATCATACTATCAGAGAGAGTATTTTTAGTCTTATTATTTTCACTTTGCATATGTCCATCCATTTATTCAAGACAAATGGTAGCCTGTGCTCACAGAAGGAGGCAGTGCTGTGCTAAGAGTTTCCTGTGCTCACAGAGGGAGGTGGTATAGTTCTTAGTGTCTCCTGTGCTCAGAGGGAGGTGGAACAGGTCTCAGTGTCTCCCTGTGCTCACAGAGGGAGGTAGGACTGTGCTGAGTGAGTGTTACATGGTTTTCACAGCTACTTCAAGGGAGAAGCTGGAAGTGGAGCCAAAGGTCATGGAGGCAAAAGAAACTCTATGGCCAGAGTTTAAGTACCAAGAGCACTGGTGTGCCTATGTGGGTTTCTGGAGATGGATGAAACTAGGAAACAGTTGCCCATAGCTCAGATGGTGCACCCCTGTAATCCTGGCTATGCAGGAGGCTAAGATCTGAGGATTATGGTTCGAAACCAGCCCAGGCAGGAAAATCCATGGGACTCTTATCTCCAATTAATGACCAAAAAGTGGGAAGTGGAGCTGTGTCTCAGTGGTAGAGCACCAGCCTTGAGTGACAAAGCTCAGGGACAGTGCCAGGCTCTGAGTTCAAGCCCCAGTATTGATAACACATGCACACACACAAAATGTATACGAATCTTATTTTGGTAAAGAGAATCTTCTTAACATCAACATGTAAAAGCTTTAATAATTTCATATTCATACTAATACTAGTATTTATAGTGGAAAATAAAATAATTATAGTTTGACATATGAATATAAATTTTTTATGACTATATAAAAGCTAAAAGTTCATGCTCTTCCCACTTCAGCCACTGGAGTTCTAGAGTTACAGGTATGCAGCCATCATACTGGCTTCTCAACTTGAACAACATCTAACTTGTAATACTGTTGCCTTTTGCAGTGAATTCGATACTTAGAATCATCTGTGCATTATTAGAGAAGAAATATGAACAGCATCCTTTTATGAGCTAAGTACCACAGATGATATCTGATGGACAGATACTTATTCCATTTTTCATTACAAAATCTCATGAGGCTTTTTGTCTGCAGTGAATATATTTTAAGGATCTGTTTCATGACATGTATGAGGGTACATTTGAGAAGCCTCCCAGCTGATATCAGAGTTGCAGCATTATTGGGAAAAGCATCAGTGAGCTTTCACCCCAGGGCCAGCAGTGAGCATGCCAGGTTCAGATGGTCATATTGTCACTGCCATAGTTAAGTAGTCCTGCTGTGTGGCACAGTCTCTCAGAACACATGGAGACATATGACATTGTGATTTACAAAGTCACACAGTGGTGACTGTCCATGCCACTGCAGGACCCATTCCATGAATTTACTGACCTCTGAACTATAAATCCATTCCATGCATTTCCCTCATTCTGTGTGATACAATTTTAAATAAAATAGCCACAAAGATCAATCAAAAACCAAACCAACATACCTTTTCCCCAGGAGCTCCAGGAGCACCAAGTTCTCCTTTTCCACCAGCTGTACCCTAAAATATATAAATTGTCCATTGGAGATTTTCTTTTGATGATGTTTGTTTGTCTAACATGGGATCTGAACTCAGGGCCTTGCACTTGCCAGCTTGCTTGCCCAGAAGGCACTCTTGTACTTGAGCAACCTGACTGCTGGCTGCTTACTTAGGAGATGGCTCATGGATGTTTCTCCTCAGACTGGCTTTGACCTGGAATCCTCTGGAGTAGTTAAGGTTATAAGTGTGAGCACCAGTACCTGCCTCATGAGAGTTTTTGAGATGTCTACGAAATGCTAAAGTTGAGATCTCTCACTGTAATCCTAGCTACTCAGGAGGCTGAGATTTGAGGATCACAGTTTGAAGCTAGCCCAAGAAGAAAAGTCCTTGAGACTCGTAGTTCTAGTTAACTACACAAAGGTGGAAATGAAGATGTGGCTTAAGTAGAAGAGAACTAGCCTTGAGCAAGAAAGCACCTTGGGTAGTGACCCAGCCCAAAGTTTAAGCTATAATACTAGGCGAAAATGTAACTTTGTACATGAATTGTTTCTTTACATCAAAGTCTATACTTCAGGTTTTTCCTCATATTCTCCACCAGTCATTAGACTTATGACAATTAATTATTAAACGCCAATTGTGAACATCTAGTTGAATGAAACTAGAACTCATGTACATATAAACACATGTCCTTCCACTTGGTCATTTCTTTTATGTTATCAACAATGAGGGATTAATGCGAGAAGTAACTTGATTGGCCTTTCAAGTAATCTCTCAATTCCTAAACATCACGTACCCTCAGCCTGTAAAGCACCATATTATCAGTATCCTTTTAGTGTGCCTGGCTGTCCTGTGGCTGGCCCATGCCTCACCTTCTCTCCTGTCTACACTGCCAAGAAAGACGAAAGATCTCCCCAATGAAGCCATGGGTCGCCACAGTTGCCTGGTTAGCTGAGAGATAAGCGGAACACCACAAACATTTGGAATGAATTGCTCTGCCCTATGCCAGGCAGAGATTAAGAAATAAAATTGTATGAGCCTACAATACATCCTTAACATAGCATGGTTCATTAATTTCAGATTTAAGATACACAAGTAAATTTCACCTTCAAATCCTGTAGATTAGATGAGATTCTATCAGATTGGATTAAAAGACCTGCCAACCAATGACACAAATGTAGTTGGAAGGAGAAAGGGTGAAGAGACTTTTCCTATCCTTGCATTTGCCTACACATAGATGCCAGAAACACACTCACTGGTCCCTGCTCTGCAAGTTCAGCAGGCACCTGTTCCTTGAGCAAGTGGGGCCACATTTTAATTTCTATGAGTGTGATGTGGCTGGAAAGTGGCCAATGACTACTGTCAGGTAGAGAAGAAAATAACAGAAAACCATGAGCAGTTCCAGGGTTAGTACATTCACCTATGCTAGACACCCCTCACAGTTGACAGGTGGGAGAATGGAAAGAAGGCAACTTGTCTGTCCACAAGTTAACAAATTTTAGTGTTTTTGTTTTCTCTCCAAGTATATCAGCAAATCAATTATTTCATAAAGCTAACGTATTTGGGGGAATTAACTGGAGATGCAGTACTTCTCCCTTTCATGCAGGAATATTAAAACTTAGCTGATACTTAAAATCAGAGAATTTCAACTCTGGAATGGATGACGTTATTAATAAGCTTTTAAGAAATACAACATAATGTGGCTGCTAAATAATTAAGCTGCTAACTGTATTTGCTAGCAAAGGAATTTAAAGATTCAAAAAACAATAATAATTGAGTCTGGATGAAAAAGGTATTTGTTATTATTTCAAATAATGCCACAGAGTTTAGTCTTGGGCAGAAAATAGGACTATAGTAGATTGATTAGGAGTCCTGATGGAGACTGTGTCACAGCTTTGTATTTAAAGGCACATAGTAGTATGACTCCATGACAAGCAGTCATCGGTTTTATAAAAAAAAAAAAAAAAGAACAAAACCAGAAAATCATACTAATAAATTATCACAGTGTATATGAAAAGTAAGCAAATAATAAATAATCAATAAACACTTGGGGATACTTTTTTCCCTGCCAATATTAGGGCCTCAAATCAGGGTCTCATGCTCTATTTCATTTAAGGCTGTCACTCTACCACTTAAACCATACCTCTGCTTCCAGCTTTTTGCTGATTAATTGAAGATAAGAGTCATGGGAGCCCCCTTGCCCAGAGTGGCTTCAAACCTTGATCCTTAGGTCTGAGTCTCCTGAGCAGCTAGGATTACAGACAGGAGCCACCAGTGCCTGGCTGGCATTGCTTCTGGATAGTTCTAACTCTTCATGATCTAACCAGCATACAAGTGGTCAGATCACCATGTAAGGTTTTTTGTTTTCCAAAGGGAAAATCATAGCTTTTCCTTGCAAAGTAATTATTTTCTTTTTTTATTGTGAAAATACTGTACAGAGGGGTTACAATTACATGGGCAAGATAATGAGTACATTTCTTATCAAGCATTGTTGCCTCCTCCTTTGTTTCCTCTTCCCATTCCCCCCGCATTACCCTCCCCGCAACTCCATTACACCAACCCCACCCTCACCCCCCACCACCAAAGTTGTAAAGTTCGTTTTTCGACATAACGTCTTGTACATCTCATTTGTTGCAATGGGTCCACCTGTATCCTTATTTAAATGATTTGTTTTTTCCCTTCCCCTCCACAAATTATACCAACATCAAATACAGTGAAAGTAGGTGTTATACCGTGGAGGTATAACAAAGCAACAAAAAAATCATCTTATAAATATGTTAGAAACAACTGCATGAAAGAAAAAACATTTGAATACATATCTCGGGGTTCATTTCACCTAACATCAACTTATCTGACCTTCTCTTCTTGTCTCAGACATATACTAGTTATTGCAAATAAGGGGAACCATGGGACCTATGTTTCTTTGGGCCTGGCTTACTTCACTTAATATAATTTTTTCCAAGTCTTTCCATTTCCTAACAAATGGGGCAATGTCATTCTTTCTGATGAAGGCATAGAATTCCATTGTGTATATATACCATATTTTCTTGATCCATTCATCTACTGAGGGTTGGTCCCATATCTTAGCTATGGTAAATAATGCTGCAATAAACATAGTTGTGCTGGTAGCTTTAGTATGGTCTTGTTTGTGATCATTTGGGTAAATGCCCAAAAGTAATTCTGTCCTGTGAAAAATCTCCGAAGCAATGGGGAAATAAAACTTAGGGTCTCTAGAAATAGCTGACTTAATGACTTAAGACTTTCCTGTAGGTATAGCATTCATTCATTCTTCCAGTATATTTTTAGATCCTATTTATGTTGTTCTCTGTGTGGAACTTATCCAAGTCACATCAGTGCTGGGAAAGTACATAGATGCATCATAACCATATGTCAGGCAGCAATACAAATGCTATAGAAGTGAGATAGTAATTATTTTTTCTGCCAGTCCTGGGGCTTGAACTCAGGGCCTGGGCATTGTTCCTGAGCTTTATTTGTTCAAGGCTGATGCTCCATTTTGTGGCTTTTTTTGCTGATTAGATGGAGATAAGGTCTTCCTGTCCAGGATGGCTTCAAACTGTGATCCCCCAGATCTCAGCCCCTGATCAATTCACTCCTCTGAATTTAACACTGGTAGAAATTTTCGAATGCTAGCATACTCTATGCATAAGGGGTCAGATACTGAGAGCAAATTGAGTTCAAGATTCAAAACTCCTCTGACAAAAGATGCTGCCAGTCAACACCTGATGGTCATGGCACAGCACCAATCACTCGGGACCCTGGTGCCCGAGCACTGGACAGCTCACAAGTGGAGAAATCTTTTTTTTTTTTCCATCAAGTCACTTATAAAACCAAACTCACCCCAAGAGGCCTCCTTCAGGATGGCTTAGAAAGCAAGCAATATGCTTGGTGAAAGTTCTAGATCTTTTCATAGGTCAAGTAAGCCTTTCAGTATGCGCACAGAAGAGAGGAGAATGAACAATTTACTCTTTTGTTCTTCAGTGGTGGGCAGGGGCATCTTAATATCATCTTGAAGACAGGCATATATATGGAACGTAGGAAAGAGGGCCCCAATTTTAAGTCAGGTGTGAACAAACCCTTGGTCCCCAGAGGACACGGCCGCACTTACCGGCTCTCCTTTCTCTCCTTTCTGCCCAGGTGAACCCGGAGGTGCTGGCAAGCCTGCTTCTCCCTGAGCAGAGATGAATGTCAATATTAGCAAATGTTGTGTTGCCTTGCTCCGAGGCCCGATATGCAGTCACACATGAAGCTAGCGCTCCATCCTCTTGGCTGCAAACCTCCATCCTCTGAGCTTCCCTCTCCTGGGCACAGGCCTGAGACCCTTGGGTCCTCCAACAGTATCAGCATTTCTCCTTCAGGCTACTTCCCTCAGTAGACCTGGCTTCCCCTCACCTGTGTTCAAACTTAGGGAGAAGAGTGCTCTCTGGTGCTGCTCAATACAGGAACCACATGAGTGCCAGTGAAGGAATCTGAAGCCCCCACACACACAAATACACACACAAACACATACATATATATATACATACACACATGTATACATACATACATCTACACAATCTACACACTTCACATATATACACATACACACATTCACACATACACAAATATACACACACCTACCTACCTACATACATATATACCCACACACATACCCTATGAGGAAGAGACATGCCTGGCTGGGAAGTTGGGGACCCTGGACGCAGAATCATCATGCAAAAGAGAAATATTGCATACGTGTTCTGCATGTGTTGCAGCTCCTCACTGTTCATTCTATTCAGATTCGGCAAATCTAGGTCTGATAGGCTGACAACATCCCAGTAAATGTTTGGCTCAGGTGGTAAAGCACCTTGAGTAGAAAGGCTAAGAGACTATGCCCAGGCTCTGAGTTCAAGCCGTAGTAGGGGCACACACACACACACACTCAGAACCTCATCTCCATCTGCCTTGCTATGACCACCGGACATGGGAGACATAGGATCTGATACCCCTTGTACCAAAGGACAAGGCAGCCAGGGAAGGCATCTGGCTCAGTGTGGAGCAAGGTCCGCACCCACGCCTGCTCTAAGGGCCCGCACACCTGCTCTTACAGCCCTCATGCCTGTTCTTACAGCCTGCATGCCTGCTCTAAGGGCCCGCACACCTGGTTTGAGAGTCGGCACACCTGGTCTCTCAGCCCGCATACCTGCTCTGGCACACAGTGGCACAGGTTTCTCAGTTCCTGCTTCAGCAGATTTGGAGGACTCTTGCCAGCATGAGCCATTACGGATGATGCAACAGGATTTCCAAATTCTGCCTGCTCTGAGCACTAAAATCCAAAGGGAGGAGTTAGAGGAATGAGGTCCATTTCCAGCCCTAGCTCCCGCCCCACCCATGATGGCCGCTGCCTGTCAGGGCTTCCTCTGATTAGAGAACACCAGTGTGTGAGAATATCCCACACCTCTGTCACAAATAACCTGACGTGGCCAGGAGTGGGGGCTAACACCTATAATCCCAGCTACTCAGGAGGCTGAAGTCTGAGGGTCCTGGTTTAAAGCCAGCCCAGGCAGGAAAGTCTGCAAGACTCTCATCTCCAATTAGCAGACAAAAGGCTGAAAGTGGAGCTGTGGTTCAAGTGGTACAGCTCCAGGCTTAAGGGGAAAAGCTAAGGGACAGTGCCTAGGCCCTGAGATCAAGACCTAGCACAGATACAAAAACAAACAACAAAACAATAGAAAACTGATAAGCTAATGAGGATTTTTCAGGCTTTAGTAGTTAAGTGCAGTGGTTTTGAGCATTTCGAATACTCTCTTAAAATAATTTATACATACAAGCAAAATGTAAATAGATGGAAGGAAAATGGAAGGAAAAACATGAAATTTGAATCTGAAAACATAATTTTTCCACAAAATGCTTGTATAGCATGTAAAGCAGAAAATGTTTCTTTTCCATACCCTAAGTTGATAGTTCCTTAATCGAAGTACACCTAACTCCAGGCCAGGACCTTTAAAGATATTAAAATAGTCTTCACCAAAACATACAAATGGTGGCCTTAAAACATATCTAGACAGTTTGTAGAGTATGTCGGACAGCATGAAGTGAAATTTGGCTAAAAGAAATGAACATTTTCCTTAAAAAAAAACCAGGTAGGGGTATGGCTCCAACACTCGAACATCTGGCTAGTACTATCAAAACAAAACACAAATATCCCTGTGGCTGGGTGTAGAAGCTCATGCCTGCAATCCCAGATACAAAGGAGGCTACCTGGGGCACTAGACAGGGAGGCAGCTCCCCACAGGCCTGTCATGAAGCCAGAAAGGAAGGGTACACGGGAGGCCTACAGCCCAGGTTGGCCCTACCTCAAAAACAACCAGAGCAAAAAGGGTTGGAGGTGTGGTTCAAGTGGTAGAGCACTTGCCTAAGCAGCATGAAGCAATGAGTTTAAATAACAGTACCACCACAAAAAAAAAAGAAAGAAAAAGACTATATTCAAATGAAGTAAGATTATCAGTAAACAATTCATCCAATCCATGTGAAACCCCAGAAGTTCTCAGTCAGATAACCTTTTGCCCTGAATACTTAGGAGGAAATGGCGGATTTAGTTTGAAACTATGCTAGAATTCATTAAAAATCGGTCCACCTCCTCCAAAATTCCCAATGAAAGTAAAACTACAAGTAAGGGCACATCCCTCATAATCTCTTCTGGTTTTGATTTGATGGATATTTAATTAACCTTTCCTCCTTCTTCTTTTTTTTTTTTGTCAGTCATGGGGCTTGAACTCTGGGCCTGGGTGCTGTTCCTCAGCTCTTCAGCTCAAGACTAGCACTCTACCACTTGAGCCACAGTGCCACTTCTGGTTTTCTGGCTCGGGGAGGGTATGGGGGGGGGGTGGTATTGGAGATAAAGAGTCTCACAGATTTTCCTACTGGAGCTGGCTTTGAACAGCAATCCTCAGATGTCAGCCTCCTGAATAGCTAGGATTATAGGTGTGAGCCACTGGCACCCAGCCTTTTTTTTCTTGATGGTTAACTGGAGGTAAGAGTCACATGGACTTTCTGCCCTAGCTGGCTTCAAACTTTGATCCTCAAATCTCAGCCTGCCCAGTAGCTATGATTACAAGTCATGAGGCACAGGCACTGGCACTGGCTAACCTTTAAATTTTTAATCACATTTGTAATTTATTTTCAACAAGTGTTGTTGTTCTCTTTGTGTCTGCTCTTCATTCTTTTCATGTCTACAGTCATGAAACCTGACTGTTTAAGAGACTGTTTAATAGATGTGAAAAATCATAATAGATGTGAAGAACCATGATCAAGAACTGGGCATTATGTCTCACACCTCTGATCCTTGCTGCTCAGGAGGCTGAGATCTGAGGAGCCAGGTTCAAAGCCAGCCCATCCAGAGAAGTACATGCGACTCTTATATCCAGTTAACAAGCAAAAAGCTGGATGTGAAACTGTGGCTCAAGTGGCAGAGCACTAGCCTTGAATGAAAATCAGGGGGCCCTAAGTTCAAATCTGACTACTGGCAGACACACAAAAAGATTATCTCAAAATAAATACACCTTTATTCTACAGTTAAGATAAATTCCTAATTTACTTTCTACTCTAAATGTTAACACCACAATGCATGTGATTTGAAATTCTAAGATAAAGTTAGAATTTTAAACACATGTATTAAAATTCTATAAACATTTAGCAAAACAGAGACCTTAATACTGTTGGTATATAAGAGGTGTAGCAAATGTACTGAAGGGCTCTTACATAATGACTCATCTTATTGGTGCATTTCTGTTTGTGAAATGTGGTCTGTGTTTACTTCCTGTCCATCATGGAATAAAGATTAATTCTCACCCCAAAAATTGTCAGTATGAAAAATACAATCTTCAATTATTTTGTTCCATCATTGGGATAAATCCCTAATTTACTTTCTGCTCTACAATTAACTCCCAAATATTCTTCTTTAACTTTCAACTAGCTTGCCTTTGTCATAGGGGGTGAGGGAGTTGGGGTTATATTCCCACATGTTTATAAGATGCTCAGATCAATCTCATCATCTTCCCTTCTTCCTCTTACATGCTTTCCTAAAGCAATTCAACTTATTTCCTTACTCAGTTTTCAGTTGCAAACGAGCTATTTTAACTGTAATCATCCTCTCCAAATATTATTTTTAAAATAATATGTACATCATATGAGGTCATATGACAGCTTTTAATTACTGAACCACTTCCTCCAATCCGTCACCCAATACCATAAATAGCTCATCATAAATCAGGTTGGAAATGTCTATTATGTAATAATCCAGAGCATAGTCAATCAAAAATATGTTTAAATATATCAAGCATCTTAACTTTTTTTCAATCAAAGAAAATTATTATCTTAAGAGCTATTATATCATGTAAGCATAGTAAATTAAGAAAGTTTTGGAAAGACAATACTTTCAGGATTTAAATGTATGGCTCCAGGAAGTCTTGGTATTTCACTCTGTAGATTGGCATCCTGAGTCATCTTTTTGGGTATTTATGGAAAGGCATTTGGCTGACTTTCATTTTACTTGGAATGGGAGCCACGAACCAGGAAGAAGACTCTATTCAGCCAAGTTACATAAACAAAATGTATCATAGTTGAAACACTTAGCTATGCTTTGTGTCAGCTGGTCTATTCTTATTTTTCAACCCAAAGTACATGAGAAAAGTGTTCCATTTTTTTTGACAAGCTGTTGATTACATTTTTATGTAATTTCCTAGCAAGTGCAAAATTTCTAGGAAATCTAAGATCCAAAGAAAAAGCACTCATCATCTTGTTCCTTCTTAGTTTTCCTCAGTTCTTCTTGGTAAATTTCTAAGACTTACTCCCTTCCAAACATACTTTCTTCCATGGTTGACAAGTCAACAGATCAAGAAACAATGTTCTGGCTACATGCTAAAAATGAAGCACTAGAAATGCAAAAATAACTCAAAAGGAATACATATATATATATATATATATATATATATATATATATATGAAATCTCTCTCACTGCATCTAAATTTCACTTGAGTAAATTTAAAACAAATGTAATTATAATAATAATATCAGAGCACACAGGAGAGCAATAGAAAGTATTGAATCATTATTTTGCTGGGAATAAAATCTAGGCACAAGAAAGTATAAGTTGTTTACAGTGGGTTGAGAATATCTAGAAGGAGGCTCAGAGCTAGATTTATATTTTATTACCTCCAGAGATGACCTAAGGCATTGAGAAGAAAATGCATATCCATGCTTCCTGGCTCTGCTCACTAGCATAGGAATGAGAGCTGCAGTGATTCTGAATATTTGCTGAAGAAATTAGATGAATGCATGAAACACTGGTGCAGAGACTCACTCTGGCAATGACACCAAGGAAAATGACAGAGATGGAAGAGGAGTTGATGGGATGACACAAAATTCCAGATATGAGGTAGAGTAGACTTTGACAATAATAGGAGGAGGGGGAAAAAAGGATGAGAATACAAAAAAACAAAACAACCTGTTGCAAGGGGAAACTAGCCGGGTTGGATGTGTCGTGAAGTATGGCTGGCACCTTGAGAGGGTTGAGAGACACCGGGAGATTTAGTCATCCACCCCCGCTGTGTCTGCAGGTTTTGGAGATGACTGATGTGTGGGACAGCAAGTCAGGAAAGGTGGGCTCAGATTGTGGGCTGCATGTCCAGCCAGCTGGGGTCCAGATGGAACAAAACTGACAGGAAGAAGACAGGCAAATGGGTGCAGCATGTGCTTCCCACTGGTGTGTGTGCTGCCACCACCACCACCATGGCCCCTGGCCTGCCACCATCCCTGGCATCACACAGTCCCTGGCCTGCCACCACTACCACTGTGACCCCTGGCCTGCCAAAACCCCTGGCATCACATGGCCCCTGACCTGTCACCACCCTTAGCATCAGACCCATTTCCTCAGCCTTTCAACTGAGGAATGTTCAATGCAGAGCCTTAAGCCTCCAGCTACAAATTCACCACTGTCTCCTGATTCTGAGCTTTCCAGCTTCTTGAAGCAAGCAACTTCTGGATCTCTGGCTTGCCAGTGTGCACAAAGCATGGCTGAACCAGCCAGACTCCAACTGTGTATGCCTACCTAAGAAGTCCCCTTTGATAGTCATATGAGTTACACAGCTGTACATATGGTGTTACGATACACAGACAGACACATGTACACACAGATAAACTATTCACCTATTTTCTCTAGAGAACCCCAGCCAATACCACCTGTGGGGTGACAGGCTTGGGAACTGTGTGAAAATAAGGTCTAACCTGAACTGAGAACTTGTTTCTGAGGCAGAGCAAGGTGTTGCTCTCAGAATAAGGGGTAGAAAGACATGGATCCTCCTTCCATTATGCTGAGTCCAAAGTGGGGGACTGTATCCCCAAAATTCACTGCAATTTCTGGGGCTGAGCTCATGAAAACTATAGGCAAGTGCGAAGAGTACCTCTTTACATGGAAAAATTTACTCTTATAGCTCCCTCAGATGCTATGAGAGCTGATAGACCATCCAACCTGAAGACTACCAGCTCTCTTCTCTCACCACTCCAATACAGTCAACTCACCGCAGCCGGGTCCCTGCAGCACAGGTCTTGAGCTAAGAAGTCTGTGTCGCAGTGGATTACAAATTGGTGAAGTTCTATCTATTAAAAAAATAATAATTCACAACATTAATTTCTCTGAGAATCACAGGAAGAAAGAACAGTCTTGTCTCTAAGAGAAAGCATTTAAATATACATATATATAATGTATATAATATATATATGTAAAAACCCCTTCAAAAGAGGGTCTTTAGAAGTAATAACTGGCAAGCTGGGCACCGGTGGCTCATGCCTATAATCCCAGCCACACGGGAGGCAAGGATCTGAGAATCAAGATTCCAAGCCACCCTGGGCAGAAAAGCCCCTGAGACTCCTATGTCCAATTAACTAGCACAAAGCCAGAGTGGAGCTGTAGTTCACGTGGTAGAGTGTCAGCCTTGAGCAAAAAAGCTCAAGGACAGTGCCCAGACCCTGAGTTCAAGCCCATGTTTGCACAATGCTGTTTCTACAATGAAACCCCACTGTGAGTGGTAGGGGGTACGGCATGGACATTTACTATCAGTGACCTGGACTCATGTTGTCAGGGATTTTTCCTGTCACTCTACCCACAGGAAAACATCAGGCTTTCTAGTTTAGATAATCTCACTTGTTTTCTAGGCAAATGTGATTTTTAAAGGATCTTCTCATCTGAGTTCTTTCTAGCCATTTTTTCTCATCCAAATGATTACTGACACACTTAGTGACTATTTCTGTTCAACAGAACCCTGAAAACCCATTATAAGGGATGGAAAAATGGCCTGCCATACAACGCAATTACTACTTTGAATATAAGTAAATAGCCTATTGTTCTTGAATGAAAACAGCAGATAATCTGGAATCCTTTAAGTTCATCTTTGTCTAGCCCTGTGTATTTGAAACATATGATTTTTTTAGACAAAGCTTATGTTTTGAGTTATATTTTTATTTTTACTATGGTACATCTAATAATCTTATTTTTATGGAAAGGAATTATCACATTGTTTTCTGTTTTCTGACTAGAGAAAAGAGACAAAATAGAAGACAACAGGCTCACGCCTGTAATCCTAGCTACTCAGGAAACAGATCTGATTGTAGCTCAAAGCCAGCCCAGGTAGGAAAGTCCAAGACTTTTATCTCCAATCAACCAGCAAAAAGCCAGAAGTGGATCTGTGGCTCAAGTGATAAAGCACCATCCCTGAGCTTAAAAAAAGCTAAAGGAACTCGAGCCCAGGCTTCAGCCCCAGTATTGCCATGCAAAAGAATTGTTATGCTTCACACATGGCATACTGAGCTGAGAGGGGCAGGGATATGGCACTCGTGGGAAGAGATGCAAAGCCCTAACTTACAACTCCACTACCACTTACATCCACAGGTCTGCCATCCGAAGCCCGGGAGGCAATGGCTGTCCTTCCTCGCGGGTCCGTGGTGGCTTGGACACTGGTCTGGCGGCTTGCAACCAGGCTGCAATCCACGTAGACAGAGATAGTGCGGGGCTGCACACTGATGCCCAGCTTGTGCCACTGGCGGTCAAACAGAGGGCGGAGTTCCCGGTTCTTAAACACGTAGTTCAACGTATCTCCTTCAGCAGCTCGAAACATAAATTCTAGCACCTTCTTCCCTCCATCAACTGTGATGGAAATCTGCAAATGGGAAAGTTATCTGTAAATGTTTTAAGAGTCATGATTCAAAATTACTGATGCAAGAACCCTAACTGAAGCACTGAGTAATGTTTTATGCTGTCTATTAAGTTTGGTAACACAAACCACAAATGGCTCAGAAGTCTGGCACTCAGGTAAATGTCAATCATATTCCTTTTCGGAATGAAAATGCAAATTTATATAAAAAGTACAATTCATATTTCAAACTATACTGCTTCACTGATATTATGTACACACACAAACATAAACTTATACATAAATTATTCTATCTAGGTAACTCGAGGAGTCAAGTCTAGTAATTTAAAAATAATAAAGGTACGATTTTATTTTGTGAAAACTGACATGAACTTTTTTGACCTTTCAATGATTTGCCTGGTGAAAAGAATACATTTAATGTAAGCGGACACAGTCTCAGGTCAATCTTCCCATTATAAAATTGTAACTGTATTAAAAGACAAAAGAGCCCTGCAACACTCTGCATAGGAGCAATATGAATGCATAATGGTAGCAAGTAATTTCTAAGATCCTTTTAAAAGCAGACCACATGTCCTTCCTCCACAAGCTTTCCTAGACTCCCCACCCCTGCCAGGCCTGCCCCTCACATCCCACATCTGCCAGACCTGCCCCTGAGAGACACCACCCCTGCCAGGCCTGCTCCTCACATCCCACCCCTGCCAAGCTGCTCCTCAGAGACCCTATTCCTGCCAGGCTTGCCCCTCAGAGACCCCCACCCCTGCTAAGCTGCCCCTCACATCCCACCCCTGCCAGGCCTGCCCCTTATATCACCCCTGCCAGGCCTGCCCCTCACACTCCACCCCTGCCAGGCCTGCATCTCAAGAGACCCCCACTCCTGCCAAGCCTTCCCCTCACACTCCACACCTGCCAGGCCTGCCCCTCACACCCCACCCTGCCAAGCTTGCCCATCACACCCCACCCCTGTCATACCTGCCCTGCTCTGGCTCATGCTCACCTAAATCCTACATTCACGGTATAAACACTCTCCCAGACACCTTCCCCTTATACTCTGTGCTCCATAAGGGCAAGGATTCTGGTTTTTAAATCTCTTATTCTGCCATGACCTAACACATGGTATGTGTAGGTAAGGAAAAAAATGTTTAATTAAATATTAAGAATATCTAGCCGGCGCTGGTGGCTCACGCCTGTAATCCTAGCTACTCAGGAGGCTGAGATATGCAGATCAGGGTTCAAAGCCAGCCGGGGCAGGAAAGTCTGTGAGACTCTTTTTTTTTTTTTTTTGGGGTCCGGTTGTGGGGCCTGAACTCTGGGCCTGAGCGCTGTCCCTCAGCTCTTCAGCTCAAGGCTAGTGCTCTACCACTTGAGCCACAGCACCACTTCCGGCTTTTTTCTTTTTACTTATGTGGTGCTGAGGAATCGAACCCAGGGCCTCAGGCATGCAAGGCAAGCGCTCCACCACTGAGCCAACTTCTCAGCCCTCTGTGAGACTCTTATCTCAAATAAACCACTCAGAAAACAAGTGGCACTATGGCTCCAGTGATAAAGTACATGCCTTGAGCTGAAGAGCTGAGGACAGTGCCCAGGCCCAGAGTTCAAGCCCTATGACCAACAGAAAAAATAATAATAATAATTCACCAAAGACTGATGATGAATCACTTGCAAAATGGCATTGTTAGTGAGGGACAGAATCATTTAGAAGAGTAGTTGTTCAGAGTGTTCAGACAGAGCTAAAAGGTATCTGGCCCATCCCATCTACCAGCTCATCCCCATGGTTAGATGGCCATATCCCCCGAGTCCTCTCAAACACACAATGTTCAGATTCAAGCTCCCAAACTGAGGTGCAGAGTGCATCAGCACAGCTCTCCCAATTTCTTACCTGTGGCACATTCTGCTGGTTTAAAATCTGCCAGAGGAACCACCGCTCTTTCCTGGTATTTCTCCGCACACGAAACACAGCTGCTATCGCATATTCCTCCGGGAGGCCTTCTGGAAATACCTTACTGGGAGGAAAACGAAGAGCTACTGTGAGGAGGCTGAAGATGGCAAGGAGAGACTTGCACCATGATCTTCCATGCAATGTGTCGTCTTGGCCACATTGTTCTCCACACGTGTACACACACACACACACACACACACACACACTAGATAGGCCTGAGGAAAGAACAAGCAAAAGGGTATGGAACAGAAAAGCTTTAAAAATCTCAGTCATGAGTTCCAGATGAATGCAAACTTCTGGAAGCTCCACACCTCTGGATCTCCTCCTCCCTCCCGAGCCCTAGTGCCTGCTGTGGATTTCCACAACTCAGTCCTTTCCCCAGAATTTCTCCTCTCTCTGCCATGGCTGGCTCTTCATGGGTTATTTCTCAGACTTTATTTCCATTCCTAATACAGGAATTGACCCCATCTCAATGTGCCACAAAATCTAGAGCCTGTGCACACTCTGTCCCACCCTTGAAGAGCCTGTGGGCTAACATGAGAGCCGCGTTATGAGTATGGGGGTTCAAGACATCAGTCAGCTACTTGGGAAAGAGATCTGGAGATTACAATGTAAACGCTCTATCGGGACCAATGGCTAAGCATAATAATGCACACCTGCCATCCTGGCTCAGGGAGTGACAATGACTTGTGGGGTAATACACACCTGCCACTCCAGCAACATGAGGACACACAGACAGGACAATCACTGGCCAGGCCAGCCCAAGCCTAAAGTGAGAGCCTGACTTGAAAATAACCAGGGTGAAAAGGGGCTAAAGGCCCTGGGTTTGCCCTCAGTATGCGGCCAGCTGCAGAAAAGGGTGTCTAGGGAGCTTAATTGGGTAGAACAATGAGGAGCTTGTGGAATGGGGCATCCAGCGACCCCCAAACCTAACCCTGAACCCCAGGATGATGCTAGACTGTGAGTTCTCACATCTATCCAAGTGCTGGGCTGCAAGATCAATGGAAACATGCTAAAAAGCCATCAATCCTGCTGGTCACGCTGTGGCACAAAGTTCTTAAACATTCATTAGATCACGATAAACCTAGGTCACCTGGAGATTTCGAGAAGTATGATTTCAACATTTGCCTCTAGTTCCCGTTGCTTAAAAGCTTTTCTGAAATCCTTCAAAAAATGATCACTTTAAGTCACTTGATTTGCACTGCTTTGCAGTAACACAATATATGAACAAATACAGCCCTGCACCCGTGTTTTCACTGCAGGGGGACAGCCATGCCAAGACCCGGACTCCTCAGGAGACTGAGGCGGGGATGGCTGTGTCCCCTGCGGGCCACAGGACCGGCTAAAACCCAGGACCCGCTCCCCACAGCTGCGAGCTTGGGGACTGAGATCAGAGATGCAACAGAGAAAGACATCCTGACTCTAAAGATAGCTGATTTAAAGTCACATTTAATACTTCACAACCAAATCTCGTTATTTGTGGTACTTTCTCATTTAACATTTAAAATATTTTGTATCTCATGAGCACTTTTATGGCAAAAATCATATAATTAACATCAATCTGTACTAATTCTACTCTGAAAATATACTTCAATTTAGTAATATAACCACTATTAATTGGTAATAATTTTATACTTAAAATATACACTGAAATCACTTAACAATATCTAAAGTGGGTATTTTTTCTTCAGCCAAGTTTATGGATAAAATTCTTGTAACTTTCCATTTCTGTTTCAGAGATTTGCATTTTGCTTTCAATTTAAAAATGTTTTCCTTTCTTAGGTAAGCTAATTTTTAAAAAAATATTTCTAACTTCTAAAAATATAGTGTAAAACAATACTTCTCCTATTGACCATGCTTCATGCTTGTCCCATGCAAGCACAATGTGGTACAGAGGGATATGTCCAGGTCTTGCCAAAGTTTCTATAATGGAAAGGGCCTCTGTTAACAGAGAGATAGAATGACAGCTTGCTATGTCCAAGATAGCTATGCTTGAATGTTTCTGAATGGAGTGTAATTTCCTACAAGAAACTGTATCCATTGCTTCGTCAGTGATATTCCCATTAAGAAAAATACAGCTGATCCTTACTCTCCAAATTCACGTAGATGTGTGCATGCACAGGCAGGCACGCACGCACACACCGAAGTTCTCAATGGAGTATTTTCTGCCTCTATTCAATTTTAAACACGTTAACTCTAGTTCAATATCTTAAAATGCAATCTTCATCTATCTACATACATTATTGTTAACCTACATTTGAAGAGCTTAGGCTCAGTGAAACTTAAATGTGATTAACCATTTATTTTCTGTCTACTTTCTGCGTACTAATGAGTTTTATGGATATTTTTGGACACATTAGGGCACAAATATATGAAACTAACAATGATCAATATAAAACTCGGTATTTAAAAATGCAGCCAGGTGCTGGTGGCTCACACACTCAGCTGCTCAAGAGGTTAATATCTGAGAATCATAATTCAAAGCCAGCCCAGGCAGGGAAGTCTGTGAGCTTCTTCAATTAACCAGCAAAAAGTTGGAAGTAGAATTGTGTGGCTCAAGTGACAGAACACCAGCCCTGAGTGAAAAAGCTAAGAAAGCCCTAATCCTCAGTTTAAGTTCCAGTAAACATTCACACTGACACACTGACACACACACACACACACACAACTACATAAAAGTTATGAAGTCAGCCAGGCTCCGGTCGCTCACGCCTGTAATTCTAACTACTCAGAAGTCTGAGATCTGAGGATCTCGGTTCAAAGCCAGCCCTGGCATCAAAGTCTGTGAGATTCTTATCTCCAATAAAACACTAGAAAACCGGAAGTGGTGCTGTGGCTCAAGCGGTAGAGCATTTGCCTTGAGCTGAAGAGCGCAGGGACAGCACCCAAGCCCAGAGTTCAAGCCCTACACCGACCAAAAAAAAAAGTTATGAATTCAAACTGAAGTCATTCCTAATTATTCCAAAGGCTCTGAGACCCCACTGCAAGAAGAGGCACCAATCATAGGGGAAGTGGTAGAGGATCAAAATCGGACCTCCCTGAAATGAAACCAAACAGTTCGGCAGAAGGCAATGTTCAAATCAGAGATTGAGGACAAGAAATAAATGTTCTCAAGAGATTAACAGTGGAATGTTCCCTCTTCATGTTGGAGTTAAGTTTCATTTTCTTTATATTTTCTTAATTATATTATCTTTTAAAAAATATATTTTCTACATTTTCTCAATGAATAAACCTGCTGAGCTTGTGGCCCATGTCTATAAACCCAGGTACACAGAAAGTACAGGTAGAAAGATTGGGTCTCAGCCAACTTTGGGGGGAAAGTACAAGATTCTAACTGCAAAGTAAAAGCAAAAAGTCTCAGAAGTGTGGCTCAAATTGTAGAATCACTGCCTACCAAGCATGAGTGAATCCCAGAGTTCAAACCACAGTACCAAAAGCAAAGAAAAAACCATCCTAGTTCAATTTGGGGGGAGGGCAGAGGGGGAAATAACCTCTGAAATAATCTAGAAGTTGGCCCTGTGTTTTTCAAGACACTACATGAGAAAGAGTCTTACATACCTTGCTCCCTCCAACTCCTTTCCCCAAAGGCCATGTTCCAACACCAAGTAACATGAGGAGCTTTGTGATACTGGGAAAGACTCACTCTTTTACATTATCATAGGCACAAAACCTGTAAGTGACTGGAATCTATAACTCCCACCAACACCAAGTTTAACACTGAATCACTAAGAGAGGATGTGAAGCACTACAAATGAAAATTTACTTATTTCAGTAGACTCTCCATACACTTAAAATGGAATAGCTATTTACAAAGTAATTGTTACGGTATGTGTGGAGCTCTATTAAAAAAAATAGTTTTACTATCCATGGAGGAATCCAATGGCTGGGAATTTAAGAATGAATGATATTTGCCAATTTTTTATACTGACTGAATGTTCTAGGTGTTTTCCCCCCACACCTGATTAATGAAAAGAATCTTTCCTAATCAAAATCATTTAAAACCATTAGTAAGTGCAAAGTGAACTCTGAAAGGTTTATTTATTACAGGAAAGACCTTGGCATAAAGGAAGTATTTAATTACTCCATGTAATCTTGTTATTAAATAGAATTATATATCCTCAGTCTTTTGGATTTGTGGAATGAACTCAAAAAGTACCACATATGCCAGCATTCCCCTGGTTGTGACGTGTTTTCACTAAGATCTGGAACACTATTAGATTTTCTTCCTTTCTGGAAAATGCTTTTGTTTATGCTAACCTTAAAATCATCCCCAAAAGCCTCGACACACGATTAACAAATCATTTTTATGGAAAACACTGGGCGGAGCTCTGCTGGGATTATCAAAAAGGAAGGAAGTTTAAATGAGAGAGACAGAAATAAACTCAAAATAGGAAACACTCTGAATTAGCTGGCCAAGCTGAAAGGCCACTGGTGCACCACCTGGCAGAGAAGGGTGGGGAGTTTGAGTTCCGCAGGGAAGAGGCTTCACAGAGGGAAGCAACCAAGATAAACTTCACCTCCGATATTAAAGTAACTGGACCTGAACTTAATGTTCCAGCGCCCAAACACAGGGCTCTAGAAGATTCACCACATGACACAGCTACTCATGGGCACCAGCCAAATCTCTCCAGTCCTACCCATCCCACCCACTGACAAGTCTCTCTTGCTCTCTATCTCCTGGAGAACTCAAGGTTCAGTGTCCCTCTCCTCCCTTTCCCAGCACAGCCAATGCACAACAGCTAGTAAGCTTTTAAAATAAGACCACATCTTTTAATTTCTTTCCTCACTCATGGGGCTTGAACTCAGGGCCTGAGTACTGTCTCTGGGCTTTTTTGCTCAAGGTTAGAGCTCTATTACTTGAGTCACACTTCCTGTTTTCTGGTGGCTAATTGGAGATAAGGGTCTCATGGACTTTCCTGCTAGAGATAGCTTCCAACCCTGGTCCTCAGATCTCAGCTTCCTGAGTAGCTAGGGTTACTGGCATGAGCCAATGGCACCCAGCTACTTTTTTTTTAAAGGTGTCCCTAAGTTCCTGGGATAAAATGCTTGCCCTGATCATGACTTATGCCATGGACCTCCAAAAGTCTGTCCTACCCTAGTCCCTGATCTGCTGTCAAGATTCCAACACAGCCTGAGCTATCCCAGTCTCTGGGTGGCACTGATCCAGGCACAATGATACAGATTTTGTCCTAAGCTCTCCAGGCTCTGAGGCTAGAGCCTGTGTGCTTCCTTCCCATCTCCTGGGGAGTCTTTCCCATGTCCTCATCTCCTACTGCTCAGCTCAAATGTCATTTCCTCTGCAAAGTCTAAAGTTCTCTTAGCTCAGTCACTGCCTCATGTGTTTCCTTGCTCTATTTTCTTCATAGGCTCCATGTGACTGTGAGTTTACAAGAATTGGTTGACTTATCTATTTATTGCCTCTCTGCAACTACTATAAAATGACTTCTTAAATCTGGGCCCTACCAGGCTGTTCTATTTGCAGGGACTCATCCTGATGCTGGCAGCGTTTAATACACCTGCCATTAAATGCTTGTGGCGAGCATAAAAGTGATGCGTTTGCCTCACCTGGCCTTGGGCTGCAGGATGGCGTCTGACCCCACTCCTCAGGGAAGCAGGAGGAAGTAGAATCATTTAGACCCAAGTGATGCTAAAGGAGGTTAATGACAAGTTTTAAAATGTTAAGAACAAATTTCTTACTTTGAGAAACTGGGGAAAGCTTCCTACAAGATGTAGTCGGAGGCACTGTTCAAGCGGCCTTCAGGAGACTTCTGGCCTTGCCCCAACCCCGTCCCGCTGCCCAAACCCACACTTCCCGCCTCGCTCCCACCGCCACCCTTCCAGCCTTGGCCAGGCTCCGGCCACCACAAGCCAGGCTTCCCATATCGGCCTATCTCCCGCCGCCACAACCCATGCTTCCGGCCTCTATCTCGCTCCAGACGCCACATCCCAGGCTTGAGGCCTTGTCCCTGCTACCATAACCCATGCTTCCGGCCTGTCTCCCACTACCACAACCCAGGCTTCCGGCCTCTACCTTGCTCCAGACGCCACATCCCAGGCTTCCGCCTCAGACTGGCTCCCATCTCCCAACCAGTGCTTCCGGCTGAGGCCTCGCCCCCACTGCAACCCAGGCTTCCGGCCTCTGCCCTGTTTTCGAGGCTGCAATCCACGCTTCCAGCTGAGGCGTCTGTCCCCAAAACCACAAGCCAGGCTTCCTGCTGAGGCCTGGCTCCCGACACCACAACCCATGCTTCCGGCCTCAGGTCTCCACACCACAACCCACACTTCCGGCCTAGGCCTCACTCCCAACACCACAGCCCAGCTTCCGGCCTCAGCCGGCCTGTTGTCAATGCCACAGCTCAGACTTCCACCCATGGCCTCGCTCCCACCACCACCATCCAGACAGGGCAGTTCCTCCCAGTTCAGCGCCTCCGCAGCTAGAAGGGGTCCGGACAGCAACTAGGGCAGCTGTCTCACTCGGTAAGCGAGAGTGTAAATAACCACCTTGCCACCAGCCACCCTGCTACCCTCACCACCCTACCATACTGCCACCACACTACCACCACCACACTGCTGCCACTCTGCTCCCCATGTCCACCGTGCTATACTCGTCTGAACTGGCAACTCAGAAGCTCACTCACTGAGAGGACAGCCTGGCCTGGGGGTGGCACAGGATGAGAGCAGCCTTGTGATAAACTTGGCTTTCTCCTCCCCTCCAGGTGGTGAGAATGGCCAAATTTAGGGAAAACCAAGATCAGTTCATTCAAGTAGGTACTGGTGGCCCGCACCAGTAATCCCAGATGGTCAAGAGGCTGAGATCTGAGAGTCATGGTTCATAGTCACACTGGGCAGGAAAGTGTGAGTCTCTCATCTCAATCACCAAAAGCAAGATGTGGAGGTGTAGTTCAAGTGATAGCCAGCCATAAGTGAAAAAGCTAAGCAAGTGCAAGACAGCCTGAGTTCAAGTCACAGTACTGGCACAAATAATAATAATAAATAAATTCATTCTCTTGAAGCTGTTGGTGCAGTTGTCTTCTGGAGAGAGGAAGAAAGGGAGAAGCCTGCATTTCTTCTCCACAACTCAGCCCTGATGGTTTTATAGTCAAGAAGAGTAAAGACAAGAATGAAGCTGCACATTTACCCAAATGTTTACAAACAAGACCCACTAAAGCTACCAGCACAACTATGTTTATTGCAGCATTATTTACCATAGCTAAAATATGGAACCAACCCAGATGCCCCTCAGTAGATGAATGGATCAAGAAAATGTGGTATATATACACAATGGAATTCTATGCCGCCATCAGAAAGAATGACATTGCCCCATTTGTTAGGAAATGGAAAGGCTTGGAAAAAATTATATTGTGAAGTAAGCCAAGCCCAAAGAAACATAGGTACCATGGTTTCCCTTATTTGCAATATCTAGTATATGTATGAGTCAAGCAGAAAAGGTCAGATAATGTGATGTTAGGAAAATGAACCCTTAGATATGTATTTAAATGTTTTTTTTCTTTCATGCATTTGTTTCTAACGCATTTATAAGATTATTTCTTTGTTGCTTTGTATGTCCCTCCCCCACAGTATAACCCCTGCTTTCACTATATCTGATGTCGGTATAATTTGTGGAGGAGATGGGGAAAAACAAGTCGTTTAAGGATACAGGCGGACCCGTTGCAACAATGAGAAGTACAAGTTGTCATGTCGAAAATGAACTTTACAACTTTGGTGAGGGGGGGGGAGAGGGGAGGCTGGGAAGGGATGTGAAGGGTAAACAAAGGAGGAGGCTGCAATGCTTGATAAGAAATGTACTCATTATCTTGTCCATGTAATTGTAACCCCTCTGTACAAAATTGGCTGGGAAAGTAGCTCAGTGTTAGAGCACTTGCCTTGCATGCATGAGGCCCTGGGTTCGATTCCTCAGCACCACATAAGCAAAAAGAAAAAAGCCGGAAGTGGCGTGGTGGCTCAAGTGGTAGAGTGCTAGCCTTGAGCTGAACAGCTGAGGGACAGCGCCCAAGCCCAGAGTTCAGACCCCATGACCGGACCCAAAAAAAAAAAAAAAATTGCCAAAAAAAAAAAAAGAATGAAGCCGCAATAGGAAGTGTACTCATTACCTTGTTCATGTAACTGTAGCCCTCTGTATAGTATCTTTACAATAAAAAATTTAAAAAAAAAAGAATGAAACCGGTAGACTCTATTTGCTTCTTAGTAGAATGAAATGATTGTCATGTACAGAAAGTTAGATTGATGCGCTTGCTCTGTATTCCTAAGCCAACCGTAATGTATGTGGGTGGGGGGGGCGGGGCAACATCTGTCATGTATGTCAAAACCCAACCACAAGACACAGGAAGAAGCCCTCTTCGGTCTTTTTCTTCATGATGTAATAATACAAGGCAGTAAAATACAAAACAAAGAATGAATAACGTTCATGAAGTTTAGCACTCGAACTATAGAACATGATTATCCCAGAGAAATCTTCTGTAAAGAAGAGTTCACAAATCAACCACAATGATATATTTGATAGCAAAATGTTCAAAAGTTAAATTGTGGACTAGAGCGCCCAAAGGCAGTTCTTCATCCCATTTCTAATACATATCTGAAAAGCAAAGCCCTTTTTTAAAAAAAAATTAAGTCCTATTTTGGTAGAGCTAGAGTGAGTTTCCCAGACCCTATTTAACAAGACAGACATTTGTTTATCTTTTTTACTTTTAAAATTGATGGTTACATGGAAAGAGTCTATTTTTAAATATCAAGAGCAGGCTTCCAAATTAATTCTTCCATTCTGAGTAAGTGTGAGGCAGAGAGTAAGAAGAACTCGGCATCTGCAAGAGCCACGGGGCCTCTGACTGGCTCAAGATCTTCCAGGGGAGGAATGCGATACAAGCCACATTTCCTGAGAGTGAAATGGACACGCTTGGAGTTGGTGGCAAGTGACTTCTTTCCCAGCTGACATCCACCGTCACCTGTCACAGCTGGGTTGCTTGGCCGGCAAGGCAGCATGGCCAGCAGGGCTGGGGCCATGTCTGCAAGGCCCCTGGCTGGCTGGACATCTCAGCCTTTGCATGTTTGCTGAGGGCTCGGGCAAACAGGCTGCTCAAGGGAACGCCGAGTTAGCCATGCTGGGATTCCTCAGCTGTTCTGATCAGCACAGGTTCATCTTGGCATCTAAACAACTTCCTACAAAAATCCAGCCCTCAGACCAGACACAAATCAGCAAGCAAAGACTGAAGGGGGGCATTAGAAAGGCTGCTCTTCAGAAAGAGGGGCCTAGAAAGCCCACGGATTGGGAGAAGATCTTCACTAGCCATACAACAGACAAGGGCCTCATATCTAAAATATACCTCAACTCAAAAAATTAAAACCCCAACAACAAATACTCAAAGAAACAACTGCCCAATAAATAAGTGGGCTTAAGAAAGAGAAACTTCTCTGAAGAGGAAAGAAGGATGGCAAATAGACACATGAAGAAATGCTCAACCTCCCTAGCCATAAAATAAATGCAAATCAAAACAACATTGAGATACCACCTCACTCCAGTTATAATGGCTATAATCAAGAACTCTAATAACAATAGATGATGGAGGGGATGTGGACAGAAGGGAACCTTACTACATTGTTGGTGGGAATGTAAATGTGTTCAACTACTTTGGAAAGTAATATAGAGGTTCCTCAAAAGACTCCACATAGAGCTCCCCTATGACCAGCAATCCCACTTTGGGGCATTTACCCAAATGATCACAAACAAGACCATACTAAAGCTACCAGCACAACTATGTTTATTGTAGCATTATTTACCATAGCTAAGATATGGAACCAACCCAGATGCCCCTCAGTACATGAATGGATCAAGAAAATGTGGTATATACACACAATGGAATTCTATGCCTCCATCAGAAAGAATGACATTTCCCCATTTGTTAGCAAATGGAAAGACTTAGAAAAAATTATATTAAGTGAAGTAAGCCAAGCCCAAAGAAATATAGGTCCCATGGTTTCCCTTATTTGCAATTACTAGTATATGTCTGAGACAAGCAGAAGTGGTCAGATAAGTTGATGTTAGGCAAAATGAATTCCGTTAAGGATTCAAATGTTTTTTTTTTTCTTGAGATTATTTCTAACGCATTTATAAGATTATTTCTTTGTTGCTTTGTATGTCCCTCCCCCATGGTATAACCGTTTTCACTGTACTTGATGTTGATATAATTTGTGGAGGGGAAGGGAAAAAACAAATTGTTTAAATAGGGATACAGGTGGACCCATTGCAACAATAAGATGTACAAGACATTATGTCGAAAAGTGAACTTTACAACTTTGGCGGCAGGGGAGGGGGGGTTGGGGTAGCGGGGGGGGGGTAGTGAGGGAGGGATGGGAAGGGGTAACAAAAGAGGAGGCAACAATGCTTGATAAGAAATGTACTTATTACCTTGCCCATGTGATTGTAACCCCTCTGTACGGTATTTTCACAATTAAAAAAGAGAGAGAGAGAAACAGGGGCCTCTTCAAAGTTTGTGGTTCCTCACAACATAGTTCCCCATGTGAGGAAGACCAAAAGACCCAAGCCCAGCTCTAGGAGTGCCTTTGAATTCTAGGACATCCCGGGTGAGTGGGCCCTCATCCAGGCACTTCAGGAACGCCCAGAGGAAGCTGATAGAATGGCACATGAGCAGTGGTCACTTGTTGTACATTTGTTAATGCTGCATCCCAGAACTTCACTTGTCTAGACAAAGTTAAGATCCCTAGCTGGCGCATAGGCTCTGCGGAAAACCCTCCATACACAGCTCTGCCTCCAGATGCTCTCACTGAGCTCTACTAACCATAAGGACTTCTCCAGGCCCCCAAACTGCCTTGACTTTAAAGCTCCTAACAGGCTCCCCCAAACAGCCACACCACACACCAGGCTCACTCGGCCTAGGCAGCCTCCTGTGGGAACCTTGGGTTCCCCTGGCTCCCCCATCCTCCTCCAGGACTCTCTCTGAATTCTACTTAAAAATGGCCGTGGCATCCTATAGGAGCACTAGCCTTGCTCATTCCAGGCAGAAAGAACTCTATGGAAGGAATAGTTCACCCTTGCGTTCACAGCAAGTGTTCCTTCATCTGGAAACTGAATGAAATGCTTCTTTTATAATTACTTTTTCTCACCTGTGTCAGAGCTGAACTCATGATAATAGTCACAACTTGTTGAACTGAAACCCTTTGTTCAACTAAAGATAAAAGGAATGAATTTTTAAAACTGCTAGATTAAAATCAGGTGACAATATGCTAGATTAAAATCAAGGTGACAATATATCATATCATATTTTTCTTTGTAGCCCTGTTTCCTCTTTCATTTGGTGGGTCTGAATTATGAAAGCAGGGCCTCAGGCTTGCTAGGCAGGGGCACTACGCCACAGGAGCCACGTTCCTTCCGGTTATTTTTGAGATCAGATCTCACTGTTTGCTAGAATTGCCTGGACTGCGATCCCTCTATTTCTTCATCCTGCACAGCTGGAATGACAAGCATGTCCCACATCATCACTTTTTGTTGAGGTGGCTCTTCTTTTTACCCAGGTTGGCCTTGACCCTCACCTGCTGAGTAGCTGGAGTTATAGGTAAGACATTTCTCACAGCCAAGAGCCCTCTTCAGTAAAGAAAAGGTTCTATTCTTATCATCAGCAAATCTAGAGAGCTAGGTGACAAAGGAGGAATACAGAGGATTTCCTGGTAACTGCATCTTCTGGCTCTTGAGCCCCTCAGAGAACACGGACCTGAAACTGAGGGTCTATTAGCAGGCAGGGCTGCAGAGGTAGACATTAGGACATTGCCACCAGCCTGTGTGCATGCATGTGCGTGCCATGTGGGCATGTGCATGTGTATGTGTACACACACTATGTCAGCAGCAGCAGGTGCATCTCTGACAGCTGGTGACTAAAGATGAGGTTGGCTGAATCTGTTTTTATGGCAAAGGCAGAGGAACAAACGCAGGAGGCAATTAGGAAACAGCAATGGTAAGCCAGACACTGGCACCTTGTGCCTGCATTCCTGACTACTCAGGAGGTACATAGTGAGGCTAGAAGCTAGAGGATGGAGGTTTGCAGCCACCCAGGGCAGGAAAGTATATGAGATAGTTATCGCTAATAACCAGAGAAAGGCTGGAGGTAGAGCTGAGGATCAAGTGGTAAAGTGCCAGCCTTGAGTGAAAAAGCCACACAAAAGCACAAAGCTCTGAATTCAAGTCTTAGTACTGGTGTGGGTACGCATGCATGTAGACACACACATGTACACACAAACAGCAATCAACCATTAACAACAGAAATGTGTATATATCCCCCTCCCCTCATTCTGCATGTTGAACACAGGCTTCACCAGTGTGCTGCCCTTGAACTAGGTCTCCAGATCACAGGTTACTTGCTTTTGAACTTGAACACACAATCAATACCCCTGGGCTCCCTTCCAGAAACAAAACAAGGTAAGAAGAGCCTTGAAGAGAGCTGTTGCTCTGCAGGAACCCCAATGACGCAGGCAAGATGTTGATGTGGGGTGATGAACCCTTCATATGAAGGAGACCTCTGGAAATGCTTAGGTGACCCAAGCCATCATCCGATCAGAATTATGCCAACATTATACATGACATCGACCCTCTGAATGAGTGAAGAGGATTTGACCAAGGACATTGGTGAGGGCTTCCAATAGGCACAAAAGATGGACTGAAGTGTGACGCAGGGAGAGAAACAGGTTCACAGAGGGCGTTCAATGCAATATGTGAGCCACTAGTGTAAGAAACAAGGCAGTGGTCATGAAAGCAAATTCAAAGGAGAAATTCCCATAGGGCTCCCAAAGCCCTGGCCAGAGCTGAATGGCTCAGGGGATGTGAATGGGGGTGGGGGAGAGACACAATCAGAGACTGTGAGCAAAGGAGACAATGAAGGGAAAATGTTTCTAGAACAATGGGAGCAGATTCAATAAATACACTGTAGAGCAAGAGGTCACCGGTGCTGTGGAGAGGCCACCGTAGTCAGAGCAGAAGGATGTGAGGGATGAGGAGGACACCGGATGGAGAGGACATGGGATCTTGGCCTTAGGAAGGCTGCTGATGGCATCAGGAGCACAGAAAAGGGTGGACCTTTGAGAGTAGCGATGTCCCCTTTGCAGAGGATAGCTGGGCCAGAGAGGCTAAGGTGGCAGAGGAGGCACCATTGAGAGGAATAACATGGTCAGCTGGCCAACACCCAGATGTTACTCCTGCACATGTTCCTATTATTTAGAAATTTTACTCAGCTTTCTATTTCGAATTACATAGCTCCAATTGTGATGAATAAAATTAGCTTCATCAAGGTTTTAAATTTTATAGAATGCTCTATTTTGTAGCACTCTACCACTTGAGCTTTTTGCTGGTTAATTGGATATAAGAGTCCTAGGGACTTTCCTCTCTGGGCTGGCTTCAAATCACAATCCTCTGAGCTAATCATCCTGAGTAGCTAGGGTTACATGTGTGAGCCATTAGCACCTGTTTTTCTGGTAATTAAATTGCTAAAATACACTCCTTGAAGGAATAATTGTTTCTTGATTCAATAATATTTTAAATCATAATACAAAATATATTAAGCATAATACCAATATATTTTAAACATATTGATATAACATTATTAATATTGATATAAACTACTAATTACTAATGTAATTAAGGTAATATTGATTCTATGTTTAAAACAATATACTTAATAGTAAATACAAAGTATAAATCTGTGTTAGACCAATAAATCCATTTTTAGCTTCTCTAGTTACAACTCAGGTAAAACCTAAAATATTTTAGTGTTGCAAGCTTTTGCTCTACTAGCTTTCATAAAAAATAACAAAAATCTCTACACCTTTAAAAGAAAATCATCCCTTTTAGGCCAGCTGAACAAGTGTTCAAACTCAACACAAAGACCTTGGGTAGTTATGTCAACATTGCAGAATTTGTAAACTTACAGTGAAATGCAAATGCAGTCTACTTTTCTCAAAATAACTGGGATGATGTGAAACCTGAAATCTCAACATGCTTCAATGCAGCAACAAGTCATGAAATGTACCTAAACTAGTTAACAAAAACTACTTTCACATTTTAGTAGCCATTTCTGTACCGAAAACTTGTTACTAGTACAAATTCACATGGCTGGACTTTGTAGAAAAATGAAAGTTAAGTTTTGTGATTTTAAAATTCCCAAACCATATTTCCACATAATTTAAAAAAATCTGAGTTAAGGATAATCTTGAAATTCTGTTGTAACTAATACCTATGATTTTGTAGTTTTCCTGAATGAGAGAATTCTGTGATCAGGACCCTAACAGGCTTTTCTTTGCAGAACACAGTGACTTAAGGAAATTGACAACAAAAGTAACGGTAACGGTTACTTCAGCTCCTAGTCAGCGGGGGTAACTGTCTGCTTAAGCCATGTGTCCTCACTTGGGAAGCTTCCTCTGCATGGGAAACTTCCTCTGGCCGAAGAATGGATGCCCAGAAGAAAGCCAGGTGAGGCCATCATCGTCCTTGGCTCCACAGAACCTGAGCACAACCCGCCCCCCCCCCCCCCCCGACACACTTCACAGCCAGAAGCTTTGCATCC
This sequence comes from Dipodomys spectabilis, assembly GCF_019054845.1. NCBI lineage: Eukaryota > Metazoa > Chordata > Mammalia > Rodentia > Heteromyidae > Dipodomys > Dipodomys spectabilis. The sequence continues at coordinate 1,339,158 of NW_024871134.1, forward strand.
ACATTCAGAACATAGTTTTGGACCTCAGAATTTGGCTTGTTTCGAGAACCTGGAGAGGACCCAAGGCAGACCAGTCCAAAGGAAATGTGGGCTGGACAGCAGCCCCAGCTGAGGTGGGAGGAACGCACACACCAGGCTTCTGTGCTGTGCTTCAGGAAGGCGGTACCTGAGCCCCGCATGCAGCTTGAACAACTGAAGGCCACGTGCCTTGATTTCGCCTTAGGCCAAGGCCAGAGGGAAGCACAGAGTTTCTGTGCACAGTGTCTCCAGCAGGGCTAGGAAGGAGAGACCGACCCTCAACCCTCTTGAGTGGAGGCCCAGGCCCACAGCAGCGTGGCCCACAGCCAGACTCAAGAACACCTGAATGAGAAGGTGAGACTGGATGGCACTGAATTTTGATGTGTGCCATCTTTCACACACCCTTGAGCCAGGCAGGCAGCGCTCCCTGCAGCTTCTGTTTTCAATTAATGTGAGTTTACAGTTGAAAAACAGAACACAAATATTTTAAAGCATAATGCCTACATCCACTGTAGATATTGAGGAAAACACAGAGTGGAAGAATCACTAGGAAGGACACACTGGTGTTGATAAACACTGATGAACACACACCGTGTTACCTATAATACTAAACATCAGGCCAGCCACCAGTGGCTCACGCCCATAATCCTATAACTACTCAGGAGGCTGAAATGTGAGGATCAAGGTTTGAAGCCAGCTTGCGCAGGAAAGTCTGTGAGACTCTTACCTCTAATTAACCACCAAAAAGCCAATTGTGGACCTGTGGCTCATGTGGTAGAAGTCCAGTTGAGGGATAAAAGCCATATGAAAGCACAAACAGAGTTTGAGCCTTAGTACTGGTACACACACAGAGAAAGTAAAGACTTGGAACAGAGGTGAGCCAGCCAGCCCTCTCTCCTTTGTCAGCGCTTGGCCGAGCCCATCCTTTCTCAGCCTCTCACTGCCCCCAGTATCCAGACCCCAGCTACCATGCCAGAGATACATACACAGTGATTTACCACACATGGACTCCATTATAAACTAGAAACTTCCCTGTTGCTTTCAAAATGGATTTCCCTGGTGGCCAATCAAGATGAAAGTGTGGTTAAAAAATAATCCAAGTACAATGTTCAGATATATAACTACCAATGTTTAATAATGAGTTATTTCACATAACCAGGGTATCTGCACATAGATGTAACACGTGCGTGCACACACACACATACACACACACACAGGTATTTCATATAACCAAGCACCTCATACACATATACACAAAAGGAAATTCCTTCTAACAAAAATGACTCTAGAAAACTAGGTAGTGTGCCATCCAGAATCATTGGAAGTCCCAAACAATCTTTATTTTCACAATAACAACTGAGTAACTAAGCCAGGCATTGGTGGCTCACACCTGTAATCCTAACTACTTGGGAGGCTGATATCTGAAGATCCTAGTTTAAAGCCAGTCCTAGAAGTAATGTCTAAAAGACTCTAATCTCCAGTAATCACTGAAAAGCCTGAAGTGCAGCTGTGGCTCAAGTGGTAGAATATCAGCCTTAAGCAAAAAGTAAGCAAGGCTGTGAGACCTTGAGTTTAAGCTCCAGGATGCACACACATGTGCACGTGCGTGCACACACATACACAAAACTGAAGAATTAGAAATTCAAAGCCAAGTGAAACACGGTAAGCCCCTCAGGTACCCCTGAGCCCATGCCACCTCTGAGTGTACAGTAATACACATTTCATTGCACATATGTGCACAAACAGGCATATGTGAACACACACCAGGGGGACCCTGGGAAGGGCAACATGTGCAAGTCCCACACTCGCCAGGCTCAAGTGCTCGTGTGCCCAACAGGTGTCTGATAAATACACCAAGTCAGTCTCTTTCTTCATGAATCTCATCTGGAGCATTACAGAACAACAAAGGGAAGTTGGGCATAGAAGCCATTTCTGTTTTTCCACACAGAAGACCATCTGCCTCTTCCTGCACTGACTCCACAAGGCTGCTCATTGACTGAGTTCACCTAGCTGCAACGGGACTCCCGCTCACTGGTATTGGAGATAAGGCCCAACCCACGTGGCTCCAGGAGCACTGAGACCAAGGGGAAGAGCACTGCAAGGGGGGGGGGGCACTGCAAGTGGGGGGAAGGACACTGTGAAATGAGGAGCACTGTGAGGGGAGGAGGGGAGGGGCACTGCAGGGCGGGGGAGCTGCTGGTCAGCTGACCAGACACCTCCAGCTCCCTGGGGAAGGGACCTGGCTGGCTCCACACGCAGACTGCCCAGGGCCAGGGTGATTTGGAGTGGAAATCAGGAGATAAGGTGCAAGTGGCTAATAACGTTCATGGTCTCATGGTTCGGGGGAGGCAGTAACCTAAGACGCAGGCATCACAATGCTCCCTGGAGAACGGCACCACTGAAAATTTTTGTTTATTTTTATTTCATGCTGGCCCTGAGGCTTGGACCCATTCCGGGTCTCACGCTCTCGCTGGCTATTTCTGTTCAAGACTAGCATTCTACCACTCCAATCACAGCTCCATTTCTGGCATTTGGCCAGCTAACTGAGATAAGAGCTTCACAGACTGTCCTGCCCAGGCTGGCTTCTAACCACAGTCCTTAGCTCTCAGCCTCCTAAGTAGCCACGATGACAGGCTTGAGACACGGGTGCCTTATGCTTTTAAGCAAATTATGTGAAATCTCCTTAGAAAAGTTTCCAGATTTCTAGACATTCTCACAGAGTGAGACTAAAGGAGGATACTCTTAGGGTAGGAATACCAAGGCGCAATCCTGTATGTATATAAAATAATACCCCTCGAAACGAACTCCAGTAAATGGAAACAAGAAGTTTTGTTCTTTGTTAATGTTTTTGTTGTCTTTTCCTTTTGTCTTGTTTGTTAATTTTTCTTTGGGAGGGTAAGGAGGGCACAGAAATGGAGGGACAAAGGGTGAACAAATGCAGCAGTGGTACTCACTAGACACCATGTTGAAAATGAATTATACAACTTGTGGGTGGTGATGGGAAGGGAAAAACTGGGAGAGAGCAAGGAAGGGGTGAGGTTGTTCAAAGGGAAATGCACTCTTTACCTGGTTTATATAACTGGAACTCCTCTGTACATCATCCTTACAACAATAAAAATGCATGAAAAAAGAAAATAGTGTTATAGCACTATGAAACATGTAATTAGAAGTGATTGCTTTACTTACAAGGTCTCTCTAATCAGCAGTGCACGCCCCAGTCTGAAGCAGGACTTCCCCCCTTCACAGGATGCCCGCCGAAGGGAAAAGCGCGCTCCCACGTCAAAGCCTGCAGCACATGGAGTGTTCAGAGTGTGCAACGTGCACAGAAAGACTGAGCTTTTAAACAAAAAATGTTTTGTCTTTATCTAGAAACTGAATGGAATCCTGTTGCTTCAGATGAGCAAAATTCCTCCATTTCTTCCCTCTCTCTTTTCTTTCTTTCTTTCTTTCCTTCCTTCCTTCCTTCCTTCCTTCCTTCCTTCCTTCCTTCCTTCCCCCCCCTCTTCTTTCTCTTTGTGTTTTTTCTAGAGCTTGGATTCAGGGTCTGAGCACTGGCCCTAAGCTTTTGTGCTCAAGGCTAGAGCTCTACCATTTGACAACTCCACTTCGGACCTTTTTGGTGGTTTGCTGGAGACAAAAGTCTCATGAACTTCCTTGCCTAGGCTGGCTTAGAACCACAGTCTTTAGATCTCAGTCCCCTCATTGGTGGGGATTACAAGCATGAGCCCCCCAGGGCTTGGCTTATGCTTTTATTTTTATGATGATATTATCTTATTTGGCAATACCAAAGAATCACCTACAGTGTATTGCATATTTAGTGATATTTTTACATAAAATGCTGCTTCTAAAGGGTTACAGTGCTTACCTGAAACATTGAGCTCCTTTCTGCTGATTTGCATAAACTGATATCCCTCCGTTTTCAGTGCAGGACATGTCTTTTCTGTTTAAAAATAAGATTGATTATTTGCATTATGTTTTCTCTCAACTTTTTCAAATAAAACCAAGTCCTACCATACAACCAACTAGAAATTTAATATTAGCCAGGAACTAGTGGCTCACACCTGTAATCCTAGCTATGCAGGAGGCTGAGATCTAAGGATCACAGTTTGAAGTCCATGACACTCATCTCCAATTAGCCAACAAAAAGCCAGAAGCAGAAATGTGGCTCAAGCAATAGAGTGCCAGCGTTGAGCTCAAAAGCTAAGGGGAGAATGCCTAGGTCCTGAGTTCAAGCCCCAAAACTAGGAGAGAGAGAAGGGAGGGAGAGGGAGAGACAGGAGAGAAGAAAGACTAAATGAAGGAAGAAAGGAAGAAACTTAAAAATAAAATGAATAATTGTACTACACCTCAGCGTGTCTGCCACGATTTCAGGCATTTATTTATCCAGTATTTGTAGTGTGGCCTGGTACACGGCACATCCTTGATGTTAGCTATCATTGCTATTATCACCATTATTCCAACATGCTATTTATTTTTACATATTTGACGTTAATTAGGAATATAACTAAGTTTAACAGGTCATTAAACTTTCCAAAGTCTGTTCTGATAGAGGAGAAACAAGTGAACATTTGCTCTATTTTTGGTTGATCATGGGGCCTAAACTTAAAAGTCTGGGCACAGTCCCTGAGCTCTTTTGCTCAAGTCTAGCACTCCACCATTTTGAACTTATGCAGCACCACTTCCAGTTCTCTCATGGTAAATTGAAGACAAAAGTCTCATGGACTTTCCTGACCAGGCTGGCTTCAAACAGTGATCATCAGATCTCAGCCTCTTAAGTAGCTAGGATTACAAGTGTGTGTCACCAGTGCCAGGCTGAATTTAGATTCATACTTCAAGTTTGCACAAAAAATGAATTATAAGTACTCATAACAGTAAAAAATAAAATAGTTCCAATGCAATATAAAGTCTTCATGGGCTAGGAGTACTAAAGGTTTTGTGACTTTTCACAAGAAAACATTATTCAAAAAGTAAGATATTGATAAAAGGTAGGTCATTAAAATTAAAATGTTAATTAATCAAAAGATATTAGCAGAGTAAAAATGGCAGCCTGGGAGAAGGCACTCATAGTACACAGCTCTAAAAGGAAAGTCAAAGATCAGGAGATATTTATAACACATGAATCCCAAACAGGGCACTGCACGCATAATGTAAGATGAGCTCCCAAACTCAACAGGAAAACGATTGGAAATCTTGCTTTAAATGTATGTGGAAGTAAAAGCATTCCATTAAAAAAAAGGATATCCAAATGTCCAATTTGTGCATTAAAACTCTCAACATCATTGGAAATGGAAGAAATGCAGACGAAACCCACAAGAGACAGCATAGATTCCTGCTGAGCACATCAGAGCAGGGACGTGTGGGAGAAGGTGCTGAGGAGGCACCCCTTAGGATCCTGGGAGAACAGCCATCCTGCAGTGCCGGGCTGCTGGAAAGCAACGCCATCACCGGGGCGACTGCTCAGCTTCCCAAAGCTAAGGACACACAAACTCCATGACCTGGAAATTAAGCGACTCCACAAAAGCAATAGCTAAAAGATGAGTGTAGCTGACTCTTTTAGATAGGCCTAAACCTGGAAATCACCTGAAAGTTTATTGCCAGTCACAGGTGACTCACGCCTGTAATTCTAGCTACCCAACAGGCTGAGATCTGAGGATCTAAGTTCAAAGCCAGCCTGAGCAGGGAAGACTGTGGGATTCTTATTGCCAGTGAACCAGCAAAAAGCCTGAAGTGGAGCTGTGGTTTAAGTGGCAGAGTGCTAGCCTTGAGTGAACAAGTTAAGGAACAGCACCCAGGCCCTGAGTTCCAGCCCCAGGACCAGAACATATCAACAAGAGATTAAAGCTTTCTGAATACAATGAGAAAAAAAAAAAGAGGGAACCAATGATATATCGTAAGTAGATGGATGTCAAATATATAAATCAAGTTGATACGTATCATTTCTACTTAACTACATAAATATCAGTTCTATTCCTTTTATATGGACTTCAAAAGCTTATGAAATGATTCTGTGTCCACGGCGGTTACCCTGCGAGGTAGAACAAGGCTGGGATAGAGGTTTGTGAGCATCCTGAGGGAATTCTAGCTTTGATCTGAGTGAACCAGACAGAAGTATGAACACACAGGTGAAAAGCCCTTGTACAGTACATTTAACCTTCGTTGACTATAGCGGGCCTAAGGCCAGCACCATGAAGGAGAAGATCATCTCTTTGAGAAAACGCTGTCATCCAAAAACCCTCCCCAAACCCAAATCCTACTTACATTTTTATAAGGGCTATGAACAACTACAGGTCTATACTTAAGATATATATCATATATCTATCTTACCAATCATTTATGTATCCATCTATCCGTCATCTACCATCTATCACCTGCCTTCCTGCCTATCTGTCCATTCATCTGCCTGCCTGTCTGCCTGTCTGTCCATCTGTCTGCCTGCCTGCTTGCCTGTCTGTCCGTCTGCCTGTCTGTCCATCCATCTGCCTGCCTGTCTCTCTGCCTGCCTGCCTGCCTGTCTGTCCATCTGTCTGCCTGCCTGTTTGACAGATCCATTAGATAATGACAAAACAAATCTCAAGGCAACAGGAAGGAATGAGGGAAGGCATGCGGCCTGCTTTCCAGGGACTTACAGAATATTCAGTAATGTCAAAGTAACAAACCTGCCACTTTGAAATGAATGGACTTCAACTCCTGCAGCACTCCATGTGGTTGCACACGAAGTCTTTTACTCAGGAAAACCAAGTATTGTTTCCTATCGTTAGAGCATGTGCTTTGTTGTAAAAAGCTAAGCGACTTAAATGTTATTTGGGGAGTAAGATTGGAGCCACAAAAACTGGTAGTTTCGTGAATCCTTTGCATAAAAATGGCATAATTTATTTAAATTATGCATATTCATATGCAGTTTAATATTAATGTACCTTAAAGACTCACAGATCAGACTCAAATATTGTATCAGGTTATATTATGTAAAGGCAAATGTAGATGTCCCTAATAAATTCATGTTCAGATGCGGGTGCTGAGGGCTAGGCCTGCCTCCCTCCTAATACCTCCAGGTATTAGGGCTCCGAGAGGGCTGGGTGGGCCTGAAGGAGGCCTAGGAAGCTGACAGGCAGCTGGGCCCTGGTTGAGCCTGGTTCATACCCAAAGAAAATGTGTGCTTCTTTGAAGGTTTTGACCCCTTGCTCCTTCCAAACCTCACACCCCTGAGAACTTGAGAACAAGCAGTCCAGGAAACCAGGGACCAACCAGCCGCTCAGGACAGGGTCTGGGTGAGACCTGCCTCCTAGAACCTGCTTCCCCCCCTCTGCATTCATCATTTCTTCTCAAAGGCATGTTTAAGTAACCGGCAGCATGTTCAGAAATTCAACTTCATTTATGTTTCACTGACAGTCCTGGGGCTCAAGCGCAAAGCTTCCTGCTCTCACTTGGCTTTTTCCACTCAAGGCTGGTGCTCTACCACTTGAGCCACAGCACCACTTCTGGGTTCCTGGTGGTAAATTGGAGGTAAGACTCTCATGGATGATCCTGTTCAGGCTGGCTTTGAACTGATCCTCAGATCTCAGCCTTCTGAGTAGCAGGATTACTGGTGTTCCACCAGCACCCAACTCATTCTTTAGTAGATATGCATTTGCTCCCAGTCTATTCTAAACACATGCTTAAAGTTAAATCTCTTCACACGTGCGTGCTCGCATACACACGCACACACAGTATCATTCTTTGCCTTAATTTCTTAATCACTTGCCATGTTTTCACCTACCGGTATGGCCTCCTACATGTTGCGATCAGATCACACCCTTTTTAAATTAAATTTATTATTAACTGCTGCACAAAGATGTAAAAAAAAATGCTATGTATTAATACCAGGGACATTTTGGAGATGATCTCCAAACCCAGGAAACAAAGCCCAAATAGACAAAAGGGAGGAAGCCCGCTTTCCCTGTCATTGTCTGGTGTCTTCTACACCACTCACATGAAAGCCTGAATTTACTATAGCACGTATGGACACATAGAAATATACTAGTTGGCCCTATATTTTAATGAATTTTCAAATTATTTTTAAACAGTTGAAGAAAGAGGTTCCAACCAAACATGTCAGTTTGTGAATGGTGCATCTTGATCCGTGTCGCCCCTTCCAGGGCTCTCCCATCCCTCCCAGCCCCACCCCTCCCCTCCAGAGACCTGGTTTTGTGTTCACACTGTGCATGGAGTGCTGTGACTGTGTTCTTCCTCCCTTCTCATCTCCATCTGCCCTTCCCCTTAGGCCCACCCATCCTTATTAATTCATATATTTCTTTGTTTATTGCCAGTAGCAGGGCCTGAACTCAGGACTTCATTCTCCCACTGGGCTTTATTGCTAATCATGCTCTTCCACTTGCACCACATTTCTAGTCTGGGGTTTTGCTGGTTAATTAGATATAGAGTCTCACAGATTTTTCTGCCTGGGCTGGCTTTGAGCCTGGATCCTCAGATCTCAGTTTCTTGAGTAGCTAAGATGACAGGTGTGAGCCACAGGTGTCCAAACATACTTTTCATATTTTTCTCCTAATTATTCACTGAAAATATGATGAATTTCCTATCTCTTCACCAAGCCCTAGGACCAGTGACAGTTGATTCTTTGGGTTCCATAGTTTCCAACTGATTGAAACCCAGAACTGTGTGCCTGCTCAGCTGTTCTTAATATTCCTTGTACAGAAACTAAACACATCATTTGACTAGTTGATTTTTTTTCCTTTTGTGCCAGCACTGGGGCTTGAACCCAGGGTCTGGGTGCTGACCCTTAGCTTTTCCACCCAAAGCTGGCACTCTACCACTTGAGGTCTCTTTGATTTTCCTGATTCTAACTATCCATGGGAACACACAGCCTCTCTCTGGAATTCTCACTCCCTCAAAAGCTCAACTGAAACATGCTGAGCTGGGCAGGAGTTCTGCCTGACATTGACAGCGCTCTCTGAGGAGGAGAGGGGAGGTGGGGGAGGGGACGCCCATCAGCCACCCAGGCTGGCATGCTGGCCTTTAGTAAATTGATGGGAGAAGCCTTATGTGCTCTGCATTTTTAAAAGCTAAAAGAGGGACTGGAGGTATGGCTGGGGTGGTAGTGCACCTGCTTGTGAGTGAAAGTGTCAGACCCTGAGTTCAAATCTTAGTCCTGAAAGAAAAAAAAAAGAGAAACTTCAAAGCTAGAACAGACTTTTCTCATTGAAGAGAGGGGACCTCAGAACCCTCACACCCTCCTCTCGGCCTTTGGGGCACGGGTACACATTTCCAGTACACTAGATAAAATAGTGCAATGCTGTGCTGAAGGAAGACAGATGTTCACAAAATAGACAAAGTACACCACACCAGAATATGATGGAAATTATATGAAAATGAGACCAAAGGACAGAAAAAAATGGGAGCACAGCTATTTTAAGAATGAGTTCACAAAAGGTCAGGAAAGCATCTTCAGTGCTTGGCTTTGCTTAAAATACCTAATAATCTTCTCCCTCTTTATCAGCACCTGGATCAAAATACCTGTAGTTACCATCTCCTTCCTCATCAGCACCAGACCCAAACACCTGTAGTTACCACATCTCCCTCCTCATCAGCACCAGTCACTCCCCATCCCCTTCAAGTCTACAAAGGGCATTGTTCAGTGCAAGGACTTTTATATGATACCCTATGGAGCAGAAGGATTTCTAAAACATCCAAAAGAAAACTCTCTGTATGTGAGCATACTTTCTGCTTCCAGTTTAAAAATGAAAACTCTGTCTGTGACATCACTTTCTGCTTCCAGTTTAAAAATGAAGCATTATTAATAAAAGCCACCTTTCAGAATAATAATTTTTCTTCTAATAATTAATAGAAAAATCAACTTATCAACTTACATATACATTGGGCTGATAATCATTTCAATCTAGACAGTTTACACAAAGCATTACTGTAAGTTAAAAAAAATTATCATTTTGCTGGATGTCAGTGGCTCATGCCTGTCATCCTAGCTACTAAGGAGGCTGAGATCTGAGGATTTCGATTCAAGGCCAGGCAGGGCAGGAAAGTCTGTGAGACTCTTATCTCCAATTAATCACAGAAAAATCCAGAAGTGGTTCAAGTCATAGAGTGCAATCCTTGAGCACATGTTCAGGGACAGGACCCAGGACCTGAGTTCAAGCCTCAGGATCAGCAAAAGAAAAAAAAAGAAAGAAGTAAACTCATTTTAATGTTATTTCATCAATTTAATATTTTACACTGGTTTTCTGTATTTTAACACTCATATGATCATTTCATACTTCTACTTAAACCCATTCAGGAAAATAATTAACTCATGTGATTTCTACCATATAGGAAACTGTGTTAAAGAACTGCATAAAGTAAGTTTTAAGATTCTCTAGACTTTTTTTGGTTGGTGGGGGTGGTAGTGGGGTTTTTTTGTCTTTTTAGAGGGTGCAAAGGGGAGGCACAGGAAGGGAGGAGGAGGGTGAATGAATGCAGCCTGGTGCCAGTAGACGCTGTGTAGAAAACGAACCATGGAACCCATGGGCAGGGGCAAGGAGGGAACATGGCGGGAGCGAAGGAAGGAGTGGCATTGTCAAAAAAGAGTATTCACGACCTGACTTATGACATGGTAACTCCCTGCAGAACACCTTAAAAATAACAATGACATTATATTTTTAAAAAGATTCTCTAGCCAGCATTGTGTGCGTGCATGTGTGTGCACATATCTGGTGCCAGTATCGGGCTTGAACCCAGTTCTTTGAGATTGCTCAGCTTGCTTGCTCTGCTAGTGCTCTACCACTTGAGCCATACCTCCAATCCAGCATTTTGCTGGTTATTTAGAGATAGAACTTCTTGGACTTTTCTGTTTGGGCTGGCTTTGAACCATGATCATAGCTCAGCCCTCTGATTACAGGCGTGAACCACTGGCGCCGAGCTATATATAGATTTTAATACAATTCTCTTCCCCGCTTTCCTTGGGCAAATAATTGTACTAAAACCATGACATTCAAGTTGAATTTTATTGTTAGTTATTTTCAGTATGGAAACACAAATATGCTTTATCGCATAATGTCAATATTAGAGGACTTGCTAAAGTAAGAAAAGCAATTAAATGTGTCCTTCAGTATTTGAAAGTTCATATGACAACTGAATCATCCCACATCACAACTGAATCCTACTCAACCCGGTACAGTGTCGCAGGAAATTGCTCAAGATACACTAGAAATAAAGTGAAGTAATTGAAAGGCTTGGTTATCTTCTGTACATGAAGTTTTAACAGGAAACCCTTGACAAACTCGGCGTGCAGGGCTGAAACCCTAGCCTCTCCCTCAGATTTGCTATATTTTATTTTTAGCTGTAATCGCTTCCCTCCGGTAAATGTGAGTGACCACAGGGGCAGGTCTGCACATGAGGAAACCAAAACGGGCTGCCTGCCCTGCACACGGACACGGGGGGATAGGCACGGAGCCCCACGGCCGGCTTCACATCCTCTGGGGACCCTGTGCCACACTGACATCACCAACAAAACAGACAACACACCAGTGTGGAGGGGCTTGGGGACATTTGGAGCTGAGTCTCTTGGGCCCTGTGTGCTGAAAAGACCAGGAGTCCGCACACGCTTCTTCTTTAGAGCAGGGTGTTGCCGTGAATCTTGTTACCATTTACAATGATTTTAGGTGTGTGCCAGTCCTAGGACTTGAACTCAGGGCCTGGGTGCTGTCCATGAGCTTCATTACTCAAGGCTGGTGTTCTACCCCTTGAGCCACAGTTCTACCTCCAGCTTTTTGGTGGTTAATTGGAGATAGTCTCATGGACTTTCCTGCCCAAGCCAGCTTTGAACTGTGCTGCTCAGATCTCAGCCTCCTGGGTAGGTGGGATTACAGGGATAAGCCTGTGATTTTAGACTCACACTTCAAAGGGGTTAATTTGGTACGCATTTTGGTACAAGTTCTGCACAGAGTATGACCTGATTAACATTACGGATAGCAGAGTAAAAAAGCATAACACCCAGTCTGGAAAAATCACACTAAGAAATGCAAGCCAGACCCAGACAGAGACAGACAAAGGACGTGTATTCTCCCTCACACGTCCTGAGACAAAGGACGCCTGGCACCAGAGCATGCAATATACACATGTGATCCAGGAGGTGGGAGGTGGGAAATGAGTCTGGGGGATGGGGTGAGGGAGGGAGAAGAATGATAAAAGGGAGACTGATCACGAAGCACTGGAAATCCTAGTACACAGGAGGCTAAGAACTGGGGAGAGTCATAGCCAGGCTGGCCAGGAAAATCCATGAGACTCTAATCTCCAATGAACCACTAGAAGTGCAGCTGTGGTTCAAGTGGTTGAGTGCTCAGGGACAGTGTCCAGGCCGAGTGCAAGCATGAAAACCTACACACACACACACACACACACACACACACACAGTAGCTGTCTCACACTGACCCTCTAGTTTGAGACATCGTCTACTTTGGAAATGAGTATGAGGAGATTGATGAACTGAACAGCTGTGAATATATAATGTCTGCTTAGCTCAAAAGGTCCTCCAGAAATGTGTCACCTTTGTTTTCCTCCTCCAAGACATTACAAAGCTGACATACAATTAAACCACATTTCCCTTTACACTTTCCATTTGATTTTTCACCTTCCCTAATTAAGATTAGACATGTCCTCATTCATCCTAATTAGTACTGAGTTTCTGTGCTTGTAACATGGCAAGTCATTTTTAAAGGGGAAAACGCAAGGCACTATCACACATCTGCAAGCACGTGCACATGCATGTCATTATAAAAACCAGCAGCACCAAGGGAAGGCTGGCTATACATGATGTGCCTATGAAAAATGAGGCCATTTTAGACGTTCTCAGTTGGCAGTGTGTGAAGGTCACTGGTGAGGAGCAATGGCGTTTGCTCGTTCTGACGGGGAGATTTCATCTGCAGCCATGGCCACCATAACAGGGTTTGGTCTAGTGATTGTGATTAGCTATTTAAGGACTGTGGTGACCCTTTGTAGTCTGACAGAGGTGACTTAGATACCTGATTCATCTCCGTCCATCCCAGAGGTGGAGGCCCAGAGCAGGAGCATCACCAACCAAGGCCAGAGCTTCCAGGAGCCAGAGGGTATCATGGCGCTCGGAGCAGTGGACCTGTAAGGCAAGAAAGGCCACGTTGAGTTCATTGTTTTCTGTCCAACTGCATCCAGAAGATGGGGGCGGTGTTTCACACCTGTCATCCCAGCTACTCAGGAGGCTGAGCTCTGAGGATCATTGTGTAATCCCAGCTACTCAGGAGGCTGAGCCCTGAGGATCATTGTGTCATCCCAGCTACTCAGGAGGCTGAGCTCTGAGGATCACTGTGTCATGCCAGCTACTCAGGAGGCTGAGATCTGAGAATCGTAGTTATAAGCCAGCCCAAGCAGCAAAGTCTGTGAAACTCTTATCTGCAATTAACCAGCAAAAAGCCAGAAGTGGAGCTGTGGTTCCAGTGGTAGAGTACCAGCCTTGAGTAAAAAAGCTCAGGGACAGTGGCCAGGCCCTGAGTTCAAGCCAAGGACTGGCAAGAGAAAAAAAAGATTTCTAAATCTGCAAATAACTGCCGTACTAGTCTTTTTCCCTTGCCCAAAGTTTAGTGAAGAATCCATATGGAATAATTCTGCACACTAGTGTCTAAACAAACTCTTTCTCTTTGAAGAAAGCTAAACACTAAAGCCATCATCTTTCGTATGCTGCATGTGCCAAATTCCCAAAGGTCAGCATTTTAAAATTAATTAGATATTTCTGGATGAATAGCTAGCAGCAGCAATTGCGATATTGAAACTGTATGTGTGGTTCTAAATACCAAACAGCTGTCTGGTGGCTTCCTTCTGAATCTCCATCCCGAGAGCCCCCTGGTCCTCATGCGACCCAGCGAAGCCCACCAAGTTGTTACTTCATGTCAGCTGGGAACTGCTAACACATCAATTCTAATTCAAAAAAGTAAACTGCCACATATTAGGCTAGTGTTCTAACTGCACTGGTGGCTCATGCCAATACTACTATGCTGCTCAGGAGGCTGAGATCTAAGGATCATGGTTCAAAGCCAGCTCTGGCAGTGGAGTCCATGAGACTCTTATCTCTGGTTAGCCAGCAAAAAGCCAGAAGTGTAATTGTGGCACAAGTAGCACAACACCAACTTTGAGGGAAAAGCTAAGGAACAGCACTCAATCCCTGAGTTTTTTTTCACAAATGGTAAATTTTATTATAATAAACTGTGAAATTAAAAAGAAAAAAAAAAGGAGCGGGGCTGATGGATTACAACTATAATCCTAGCTACTCCGGAGTCTGAGCCTCATGGTTCAAAGCCAGCCAGGACAGGAAAGTCCTTGAGATACTTATCTCCAATTAACCACCAAAAAGCCAGAAGTGGAGCTGTGGCTTAAGTGGTACAGCTCCAGCCTTGAGCATAAAAGCTAAGGTACAGCCAGGCACTGGTGGCTTATGCCTATAATCCTAGCTACTCAAGAGGCTGATCCGCAGATAAAGATTGCAGTTCAAAGCCAGCCCAGTCCCCGAGACTCTTATCTCCAATTAACCACCAGAAAACTGGAAGAGGTGCTGTGGCTCAAAGTAGTAGAGCATCAGCCTTGAGTTGAAGAGTCAAGCCCCATGACTAACCAAAAACAAAAAAAAGCTAAGGGACAGTGCCTAGGCTCTGAGTTAAGCCCCAGTACTGGTACAAAAAAAATAATGAAAGAAGAAAGAAAACTCAATCCCTGAGTTTTAACCCTAGTACTACCACACGCATGCGCATGGACACGCGCGCGCGCATACACACACACACACACACACACACACACACACACTCGCATGTACACACAAGCTCAAAACACATGCATTATCTTAAAGTTCTGTGGTTATATTTTCAACTGAGGATTCTATTAGCTAGTAAATCACTATAACATCATATCTGAAAATCGTGGCTTACTCCTGGCTCAGTTGTGAACATGTTATAGAACTTTTTTGAAACCCTATGTATTTATCTACAAATGAGAAGTACCAGGAATAAGTTTTCTAAAGCACAGAGATAGCCAGTGATGTGGCCTAGACATCGTGCTTTCCGTGTTAGTGAACAGCTATTAGCCTGAAAGTGCGTGTCTACCTCTCCCTCCAGCCTGCAGTTGATGGGTACTAGAGACCTGCTCACTCACCATCTGTCAAGTCAAAGGCTGGCATGCAGAGCTGCAGCCTTCATCCATCAGGGGGTGCCTCACCACATGCCCCCCCAGACTGAACCCTATCTTGCCTGTGCACATACATTTATTGTCCACACTCACTCTAAGCTCCAGGGGTCAGGGGTTCTGTCTTCACCACCACCATGCCTAGCATGCAGTGCCTGAAAAAAGGAAACTAACAGAGACACTTGTCAAACATACGTGTTTGTGTGCGTGTGTGCGTGTGTTTTGTGTGTCTATGTGTCTGTGTGTGAGGGTATATGTGTGTGAAGGTATGGGTGTGAACTTAGGGCCTGGGCACTGTCCTTTAGCCTTTTCCCTCAAGGCTAGTACTCTACCATCTGAGCCACAGCTCTACCTTGGCTTTTGCCTGGTCAATTGGAGATAAAGAGTCTCTCAGGGACTTTCCTGCCTGGTGGGCTTCAAACCATAATCCTCAGAATGCTAGTAATATAGCCATAAACCACTGGTGCTCAGGTGTCAAACTTTGAAAGAATAAAAGACTGCCAATCTATAAATCTTAGGATACAATGCAATGTACTACTGGTATTTAATAATTCTTTTATAATTCTTAACTCATTGCAGGGGTCTGTGGCATGAGGATTCTTTCTGTATAGTTCTGACACATCTTTATTGTTTGAGGTTCTCTTGCTCAGGCTCTGATTAAATGACAATTTACTCTGCTAAGCTGGGGACTTTTGAAAAGTCTTTGCTGAAGCCTCATGTAAAGCCCTTTATGTAAAACAGGTGTAAAAACACATGTCCTGAGCCAGGCATTGGTGGCTCACGCCTGTAATCCTAGCTACACAGAAGGCTGAGATCTGAGGATCACGGTTCAAAGCCAGCATGGGCAGGAAACTTCGTGAGACTCTTATCTCCAATAAACCACTAGGAAACCAGAAGTGGTGCTGTGGCTCAAGCAGTAGAGCGCCTGCCTTGAACTTAAGAGTGCAGGGAAAGCACTGAGGCCCAGAGCTCAAGCCCTGACCGACCGACAAAAACAAAAACATGTGTCCTAGATCCTTAACCTCTGCTAGTGGTGTCCTCAGAACCAGGGCCAGCAAAACTGCCAAATTCAAGACTTCCCGTGAAGTCTCTCTTCTTTCCCTTCCTTCCTTTTCTTTCATTCTTTTTTCTGTTCTGGGGCTTGAACTCAGAGCCTGAGCACCCTTAAGGCTGGAGCTCTACCATGTGAGCCACACCACTATGTCTGGCTTTTCGGTGGTTCATTAGAGGTAAGAGTCTTAGGTTTTCTGCCCAAACTGGCTTTGAATCGCAGTCCTCAGATCCATACTTCCAGGTAGCTAGAATTCTAGATGCCAGCCACTGGCATGAGCACATCCACCTAATCTTTCTGAACTCTCCTTTTCCTAATACTTAACATGCTCCCTAGATACCTGCCATCGTCAGGTGGCTTTTTGCCACCCTGGATGCCCGACTGCCTTCCATAGATTTCCTAATTCTTGGCTTTCCACAAACTCCTCTATCCAAACTGGCCAGATTCCTCTCCTGTCTGAGTTAGATGGTAATCAAGTTATTTTTAGTGACACACCTAAGCCAACGTTATCCCAGTTTAGTGTATTGTTCTTCACAGTAAAACATAAGCTTTAGACTGAATGCTGGTAGCTCACTCTTGTAATCCTAGCTACTCAGGAGGCTGAGATCTGAGGACCATCTCTCAAAGCCAGCCTGGGCAGAGAAGATCTTGAGACTTATCTCCAATTATCTACCCAAAAGCCAGAAATGGAGCTGTGACGCAAGAGGTGGATCTCTTGTCCACTACCGGCTAAGCATGCTGGCAGTAGAAGCCTTGACTTTCTTGCAATGAAGAAAGGAAGAAGAGGACACCCAGCCCCTATGGGGCAAACAGTCTCTGGCCAGGAAATTCCAGGATCTTGGATATTCAGAACATGCCTCAACGCAGAGGTGCATACCCACCACGCTGTGAGTCCTGACCCTGCGAGCAAATGCCCAGGCCACACAAGGCCACAACAATGTCCTTTCAAAGTGCAATTCCGAATGCACAACTTTCTCCTCAGGCCTCAGGTCTGTTCTGCAAGGCGTCAGGCCCCAGTTCTACAGACAAGGAGCAAGAAGGACTAACATAGCATACTAGAGCTCATGCAGAGATTCCAGATCTTGAAACACAAATCCAGGTGTTCATGACTAAAGCCTGTGACAATGAACCACCACGGTGTTTACTGAGACAAGAGACCAGCATGTCCTCACATACCTCTACCAACAGAAGTCCTGGTCCCCTCCTAACCAGCCCTCCGTTCCTTCTCAGCAGGTGGAAAGTGCAACTGTGAGCCCCACAGAGGCCCTGACAGAGCCCAGGAAGCTCCAGACCTCCAGCCACCCCTGCCTGTGAGAGACTTCTCATTGCATGACAACTGAAATACAGGCTGTCCGCAGATCTGCGCCCCCACCCCGCCCACCTCCCACCCCTAACACAGGACTCCCAGTGTGCTTTGTCAACTGGAGTAATTCTGGATATTGACGGTTTAAGAGAAAAAAGTCACTTTGCCTTAAACTTCCTCTTAAAATCAAGGACACTACTTTTTTAAAAAAAAGTGCTTTAAAAAAAATCCTGGTGAGCTGGTGTTGGGACTTGAACTCAGGGCCCGGGTGCTGACCTTTATTTAGGGTTTTTGCTCAAGCCTAGTGCTCTACCACTCAACCAAAGCTCTACTTCTGACTTTTTGGTGAATAGCTGCAGATAAGAATCTCACAGCGTTTCCTATCTGGGCTAGCTTCAAACTCTTGTCTTCAGATCTCAGCCTCCTTAGCAGCTAGGATTACAGGCATAAGCCACCAGCATGTGGCTTAAATATTCCACCTAAATCTATACGTAGGTGCAGGAAACACAATAAGCAATCCGAAATTTCATTTTTCTTTCATCAACAGGATGGTGTTCTGTCACTGTCTTCCAATGTGCCCATTGTCAGACTTACAGCAGTGGATCTCTGTAAAAGAGGTTCCCAGGACCGCTCCAAACAAAATGAGCAAATGCTAGCACTTGAACCCTGACACAGAAACAGTGGGAAGAGGAGGAAGAAAAGACAGCATACAGAATGGTGGGCTCTCTAGATAAAACCACCAGAGGCCTGTGAGTACAAGACTCAGGTAAACCAAATGAAATCTACCCTTGGAACACGAAGAAATGTACCTTGTATAACCATCACCTCACATTGTATAGAGATCCTCTCACACTGTGTAACAGTCATCTCACACTGGATAATGGTTATCTCACACTATGTAACCATCATGTCACACTGTATAACAGTCATTCACACAGTATAACATATCTCACAGTGTGTAACAGTCATCTCACATGGTATACAGTTATCTCATGGTGCATAGAGGTGGTCTCACACTGTATAAGTCATTTCATACCGTACAACAGTTGTTTCACAGGGTGCAACAGCTGTCTCACACTGTATCAGTCATCTCAGTGTTTATCAATCATCTCACACGGTGTATCAGTCATCTCACAGTATATAACAATCATCTCATAGTATATAACAGTCACCTCACACTGTATACCTATCATTTCACACTGTGGACCAGTCATCTCACACTGTATAAGCAAGCGGTCATCTCACAGTATATAACGGTGGTCTCACGGTGTATACAGTTGTCTTACAGTACATAATAGCTGTCTCACAGTATGTAACAGTTGTCTCACAGGTATACAGTCATCTCACATAGTATAACAGTCATCCAGAGCACTGGTACTGCAGAACATGTGGAGGGATAGAGGGTTAGCACTATCATCCAACTGGGAAATTGTGAGAGAAGTATATGTGTGAGAAGAGAGGGAGAAGATGGACCAGGACATGGCTGTCAGGTGAATAGTAGTTCAACTTTGGGGAAAGCTGGAGTATCCTGTGCACTGGCTGAAAAAAGCCTTGTGCGCTGACATTCTTTATGAAAATGAATGCTGCATGACGAGATGGATCATTTTCACTCCACCCTCAATGCACTCTAGTGAATACAGAAGCCCATCAGGACAATCTGACACAGCTGTGAATCATGTGAGACTGTAAACAAGGAGAACAGCAGGGCCTGCTCATCTGCTCCTCTACCAACCTTGACACCATTTTTAGGGAAGCTACAACAGTGCACAAACTATTTGGGGGAAGAAATAAAAAAAACAGCCGAAAAGCCGAACATGCAGTTAAAAACCTAAGCCAAGAAGCAGACAAGCATACCCAAGAGCTCCTATCTCGATGGCACGGAAACTTTCAATTTCATCACTGATGTGAAGAGTTTGCAGAGGTCTTCTGCAACTTAGAAAAGCTGAAGGCTGGTAGCTTAGGTAGCTAAGATCTGAGGATCGTGGTTCAAAGCCACCCTGGGCCAGAAAGCCTGTGAGTCTCTTATCTCCAATTAACCACCAAAAAGTTGGATGTGAAGGTGTGACTCAATTGGTAGAGCATCAGCTTTGTGTAAAAATGATCAAGGATAGTGTGCAGGCCCTGAGTTCAAGTCCCAGCACTGCCACACACACCCACAAATTGATCCATTGACCCTTAGCCTCTTCTCCTGCACTGGGCCTGCCCATCCCTCTCCCTCACCTCCAGGCCTGTCTTACCAGGCCTCTGGCTGGTAGGCCTCCCCTACTTCTGCTACTTCTCTACCAGGCCCTTGTCCTTGCCCGGCTGCCTCTTGTGATGTAGCACCAGTCCCATTTGTCTTCCCAGAACACTTTCACAGTTCCATATTCCTGTTACCTTTTTATCCTTCACTTGAACTTCCATTCACACCAATTAGCTCTCCCTCATAGTTCCCATCTCCCAGTCTCTACTCCGGGTGCACTGGACATTTCTGCCCGCCCAGAAAATGACTGTTGTAGCAAGTGAGATTTACACTGTGGGGCCAGAAAGTAGATGCTGATGGAAAATCTCCATTTCTGGAGAACTCCATGGGCCTCCATCTGTTCTGGATGGCTTCCTAGGATAATAAGGCCTCAGATACAAATACAGTCGTGTTTGGTTCCCCTTCTTTGTGATATTTCTCTCACCTGCCCAGGGTGGGTGACTCCGCTGGGGCAGCCATGACCCCCTCCCACCTTTGCCAGGAAACCTCACTTAGATTCCTTCCACGTGGACAGATCAGTCTGCACAAAATCTCAAAGAAGAGCCTGGCAGTTTACTCATCCTCTGTGTGTGTGTGTGTGTGTGTGTGTGTGTGTGTGTGTGTGTGTGTGCGCGCACGAGTGCGCATGCGTGCATGCATGACACTTGCAAAGCAGTAGAGGCTTGAACTCAGGGCCTGGGTGCTCTCCTTGAACTTCTTGGGTCAAGGCTGACACTCTAACCCTGAGTGACAGCTTGATGTCTGGCTTTTTGCTGGCTAATCCTGGCTATGGGAGATAATCCTGCCTGGGCTGGCTTCGAACTGTGACCTGAGGATCTCAGCCTCCTGAGTAGCTAGGATGACAGGCCTGAGCCTGGGTGGCCTCTCTTTCTCTGCCTCCAGTCCCCTCAGGAGGATCTTAGCTTCCTCCACAGGCCCGGCCTTCCTTCCCTCTCCATGCAGGCCCCGCCCTCCCTTTCCCCCCAAGGAGTCACTGCCACCCACAGAACACAGCATCACCCCTAGAGGAGTCTGCCTCCACAGCACCTGCATGTGTGCAGGCCAAGGGAGTGGCTGCAGCCGGGCTCTCCACCAGGGGCTCTCCATGGGACAGGGGCCGGCCTAGCCGGCTGGGAGCCCTGGGCCCTCCAGCACCACACTGGAGGCCATTGCTCTCAGCTGTCCTCTAGGAGGGGAAGAGCCGCCCAGCAGCCAACTTCACCCCTGCAAACCCTAGCAGAGGTGCAGGCCCCAGGCCACCCCACCTCCAGCTGCTTCTGTGTCAGACCTCCCCTCCCTGGAGGAACTTGGAATGGGGAGGCAAGGAGGTGCAGCCCTGGGGGTGTGTGGGGTTGGAGTACAGTGAAGGTATGTGGGGTGGGGGTGCAGTGAGGGTACGGTGGGGCTGGGGGTACAGTGGAGGGTGTGGGGTTGGGTGCTGTGGAGATGTGCATGGTTGGGGGTGCAGTGGGGGTGTGTGGGGTTAGGGGGTGCTTTGGGGGGGTGGGGTTAGGGGGTGCAGTGGGGGTGTACGGGTTGGGGTGCAGTTGGGGAAGGCGGGTTGGGGTGCAGTGGAGATGTGCGAGGTAAAGGGCACCGTGGGTGGGGTGTACGAGGTAAAGTATGCAGTGTAGGTAATGGGGTAGGGGTTAAATGGGGAGAGGATCCGTTACTTTTCCATTCCCCAAAGCTCACGCGTGGCTCTCAGTCTCTCACTTCAGTTCCGGTGGTCTAATTTTGTCTCTTCGAGTTCCAGCATAGCTGCCCCCCAGCATTGCATAGCTGCCCCGGTCTAACTGCCCCCCAGTCTAACTGCCCCCAGCAAAGCTGCCCCCCAGTCTAACTTCCTCCCAGTCTAACTAAATGCCCCCCAGCACAGCTGCCTCTTGGCTCTGAGTCCACCGTCCCCGAAAACCCCACATGCACCTTCCACCTCTGCGAGGAACGCGGCCTCCTGGACCCGCAAACTTCCCGACCTCAGGGAGCACGGGGCGGAACACGGGGCCGGCGGGACTGGGGTCGCGGCGCCGAACGCAGGACGCGGGGCCGGGATGCGGATGGCCCGGGCCCTGCCGGACCCCAGCGGGGCTCGGGTGGTGAAAGAGCGGGGTGGACGTCCAAGGACCGCGGGGAAAGGCGCCCTGGGACGCCGGCCCCGGCCCGGACCCCAGGCCCGGCCCCGACCACGACCACGACCCCGGCTCCCGCCGCCCCCGTCCTCATTGCCCGGCCCCCGCCGCCCTGTCCCCGCTGCCCTGTCCCCGCCTCCTCCGTCCGCACCGCCCGGGTCCGCACCGCCCGGGTCCGCACCGCCCGGCCCCCGCCGCTGGCACTGCCAGTGACCTCGCCCCCGGAGCACAGCGCAGCCCGGGACTACAACGGGGCTGGGGGCGGAGAGCTGCGGGCCGGGACCGGCGCGAGGTGCGGATTCAGCGCGGGGGACGCGGGGCGATGGTGCGCGAGGGACGCGGGGCGCGCGCGCCTACCTGGATCTGCGGTGGAGCCGCAGAGCGCGGACCCGCGGGGCGCCCGGCTCGGCTCCTGGCGAGCGCGAGGTCGCTCCGCGCCGGAGCGGGCCGGCCGGGCCGGGGTGGAGCGGGCGCGAGGCGGGCGGCTCGGGTTCGGGTAAAGCGGAGGTCGGGCGGCTCGGGTCCAGGTCCGGGCGGGAGGCGAGGGTTCGGGTCCGGGTAGAGCGGGGGGCGGGCGGCCGAGTCCAGGTCTGAAGCGCCCCGCGGATGCGCTGTGTGGCCGCGTTCTCCGGCTCGGCCGGCCCGCGTCCCCAGCCCCGCGCCCCGCGCCCGCAGGTGGACGGCGGGGCGGGGCGGGGCGGCGTCCTCGCCGTCCCTCCTCCCCCGAGGCCGGGCCCCTCTCCGGAGGGGGGGCCGCCTCCCCATCCCCCGTTCCCCCATCCTCTCCCTCCCTTTCCTCCCCCCTCTTTCCCCTTCCCCCCTCCTGCCGGGCCCGCGCGCGCGCTCACTGGTCTGCACACCAGCGCGTGACGTCCACACTTTCTCCGTGTACCGGGCTGCGGATCTTGGATTTGAACTCGGAGATCGTTCAGTTACCAAAGACATTTTCTGCGGATCTCCACCGGAGGGGCGTGTGCAGACATACCCGAGGGACACGCGGGTCCGTGGGGTTGTGATGTGTGTGTGCAGACAGACCCGAGGACACGCGAGTCCGCGGGGTTGTGATGTGCGCGTGTGCAGACCCGAGGACACGCGTGTCCGGTGCTTGTACAGTGTGCGTGTGCGGACTCGCGTGCCCCCGTGGTCAGCGGATGGCTCGGGTCCGCCGTGCCCGCGGGCGGGGCACAGTGTAAACGATCGGAAGTAGCACTTCCGGGAAGTTTTCCAGCACAGCTCTGCTCCGTTGGGACTCAGTCTGCGGAGGACCCGTCACGCCGGTTCCTGGCTAATGAAGACGAAGTCCCCAGACCTCGAGACGGAGCTGAGGCACGGGGCGGGCCAGCGGGCGGGGCGTGGGACTGGGCGCACGGCGGGGGGAACTGGGCGCACAGCGGGGGGGCTGGGCGCAGGGAAGGGGCTGAGGGGGGCGCCTATGCCCGGGGCGGGCATGGGACGCGGCCCCGCCGGCCGAGGACAGCCCGAGTTCCTATCTCCGCCGCGCGAGCCGGAGTCACTTCCCTGGGCCTCGACACCAGCTGGTGGCTTCCTTCCAGAGGACTCCCGCACTCATTTTCTGATGGTGGTGGAAAGAGGCGGAGGAGGGAGGGGGAGGAGGAGGGGGGCAGGGGAAGTATGAGGGAAGGAGAGGGAGGGAGGAGGGAAGGAGAGGAAGTAGGGGGGGGAAGGAGAGGGAGAGTGTCCAGTGAGTCCCGGGGTCCGAAGCCCTCGAAAGCCCTGAATCGCGGCCTCACTGTCTTGTGAGCGATCGCGTCTGATTTCCTAACGCGGTCGCCACCTCAGAGTTCTTCTGGCATGGATGGTCTGCCTCGTTAATCAATTGCTGAATTAAAAAGTGAGCTGGACTAAAGCCCCAGCTTTGCTTCTCCACCAACGTATTTCCGTGCGTTGGTAATCAGTGCTACTTCAAGGGTGGTTTCCGACGTGTGCCTAGCGTGCACACGTTTATTATCTGCATATCTGCATACCTGCCCATCTGCAATCTGCATACCTGCACGTCTGCATGTCTGCACGCCTGCATATCTGCAAGTCTGCACATCCGCGATCTGCATACCTGCACGTCTGCATATCTGCGCGTCTTCCCAAACATTTTAAAGACACTCATAAAACGAGCGCACATTCGTTTTCAGCTCAAGGTCTCCTCGCTGTGCAGCAGGACTTTCCTGACCCACGTAGCGTGTGTCGGACAATGAGCACTCCGCGCGAGAACAAGTGATCATGTACTTGACGCGCTCCACTCTCGGTGACCCGACCTCGGTGGCGGCGCGGCGCTCGGTGCTCGCGGTTGGGGGTGTCGCCCCGGCCACCTTGATGACTGCCATTCTGCCTTCCCGGGGCTCCCCCCCCCCCCCCCCGCCCTGCCTCGCCGACCCCTTGCTGAGTTGAAGCGGGAGTCAGGAGTCCCTTTTCCTTCCTGGCCTAAGGCCTGGCCGCGCAGGGCGGGGCGGGGGATGCGGAGAAGCCGCAAGAAATCGAGAACCGGTCTGGCTTCCCCTTCCCGCAACAGCAGGGCCCCTCGTGGCCAGCTCGGCGTGTGCGCGTGTTCTGTGTGCGTGTGCAGGTGGGTGCGTGTGCTGTGTGCACGGATGCTGTGTGCGCATGCGGGCGTGTACAGGTGTGATGTGTTCGCGTGTGCTGCGCGTGCGGGCAGGTGTTTGCGTGTGCTGTGTGCAGGTGTGGATGTGCTGTGTGCGCGTGTGCTGGGTGTGCGAGTGTGCTGTGCGCGCGTGCGGGCCTGTGCGTGGGAATATTTACCTTTTCTAAAGATTTCAGAGCCCGCGCTGACACGCCGTGGAGGCGAAGTTAACCCCGGGCTATGCGCACTAGCCGGGGCTGGAGGTGCTGGGCGCAGAGCGGGTTGCGGGGTGCAGGGCGGGGCGCAGGGTGGTGCGAGGAGCCCAGGGCGGGGGGTGGGGGGGAGCGGGGCGGGGCTCAGGGTGCAGGGAGGGGCGGGGGGGCAGGGGAGGGGCGGGGGGGCAGAGGAGGGGCGGGGCGCAGGGTGGGGTGCAGGGGGCGTGGTTCAGGGCCGGGTTGGAGCGCTCTCCCCGGGCCCTGCTGCTGCTGTTCCCTCTGACCCTTCTGACCCCTAGTGCCCGCATCCTGCGTGCGCCTGGCATGTCCCGCGTGCCCATAGCGTGCCGGATCTCGCTCAGCGAGGCCGCTGGAGAGCACGGTCCTTGCGGTCCTTGCGGCCTGCAGGAGGCCTTGGCTCAGTGGAATGGCTGGCGCTGCAGCCTCCAGGGCCGCTGGGGACCACTCCCTGTCTGCTCCCCATGCCGCTCCCCAAGCTGCTCCCTGGCCTCTTGGGACCGGCCATTCCCACAGGGCGCTGCAGGGCGGCCTAGGCCTTGGTCCCTGGTCTCCTGAGCCTCCACAGAGAGCATCCTGGCCTCCACTGCTGGCTCCGGAGGGGAGGAGGAGGGGGAAGGCAGGGCGACACCAACCACGCCCCTGACTTCCCTCCAAGTGCTGGCCAGGCCTGTGGCATCACTTCGCATGTCATCCCAGGCCTGTTGTGTCACTTTGCATGTCATCCCAGGTCTGTGACGTCACCCTACGTGTCATCTCACGTCTATGATATCACTCCCTGTGACACTCCTGATCTGTGACAACATGCCATGCCGTGTGTCTCCCCAGGTCTATGGCATCACCAACATGTCAACCCAAAGTCTGTGATGTCACCCCGCCTCCAGGTCATGGACACTGGAAGGAAGTGCAGAGCAGCATGGGACGGTGAAGCTGGGTGTTGATGTGATGAGTTCTCAAATCAGTTGAAGCAGCAGCACAAGAGGAACGTGCACAGGAGGAGTGCGATTGATGCACCAGGAAAGGAGAGGTCAGAGCTAAGCAGGTGCATCACCAGTGCAGGAAGATGAGAGGCCAGAACTAAGCAGCAGCACCGTCAGTCCAGAAGGAGATGAGAGGGCAGAACTAAGCAGGAGTACCATCAGTACCATCATCAGCAGGAAGATGAGAGGGCAGAACTAAGCAACAGCACCATCAGTGCACGAAGGAAATGAGATGTTGAAACTAAGCAGGAGCACCGTCAGTGCTTGAAGGAAATGAGAGGTCGGAATAAACAGGAGCACCTTCAGTGCAGGAGGAAATGGAGGTCGGTATGCAGGGAACCCAGTCGATTTAGTTGGTGTGCACAAATGCACCTTCATGAAGAGCCATCCCTCAGTTTTATACTTGGGAAAGTCAGTCTCAACACACCGTGGGTGAAAAATAACTCCAGCCTTCAAAACCTGGCTTAGCTGCATATGTTAAAAGTTTAATAAACTAAATCATAAATCACTCCACACAGTAACTGTTAGGGCTATAGAGATTCCAATTTCTCCATTTTTCAATCCATAACATAAAGTTTCTACAGCAAATACATATCACCACCATAATAAAATATAACAAATATGACCTCCTGTGGGTCCTATCTAGCATACAACTAAGTTGGCTGGTCTTAAAGAGAGGGAGGAAATTGGCCATCCAAGTATTAACGTCAGTCACTCCAGGGGTGTAGTCTAGACAAAAAAACACTACGCAACTTAAGCCATTTTTATAGAATTTCATAATTTCACTAAGTAGATAGTTATTAAACCATCAATTCAATATATGTCTTCAAGTGCTTCTATAGCAAAGTACACAGAGATAGTCCGGTGTGAACCCAGCTTCCCTTCATGTTTGTAAGAAAACAGAACACATGACAACACACAAAACTATAACATAAAAAGAAAATGCAAACCTGCAACAAACAAGGCAGACATAAAGTACTAAGAGAGTTGAGAGTGAGAAATCATATCCAAATTGGTAGCATGCAGGTTAAAAATGTTCAGCAGAAGATGAATGTAGTTTGTTTACATGATTGAAGACAGAGCAATTGGACAGACCTGTTGACATTGAGAGGGGGTAGGTTCTCAGGAAGAGCAATAGGGAGTGAATTTTATGGGGTTATGCAGGTGTGGGGTATGCAGGTGTGGAAAAGTCCTTTGAACCTCATGTATACCACTAATGTATGCTAGTAAAAAACCCTCAGTACTCAAATACATCTATGTCCTGTCGCCATAATACATGTACTTGAAGGCCACTACACAGAACCCTGTAACTAGACTGAAGCTTGGAAATAAATTATTTATTTGTGAAATGTTTATTGAAAATGCCAACGAAGAACAATGAAGACAGAAGCTTTCCTATTTCCTGGGTTCCTTTTCCTGGAACCCGAGGCCTTGCACAAGGTCACTTCATTGCACATATACAGTTCCCTTAAATATCCATCCCGCTCTGCGGCACAGTGACATCACAGAGGTGCTTGTCTGTCACCTACTCAAGTTTCTGTCTCCAGATGAAATGGGGAAAGTCCTGAAACAGGGCCAGGACATCTCCACCTGACCCCGGACACCTCCACCTGATCCTGAAACATCACCCCTGGCCCGAGACATCTCCACCTGACCCCAGAACAACTCCACCTGACCCCCATCTCCACCCCTGACCCGGAACATTACCCCTGACCCAGGACATCTCCACTCCTAACCCGGAACATCTCCACCTGACACAGGAATATCACCCCTGATCCCAGGACATCTCCACCTGACCCCAGGACATCTCCACCTGACCCTGAAACATCACCTCTGACCCTGGAACATCACACCTGACCTGGGACATCTCCACCTGACCTGGGACATCTACATGCCTGTCCCCCATCTCCACCTAACCCCCATCTCCCCCCCTGACCCAGAATATCACCCCTGACCCGGGACATCTCCACCTCTGACCTGGAACATCTTCACCTGACCTGAGAAGATCATCTCTGACCTCGGGACATCTCCACCTGGCCCTGGAACATCTCCACCCCTGACCCCCATCTCCATCCCTAACCCGGACATCTCCACCTGACCTGGAAACATCACCCCTGACCCTGGAACATCACCCCTGACCTGGGACATCTCCACTTGACCCAGAAGATCTCCATCCCTGACCCCATCTCCTCCCCTGACCCCCATCTCCACCCCTGACCCCCATCTCCACCCCTGACCCCATCTCCACACCTGACCCCATCTCCACCCCGACCCCATCTCCACCCCTGACCCCATCTCCACCCCTGACCCCATCTCTACCCCGACCCCATCTCCACACCTGACCCCATCTCCACCCCAACCCCATCTCCACCCCTGACCCCCATCTCCACCCCTGACCCCATCTCCACGCCTGACCCCATCTCCACACCTGACCCCATCTCCACCCCGACCCCATCTCCACCCCTGACCCCATCTCCACCCCTGACCCCATCTCCACGCCTGACCCCATCTCCACACCTGACCCCATCTCCACCCCGACCCCATCTCCACCCCTGACCCCATCTCCACCCCTGACCCCATCTCCACGCCTGACCCCATCTCCACGCCTGACCCCATCTCCACCCCGACCCCATCTCCACCCCGACCCCATCTCCACCCCTGACCCCATCTCCACCCCTGACCCCATCTCCACGCCTGACCCCATCTCCACCCCGACCCCATCTCCACCCCGACCCCATCTCCACCCCTGACCCCATCTCCACCCCTGACCCCATCTCCACCCTGACCCCATCTCCACCCCTGACCCCCATCTCTACCCCTGACCCCATCTCCACACCTGACCCCATCTCCACCCCTGACCCCCATCTCCACCCCTGACCCCATCTCCACACCGACCCCATCTCCACGCCTGACCCCATCTCCACGCCTGACCCCATCTCTACCCCTAACCCCCATCTCCACGCCTGACCCCATCTCCACTCCGACCCCATCTCCACGCCTGACCTCATCTCCACCCCTGACCCCATGTCCACTCCTGACCCCCATCTCCACCCCGACCCCATATCCACCCCGACCCCACCTCCACACCTGACCCCATCTCTACCTCTGACCCCATCTCCACGCCTGACCCCATTTCCCCCATTTCCACCCGACCCGGGACATTCCCCCTGCTTGGCCCAAAGACTTGGGAACAAGCTCCTCCAAGACTAGAATTTTGTCTTCTCACTGTTAGTAATGCAGCCGGGTGTTCAGTATCATACAGCCAGCACAGGGCCTGGAGGACAGCAGGGCAGGAGCACAGGGGCTGGGGGGGGGGGGGGCGAGACCTCGGTGGCTGGGGGGGGGGGGACTAGGGAGGAGCCTCGGGGGCTGGGGGGCTCGCGGTCCCAGCCTGTGTGGAGGCCGGGGCCTGAGGACTCTGCGGAGGCCAGCTTGGTCCGCTGGGCCTGGCATTCTTACCCCAGTCACACAGAAAGCACCAGAAAGCACGGAGGTAGAGCTGTGCTCCACTGGAGAGTGCCACCCGGAGCAGAAACACCAGGGAGCCCGCAGAGCAGCGAGTTCAACTCTGACACCCGCACAAAGAGTAGAAAACATAGCCAAAGCCAACAGAGCCTGGCTCAAGAAGCAGAGTGCCCGTAGAGTGGGTGCAAAGCTTTGAGTTCAAACCCAAGTTCAGAACAAGAGAAAGGGGGGAAGGCAGGGCTTAACTAGCAATGGAAACTGAGTACTTGATGTGGTACCTATACATACACCATACATTACATATCATACATGTAGTATCATCATATTATATATGATACATGTAAGGTGTGTCTCATATATCATACATGTAGTGTATGTGTATATAGAATGTATTATACATGTGGGCTGGGAAGGTGGCTCAGTGGTAGAGCGCTTGCCTTGCATGCATGAGGCCCTGGGTTCGATTCCTCAGCACCACATAAGCAAAAAGAAAAAACCTGGAAGTCACTGTGGCTCAAGTGGTAGAGCGCTAGCCTTGAGCTGAAGAGCTGAGGGACAGCGCCGAGGCCTAGAGTTCAGGCCCCACGACCAGACCCCCCCCCCCCAAAAAAAAGAATGTATTATACGTGTATAATACACGCACTGGTCCTAGGGCTCAAATGAACTCAGGCCTGGGCTTGTCCCTGAGCTGTTTTTGCTCATGGCTAGTGCTTTCTCACGTGAGCCACAGCTCTACTTCCAGCTTTTTGGTGGCTACATGGAGACTAGAATCTCATGGACCTTTCTGCCCAGGCTGGCTTCGATCTATGATCCTCAGACCTCTGCCTCCGCACCGCTGCTGCTGAGGTGGCTGTCAGTGTAATGTGTTTTCATTTTTAATGCTAGGAACAAGAAGAATTTAACCAAAAATGTCGTCCCATTTTAACATCTTTAGATAGACACAGGAAAACATCCTTTTACACTTATTCCCAAACAGCAAGATGTGATCAAAAGCTAATCCCTTGGCTTCGGACAAGACCAAAGAAGCCAATGCATGCTCAGGACTTTGATCTCCACGGCTCCCCAGGGGCGCAGTCTGCAAGGAGAAAGATCTGAGCTGACCTCTGCCCCAGCACAAAGAAGCTTTCATGGAGGGGCAGGATGGCAGGACAGACCCTTCCTTTCCACCCACATTCCTCCTCAGGAATTAAAGCTCGCCTCTAGAACATGACCACAGGACAGACGGCTGATCTGCGTCACAGCCCAGCTCCAGACCCACGGGGCACAGAGCAGCAAAGACCGAGCCCAGAGCTGCGGCTGCTCACTAAAGATGTATCTCCGGTAATCAGATTAGGACCGAAGTAGGAGGAGCAGGGAATGCCCTGGTCCTCCATCTAGCATCCTGTTCTCTTCTAGGCAACTATTGCTGATTTGCTCATTTCCCGGTGGCCACCTCATCTCCAGGTACGCCATGCCTGTGCTTTGTGCCCGTGACTTATTCCGTAATGTTATCGGATTTATTCACAGTTTGCTTTTATTGTTGGTTGGAGTTGTTTCATGCCAGTGCTGGGCTTTGAACTCAGGGCCTGGACCATGGCTCTTAGCTTTTCTCATGGGCAGGCATTCTGCCTCTTGAGCCACAGCTCCTTTTCTGGCTTTTTGCTGGTTAATTGGAGATAAGAGTTTCACAGACTTTTCTGCCCGAGCTGGCTTTGAGTCTCAAGCCTCAGATCTCAGCCTCCTGATTGGCTAGGATTACAGATGTGACCCACTGACACCCGGCTACAGGTACTTGTTAACACAGAGACCTCAAAATACATTACTTACTACATGCAACATGAGAAGAAGGCTTTGCAAAGGAGTGGGTGTTTGCACACGTGTGTGTGTGTGTGTGTGTGTGTGTGTGTGTGTGTGTTCTGAGGAGAATGTTGAATAATTCAGCATGGATTTACAGAACCTTCATAAAGATCAAGTACTATAAAAAATTGGAGAGCGGGAACAAGAGCAATCAAATGCTACAACATGCAAGCAGAGCACATGCCCAAGCTGACTGGTATAAAAGGTGCAGCTGGCTTTGTTAATACCAGGTCGTTTACAAGGGTCGAGCATTTCGCTTTCTGTTTTAATTGGATATATGAGAGAAAATCATCAGTAAGAAGTTTCTAATGTCGCTCAACGTTTATTCAGTGTGATATACGTGTAGCTTATGGATCTAAAGACACACATATCTTATTTTGACAAATATTCATTCTGTGTGTGTACGTGTGGGCATGCACACATGCAGTTCTGGTGCTTGAACTCAGAGCCTAGGCACTCCCCTTTAGCTTTTATTGCTTAAGGCTGGCTTGCATTCTACCACTTGAACCACAGCTCTACTTTTGGCTTTTTGGTGTTTAATTGGAGATAAGAGTTTCATGAAATTTCCTGCCCAGGCTGGTTTTGAACTGTGATCCTCTCCTCAGTAGGTAAGTGTGCAGAATTTGAGCCCCTAGTGCCCGGTTCAGATATTTGTTCTTTGCTCTTTTTACTTCTTTGGGGACAAGCATCAAGATTCCATGCTCCTTACATGAATTATGTTGGGAAAATGAAGATGAAAATAATTCCAAATCTTTCTCTGTTGCTTAAAGTTTAATAGTTACAGATGTGGAATGCTTCTTCAGGATGAAATATATGCACGCCAGTGCTTTCATGGCCCAACAATACGTTCACTCAGAAGACTGCACCGAGGCTGGGAGCTAATGAGCCACGCTTGTTATCCCAGCTACTCTGGAGGCCGGGATGGGAAGGACCAAGGTTCAGAGCCAGCCTGGGCAGGAAAGCTCCTACAACTCTCCTCAGACCAATGC
Source organism: Dipodomys spectabilis (assembly GCF_019054845.1). Lineage (NCBI taxonomy): Eukaryota > Metazoa > Chordata > Mammalia > Rodentia > Heteromyidae > Dipodomys > Dipodomys spectabilis. The sequence goes on from NW_024871134.1 coordinate 1,371,159, forward strand.
TCTCCCGCCCTGGCTGGAGGACTGCAGTTCCAGGTAGCCAGACAGAAAGGCCAACAGAAGGGGGCTGGGCAAGGTGGCCCTGAGGCCTGGAGTTGGTGGGTGGAGGCTTGGGGCTGATCTGGAGCAGGACACAGGCTCCAGTTTCTCCAAACCCCAGCAGGCTACTGGCAGGTGGCCCAAGAGTGCAACTGAAGGCAAGCCAGAGGCCCTGAGTTTAAATCCTCGATTACAAAGAAGACTGAACTGAAATTTGGTAAAAATTGTCTCCTGATCACTTAAGAGAGTTGAAATTCCCAGGAAACATTATCTTAGGATGCATCCAACTTTCATTTATTCAAAGTTGCCTTTTTTTTTGTACCATTGCTGAGACTTAATGAGTCCTGACCCGTGGAACTTTAACTCAAGGATGACAATCGACCACTTGAGCCATAGCGCCATGTCGGGCTTTTTGCTGGCTCGTTGGAGATAAGAGTTTTACTTTTTCCTGCCCAGGTTGACCTTAATTCTTAGACCTCAGCCTCCTAACTAGCTAGGATTATCGGCATGAGCCATGGGCACCCAGCTATTGGACAAGTGCTTACTGAGGGCTGCTTTGTAGCAACAGGCATGACGGTGGTCAACAGAATGAATCTCCTTCTCTTATGGCATCTGTACCCTAAGGGAAGGGAGGGGCAGTAGCTGGAAACACAAACGATGATTTCATATCACGTGACACCTGCAATAGCGGAGACAAAGCTGGTTGGGGACTGTGTTGTGCTGGCTGGTGCAGCAGCAGCTTCTCTTTCAGGAGGGGTGTTCAGGAGACCTCATTGCAAGGGCTGTGTTTGAGCCAAACCCACAAAGAAGAAACAGGTGGGAGGGGAGAAGACTGCAGGCCGTAGGCGTGCTGAGATAGGACTGTGTTTTGGTGTGTTTTAGAAGCAGCACGAATGGGTGTGCCACGGAGCTGAACTGAGCCAACAAGGAGGAGAGCAGGGAGAGTCTGGGTGCTGCGTCCCCAGGCCACAGAACACAAACAGGTAAAGAGAGGCCAGTGCCTGCGCAGGCCTGCACATCTATTTCTATGGCAAAATTCGTTCTAGGCTTTCTAGCTCTCGTCCTGTGGTTCACTGGCAGTATCCACAGACTGTCCGTGTAGAAGAGGAATTCTTAAGTGTTATTTTAAGAAGTTTGCCTTTGGGCAAAGGGTTTGGCATCCTCCTGCATACGGAGTCCCAGCTGGAGGAAGACCCATACTCCAGTCTTGGGACTCAGGACCTATGTCAGGCTCAGACCTGGGAGATTTCCTAAGCAGTCTAGCAAGGGAAAGCCTCCTGCTGTCCTGTGTGTGCATGTCGATCTCCACTCAATGTGGAGTGCTGGTCCTGGTGCAGCCTTGAGCCAAAGAGCTCAGGGACAGCATCCAGGCTCCAAGTTCAAGTCCTATGACTGATGAAGAAAAAGAAGAAGGGGAAGGAGAAGGAGAAGGAGGAGGAGGAGGAGAAGGAGGAGGAGGAGGAGGAGGAAGAGGAGGAGGAGGCGGAGGAGGAGGAGGAGGAGGAGGAAGAGGAAGAAGAAGAAGAGGAAGAAGAAGAAGGAGGAGGAGGAGGAGAGAAGGAGGAGAAGAAGAGGAGGAAGAAGAAGAGGAGGAGGAAGAAGAAGAAGGAGGAGGAGGAGGAGGAGGAGGAGGAGGAATAATAAACCATGCTAGTCCTAGAAGAAAATACAGAAGAATAGCTCCAGATGCTGATCTTGATAATACATTTTTTGTGTCCCTCCAAAATCTCAAGCTATAAGAGCACCAACAAGTGGGGCTGCGTTGTATAGCAAGAGAAACGATCAGAATGAAAAGGACCGTCTGTAGTTGCAACAAAACATAGCAAGTGATAATATACAAAATGCTATGCAACTCACACAGCGCATTCCTAAAGACAAACCTGTATTAACAAATGACCTGAGTAGGAATGTGTCTGAACAGATATTTTTATCTGGATAAGCCACAGTCTGAAGACCCACCTCCCAGTCGCGACACACAAACCACAACCACAGTGAGATTCGCTTCACACCTTGCAGAGTGCTATTATCAAAAAGTCAGGGACTAGAGGTGCGTTTCAAATGGTAGAGTGTTTGACTAGCAAGGTCAAAACCTTGAGTTCAAACCCCAGTACTGCCAAAATAGAAAATAAAAGCAAGAAGCCACACTCCCAAGTGAGCAGTGCGGCTGTGCAGACCTTCATTCTGTGGATGGGAACGTAACTTGCCAACAGCACAGAAATCAGCGGGAGGTTCCTCCAACATGGAACTAGAAGTCCCTGAGACACAGCACCCCCTCAGTTGGGTCTACACTGCGAGTGGAATTAAATTATCACTTATCTGGAGAGTAGAAAATCCATACTCCCACGTCCTTGCTGCGTGGCTTTCCATCACTAAGCCATGGTGGGCTTGGCAGGTAAACGGAACAATTGTGGTATTTATCTATTGTCTAGAATAGAACTTAAACCTGTACAAAGAGATACCGGTCATTTGTGAAGTGGGTAAATCTGGAGGACTTTTTATTAAATGAAATGAGACAGACACAGAAGTAAAAGAGATGCATGACTTAATTTATATGCAAAAGTTTTAAAATAAAAAGTTGAATAAATAGAAAAAAGAGTTTGCCATGAACAGAGAGAGAAGAAATGGGAAGAGGGTCATAGGTCATAAATTTGAAATCAGGTAGAGCGATGAGCCTGATTGAATTTCTAAGATGCAATGCGAGGAGTGTAATGGGCAGTATTCTACACTGAAAATTTGCTGAACACAGATTTTAAGTTCTTAACACACACACACACACACACACACACACACACACACACACACCCGCAAATATTCAACAGGTAGCTATGAAAGGGTGATGAATATATAAATTTGCTCATTTCACTGTGTTCATATATCAAAACATGTGACAGCCAGGCACCAGTGCTCAGAGCCTGTGATCCTAGCTACCTAGGAGGCTGAGATGTGAGAATCTCAGCTGGAAGCCAGTCTGGGCAGACAAGTCTGAAAGACTTTTATTTCCAATTAACAATGAAAGACCCAGCAGTAGAGGCGTAGCTCAAGTGGTAGAGGACCAGCCTTGCATGACAAAGCTAGCAAGAGCTTGAGGTCCTCAGTTCCAGCACCAGAAGTAGTATAAAAAAGGAAAAGAAAAAGAGAAACAGGCTTTATGCCTCAAATATACAACAAGCATTTAAATTAAAAAATAAATGAACAGTGGTGGATATTTTTTAAAAGCCCTAAAAGGTCAATAAAGGAAACAAACTACACAGTGCTTTTGTGTTTCAAATCTCAAAAGATACAAGTGGAATTCAATGGCTGATAGACACTGAAGCAAATACTTTTGTGGTAGTGAGAAAAAATGGTAACACATTTATATAGCCAAAAATAGAACTAGCAGTTATAGACCTGAGATAAAATTACAAGGACTATAAATCTGTATCCTTAATGGATCCTGTTGGGATTAGGGAATAAATCTACATATGATTTATGCTTTTAATAGTTCTGGGATTTCTAAGGAATTTTTTTTTTCCTTTTTTCAGGATTTATTCCTGCGTCATCCAGCATTACAGTGATGTTTGCAGGGTCCTTCTGCCAGGCTGTCTGAGAATCACCTGTTCAGTGTCTCTGAAAATGAGAAATCCTTATTAGCACATAGATCAAAACATAACCTGTAGCCGGGCGCCAGTGGCTCACACCTGTAATCCTAACCATTCAGGAGGCTGAGATCTGAGGATCACAGTTCAAAGCCAGCCCAGGCAGCAAAGTCCTGGGACTACCTCCAATTGACCACCAAAAAAGCCAGCCGAGGAGCTGTGTCTCAAATAGTAGACTGCCAGCCTTGAGCAAAAAACAAAAGCTAAAGGACAATGCCCAGGCCCTGAGTTCAAGCCCCAGTACTGGCACACACACACACACACACACACACACACACACACACACACACACACGGCACAAACTATGCATCCGTGTGTGTGTGTGTGTGTGTGTGTGTGTGTGTGTGCATGCATGCTTGTACTTGTGGCCTCTGATAAGTAGATGGTAAGCCCTGGTGCTAATTATTTCAGAGCGCACAGCAGCAGGAAGGGGGGAAAATGGAATTAGAGGTGAATGTGGATGTGGATGGAGGCCTTTTATTAGCGGTGTAAGTCTTGTTGACTGCGTCGAGAGCCGCATGATCACACTGCACCACAGCTGAGCCATGTGGGTGCAGCCATGAGGAACCCGGGGCTGCCTGTCAGCCCTCTGCACAGGGCCCTGCTGTCCTGTTTACAGAGAAGACCAGGGGCTTGGGAGAAGCGGTGTGTCGGACAGACTGGACAGTGCAGCATTGGTTACTGGGGTGGGTTCTGTTTTCCCACTGCACCTTGGTGGTTTGGATGGGTGCCATTGGGGGGGGCGGGGGGAAGGGAGCACCGCTGCACAGGCCGCCACGTCCGCAGAGCTGCTTCCTACCGCACAAATAAGCAAGGTTCTCCTGAAGAGCAGACAGAATTCAGAACGGGGTGTGAAGTAAACATCCTAAAAAGCTTGATGTAAAAGTCCTGTCACATACTGGAGACACTGTAAAAAAAACACAATTTTTAAACAAAGAGAAACATTAATCACAGTGAAATTTGAATTTTTGCCAAATCTAAATAGAAAAATTGGGGTTCTTTTTTTTTTTTTTTTGCCAGTCCTGGGGCTTGAACTCAGGGCCTGAGCACTGTCCCTGAGCCTCTCTGTGCTCAAGGCTAGCGCTCTACCACTTGAGCCCCACAGTACCACTTCCAACTTTTTCTGAGTAATTTATTGGAGATGAGCCTTTCATGGGGGCTTTCCTGCCCGGGGCTGGCTTTGGACCATGATCCTCAGCTCTCAGCCTCCTGAGTAACTAGGATGGCAGGTATGAGCCAACAGCAAGCTGCAAAAGATGTTTTAAAAGAATGTTTCATACAGCCAGACACTGGTGGCTCATGTGTGTAATCCTAGAGGCTGAGATCTGAGGACCATGGTTCAAAGCCAGCCCAGGAAGAAAAGACTGTGAGACTCTTAGCATCAATTAACAAAAAAACAAAAAACAAAACAGAAGTGGAGTTGTGGTACAAGTAGTAGAGCACTGAGTTCAAACCCCAATGCCTACACCAAGAAAAGGAAAAAGAAAAGAGAATGAGGAGGAGGGGGGAGGCAGAGAAGGAAGGGAGGAGGAGGAGGAGGAGGAGAAAGAGGAGGAAGGGGGGAGAAGGAGGAAGAGGAGGAGGAGGAGAAAGAGGAAGAGGAGGTGGTGGCTTAATAGGACAAAATGTACTGCATTTTCACAATCTATAAAGAATAGAAATGGACCATGGTGGCTGAGAACTCATGGCGTGGAACACCTGCATTTCTTTGTGAGCTTGTGCGCATACAGGACGCCCTCTGTGTGAGGCCCCCTGCCTCAGTGGTGTTCTCTGTCTTTCTGGGTCAGGCACACATTCCACATTGGTCTGGAGAGAAAATGAAGCAAGCAGATGCTGGAACTGTGCGGCCAACCTGCTCCTGACCAGGCCTTAAGAGCAACTTTGGCTGTGAGCCAGGAGCCCACACACCACTGGGTATCTCTGCCCCATATTGGAGCCAGCCCCTCACAGCCAGATCTCGGGGTCCTGGCCTGGCCTGGCCTGGCCTGGGGTGATGGTTCTCAGTCCTGGTCAGGGGCCTTGTGCTTAGTTGTCCTTCAGTGTCCTGCAGTTCCCAGGACAGTTTCGCAGGTTCTCACCAGCGAATGTTCAGTGGACAAATCTTTAGACTCAGTAATTTATTGAGGGCCTAGAGGATAGGTTGGCTTCCAACTGGGCCAAGGTCCTGGCTGTTCCGGAGGCCCCAGGGCTGAGGTCCTGGCTGCTCACAGAGGCTGAGGGCTGAGGACTGAGGTTGGAAGCCAGCCCAGGCCAATGAATCTGCCAGACTCTGATTTACAATTAAACAGCAAAAAGCCAGGACTAGAAGTGTGGCTCAAGTAGTGCAACACCAGCCAAGAGCCAAGTGAAGCCCTGAGTTCAAGCCCCAGTACACACACATGCGCACATACACACGTGCACGCACACGCGTGCATGTGCACGAACACACACAGGCAGGTTTTGATGGCCAGGTTGGAAATCTGGAGAGTCAGCGTCAAACCGGTCAGCAGCCGCTTCCCACCGTGTGGACAGGGCGGGATGGGGAGCCGGCCGTGTGGACCTGGCCTGCGGAGGCAGGGGGTTGGGGGTTGGTGTGAGCATGCCTTCCGGGCCATTGCGGAGTGGGTGCGCGCCTTTGGGACTGTGCCTTTGGATCTGCAGCTGTGGCTGCTGTGTCCACGGAAGACAATGCAGGGGCAGGCGGCCCCGCAGGAGGACGGCGGCACGCGGGCCTTGGTGGCCTTCCCTGCTCCCCTGAACCCAGAGGGCCCGCGGGATGGGGCGCCCAGGGCCCGTCGGGATGGATGCGGCGTGGATCCGCCCTGGGCGCTGCGCGGATGTGGGTGCTCCAGGCCTGGCTCCCTGGTCTGGCTGTCCACAGGCCGCACACTAGCTGAGACGGAGGCCAGGCCCCCGGGGCGGGCGTGCGCACTGCGGGGTCACCATGAACACGCGCGGGCGGGCGGTGCCAGAGCGGGGCGGGGGGGGGGGGGGGGGGGGGAGGGCGTCAACCGGTGAACACGCGAGCGGAGCCGTGCTCAGAGCGTGGGGGGGGGGGGGGTCAACCGGTGAACACGCGAGGACCGAGCCATGCGCACTGCGGAGTCCTCGGTGAACAGGCTCCATGGAGCCGTGCACAGAGCGGGGTCACCCGAGCACACAGAAGTAAACGCATGTCCAGGGCTCCGCCCGGAGTCTTCTGGCGCTTGCAGTGTCCTCTGCCCGGTGCCTCCTTCTTTCTTCTATTCACAGAATCCCTGAGAGGGAGATGAGCAGAAAGGGACGCTGTGTCTTCCCACGCCATGCTCTGCACACGCGCCCTGTCCCTCCCCTCACCGTGCTCCCCGTCCCCCTCACCATGCGCCCCGTCCCCCCCACCATGCATCCCGTCCTCTCACCGTGCGCCCCATCCACCTCACCGTGCGCCCCGTCCCACCACACCGTGCGCCCCGTCCCCCCCCACCGTGCGCCCCGTCCCCCCCCACCGTGCTCCCCGTCCCCCTCAGCATGCGTCCCGTCCCCTCACCGTGCTCCCCGTCCCCCCTCACCGTGCGCCCCGTCCCCCTCACCGTGCTCCCCGTCCCCCGCACCGTGCTCCCCGTCCCCCCAACCGTGCTCCCCGTCCCCTCACCGTGCTCCCCGTCCCCCCTCACCGTGCTCCCCGTCCCCACTCACCATGCGCCCCGTCCCCCCTCACCGTGCTCCCCATTCCCCCTCACCGTGCTCCCCGTCCCCTCACCGTGCTCCCCGTCCCCTCACCGTGCTCCCCGTCCCCCCTCACCATGCGCCCCGTCCCCTCACCGTGCTCCCCGTCCCCCTCACCGTGCGCCCCGTCCCCTCACCGTGCGCCCCGTCCCCTCACCGTGCTCCCCGTCCCCTCTCACCGTGCTCCCCGTCCCCTCACCGTGCTCCCCGTCCCCTCACCGTGCTCCCCGTCCCCACTCACCGTGCTCCCCGTCCCCCCTCACCGTGCTCCCCATTCCCCCTCACCGTGCTCCCCGTCCCCTCACCGTGCTCCCCGTCCCCCCTCACCATGCGCCCCGTCCCCCCTCACCATGCGCCCCGTCCCCCTCACCATGCGCCCCGTCCCCTCACCGTGCTCCCCGTCCCCTCACCGTGCTCCCCGTCCCCACTCACCATGCGCCCCGTCCCCCCTCACCGTGCTCCCCATTCCCCCTCACCGTGCTCCCCGTCCCCTCACCGTGCTCCCCGTCCCCTCACCGTGCTCCCCGTCCCCTCACCGTGCGCCCCGTCCCACCACACCATGTGCTCCGTCCCCTCACCGTGCTCCCCGTCCCCTCACCGTGCTCCCCGTCCCCTCACCGTGCTCCCCGTCCCCACTCACCATGCGCCCCGTCCCCCCTCACCGTGCTCCCCATTCCCCCTCACCGTGCTCCCCGTCCCCTCACCGTGCTCCCCGTCCCCTCACCGTGCGCCCCGTCCCACCACACCATGTGCTCCGTCCCCTCACCGTGCGCCCCGTCCCCTCACCGTGCTCCCCGTCCCCCCTCACCGTGCTCCCCGTCCCCTCACCGTGCTCCCCGTCCCCTCTCACCGTGCTCCCCGTCCCCTCTCACCGTGCTCCCCGTCCCCCTCACCGTGCTCCCCGTCCCCCCTCACCGTGCTCCCCACCCCCCTCACCGTGCCCCCCGCCCCCTCACCGTGTGTCCCGTCCCCTCACCGTGCCCCCCGCCCCCTCACCGTGCCCCCCGTCCCCTCACCGTGCTCCCCGTCCCCCCTCACCGTGCTCCCCGTCCCCTCACCGTGCTCCCCGTCCCCTCTCACCGTGCTCCCCGTCCCCTCACCGTGCTCCCCGTCCCCTCACCGTGTGTCCCGTCCCCTCACCGTGCTCCCCGTCCCCTCACCGTGTGTCCCGTCCCCTCACCGTGCTCCCCGTCCCCTCACCGTGTGTCCCGTCCCCTCACCGTGCTCCCCGTCCCCTCACCGTGCTCCCCGTCCTCTCACCGTGTGTCCCGTCCCCTCACCGTGCTCCCCGTCCCCTCACCGTGTGTCCTGTCCCCTCACCGTGCTCCCCGTCCCCCTCACCGTGCTCCCCGTCCCCTCTCACCGTGCTCCCCGTCCCCCCTCACTGTGCGCCCCCCCACCGTGCTCCCTGTCCCCACACACCGTGTGCCCCACGTCTGTCTTCACTGTGCGCCCCGTCCGTCCTCACCGTGCACCCTGTCCGTCCCCTCACCGTGCGCCCTGTCCCCCCACACCGTGTGCCCTGTCTCTCCTCACCGTGCGCCCTGTCCACCAGCCTAGCCGCACCGGAGACTGCGACTCGAGGACCGCGGTTCGAAACCAGCCTGGGCGGAACAGCTATGCCATGAACCAACAAGCCAGAAATGCAGCTGTGGCCCAAGCGGCAAAGCGCTAGCCTTGAGCACAGAAGGTTCAGAGAGTGCCCGGGGGCTGGGTTCAAACCCCAGGGCAGGCACGCGCGCGCACGCGCACACCTGCACACGCACGCGAGCGCGCGCGCGCGCGCGCGCGCACACACACACACACACATCTATGGAAGAAAAGGGAGAAGTCCGGTCCCGCTGAGCCCTGCAGGGCTGAGAGCGCCCAGGGCTGACGTGAAGATTGACAGGTGTCTGGCGCCATCTAGTCCTGCGCGCTGAAACTGCAGCCGAGCTCTGATTAGAGGAAGTGAAGAGGGAGGGAGGGAAGGAAGGATGAAGGGAGGGAGGGAAAGAAGGATGAAGGGAGGGAGGGAAGGTGGGAGATAGGTGACTATAGGTCTTTCTGTGTCTCTGCGTCCTAGCCCTCCCTGCCCGGACCATGGTAACACCAACACATCTGATTAGTATTCAGAATGAATATGAGATTTCTTCTAAAATATGACATGATTTATAGTTCGTTAATTAAATATGCCTATGTTGACAGCATTTATTGCATTAGCATAAAAGAATGTGAAGTGTGAGAAATAGAAATAAAAATTCCATTAGATATAATAGTTCATACAACTTGTGGGTGGGGACAGAAGGGAAAAACTGCAGGAGAGAGAAGGAAGGGGAGACATGGTTCAAAAACTCACTCCCTGACTCATGTGGCTGTGCCCCTCTGTAATCACCTCTGCAGCAACAATGACATATATATATATATGTAAATAAAGAAGTAATATTTTCAGTTCCCCTCACAAGCATGGTGCTATATTTATGATATCAGTGATTTCTTAATTTTACATAATATACCAGCTGTAATGACATGTTATCAAAGTGAAAGACTTTATCTGAGAGAAGCCAAACACATAGAAGTTAATTACATTGACTTCTAAAACGCAAAAATGCCACAAGATTATGCTTCATACTTAAATTATTTAAGAAGTGTGTTTGGAATTTATTTTGCAGTATTACCAAGCTGTCAAAGGACACAGCTATTTCTCAACATGTGCAGATATATTCTGTGATAGCAGGAAAGATTTTTACTGCATTATCCAAGAAATAATTACACAAATAATCTATAGCAGGAAGAATGGTTCACTATTAGAAGGAACTTGATATCACTATGAACTTTATATAAAGCCATAGAAATAATATGAGAAGCAGGAAACATTTAAGCTCTGCATTATGCAAATGGCTCCTGGGCACACCAATTATGTCTTGTGTGAAGTTCTAAATAGAGCTTGTGGGGGAAACGTTACATAAAGAAGTCGTAGACACCATACTAGAATTCTAGATACTGAGGAGCCTGAGATCTGGAAGATCATTCAAATGTAGCACAGGCAGAAAAGCCCATGAGATTCTACCTCCAATTAATCAGCAAAAGTCCAGGCTGGAGGTATAGTGGAAGTGTTAAGAGTACCAAGGAAGCAAACTGAGAAAGAGCACAAGATCTTGAGTTCAAGTTGGCACATGTATGGCACAGGCTGGCACACGCACACGTGCACACACACAGACATACGCACACAGTAGGGGCCACACCAAACTCACATTATCCCATGGTTTAGGTGCAGAGTCAAGACAAGACTGCACACATCTCTCTCACTTGTTGATGCCTGAAACCTTGAATAAATAAACCATTTTTGGCTAGAGAGCACCCATAATTCTAAACCGGGGGGGGGGGGGGAGGGAGGGGAGGAAAATCGAGCCTCATCCTGTATACCAGAGTTGGAAGAGAGTCTTAGTTTTGTTACTTTTCCCGGGGCCCTGCTAAGACTCTCTCTAGTTCTACAACTCAACAGCCTCAAACTGAAATCTATGATGAACTTTACATTGTAACACTGTGATATGTCTGTTATATATCATGGTGTCATAGTACAGGTCACTAAAACATTGAATTTTGGGTAGAAAGACTAGGGAAAGAAAAGAGTGAAAATGCATCATGTTTACAAAAAATAAGGGGTAGAAATCCCTGTTATTTTTCTCTGTTGGTGTGTGTGTGTGTGTGTGTGTGTGTGTGTGTGTGTGTGTGCGCACGCGCACGCCAGTCCTGAGCTTTTTTGCTCAAGGCTAGTGCTCTACACTTGAGCCACAGCTCCACTTCTGGCTTTTTGGTGGTTAATTGGAGATTAGAGTCACACAGATTTTCTTGTCTGGCTTTGAACCTCAGTCTTCAGATCTCTACCTCCTGAGCAGCTAGGATTACAGGTGTGAGTCACCAGCACCTGGTTTCTGCTAATTTCTTGAAATGTCATGCCAGTTATTCTGAATTTCCCAACATTCTGATGACATTAAAACAGTGAGAGAATCAAAGTGTTTGGCAGGAGAACCGAGAGTCTTGAGAAGCCAGAGAATGAGGGATAAATTCTAGAGAGCAGAAAGATTATTCAGCACAAGTCTCAGCCAAAGACAAGCAGAGCTAAGACTGAGTACTAAATTTTAAGATGAGCCACAGCTCAAGCAGGTGATTGCCTCTGAGTGGCTTGGATGAGGGATGGACACAAAGATGACAGCAGAATTGTTGCCATCAAACCAAGGTTGCGTATAAAGGTTGAACACAACTTTGTGGAACCAAACAGAGTTAACATTATACAGAGTTTTACCAGATTCCAGAATTCATCATCTATAATGTAAAATTACATAGCATACCAAAACACAGTGAATTTTCAAGGGAGAATTTCAATGGAAATTCTAAGGCAATCCAGATCTTAGAAATATCAGACAAGACTTTACAGTAGGAAAGCTCAATGTTTTTAAGATGAATGGGAAGCTAGAAGTTTTCAGGGGACAGACTTTTTTTTTCCGGTCGTAGGGTTGAACTCTGGGCCTGGGTGCTGTCCCTCAGCTCTTCCGCTCAAGGCTAGAGCTCTACCACCTGAGCCACAGTGACACTTCTGGTTTTCTGGTGGTTTATTGGAGATAATAGTTTCATGGACTTTTCTGCCTGGGCTGGCTTTGAACTGTGATCCTCAGATCTCAGCCTCCTGAGTAGCTAGGATTACAGGTGTGAGCCATTGGTGCCTGGCTAGGAGACAGAATTTTGTGAATGTTCTTTTTCCTTTTGTACCAGTACTGGAGCTTGAACTCAGAGTTCAAACTCTCAATTGGCTCATTTGCTCAAGACTGATGCTCTACCACTTGAGACACATTTTCCACTTTCAGGTTTTTGCTGGTTAAGTGAAGATTTGAAGCCTGGGCTGGCTTTGACCTCAATCTTCAGATCTCAGCCTCCTGAGCAGCTAGGATTGCAGGTGTGAGCCTCTGGTACAGATGTATTGTGAAGGGAACCAGGACAAGGGGCTGGAATTTGAATCTCTGAAGATTGTATCAATACTTGGCCTGTGTGCCATCTTGGGAGATAGACAGATGAACACAGTTTTAAAGAAAAGCAGTGATTCCTTGATATGTGTTGGGATTTGGAATTTAGAAGCTTCTACCCAACGCTTGATAGTCACCAGAGAAGCCTGGAGCTCAGGAAGTAGAATATGGTTCTGAGAATTTTGGAAGTGGAGCTGGGTATTGATGGCTCACGCCTTTAATCATAGCTACTTAAGAAGAGAGCTAGAGGACCTCAGTGTGAAGCTAACTTGGGCAGAAACATCCACAAAACTCCATCCTCAAAACAATCAGCAAAAATCCTGGCTGGAGTTGTGATCTGAGTGGTAGAATACCAGCCAAACAAGCAAGCTTGAATGAGGCACTCAGTTCAAACCACAAGGCTGGCAGAAAGAAAGAAAGAAAAAAGAAAGAAAGAAAAATGTGGCAGCTGGAGTACCCCGAAAAAGGCAAACCAAGCAGATGGCCTGTGGTGGAGGCGGAGGCTGCATGGTGCTTGGGCCCCAGAACAGGGAGCTGGCTCAGAACCAGGATGCGTGGGAGTGACAAGCTGGATGGATATCACAGCAAGAGAGATAACAACTCTCCTATAAATAAGCTCAGGAAGAAAGAAGACAAGCACAGGAGGCTGTAGGGAAAGGAAAGACCAAATACATCAGTAAGGGGCAAGCCAGAACAATCCATCTAAATAAAATAACTCCTTCACAAAACTGGGTTCCACCAGTCATGTCGCTCTTTTTGTTTTCTGGTGTGTCTATGTAGAGACACAGAGAGAGACAGAAAGAAAGAGAACTGATGTTTGCACTTAGGACCTGGGCACTGTCCCTGAGCTTTGTCACTCAAGACTAATGCTCTACTACTTGAGCCACAGCTCCACTTCTGGCTTTTTTTTTTTTTGAGGTTAATTGGAGATAAGAGTCTGATGGCCTTACCTGCCTGGGTTGGCTTTGAACTGTGATCCTCAGATCTCAGCCTTCTGAATAGCTAGGATTACAAGTGTGAACCACTGGTGCTCAGCCTCAATTCTCTTTTTGCTTGGTCCTTCCACTCAAACCGTGACTGCTGCCTGAGAGAGACCTTCTGCAATGGTGGAGTAGCCCTCCCTCATGCCTGAAGTCTGAGTCAGCATTTTATTTCAGATTTCTGGTTTATTTAGAAGCAGCAGCTCCTGGAATCCAGAGGCCTACTCTAAAGCACTGAAGGCCACAGCTAAGGTTCTCCACTTTGAATTTCAGAGAACAGGAGTCAGGGATTGATTCTAGAATATCCAATTGTCTCCTACCCAGAAACCACCTTTTCTCTACTATGACTTTTAGAAAGGGGTAGCATCGACCAACCATAAAAGCTGGGTACCAGTGGTCCACACCTGTAATGCCAGTAACTCAGGAGGTTGAGATCTGAGGATCCCAGTGCCAACCTGGGCAGAAAAATCCATGAGACTCTATATCTAAATTAACCACCCCCCAAAAACTTGGAAATAGAGCTGTGGCTCAGTGGTAGAACATCAGCCGTGAAACAAAAACTAAGGGACCGACCACACACAGGCCCTGAGTACAAGTCCCAGTCCCAGCCATCCCCCCCAAAAACCCTCTATCATGAGTGTTTTAGGTTTTTAGAGTGATTACTTCACTCATTCATTCACTTCATAAGAAATTATGAATAACTAGCTTCAGGCCCAGAGGTCTTGTGAAAGAAACAAGTAAGTAATGAGACCATTGTAGAATAAGTAGCCTCAGGCCCAGAGGTCATGTGTAGGAAACAGGTAAGTAATGAGACCATTGTAATACAGCACAGCAGTGTATATGCTGGCTAATGAGTACCGTGCTGTGCAATTACTTTATAGGCTCTATTAATTAGCTCCTGTCTGTTGTCACAAAGGCAGTTGCCCCGAGACTGTCTCAAGTCATATGGACATTATTAAAAAGCTCCATGCAGAAATGAGCAAACTACACGTGGAGCTCATTTTGGGTCCTGCAAAACTAGAAATGGCCCCAAAGAAGACCTGCACTCTTCTCTGGCAGGGCTGAGCTTCCCAGGCTTCAGGAGAGTCCTTCAGAATCTAGGGCATGCTCACCACAGCCTTCCCTCTGGTGTCCTTTGTGCTTGCCGATTACATTTTGGATCACCTTGTCTTTCTGATTTTTTGTTTTGTTCCAGTGTGGGGAGGTTGATCTCAAGAACCCGTGTTTTCACTGGTGTTCCAGCGTGGGGGTTATCTCAGATCCCGGTGTTTCCACTGAGGGCTGATGCTCTAGCAGTTAGCCACCACTTCTAGCTTTTTGGTAGTTAATTGGAGATATGCTTCTGATGGCCTTTCCCTTCTGGGCTGGCTTTGAATCATGATCTTCCTATCTCATCCTTCTGAGTAGCTAGGATTATAGGTATGAGCCACTCTGTAATAATTGTTTTGCAAAACAAAACATTTAATAATTGAGTCCTCTAAATAAATAATTTTGTGTAATTAATTTATGTAAGTTAATTTTATATAAGCATAGGTTGAATCACTGGAATCATTTAAAATACCATCTGAGCACTCTTTTGCAGTTGACAGTTCATTTACACTAAGGTCAGATGACAAGCTGACTGTATTTTTAAAAAAATGAAGTGGGAGTTGGGCATTGGTGGCTTATGTCCATAATCCTAGCTGCTTAGGCAGTTTTGGAGTTCAAAGCCAGTCAAAGCAAAGTTCAAAGCAGGTGGCTCCAAGACACTCTTATATCCAATTAACCACCAAAAAGCTAGAAGTGGGGATGGGAATGTGGCTTAGTGGTAGAGTGCTTAGAGTCTAGTCTGCATGAAACACAAAAAGCTGGAAGTGGTACTGTGGCTCAAGTGGTAGAGTGCTATCCTTGAGCAAAAGAAGCCCAGGGACAGTGCCTAGGCCCTGAGTTCAAACCCCAGGACTGGCAAAAAAAAAAAAAAGCCAGAAGTAGAGCTGTGTGTCAAGTTACAGAGCCCCAGCCTTGAACAAGAAAGCTAAAAGATAGTGCCCAGACCCTGAATCCAAGCTCTAGTACTGTCATATTCACACACAAAATCTACGAAACTTCCTAGAACCATGTGAATACATCAAGGTGTATGTGGGTCATTAAACCTGAGGTTTTAGCATTAAGCCTGCCCTTGCAGTGAGGCAGACAAGTGAGAATGAGAGAAAGGTCTAAAAGGGACTTTGAAACAGCTTTATTACTCAAATCACTCTGAAGTAATTTCTCAACAGACTGAACACAGATTTCACTTGCTCCTAATGATGTTTCTTTCATTAAATCTAAGACTGGGTTCTGAGGAACCCCAGAATCCTACAGCAAAGGTAGTCTTAAAAACTTGAATTTTTATATGATTATCAGATGATTCCAGGACGAGAAAAAGTGAGCAATACTCATCAGAAGTGGAAGAGTTCCCTATTTTGTATACAGCACTATAATTCAATACCAAATACATTTTAGCATTATAAAGATTGGCCAGATATGTCTTAGCAAAGAAAAAGTAAGTTTATTATTTTGGTTCTTATCATGAGATGCAGAGGAGATTTCTAAAAGGTTCTTATCAACTCTAACACCAAAACTCATCTCACAAACAGGGTATGATGGTTCAGACCTGTAATCTTAGCGCTGGCAGGCTGAGGAAGCAGGAGTCTGAGTTCCAGGCCAACTTGAGATATATAGACAGATGGTATCCAACTCCCCACCCCCCAAATAAGAAGTGGTCAGGGGGATACATGCTTCACGTGCTTATTTATGTATTGGTAAAAAATAACTTTAAAAACCAAAGTTTGGCGTACTGTTGGTTATGTCTTCTCTTCCCTAAGGTCTTGTTTGTAGCTACACTGGCTTTTGATTTGGCATAGTTCCTAATGTCTACTCCCTAAATATTATTGTAACAGTTTTTAAAATGCACTAGATATGGAATCAGTCTTACTGAGGTCATTTGGATTATCAAGCCTTGATTAATTACACCAGAGAGTAATATTCTAAAATTAAAATGAATATTTCCTGTATTTCTAGCTACTGTAATTCTAGCTACTCAGCAGGCTGAGATCTGAAGATTGTGGTTCATATCCAACCCAAAGAAGTCTGCAAGACTCTTATCTCCAATTAACCAGCAAAAAGCCAGAGTGAAGGTGTGCTCAAGTGGTACAGCATCAGTCTTGAACAAAAAAGCTAGGAGCATGAGGTCTTGAATTCAAGCCCTAATACAGGGGCTTTAAACAAATCAGTTTACATTATAACACAGAGGTGGATTTCATTGTTACATTTCCACATTTAAGATATATCCAATCAATCTCATTACTTTATTGCCCTCTTCTTCTCCTACTCAAAGCAATTTCAAGTTTCCATCCGTTTTCATAGCTGCAATCTTCTTCAACGATATTCATCCTCTTCCAAAATATGTTTCAGAATTCACTATTTTTTATGTTTTCTTCCCCATCTTCTCTGAACTAGTCCTTTACATTCTTGTTCTATTTGTCCATGTAGAGTTATGCATATGTATATATGTGGCTATGTCTATGTCCATAACTGTCTTTTAGCTTCCACATATGCAATATACCATATTTTGATTTTTGAACTTGGCCTGTCTCCCTCAGTATGATTTAATATTTTTATATTTTTTAGGGCTAAATCTAATGCTCAAATTTTTTGTTTCTGTGTCAGTCTTGGGCTTGAACTCGGCTTGGCAACCGTCCCTGAGCTTTTTTTGCTCAAGACTAGTGCTTGATCACATGAGCCACAGCCAGGCTTGGACCACCAGCAAGCAACCTCTCCAATGCTAAATATATTTTTAAAATATTAACTTATTCATAGTTTTGAAATGAGAAGTGTCTTTCAAATAGGAAAGTTGTATTTTACTATAAAATTGAAACACTGAAGTAATTATTCTGCAGAGAATGAGAATCATTACTAAATCAGAGATACTGTTAGTTGCTGTTATAAACAATGCAAAATGAACAATGGATTTTAATTAAAACAATGCTAATAGGCCTTTTCTTATTTAGAAATATCAGTTTCTCATTAACTATGGCAAAAGTTACAGTAGCGTTTTTTCCCTCTACTGCTAGAAAGTATATTGAATCTGGGGAATTGCTTGCGTTATCAGGAGCTTGTGGACTGGGACTTCTGGCCTGAGAATTGGTCCTTCCCTTTTTTTTTTGGGCCAGTTCTGGGGCTTGAACCCAGGGCCTGGGCACTGACTCTGAGCTTCTTTTGCTCAAGGCTAGCACTCTCCCACTTGAGCCACAGTGCCACTTCCGGCCTTTTCCGTATATGTGGTACTGAGGAATCAAACCCAGGGCTTTATGCATACTAGGCAAGCACTCTACCATGAAGCTACATTCCCAGCCCAAGGTCCTTCCTCTTTTGTACAGTGTCTCCCATGCTTCCATTCCCTTTTGTGAGGTTTTATTACCTCCAGACGGGAGTGTGTGTGTGTGTGTGTATGTGTGTGTACCAGTATTAGGGCTTGACCTCAGGGCCTCATTATGCTCTGACTTGCTTATCTTGAGCAAAAGAAACAAATAAGAGTACAAGGACCTGAGTTCAAACCCCAGTACTAGTCAAAGAAAAAAAGGGAAGAAAAAGGAACAAAAGAAATGAGCCTGGAACTTGTTAATAAGGATTATCTAGGAACAGAATGAATTAAAAATAAATTCATAGTGGGACACCGGTGGCTCATGCCTTAATCCTAGCTACTCAGAAGGCTGAGATCTGAGGATCACGGTTCAAAGCCAGCTGAGCACAAAAGTCCATGAAACTCTTATCTGTAATAAACTACTCAGAAAACCTGAAGTGGTGCTGTGGCTCAAGTGGTAGAGCACTAGCCTTGAGCTGAAGCCCTGAGGGACAGCACCCAGGCCAAGTTCAAGCCTCAGGACCAAATAAATAAATAAGTAAATAACTAAATAAATAATTCAGAAGCTAAGTGTCTGATTTGGACT
Organism: Dipodomys spectabilis; assembly: GCF_019054845.1. NCBI lineage: Eukaryota > Metazoa > Chordata > Mammalia > Rodentia > Heteromyidae > Dipodomys > Dipodomys spectabilis. Next base: position 1,389,461 of record NW_024871134.1, read on the forward strand.
TATACAGTCCAATGTTTTCAGCAACAAAAGATAAACATAATATCCAGTGGTGCAATGCACGTAGTTTAGAAGTATATTAAACTTCTGTGCTGCAAACATAATTTCACAGAAGCAACCGCAATTGATGCTACATTTCCTGTCATGGAGTTAGCCTGGACCTGTATGAGGGGCTGGGATCCGTCACCCTCTGGGATGTTTCAGATTTCAACCCCTCCCTCCAGCCGGCCAGAGTCATGGACTTTCTAGCTTCAACTCCACTCCAGTTAAGCCTCTGTGCCCACTGTGTAATTCTATAGGGGTTTTTTCTCCCCACATGACTCTACCAGTTAAGCCATACTTCCATGTCTAGCTTTTTGGTAGTTAATTGGAGATGAGTCTCATGGACTTTTCTGCCTGGACTGGCTTCAAACCATGATCCTCAAATCTTAGCCTCTTGAGTAGCTATGATTACAGGGACCAGTGCCTGACTTGTGGCTTTTGACAAGAGAATAATTTCTTCTTTGATCTCATAAATTACTGTGGACTTAAAATTTCCATCCCACCTGTTCTTTCTTCTAATTTCTATGGTAGATTAGTTTTATCAATTTTATCTTCTAGTTTATATTTTATATTATTATAATCCTGCTTTTCATTTTCCCAAAGTATCCCATAAAGGGAATGAGGAAATACTCTCAAACCTCTAGTCCTCCAGCCTCCTCTGAGTCATCCAATCAAGACAAAGGGCCTCCACTGCCCAGGGAATAGGGTGGGGTGGTCATCCTTCCTTCATGAGCACTTCTGAGGACTTGGGCATTTTCATTTGTAATTCTTTGTTGTTTCAGGTCTGTCTCTGGTCTTGATATCAAAATGATCTTCTGTAAGCCATCACTGCCTATTTCGGTTTTCAAGTTGGACTGCTCTGCAAATTTCTACCATTCACAGGAACCACAACATTCTCTGGAATGTCGTCTCAAATGGGATAAGCACAAAGATGGAGGAGTCTCAAGCTCCATGAACCAGTGTCACCATGAGCTAGGGGTGATGGCCTAACAAGTGCTATGCTGACCCACATTCTTTCAGCACTTAGATTCACCTAAGTGCAGTTCTATGTTAGCTGCTCTCAGCCACTGTAACAAGATGCAGCACTTCCCCTAACTCAGGAAATCTGAGATTCAACCTTATGGGTGAGTCATCTTCTTTCCTCCCACATCTGGCTTTAGGATGAGGACTTACCTAGTAAGCTGAAAGAGCAATGAGGGGAGGAATCAGAACTCTTTCACAAACTTTCCCTTTTGCCAAATATTTCCAGCATTCCTTTAATTTGGTCTATAATCAAATTCTTTAAAAAAAAAAACACAAACCAGCACCAATGTAGATGCCATGATTTTGTAGATTACATAGCCAAACATAATAGAGCAGCAGAACTTCTAAGACTTGCTATGAGAACACACAAAACCTGGAAGTTCTGTAGATCATCAGTAGGTTTTCTTTCAGTGAATAGCCTTCTGTGGATCTGTGACCTTTCCTTCCTGTAGACAGATACAACACTAATGAACTGCCTGTGTGTGACTGAAAACTGAGGTAATCTTGTAGCATCCTGGACATTTTGCAGAATTTTAACTTTTCAGTAGCGGCTTCCTCTTACACTTTTCCTCTTTCCAAGGACAGATGCAGTACATATCTAGCCAAAGGCATGGTGATCCTTTCCCAAGCCCAACCAATCTGGATCGCTCTGCTCAAACAACAGAACTTCTGCTGCTTCTGGCTAGGTTGTGACAGGTCTTCTGGAATGTCTCCTCTTTCATTTGTTGGGACTGAATGTTTTCATGGTCATTAAGTTGAACATAAAATGGACAGTCTATAGAAATCAAACTACCATTTCATGAGTTGTAAATGCAAACTACAGCAATTCCAGGGGAGCAATGTTTTCTGTCTTCAGCAAACACATTAGAATGTACACTCAACACCTCCCCACACTCAACGCACACAATATTTCCTAAAAGGTTTTTCTTCAAGTAGTTTTAAAAAGGGGGTTCAAGTCAAGGCAGACTATGAGTGCAATGTGTCTTGATCAGTATCACCCCTTTTGTTCTCATTTTTCCCAATCAATCAATTCTTAAAGGAAAGCATCTTAGGTCATGCAAGAATGTATGGACTTGAAGCAGTTCTTTTTTTGGGGGAAGAGTACTAGTACTTGTTAGGGCACTGAGTCATGATTGTTGGAAATACCAAGCAGAGAAAAGCAGGTAAAGGCAGAAACCTCAGCAGACCAGAGAAAGCTGTAATCACTGCTGCAGAGGAACTCCATGGAATACAGAGCAGGGTGGCTGAAAAAAAGCTAGGGGTGGAGTGGGTGGGTTTGGTTTTTATACATTTGAAGATGAAACTCTTTGGAATTTCTTTGTCCTTTCCTGTTGGGAATTTATTGTCAGAACTGTCCCGTTTGGGATTTATGGTGCTAACAGTTCTTGTCTGGGGTTTCACATAGGGGTCACCTCTTGATGCCCCTGGCAGTCCTACTATTTCAGGTAAGGCTAGGGGTGGAATTTTCCTGAGAGCCAGAAGGGAGAGGGTGGTCAGTGGTCCATGGGAGCAACATGGAGTTCTGAGAACAAAGCAGATTCCCATCACTACTGGGGTGTGAATTTCACACAGTAGCAAAGGTGAAATTTTAACCACAGCTTGGGCCTGTGGCTTCTTGTCACTGTCACATTCTTTGCTCTGCTGCTTTTGTGCATCTCCATCCAATCTTTGCAGGAGACTCCAAGAATCTGAGATCTTCAACACCTGTAACACGGACGATAGCAGAATTCTGAGTGACTACCTAGAGCAGAAGTTTCACCTCGCTTTAGGAAAGCTGTAAGGAGGAGGTCTCCAGGTGGCCGGATGTATATAGGAGAGCCAAACAGAGATGTGCTCCAATCATCCTAAAGCCAGTGTATGGGGGTGCTGCTTCAGGTGAAAATGGCATCGTTCCCCTCAGTTCCTTATCGTGTTCCAGCAAGCATGTCAACTAGCCTTCAACCAACACGCTTGCTTCTCACTACAAACTTGTCCTAGGTAAGGAGAGCCCATTAGCACATGGAATATGGCTTAGAGAAGGTGGTGTTCGGTCCATCCTTTCAAGCTTTGAATACTCCACATGGCTGTGGGGTTCCTTCCGGTGGTCAGCAGTCCTAGGCCTAGGTGAACTGTTGTTGGCTGGTGAATATTCTAGAGGCTGCAACCTCACTGTGAGCAAGTCCTCAGTGGGTCAGGCCACCGTGGGAGACTCACCAGTACGCACAGGTCTAGACAGCGGGGCCTGGACGACACGGCCAGAGCAGGCCTGGCCCAGGCGGCACCAGGCTCGGAGCAGGCCACTCTAGAGCAGTCTGCATCAGGCTCGGAACAGGGCACTCACCTGGCCGCACTAGGCTGCAGCGGGCCCCAGGCCCCTCCGCGGCCGGTGGACCGGCTCTAGTCCTATGCACCATGCGGAGCCGGGCCTCCATCAGTCCCACCAGGAAGGCTCACTTCCGGGAGAAGGCGCCTGCCCGGGGCGGCCCGCGGCCTCCACAGCAGTGGTACGGCGGGGGCGGAGCTCCTCAGCCCGGGCCGGACACCGCCCGTGGAGTCGCCGCGTGGTGACGTCACGACGCCCGCCCCGCCCCAGTGCGCGCCCCGCCCCGCCGCCGATCGCCAGTGGGCGCTGGCGAACAGCGTCTCCTCGGCAACCAGGCCCCGCCCCGCCGCCCCTTTAACCTTTAGGGCGCGCGGCTCGGCTCCGCGCTCGCCCCTTCCCCGCCCCTTCCCTCTGCGCGGTGGCCCGCCCGCCCGGAAGCGAAGATGGCGGCGACGGCGGCGGCCGGGGCGGCCTCGGCCGAACTGGTGACCGGCTGGTGTATATTCGGCCTCTTGCTGCTGGTAGGGCGGGCGAGGGGCGGGCAGCGAGGGCCCGGGACCCCACGACCCGGGGACCCCACGACCCGGGGACCGCGGCCGCCCCGCCCTCAGCAGGCCCGGACGGCGGCTTCCCGGGCCGGGTGATGCGGGGACCCGCGGCTTCCTGCTCAGACCTGCGTGCCCGGGGCGGGGTCGGGGGCAGGGGCGGAGCCGAGGGAGGGAGGGGGTGGGGAACGGGAGAGCGGGGGGGGGGGGGTGTGAGGGGGGGGTGAGAGGACGGGAGGGCGGAGGTGGGAGCGGGGGGGGACGGGGGTGGGGGAGATGAGGGGACAGGGCCGGGGGTGAGGGTGGGGTGAGAGGCTGGGACCGGCTTTTGACCCCTCCCCCTTGCACTCCGCCCCCGGGGCTGCATCTAGCCTTGTTGACATATTATTGTCCGCCTGCCCTGTCCCACCCTCCCACCTCCCCTCTGCCACCCTCCCCTCCACATCCTGTCCTCCCCAGGCCCTGCCCTCCATCCCTCCCCTCTCTCCTCCCCTCCCCTGGCGTTGGAGTCAGTCTTCTGGGCACCTCCCACCATTCTATCCTGATGACTACTGTTTGGACTTCCAGGTTAAATTCCCTCCCTGCCTTTCCCTGCAAGGGTCACCTCCTTGTAGGCTTTGGATCAGGACCCTGTGGGTCACCTCCTTGTAGGCTTTGGGTCAGGACCCTGTGGGTCACCTCCGTGTAGGCCATGGGTCAGGACCCTGTGGGTCACCTCCGTGTAGGCCATGGGTCAGGACCCTGTGGGTCACCTCCGTGTAGGCCATGGATCAGGACCCTGTGGGTCACCTCCAGGTAGGCCGTGGGTCAGGACCCTGTGGGTCACCTCCACGTAGGCCGTGGGTCAGGACCCTGTGGGTCACCTCCGTGTAGGCCATGGATCAGGACCCTGTGGGTCACCTCCGTGTAGGCCATGGGTCAGGACCCTGTGGGTCACCTCCGTGTAGGCCATGGGTCAGGACCCTGTGGTTCGCCTCGGTGTTGACCACGTCCATGCGGCCACATTGGTGTAGGGCCAAGTCCATGTAGAGTGCTGCCCTTATTGGGCCAAGTGCAGTGTCAAGGTTTGCTACTGTCTGTGACCTCCGGTGTCTTTGTCCAGCCATCTTGTGTTTGGTGTTTATTGTTTTTTTTTTAAGTTTTTAAAATTATGCTTAAGTGGTTCATTAACATCTGACCATACTGGCCCAGAGTGGCCCAACCGTTATTGTCCTACCCAAAATTAAAACAATTCAACTTGTGAAACACTTTTTGTACCTCTGCCTGTCCTCGGGACTCATTTCCTCAGTGTCTTCATGCCATCCTACTAGTATCCAGTGTTTTCTTGTTTTACAAAGTGAATACAAATAGAACAAACAAAAGTCTTCTGTCTGAGCCTGGCACCAGTGGCTCACCCCTGTAATCTACATACTCAGAAGGCTGAGATCTAGAGTCATGGCTCAAACCCAGCCCAGAGAAGGAAAGTCTGGGAGACTCTTACCTCCAGTTAAACTGCACAAAGCTGAAAGTGGAACTGTGGCTCAAGTGGTAGGGTGCCATCCTTAAGGGAGGTGAAGAGACTTGAGGACACCTGGGTCCTGAGTTCAAGCCCTGGTACTGGTGCAAGAACAACCTTGTAGTTTATCAGATTCCCTACATATTTGTTTTTAGCATGTTTTGTTAGTAATTTTTTTTATAAAGCAGAGGATGTATAAAAAACAGTAAGAATTGAAAATTTAAGGAAGGGCTCCTCATGCTACTTTCTCCAGTTTCTCTACACTGCAAGTTGCTTTACTCATGTCTTGAGGAACTGGAAACCACAGAAGTTGATGGTGGGTTCCAGAGCTGTCCAGTTCTGTACTTGGATACTATGCTGCCTTTTCCAGTCCATCAGATTCAGTTTATTTAGGATAAAAAAGTAAGCGTGTAGCAGTAATAAGACTTAGTGGACCGTCTTGCCAGTGATTAATGAATATGATTGTATGATACAGAAGTTTTGCTGTAAGTTGTACCAGGATACGCATGAAACAACACAGGGTTTTTAAGAAGGCCAGAAGATAGATGGGAATACTAAAATTCTTGAAATATGTATTTTAGATATTGAAAGCCAAAATAGGGATTTTATAACTGGAATAGGACTTCTGAGAGTTGAGAAGAATGTTGAAAGAAAATGAGAGTTGAGGTTGGCTTTGAACAATTGAAAAAGGGGGAGTTTTGTTGGCAAAATTATACCAGAAATAGATGAAATGAGACAAAATTTAGGACTGAGAAATTTAGATGTGGGAATGGGAAGAATTAATAACAAAGTCATTGTTAAAATCTGTGCGAATCTTAATTCCTGGTCTACTGGAACAGAGCTGGATTCTCCTGTCTGGTTTTTCATTCAGTATTTTACTTTTATTTTAGTGTTTGTGTGTGTGCATGTGTGTGTGCACTTTGTGTCTGCACGGCTGCTGAGACTTGAGTCCAGGGTCTTGCATTGTCACTTAGCTTTTTTACTCTGTACTGGTGCTCCACCATTTGTCACAACCCCACTTCTGGCTTTTTGGTGGTGAATTGGAAATAAGAGTCTCTTGGACTTCTCTGCCTGCCTGGTTTTTAACTGTGATCCTCAACTCTCTCCAAAGTAGCTATGATTACAGGCTAGCCATCACTGCCCAGCTTTCAGTCAGCTTTTTGAGATAAGTTATTTTGGTTGAAATATCTGAAGAAAATCCAGTTTCCATGGTACATGGTTGGAGGTAGAAGAGTGTTGTGGATAGTGTTGGGTGTTCTTTGTTAATACACTAAAACCCAGAAGCTTTTTAAAGGTTGGCTGCAAAATGGAATAAAAAAACAAAACAAAAAAACAATCGGTAAGCCTTTCATTCTGCAACAGTAAGCTATTCTTCTGGGCACCAGTTGCTTTGGCTACTGTCACTACAGTTTTGGAAAACTTGTGAGCTTGACAACTTTTCAGTAGATTAGTTGAGTATGGTATTTTGCTAATATGTAATGAAAAGTATTAGAAGATGTATGTAGCTAACAGAACAAGTTCTTTCCACATGGCCGTCAGGATGTGTTTCAAAGAATCATTCATGGGCAAAAGAGCCACTCCAAAGAAAGCTGGACTAATAGCCGTGTGTGTGTGTGTGTGTGTGTGTGTGTGTGTGTGTGTGTGTGTGTGTCTGTGTCTGTGTCTGTGTGTGTCTGTGTGTGTCTGTGTATGTGTGTCTGTGTCTGTGTGTGTACACATGTGTGGTGTGTACTAGGGCTTGAACTCAGGGCCTATGTGCTGCTCCTTGGTGTTTTCGCTCCAAGTAATGAATGCTGTTAAGCTTGAAGCATTAGTTTTGTTTGTTTGATAAAAACCTTGTTAGTCTGAATAACTTCTTTCACATCAGAATCATGCTGCTTGTGAAGAAGGGATGCTTTGTTTTTGCACTGTGAGGATGAGGGCTGTCCGGTGGCTGCATTCAGCCGGTGGAAGGCAGCAGGACACTTTATATCGTCTCAGTGTTTTAAAAACATGGTTTGGGTCAGAGTTTAATAAAAAAAATTATTTTTTACTGTTTTCATCATGCCTAGACCAATTAAAGCTCAACTTTAAAAAAATTTTCCTGTCCTTTGAGATGTTACTTCATCAGACATTTAGTTACCATCATTGTAATTTGTTTGCAGTTACCCTGGCCACCGACCATACTAAGAACTCCATCTCTTATTTAATCCTTAGAACTTGTCATGAAAACTCCTATTCCCATCCATCTTACAGAGGGGGACAATGGGTTACTTTAGCGTATGATTTCTGTTGTTAGCTACAATATAACCACACAAAGAAAAAGGTCTTTGATATTCTTAAAACCAAAGGTCCACATCTCCGGCATAACTTCTGCCCTGTTGCTGACAGTAGCTCCCTTTCAACTCTGGAAAAGCGCAAATCTCTCATTCTCATAACCCAACAACAAAGTATGCTCCACACTTGGTGAAGTACTGCTAAGGCTTAGGTCCCAGTGAATTCAAAACATTTCAGAAATATTTAAAATGTTTCTGAATTCATTTTAAAGAAGACATATTAAGTGTTTATAAATAACCTTTTGTAGAAGAAAAAGACACTTTGCCAAAACAACAAAATCAGTAAACACTTGAGCCAGAATTTTAGCGTATCTTTTTATTTTTGTTTTGCTCCATCATCCAAATTCTAGAGTCTTAAATCTCTCTCCCTCCCTCCCTTCCTTCTCCCTCCTTTTCTTTCTCTCTCTTCCTCCCTCCTTCCCGTCCTCTTTCCCTCATCCTCCATCCCTCCATCCCTTCCTGTCTCCCTCTCTCGCTTTCTTTTCCTCCCTGTCTCCCTTTCTCTTTGGTGCTAGTATTATGGCTTGAATTTTACCTAGGTGCTGTCTTTTAGCTTTTTTATACTCAAGACTGGTGTTCTATTACTTGAGCCACACATTCACTTCTAGCTTTTTGGTGGTTAATTGGATATGAGTCTCCTGGACTTTTCTTTTATATTTGTATATCTATATGTATATTATTGTAATAATACTGTACAGAGGGGTTACAGTTACATGAGTAAGGTAATGAGTACATTTCCTATCCAGCATTGTTACCCCCTCCTTTGTTTTTCCCCTACCATCCCTTCCCTCCTCACTTCCCCAACTCCTCCCTCCCCCCTCCAAGTTGTGAAGTTCATTTTCAGCATAGTGTCTTGTACAACTCATTGTTAAATGGTTCAACCTGTATCCTTATTTCAGCATGTTGTTATTTCCCTTCCCCTCCCCAAATTAGGAAAATGGATATTCAAGATGCAGGACACTGGAATCAAATACAGTGAAAACAGAGTTATGCCATGGGGGAAGAACATACAAAAGAAAAAAAATCACGTTGTACATTATAAATACATTAAAAACAATAGCAAGAAAGATAAACCTCTTGTGTCCTTTTCTTGGGGTTCATTTCACTTAGCATCATCTTATATGGTCATATGTGCATAGTTTTTGACCTTTTCTGCTTGTCCGAGACATATACTGGTTATTGCAAATAAAGGGAAACCATGGGACCTATGTTTCTTTGGGCCTGGCTTACTTCACAATGTAATTTTTTCCAAGTCTTTGCATTTCCTAACAAATAGGTGGTACCATTTTTTTCTCCTGGACTTGTCTAACCAGGCTGGCTTTGAACTGTGATCAAATCTCAACCTCTAGAATAGCTAGGGTTATAGATGTGAGCCCCCACCATCTGGCTTATAAAGCTCTTCCCACTTCCTCTTTTCTGAAAAGACATCAGCATGAAGGGTGAAGGAATGACAGAAGTCTGCTTGGATGGATTTCAGATGACTTAGGCCAAGTGAAAGATGAAGCCAACTCAGTCAGGTTGATAGAAGTACAAATGGCACTGAGAAGGACCGACCTTCTAGGGCTGGTAACAGGCAGTGGTGTCCGGGGCTGGGGACAGAGGGCTTACCTACAAGGAGACAAAACGGAATTTTTCAGGGTGGTGAGACCTTTCTTACATCTTGATTGTGAGGCTTCTGTGTTTTACTTGTTCCATTCAGGCTTGTGACTGGACTCCCCAAATGGAGGGATGAGTCCTGAGCAGGGAAGCATAGGCCTCGGGTTGGATCAGCAGGCCTTGGGCTTGGCCCCTGTGGGCATCCTGAGCACTTGAAGACCAGGTGCCTGGAGGAGTGTGGCTGAGGGACTGATTTGATGGGCAACGGGGCTGGAAGAAAGTAGAAACAAAGGAGAGGCTGAGAACCACTGACTCAGTATCTGTCTGCAACACCTCACCCTGAGCACATCCCAGACCACAAGGGTGTGGGGCTCAGCAGCCTGTTTTAACAACCCTTTAGGAGGTGCTGATGGTCCCTTCAGTTAGAGGTTCATCAACATACTGTGCTCTGCTTAGGAGAGGCCTTGTGGCTGACTGCCTGGATGATTGGAGATGTCAGATTCATCACTTGTGGGTAGACTTTTTTTTAAAAAAAACTGGAAAGCTTGTTACACAGATGGATATATTTTCACTCTTGTGTCCTTTAAAGTTTGAATTATGGTAATTGTACAGCAGTTCATCTGTAGATAGATGGTATTAAATTGTCCTAGCAGGACAGAGTTAATTTCCAAGTTCCATTTGGTGATGCTTCACTAATGAGCTTAGGATAGAATAACTACTAGATAAATTCCTTTAGGTTGGAGAGAAGAGTGGGGGCTGGATTCAAAGCTTCTTCCCATTATAGTCCTGCATTATGATCCATGTGTGACTGTGTATGATTATACTGAGTTTGCAGAGGGTCTGTGTAACTGAGTACTGCTACAACAGTGAGTGCACAGGTGCACCTGCCTGGATGGTATTCAATTCATGGCAGAGGTTTGAAAATCTAGAATCTTAGCCATGGTTGTAATGGCTTCCAGTGATCCTCACATGTGGAGGAGACCTTTTTCCCATGGGAGGCCAGGTACCAGTGGCTCATGCCTATAATCCTAGCTACTTAAGAGGCTGAGATTTGAGGATTGAGGTTCAAAACCAGTCTGGGCAGAAAAACTCATGAGGTTGTTTTCTCCAGTTAACCAGCAAAAAGCTAGAAGTGGAGGTATGGCTGAAGTGGTAGAGCCTGGACCCTGAGTACAAGCCCTGGTATTGATGCACACACACAAAATGTCCCATTGGAAACTTGCAAACATAGTGAAGTCAGTGTTGAGAGTACATAAAACAGTAACAGTCATTTCCTTTTGTTCTGTTTCAGGCTATTTTGGCATTTTGCTGGACTTATGTGCGTAAATACCAAAGTCAACGGGAAAGCGAAGTTGTTTCCACCATAACAGCAATTTTTTCCCTTGCAATTGCGCTGATCACATCGGCCCTTCTGCCCGTGGACATATTTTTGGTTTCTTACATGAAAAATCAAAATGGCACATTTAAGGTGAGTGTTACCATGCAGTTGGCCCTTTGTTTTTCCTTTCAAACTCTTAGCAATTATTTGATTTTAGTAGTTCAGTATATTTTATCCTTTTTTTCCTGTCTTGGGATCATTGAGCATCAAAATGTAAGCATAGAGAGTGGGAATGCAATGTGGGAGACCAGAAGCAGACTTAGCTGTTGCAAGAATTACCAATTCAACACCTCTGCAAGTTGTTAATCTGAGAGTGTGTGTGTGTATATGTGTGTGCTGTATGTGTGCCCATGTCCACACAGTGCTACCATAGTATTGCCTCATTATAATCAAATGCCTTCCAGAGCTCTCTTTTATCCCAAACCTCCTGTCCCTTGTTATCCAGCGGCTTCCAGTGAGTGTCCTTGTGCTGTCTTCAGACATAGACACCATGTGTTTCGGTATTATTTATTCACCCTCCACAATTCTCATCCTCATCTCTTATCCTTCCTCCATTCACCAAGCCATCCCACAAGTTAGTAATGTGTACACATACAAATACATAAGTATATAGCTAAACTTTGAGCTTGGATTACCTCTCAAAATGGTGGTCTTCAGTTCCATCCATTTTCGTGCAGAAGACTTAATTCATTTTCTTTATGGATGCGTAATACTCCTGTGTCTCTCTGTGTGTGTACTTGCTGTTCAATAAGGGAGAATGATCATGGGAATTTGATGAGGATACATACTATTTTTTTTTTACCCATTCATTGAAGGTTGGGCACTCTGGCTAATTCCACAGTTTGACTACTGTACACAGAACTATAATAGACATGGCATGCAAGTATTTCTCTTGCATATCGATTTACATTACTTTGGATAATGCCTAGAAGTGATATGGCAAGGTCCTAGGGGAGGCCTACTTTTAGCTTTTTGAGGACTCCCAGGACTGATTTCCATAGTGGGTTCGCTAGTTTACATCCCCATCAACAGTGTACAAGGGTTCCTTTTCTTTTCACATGTTCACAAAATTTGATATTTGTTTTCTTTTTTTTTTCTTTTTTTTTTTTTTTTGTCAGTCGTGGGGCTTGAACTCTGGGCCTGGGCACTGTTCCTGGGCTCTTCAGCTCAAGGCAAACTCTCTACCTCTTGAGCCACAGTGCCACTTCCGTATTTTGGGGGTTTATTGGAGATCAGAGTCTCACAGACTTTTCTGTCTGGAATGGCTTTCAACCGTGATCCTCAGATCTCAGCCTTCTGAGTAGCTAGGATTACAGGTGTGAGCCACCTGCGCCCGGCCTGTTTGTTTTCTTAATGATAGCCATTCTGACTAGGTTGAGATGGAATTTAGTATCGATGTGCATTTCCTTTATGTTGAATATACCTTCATATATTTCTTAACTGCTTGAACTTCTTCTAACTGTCCTGTTGGGCATTTATTATTTGGATTATTTGTTCTCTTGCTGTTTAACTTTTTGAGCTCTGTATGTTCTGGATGTTATTGTGTTATCCATTGACTAGCTGGTGATTTAATCTCATTCTGTGGGCTGTCTCTTGGCTCTGGTAATTGTTTCATTTATTATGCAGAGACTTTGATGCCATCCCATTTCCCAATATTTGCTCTCATTTCTGGGCAGTTGGAATTCTATGTAGAAAACAATTTACTTGTACCTATATCTTTAAGAGTTTGTCCTGTGTTTTTTTCTTATAAAAGTTTCAAGGTTTAGACCTTGCATTAAGATCTTTGATTGGCACAAAAAACAAATTTTGTTTTTTAGAAAAGTGGGAGTGTTTCTATTTGTATTTCTATGTTTTTATTTCTACATTTATCTCCTTGTGTTTAATGGAAATTACTAACATTTAGTATACAACTTCAAGAACTTTGATCTTCTAAAGAACTGGGAATGGGGCCTAGGGAATGTGTTTCTTTTGTTGTTGTTGTTTGTGTTCATTTTTTGTGCCAGTCCTGGCACTCAAGGTCACTTCTTTGCTTCAAGCTTCATTGCTCAAGGTTGGTGTTCTACCACTTGAGTTATGCATAGCTTTCACTTCTGGCTTTTGGGTTGCTAATTGGAGATCAGAGGGACTTTCCTGCCTGTGCTGGCTTCAAACTTTAATCCTCAGATATTAGCTTCTTGAGCAATTAGGATTATAGGCATTAGCATTTATCGCCTTGTGTTTAATAGGAATTGCTAAAGTTCGCCTACTTTACGAATGAGTAAAGAAAGAGATTTTTTTTTTTTTTTTTTCTGTTGGTTGTGGGGCTTGAACTCTGGGCTTGGGCGCTATCCCTCAGTTCTTCAGCTCAAGGCGAGTGCTCTACCACTTGAGCTACAGTGCCACTTCCAGTTTTCTAGTGGTTTATTGGAGATAAGAGTCTCACAGACTTTTCTGCCCGGGCTGGCCTTGAACCTTGATCCTTAGATCTCAGCCTCCTGAGTAGCTAGGATTATAGGCGTGAGCCACTGGCACCCAGCTAAGAGATGTTTTTGAGAGATTAGTGTCCTTGAAAATGCAACGTCCTTTACTGGCAAAGGGTTTAGGCTTACCAAATGAATATAGATGACCATAAATAGGACTTTGGGCACTTTGAAAGAGGGAAGGTTCCTCGCATTTGGAAGGTCTACTAATAGAAGTGGGTTTTAGATTTGGTAATAAGTTGAAAGAGCTCTGTGTTTTGGATCCAGATTCCTAGAGACACTAAGTGAGTGTTTCTCCACCAGTAACATTTGTGCTGGAGAATTCTTTGTTGTGGAGAGTCTCTTGTGCATTGCAGATGGCTTGGTAGTGCCTTGACCTCTGTTGACTAGACGTCTAGAGCTGTGGCGGCCTCCACTCTGGTTTGCAGACATGGCCAAATGCTCATGGGACAGAACAGAGGGCCTCTTGAAGGGGGCACTGGTGGTGAGGGTGTGGTGAGGAGCAGCGTCAGTTGGAGGGAGAGGACTTTGAAAAGCCAGCCTGAAGGACAGAGTTAGGTATACAGTAGTTAGATATTCCTTTCCTCTGAAACACTCTAAATTTATTCATTCCTATTTTTATTGTTTTTTGATTGTCTCACATTCCTTTGTTTTTTAAATAATTGAAGTCTCTTGAGCCATACTTCCTCGTCTGGGTTTTTGCTGGTTAATTGGAAGTAAGAATCTTACAGACTTTCCTGCCCGAGCTGGCTTCGAACCACAATACAGTTCACAGATCTCAGCCACTTGAGTCAATAGGATTCCTGGCTTGAGCCCCCAGCAGACTATGTGGTATTCTGTAAGTGCACAATAATATGTGTTAGCCTCTTTCCCTAGGACAATTAGATTGTCTCCAGCTTTTTAGAACAAAGTAGGCTAAACAACTGAATACTGTTGGATAAAGAGCTGTTAAGCAAAAGTCTAGGTGAAGATTGGAATTTACTGGGTAAGGCTCAGCAAGCACTCAGGTTCATGTACACCTTATCATATATGAAGTTGGTTCTCCCAAAGTACAGGAAACTCGAACTCCCTCCCCTCTCCCCCTCCCTCCCTCCCTCTTTCCCTTCCTTTTTGTGTGAGTACTAGGGTTTGAACTCAGGGCCTGAGTGCTGTCCCTGAGCTTTTCCACTCAAGGCTTTTGCTCTACCACTTGAGAGACAGCTCCCCTTCGGGTGTTTTGGTGGTTAATTGGAGATAAAAGTCTCATAGACTTTCCTACCCTGTCTTCCAACCTCCATGCTCAAATCTCAGCCTCCTGAACAGCTAGGATTACAGAGATGGGCCACAGCCACCAGGCTTATCACTGCCTTCTCTCGCCCTTGTCAGTGTCCATAGCCCTCTTCTGGCTCTCAAGTCCTTGCCGCACATGCCCTACCTTTCTTCTACCCCTTGTTCCCCCCGCCCCCCCTCTGCCCAGTATCTCTAGTGAATGTGTGTTTAGCTTCTTGCAGGGGAAGCGTTGTCCTCTTCCTTATGGTCTTCTTTCTTTTCTCTGAGAATATATTTTCTTCATTCAGGCTTCATTGTAGGTAATCTAGGAAATAATCTCACATCTTCAGTCTGAGTTCAGTGCTGCAACAGAGTCTCCCTGTATAGTATAGGCTGACTTCGAACTTGGAATCCTCCTATTTCAGCCTGCAGAGTGCTGGGGTTACAGGAGTATGCTATACCTGGTAGCCTTTTGACTTTGTGTTTACACAGAACCGTGCATTATTCCAGCATGCACACACTGAAATATATCTGTTGCCTTGTATAGCTCTCATATTTTTAATAAAAGGACCTTTTTTTGAGTTAATGATGGATTTTTGAGATGATAGCCTAGTCATTTATAAGAATTGGGGAAATGAGTGTAAAAATTAATATTTTTGTTCTTTCTGTCCTAGGACTGGGCGAATGCCAATGTCAGCAGACAGATTGAGGACACCGTGTTGTATGGTTACTATAGTAAGTATCTCTGTTTCATTTTCTACTTGGTCTCCTAATCAAACTGTAGACTAGAGCTAACTATAAACTTTTAATTTTGATCTAATATATGGAGTTACTATTGTCTGCATTTTTGTCTATTACCTACACTATTTTAACTCACTGTGCTTCATTTACATTCTTTCTTCTGTGTGTGTGTGTATGTGTGTGTGTGTGTGCTGGTACTGGGTCTTGAACTCAGGGCCTTGAACTCTTGTTTAGTTTGTTTTACTTGGCTGGTGTTTTACTTACTGCTTGAGCTACAGCTTCACGTCTAGCTTTTTGGATGTTATTTGGGGATAAGAAAAGTCTCTCAGATTTTTGCCTAGGCTGGCTTGAAACTGCAGTCCTAAAATCTGAGCCTCCTGAGAAGCTGGGATTACAGGTGTGAATTACCTGTGTCTGACTAGGTTCACTTCTTAACATTTCTTGATGGTTCAGTTGAGTTACTGTAAATCTTAACATCTCTTACTTGTTCTCTTGACTAATGTCTTCATTTCTAGAATGTTTTCATTTTGCTGTGCTAGTCCTGGGGCTTGAATTCAGGGCCTGAGCTCTTCAGCTCCAGGCTAATGGTCTACCACTTGAACCACAGCTCCACAGGCAAGAGTCTTACGGGCTTTTGTACCTGGCTTTGAACTGCAGTTCTCAAATCTCAGTCTCCTGAGTAGCTAGGATTACAGGTGTGAGAGCCCTGGCACTTGGGTAGAATGTTGTCTTGACAGCGGTTGAGGTGACCTTGGGGAGTTTTTCCACCTCTGACTTTACTCTGCATGGCCATTTTCATCCAGTGCTCATGGACGTGGCTTCCACCTCTGTCCCTTGCCCTCCTTTTCCCAGCAGAGGATGACCCCCTAAATGTTCTTTCTTTTGAATAACTATAAAACCTATGATTCTACAACAATGTAAAAATGCAGATTTAGGAAAGGGATGCTATTCTGTCATTAATAAATCAAGATGCCAGATAAGAAAGATTTCAGTAGGACATTAAAACAAATAATTTGAATATTGGTTTTGAGTGTCATTGGATTTCAGTTAGCTGTTGTCTGTCTAATCTTTGCCTTTTCTCTTTACTCAAAATGTATAGGAACTATGAAATTTGACTCCTTTGATGTAGCTTTTAGAATTTTATATAGAATTTAATGTTTCTGATTTCTACATTTAACATAAAACAGAATTTTTAGCTGTTGAAGTGGTTCTATGTTAAGTAGAATATTGCCTTTTCAGTATACATTTGTTGGAATGATATAAACTACTTCTTTGAAAACGTTTTTGATGAAAATGTTTTTGAGGGAGGAAGTTCTGTTACCTGAGTTATCACTGAAATGTAGTTTTCCTCTGTCCCTGGGGCCAGGTGATCAGCCACTTTATGGTAGTTCAGTCCCAGCCTAAGAGCCACGTCTTACCATGAACCACTCTTGCAATTGTGGCTGCCAGGCCTTGCAAACCAGAATTTCACTCCAGGAAGCCTTTTTCAGCTCAGTCATGGAGAGGAAAAACCCTGGAGAAAGGGATCTCAGGGTATATCTTCTTCATACCTCCCAAGGAAAGTGTGTGTCTTTGACTGTCCTTAACTATCACTTTAAATGGAAAGCAGTTAATCAATACAAACTGTAGGTGTCTTGGGGGTTAGGACTTACTTCTCTGAGGATCTTTCATTATGGTGAAAAATATAATTACCTGGAGAAACTGGGCTAAAAAAAACTTGGAAAAGCCAGATGATGAGTGTACTTCTTCATGCTCATGAAGTCAGAACAGATCTGAACTTGGATGATGGTGATGGTAATTCTCTGAAGTCAGGCCTTTCACCAGGACCCTGAAAGACTGTGCAGTTGCTAAAATAGTTGCCATCTCCAGGCCACTGTCTTCTGAGATGCTGGCTACGAATTGCCTGATGCATGTTTTTTGGGTCCTGAGAACTAAAATTCCAGAAACTGAAGCCCCAAAGTGCTCTTTTCATCCCTCACTTCTGTCAGGTTTTACAATGCATGCAATCTCTTCTAATGGAGCAACATTTTCATTATTTAATCCTGCCAGGGCCCTGGTTCAAGGCTTATTTTTCATGAACCTCATTTCCCACTTTCTTTTGTGTTTTTCACTTTTTACAGATGAAAGATTTGATCATCTTAAAACAGATCACTTTAATAAGGACCAACAGCTGGCCTCAAAGTACACTGTGTTCCCCCAGCTGGAGCCAAGCCATGTGACAGCTGTGGTTCTGGGCAATTTACCTTTGCTGTGGGGGTGGCTCAGCTTTGGTCCTGCAGGGCAGCCTCAGACTGGGTCCTATCATATACTCCTAGGAGATTTGGTCTCATTGGTTTGATAGGCTGCATGGTGTGAGAAAATACACCAGCACACACAAACTCAAGTACAGCAAAAGGGAGACATAATGGTTAATGGTGGTTTACCAGATGGGGTGTCTGGTGGGCAGAGATAGTCAGACAGGTGACAGCAAGCAATTTTTTTCTTTTTTTTTTTTTGGTCGGTCGTGGGGCTTGAACTCTGGGCTTGGGTGCTGTCCCTGCACTCTTCAGCTTAAGGCGAGCGCTCTACCACTTGAGCCACAGCACCACTTCCAGTTTTCTAGTGGTTTATTGTAGATAAGAGTCTCATGGACTTTCCTACCTGAGCTGGCTTTGAACCACGATCCTCAGATCTCAGCCTCCTGAGTAGCTAGGATTACAGGCATGAGCCACCGGCACCCGGCAAGCAATTTATTTCTTAATGCAAAAATCCCTCCCCTCTGTTCCAGAGGGAGTACTGTGAGGTGTACAATTTTCCCCAACTCCCCTAAGTTTCATTATATTCCTGAGTAACTCTAATGCACGTTCCTCTTAGAATGGGCTCTGCCTGTGTAGCCCCTTGGTTTGTTGTGCTGGGAAGCCCCTTGGTTTGTTGTGCTGGGAAGGCATGTAGGGCATGCACACCGTGCATCCTCCATCCTCACGTCCCATTTGTCTCAGGACCCTCCAGGTACATCGCCTCGTGACAAGACATGGAGTCATTGCATAAACAAGCAGCTTTCCACTTGGGCCGCATGCATTATCTCCGGAGTGGACCACCTCTGACTTTATTTCCCACAGTGGTCATCGATTCTGATTCTGATTGTAGCGCTGCCAGGCATGGGAACAAGTGGCCGAGGCTGGTGGCTTTCCATAAGGCTGATCCTAAACCTGGGCTCTGTAAAACTTACCCTGTTAGCGGAGTTCATGCTGTACTGGGTTCTACACAGTTTTAACTGAGCATTATTGCACCAACATGGTTTGGCAGTTGCTGTTTTAGAATACTAAGATGTAACAGTCAGATATTTAATCAGTGGTCATTGAGAGTAGATTACATACGTATTTCTTTCAAAGAGCTGTGAAGAAGGTTTTTCTGGGACTTATGGATTGTTTTGCTTTGTTTTGGTGCTTGTGCCAGCGCCAGGGATTGAACTCAGGGCCTCTGCACTGCTGCTCAGACTTCTTGCTCTTGGCTGACAATTTAGCACTTAAGCTCACTTCCAGTTCAGCAGCTGGTTAGTTGGAAATGGAGACTTGCAGACTATGCTGTCCAGGAGACCTCCAGAGTAGGATTTCGGATTTAAACTTGTGGCCCCTGGCATGGTAGGTTTTGTGTATTTTCTTTTTTAGCTGACAGTCTAGGTGATACCAGTAGATTTTCTATAGAAGAAAATTAGTCAAACCTTTCATACTTAAAGCTGACAGTTTCATATAGTACTAAGGTATGTGTGATTCACATGGTAGAATGCCTGCTGAGTACATTTCCAATAGTTGTATCTTACTCAATGAAAGTGTTCAGGAGTGTTACCTACCTTCAAATTCCTGATTGGAATTCATCCTTTTTTTTCATATTTTTAAATTATTGGTGTTGGGTATTGAACCAAGGACCTGGGGCTGGTTTTGTTTGTCAATAATAGGGCTTGTTCTTTGAGTCTCAGGATTATAGGAGGCTAAGATCTGAGAATCCAAGTACACTATGCCCAGCTTTTTACTACATGGCTGTCACCATGCCCAACTTTTATTACATGTGTGTCATCATGTCCAGCTTACTATTTGCCTGTCACCATGTCCAGCTTCTTACTACATATGCATCACTGTATCCATATTTACCTGTCACCATGTCCAACGTTTACTACATGTGTGTCACTGTGTCCAGCTTCTTAGTATGCCTGTCATCATGCCCAGCTTCTTACTATACATGTGTCACTGTGCCTTAGTTTCTTAGTAGTCTCTTTCTGAAAGCTAATATAAACATGCATTGTTTTTCCCTCCTTTTCCCCCCACTGGTTGCATATTTTATTCTCCATCTTGTTTTTCTCTGAATAACAATGTATCTTGGAGAATTTGATACACCAGTAAGGCAAAGTAAAGAGAATAGGATGCTTTCAGTGAAAGTAAAAGAGAAGATGTTAAGATACTGTATTTTTGGGATAATCTTTGCCACCTCTCTATTATGAACATTTTCATCCTTTCCATTTGCAAGTGTCATTATTTAAAGTAATGGTGATATTTTCTCTCATATGTGGAATACAAATCTAAAATACACCAAGCCATGATATATTATACAAGTCAGTAGACATTCACGCAGAGTGGGAGCAAAGGAGGATACTCTTAGGAGGGGAACAATGCTTATGTGCCTCTGGTCATATAAAATAATATTTATTAAAATGAACTCCAGGAAATGAAAACAAGGTTTTCTTTGTTGTTGTTTTGTTTTGTTTTCTTTTTGTCTTGTTTGTTTTTGGGAGGGTAAGGAGGCACAGAAATGGAGGGACAAAGGGTTACAAATGCAGCAGTGGTTCTTACTGGAGTACATTGTTTATTTCCACAGCTCTGTACTCTGTGATTCTGTTCTGTGTGTTCTTCTGGATTCCTTTTGTGTACTTCTACTATGAAGAGAAGGATGATGATGATGCTAGGAAATGCACTGTAAGTTTTCCCTAAAGTTGTTATCATTTTCATTAATTAAAAATGATGGCTTTTTCAAGAAATGACATGACCCCAGTGAGTCCAGTTAGATCAGGCTTTGTCTAATAGAAATAGATGTGAAATTTGAAACTTCCTCATGTTCAGCTTCAAGTAAAAAGAAACGGTTGAATGTAATTTTAACTATAAACCTTGTATTAAACATAACTGAAATATCATGAAATATTATAAATACAATATTAAATTTCTTTTTCACATTGTCTTTGGCATTTCCATGGTC
This sequence comes from Dipodomys spectabilis, assembly GCF_019054845.1. NCBI lineage: Eukaryota > Metazoa > Chordata > Mammalia > Rodentia > Heteromyidae > Dipodomys > Dipodomys spectabilis. Next base: position 1,409,825 of record NW_024871134.1, read on the forward strand.
TTTTACACTTACAGATTTGGAACCAACTAAATTTCAAATCCTTAGGTATATAAAGCTTGTGATTGTTCCATTATTATTGTTGTTTTGTATGTGCCAGTCCTGGGGTTTGAACTCAGGCCTCACATTCTTGCTTGGCTTCTTGGACCATGGCTAGTGTTCTACCACTTGAGCCACACCTCCACTTCTGGCTTTATGCTGGTTAATTGAGGTGTCTGGCTTCAAATCACATCCTGAGAACTTAGCCTCCTGAGTAGGTAGGGTTACAGGCCTGAGACATCAGCACTTGGATAATTCTTTTTTCTTTTTGTCTCATGGGACTTGAACTCTGGGCCTGAGTGCCGTCCCTTCAGCAAGGCAACTGCTCTACCACTTGAGCCACAGCACCACTTCCAGTTTTCTGAGTGGTTTATTAGAGATAAGAGTCTCACAGACTTTCCTGCCCTGGCTGGCTTTTTGAACCATGAATCTCAGTTCTCAGCCTCCTGAGTATCTAGGATTAGCAGCATGAGCCACTGGCACCCGGCTTAATTCATAAATTTTTTAATGGATTTATATTGAATATCAAATAGAACTACATTAACCATAGACAGAATATCAGATTCTTTACACTAACTGCCTGAGCTGACTTCTGACTTTGATCCTTCTGTCACTTGTCACCTGAGTAGCTGGGATTATAAACAACCACTACCAGGCCTGGTAGTTAACTAAAGTACTATTAAATATAATTGTGGAGAATTTTAAAAGGATATTGACTTTTTCTAGTCAAGTTGGTCCTCTCTAGATGGCCTGGATGGTTTAGAGACAGAAAATCTACTAATACATGGTAGCTAGCAGATCAAAGAAGAAAATAGCTTGTTGAAAGATATATATTAAAGCAATACTTAAAATTTTTTTCAGTGGGAAGGCAACATGATAGAAATAAATACCTTTGCTGGGCACGGTGGCTCACGCCTATAATCCTAGCTACTCAGGAGGTTGAGATCTGAGGATTGCGGTTCAAAGCCAGCATGGGCAGGAAAGTCCGTGAAACTCTTTATCTCCAATAAACCACCAGAAAACTGGAAGTGACGATGTGGTAGCATGCTAGTCTTGAGCTGAAGAGCTAATGGACAGTGCTCAGGCCCAGAGTTCAAGCCCCACGACTGACAAAAAAAAAAAAAGAAAAGAAAAAAAAGAAATATCTTTTTTTTAATTGAGTCACAAAAATTGGTTTTATGCCTTGTTTCTATTTTATTAAAATACAAAACAAAAAATGGATTCAAAACCTAGCATCATGCTTAATCTTAAGAGCTTTTTGCATTAGGATCAGGTGCATTTTAAGTAACTCCTAGATGACAATTGGCGTCTGGTGATAGGAAGTAATAACAGAGTCCAGATTATTATTTGCAGATACTAAGCCACTTCCTATTTGGAAGGTGAGGCCGCACATTTCTTAGAACCTCAGCGTGATTTATGTTGTCACTTCCCTTCCCTTGGCTGATCTCAGGATCCTCAGTTTTATCCCTAAGGACTCTTGCCTCCTTTGTGGATGAGGATTTACTACATTAAACGTGAGGCCAATGTCTACAGGGTACTTTGTTGGAGATCTTGTTGGTCTGAGAGGACAGATAATGTGATGTTGAGAGTTTTAAGTTCTTCTTGGAGAATATTAGCTTTTGGCCCCTCTTCAGAGTTTTCCATGTTTGTTAGTCCTCTGAATTCCATTATGGAATCCAACCATAGCCTACACATTCCTAAGGTTTTATTTCTATTCCTTGTTTAATCCTCTATGACCAGTGTGGCTTGAGGAAATGATTTCATCTCTAGGGCCTTAGTTTCCTTGTCTTTAAAGTGGGGATGAGAACAGCTGTCTGGGTTGTTGTGAGAAATAAGGGAGTCAAAGTGTCAGATTCTTCTAATAGTGCTTTGTACATGTACACACATATACACATACATAGCCAGGCATGGTAGTGCAGTCCTGTAATCTGACCACTCAGGAGTTGAGACAGGAGTATCACAGGTTTGAGGCTGGCCTGGGCTGCCCTCTCCCACTCCCCCCAAATTACACATATGTATCAAACTATGTAAGTATAGGTACACATATATAAACATAGTCTTGTAAAATACATGCGTTTGTTTATGCATATGTATTTATATGTAATATATATCTATCCTTTATATTTACCAGAACACATATCCTGACAGTATGTTTATTGCAGTTATAGCCCATTTTGATGAATTGGATTAGAAGTATTGTTTTTGATTGCTATATATTTATATGAATGCTTTATTAAATAGTTGGATAATACCCATTGGAGCTCACAAAGGTCTGACCCTAAAAATTTTAACTAATTTTTGCAGATTCTTAAAATTTTGTATGCCAGTTAGTTTTCTTTAAATCTTAAGGTTTCTTTACAATAGTTGAGCCTTTATACTGTTGATTTCAATGCACATTTGTCATGAATGCTGTCTTGTACTATTATAAGACTTGTGTGCAGTTAGGGATTGCTGAATGACCTGTTTTCCCATGGACATGTAGCAGGTTAAAGTGGCGCTGAAGTATACCTTGGGATTTGTTCTGATTTGCGGACTTCTTCTTCTAGTTGGGTAAGTCTTATTTTTTTTGACCTGATAATGGAAATAGAAGCATCTGAATAACAACAAAAGCCCCTCTGGGTTTCACACAAATATGAATGTTTCATATACGTGTGGGTAACATGCTGCCATCTCTTTAGGACTGGGAGTGTCATGGCTTGTCTGAATGGCAGTCCCCTCCTCCACCACAGCACTTACTGAAATGCTTCTCTAATGATGAGGCCTGGAGCATTGGGGGTGTTGGTAGTTTTCTCATCAGTATTTCAGGCTTGGTGTGTTTTTCAAGGTGGTCAGCCAGTCCTCTTGCAGCTCTTCAGTAACTGTGGTCAATAAAGATGTTTCAGCTAGTCAGGTGCCTCATGCCTGTAATCTCAGCTACTCAGGATCGAGGCGTCAAGTCACCCCAGGCAGGAAATTCCATGAGACTCTTATCTCCAATTAACTAGCCGAAAGCTGGAAGTAGAGCTGTGGTTAAAGTGGCAGAGCTCTTGTATTGAATGAAAAAGCTGAGGGATTCAAGCTCAGGCCCCAAGTTCAAGCCCCAGTACTGTCACGAAAATAAACTATGTAGGGCTGGGAAGGGGACTCAGTGGTAGAGCGCTTGCCTTGCATGCATGAGGCCCTGGCTTTGATTCCTCAGCACCACATAAACAAAAAAGAAAAAGAAAAAAGCCGGAAGTGGCACTGTGTTCAAGTGGTAGAGCGCTAGCCTTGAGCTGAAGAGCTAAGGGACAGCGTCCAGGCCCAGAGTTCAGGCCCCACGACCGGACCCAAAATAAATAAATAAATAAAATATGTAAATAAAACTTAACTTATATACATACAGGTAACCAGGTAGTTTGTTTATATACATACAGGTAACCAGGTAGTTTGTTTATATAAATACAGGTAACCAGGTAGTTTGTCGGTCCTGGTGTAGAGCCTGAGAAGCATTAAGATGTAAAAGGACACGGGCTGAGTCGCTCTCACAGTTGTGCAAGCTGCAAGTCTGTGATCAGGATGTTAGTAGGTGTGCTCTGTAGTGTGTGGGGGGTCTCTTCTTGGTCTGTGGTGGGGGTAGGGGTCTCTTCCTGGACTGTGTGGTGGTGGGGGTCTCTCTTCCTGGTCTTGTGGTGAGGAAGCATCTCTCTTCCTAGTCTTGTGAGTGGGATTTTTCTTCCTGTTCTGTAGTGGGGAGGAGTCTCTCCTCCTGGTCTGTGGTATGGGTAGGGTCTCTCTTCCTGTTCTTTGGTGGGGAAGGGGTCTCTCTTCCTGCTCTGTGGTGGGGAGGGGTCTCTTCCTGCTCTGTGGTGCGGAGGGGTCTCTCTTCCTGCTCTGTGGTGGGGAAGGGTCTCTTCCTTGTCTCTGGGGGCATCTGTCTTCCTGCTCTTTCTCCTGAGCTGCTATGAGAGTTCTCTGGAGTCTCTTCCTCCTCTTATAAGGTCTCTACCCCCCATTGGGCTGGGAAGGTGGCTCAGTGGTAGAGTGCTTGCCTTATATACATGAGGCCCTGGGTTCGATTCTTCAGTACCACATAAGCAGAAAAAAAAAGGCCGGAAGTGGCTCTGTGGCTCAAGTGGTAGAGCACTCGCCTTGAGCTGAAGAGCTGAGGGACAGTGCCCAGGCCCAGAGTTTAGGCCCCACGACCGGACCCAAAAAAAAAAGGTCTCTGTCCTGTGGACGCAGGCTCCCTATGCCTCCTCTAACATGAAGTAGGTTCCAGCAAGCCCTAAATCCAGGTGTGTGGGATTGGAGTAACACTTGAGCATAGGGTGTGGCTACAGTGCTAGGCCTGCCTGGCAAGCATGAGGCTCCGGTTCAAGCTGACTCGGTACTAGCAAAAACCAGATGAATCAGTAAAGAAGCAAAAACCCTTAGCATGACTTCATTAAATGCTCAGGAGACACAGGGCAATCAATAAAACACATTAACTGAGTGGCTGAAATCAGCCTGGAATATTTGATGCATGAGTAAGTGTGGTGTGAATTTAAACCTTCCTGTCCTTTCAAAACCAAAACAACCACCAAAGAAACCCAGTGTGCTGTTTGGAGTGTTCCGAGGGGCAGTGAGAAGATACCACACTAGCCATTGGTTAGCCATTGGTGCGCCAGGAGTCTTGGGTGTCATGCTTAAGATTTTCTGAAGTCCGGTGCCAGTGGCTTATGCCTGGAATCCTAGCTACTCAGGGGACTGAGATCTGAAGATCACAATTCAAAGTCTTCCCAGGCAGGAAAGTCCGTGAGTTACCTCCAATAAACTACTCACAAAAGGCTGGAACTAGTGTTGTGGATCAAGTGGTTGAGTGCTAGCCGTGAGCAGAAGGTGGTCATGGGCGATACCCAGGCCCTGACTTCAAGCCCCAGGACCAGAAAAAAAATTGTGGGTCATGTGCTAGTAAGCTATGGAAGCCAGTGATGATGTTTGCATCGTCTGGGTGTGAACACAGTAAAGTGTTACATATGGCTGCTTCAGAAGTTCCCCAAACCGAGTGTTGAAGTCGCTGAGGGTCTGTTGTTGATGTGATCATTGTATTTCGGGTGAGAGGTGTGAGTCAGAACAAGAGAAGTTTCAGTGAGCAGAAAGGAAGAGAGACCATCTAAAAGACAGGTAGAACCTGACCTGACAACAGATAAGAAGTGAAAGTCTCACTTTGAGCTCTGTTGAATTCATCACTCATTCCATGTCTGCTGGCCAGCATTAGCCGTTCTCTTTCCACAGAGATCATGTGTTGAGCTGAGTGAGATTGGGCGTGCTATGTTTTTATTGTTTTATTATCTGTAGGGGTGTGAGGAAAAGTGGTAATCTATGCTGCAGATTGGTACTTGTACCATGCCTTTAGAACTAAACTCTCTCTCTCTCTCTCTCTGTCTCTCTGCCTCTCTCTCTCTCTCTCTCTCTCTCTCTGTTTTCTTTTTGTGCTGATTCTGGGGCTTGAACTCAGGGCCTGGATGTTGTCCCTTAGTTTTTTTGCTCAAGGATGGCACTCTACAACTTCAGCCACAGATTCACTTCCAGCCTTTGTGCTGGTTAATTAAAGATAAGAGTGTTGTGAGCTTTTCTGCCCAGGGTGACTTCGAGCAGGACTTCAAGCCTCCTGAGTAGCTAGGATTACAGGTGTGAGCCACCGGCGCCCATCTGAGCTTTTTATTTTTAAAGCCACTAAACAGCTCTTTTCTCCTTTGCAGTGCTTTTGTCCCACTGTCGCTTCCCAGCAACAAGAACTCTACAGAGTGGGAGAAAGTGAAGTTCCTGTTCGAAGAACTTGGAAGTAGTCGTAAGTATTCTTTAAAGAAAAATCCACAGTACCTTTTCTAATTCTTTGGAGTTTACTTTGCTACGAGGTTGGTTATGTAGTTCTGGTTAAATTTGTGCTGGAGAAATCAGGAGCTCTGGGTTGTTAGGTCCACTCTGTCTAGCTATTATGAAGCTATTTTCTTGGCCTCTGCATAAAATTACCATGTTTCAAAAGAGATATTTCAGCCAGGTAATGATGGCTCAAGCCTAGCTATTCAGGATCTGAGGATTGTGGTTTGAAGCCAGCCCAGGCAGGAAGCCTGAGAATCTTTTTTCTTTCTTTCTTTTCTTTTTTTTTTGGTAGGTTGTGGGGCTTGAACTCTGGGCTTGGGCACTGACCCTGCACTCTTCAGCTCAAGGCCAGCACTCTACCACTTGAGCCACAGCCCCACTTTCAGGCCTGAGACTCTTATCTCCAATAACAACAAAAATCCATATGTGGAGCTGTGGCCCAAGTGATAGATCACCAACCTTCAACAAAGAGCTAGACAGAGAGCCTCAATCCTGAGTTAAAGCCCCAGTACTAGGACAAGTAAAAAAAAAAGAAAAAGGAAAAAAATATTTCAGTAGTAAAGATCCTTAGCATTTCCATGTGATTCACTGAGTTATTCTATAACATTATTCTAATATCTTAAGGAATGTACTGCATAAGTTGATTTTTACTCTTCATCATTCATTATCAAGAGAGCCCTATATTGTTGTTTGCAGTGCGGTAATTTTTTATGGAGGATTAAAAATACATGAATTGAAATGCTTTGTTTTAAATTTATTTCACCAAAGTATTTGGCATTGCATTTCCAGAATATCTCTTTAACCTGACCCAGGTGACCTAGATCTTTAAAGAAAAATTTTTAAAAAGGCAGGTTGGGTGAATAGAAGGTTAATCACTGAAAATAATCTTTGCCATTGAAATGAGATATCAAAAATGTAAAACATTGCTCAAAAATGTTTACATTTGACTTTGATTTTGTAAGACACCTACAATACTTATTTTTATAAGCATACACACTGAGAACTGTTATTGCTTTTGTGTTTATTCGTTCTAATTGGTCAGGTACATTCTTTGGCCATCAATTTTTGCTTTTTACTCAGGTAGGAAACATTAAGTACTGCCCTGGAATCGGCCCCTTGTTTTTCACTTAGGATTTCATTTTGCTAATTGTGGCCCATTAATATCTTGCTGATACCAGCAAGAGCAGAGCTGGCATCTTTTAGTGGATTGCCAAGATTTATGAACAAGGATCCTACTTTTGAGAAATAAATTGTTTCTTTTCTTTCCATTAATTGCTGGAGGGCTTTGAACATTGCTCTTCTCCTTGGATGTGATCTCACAAGTCAATGTGTTCTTTGAGGACAGGATAACTTGAACCAGTGACTAGCTAGGTAGCATTACTCTGAGTTTGGTACCCTCACTTTCTTTAGTTCCTTATTTTTTCAGATCCTATGCATACCATATTCTAGAGAACATTTATGCTATTGTATCTGCTGCTTTTAAAGGTTAAAAACAGTCGCCCAAGTGTTCTTAATTTGAAGTTTTATTTCCTTATCCCACTTTTCGACATTTCTTAGGCATCAAAGATATATACATTTTTTGAATAGACACTTTACATAGTAAAATGTATATCGCTTATGCAGGTGCGTACAAGGTTAGTTGATTGCAGTCAAGGTGTAGGACAGACATATCCATTGCTTCGGAAATGTCTGCAGTGTACCTGTCCAGTTAGTATCTCTGACAAGAGAAACTACTGTTTCAACTATCACTAATGCAAATTTGCAGTTCTGTTTTATATATACCTTTTCTCACTAAATAATGTTTTTAAATACTTGCAGCCAACTAATGTGCTTTGTGAATGTACCGTAACTTCTTTATCATTTCTTTATTCCATGGATAAACACTTCACATATGTGTTTGTGGGTATTAATACCCAGATCATAGTCCCTGCCTTACCAAAAGAGTATCTTCAGTCTTTTTTTTTGACTAATTAGTCACATTTTACCCAGATTGTTTGATCTTTTTGTTGTGTGCTAGTACTGAGTCTTACACTGTTGTACTCTCAGATGGTTTCTCTCTCATGTCTGGCACTCTTACACTTGAGCCATGCCTCTAGTCCATCATTTTACCGGTAAACTGGATATAGTGTCTCCAATTTCTGCCTGATCTGGCTTTGTACTGTGATTCTCAGATTGAAGCCTCCTGAGTAGCTAGGATTACAGGCATGAGCCACTGGTACCTAGCTCATGTTTCATTTTTGATAGAGGATCTTACTACAATAGCCAAGGATGCCTTTGGACTCTTGGTCTTCCTGTCTCTCAGAGTGCTGGGATTACAGGCATGTTCTTCCACACTCTACTAACATTACTTTTTTTTTTTTTTAAAGTATTACATTTAAAAAGACTTTCTATGTTTGCTTTTATTTTTCTCCCAAGTTGACAATCCTTGTGAGTTAAAAAGTGAAATAAGGGCTGGGAAGGTGGCTCAGTGGTGGAGTGCTTGCCTTGCATGCATGAGGCCCTGGTTGAGTTCTTCAGCACTACATAAGCAGAAAAAGCCGGAAGTGGTGCTGTGGCTCAAGTGGTAGAGTGCTAGCCTTGAGCTGAAGAGCTGAGAGACAGCGCCCAGGCCCAGAGTTCAGGCCTCACAACCAACAACAACAACAAAAAAAAAGTGAAATAAATGCTTAACATGTTTTAGGCTATATATTGCTCTATTACTTGAAGACTAAGGAAAATGAAACTGAGAAAGACCAAGATTGAGAGAAGGGCAGAAGTACAATCAGTGGCTCCCTGTGGACAGTTGTTGACCGGGCCTGTAGAGAGCATAAGAGTTGAAAGGAAGCAATTCTTAGATAATCTGAAGGCTCCTATACAAATCTGTTTTTGAAGGCCCTCTAAAAACTCTTCTACCCAGTCAACATTGCAGTGTTAAGGACATAGCTTGTTTCTTGTTTTATTCCTTCACAATGTGGAATGACTCTTCATTTCTTTGTTGTTGCGGTTGTTCTGGCATTTGGGCTTAAATTCAGAGCCTCTCTCGATCCTTTAGCTTTTTTGCTCATGGCTAGATGGCACCACTTCTGGTTTTTTTGGTGGTTAATTGGAGATGAATCTCGTGGACTTTTCCTGCCCTGAGCCTAGCTTCAGCCATGACCCTCCGATTCTGAGCCTTCTGAATATCTAGGATTTCAAGCATGAGCCACCAGCTCTGAGTAGGAGTCTTAATTTCTACACAGTACTTGATGAGTATCAGCACATGAATGTCGTATACGTATGTGTTTCACACTTTTCCTCCTTTGCAGATGGCCTGGCTGCATTGTCATTTTCCATTAGTTCTCTCACGCTAATTGGAATGTTGGCAGCTATAACGTACACAGTAAGTGTCCTGTGACCATTGCCTGATAATCAAAGCAATTCTTTTACCTTAGTAATCTCTTCAGCCTAGTTATGTTTTCATTTTTTCCACTCTCCCACTTTTTTATAACTGCAAGTTTGGTAATAAGCATTTAGTCATAAACATTTTATTTATGCTTATGAAACTTAGTATATAAAAACCAATTATATAACTTGGGAACCTTAAAAGTAGTTATAGACTCTACAGATGTATAAGTAACTAGAACTATCTACTCTTTAATTCAGTCTGTTACTAATACCAATATCTGCTATTAATTCAGTAGATAAACCTTATTTGGGACTATAGGATGTTTGTGGTTTTTTTTAATTAAAGTAGTTTTACAAAGGAGTTCAGTTCAACATATTAGTTTGTACATACAGTATATCTTGGTCAGAGTCACTCCCTCGTAGTCTCCCCATCTCCCAACCCCATCCCATCTCAGTTTACCTGGTTTCATTTTCACCTATGTACGTCGAATATTGTGGCTATTTGCCAACCTTTTTCTCTTCATTTGTCTACCCCTTCCTAATAACCCTCCCCTACAATGAATTCCTAGAATTCATTTTGATAAAGTGTGAGTTTATACCATACTTGTTAATACTTGTGTATATATGCAGACAACTATGTTTACATATATATTCATAATTTAGATCAAACTTAAATATGAGAGAAAACATGTACCCTTTGTCTCTCTGGGCCTGAATCACAACATGCTTTTTTCCAAGAAAATGACATCGTGTTCTTCCTGGTGGATTAGAAGAAGACCATGGTATATAACACACACACACGCACGCACGCACGCACGCACGCACGCACACACACACAAAATTGTATTTTCTTAATCCATTTGTCCATTGTAGGATAACTGAGCTACTTCCCTAATGTGACTATCGTGAATAGTGCAGCAATATCATTTGTAATCTGTGGGATAAATGCCCAGGAGTGGTGTGGCTGGATTTTAGGTTCTGTGTTCAGTTATTAAAGGTTCTCCAAAGCCTTCCTGAGAGCTGCACCAGCTTGCATTCCATCAACAGTGTCTTAGGGCTCCTTCTCCACATCCTGCTAGCACCTGTGTTTGTAGTCTTAGTGAGATGGATTCTCGGTGTTGTTTTGATTTACATTCCTGTTGCAGCCAGCTATGCTGAGGATGTCTTCATGTACTTATTGGCTTTTTTTTACTTCTTATTCTGAGAAGACTGTATTTAACTCTTTAGTCCATTTATTAATTGGGTTGATTCTTTGAGGGCTTAGTTTATTGAGCAAAACAAAAACAGTGCTGGAGGTATATCACAATCCCAGACTCAGACTTCACTACAGAGCTATAGTAATAAAAACAGCTTGATACTGACACAAGAACAGGGCTGAAGACCAATGGAACAGACTAGAAGACCCAAAATTAAACCCATATACTTACAACTATCTAATATTTGACAAAGGAAACAAAAATATATATTGAACAAAAACTTCAACGAACAATGGTAAGGAAAATTGTACATCCATATGTTGAAGACTGAAACTGGATTCCTCTCTGTCACCTTATACTAATATCAACTCAAAATGAGTCAAAGACCTCAGTGTCAAACCTCAAAGGCAGAAGGGGAAACATTACAGTATAACTTATTGGCATAGGCAAGAACTTTGAGCGGAGTTCAGGAGCTCAACAAATTGGAGAGAGAATTGACAAATGGGATTGCATTAGGCTCAAAAGTTTCTGCACAGTAAAAGACATAGTTACTAATCTAAAAAATCTACAGAATGGGAGATTTTTTTTTCCCAATTGTATATCTGACAAAGGCTTAGTATCCAGAATATCCGTAGAATTTGATTTTGGTGGGGGAAGGGGGAGTTCGTCATGGGGTTTGAACTCTGGGCCTGGGCACTGCCCCTCAGCTCTTCAGCTCAAGGCTAGCTCTTTACCACTTGAGCCACAGTGCCACTTCTGGTTTTCTGGTGGTTAAATGGAGATAAATTCTCATGGACTTTCCTGCCTGGGCTGGCTTTGAACCGCAATCCTCAGATCTCAGCCTCCTGAGTAGCAAGGATTACAGGTTGAACCACCGGCATCCAGTGAATTAGATATTTTTTATAGCTTAATATTTTTCTAGGATATAGAGTCCTAATAATTCTCCAACTCTGTTGTTAATATGAATTACAAAGGATTGACAAGCTTAGATACAGACTTCTGTTTAGCTCTTTTGTTCAGATTATAGAAGAAAAGGCACAAATAATTTTTTTAATATACCATTCTCCCTACTGTATTAGTGTTATACAAGAAGCATTAAAATAACCTGGGGGCTGGGAAGGTGGTTCAGTGGTAGAGCCCTGAGGCTCTGGGTTCGATTCCTCAGCACCACATAAGCAAAAAGAAAAAAGCCAGAAGTGACGCTGTGGCTCAAGTGGTAGAGTGCTAGCCTTGAGCTGAAGAGCTGAGGGACAGCGTCCAGGCCCAGAGTTCAGGCCCCACGACCGGACCCCAAAAAAACATAAAACAAAAAACCTGGAACCTTTTCACATTAATAAAGTCTGTGTTTAAAGCATTCTTGGTGAAAGGTAGTGGTTTTCCCAATACATCGTCCCCTAGATATAAAAGAAATGGGCTGTTGGTGACAGCAGCATTTCATGTCTCATGTGTCTGTCATTCATGGGCCCTAAAATGTAATAAAGAAGCCTTAGACACATTTTAGTATACTTGAGTTGCTTACTATGGATACTCAGTTGTGTTTTTAAGTGTTAGCACAAAAGGCCTTTGCCATTTTAAGCCCACTGGTGATTATCTTCCCTTCTCACGGAGTGAACGAAAGCAAGTTCGTTATTTGTCTTTAAGAAGCAGTCACAATGGGCTGGGAAGGTGGCTCAGTGGTAGAGTGCTTGCCTTATATGCATGAGGCCCTGGGTTTGATTCCTCAGCACCACATAAGCAAAAAGAAAAAAGCCGGAAGTGGCGCTGTGGCTCAAGTGGTAGAGTGCTAGCCTTGAGCTGAAGAGCTGAGGGACAGCGCCCAGGCCTAGAGTTCAGGCCCCATGTGGACCCAGAAAAAAAAAAAAAAAAAGCAGTCACAAATTTGACACAAATCAGTAGTTAGATCTGCAGTTCTGCTTGCTGTTGTGGAACTGATTCATTAGGCGGATTCTGGGTTTGTTGTCTTTGTCTTCTAACCTTCCTGCATCAATCTCTTCCAGATTTAAATTGGTGTAGAAAATTCTTCACAGAGATTTTTTTAGTTTTATTTTTGAGTCTTCACAGAGATTTTTGAAGGTCAAGTGTTACTTTGATAACTATAGGAAAATGAAACTAGCAGTAGATAAAGAGATTAGTCAGGAAAGTGGCTCTGGTGGCTCACACCTGTAAACCTAGCCACTCAGAGGTTGATATCTGAGGATCAGAGTTCAAAGCCAGCCCTGGTAGCAAAGTTTGTGAGATTCTTATCTCCAATTAACCAGTAAAAAACTGGAAGTGGATTTGTGGCCTTAAGTGGAAAAATCAAGCATGAGCACAAGATTGAGAGTTGGAAAAAAAAAATGGACTCCTTGGAACCTTTAAAAGAAAGCAGCCCAGCTGGTGCTATGACTTCAGCCCTGTGAGCTCCAGAACTATTGAAGATGGTTGCTGTACCGCTGCCACCCTAACCTTGGAGGAACATGCTTTGTAACTAGAGATCCAGTTTGGCTGCGTGTTGCACATGCTTTACATTGTGTACTGTGCCCTGCATCTGTGCTGTCTAGGCGTCCTCAGCATTGGTGCCTCCTACTCCTCAGTTTAGGAATTCAGGAAGGCGTTTCACCATTTATAAAAACCTTCAGTTCATTCACTGCGGTCTTGTGTCTGGTAGAGTACCATTTTTGTTTCCCACGGGCCACACCCATGCTGTATATGTCTACATCTTATGACTGACTGTGCTGGAAGATTCTCCAGGAACAAATGAACTAGCATGTGCTGCCCGTGGGTGAGGGCTGGCCATGGGGGGAGAGGCCTGTATGTGCTTCCTGCCTGCAGCAGCACCAGGTCGCCCTGGCTCCCCAGCCAAGTCCTCTGGCTCAGGACAGTGGTTCAAGAACGCACCCCCATCCGGTACATACCTTATCTTAGGGCTTCTGACAGTCACTTGCAAAAAGGGTTGGTGTTTCCTTTGCCTTTGTTTCTCTTACACTAAATATTCATGAGGTTACAGAAAAGATTTTAAAACAATTTGGTGATTTTTGTGGGGGCAAGTCAAAATAAGTAAAATCTGAGGCAGTATAGTGAACCTAGCATTTTATACTCTATGATGTTTAGCCTTGTTGATTCTCCAGAAATTCACTAGAGGGCAGTAGTAAACAGTAAAAAAAAATGTCTGGAAAGGATACTGTGTCTACATATTTTTTCAAGAAGTCTGAGGCTAAATTGAAAATATGGCTATTTAAGCCCTTAATGTCTTGTAAATGTTTATTACAAGCTTATTAAAATGCAAATATTACAGTTAAATTTCCTGATAGTCATTGAAACTTGAACATGAGACTTCAAAACAGGCTGAAGGCTTAGTAATGAGTAGTTATTCTTCCTTACTCTCTACTGACAATTAAAAACTCAGAAAAAAACATTGTATTCTGTTTTCATGTTACCACAGTTGTTACCGATTTTTAATTTTTCTGAAATAGTTCACATCAAGCTATTTAGACAGTCCATCCATTTCTTCTAACAAAGATCTATGTAAGGAAATAACTTCATGCTCCTTCAAAGACTTCTGGTCCAATATCTTCTCAGAAATATTTTGATATGTTATTAAGTAGCTGGTTTTTGGAATAAAGAGAGAAGAAAACAGATTTGGGACTTGGTCCTAATGTACAGTTACTGCTGTTGTGAGGAGCCTGGCTCAGGTTTGAGAGCCAGAGGTGGCAGGTCTAGTGGTTAGAGTCCTGTGCACTGGCTGGGCACTGGTGGCTTACACCTGTATCCTAGCTACTCAGGACACTGAGATCTGCAGATCACAGTGCAAAGCCAGCCCAGACAGGAAAGTCCATGAGATTCTTATCTCCAGTTAACCAACCAAAAAGCCTGAAGTGGAGCTATGGCTCAAGTGGTAGAGTACTAACCAGAAAGCTGAGGGACAGCGCCCAGGCTTTGAGTTCAAGCCTCAGTATTGGCAGAAAAGAAAAGAAGTATACAGACAAATAATGTCATGTGTTATAAGCAAGGAATCTGTTCAGCTCTGGGAAGGTTTCTCAGAGAGGTCACAACAACTGAGACCTGAATGGCACTGGCATATTCTGATGGTGCAGGTTGGGAAGCTGTTACAGCACTATGAAAGGAGTGGCATGTATTAACAGTGTGGACTATGTCTGACTGAAGTAGTGTAAGACTGGAGTGGTAAGATTGGTGAAAAATGGTAAGATGTGAAATAAAAGGACTATATTGGCAGTATGCTGGCTTACATTAATTGGAATCTATTCACAAGAGCTTATTCTATCTCTGATTGAGAAAAAAAAGAAACCTTTTAAAACCATCTAGATGAAATAAACACACACACTTTCTCTGAGGTTCACTGTCTTCTCATCTCCCATATGGGTCCTGTCAGACCTCACAGAATCTTAGGAACATCAACGGTGTTAGCACAGATGTGGGAAAGAACCCTATTGCATTGTTGGTGTGACTGCTCTAGAAGGTGGTCTGGATATTCCTCAGAAAAATACACATAAAACTACCCTCCAATACCACTCTTGGACATTTATCCAAAAGATTAAGTCAGGATACAGTAAAGACAGTTGGACATGGTTCATCACCAAGTTATAGCAGCAGTCCAGATGCTCCACAGTGGATGAATGAATCAAGGAAGTGTGGTGTATGTATATACATATTCCTGGAGGAACTCAGAAGACCAATGTGATCAGACTTGTTCCTGGAGGACCTCAGAAGGACCACATATTGGACTTGGATATTAGAGTGAAATCACTTTGGAAGCCATCTAGAAGATGGATTTGTGGAAAGTGAGACCAGCAGATAATCCAGGAAGACCATCTGACTTTTAGATTCTAAACCAGTGCCTAGCCACTCAGGAGGCTGAGATCTGAGGATTGCAGTTGAAGGCAGCCTGGATACTTATTTCTAATTAATTACTAATAAAGCCAGAAGTGGCTTGTGGTAAAGAGCCAGCCTTGAGCAGAAAAGCTCAGGACAGTACCCAAGTCCTGAGTTCAAGCACCAGAACTGGCACCAGAAAAGAAAAAAAAAAGATTTAAAATTACAAGCTACTGTCTGTTTCAGACCCTGTTGGTACAGCCAGGAAGTTTCAGTTGCCAGTCAGAGTTTAAGGTCAATAATGTTGTTGAGTAAATAGCCACAGGTGAGTACCTTGTTTATTAATTATTAGGAGAAAAAGTATCATTTGGGACTGGAATATGGAGTTGATATATTCAGTAGTATGTTTATTATCAGAGCTAATTAATAGCTAAAAAGTTTGATGACCAGTATGCTTATAAAATGTTGCATATATATTAAAAGTATTTTCTAAGGTTTACTATGTGTGCTTGGAGAAAATGTTTCTGCTTTTATAGAATATGATATACAAATTGTTTTTAGTAATTCATACTATCTTGATTACTACCTTCATCGATATATCTACATTAAATGTGCAACTTGTCCCTGATAAGTGTGATGAACAGAGGCACCTGAGTGTGACCGTGACACAGAAGACGCATGTGACTTGCTCCCGGATGCCAGGCTGTCCAGTGACATTGCACTATGGGCCACTTTTAAGT
Source organism: Dipodomys spectabilis (assembly GCF_019054845.1). Lineage (NCBI taxonomy): Eukaryota > Metazoa > Chordata > Mammalia > Rodentia > Heteromyidae > Dipodomys > Dipodomys spectabilis. The sequence goes on from NW_024871134.1 coordinate 1,425,792, forward strand.
TTCTGCTCTAAATGATTATTTTTACATTTCACAATTGTGTATAATTTGTTTAAAGTAGAGCTATTCCAGCATGTTTCAACTCTGTCTTTTTCAGGCCTATGGCATGTCAGCCTTGCCCTTAAATCTGATCAAAGGCACCAGAAGTGCTACGTACGAGCGTTTGGAAAACACTGAAGACATGGAGGAGGTGGAACAGCACATCCAGACGATCCGATCCAAGGTGAGCCAGCGCTGAGATGGGGCTGGGAGGCTGAGCGGTCTGTGGTGGGATCCCAGCACTGGCCTGCCCCTCATTGTCTTACAATATATCCTTCCAGGGACATGTCCCTATTTTTGAAATGTATCTTCTGTATAACATAGGATCATACACTGACAGCGTTGTAACAGCTAAAGTACAAAGCTTCTGCCTCCTCTTTTTCCATTCCGTTTGGCATCACATCACACTTGAAGCATTACTCCATCCCTCCCTTGCCGGGACTGGGGTGAGGGTGAGGGATTCATTTTATCCCTTGGCCTATAAGGTTGTTATACGGTGTCTGGGATGCAATTTGTAAGTACCTAATGTACTTGGCACAAAGTTCTTGAAGAAGTAAAGGTAATAAAGTATGTCCTGTGTATAGGAAATACAATCTTTGGCCAAGTAGAATTAGCCTGTCTTCAGGCTGAATTGTATTCTTTAGGGTACGGCCTAGAAATCTGTGCTTAACAAACCTGTCAGATAATTATTATATGTGATCAAATTTGAGAAACTACTAAGTTATGGAAGAGGATGGTTGGTTTCAGAAGAGACTTGTAACATGTGAAGAGACTGTTGAAGCTACCCAGGAGACTGAGATCTGAGGATCATAGTTCAAAGCCAGCCTAAGCAAGAATGTCCGTGAGACTCTTTGTCTCTAGTTAACTAGCAAAATCCTGGAAGTGGAACTGTGGTTCAAATGGTAAAGTGCTAGCCTGTGAACAGAAAAGCTAAGGGAGAGCACCCAGGCCCTGCGTTCGAGCCTCATAAAAATGGGTGGACATGCTTTTACCATGCTGGTTAGCCAAAGGGAGCATGCTTTTTGCAGAGGTGCCTGCAGACCATGGAGGTGCCAGCTCTTGGCAGTGGCTGCAGAGCCCCAGTGGTGCGTGCCGCCTGCGTGGTTGGACCTGTTGTCTTGTCTTCCCAGTGATGCTCTCAGGAACTGACTCAGGGTGTGGCTGGTCCACTTCTACTTGCGCTCAAGCCCAGCCCTCTCTTGTGGAGTTGCTGCCGTATTTGAATCGGGCTCACAGACCGAATCAATTCAGAAAAGAGAGCCTTTTGACTAAAAGGAGGCAACGGCCGGAGCCAAATTAAAATAAGGGATAGAAAGGGAGTTTAGAGGTGAGGGGAGCAATAGAGGAAATGCATAGTAGTTAACACTTCTTTGTGTGCTTGTATCAGGGCTTGAACTCAGGGCCTGTACGTGGTCTTTTATTTTTTTCACTCAAGGCTGGCCCTCTACCACTTGAGCCACAGCTCAATTTCCAACTTTTTAGTAGTTCATTGGAGGTAAGAGTCTCATGGGATTTGCTGCTGGGACTGTTTTTGAGATGTTATCCACAGATCTCAGCCTCCTGGGTAGCTAAGATTACTGGTGTGAGCCACAGGCACCCAACTAATACTTTTACAAATGCTTTCCTTTTGTATGGAATGTTTTCACAAATTTCTAATCAAAAGTTAACAACCGAGCACTGGTGGCTCATGCCTGTAATCCTAGCTTCTCATGAGGCTGAGATCTGAGGATTGCGGTTCAAAGCCAGCCCAGGCAGGAAAGACCATGAGACTCTTATCTCCAATAAACCACTAGAAAACTGGAAGTGGCGCTGTGGCTCGATTAGTAGAGTGCTCGCCTTGAGCTGAAGTGCTCAGGGACAGTGCTCTCTCAGGCCCAGAGTTCAAGCCCCACGACTGACAAAAAAAACAAAAAACCAAAAACCATAACAACAACAACATACCTAGAAAACGCAACAGGGATGTCAGTGTAAAACATGTGCACTTGTACATTTTGATGCTGACCTTGACTGAGGTATGTTTAGCGTTGCATTGAAGCTGTCAGTTTTTCAAGTTATAAAATTGCCCAAGAGAGAAAAAAACATCGTTGTCTGGTCTGCTAAATCTGTTGAGTACTTTATTGAGACTTAATGATTAAAGGAAGAAAATCTTTAATTTGTTCTTTAATTTGTTCTGTTACTTGCAGAGCAGAGATGGTCGGCCTCTGCCAGCCAGGGATAAACGTGCCTTGAAGCAGTTTGAAGAAAGGTTACGAACACTTAAGAAAAGAGAGAGGCACCTCGAATTCATTGAAAACAGCTGGTGGACGAAGTTTTGCGGTGCTCTGCGTCCCCTGAAGGTAAATGGAGTTTGGAAAAATGAGGTAGTCAGTCTTCTCTCAAATTTCTGTAGTACTCTTCAGAGATGTGGTTCTCCTTCTGAGCCCTTCAGTATGACACTGAGAGCAGAGTGTCTGCTGTTGAAATTGTCTGGGTTTGAGTCACAGTTGTGCTGTTTGGTAGTTGGGCAGGGTATGTAACCCTTAGAGCCTTGTATACTCCTATGTAAGTGCTGTAACAAGGAAAGGTAAACAAAAACAAAGCTCAGTAAGACAGCAGCTGTTAGCATACTTTGCAGGTGGGTACTTGCTGTAATTAGGAAAGGAGAGTCCAGATTTGCCCACAAGAATGTGTTTCCTTGTTAGAAGATGTTTCTGGAAGTATGAAGAAAGGGATTATTGGATGGAAGACCATTGTGTTCTCATTTTTGGAAGCCATTGTTTATAGGTCTCTGGTATCTGAATTTAAGTGCTAGGTAAATGAAGGCAGTCATGTTGCTGATAGCAAAGTTTTCACACAGATCTCTGTGGTTATGTAATTTCATCTATTTCTCTTGGGTAAAACCAAAGAGTAGAATTTCTGATTTTACGGGTTCTATGTTTTAACTTTTTAAAAATCTGCTGTTCTGTGTTTTCCAAAATGGTAACACCATTTTGTCCTCCCTAACGAGTATGAGATTATAACAAAACCAAGACTCCTTTCACTTGCAAAGTAACTGCATATTCAGGGTGGATGGGAAGCAGAAGTAAAAGTACACCATGGAATTTTCCTGCACTTCAGTGATACAGCTTGATGGCCCCAGTCCACTTATCCACGACAGGGTTGTGGTTCCTGACGGGTGCGTCCAGAAGAGTAGAATCATGGGACCAAGACATTTCACATTGAGAGACATTCTTAAAACAACTGCTCCTCTCTTCAGAATGTCTTATGTTGGGAAAGAAAAGCAAGTAGGATGTGTTCCAGATAAAGGACACAAGCATCGCATCATGGTCCTAGGTTGCATTTTGGTCTAGAAAAAGACATTAATGGAACAGTTCAAAATTAGATTAGATAAGAGTGTTGTATCTATTTTAATTTCCTGATTTTGATCATTATACTGTAATCATATGAAAAATGTCTTTGCTTTTAGGACATTGGTAGTTACTAAGTCATTTTATCTGTAACTTATTCTCAAAAAACTTATTCTCTTATTCTCTCTGATTATAGAGGCTATGATAAAAGCATCAAATAAAATGCTACCATTTGGATCTGGGTGAAGGGCATACTGTAATTCTTTGTACTATCTTTGCCTGTGTATATCTGAAGTTAATACAGTTTTTATAGTCTTAACTTTCATTAGATCTCCCCAACTCGTCCACCACCCCTTCTCATCCCTTTGTCAGGTGTTCAGTGATTAAATACTGAACTGCATACATTGTTCCTAATAGATAACAGGGAAAATTACCACCGTAATCAAGAACTAAGTGGGACTACATTGAGAAATCGTCCTGATAATCTTTGCCACTTTGAAAATAATATTCTGTAAAAGAGGAGAATGGATTTTTTTTTAATCTTTTAGCATTTAGAAAAGCATTAAGAAAGGTGCTTGAAGTATTAGAGGAGCCTCCTTCTCCTCACTTTCCCTGACTCCTGAGATGAGCTCTCAGTACTGGGGAAGGAAAACCGTGTGGCTGTCCTCTCTTGGAGAAGCCTTGAAGATGTAAGAGTTTCCCACCCAACTTGACATGGGGGATTGGGATGACCGTCATTTACAGTGCCCCACACAGGAAATGGAAGGTCAGACTGCTTCTGGAGGGCAGAAAGAGATGTCTTTCAAATCAAATTCTCTTTCCAAACATGGATAAACATGACACCTTTAATTTATTTTTATTTTTATTTGTTTGTACTTCTGGGGCTTGAACTTAGGCACTGGGTGCTGTCCCTTAGCTTTACTGCACAAGGCACTCTGCCACTTGGTCTATATCTCCACTTAGTGCCTCATGTGCTGGCTTCAAACCAGGGTCCTCAGATCTCAGCCTTCTGAACAGCCAGGATTACAGGCATGAGCTACTGCTGCCTAGCTTGTCACTATTTTCCATGGCCTGTTCCAGGCCCAACATCCTTATATGACTCTGAAGTCCAATTAAAATTGACACAGTGTGGTAGTTAGAAGTTAGATTTTCCCTGTCCTCAGGTTATTGTTAGGCCTGTCTCTGCTGTCATGGCCCAGTGGTTTTCGAGAACTAATCATGTAAGGTCTGTATCCTCTGCTGTCTGTGCTCACTGAGGTCCTTGCTCACTTACGACTAATGGTGATTTTCCTAAAGTCCTGCAGATAGCCAGTCTGATCTTTGCCTAGGGTCTGTGTGTGTGTGATGTGTACTCTTTCAATGCCCAGAAGGCCCTCAGCTCAGCCTTCACTGCCCTGTGATGTGGACCTTTGGTGTCTGAAGAGCTGTGTAGCAGGCTGTCTCACACCCTTCCTGGTCACCACCGGCCAGCGTGGATGTAGGGCCTTCCAGATTCCTGGCAACATGACATGTCTCATCTCCTTAGCTTTATATTTTAAGCCTGTTGGTTAATTTGTCCTGCTGTCTGCTGGCTTAACCTCCTGAGGTTCCTAGATGGCTTATAGTTTGCTCTGGCCAGCACTTTTCGGCAGAGGCTTTTAGCATTGCGTGAGCACTCACAGAGAACAAATAGAGACTGGCATGCCACTGGGATCCTGTGGAGAGCCACAGGGGACATGGTGATGGCTCTGGGCAGTGGACTTGAGAGGCACGTCCTTCCAGAGGCTCGGGGCCTCAGAAAGAGCCACTGGACCCTTCTCCTGAGACGCAAGCATTCCTGGACTGCTGTGTGTCTCTGCTGGATTTCCAAAGTGTTGAAAAGCTGATGCTGACACTTGACGTAGTTTCTTATTGTAGTATAGAAGAGAACATTTTCACCAATTTTGCTCTTGGTGTTTCCTTTATAGTTTAATTTTATTTCAAAATAAATAGCACCAGTGCAATGTGGTCACACTGGCACGAGTCTCTTAGGTCAAATATTTGCAGTTTTCTTGGCCTCTATGAAGGATTTATCTCCTTTTTTTTTTTTTTTTGCCAAGTATTATGTGTTAAGTAATTAAACAGTACAACTCTTAATCATTCATCCCAGCAGATTGGTAAGATAGAAAAGGATTTTTATTACTTTCTTTTTGTTTGCCAAAATGTATATCAACAGAAGGAAATCTTAATTTCAAGTACATTTCTATGCACTGTGCTAGACTACCAATTGGAGTCTGGTAATGATACTGCCTCGTGCTATGAGCAGTTTTTATTAACAGTTGTCTAGGAAGTGCTATGATTTGTTGGTCCTCAGTATAAAAGTATTGCCTCTATTTCATCTAAGCACCAAATGCAGGTGCCCAAATCTAGTAGAAGGGATTATGCCATTACTGTGGAACCTTTGTTACTGTAGGGAGTCCTTACCTGTGTGAGGTCCAGCCAGGCACTCTAGTCTTACATGAGGTCCAGAGGGCCGGGTGTCCTTACTGTGTGAAGTCCAGACAGCCAGGCATCCTTACCTGTGTGAGATCAGATGGCCGGGTATCCTTGCCTGTGTGAGGTCTAGACGGCCAGGTACTTGTCTTATATGAGGTCCAGACAGCCGGGCATCCTTACCTGTGTAAGGTCCAGGAGGCCAGGTACCTTTGGCTTATATGAGGTCCAGATAGCTGGGCATCCTGATCTTGAGGCCCCAGAACAGTGTCTTGATTCCCTACCACCCACACCTTGCCCGTTCCCCTAGACCTGATCAACTCATGGCAGGCCCTAGAGCCTGTTTGGAACTTGAGCAGATCGCTTGGCTCTGCTCCAGTCCTCTGGTGTGACCTTATTCCCTCCACTGGTGTGAGTTGCTTCCCCTGGACTCACTGTAGATGCACAGACTGTAAGCAAGAAGCTAGTGTCTAGCTTTGGAGAAGGATTTTCCCCTTACAGATTTGTTTTTCCTGTGTGCTATGCTGCTGTTGAGCTATTTTGTCTCTCCTGTTCTAACCTTTTGAAGCTAGCAATTATATATAGTTGCTACTGAGTATTGGACTAGGCAAGCCCTCTTAACACTTGAGCCATCTTCCAAGATCTTTAGTTTCTATTTTTCAGGTCTCATACTTTTGCCCTTACTCTGTTTAAGTAGCTGGGATTAGAGATATGCATCACTGTGCCCCACCCAAAACTCGACCTAAATCATGAGGAACACCAGTGTCTTAAGTAGCTAACACACAGTGTTACTCTATTTCAGAAGATGGCTGTAGGCTTCCCATCCTTTCTTTGCCAACTCTTCTTCCCAAGAAGATCTTGTCTCAGTGTCTGAAAGGATACACGAGCTCTAATGCTGAACATGTTCTCCACAGAGTGCGTCCACCTGGCACTTCCTGGTGCTGTCAGCACTCAGTTCTAGGAACAGAGTCACTGCTGTAGCCCTCCCCCACCCCTCTGTCTCTCTGTCTCTGTCTCTTTCTCTCTCTCTCTCTGTCTCTCTCTCTCTGTCTCTCTCTCTCCCTCTCTCTTTCTCTCTGTCTCTCTGTCTTTCTCTGTCTCTGTCTCTTTCTGAGCAGTTAAATGTATATCAGTATTTCTACGGGAAAATGTACAAGGTTCAAGAATAATAAAACATGAGCCTCTTGATTTTGTATGTGTGTGTATACCTCAGTTATCCTATTTGAGTGTAGAGAAGACAAAAACTTTGTATCTGATCAGAGAGTTTTATTTGCTTATAGTGAAAACTTAAAGTGCTTTATCTGTGTTGTATATATGTTCTTAAATAGTCTCAAAATGAAAATGTAGGCATAAATGTCTGGGTTTACATACTAAATTAAAGTAAGTCTCAGATCATTTTAATTATATCATTGTTATATGCTGGCAACTTATATCAAGCATAATGGAGTTGTGCTTTTAATCCATCTCTTAGGACTCTATTGTAATGAATATATTTTTGCTTTTAGATCATTTGGGGAATCTTTTTCATCTTAGTTGCATTGCTGTTTGTAATTTCTCTCTTCCTGTCAAAGTAAGTACAATAGATTCATTTATATAGCACTTGCAGAAGTTCTGTAGTATTGTATATCCTTCATTATGAATTCCATTAGTGTAGCACATTCATCTTGAATAACTGTGCTACGTAAAGTACTCTACAACATTAATTTGAAAAACATCTAAAAAGTCCAATCATTGGCAGTATTTCTTAGCCTGCATAATTTAATACTATCTGTGAGAAATTTGGATGAGGGATTAATTTATTTTGCCTGTTTTCTTTAATTCAACTGAATTTCCTGCTTAAGTTACAACGATGCTCTTCATAGATTGATGAGATGATAGTATATCTTATTAACTCTTATTTTTTTCCTATTTGTACATAGTTTAGATAAAGCTCTTCATTCAGCTGGAATTGATTCTGGTTTTGTAATTTTTGGAGCTAACCTGAGTAATCCACTGAATATGCTGTTGCCTGTACTACAGACAGTAAGTAAAGTAGCATTTACTTCATACCCCAGCAAGCTGTCTTCACTACAGACAGTAAAGTACCACTGACTACCCTTCACCCTGCCCCATGCAGTCGGTTATGGTGAAAACTTTCCAGCACTTGAAGTATATTTGGCTCTTTACAAATGTGAGATTATTTATTTAGATTATTGTGTTAAAGATTATTATATTGATACATTGCCAAATTCAATTGGGAACAGCCCATGACATATATGAACTTTCCCCAAATTGTGTGTGTGTGTGTGTGTGTGTGTGTGTGTGTGTGTGTGTGTGTGTGTGTGTGTGTGTGGTGTGTGTGTGTGTGTGTGTGTGTGTGTGTGTGTGTGTGTGTTTTAGGCTTGAACTCAAGGCTTCATGGGCTCCCTGTTGTTTGGGCTGGCACTCTACTACTTGAGCCATGCCCCAAGTCCAGTTTTTCTGCTAGCTAATTGGAGGTAGCCTCTTGGACTTTGTTCCTGGCCTGGCTTTGGATCTTCATCCTAGAGGTCACTTCCCTGAGCAGTAAGGATTGCAGCCATGAGACACCAGACACCAGGCTTGTTTCAGTTTTAATGAAATCTTTTACTTCCTACAAAAATGTGGGCTGTAGTTTGATTTATTTTAGAATTTTTCTTATTTTAGAATTTTTCTTAGGGTAATAGTACTAAAAAACTGGATACTTGTTTGATACTTATTAGTATTTTTGATGAATTCTTTTTTGTGCTGTTATCATAGCAGCTTAATCCAAATCATCAGGCTTAATAATGATATTTATCAAATAATGCAATTTCCAGTTAATATTATATGACTTCTAGAGCTTTGCAGTTTGTGTATTAAATATGATTTTATCTTTTTCCAGGTGTTCCCTCTCGATTATATTCTTATAACAATTATTATTATGTACTTTATTTTTACTTCAATGGCAGGAATTCGAAATATCGGCATATGGTTCTTTTGGATTAGAGTAAGTAAATGTTTTTGTTAAGTTCATTGTGTACATTTTCTCTGATGTGACATTGTATGTAAAATGTGTAAGTTGTAGCTTTCTTTATACCAAGAGCAATGGGACTGGTGACTTTTCCCTTCACCACAACATAAAAATGTGTCTTATTTTGTTTTGTGCCTGTGGTAGGGCTTGGCCCTCAGGGCCTTTTGCTGTTGTTTGGCTTTTTTACTCTAGGCACGTTCTAGCATTTGAACCACAATTCTGTTTTTGGCTCTTACTGATGAATTGGCAATAAAAGTCTCTGGGCATGTCTGCCTGGGCTGGTTTCTAACTGTGATCCTCCAATCTCAGCCTCCTGAGTAGCTGGGATTACAGGTGTGAGCCACCAGCACCCAGCTTGTACAGTGCAGACTGTACCTGTGGTTCTGTGTCTCAGAATGTGACAGTGCCACCCCTGCAGACGCTCTGTACCTGTGGTTCCATGTCTCAGTGTTACAGTGCCACCCCTGTAGACGCTCTGTGTCTCAGAATGTGACAGTACCACCCCTGCAGACACTCTATACCTGTGGGCTCATGTCTGTGGGTTTTACCCACCTTGCACAGAAAATACATAAGGACACTGCTCCTGGACTGAATGTGTACAGATTTTCCTCCTTGTCCATTCCCTTGTGAACCATTTTACGTTATACTAGTTGTTGTGGATAATCTAGAAGACAGGCAGATGTAGGTTCTATTCAAACACTACACTAGAAAGGCCAATAGATATGAATCTCAGTCAGTTTACACCAGCCCCCACAGATACCAACGGACAGGTATGTGTGAAGAGTTTTTTCCTTCTTATACTCACTTAACATCATTTAAGAGTTTTATGCTGGGCACTAGTGGTTCATGCTTCTGCTTGGGAGAGCCAGACAGACACATCTTAGAGACTAATTGCCAATTAAGTAACAAAGAGCCGGAAGCCTATGGCTCAAGTGGTAGAGTTTGGCCAGCCTTGAGGGAAAAAAGCTTAAGGCACCAAATCAAAAAAAAAAGAATAAGCTGAGGCAGATAGACACTACTATAGCTGTGAGTAAAATAGTTTATCCTTAGAGACTTCATAATACAGAGGGAGAGTGCTGGGTCCATTATCTCTTATCCTTTTCTCTCCCTCATGATTGCAGTATAGCTGCTGTAACTCCATTGATCCCATGCATGTTCTGTTGGAAGAGAGTAGAGGGGGCATGCTGTCCCAGAACCCCCTAGCTTTCTTTTTTATGGGTCCCACAAGGCACAAGGGAAGCTGAGCCGTGAACAGGTTTAAGTGATCTTACAGTCATTTCGTCTGGAGCTGGCATTCTGTTAGTCCGAACTGCACAAGCTTGTGAAGTTGCAAGGAGGTGGAATATGGCCCTCTAATACTGTAGATACCAAATATTTGAATGGATAGATGGAAAAATATCTATATCCATACACTGTATTTTATAGCAGAGTATAATATGAAGATTTCATGAGTATGTCATGGAAATGGATTTCTGTAAACACATGACGTCTGGTTTTGCCCAGTAATGTTATATAAAAGCACAAGCCAAGAATGTATTACTAACTCTTGAAGTTTAAATTGATATTTCTAGTCTTTAGATACAAGTAGATATTCAGGCTGTCTTTGGTTGTATGGAACTCTACTGAGCAGTTAGTTTACAAGGCCAGTCTGGAAACCAACCATGTGAACACTGATAAGTTTGCTAGGTTCTGTTTTTCCAGTTTCCTTTTTTTTTTTCCTTTTGGCAGTATTGGGGTTTGTGTGGCTTACTTACTAGGCTGGCTCATTACCACTTAAGCCATACCGTCAGCCCAGCATTTGCTGGTTATTTTGGAGATGGAGTCTAGCAGACCTTCCTGCCTTCCTGGCTTCTAATTTTGGTCCTTCAAATCTCATCCCCTGGTGTGGTAAGATTGCAGATATGAGCCACTGGCTCTCAGCTCTGGGGATAGGATTTTAAGAATTCATGTACGTAGCTGCTCTGCCATAATTTTAAAAGACTAAAGCCAGGTACCAGTGGCTCATGCCTGTAATCCTAGTTACTCAAGCTGAGATCTGAGTATCAGGGTTCAAAGCCAGCCTGGGCAGGAAAGTCTGTGAGACTCTTATCTCCAATTAACCACCAAAAAACTGGATTGGCACTGTGGCTCAAGTGGTAGAGCGCTAGCCTTGAGCTGAAGAGCTCAGGGACAGCACCCAGGCTCAGAGTTCAAGCCCCACAAGTGACAAACGAAAAAAAAAACTTAAAGATTAAATTTAAAAGCTTCAGAGAGCAGAATTATCTGGAATGACAAAAGATTCTTAGTAATTAAGTTGGAACAGAGAAGTGGTTGCTTGAACTATGCCAGCCTTCCCCAGAGAACAGAACAAGACTTCATGCCCCACTGGTAGAATACAGTGTTGACACTTTGTCTCTGTCTCTCCCTTCCAGTTATATAAAATCAGAAGAGGGAGAACAAGGCCTCAGGCCCTGCTGTTTCTCTGTATGATCCTTCTGCTTATTGTCCTCCACACTAGCTACATGATTTACAGTCTTGCTCCCCAGTATGTTATGTACGGAAGCCAAAATTACTTAGTAGAGGTAAGTATAGTAGAGGTAAGTATAGTGCACACACGCTGGTCTGGGGCTTGAACTCAGTATCAGGGCTCTCTCTTAGCTTTGTCACTGAAAGCTGGTGTTCTACCACTTGAGCCACAGCTCCACTTACAGCTGTTTGGTGGTTAATTGGAGATGAGAGTCTCACAGACTTTCCTGTTTGGGCTGGCTTCAAACCTTGTTTTTCAGATCTCAGCTTCCTGAGTAACTAGGATTACAGGAGTGAGCCACTGGTGCCTAGCTTGTTTCATATTTAAGTATACCCTGTGGCATGAAGCTACTGAGCTTCATCTCACCATTTCATTAAATTTTATAATGCTTCATCTAAAACAATGTTTGGAGTAACTAACAAGTCTGGAATGTTTGGTGAGCACAGTGTATCTGGTCATTAGTACTAGGAACCCCAGCAGTGACTCTGTGAAGACTCCATTTGTGAGTAAGTGTGAAGACTCCATTTGTTAGTAAGTGTGCCTTCCTTGAACACAGTAGATTATCTGCTGACTACTGGATATTGTGGAGCTCTCAAAAGCCAACTTTAATTTTTAGTTTTAACTAGATAGCAAATTTGTATTCTCTGACAATTTATGATATTTTGAGCATCCCTGATTGAACATTTATTTCATGTTTTCTTTCTCTAAATTACTTTTTTTGTCTACTTCCTGACAATTCACATCTGAGACAAAGGGCCTAGATTAAGCATTGCTTTAATGGAACCTTTCTTTATTAATCCAACACTTCCTTTGTTCTTTGTTTAACATGCAGTTAGAAATAACAGTAATATTCTAAGTCTGTCCTCTCTCAGTACCATGAATAATATCACTAAATACTAGAGAGCTAGTTCATTGAGAATACTAGATAGTAAACACAAGTAGGACAGGTGAGGCCCAGACCTCAGTGGAGTGGAGTGACCTGAATGACCTGAGTATGGGATACATCCTCTGTCCACCTGGACCATACTTCCCTCTGCTTGTCCTTTCTGACCCGGGCTTCCTCCCCTTGGCCTGGCTTGGTAAATGTTCTCCTGTGGAGGGAGGGAGGGAGGGAAATAGGAAGAGAAGGAGGGAAGATGGGAACAGACATTCTTTACCTACTTAACTGTTTATTTGTATTATTTTAGATGCCATGTTTGGATTAGAAATGTACTTTTTGTGTTCTGGGATGAGACTCTCTTGTTCACCTAAAAATTTTATCATAGCTCTTTCTTCTAATCATAACTTCTATTAGACTCTTAGATAAATTTATTCAATAGAAAACAGTAAATAGGCTGGGCGTCAGTGGCTCATGCCTGTAATCCTAGCTACTCAGGAGGCTGAGATCTGAGGATCTCCATTCAAAGCCAGCCTGGGCAAGAAAGTCTGTGAGACTCTCATTTCCAGTAAGCTATCAGAAAACCAGAAGTGGCACTGTGGCTCAAGTGGTAGAGTGCTCGTCTTGAGCTAAAAAGCTAAGGGACAGCGCCCAGGCTCAGAGTTCAAGCCCCACGACCAACAAAACAACAACAACAAAAAACTATATAGTTCATATTTTTCAATTTTAAGTATATCAATGTGACTTTTTACATTTTAACTATATTTTTATCTTTCAGAGCAATATAACTTCTGATGACCATAAAGGTAATTCCACCTTTCCTGGACCGAAGAGGTGTGATGCTGACGCCCCTGAAGGTAGGCCACTTCTATCCAATGTCTAGAAACTTAGAGATGATGAGAACTGAAACCATATGCCAGTGGCTTATGTCTATAATCCTAGCTGTCATGGAGGCTGAGACCTGAGGGTTGAGGTTTGACACCAGTCCAGGCAGGAAAGTCCGTGAGATGCTTATCTCCAGTGTACCACCACATAACTGGAGGCAGAGCTGTAGTTTAAGTGGTAGAATGCCAGTAAACTTTCTATTATTATTGGAGTTCGTTTTATAATCTGGTAATGAGTACATTTCATTTATATAATTTTATATGGTTTATACTGGCGATCTTTGAGATGTGACTTCCATTTTCCAGATTGTTCTTGAGACCTTGTGGCTGATGGACCTGCTCTCACTTTCTTCACAGTTAGGGATTACTCCTGGCTTTATGCCTGTCTAAGAGGAACACACAGGACTATGTTCAGTCTGTCATGTTAGACCAGAAAGCTTTTCCACAGATCAGAAGAGCTGTTGGTGGTTAACTTAGGTTAACTACCACTTTGACATGCAATCTTTTCTCTGACACCAATTTTGTGTTGACAAATAACCTCATCTGATTGGAAATTAGTAACTGGGAGCAGAGTAGCAAGATAAAATGATTTTCTGAGAACTACCCCAGCTAAGCCTCTAATGTCCGCCTTCATGTAACCACAGTTGTGGGTTAAGCCACCAGGAGAGACCACACAGACGCAGTGCAGCAATAGAAAATCTGTATTACCAGCCGGGGTACCCAGACTGTTGGGTGCCCAAAGTGCAGTCCCAGGCCTGGTCTCAGGGCCCCTTTGAAAGCAGAAAACCCATCTCCTTGTTTGTTCAGGGGTGGAAAGTCCCTAACAGTTCTTTCCTGCAGGTGCAAGCCAAGCGGGAAGGTACAGAAGCTTAAGCTAGACAATGCTGTAAGCAAGCATTGAGTGAGGTGGCATGACCCGTTTCTGTGACAGTCTCTATGACTCCTTACTAGGAACATAAATGGAACAGTGGGTACATATATCTTTAAATGTCAGGCCATAAGGAACTAGTCTCCGGGGTTGGGGGTGCAGTACTTTCCTTAAGATGGAGTCACAAAAGCAAAATAGAGTAAACTCTAAGACGGTGAGGTAAACCCTATTACACCACACAGAAAAGACATGGGTTTGTTAGCCCTGTCAGATAACAGTGTTTATTAACTATCATGGAGAATGTAACTTCAACTAGACACTTGGAATGATGAGTCCTCACCAGAGAAAGAGAATCTGTATGAAAAACAAATATACCCACTCCATGTGAAGGTGAGCATGGGGTCAGAGGAGATCCCACTGATCTCAGTGGTTGCATGACCTAGGTAACACGTGGCATCAGGACCATTATCAGGTAGGGGCTGGGCGTGGCTAGGTAACATGTAATGTCAGGACCATTGTCAGGTAGGGGCTGAACATGATGTAGGTGATGCATGGTGTGAGGACCATTGTTAGAAAGGTGAGTCTTGATGTTTCCATCATTTTCCCCAGATTTGCTTGATATGAAGAAAGTCTAATCAAGATTAGACTTGTTGACTTTTTTCCCCAGTCCTGAGCCTTGAACTCAGGGCCTGGGCACCGTCCCTGTGCTTCTTTTGCTCAAGGCTAGTGCTCTACCACTTGAGCCACAGTACCACTTCTGGTCTTTTTTGTGTATGTGGTACAGAGGAATAGAACCCAGGGCTTCATGCATGCTAGGCAAGCACTCTGCCACTAAGCTACCTTCCCAGTCCCTTCTTGTTGACATTTTGATTGTGCTGATAAAAGTTCAACACAGTACATTAGTTATCGACTCAAATTCTCCAGAGTCTCAGACGTCATGGACTACTGCTCAAAATCACTAACTCAGAGTATGTCAGTCTTCTTAATTGAATGTAGGCATCTCTCTAAACTCTTGGGGCATTGGTCCACTCTATTACTGCTTACTGCAAGGCAGACTTTGTATGTCATTTACCTTTGGTACTTAGGATTATGTGACCCCAGAATCCTATAGTCTATTTGTACTTTATAATTGTTTCTGTTTTGTCTCCAACTTTAATATTTTTGACTATACCCTTTAGATATTTTTGTTTTGTTAAAAAGGTAAACTATACTGTTGAGACTAAGAGTTTAAACATTGATAATTTAGAATTCACTAAACCACACGTACATACATACATACATATATACAGTCTCTATAGGTATTGTGCCAACATGTTGCCTATACTACCTTTTAATAAGTTTTATATGGCCAGTTAGTTATATAAATGAAATTAGGAACATTTTAGCATCTTAAAAATCCTTTAAACTTAGTTAACTATAATCAGATTTTAACTCCAACTATACTGATCCTTAAAAATGATTACCCATAATGCTAGATACTCAGGAAGCTGAGATCTGCGAATCATGGTTTTGAGGCCAGCCCCCAGAGAAATCTGTATGACTTTTATCTCCAGTTAAATCTACAAAAGTGGAAGTGGAGCTGTGGCTCAAGTGGTGAGCTCCATGCATTGGGCTCTCATTCAACTTTTTGCACTCATGAGTTTATGTCCTAGTAATGGGGGAAAAACTTTAAAATTTGTTAAGTAAAAAAAAAAATCTGTTTTTATAAGCCTCTTACAATTCACGTATTCTTAAGATACAATGAAACTTTACAATGGAATTTTCTTGATCTTCCATGCCATGTTCTTCACTTCTTTTCCCTTCACCTGCAAAAAGTAGTGATTTAGTGATATGACAGATAGGCACACAAGTCTGGATTTTATTAAGTATTTCCTTATTTCCTGCACTCCTACTTATTTGAGTCTATATGCTAGTTTTTCCAATTTAATCATGTCTATGAGTTTCATGGATTAAATACATTGGATATTAAAGCTCTAAATACATTGGATATTAAAGCAGTGATTAATGAGGATTTATCTCCTGGAAGTCTTGGGCTCTGATTTCCTCTTTGTCCCTATCCCTGGTCATATTTCCTAGAAGTCTCAGGCTCTTTTCCTATCTGTCCTGTAACTGGTTGTATTTCCTAGAAATCTCAGCCTCTTCCTCCTCTGTCCCTGTACCTGCGGTGTTGTCTTGGGTGGTCTTGCTCTAACTTGCTTGCTGTTTATCCCCTGCCCCATGTTATTTGCTTTCTTAAACCACTGAAGTGAAGCTTTTGGCACAGTCAACACAACTAAGACAGGAGAGTAAACCCAGCTCTGTTGTTGGGTGTCAGAGGGGAGGAGGGGAGAGCAGAAGGCAAAATGAGGGTGAACATGACTAAAGTCATTTGTGTAAATGGAAATAGAACAGTGAAGCCTGCTGGAATGGTTTTAGAAGGGCGAGTGAATTTAATCAGGTTACACCTGTGCATGGTCACAGTGAAACCCACCTCTGTATGCTAATCAAAGGGGATAAAGAAGCCTGTAAGTAATTCTCCTGAGTTTCACAGTATAGTCCAAGCTCCAGGTGTCTTGTCCTGTAAGGTGCATGCGTTTCTTATAAATACTCAGTAGCATCCAGCAGTGGGAAGACCTTAACCAGAAGCCAAAGTTAGTGTGGCGTGGAAACCATTACGTATAAAGTGGCATCCAAGTGGTCCAGTCATTGACGAAGAGTTTTAGCACTAGGGAAACAAAGCACTGTTTTATTTACATTACTCTCCATGGCACATGAGTTTTCTCAAATGCCTTTGGAGTCTATGCATATACAAGGTGAGTATTTGTTTACTAATATGCACAAATGGAAAGCACAGTTATAAATTGGTCTCAAGTGAATATCATGACCCAGTTGTGGCTTGTATCCACAGTATTTTTGAAAAGTACATTTAAAGTAAAAGGTAGTTTTATTACAGTGACTAATCAGTTATCTTAGTGGCAGTCAGCATATATTAAAAAATGATGTATAACAAATTGTTTAAAAGGTGCCAGTGGTTCATGCCTGTTATCCTAGTTAGGAGGCTGAGATCTGGAGGGTCACAGTTCTAGGCCAGCCTGGGCAGAGAAGACCAACAGACTCCGTCCCCAAAATACCTAGCACAAAATGGGGCCAGAGGCATGACTCATGTCAGCTGAGCAAACAAGCTGAGCTGGCTCATGATCTTAAGTTCAATTCCCAGTACTGCCACAAAAAAAAAGAAAAGAAAAGAAAGTGAAAAATCCCAAGTACCAATTAGCAATAAAAGCTCTTTTTGCATGACAAAATGGTCCAATTGCCTTTTGTTGTCATTTTTGTGATTAAGGAGAAGGGATGTTTTGCATTGTATTCTTCTTTTTGTCCCTGAGAAGCCCTTTTTCTTTTTCTTAGTGCTAGTAGTGGAGTTTGAATTCAGTGCCTCATGCTCTTATCTGGCTTTTTCACTCAAGGTTGGTGCTCTACCACTTTAGCCACACTCTTCCTTCTGGCTTTTTGCTGGTTAATCGGAGGTAAGGGTCTCATGGATTTATTTGTCTGGGCTCTCTCAGCACGGCCCTCCTCAGATCTTAGCCTTCTGATATCTTGGATTGGAGATGTGAGCCACCTGCGCCTGACTGGTACTCACTTGCCTCTTCCACTGTAGGACTTTTTCCGTATAGTCTCTTTGTCATTGTTAATGTTCAGTCTTCAGTTTAATTGGAACATTCACGTGTCCTTTTTGAGTGACATCTGTCAGGTGGCTCCAGACTTTAAACACGATCCCTAACTGGAATAGTTCATGATTTAAATGTACAGATATCTAGAAAGATCCTTAGAACTCCAGTGACCCAGGAGAGCAGCTGGGAGCTGGCAGATGTTAAAGAGCAATACCACCCTCTCCAGAGTGGACCCCTTGAATATAAAATACATGGGGGTGCTGGCCATGACTCCCCAGGGGGCTACTCTCAGTTTATGAGTGTAACCCAATACAGTCACGTGTCAAAATACCATGGGCAGAGGCAGAAGGAGGCGGTGGTAAAGACTAGCTCCTGTGTGAAGCCGGGATCCTGGCTTCAAGGCTTTTTTATTTTCCTACCAAACTGAATATTCCTTCTAGACTATCCTGTGGGTGAAGAGTATAAACAGTGTTCAGGAAGCTGGGCACCAGAGGCTCACGCCTGTAATCCTAGATACTCAAGAGGCAGGGGTCTGAGGATCACGGTTCCAAGCAGCCTGGGCAGGAACGTCTGTGAGATTCTTTATCTCCAAGAAACTACTCAGAAAAGGTGCTGTGGCTCAAGTGGTAGAGCGCTAGCCTTGAGTACAAAGAGCCTCAGGGACAGTGCCCATGCCCTGAGTTCAAGCCTCAGGACCAGCATTAGGAAAAAAGAAGAAGAAAAGACAAAGATTACAATGGGGACATTCCTTTTTTTTTTTTTGGCCTTTGAGTAGTTGTACAAAGGAGGTGCCTGTAACAGCAGGTTATGAATGCAGTGCATCTTGATCAACACTTCACCCTCTTTTACCCAACCCTTCCCTTTTTCTTAATTTTGTGGTATATTCTTGACTGTATTCTTCCACTCCCCTTTCCCTTTCATCCATCTACCCCTCTCTCCTAACCCCACCCCAATGCATGTACCCATTTCCTGCTGTTTTGTTGGGCTTTGGCTTAGTCTTTCTAAGGAATTTCACTGTTTGTACTCTCCATAGAGTCAATTATGCTTCAGTTAGTTAATTCGTCGCCTCTTGGTCATCACTCAGTGTGTTTATTATAGATATGTAGGCAAATTCTAGCTACCACAGATGACAGACACCATGCATCCTCTGTTTCTCTGGGTCTGGCTTACTTCCCTTCACATAATTTTTTCCAAGTCTCTCCATTACTTTATGACTGATACAATATCATTCTTTCTAATGGATAAGTAGAATTCCTTTGTGTATATATACCACATTTTCTTGATCCATTTGTCCGTTGAAGGGCATCTGGGTTGGTTCCATGCCTGATTGTGGTAAACAACGCTACAGCGAACATGATTGTGCTGGTAGCTTTAGTGTGGCCTGGTTTGTGCTCTGTTGGATTAATGCCCAGGTGTGGGGCTGCTGGTGGCAGCAGCCTGTATAGCTCCGTATGGAAGTGATTGAGGTGGCTTTGGAGAGGCCTAGAGTGTTGTCTGCTCTCTTATTCCTGATGGGCTGTTATTTGGATTCTTAGCTTTTACAAAGAAATTTTTTTTGTTTTTATTATTGTTGTTGTTGGTTGTAGAGCTTGAACCCTGGGCCCGGGCGCTGTTCCCGAGTTCTTCAACTCAAAGCAAGTGCTCTACCGCTTGAGCCACAGCGCCACTTCCAGTTTTCTAGTGGTTTATTGGAGATAAGAGTCTCTCGGGCTTTCCTGCCCGGGCTGACTTTGAACCGTGATCCTCAGATCTCAGCTTCCTGAGTAGCTAGGATTACAGGTGTGAGCCACCAGCACCCGGCTTCAAAGACATGTTTTGAGATTCAGAACAAATGATCATATTTAAGAAAGAAACCACCTGACCTCAATTCTTTTATTTGCTTTTATTATAGATCAATGTACAGTAACTCGGACCTATCTGTTCCTTCACAAGTTCTGGTTCTTCAGCGCAGCATATTATTTCGGGAACTGGGCCTTTCTTGGGGTAAGGATGGACAGCCCTCCATGCAGTGAGATGTGAACATTCCTTCCCTGTGTCTTCATAGTTCCTCTGTGTCCTGGCGGTTTGTTGACATTGGAAGGAATTGCTTCTGAGCAGTTTTGGATTTGAGACATAACAGGTGGCTGGTTTTCATCTGCAGGTGTTCTTGATTGGCTTCGTTGTGTCCTGCTGTAAAGGGAAGAAGTCTGTCATCGAAGGAGTAGACGACGACTCAGACCTGAGTGATGAGGACGAGCCCTCTGTCTACTCTGCGTGACTCCGGCCCCTGGTGTGGAGGAGCTTGACGGTGTCTGTCCTGCATTTGGAAGTCCTGACGTAACTTTGATGAGCTCTCTGGCTCATTTAAAGTGAGAGAGCATGGCCAAGAAAAAGCTATATTTTTATGTTTTCTGAGATAACATTATTGTATCATAGATTAACACTGAAAAGTATTATAACAATTCTATGTAAATACAGAACTACTGGCTTTGTGAGAGAAGTTTGTGGAAGGACTTTTTTCTTTAATGTATAATAGTATTGAATTGATTAAAATCCTCAGAATTAATCTCTTCATTGCTTTTTCAAGCATAATAAATTACTTGTATCAGTGCCTTACAGTCTCCAGAAAAATGTTGAATCTCAAAGTATCTGTGTCCCATCGTCTGAAGTCATACCGCAGGATAGCTAATGAGTTATGCCATTCCCATTTGCAGTGTGTTTTCAGTTTGATACATAATCGTGAGTGTCCTTCCAGTTTCATACTCACACAAATTCAGTCTGCGCCAGGCCATGGCATCTAAGGTACATTGTAAGTGACATTGCTCAAACACCGGTCCCTTGCCTGTCCTGCCACTCCAGAAAAGCATTTGTGTGTATTGCTGGATGTAGCATTAACTTTTGAGATGACCTTTGCATTCCAGCATAAGTGGATACATTGAGAATACTTGTACCAGCTGGACACCAGTGGCTCATGCCTTGTCATCCTAGCTACTCAGGAGGCTGATATCTGAGGATCACGGTTCAAAGCCAGCCTGGGCAGGAAAGTTCATGACACTCTTATCTCCAATTAACCACCAGAAAACCAGAAGTGGAGCTGTGGCTCAAGTGGTAGAGCACTGGCCTTGAGCTGAAGAGCTCAGGGACAGTGCCCAGGCTAGGCCCAGAGTTCAAGCCCCATGACCGACAAAAAAAAAAAAGACAGTTGTTCATGAAAAACTTAATTACTGGTCATTTTAATATCTGTGGCATCATACAGAGATTTCTTTAAGGATTTGAAATTTGTGTAAGCTATAGTCAAAGCTATGTAATATCCATAGAGTTTCTGAATACATTCTGTATAATAAAAAAAATTCTTAAGTGATTATTTATAAGCATAAATCAGAACTCATTAAAAATTATAGCATTTTCCTTGAAGTGAAATTCTCTTAAGCTTCTGAAGAATACTGGAAAACTAACAACCATCTCCAACTACATATCCTGTCCTTTAATTTAAAAAAAAGTTTTAATTTTATTATTATAATAAAGGTGATGTACAGAGGAGTGATAGTTACATAAGTCAGGCAGTGAGTACATTTCTATTTGGACAGTGTCACCCCTTCCCTCATTCTCCTCCAGGTTTTCCCTCTATCCCTACCCACAAGTTGTATAGTTTATTATCAACATTGTGTCTAGTGAATACCACTGCTGCATTTGTTCACCCTTTGTCCCTCCATTTCTGTAAGACACAAAGACAGTTAAAGGAACAAACAAGACCAAAAGAGAAGAAACCAGAAATAGCAAAAAACAAACTCTTGTTTCCATTTACTGGAGTTCATTGATAGGTGTTATTGTATACACACATAGGCATTGCGCCTTTGTGTTTCTCCCCTAAGAAGAGCATCCTCCTTTGGCCTCACTGTGTGTGGATGCCTAGAGTTGTGTGTCATTTATCATGCCCCAGTATTTCAGATCTAGTTTCCAGTATATGGGAGATAACATGCACCATTTGTGTCTCTTGAGTTTTGCTTTCTTCGTTTAACATGTTTTGTTCTAGATCCATCCATTTCCCCTGCAAAAAAAAAAAAAAGTTTGTTCACTCCAGTAAGCAACTTAACAAGTGTCAGTTTGCTTGTGTCACACAGAAATGTATGCCACCAGTTCTTGTAGGACCTTTTTTATTTAATTTATCCCAGGAAGCATTGCAATACAAATTATTCCAGACACAGCAAGATGGTGCAGCCCAATTAAACACCAAAGAAAGCAAAGGGACAGCTAATTCATTCCCAGATTTCCCAATTCTTTGTGTAGAGACCTTGATAGTACATTTTTGTCTTTGACAAGAAAAAAGTGAAGCAAAAGTCGAATTACAGATCCTGACTGGAGAACACTGCCAGGTTTTCCAAGGTGAAAATTCTAGTCTCAGTGTTTTTATTTTATAAATGAAACCCATTTCAGATAATGCTGATCCATACTTTTAAGTTCTTTGTGTAGAAAGGTGACACTGTGTTGATGGGCATTGTGTGTGGTGCTGTGATTGGAACCCAAGGCCTCTACACCATCTGTCACCAACTTTTGTCCAGCTGTCTGGTGGTTTGTGCATGTGTGAGAGAAAGAGAAAGGGAGGTTGGCTGAGTACTGGGACTTGAACTCGGGGCCTACTCTTAGCTGTTTGCTTTTTCTGCCCAAGGCCAGTGTCTTACCAACTAAGCCACACCTCTACTTCCAGCTTTTTGATGGTTAATTGGAATGCTGAGATCTCAGCCTCCTGGATAGCTGGGATTACAGGCATGAGCCTGTAATGTTGGTCTTGCAGCAACACCAGCAGCCAGATGTTACTGGGGGAGCCTTTGCCTAGCAAAGCGAGGCGCATGTTTACCCTCGTCTAAACCAGCAAGGATCCTGCCCCTCCATTTTTTTGTTTGTTTTTTGTTTGCTCCAGATCCTTCTGGAGCTTCCTAAACTCTAAATGTTTGCCTGTTACCTAGAAATGGTGGCATCAATTTTAATATTGAAAGTTGAACTCAGTCTGTCATACAATGCTGCCTTTTTTTTCATTTTTCTTGACAAATGGCTCAATCTGTCAGAATTCAGCATACCTGGGTGCCCAAACCAGAAATGAGGCAGACTTCTCTATCCAGGTGACCCCTGAATGAGCTGAAATCACCAGGAGACAACACCAGCTCAAGAACCAAATCTTGATTACAAGGAAATTTCTTAGTAAAAGGAAAATTTTTTTTTATTGTGAAAATACTGTACAGAGGGCTTACAATTACATGGGCAAGATAATGAGTACATTTCTTATCAAGCATTGTAGCCTCCTCCTTTGTTTCCCCTTCCCATCCCTTCCCATCCTTCTCCCGCCCCCCTACCCAATTCTCCCCCCCCCCCAAAGGAAATTTGTCAACAGCCAATTATATCCGGACAGAATGACAACTAGCTATAGGGAACCCAGAAGCAGCCATGAGTAACAACAAGCAGAGGGTTTTTATACTGGCGGGGGGGGGGGGGGGGGGGGGGCGGAGGGGGGGATGCAGTGATCATGTAAATGGAATTTGTCCAACTCCTATGTTTTGCAAGGCAGATAAAACAGAAGCTAAATATCTGGTTGTCAGGGGGGAAAAATTGTAGGCGCTAGGCCCACCGCTCAGAATAGAATCGCCGCCCACCAACTCCCTCCTGTCCTGAGCTGCTGTTCTTAGGGACTTCTGTGAGTGTGTCTAGTGGTTTCTTGGCCGGGCTTCCCAGCATCATACCCACCGCTGCCCTGGCTTTCCCGCCGGGTCATGTGTATAACCGGTTTGCCTGGCCTCTCCCGGGTCAGGTAGCATCTACTGTGCTCGGATGCTTTGCCAGTGTATTTAGAGTGATTATTTGCTCTTGTTGAACTTATCCCTCTGTGCTATGTCATGGCTTTCCTTATCATTGTTATTATTTGTATTCGGTGGCTTTCAGGCTCTATCCTTCCAGGTGTAGTGAGATTTTTATAGACATTTAATTTGGTCATTTATATATTTTTTCCATCCTTTCAATCACTCTATCCCTTAGTGTTAAATTTTAATCTATGTAAGGAAATTATCAACAGGTAAAGTTTTACCTGTGCCAGTTTGGTATTTGTTTTCTGTTTTCAAAGTCATTCCTTTGGTCTTTCTCCCTCTCAATTGTTTCCTTTGGATATGTGATTTTTCAGTAGTGTGTTTTAGTTTCTCACATTCTACTATAGATTTTTTTCTTTGAGGTTACTATGAAATGTACAAAAAATTCTTTGATGATGAGAATTGAAAAACAGTGACTTAACACTGATTGTAAAGATAAGAAACAAAATACAAGTAAACTAAAAATGAAAAATCCCTGCATTCCATCTCTCTTCACACTGGGAATTTTTTGTTTGTTTGTTTGGTGGGTTGGGGTGCTTCAACTCTGGCCCTGGGCGCTGTCCCTCAGCTCTTCAGCTCAAAGCTAGCATTCTCCTGCTTGAACCACAGCACCACTTCTGGTTTTCTGATGGTTTTCTTATTTTATTGAAAATAAGAGTCTCACAAACTTTCTTGCCCAGGCTGTCTTTGAACTGTGATCCTCAGATCTCAGCCTCCTGAGTAGCTAGGATTACGGGTGTGAGCTTCACATTGGGAATTTTTGATGTCCAATTTTACATGTTTCTGTATTGCCTGTCTCAATATATTAATGCACTTCCTATTATTTTAAGTGCCTTCATGTTAAAAACATGAGTCATTTCATGAATTGACACCATGTCTACAACATTACAGCATTAATGTTCACAACATTATGGCATTCTGGATTTGTTCCCAACATTACAGCCTCTGAATCTGTTATGACATCACAGCATTCTAGGTTTGTTCATGACATGGCAGCATTCTAGATTTGTTCCCAACATCACAATGTTCTGGATTTGTTCCCACCATTGTAGCATTCTGGATTTGTTCATGATATCACAGCATTCTGGACTTGTGACATCACAGCATTCTGGATTTGTTCATGATATCACAGCATTCTGGACTTGTGACATCACAGCATCCTGGATTTGTTCATGATGTCACAGCATTCAGGATTTGTGACATTGCAGTATTCTGGATTTGTTCCCAACATTGTAGCGTTCTGGATTTGTTCCCAACATCCCAGCATTCTGGATTTGTTCATAACGTCACAGCGTTCTGGATTTGCCTTGACACTGAAGCATGCTCTACGCTGAGTCAGTTACTATGCACCGTGGATTCTTGTTATACCAGCCTTCAGTTTCTGCTTTAATCGTTCCTCTATTTCTCTCCTATTACTTAAAAAACATTGCCAACTATTTTCTTGATTAAACTATTTCTTCCCCCTGCAGTATTCTAATTCTTCATACTCCCCTTAGTTGATGAGACATTTAGCATCTCTCAATTTCTAAGTTGACATACTTAATTTCTGTATGCCTCACTTTATTGACTACTTCACTGCTATGTCTAAGAGAATTGAACTTTCCTCATCCTCTTTTCTCTATATCATGTCTTAGATTTTGCTAAATTAATCTTAAAATTGTAGGCCATTATTGGAATTGGAATTAAATTTCCATTGCAGAAATTATTCTGGTTTAGGTGCATGTTCTACAATTAAGCAACATTAACATTAATCATGATATAATGTTCACACTATGTAATACAAGGTAATGTTTCTTACATTTAACTAACATTTTCTCAGAAAGTTTAAGAGCTAAATCCTTTTAGACCCATTCTTCTTTCTTCTTGGAGTGCACCAAAGTGTCAAGATTTCATGATTTCTTCAGTTTAGATAATTACTTTCCTATTGCATATTTCACAATTTCTTTCCTGTTTTCTTCTTTCTTTTTTTTTTCTTCTGGTCTTGGGACTTGAAGTCAGGGCCTGGGTGCTGTCTCTGAACTATTTTGTGTTCCAGGCTGGTGCTCTACTACTTGAGCCACAGCTCCACTTCCAGCTTTTTGGCAGTGAATTGGAGATAAGAGTCTCATGGACTTTCTTGCTTGAGCTGACTTTGAACCTTGACCTTCAGATCTCAGCTTTCCAAATAGCTAGAAATACAGGTCTGAGTCACCATTCCCAGCCTTTTGCTTCCTTCCTTCCTTCCTCCCCTCCCTCCCTCCCTCCCTCCATTCCTCCCTTCCCTTTTTTTTTTTTTTTGTAATTTCTTATTCTCCATTGGTTCTTTTATCTACTACAAGAAGCTGGTGTGATTTTTGTCATGTCTCCTGTCCTCCCTCCAACCATCTTCATTTTTCTATCCTTACCTCTGTTGGTGGTGATAGCCATGGGGCACCTCCAACCACATCACCTTGTAATGTCACCCAAAGTAATCCCAGCCCTGCCTTACCTAGGTGAGCGTCTTTGCTCTGGAACTTTCCTTTGATACAGGAACAGGTGTCAGAGAGGAGTCAGGTTCTGCTGGCCTTGGAGGGAGGGAGGCATGGACTGGGGTGGGAGAGAGCCTGCAGCACAGGAGGAGGAAAGGCCAGCGAAGGCGTTCCTCATGGGGCCTTTGGAAGAGCTGCAGGCTGCACATTCCTTTCCCATTGCATCTCAGATCCAAAAGCTTGTACATTTTTTATTTTTGCTTAAAACCAACCAAACGCTGGATTTGCAGTATTTTGTTACAGAAACAATCCGAAATTGATACATCATCTTCTTTATTAAAAAAAAATGGTATCAGTCCTGAGATTTGAACTCGGGACTCCACACTGTTCCTCAGCTTTTTGACTCAAGGCTGATATTCTGCCACTTAAGCCACAGCTCCATTGTCTGGACTGGCTTCAAAACATGATCCTCAGACCTCAGCCTCCTGGGTGGCTAGGATTACAGGCGCAAGCCACAGGTGCCCAGCTATCTTTTTTACAATTTTGAACTGTGATTTAAGGAATTCTCTGCTCCCTGCTCCCCATACTGGGGCTTGAACTCCAATCTTAGAGCTCTTACATGGCATTTTTGCCTACAGCTGGCCCTCTACCACTTGAGCCACACTTCCAATTTCAGCATTTTGCTGGTTAACTGAAGGTAATATCTGAAGGATTTGTCTCCTGAGGCTGACTTTGGAACTTGATCCTCAGATCTCAGCCTCCTGAGTAACTAGGATTGCAGGCATGAGCCACCGGGGCCTGGCTTTGCTCATCTTCTTCGATGCCTGCAGGCCGAGTGATTTTTCTCTCAATCACAAGAGTAGCCAAAGCAGCTTTGAATCAAAACATTCCACCCTCTGGCATTTAGATGCTTTCCTCTCCGTCCTCAAACAGCTTCTCAGAATAACCAGCTGTTTGCTGCTCCCAATGGGATTTTGTCTGTATTTTGTTACTTTCCCCTGGATTGGATTGCTCTTGTTCAATAGCTGTCCTGTCACTTTTTATCTTTCTAAGAATAGATTCTATCCCCTTTCTAAAAGATTTTCCAGGGTAATGCTTATCTCTAAGTTTCCACTGTTCTGTTCTACTTGATTGTAGCTACAACATTAGTGAAGACAAAGTTTTTAAATAATCCAGCTTACTCCTTTCTGTGCTCTCACTTGACCTTGAATTTAAACTATGGGGTTTTGTGTTTCTGGTGAAGCTGGTCTTTGTGTCAGATGTTTATAGTCATTTAAGCTCATTTATAGCTCATTTAGGACTGGAACTAAGATGTATGCATGTGCGCACGTGTGTGTGTGTGTGTGTGTGTGTGTGTGTGTGTGTGCTGGAACTGAAACTTCCGGGCTTCATGCTCTTGCTTTGTTTTTTTCACTCAAGGTTGGTGCTCTGCCACTTGGGCCATGCCTTCACTTCAACTTTTTGGTGGTTAAACAGAGATAAGAATCTAATCTTACAGTCTTTTCTGCCTGGGCTGGCTTTGAACTTCAGTCCTCAGGTCTCTGCTTCCTGAGTAAGATAGGAATATGGGCATGAGCTGCCAGACATTAGATGGTTCCCTATTCTTTTATTACTGAAGGCTTTGCAAAGGATGACTGGCCTCTAGAGAAAGGGTAGTCTTCCTGCTGCTTGTCCCCAAATCTCCCAGTCTGTCTCTGCCTCCTGGCCCCCGAATGGCCCTCCATCTGAGGAAGAAGCCTTCACACTGGACATTACTCGTGGGATCTCTTGAAAAGCTGTTATTATGTCTTGAGTTCTATTCTGCATTCCAGGAGATGCTTTTCAAAGGGGTGGAGGCATTTGTTTGGGAAACTGCATTATTCTTCACAGATGCTCTAACATTACCCTGAAGGGAGTGTCCTGCCCTGTCCTGTCCCATCCTGCATGGTCCTGTCCGGTCCTGCCAGGTCCTGCCCGGTCCTGCTCTATCCTGCTCCATCCTGCTCCATCCTGCCAGGTCCTGCTCCACTCTGCCCAGTCCTGCCCAGTTCTGCTCCGTCCTGCCCCATCCTGCCCGGTCCTGCCCCGTCTTGCCCTGTCCTGCCCTGTCCTGTCCTGTCCTGCTCCGTCCTCCCCGGGCATGTGATGTGTCTTCACAATACACACATGGGAAGGGGAGGGGGGAGGAACGAGGGAGAGGAGGAGGAGGGAGAAGAAGGAGGAGGAGGAGGAGGAGAAAGGGCCCCGCGATAGCTCATGAGTCACAAACAGAACTAGCAAGATTCAAATCCCCTTGAATTCCCAGAGTCAGATCTGATTCTGATTTGATCAATGGATTAAATTTAAAGAGCATAAAATAAGAAACATTCAGACAGACAAAAACAGAAAATGTAAATGAAACTTCAATATAAATGAACCAAGCATTTGTTACAGGTACCGAAGTGTCGCTATGCTTCAGGCTTTTTTTAATGACATGAGAACGCACAGTCTGCTTGGTACAAAGGACTACTGCTCAGAAACGGGAACAGGTTACCCCCCCTTGTAATTTGGATATAACACACATTTTTAAATGTCAGCCTATAATTTGACCCAATTTCTTTTTAAAAGTTCATAATTATGAACCCAGTAAGTACCTGTAGTTCTCTATAATTACAGTGTGAACAATACAAGGTTCACTTTTATTATACACGACATATAAAACATACACAATTTTTACTTTGGATTTAAAAATCTAAGGTTACAGTTTCTTAATAAAAAAAATACATTTGATTCCCACTTTGGAAGTTGTTCTGTTGACTGGAAGCTGGTAACAGTTTCCAGTTTAATGAGTATTTGACACCTGAGTTTTGGAAGCTTTAAGAAACCCCCAGAAAGCTACTTTTCAGCAATATAAAACAGAGGATTATCTGGATAGATTCTGAGCAAAGAAGCAGGCAGAGATGAGTTGAGAGGCGTCTCTTCCCAGGTTTTCTGTTTGCTGAGCAGCTGTGTTCAGATCCGCATGAGGATTTTAAGGAAACTCTATTCTCTCTTTCATCTCTTTTCAACAGTGGGATCCCATCCCATTTCTGAGTTGTTGAAGATTCTCTTTTGATAAGGGCTTTGTTTGCTGTTGTGTTATTAGCATACACACAGCTCTCCGCTCTCCTTGAGAATAATTAGAGTCGTTTGCTAGTGGAGTAGATCGGTGACTTAGGACACAGTTTACTGCTGTCATATTACCCCACTAAGAAGGAAGGTGTGGAACTGGGAGTCTTGCAGACCTTCTATACTTGCCCTATAAAGAGAAAATCAATTTTCTTTTTGAGTAAAGGGTTTTTGCTGTTTTCAGCAGGGGCAATTGTTTTTACCTGTCTGCTTGCTAGGAAAATGCAAGTAGGGGTCTGTTTAATGCATCTTATTATTCTAATTGCTAACGTGAGGTGGATACAAAGTAGAGAGCTCCTGTGAAGTGGTCAGCAGTGGCCGGGCGCCGGTGCTTACGCCTGTGGTCCTGGCCACTCGGGAGGCTCAGCTCTGAGGATCGCAGTTCTAAGCCAGCCTGGGCAGGAACGTCTGTGAGACTCTTCAATTAATCAGCAAAAAGCCAGAAGTGGAGCTGTGACTCAAGTGGTCAAGTGTCAGCCTTGAGAGAAGAAGAAGCCAGTAGAGAGAGAGGCTCTGAGTTCCGGTACCCACAAGAGAAACCAACGCAAAATGACAGTAGAGACCATGCCTAAATCCTGGCTGGAAGCCTGACCAGTGCTGTCCATGTGGACGGTGGCCGTGAAGAGAAGGCCCTGCACTGCGTCTCATTTCCACAAACTCTCCCTTCAGTCACTCCCTCTGGACTGGAAACTCAGCTAGGATACCAGGGAAGCATGGCGCGGATCCAGTGCTTCATAACCCAGTGCTCGAATCGCATTTGTGTGTCAGGCGAAGATTCTGATGTCCAGTGTAGGCTGTTGTGGACAGGTGCTGTTCTCTCCTGGGCCAGGGCTGAGGAGAGGTGACTTGGCTAAGCCAGGGCCGAGCAGCAGGGGCGAGCTGGCCAAGCCAGGGCTCAGCATGCCTGTTATTCCCAGACGCCGTGCTGCTGTCCAGGCAAGGTGCACACTGCAGCAGCCTCACAGGGCCCGGGGGTCTCCTCGCCTGGATTCTCCTAGGCCAGATTCGGGGTCCTCAATACCCCTTGGAGAAGCAGCCTGGGTGTGCGGGCAGGAAATCTGGCCTTCATTTTGTACAGATCCCAAAGACTTCTACTTCTTTTTTCTGTCTTTTAGATCTAAATGGTTTTATAATCCAAGAGGTTGAGGCCAGGTGAGAAGCTGTAAGGAGCCTGGGCAGCGGAAAGAGTAGCAGGCCCAGCCCAGCCCCTGGGAGAAGGCAGAGAGCCAGGCCGCGGGTTTATGTCAGCCATGGCAGGAAGACGGCCTACAAGCCAGCGCCACAGAGTGGCCTCCATGAATGAATTTGGAATTAGCTTTTGGGTCTGTCCGGCCTGTGATGTATGACTACATGGTACTAATATAAATTCGCTCTATCCCAAACTGCATTGTCCTAATGTGATGTCTTTCTATACAAATGATAGAACTGGCTAGTATTGGGCCCCGTCTTACATGAGTCATTACATTCTGAAGTCATCTGAGTGCCTTCCCTTTCCCACGTTGTGTTTGGAGAAACACTGCCCTGATTCCTTTCTTACGTTGCATGTGTTTCACCCATTGAACATCAGCTGTGAGCTATGCAGTCTTTCAAAAACACACAACCACGTTTACCACCCAGCGTTGCTGCAAAAGCCACATTCACCCAAGCTGCCGTCTGTTATAGGCGTACTCTCTGTTATAAGGGGCATGCTCTGTTACAAGGGAGTGTACTCTATTAAAAGAGGCCATGCTTTCTAAGGGGGTGAACTCTGTTATGAAGACCTTACTTTCTATTAGGAGTTCATCAGCTCAGGTCTCAAGAGAAACAAGATTAACATAGAATAACTCTGAAAGAAATTTCTTACGTATATTTTACATAGAAAACAGGCCATGTTACCAAAAGTCAATTTTCCAAGTGTCTAATATATTCAATACATTCAATATGCGCTTCACTGTGGAGAAAACATGGCCTTTGTGTGTGTGTGTGTGTGTGTGTGTGTGTGGTGTGTGCTGGTACTAGTGTGTGAACTCAGGGCCTCAGTGAACTCTCTTGGCTCCTCCTGCTCAAGTCTGGTGCTCTAGCACTTGTACCACATTTCCACTAATGGCATTTTGGCGGTTCACTGGAAAGAAAAGTCTCACAGACTTTCCTTCCCTGACCGGCTTTGACTTTCATTCCTCAGGTCTCAGCCCCCTGGGTAGCTGGTAGGAGAGCCCCCGTGCCTGGCTCTAACCGAATCCGCTCATAGACAGCTCTGCTCCTGGAGCTGATGATGCTCATAGACGGCTCTGCTCCTGGAGCTGATGATGGTGTCCCTCGGGTGAAAGTCAGGTCTTGGTGTTGATATGGGAAGACAGCCCCGCACATGGGCCTCACATCCATCCCCTCAGGATGCTGCCTGTGACTCCTGCAGTTTTCCATTTGGCGAGAACAAAAATCACTGAAACAATCTAAAAAGGCTTCTCATCTTTATCACGCTTCTCTCGTGACGTGGGGGAACTAAACACAAGATCCGGTTACATTTAACCCAGTTACTTTTCAATATCAGCTTGATCCGGAAGACATGCCTGCCTAGCCCCTAGGGCTCCTGTAGAAGAACCCCAGACACTTAGGATGCGTGTGCTCTAGCATGACTCAGTTTATCTATCCACACACGAGGTAGAGCTAAGCAGCCAAAACTCCGAGCTCCACAGTCGGCCACATTGTTGTCATAACTGCCTGGTGTTAGTGTGGCTCACTGAACACCAGACCTGAGTTCCCGCTTTCCTCTCAGATGCTGCGAAGTCGGATTCCCATGCCCACAGCCCTGCCTTCCACCGGGGCACGATCTCCCCAGGCCTCCCCAGGCCTCCCCAGGCCTCCCCACCCCTCCCCACTCCTCCCTACCCCTTTCCATGCCTCCTCACACCTCTCCACCCCTCCCCACCCCTCCCCACGCACCCCCCACGCTTCCCTACGCCTCTCCTGGCTCCGTGCCCTTCTGTTCAGCACACTGGCTTCCATGTTTCTTTGTAGGAGGTGGATTTTCACGAGATGAAGGGCAGGGAACAGCAGATGGCACGATTTAAACACTCTGACAACAGTGGAGCAGATTGAGATTCACCTCAGCTGAGTGGTAGGACAGGAGGGCTCACTGTGCTGGAACTTTCTTTTGATGCTTTTCCTAGTCACTTAATTTTCTTGATGGAATGTGGTCAAAACCACACTATATATAAATATATATCTGTATATATAATTTCTGGGGTCCAACCTGCAGCACCGTGCATAGGCAAGTGCTCCTGTACTGGGTACACCTCCGTGTGTATGTATGCATGTGTACATGATGTGTATGGTGTGTGGCAATGTGATGTGTATATATATGCAATATGCATGTCTATATACATGTACACACATATATATGCAGATCGTGTGTCTATATGTATATGATGCTGTATATATATATATATATGTATATGATGCTGTGTGCATATGTGTATGGTGTGCCTGTATTAGTATACTATGTGTGATGTATACATGTATAACATGTACACGTGACACAGGTACATATGTATACTACACGTGTATATGCATGTGACATGTGCAGGTATTTGTATGTACATACAACATGTGTATATGCATGTAATGTGCATTGTATATATGTATATGGTGTGTGTACATGTATGTGGTGTGCATCTATACAATGCATATATACATGCATGTGATATGCGTGTATGTATGTATATGGTATGTGTATGCATGTGACTTGCAGGTATGTGTATGTGTATACAATGTGTGCATATACACATGTGCTATGCAGATATTTGTGTATATGATGTGTGTTTGATATGTGCATACATGTATGTATATATCTTCAAAGGACGCATAAAGGAAACTTTGGAGACTCCTGGTGCCAAAACCACCACAGTTATCCCTGCCCCCAATTGTTGAAGAAAGGAACCGAAGACACTGTATGCTACATCAACATGAGTCTGACTTTTGAAACAAAAGTCACCCACTCCACATCAGCACAGATCTCAGGTCATTTGCCACAGTGCACCAACCCAGGGTTGCTGCTGACCTCCTTGGAGAGCTCCGTCCTTTGAGATGTGAAATTCTGGTTGACGGCACAGCCAGGAAAGCAGGAATTCCTGCCTGAGCAGCCCTGCCCGGGAAGATACAGCTTAAGCCCTTTAGACACAAGAAAGAGGAAGTGCTTGCTGATTCTGCCTTACAACTCACCCAAATTAACCTTGACAAGTATCCCAAAAATACATAATTTTCCAGGTAACTGGTTTCTTCAGGAGCTAAGATGATGTGGAAGGTAATAAATTATATGGTAATTAATTCCTGGGCATTTCCAGTGGCTTGGGCCATGACAGGCTCCTGAATTATGCCAGAGTTGTGTTTTACATCAGCATTTTTTTTAAAGAGAAAATTAAATGCTGGAAGCAATCCTTGGAAGAATCGAATTCATTTCACTGTCACCTGTTTTCATCATCTCCAAGGAGGACGCTTTGGCTGTGGTGGATGGGAAGAGTTGAATGTTCCATTGGGAAGTGTGTACTTCTCTATTTCTCCTTAGGATTCTTAAACTAACTCTTGTTTATTTCACCGTTGTTCTTTTCAATGAAAAAAATTGGACTCTTGTTCCTATAAATTCTTTGGTATGAAAAATATCAAGCAATGGGCGAAGCAAAGACTCATGTATCGAATTTCCCCTATAGCCATGGTGGGGCTCTGCCATCTTGTTTTCTGCCATAACTTCCCCCCACCAGGTGTGCTTGCTCTGTGGGTTGTGCACGGCACATGGCCTTCTGTTCACTTCCCAGTGTGTCAGAAGAAGGAGCACCCTCCAAACCACAGCCACTGCGTTATTATCACAAATAGTCACTCCTCTGATCAATACCGGGGGTCCTTTAGCAGGTGACATTGTCCAAAAAGAAATGTACTCTTTACCTGACTTATGCGATTGTAATCCCTTTGTACCACACCTTTATAAAAACAATTTAAAAATTAAATAAAGCACAGGTCTCACTGAATCCCACCTTCCTTCCCTTCCTATTTTTATGTATGTTTTTGTTGTTAATAGACTAAGCCTTTGTCTAATAAAATTTTCTGATTGCATCCTTATCATTTATCATGTTTTCTGTTTGCTATTTCCTGTAAATCAGTAGCCGAGCCAGAGACTTCATCAGAGTATGGTTTAATTATTTATTTGGGCAAATTAGGTCTGAAGTGGTATTGCA
Organism: Dipodomys spectabilis; assembly: GCF_019054845.1. NCBI lineage: Eukaryota > Metazoa > Chordata > Mammalia > Rodentia > Heteromyidae > Dipodomys > Dipodomys spectabilis. The sequence goes on from NW_024871134.1 coordinate 1,460,008, forward strand.
TACGTCCATCAGCAAGTGCTTAGTCAGGTGCCAGTGGCTTATACTTGTAATCCTAGCTACACAGGGGTTGAGATCCAAATCATAATTTGAAGCCATTCTAGGCAGAAAAGTCCACACAATTCTGCCTCAAAAAAAAAAAGATCATCAGCAAAAAGTCAGGCTGGAGGCATGGCTCAAGTGCAGAGTGCAAGCCCAGCAAGCTCCAGGCCCTGAACCAAACTGGTACCAGTTAAAAAAGTAGAAGGAAGACCTGATCATTTGTATTTGTGGCTAGGAGATAGGTCTATAGAAGAGACAAAAAGCTATATAATGGCGGAAATTGTTTTAAGAAGAGAAAACGGTACTGTGCACCATTTTTTCTTGCTGGGGAATGGCGTATACATGGGGAAGCAGAAGACGGCTGGGTTCCTTTCTCTTCTGTTGTGTAACACTTCTGAAAGTGTCCAGCTTCTCTCGTTTATTCTGGGGGACCACAAGGCTCTAGAGGCTCAAAGCCTTCCCGCCAGAGGCCGCCGGCCCGGCAGCTCTGGGGGTGTCAGGTGGAGGTGGGAAAAAGTGTGAGATCGCCACACATGGCGTGATTTCACCCACTCGCGTTCCAGGTCCCGATCCTCCTTGAAAAGGAGGGACTGTGACGGGTGCCATGCTGTGAGTGGGAGGGTCCCCGGCTGGGGGACAGCACCCCGACACCTAGGCAGAGAACTCTTCCCCATATCCACTGTCCCAGACCAGAGACAGCCCATGCTCACACCAGCACAGCTCTCCTGTGCACACGGGCCTGTGCTCACACACAGCTCAGCTCTCCTGTGCACATGGGGACATGCTCACACACAGCGCAGCTCTCCTGTGCACACGGGGACGTGCTCACACACAGCATAGCTCTCCTGTGCACACAGCACGTGCTCACACACAGCGCAGCTCTCCTGTGCACACGGGGCTGTGCTCACACACAGCACAGCTCTCCTGTGCACACGGGGCCGTGCTCACACACAGCATAGCTCTCCTGTGCACACGGGGCTGTGCTCACACACAGCGTACCTCTCCTGTGCACACGGGGACATGCTCACACACAGCATAGCTCTCCTGTGCACACAGCACGTGCTCACACACAGCGCAGCTCTCCTGTGCACACGGGGACGTGCTCACACACAGCGCACCTCTCCTGTGCACACGGGGCCATGCTCACACACAGCATAGCTCTCCTGTGCACACGGGGCCGTGCTCACACAAAGCGCAGCTCTCCTGTGCACACGGGGCTGTGCTCACACACAGCGTACCTCTCCTGTGCACACGGGGACGTGCTCACACACAGCGCACCTCTCCTGTGCACACGGGGCCATGCTCACACACAGCATAGCTCTCCTGTGCACACGGGGACGTGCTCACACACAGCGCAGCTCTCCTGTGCACACGGGGCTGTGCTCACACACAGCACAGCTCTCCTGTGCACACGGGACCGTGCTCACACACAGCATAGCCCTCCTGTGCACACGGGGACATGCTCACACACAGCATAGCTCTCCTGTGCACACAGGGACGTGCTCACACACAGTGCAGCTCTCCTGTGCACACGGGGCCGTGCTCACACACAGCGCAGCTCTCCTGTGCACACGGGGACATGCTCACACACAGCATAGCTCTCCTGTGCACACAGGGACGTGCTCATACACAGCGCAGCTCTCCTGTGCAATCGGGGACATGCTCACACACAGCGCAGCTCTCCTGTGCACACGGGGCTGTGCTCACACACAGCACAGCTCTCCTGTGCACACGGGGACATGCTCACACACAGCACAGCTCTCCTGTGCAATCGGGGACATGCTCACACACAGTGCAGCTCTCCTGTGCACACGGGGACATGCTCACACACAGCGCAGCTCTCCTGTGCACACGGGGACATGCTCACACACAGCGCAGCTCTCCTGTGCACTCGGGGCTGTGCTCACACACAGCGCAGCTCTCCTGTGCAATCGGGGACATGCTTACACACAGCTCAGCTCTCCTGTGCAATCGGGGACATGCTTACACACAGCGCAGCTCTCCTGTGCACTCGGGGCTATGCTAACACACAGCGCAGCTCTCCTGTGCACACGGGGCCATGCTCACACACAGCGCAGCTCTCCTGTGCACACGGGGCTGTGCTCACACACAGCGCAGCTCTCCTGTGCACACGGGGCTGTGCTCACACACAGCACAGCTCTCCTGTGCAATCGGGGACATGCTCACACACAGTGCAGCTCTCCTGTGCACTCGGGGCTGTGGTCACACACAGCGCAGCTCTCCTGTGCACACAGGGCCGTGCTCACACACAGCATAGCTCTCCTGTGCACACGAACCTGTGCTCACACACAGCGCAGCTCTCCTGTGCACACGGGGACATGCTCACACACAGCACAGCTCTCCTGTGCACACGAACCTGTGCTCACACACAGCGCAGCTCTCCTGTGCACACGGGGCCGTGCTCACACACAGTGCAGCTCTCCTGTGCACACGGGGCTGTGCTCACACACAGCACAGCTCTCCTGTGCACATGGGGACATGCTCACACACAGTGCAGCTCTCCTGTGCACACAGGGACGTGCTCACACACAGCGCAGCTCTCCTGTGCACACGAGGACGTGCTCACACACAGCACAGCTCTCCTGTAGACACGTGGGCTGGGACAGGTGCAGGGCTCCAGGGTTGTGCTCTAGCACAATGCTCTGGTCTGAGGGTGTGTCCGGGAGAGGCGCCCTGCCACATCTCCTGGCTGTGAATCCCTGGAAGTTGTTCTCCTCAGCATTATTACCCGGTGCACTCCCAGCCTTTTTTTTTATGGGATTTCCATTTGTAGAGATTACTCTGTTGAAATTCAATTTCAGCCTCACATGACTTCAAGGTAAAATGTGTAAGGGAAAATACTTCCAACAATGCCTAGCTTCTGTTCAGCTCTCTTCCGTACAAATACTATTACAAAAACAAAAGTCAAACTCCATGAATTTATCTTTTCTGACCTTTGCCAGACCAACGTGTGTCTCGACCTCAAAGCAGGGTTCACTGAGTCAAAGTGTGATTGATTGATTGTGTATCTATGGCTTCGATGGTTTAGAAAGCTTTAAAATTGTCAGAAATGTGAAGGTGATGAACTTACAAAAAATTGCCAATCAAATCATTTTTGTTTTGTTTATATATTTAATTTTACATAATTTAATCAAAATTAAGTTTACAATTATTCCTATTGGTTTGGATTTATTATTTTCTAATATTAATGTGTGTGTGTATATGTGTGTGTGTGCACGCGCGTGCATACGCACGCATGCACTGGCTTGGGGCTTGAACTCTGGGCTTGGGCACTATCCCTAAGCTCCTTTCATTCAAGGCTAGCACTCCACCACTTGAGCCACAGCTCCATTTCCAGGTTTTTGGTGATTAATTGGATATAGGGATCTCATGGACTTTCCTGCCCAGGCTGTCTTTGAACCACAATCCTCACATCTCACCCTCCTGAGAAGGGTTACAGGTGTGAATCAGAGGTGCCCCGCTACTCAATATTAATTTTATTTATTTATTTAGTCAGCTAGTGCCAGCTAGTGGGCTTGAACACAGGACATCACCCTCTCTCTTGGCTTTTTCATTGAAGGCTGGCACTGTACCACTTGAGCCTCAGCTCCACTTACAGGTTTTTGCTGGCTAATTGGAAATAAAAATCTCATGCCCTTGCTGGCTTCAAATTGTAGTCTTCAGATCTCAGCCTCCTGAGTAACTAGGATTATAGCTGTGAGCCACCAGCTTTCAGCCTGATATTAATTTAAAATCAATGTTCGCTTTTTCCTATTAGAGGCTCTAAAAAGTAAATTAAATCATTTAAATTTCACAATAATGCATATAAAGGTACACAAGCAAGCACTGTTTTTGTAAGGCTGTTGTATTTGCAGTTCTGAAGCTCATTCTCCGATTCTCCTGGGGCATGCACACCTTGTCGTGAATTCGCTTGCTGAGAGTTGCCATAACAAAACGTGACCACTCTGGCTCAGATAACACTCTTCTCATAGCCATGAAGGCTGGAAGTCAGGCAGAGTTGGTCTCCCCAGGCTTCTCAGCCCCTCAGCTTAGAGCCAGCCATCTTCTCTCTGCGTCCTTACAGCCTTTCCCACATCCTCACCAGCAACTGCGACAGGATACCCATCCGGCTGGCCTAGCCTGCTGACTCACTGTAACTTCATTTCCTCTTTCGGGAGCTAGTCTGCACTGCAGTGCTGCATCCCGAGTTCAGGGGTGAGGGTCAGGGCACGATCAGCTTCCACAAAACTTCCTGTCAGAGTTCTGTGCAGGATTATGTTGAGTTCTAAGGACCACAGTGTTGAATGGTAACTGCTTTGTACAACTACATAAAAATAATAAAATTCCTAAAAAGTGATAAAACACAAATAAGGCCACACTTAAGCTATCAGCACAACCATGTTCACTGTAGTATTGTTTACCATAGCTAAGATACGGAATCAACCCAGATGCCCCTCAGGGGACAAATTGATTGAGAAAATGTGGTGTGTGTGTGTGTGTGTGTGTGTGTGTGTGTGTGTGTGTGTGTGTGTGTGTGTTTGTGTGTGTGCGTAAATAGATATAGACCATGGAATTCTTCTTATCCATCAGAAAGATTGATACTGTGCCATTTGGAAAAAAATTATATTAAGTGAAGTAAGGTAGATCCAAAGAAACATAGGTTGTATGAATTTATGGTAGCTAGAATGTACCTATAAATCTATAGGTGAAGATAAGTACATCGAATGATTTTAAACACACACACACACACACATAGGGACATGATAAATTATACAGTCTCGAGACACTCACACATGGAGGCCAAAGGAAGATACACATAGGAGTGGATCACAAAGGCTTAATAACTGTGTGCAGATTGTTCTATAAAATAATATTTTATGAAATGCACTTCAATAAAAGGAAAAAAGAGACATTTTTAAATTAAATTTAAAGGTTACAGTTATATAAGTCAGGTAATGAGGACATTTCTTTTTAATAGTTTCATCTCTTCCATCATTTTCTCCCACTTTTTCCCCTCCCAACCCCTTCCCCTCAAGTTGTAAAGTTCATTTCCAACATAGTGTCTAGTGGGTTTCACTGTTGAATTGGTTCACCCTGTGTCCCACCGTTCCTGTGCTTTCCCTTGCCCTCCCCAAATCAAGTAAATACGTAGAAGACAAAGGGTAAGACATCAAAAACAATGACAACAGGGAATAAACCAAGGGAGAAAAAAAGACAGAAAAAAGAAATAACTGCAAACAGTACAATAATAAATGTTTCTTGTTTCATAAGAGGCATTTTTAGGAACCATGGGGAAGGTAGGGAGGGAAGGGATGGTAGGGGGAAAACAATGGAGGGGGTAACAATGCTCAATAGGAAGTGTACTCATTACCTTGCTCATGTAACTGTAACCCTCTGTTTAGTATCTTTACAATAAAAAATTTAAAAAAAGAAATAAAACTGAATATTGAATCAGTTATGAAAAAAGAGGCATTTTTAGTTGCTGTTCTAGTTTTCTTTTCTTTTCTTTTTATCTTGTTTCTTGGTTTTGTAAGAAAGCACAGAAAAGGTGGAACAAAGGGTGAAGAAATACAACAGTGGCACTCATTAGACACCATGTGGAAAATGGACTATGCATCTTGCTAGTGGGCACAAGAGGGAAAAACTGTATGAGAGTCATTACCTGACTCATGTAACTATAACCTCCCTGTATGGCACCTCTACAACAACAACAAAATACTACAAAAGTGATAAGCAAATATATATATATATATATATATATATTATATGCTGGACACTAGTGGCTCACACCTGTAATCCTCAGTAGGCTGAGTTCAAAGCCAGGAAAGTCCATGAGACTTATCTCCAATTAATCACCAAAAAAGCTAGAAGCAGAGCTGTGGCTCAAGTGGCAGAGCTCTAGCCTTGAGCACAAAAGCTCAGGGATAATACTCAGGTCCTGAGTTCAAGGTCCAGGGCTAGCAAAAAAGTGGGGGGAGCAAGTGAGTAGAAGTAGGCAGAGAAGAGCAAGCCGCAAGTCTGTGCTGTTCTGACTCTGTCTGCAGCCAGTCCCCCCTCAGAGTGCAGGTTGCCCCGCGGGCCTCTGTCCCTGGGCTCTGGAAAGGGGCCCAGCTTCACAGCTTCACAACTTGACAAGGGCACTTCCTCAAGACGAGCCCAGGGCCACACAGGGTTAATTAGCGAATACTTACGAAGTACTCCAGAAATGAAAAGGTTTGACCAATGCCAAAGTTATTGCAATATTTGGCAGTATCTATCAAAAAGTAGACAAATTTAAAGCTGGCTTAGCTTTGGCTTAATCTTTAAAAATGGATGTGTCAAAAACTCACATTTGATTTAACGAATGTTTATTGGGCACATATGGTTTCCAAAATTTTTAGAACAGTGATGAATTAAATTTGTTTATTCTCCTTAAGGAATTGACTGTTCAGAATCTATCTATCTATCTATCTATCTATCTATCTATCTATCTATCTATCTATCTATCTACTATAAATCATCTATCATCTATCTATATATTGTCTATTATCTATGTATCATATCTCTATATTAGTATCATCCATGTATCTTTATAATTCAGCAAAAATCCCTAAGTTCCTTGAAGGTAAACATCTTGGACACTGGTGTCACGTGAAGCAGGTATTTCCAACTGAAGTTAGAGAGCACTGGATTGTGGAGGAGAAGATATTTAATCTGAGCCTTGAAGGATGGTAACATTTTACTAGAGCAGATACTGGGAAAAAGAAATCAAGTTGAGAGGTGGATGAGGCATGTCAGGGTAAACACAATTCTCTCAATTTTGTGCATCAAGAGCAATGGCTGGACTCAGAGGCTGATGGCTTGGGTCCATAATCCTAGCTACTCAAGAGTTTGAGATCTAAGGATCATGGTTCAAAGCCAGCCAGAGCAGGAAAGTCCATGAAACTTACCTCTAGTGAACTGCCAAAAAGCTGGAGGTAGAGCTGAGGCTCAAGTGGTAGAGTGGCAGCCTTGAACAGAAAAAGCCAAGTGAGAGCCTAAACTCCTGAGTTCAAGCCCCAGTAGCAGCACAACCAAAACAAAACAAAAACAGAACAAAAGAGCAACAGTTGGGCTGACAGGGTAGATGGAGGTCAGCAGAGAAAAGATCTCAATTGCCAGACCAAGGAGGGAGTGGAGAGGGGCTGGAACTTTCCACAAAGGGCCAGGGTGGGGTCGCAGTGGTCCTCAGGGTGGATGAAGCGTGGCCACACAGCAATTGCTGAGTAGTGAGCAATTACATGTTCTTATGATTCTGTGTTGCTGAGGGTCCTTGGGTTAGTTCCAATTGTATTGTTTTGGTGTACCTGGCTTTGTACTTAGGGGTCTGACACTTGACAAGGTCTTGCAGTTTCTCTGTGTATATGTCTGTATGCATGTGTGTGCACACAATTGTGTTTCTGTGTACATGGCTGTGCATGTAGGTTTGTTGTATGTGTGTGCATGTATGTGTGTGCATGTGGGTTCATTGTGTGTATGCATGTGGGTTCATTTGTGTATGTATGTGCATGCATATGTGCATTGCATGGGTGCATGTATTCATGCATGAGTGTGCACATGACTGTGTTCACATGTGCTTGGGTATGTGCATGTATGTTCATTGTGTGCATGTGTGTGCATGCATGCACATGTGTGTGCATGTCTGTGCATGCATGTGTGTTCACTATTTGGTGTCTCACTGGAATCCACAGGCCTCTGAGAACCAGACCCAGAGCTGATGGCCGGTCTGGTCAGACAGTAAGGACAGAGCCCCAGGGCGGGAGATGCGACTTGGAGTTGGCCGGCTCCTGCTGCCCTGTGCAGCCAGAGAGAAGGCAGCCATCTTAGAACCAACACCCAGGCCTTGTGAGACTTTCATCCTGAACTCCCTCATCTCCAGACTGTGAGAAATGGATCTCTGTTCTTTATAGGTGACAGAGTTTACATTGTTGCAGCAACTCAAATGGACCATGGTAGTGTACAGGCGGCACCTCATTTAAACCTCAACACATCACACTCTACTCCTCACTTTCAGAGATAAGGAGCATGACAGGTGGTCAGGTTAAATGTTTTCACATGCACAAGGAAAGTTGTGAAGCTTGTTTTCCCTCAGCAATCTGTGATTTTGTGTTAACAGTATAATGTGATGCACGTGCACGTTTGTGTGCACACACGCGTGCATGCGTGTGCGCGTGCACCTAGATGTATGCAGAAATTTAGGGTTGTTTTGCATATACTCTATGGGTCCTTGTTTTCTTTCCATTAATTATAAATATTTCTTTGTTTTTTGTGCCAGTACTGGGATTTTGAACTTAGAATCTCAGGTTATTGCTCATGGGTAGTACTCCACCACTTGAGCCAAGCCTACAGTCCAGGATTTTGCAGGTTGATTGAAGATGGAGCCTCAGGACTTTATTATGCACTATTTTCTATTCCTTTCACATGGATCTTCTGAATTATTTCTTTCAAAATAATTTGCTAAAAGAGAAATATGAAAACAGATGGCAACAGGACAAAACAATAGAGCAAAATAAGACCAGGAGACAAGGGGCTGAGCATTGTATTTATGGGGCTCTCGGGGTCACAGTAACATTGAAACTCATTTGTGTTTGATATAAATACATTGCATTTATGGGGTTGGGGGGATCACAGTAATGTTTAGAAGTCATTTGTCATTTGTATTTGATATAAATATGTTTTTTACTTTGTCTGTTGTTGGCCGTGGGGCTTGAACTCTGGGCCTGGGTGCTGTCCCTGAGCTCATCAGCTCAAGGCAAACGCTCTACCACTTGTGCCACGGCTCCACTTCTGGTTTTCTGGTGGTTTATTGGAGATAAGAGTCTCACAGACTTTTCTGCCTGGACTGGCTTTGAACCTCCATGCTCGGATCTCAGCCTCCTGAATAGCTAGGATGACAGGCCTCATGAGCCACTGGCGCTGGGCTTTTTTGCTTTATTTTTTTAAATTGTTTCTATTTTTTATTTTTAACTTTTATTGTAAAGGTGGTGTACAGAGGGGTTATAGTTATGAGTCAGGTAATGAGTACATTTCCTTTTGAACAGTGTCACCTCCTCCATCATTCTCCTCCATCATTTTCCCCTTTTGATCCCCCCTTTCCCTGAAAGTTGTACAGTTCATTTTTTTCTTTCTAAAACAAGCATACATCTTGTCTATTATTACTGTTACTTATCTTCCAGGAGCTGTGCATGGGCTTCCATCCAGCATGTGTCTGTGGACAAGAGCCACAGTGCCCCCTCTGTCCTCCCCCGCCCTCCCAATGCCACCTCTCTAGGGGCCGGCTCCATCCTCCCTGTGCTGAGTGCTGTGGTTGTGGGCACCCCTCCCTCCCTCCCTCCCTCCCTCCTTCTCCCCCTCTCCTCTCCTGGACCTGTATCCGGAGGGCTCAGCTGCCCAGGGCGGAGCTGATGGGCGGGAGGTGGGGGCACAGCCTCCATCCTGACCTCCACTTGCTGCTGGGGGCCTGGAGAGTGGCAGGGGCCTGCCAGCCTGCTGGGGTGCCTGGTCCGGGTGGCCCTGGGAGCGCAGCTTTGGCTTTCCTCAGGGGAGGGCTGGCCCTGGGGAGGATTTGCCCGCTGCTGCCCAGCACCCAGCACGCTTTGCCATTTTCATTCAGTCCCAGCTCCAAGCCGTTTCTTCTGGGTTGACATTTCCTGGGAGTGGTTTGAAAGAGTGGAGGCATAATCAAGAAAATGAAGTATTTCTACTTCTGGACTAACTTTAGAACTGTCACCAGGAAGAATGCCAATGCTGAAGCCTTGCAGGAAGGCTCAGTGCTCCTAGAGAGAAGGAGGGGCAGGGCAGAGGGAGGAGGGGGAGGGGAGGAGGAGGGAGATGGGGAGAGGAGGGAAGGTAGAAGGGGGAGAGGGGAAGGAGGAAGAGGGAGGGAGAAGGAGGGGGAGGAGGGAGATGGGGAGAGCAGGATGGGTAGAGGGGGAGGGAGAGGGAGAGAGGAGAATCCTGTCACCTAGAGATCACAGATTGCCAGGAAGCCAGCCTGGCCTGCCACTGACTCCCCATTTACTTCACACACGCACATGACAGGGATTCAGTCAGATCTCCGCGCCTGTGTGGACAGCGCCATCTCAACGGATCATTTGAGATTTTATAGCTGGATGGGGAAGAGCTAGGCAGGAAGGGCAGGGGAAGGCAGGGGAGGTTGGGGCAGGGAAAGGAAGGACTGGGAGGGGCAGGGAGTCAGCACTGCCCTGGAAACAGGTGGGGATTTTCAGAGCATTTACATCCAGCTCAGGCTGCAAGGTTACAAGGCAGAGAAGGCTTGCCAGGCTGCTCCCCACCTGCCCCTCCCTCCACCCTCCCTTTCTCACTCTTCCCTCCCCCTCCTGCCCCCCTTCACTGTTCTGTATGGCTCACCTCCCCACTCCCTCCCCTCCCCCATTGTGCTTACCTCATGGGTCAACTGGTCTCCACTTTGTGACACATTTGGTGGCAGGTGTCTCGACATGCTGGAAAACGACCTAAAATTCCACCCTCAGTGTGGGGCCCACACAGGAGGTTGTGGAAGCTCTGTTCCAGGAGCTGGGGTCCCCATGGGAGCTGGGGTCCCCCGTTCAGTCCCTGGGGGTCGCCCATCCACTCCCCAGGGGTCATGCATCCACTCCCGGGGGTCATGGGTCCTCTCCCTGGTCTGCTTGGCCTCTGAGCTGTGCGGTGCCATCTCTGAGCAGAGCCCGGCCCCCTCTGTCCGCAGTGCCTCAGGTCAGTGTGGAAGTCAGTCCTGAGGGTTTCGCACAATTGAAGTGAACACATTTATTCCTCTCCATGTCCTCCCAGAAAGCACAAAGAATGCGGAACGGAGCTGCTAATGAGGGTCAAACAGCTCCTCAAATGAAGGCAACAGTCTGATGATTGGTAATGTCATTTAGAATTTTAATGAAATCTAATATACCACATCACCCTTCATTAATGTTCGCTGAGAGCTTGCTGATGCTTCTGGCAATTAGAGCTGGAAAGGTCTGGAAGGGTGAAGTCACTGGAGGCAGCAGCTCCACGGATGGCCTGTGCCTCTGTTTGTTTCAAGCAGTGTATTAGATGATTACATGGATTAGGAGCTAAGCCAGGTCCTATGCATTGCTTCACTTACCTGTAATGCTATAGAAGGCAATCTAAATATTTCTTATAGGGGACTCAGTGATTAGTTTTATAGGTATGCAAGCCACCTTATGCAATGCAAAAGGTTTCCATGTGTACCAACGTGAAAAGCTTTGAGGTGAATGGACAAAACTTTCTGGTTAATACTGTAATAGCTACTTTATGATTTGCATTTAGGGGGCACCACCATTGAAGCTTGAACTTGGAGCTTGTTGCTGTTGCTTGGCTTTTTACTCGAGGCTGGTGCTCTACCACTTGAGCTGCAATTCCACTTCTGGCTTTTTGGCAGTCAATTGCAGATAAGAGTCTTACAGACTTTTCTACCTGGGCATTGAACCTTGATCCTCAGATCACAGCCTCCTGAGTAGCCAGGATTACAGATGAGCCACTGGCACTGGGCCCAGGGTCTGTTTTTCAAAGAATCAACCCAGATGCCCCTCAGTAGACGAAAATGTGATATATATATATATATTACATACACACACAATGGAATTCTGTGCTTCCATCAGCAAGAATGATATTGCCCCATTCATAAGGAAACAGAAAGACTTGGAAAAAATCATATTAAGTGAAGTAAGCCAAACCCAAAGAAACACAGGCTGCATGGTCTCCACCGATTTGTAATAACTAGAATATGTCTAGGATAGTCTTAGCAAAGAATCACAATAGCTCAATACTATGTTGATATGAGTATATAAAATGAGGCTTATTGAAATGAACTCCAAGAAATGGACACAAGGGCTTTTTTATTCTTTTTCTTTTTTTTTGTGAGTATTGTTTGCAGTTCTTTCTTCTTTCTTTTTTTCCCTTTGGTTTATTCCCTGTTGACACTGTTCTTGATTTTTGTACCCTTTGTCTTGTATGTAAGTTTATCTGATTTGGGGAAGGGAAGGGAAATCACAGAAATGGTGGGACCAAGGCTGAATCCATGCAGCAGAGATACTCACTAGACACTATGCTGGAAATTAACTTTATGACTTGGGATAGGGGGGGAACTGGGAGAGGGAAATTGGAGAAAATGAGGGAGGGGGTAACACTGTTGAAAAAGCAATGTGCTCAGGACCTTACTTATATAACAGTAACCCCTCTATAAATCATCTTTACAAAAAAAATGATAACGATAATGATAATAATATAAAGAAATATCGTATTTCTCGCTGATCTACTCCCAGCCTGTCTCATGGTGAGGAGGACAAATCTGAAGCCAGGGCCATAACTGTTGAAGCCAATACTGGTGCCTGGTCCCCTGGTCCCAGCCCCTCCTCCCAGCCCCTCCCACGCAGGCATCCATCCACAGATACACAGAGCTGCAGTGTGCACAATTAACCCTCGGACCCACCCCCATCCCCACCCCGCCCACAGCCCCTTGCTCACACATCCATCTCTGCTCTGGGGTGAACATCCCCCACCCCCCCCCCACCCCCGGTCTCAGAATCTCGGAGTAGACAATGCTTCATCATTATCTGGAATGAGGAAAACTCCAGGCTGAAAGCTGTGGCTGAGTCTGGGGGAGGAGAGGAGGAGGACTGAGGGGGAGGTGGCCTTTCTCAAAGCAGCAGATGTCTCAAGACTGAAATAGATGCTGGGTTTGGCAAGCATTCCCGAACCTTTGGGATCACCTCTCCATTCCTGTCTAGCAGAGTGTAACTCCAGCTGACTTCAGCACTTTGGGCCAACAGTTTGGCAAGGAAACAGACACAAGGCAGAATTCAGATATTACCTTTTGAACAGAAACACCCTAAGGTTTTAGCTGCTTATAAAATTATTTTAAATAATTCAAACAAATGGAAAACTCAAGTGAGTTAGGCACATGATATTATAATGCCCACTTCCTTCTGGTCGCCTGCAGCCCCCACAGTGCGTTGGTGGGCTCAGAACTACTGAGCTGGACATTGTTGTGTGGGGTGTGGTCCCTGGGAGACAGCTGAGGGACAGTCCACTGCCACGTAAGGGACAGTCCACTGCTACACGAAATAGCCCCTTCCTTCCACCGAGGGATCTGTGGTTTTTCTGTTTATACTCCTCAGACAGAAAGTCTTGTGTGGACAACGTGGATTATTTTGTTAGGGAAAATGCTACAGATACAGAAAATGGGGCACTGGCAACTGGCTCCTGTTATCTTAGCTACTCAGAAGGCTGAGATCTGAGAATCACAGTTCAAAGCCAGCCCAGGTAGCGTCTGTGAGAGTCTTATCTCCAATTAAACACCAAAAGCTGGATGTGGAGCTGTGGCTCAAGTGATAGAGTGCTCACCTTGAGCACAAACGCTCAGATCAGCTCCAAGGACCTGAGTTCAAGCCTCAGGACTGGCACCAAAAAGGTCTGGGAGGATGTGTATAGCTCTTCACCCCAAAGAGAACATGGGGAAGGGAACAGGCTCCGGGCAAGCCTGCCTGTCGAGCAGATGGGTGGATGTGTTTTGCACAGCACCGCAGCTCCTTGCTCTCTTCTGGGCGGGCAGACCTGACGGGAGCAGGAGTCCTGGTTTTGAAGTCTGTGGAATCTATCCCCAGAGCGAACTGCTCACCCAACTGCTTTCCCTCCCAACTTCCTGTGTATTTTGGCCCAACTTCCTTGATGCATTTTGTTTTGTTGCGGCAATATTGTACAAACAAATAATGAAAGAGAGACAGACAGACAGAGAAGTTCTGAATATATCTGAAGAACACAGATATGGACACACTCCTGGAGATGAGCGAAAATATTGTTTTGATGAGGATGGGGTGGCTCAGAATGAAGGACCTCATACTCCGTCCCGAGGGGGGAGGCCCAGCTGCTGTTCTGAGAGGGGAGGCCCCACTCTCAGCTGGTGAGGAGGCCAAGCTCCTGTGGGGCTGCCGCCTTGGTGGACGCACAGTGCCCTGGCTATCCTGTTTTCTTGGGCCACCGCTCCTCAGTGGCATGCATGGACACTCCTCATGGCAAGGTCATTCCCACGCCTGGTTGTCCCATACTCACTCCTTATGCCAAGGTCATTCCCATGCCTGTCCTCCTGCCCCTCTCCCGGGATGCAGGCTGCCCCTCTGCGCTCCCTCTCTTAGACCTGCTTTCCGATGTTGCCAGCTTTTTGCTGCGGTTGGGCCCTGGCTGGGGAACCTTGCTGGACCTGGCCTGTGGGTGTCCCGTGTCCCATGTCCTGTGCCCTGTGTCCTGTGTCCCGTGTTCCTCGTTTTCCCTCTTCTCCCAGTATCCTGCCGAGACATGTGCCTCCCAGAGCTGACATGGCCGAGAGATCTCCAGGCAAGGAAGAGAAGCTTTTATTCCAGAAATAGAAAGAAACTTCAGGAGTGGAAGGGCTGGCATGTGACCCATGAAAGCAAATGTCGGATCGCCTGAACCGGCCATCTCTGCCTCTTCCTGTGGTGCCAGAACAAAACGCTTCCCCCGGCCCCTTGGGGAGCCTGGTGGTTGAGGACTCCTGTAGCAACAGCTACACCACAACCCAGAAAACCCACAGGATTGCCAGGAGACACATGCACACACACACACACACACACACACACACACACACACACACACACACACTTTATAAAGAGAGTTGGTGCTGTGATAATTTTCCTGACTGAAGATGTATATTTTGACCTCATTTACTATGAAAGTTTCCTTTTGGTTCGCAGAAATCCTAATGAAAAATTGTATTTTCCTCCTGATCTCCGATCTCTACCCCTCCCCCCGGCCCAAGTAGCTGGGATTACAGTGTCTGACCCTCTTTAGTCTGGATTTAACTTTTTAATGTAAGTACATGCTCTCTATTCTGCTTATATTTGTGTAAGAAAAAGATCAAGGCCATGCCAAGTGTGCACAGAGAATGAAGGGGAGGGTGGAGAGGACCTGCGGCCCTCAGCCCCAGCAGGCTTGGCTGGCTGGCTGGGCCGCATCGCGCCAGCAGAAGCGCCTGCAGAGCTGGCAGGGACATGGGCATGCAGACGCGGGGATATGGGCATGGAGATGTGGGGACACCATTATGCAGACATGGGGATTTGGGCATGGAGACGCAGGGACACTGTCATGCAGACGCAGGGATTTGGGCATGGCTGGGGGTGGCAGTTGGTGTTAGAATGTGTGGTTTCAGAGGAACCCTCCAGTTACCAGCATTAGCCATGCTGTGCTGGCCAGGGTCATCGGATTCATTCATCTCCCTTCCTTAGTGAAAATGTGTAAATATCCCACAGATTAAAGTCGCCTGGGCACTGGTAGCTGATGACTGTAGCCCTAGCTGCTCAGATGGCTGAGATAGGAGGATTGAGGTTTGAAGCCAGCCCAGGCAGGAAAGTCCATGAGACCTTGTCTCTAATGAACAACAAAAACCCAGAAGTGGAGCTGTGGCTCAAATGGTAGAGGGCTATCCTTGATCACAAAAAATAAACAAACAAACAAAAAAACAACAAGGTCCTGATCTTATGTGCTCAGTGCGCGCGTGTGCACGCACGCGCACGCACACACACACACACACACACACACACACACACACACGAAACAAAAATAAAAGTTGTAAGTTTTGAGATGACTTGCTTTGTATCAGTTGCCATACATTAATATTGCTATTTCTCATAAGAATAAAAAGCACATATCTGGCTAATAAGGAGCCTGTAACGTTCTTTGATAGTGCACACAGCCGTCTGGTAAATATCTGTTCATAACTTCAGTCCCTCGCTTGGGCCAGGGGGAATTTGCCGCTTAGCTGCCCGGCGCGCCGCCTGGCTGGGGTGTACGGGATGGAGGTTCACACGCTGTCTCCACATCGAGAATGCAGCGTGGGCTGTACAGGAAAGAAGCACTGTACTCACACAAACACACACACACACACACACACATACACACACACACACACACACACACACACGCTGAATTTAAACTCCTTTGTAAAACTACTGAAAGACAATAAAAAATGAACAACTGTCAGTTTGAGGTAATGCAATCATGAGTGACCCTTTAAAAGACATCATATTTTTGTGTCTGTTTATATTTTCTATTTTTCTAATATTTCATTTCATTTTTTCCAGCAAATATGCCTTGGCTTTCTGAGAGTCACCATTGCAGAGATTGGATAATATTCATTGAACAAGATAGAGACAATCTCCAACCTCAGTGAACATCCATTCTGGGAAGCTGGACGCCATAAAAAGTAAAGAGAAAAAAAGAAAGAAAGAGGAAAGAAGAGGAGGTAAAAGAGAGAGGAGGGAAATGAAAAGGAAGAAAAGCAATAGACCCAGTAGAGCGTGATCAGAGCCAGGCTCCAGTGGCTTGGGAGGATCCAAGATTCAACGCTAGCCCAGGCAGAGAAGTCTGTGAGACTCCATCTCCAAAAATAACCAGCCAAAGCCAGGGCTGGAGGTGTGGCTGCAGTGGCAGAGTGCCAGCCTGGCGAGCAAGCCAAGCAGCAGGAGGCACTGAGCAAAGCTGTCAATCCTGTGAAAGTGAAGAGATGGGGAAGAGGAATACTCAGGGCAAGCCTAAAGCTAGAAAGCAGGGGGCATGCACGTGTGCTGGTGTGCAGAGGTGTCTTAAGGGGGCCTCAATTAATGAGAATTTTTCTTTTAGAAAATGTATTACTGGAAATCGGACCCCAGGCGTGTGAAATTCTGTCTGCGGAGGTGGGGGGAGGCGGACAGACCAGCCCCAGCCCCCAACACCCCACCACACACAGGGGCTTCATGTTTTCAGAGTTTTCAATGGACGGTGTTGGTGAGGTTTAAGGACATCCATTATGAGTATGAAGAAGAGGGTGGTTTAGAACCAGTTCCCCACAGACTTGGATCTTAGGTGTCAAGAACAAACCTTTCAAAGAGAGTGAAAATTAAACAACAAGGGGGAACATCTGTAAAAATGTAGGATGATAGCCGGGCACCGGTGGCTCACACCTGTAGTTCTAGCTACGCAGAGGCTGAGATCTGAAGATCATGGTTCAAAGCCAGTCTAGGCAGACACATCCTAGAGACCCTTCTCTCCAGTTAACCAGCAACAGACTGGACAGGAGTGGCAAGTCAAGTGGTAGAGCACCAGCCTTGAGCAAATAGCCAAGTGAGTGCATGAGGTCCTGAGTTCAAGTCCCAGTGCCAGCACACACACACATATACACACACACGCTCAAGCACACACACACACACACACACACACACACACACACAATTAGGATGACATAATGGTAGGTTGGAGGATTTTTAGTATTCCCACCTTCACAAGCAAGCCTCAGCAAAAGTCTGCAAACGATTATAACAGCAATAACAAATGCTTTGAATGTGTCATCGATTTGTCTTAATATCACACACAATTTGAAATATGAACTTTAAGGGCATTTTGTGATTATTAATATCTTCCAAACCAACACGCTCATTCCTGGGGACATTTGTTCACTCTGTCCATAGCCTGGACTAGCCTCTCTCCCCAGGAGGCTTCTCCATGGAAGCTTCTAGAGCCATCTGTTCCCCTGTCCTGGTAAAGAGCGTCAGGCTTTCTTCAGTCCTCAGGGTGTTGTAAAGGATGGGCTTGGGTCACGCTGACTTTGAATGTGGCAGTCACAGCCCAGGCCACAGGCCGGGGATGTGTGGATGTGGCGTTGAGGTGGCCTCGTGCGGGGTTCACAGACGCATGGGGTTCACAGACATGCGGGTTCACAGACACACAGGTTCACAGATGTGCGGACACACAGGTTCACAGATGTGGTGTTCACAGACATGCGGGGTTCACAGACACGCGGGTTGACAGACGTGCGGGGTTCACAGATGCACAAGTTCACAATGTGGACATGCAGGTTCACAGATGTATGGGGTTCACAGATGTGTCAGTTCACAGACACGCAAGGTTCACAGACATCTGGTGCAGTGGGCGCTGTCCGCTTCAGGGCACGCGGCGAGGATGGGGGGAGGGGGCGAGGGGGTGGAGGGGCGGGGGGGGGGGGGGGAATGTGGTGTGGATGGCAGGCAGGGCCGGGTGGTCTGGGAGCCGAGGACTGCTAGGAGATGGGTGATACTATCAAGAAGAAGGTTTTCCAGCTGCTGAATGTAGAATTGCCTCACCCCATTCATGTGATCCCTGCCAAGCCTGGAGCAGCTCCCATGGCCCTCCCTGGATGGGGCGGGGCCTCATGCCCCCTGCTGAGGAGTCCTGGCCGTCATTACCACCAACACCCTCTCCCCGGCTGCGGAGTCTCCCTCAGGTATAGCTGAGCCCATCTGCCACTTCACGCCATCCTCAGAGCAGAGAAAAAGCCAGGGAGCGTCCTTTATAAACCTATAAGAAAACCCTTGTCATTCCGCTATAGATTCTATAGATTAAGCAGCTCCAGTTTCTTTATGCAGTTCTTTACAGATATTATTACAGCGTATCCACTGTTTAGATCTGGCTTTTTAAAATTATCCAAATTGGTCTTAAAGTATGGAGACAAAGGTGACAGCTATATGGGGACAGGGTATGGCCAGTTCTTTGACGCACACGTTTTCAAAGAAACTGAGGCTCTTGCTCCTCTGTTATTTCCCAATTTTGAAAACGTCATCGTGTCCAGCAGGTGGCTTTGGTGATTTGAAGGGTGTTGGAGCTAGGACTCAGCGACTTGGAGATGCCTGGTGAAATCCTTCTGCATTCCCCTCCTGGGGGACTGCTGACTCTCTGTAATGTATTTGGACGAACATGGCCCCTTTAAGAACACAAAGTGCTACGCAGGTGGGTGGTGCATTCCCCAACCCCCAGCTACACGGCAGAGGACAGCGGTTTGGCTGGCTCTTGGTAAAAGTGAAAGACCCAACAGGTAAACTAAAGCAGACTGAAGCAAAGAGGCACTGGAGGTGCAGCTCACATGGTAGAGAACTTGCCAAGCGATCAGGAAGCTCTGAGCTCGACACTCAGTACTGCCAACAACAGAAACAACACCAGTGAAACTTGAGAACATTATAACCCCGGCTCCATAGGAGGCTTACTTCAGACAGAGGATGGCCGTTTGTTGGGCCAGGCAGGTGTAGCACCTCAGTAAGCAACAGAAGAGCTGTCGATATGACTATAGCATGTCCACCTGTCTGTCTGTGAATACATCATAAAACGCACTCAAAACTGTCTGGAAATGGGGTAAGGAGAAGAGGAGGAAAGGAAATGTAGTAGGAAGGGTGAATTTGTTCAAAGTTCACTGTGTGTATGTATGGAAATACTGCAATGATCGCCCCAACCCCATGCTGCAAATACATGCAGTCACAAGAACTCTGCCTCATGTACCTGTGATCTTTATTTAACTGCATTTATGGTGTGAACTTGTACCTATGCGTGTGCACATTCCTCTGAGCTGAGAGAGGAGGTGCTGGAGAGGGAGGTGCTGGAGAGGGAGGTGCTGGAGAGGAAGGTGCTGGAGAAGGAGGTGCTGAGAGCTAGGTGCTGAAGAGAGATGTGCTGGAGAGGAAGGTGCTGGAGAGCTAGGTGCTGAAGAGGGAGGTGCTGAGAGCTAGGTGCTAGAGAAGGAAGTGCTGGAGAGGAAGGTGCTGGAGAGCTAGGTGCTGGAGAGGGAGGTGCTGAGAGCTAGGTGCTGGAGAGGGAGGTGCTGGAGAAGGAGGTGCTGAGAGCTAGGTGCTGGAGAGGGAGGTGCTGAGAGCTAGGTGCTGGAGAGAGAGGTGCTGGAGAGGAAGGTGCTGGAGAGTTAGGTGCTGGAGAAGGAGGTGCTGAGAGCTAGGTGCTGGAGAGGGAGGTGCTGAGAGCTAGGTGCTGAAGAGGGAGGTGCTGGAGAAGGAGGTGCTGAGAGCTAGGTGCTGGAGAGGAAGGTGCTGGAGAGCTATGTGCTGAAGAGGGAGGTGCTGGAGGAGGTGCTGAGAGCTAGGTGCTGAAGAAGGAGGTGCTGAGAGCTAGGTGCTAGAGAGGGAGGTGCTGGAGAGAGGGAGGTGCTGGAGAAGGAGGTGCTGAGAGCTAGGTGCTGGAGAGGGAGGTGCTGAGAGCTAGGTGCTGAAGAGGGAGGTGCTGGAGAGGGAGGTGCTGAGAGCTAGGTGCTGGAGAGGGAGGTGCTGGAGAGGGAGGTGCTGAGAGCTAGGTGCTGGAGAGGGAGGTGCTCCTGTCATTTTGTGGCATATTTCTCATCACGAATGGAGTCTGCGTGCGCATCCACACACATTTGTTCACATGATGTAAAAGGCCAGCGGTGTCTGATTTCTCATTCTGATTTGGTGGCCGTGTTTTCTAGGTGAGGTGTGCACTGCTTGGGCGGCGTGGAGGAAGCTGTGGACGTGTGGAGACCGTGGATGCAGGGGAGTCGTGGACAATGGGGAGACTGGACACAGGGGAGCCATAGACACAGGAGAGCTGTGGACACAGGGAGCTGTGGACACAGGGGAGCCACGGCTCATGCCTTGCTCCTTTCCACTGTGAGTGGCGCTGAGATGGAGAACGGGAGGGAGAGGCAGAGGAGGGCGCAGAGGGGGGAGCCATCCCACCCGGGATGGGGCCTGTGGGAGGATGGCCACCTCGGGGAAGGCCACAGACCTCGGAGCAGAGAAGGAAGAAGAGCTAACTTTTGCTAAGCAAGAAAACAGGAAGTCCGGCGGAGAAGCTGGGCCTGTGGAGCCCGGAAGCCAGCAGCAGCCTTAGTCGTGTGTGTGTGTGTGTGTGTGTGTGTGTGTGTGTGTGTGTGTGTGTGCATGTGCGCGCACATGTGCATGCTGGTACTGGGGCTGAACTCAGGTTTTGGATGCAAAATAATGCATCTGAACACTTCATACCTAGGCAATTCACTGTACAGAGGCTGCACATCAAATTAACATAGAATACACTTAATCTCAATGGAATTTATCCACTCTGAAGACTGCATCCAATTAAGAAGAGCATGACTACAAAGCACAGAATGTACTGTATCACCACTAGAGGAGGAGCACAGGACAAGAACGGGTAGAGCAATGTGAAAAAATGTTAAAATAATGAAAAGACTACCTTGAAGACTCATCAGAGAAAAACTGAGGGATAGAATACACAAAACTAGCCAAAGAAGTCTCTCTCATAAGCAAGTAAGAAACTATCAGCAAGGACATACATCTCTGTCTTGGGCTCCATCTCTTTGTCTCTCCTCCCTGATCCTCCATCTGCTCTGGTCCCTGTCCCAGCTCTTGCTCTCTATGTCTGTATCTATCATGCATCTATCTAAGATCGCCTCTATCATTCCTCCAGGTCTATTTAAAAACAAAATGCATGATCTGCTTTATCCCACTAAATTGCCTCCATAAACCAGTAAGCAGATTAAAAAAAACACTTTTGATTTATATGCCATTGATATGTAAATACATAAAGTAAGATTTTAGTGACAGAAAAAGTAAATAGAGATGAGGGAGTTGAAGATTTATTATTACTGAATCTAAAGCTGTCAACTTATCCTATTTGAAACCTTTCTCTACATAATCAAAAGACTCAGTACTTTTCAAATCAAACCCA
Organism: Dipodomys spectabilis; assembly: GCF_019054845.1. NCBI lineage: Eukaryota > Metazoa > Chordata > Mammalia > Rodentia > Heteromyidae > Dipodomys > Dipodomys spectabilis. Next base: position 1,481,563 of record NW_024871134.1, read on the forward strand.
ACCATGAGCTGCAAATATTTTCTTACATGTCATCTCTAAAGGAATATAATGAAACAGTGGCTATTAAATATAATAGGAGCAGTTGAATCTGAAAATCATGAAATTAATGGGAATTGTCTAAAATCATATTCTTTTGCATTGTTGATAAGTACAAGTTGAAATTTTAGTTGTGTCTGTATTAAATATGAGTATTGTATTCCCCTATGAATTGAACTGATAATCATGTGAACTAATCATATAATGGATAAAATACATAAACATGGTCATTAGAATAACTTGGCACTTATAGTATTTGTATCCCAAGTTTTCCCATTCTTCGGGCATTCTGGTGCAAATTGGGTCATCTGAACTCTGTGTAGTGAGTCTGCAGAGCCAGTGCTTATTAACGTTAGAAAGGAGAATATGTTTAATAATTTCCAAAAGACTTCATTTTCTCATAGCAGTATGCTTGATTCTGGGTCAAAATAATCTGGTCATGCAGCTATAAAAATGAGTCAACATGCCACTATTGTCCTAAAACCTAGAAGATAAACACTTAAAAAGCTCCTCAGCACAAAACCACCTGAAAAGTCCAAGAATGTGCCATTTCTGTCATTTCTGACTGGTATCACTGAGAAACCATCCACTCAGAATACAGATGACAGTTTGGTTTTTGCATTTGGAGTCGTTACCGTAGGCAATTTACAGAGAATATTGTCCAGCTACGGCTTTTTCTTTTCTTTCTGTAGTTTGTACTGAAGATTTAAGATGTTATAAATATAATGTTTAACACACTTATGATGTTCTGTATGTAAGTATGAAATGTTTGTATTTATATCACAAATCCATATAAGCTTCCTGTTTTAAAGCTGATATAGCAAATGCCTGAGCTACAAAGAAACGCAGTTTAGATTATAGTTCTTTGTCCTGATGTGGGCCTGGGGCAGTGTAGCTATGGTGAGTTGTTTGAAAGCATTCTCATTTATTACTAGTTTGGTCTTCTTGGGTTCATCAATTTACCATTTTGAATTGCAACGTTTTTCAGTTACTGAAGAAAGATAATAATTTTGCCTGCTTTGTTGGGTTACTGTGACATAGTACAATTAGGACAAGGAATAATACACGCTAGACAGCAGTGAACATTCTATTTTTCTTCTCAAAATTTTAGTAAAGTCTTATTTTCATAAAGAAAATTTCAAGAGGTCTGAGACTCTATGTATATGGACGTCACTCAGTGAAATTCTCAATATTGTGCAATGGACCTAAAAGCATTCTTTAAAAAATTATTACATATTTGGGGCTGGGAAGGTGGCTCAGTGGTAGAGCACTTGCCTTGCATGCCTGAGGCCCTGGGTTCGATTCCTCAGCACCACATAAGCAAAAAGAAAAAAGCTGGAAGTGGCACTGTGGCTCAAGTGGTAGAGCGCTAGCCTTGAGCTGAAGATCTGAGGGACAGTGCCCAGGCCCAGAGTTCAGGCCATGACAGGACCCAAAAAAAAATTATTACATATTTTATTATCTTCAGGTAGTTGTACAACAGGGTTTGGATTCAGTTTAGGAACTGGAAGTGAGGCAACGTCTGCTCTCACGAGCAAACGGGTTAGGAGAAAACTGGAGCTGCGGTGAGATGTTAAGGCTTCGCCCGGGCTGAGCGGCTGGACAGCGGCTGGACAGCCTTCCGGTGCTGGCGTGGTCTTGGCCAGACTACTACTGCAACTCTCTGTGGCTTTCAGCTATTTGTTGTAAGCTATTTATTACTTAGCCTCAAAAGCGTGGCTCAGAGCTGGGCACCAGCGGCTCAGGTCTGAAATCCTAGCTACTCAGGAGGCTGCGACTTAAGGATCGAGTTTCTAAGCCAGCGTGGGCAGTAAAGTCCAGGAGATTCTTATCTCTAATCAACCACTAAACACTCAGAAGTGGAGCTGTGGCTCAAGTGGTAGAGCACCAGCCCTGAGCACAAAAGCTCTGGGACAATGCCCAGGCCCTGAGTTCAAGACTACTTTAAAAAAAAAAAAAAGAAATTAAAAACAAATAAAAGAAAGCCAGGGGAATGAAGAAAAGAAAACAATCTTAGTCTAAAAAAAAATTAATGTTTTCACGTAGACCTTGCTATTTTCCCACAAGGGTGGGGGTGTGGATCACAGAGGAGTAGAATATCAGTCATTCTTGGGGTGGGGGGGAGTAGGTGGGATTTTACCCTGGTATCAAACAGAACAAAGGAAATAAATGGCTATTGTCTTACTGCGTTCCTTTTTAATTTTTTTTGTCAGTCCTGGGGCTTGAACTCTGGGCCTGGGCGCTGTCCCTCAGCTCTTCAGCTCAAGGCTAGCGCTCTACCACTTGAGCCACAGAGCCACTTCCAGCCTTTTCTGCTTATGTGGTACTGAGGAATTGAACCCAGGGCCTTATGCATGCAAGGCAAGCACTCTACCACTGAGCCACCTTCCCAGCCCCGCTTTTAAATTTTATTAAAAAAAAAATTGTACTGGTTCACATAAGGACCTTGGGTGCGGTCACTTAGCTTTGTCAATCAAGGCTGGTTGGTGCTCTATTGGCTGGTGCTCTACCACTTGAGCCATACCTCTACTACTAGATTTTCACTGGCTAATTGGATATAAGAGTCTCACAGACTTTCTCACCTGGGCTGGCCTCAAACCTCAATCCTCAGATCTCAGCCTCCTGAGTAGCTAGGATTATAGGTGTGAGTCACTGGTACCCAACTAGATTCAGATTGAGCTAGACTGGAAAGTCAAAAACAGTGCAGGAAGTGTTTTCTTTTGCTGTGCATGATCAAGAGCATCAGCTAATGCCTCACTCTCACCTCGGTTCACTCACCATCCTGACCTGAGCTTATGGCTTGGGCCAGGTCCACCCTTCCTGCTATTCCCAGAGCCACACTGTCTGCCCCTCCCCACCCAGCCCCCCAGGACGAGGGCTTGAAGTCAGGGCCTAGGAGCTGTCCTTGCACCTTCTCCCTCAAGGCCGGCTCTCTAGCCACCCTGGGTTAGTTGGAGGTGAGCGTCTCCTGGACTCTCCTGCCCGGCCTGGCTGTAGACTGTGGTCCTCAGGCCTCGGTCTCCTGAGGAGGGCACGCTGACCCCCGGCACCCGCTGAGCTACAGTTTTAAATGTGTGCCATCGTGCTCCCGTGTGAAGTGGGAACTTCTATTTCCCTGGTGTCCTTCTCAAGTTCTGTGGCCAGAGCTGGACTGATGTTTTGCTGAGACCCCTGTGATCCACGGGGCCTCGTGGAGGGAGGGAGGGAGGGAGGGTGGTGGTGGGAGGGAGAGTCCTGGCAGCTCTGAGAGGGCCGACAGCATCTTCTCCAATGCTCCTCCTTCACCACATCCCCCGTGGGGCCGTATACAGAATGTGCTTCCTCGACAGATCCTGCTCGTTCCGTCCACACACCCAGAAACCGAGGCTGGAACCAGGGTTCTAACACTGAGCACAGCAGCGCCCACAGAACCAAGAATTGTTAACTCTTCAGTATCCAATAGAAAGAGAAACCACTTCCTAATATTATTCTATGACAATTAATATAAATTCCACATCTTTAGATGCAGAATGGAGAATGAATGCTTGGACAGCACCCCACGTCACACAGCCATAGGAACTGAGCGCCGGTGGCCATGCCTGGAATCCTAGCTGCCGGGAGGCTGAGATCTGAGGATCACAGTTCCAAGCCAGCCTGGGCAGGAAAGCCTGTGAGCCTCTTATCTCCAATTACCCACCAAAAAGCCAGAAGTGGGGCTCAACTGGCGGAGTGCCAGAATCATAAAATATTCACTGTCAAATCAACCTGGTTTCAGATAATCAACACAGTGTGATTAGAGCTGGTGGCTCTGGGGCTTTGCTAGTTCCAAGAGGTTCAGAAGTCATTGTCTTAAGTAATCAGAAAACTGCAAGCACAGAAGCAGCCCTCCCTGGAGAAGGTCGAGGGAGAACGTCATTCATAGCCTTCAAATTAGCTGACAGGCACCGGGAGGCTTTGGTTTTGCAATGTGGAGAAAGAGATGTTGGCAACTTTATTGTCAGATCATTGCATTAATGGTGTTTCATCTTAATTAAACTTATGATTGTAACTGCACTAATGGTGGCTGTCCTTTCTATAATGTTCTCTGCAGCATGAGGAGATGAAAAATGTCAACCCAGCAATATCCCATGAAATTGATTTCCTGGGGAAATTGGCCACATTGAACTTGAACAAGGATGCTTGTCTTGTACTTACTTTTTAGATTTTGGGGTTCATTTCTAAATTTAATTGAAGCAATGGTAACACTTATTCTTAAAGAAAAAAAATCCCTGGGCTGGGAAGATGGCTCAGTGGTAGAGTGCTTGCCTTGCATGTATGAGGCCCTGGGTTTGATTCTTCAGCACCACATAAGCAGAAAAATCCAGAAGTGGTGCTGTGGCTCAAGTGGTAGAGTGCTAGCCTTGAGCTGAAGAACTGAGGGACAGCGCCCAGGCCTAGAGTTCAAGCCCCACAACTGACACAACACACACACACACACACACACACACACACACACACACACACACACACACACACATCCCTGAAGCCTTTTAGCGAACTCCACTGATATAGTATTTAGTATATTAATAATCAACTAATCTGGTCCATTGAATCTATCAAGTGATTGCAATTTGACATAACCATGTAAAATCTGTTGTCACCAACCACAGAAACATGCCATTCATATATTCTTCAGTCTATATCACAAATTATACATATCTATATAGTATTTCTTTTTTAAAATGTCCTCTATTGTTTTTATAGAAGTGATGCACAGAGGGCTTTCAAAGACATGAGCCAAGTAACAAGTACATTTAATTTCGTATACAGTTGTCCACTTCCTCCCTCTCTCCCAGTACTTCCCTCTCTCTCTTCCTGTCCCTCCCTTCCTCTCTCCTTCTCTCCCAGTCCCTCCCTCCCATCTCCACCCATGAGTCATACACTCCGTGAATGCCCAGTGAGCTCCACGGCTGCACTTTTTTACCCCTTTCCCTCAAGTTCTGTGCCCTCCCCTCCATCCACCGAGGGCACACACACAAATACCTGTACGTGTGGTAGAGAACACAGCATCGTCAGAAACTAAAAACCAAAAAGGTCTTTGGTTTCCATATCTCGGAGTTTGTTCCAGTATGCGTAGTATTTTATATAAATATGAAGAGGTGCTTAGGCATTGCACCTTTGTGATTCTCTCCTAAGAAGTTCCTCTTTTGTGTGAGTGTCTAAATCCTGTATTATTTTTCATATCCCTGTGTGTTTTAGATCTAACTTCCACATATCAGGAGAGCATGTATATATTTTTTTCAATAGAGTAATGATATGGATTTCTGAGTTATAATATTGCTGAATGATTATTACCATAAAATATACCATCCTGAAATAGAGTGGTGTGCAGTTTAAAATGTTCTACAAATCCACAGTTTTTCAAGTGTTTATATAAATTGTTCAACTTCCTCATTAAAAATGGGTTTCAGCCAGGCATCGGTGGCTCATGCCTGTTATCCTAGCTACTCAGGAGGCTGAGGTATGAGGGTCGTGATTCAAAGCCAGCCTGTCAGGAGAGACCATGACTCTTACCTCTAATAAACTACTCATTAAAAGCTGAAAGTAGTGCTGTGGCTCCTGTAGAGTGCTAGATTTGAGCACAGAAAGGCTCAGGGACAGCAACCCAGGCCCTGAGTTCAAGTCCCAGGACCAGAAGAAAAAGAAAAGAAAAGAACAATGGTTTTCACTGGAATTGAAGGTATGGTTCAAGTGGTAAAACATCAGCTTTGAGTGAAAAAGTGAAGTGAGAACATGAGGTCTTGGTTGTATCCTCGTACTGGCGTGTACACACACACGTGCACATACATACACCCATGCACACACAGGAACACACATGCCCAGGAACACACACACACGTACACGTACACATTCACGCACACAGGCATGGCCCCTCACTTGCTTTGCACACTAGCATTCTTGTGCCCTTAACAAGCAGTTCACTACGTTGATAGATCTAGTCCCTGTCTCATCACTTGAAGCCACCACCCTATATCTTGAGCAAGACTTCCCCAAAGCTAACGACGGCTCTGTAGGTCATGTCATGAAATGAGAGTGACTATGAGAAAATTAGCAGTGCTCACCATCCAATTTCAGTCAGAGAAAACAAAGCCAAAGGTGTAACCCGACCCTTATGACCTTAGTCACAAAAGACCTTTAGACTGTATAAATATTTTAAAGACTAAAACATATGAAAATATATACCAGGCTATGTATATATACAGTCACAAACAAATGACTGCATCAGCTGAGCCTGCCACCACATTGACTGTTGAAAGACAAAGCCCAGGGACCTAGCACCTCCTTTGGAGTGTGGAGAAGTAGACTCTGGACCACGCTCCAACCCTGTGTGAGGCCCACCGGCTTGCGTTTGGCTGGTCAGCCAAGCTGCCAATTGCTTACCAGGAGCAAGGCAAGGCCGGGCAGGTGCCTGGGAGAGGATGCCTGTCAGCCTCTCTGTCTGTCTTTCCTCTCCACAAGCAGAGCAAGTGTTCAGCGGGGGTGGGTGGAACCTGTCAGTGCACGTGCACCACAGGTCATCTGCAGAGAAAGGCCTGGCAGGGCCTGTCCACCACAGGTCATCTGCAGAGAAGGGCAGAAGTGGATCCAGGACCAGGCCAGGCCCTCGCCCACCACCAGTATGGAGATGCTCCTGCCAGAAGCCTACATCACATTCCTGTCTCTGCCGGACACCATTGCTCACACCTGGAGTTTTAGCTATTCAGAAAACGGAGTTCCAAGGATCATGGTTTGAAGCCAGACTTGGCAGGAAAGTCTAGGAGAGTCTTATCTCCAATTAATTACCCCAAAAAACAGGAAATAGAGCTGTGGCTCAAGTTGTACAGTACTAGCCTTGTGCAGAAAAAGCTCAGGGACAGCATGTAGATCCTGAGTTCAAGCCCCAGGACTGGCACACACACACGCACACACACACAAACTTTATTGTCTCCATCCCCTGACACTACTGTATAGTAGCAGAGAATTGGCACTAAACGTGTCAGTCAGCAAAGAGCTTGACAGCCCTGTCTCCGATGGCCGTGAGAGTGCTGTGGGCGGCTCCCTGTGGGGTGGGAACAAGCACGCCGGCCAGCAAGTTGGCAAAACCCTGCAGGGTGGAGGGTTGCTTGGTGCTGGTGTTTGCCTCACCCCTGCAAGACTGCCATTTCAGGCTCCAGCACCCTCACACCCCCCAAAAAATACAATGAATAGGTCTACATTTGTACCCAGCAGCTGTCCTCCGAGGATTATGTTTTTAAAAAGAAAAAGAAAGGAAAACAAAGAAAAAGGAGGGGGGAATGTAGCTCTGCAGCAGGGTGCCTGTGAGGGGTGTGCCAAGCCCTGTATTCAATGCCCGGTAACACACACACACACACACACACACACACACACACACACACACGGAGCAGTGAGCTATGCTAGTGAATATTTGCCTACAAGCCAGGCGCCAGTGGCTCACACCTGCCATCCTAGCTACTCAGGAGGTTGAGATCTGAAGATTGTGGTTTGAAACCAGCCCAGCAGAAAAGCCTGTGAGACTCTTATCTTCAACAAACCACCAAAAAGCTGGAAGTGGAGCTGTGGCTCAAATGGTAGAGTGCTAGCCTAGGCTCTACCGCGAGCTGAGGGTCAACACCCTGGCTCTGAGTTCAAGCTGCAGTATAAGCGTATGCACGCTCGCCCACATACACACATCCACAAGGATGTTTATACCAACAATAATTAAGGTGTAAAACATAGGGACAGGGACTTAAAATTATCACGTTCATATGACAAACACAATATAATTAAAATCATAATTTTGAAGATAATGCTCTTGAGTTCAAACATAACATTTCAGAGCAGTTCAAATTTCATAGATCCCTGTCTAAATGCTTTATATAGCATCGTATATATTTCAAAATGAGCCTAGAAGTAGAAGTATGTCATCAAAATACTGACAAGTGTTTAAAAAAAAAATGGACGAAATCCCAGTACACACTGAGGAGGGTTAGAATGGCGTGACTCTTTTGCACCACTACTTTACAGTTGGACAAAACGCATCCCAGGATGCATAGCATGTGTGTCAGGGGTCAAGATGGGGGGGGGGGGTGGGCAGACGAGAGAGGGGGAAGAACGCAGTCACAAGACTCAGAGCACGTGTGTGAACACGGAGCTGGTCACTTAGGGTAGGGGTGTGGCTGGGAGGGATGGGGAAAGGGGGGAAGGGGTGGTGTTGATCAAGAGGCATTGTGCTCATAACCTGATGTGGTGCAGTGACAGCCCTTTGTACAACTACTTAAAGATAATATCAAGCCAACACTATACCCCCCCCAAAGAGTCATTAAGTTGATGTGTTGAATTAAAACGTTTTTGTGCAACTGCTGAAACACAATATAAAAAATTTAAAAATAAGGAATAAGGTCATTTTTTAAACTTTATTTGCTGATTATTTAATTACTTTTTGGTATTATTTTTAGGATTCTTTTCTTGTTAACACTTAGACATTTAAGAGTGCTATCGCTTTGAAGGAGAATGAGGGGAAGAATCTCATTCTCTGTGCATTCTAGGTAACAACCCCCACAGCCCTGCTAAGATTCATAGCAGGCCATGAGCCTGGCTTCATTATCTACTTCTCCAGAGAGCCACACATTTTAATTAAATCTTTTAAGGAGCTTTTGACCGCTTGTAACTCGTATTGGCCTTTACCATAACGCTCTAATTTTGGTTGGGTTATATTTTCAAAATTAAAATGTTAGTTAAATTAAAATTAATAGACGACCACTCAGGCTCAATGCCCAACTCTATCACCCCGCACCCAAGGCTGGGACCCAGGCAGAAGAGGCCCTGGCTTCATCTATCCAAGCAGAAGCCAGGGTGACCACCAGGCAGTTCTGTGGAGAGCTCTCCTGTGGGAACAGACTCTCCCTCCACCAAACAGCAACAGGGGCCATGGCTCCCCACGCTGGGCTGCACGTAGAGAGCTTCCACTACATGCACACAGCTTCCACTACACGCACACAGCTTCCACTACATACACATAGCTTCTACTACACGGCCCAAGCTTCCACTATACACCCACAGCTTCTACTACACACACACAGCTTCCACTACACACACAGCTTCCACTACACACACAGCTTCCACTACATGCACACAGCTTCCACTACATACACATAACTTCTACTACATGGCCCAAGCTTCCACTATATACCCACAGCTTCTACTACACACACACAGCTTCCACTACACACACAGCTTCCACTACACGCACACAGCTTCTATTACACACACACAGCTTCCAATGAGCAGACGACATCTCCGCGAGCTTCACTCCGCAACTCAGAGATGGAGCAAATATTTGTAGCAAATTGCTTATCCTGCAAATTCACTATAAGAGCATCTCAAAAACCCAACCCGCTCTTCGGAAAGTTTTTTTTAATGATTATTACACCTCCCTAGTTTCATTTCATCAAACAAAAGGCAGTATCTTCTTCAAGGTGATTTTCTATTTTATCTCTAAAGCTTGCGTAACTTCCTACTTCATATTTGGCTTTCGTGTGTGTGTGTGTGTGTGTGTGTGTGTGTGTGTGTGCGCGCGTGCGCGTGTGTGTGTGTTGTACCAATTGGACTTGCCCCTTACTCTCCCTTTTCTCTCAGGACTGGCGCTTTATCATTTGAGCCACAGCTCCATTTCTGGCTGTTTGCTGGTTAATTGGAGTTAAGAGTCTCGTGGACTTTCCTGCCCAGGGTGGCTTAGAACCTCAATCCTCAAATTTCAGCCTTCTGAGTAGCTAGGATTACAGAAATGAGCCTCAGCACACAGCTGTCTTTTTCTCTTCTTTATTGAGTTCCAAGACACATACTCCCAGATTTATAAGGGTATTGAGTTTATTAATAAATAGGTACAAAGCAGAAATGCTGGCTACATAAAATCCTTCTGTCTATTACATGAGAGGTCTTTCCACTTATTTAGTTCTGTCTTCAGTTAAAGATTCAAGATTGTCTTCAGAAAAGTTCTGAATACATTTATTATATTCTTTCTAAATATTATATGGGCATTTTTTTGCTATTGAGTAGGTGTTTATTTCATCCACGTTGCTGATCTCATGTGCAAATTTGAGTAATGTGTCAATCATTTGCAGCATCAGTGATGTTCTCTTTAGATTTCACAAAGATAGATTTCACGTTCCTAGAAATCAAGCCAGTCTGTCGTGAAAATGCACGACTATGGAAGTGATGTCTATCTCAAGACTTCTCTAAGAGGAAAGTCTTAAAAACAAACCATCATGGGCAGCCTCCTGCAGAGGAGACTTAGGCAAAATTTCTGGCCACATTTTGTTTTAAATACCTCATCAACTCAGACTTGAGTGATGGAGACATGTGTGAGTGTTCAATGAAGCTGGAGATGTCAGAGCCCTTCACCTGTACTGTTGCAGAGCGGAGATCACTTTGGAGGTTGGCACTCTGCCCCATGCAGTTCCATCTGTGAAGTTGCCTGGCCTGGCTGTGGGGCACGGTGGTGGTGTGTAGGCTGCAGCTAGAAAGGCGGGCTGCCTTCACTTCACCATCTCCATCTCCATCACTGTCAATATCACCATCTCCATCACCAGCTCCATCATCACCCCCGTCTCTGTCAATATTACCATCTCCATCACCATCTCCATCACTGACAATATCACCATCTCCATCTCCATCTCCATCTCCAACTCCATCACTGTCAATATCACCATCTCCATCACCATCAATATAACCATCTACATCACCATCAAAATCACTATCACCATCTCTGTTGCCATCTCCATCTCCATTTACATCACTATCAATATCTCTATCTCCATCACCATCTCTATCACCATCAATATAACTATCTCCATCACCATCAAAATTGCCATCTCCAGCACTGTCAATATCACCATCTCCATCACCATCACATCTCCATCTCCATCTCCTCCATCTCTATCATTGTCAATATCACCATCTCCATCACCATCTCATCTCCATCACCATCACCATCTCCATCTCCATCACTGTCAATATCACCATCTCCATCACCATCAATATAACCATCTCCATCACCATCAATATAACCATCTCCATCACCATCAAAATCACCATCACCATCTCCATCTCCATTTATATCACTATCAATATCTCAATCTCCATCACCATCTCTATCACCATCAAAATTACCATCTCCATCACCATCAATATCACCAGCTCCATCACCATCACCATCTCTATCACAATCTCCATCTCCATCTGTATACCATCACCATCTCCATCACCATCACCATCTCCATCCCCATCACCATCTCCATCATCATCAATATCACCATCACCATTGTCATCAATATCGCCATCTCCATTGCCTTCTCCATCTCCATCTCATCTCCATCTCCATCACCATCTCCATCTCCATCACTGTCGATATCACCATCTCCATCACCATCACCATTGAAATCACATCTCCATCACCATCAATATAACCATCTCCATCACCATCAAAATCACCATCACCATCTCTATCACAATCTCCATCTGTATCACCACCACCATCTCCATCCTCATCACCATCTCTGTCATCATCAATATCACCATCACCATTGTCATCAATATCACCATCTCCATCACCATCACCATCTCCATCTCCATCACCTTCTCCATCCCCTGTAGCTGTGAATCTCCCTGGTCTCTGCCAGTGTCCTGCCTTGCACCCTCTGGCTCTGTTTTTCTAGACTTCCTCTCATGTAGTGTGCTTCTTCTGGTTCCTTCAGTGTGCCGTTAGTTGGTGCTCTGGCTTGAGGAACGGGGAAGAGAAAGGTTCTCATCTCAACTTCCTGGCAGGCCTGTATCCTTGGGCCATGACCTTCATAAGTGATGCTTTCTCCTTTCTCTTTTCCCCTCTATGATGTAAGATGTCTAGGAGTGTCTGCAGTTAAATACTTGTCCTTCCCTCATTAAGAGAAGGTCTTTTGTACTGTGCCAGTGCTAGGGCTTGAACTCAGGCCTGGGAGCTTGTTTGCTTTTTTCACTTAGGGCTGGTGCTCTACCACTTGAGCCATAGCTCCACTTCCAGCTCTTGGTGGTTAATTGGTGACAAGAGTCTCATGGACTTTCCTGCCCAAGCTGGCTTCAAACTACATTCTCAGAACTCAACCTCCTGAGTAACTGAGTCACAGGTCCCCAACTAGAATAAGGATTTTTTTTTGTCTTCTCTCTTAGACCGTAGCTCTTTGCTGTAAAGCTCTGGCTGTGTCCAAATGGTGACTGTAGTCAGAAACATGAGAGAATTTTTCTTGGATTCTCACTGAGACTCTGATGGGGATCCTGGGAACAAAATTCAGGAAGATATGGCCCACGCCAAGGGTGGACTGGCACTTCTCACCTCAATCTCTGGCAACTTACCAAAATAGCCCATAGTGCTCTATCAGCCTGGACTCTGCTGACCTCTACCAGCTTGTGGCCTCTGCTCTGGGAGCTGACCTCTCCTAGCCTGCAGCCTCCACCTCGGGAGCTGACCTCTTCTGAGATGCTGGGTGTCACTGAGATTCTGGGCTTTGGTTTACTTGTGACCTTCCTTCTCCATGGGTTAGAGGAAGTGATTTGTCTTAGGTTTGCTCAGGTTAGTTTGTCTTGGAATGGCACTGAGATAAGGTGAATAAAAGGAGGCACTCGGCAGTGTAAGAGGAGCCATGATAGTGCTGGAAAGCCAGGACAGGGGTGGGTATGATGCTGGGAAGCCCAGCCAAGAAACTGCTAGACACACTCACAGAAGCCCCTAAGAACAGCAGCTCACGACAGGAGGGAGTTGGTGGGCGGCGATTCTATTCCAAGCAGTGGGCCTAGCGCCTACAGTTTTTTATTCTGACAACCAGATATTTAGCTTCTGTGTTCTGCTTCTGTGTTTTACCTGCCTTGCAAAACATAGGAGTTGGAAAGATTCCATTTACATGACACCTCTCCACCCCTATTTTGGGGTATAAAACCCTCTGCTTGTTACTCACGGCTGCTTCTGGGTTCCTGATACCTAGGAGTCATCCTGGCTGGTTATAATTGGCTATTGACAAATTTCCTTTTACTAATAAATTTTCTTGTAATCAATATTTGGCTTTTAAGTCGGTGGTCTGTATCCTGGAGATTTTTCAATTCATTTCAGCATGAATGACCTCTCAGGTCATTCTTAACCAGTAGGAGGTGAAACTGGAAGCTGACCATCTTGTGTGTGTGTGTGTGTGTGTGTGTGTGTGTGTGTGTGTGTGTGTGTGTGTGTGTGTGTGTGTGTGTGTGATAAAATGCTTGCATATGTGTGTGTGTGATAAAATGCAAGGAACTTTGGGTCTTTTTCTACATTAGGACCAAGGTAAGATTTTTCAGTTTAGAGTAGTAGAATCTTAATTTTTTTCTAATCTTCCTTACTTTTTTTATTGTGAAAATACCACACAGAGGGGTTACAATTACATGAGCAAGGTAATGAGTACATTTTTTTATCAAGCATTGTTGCCTCCTCCTTTGTTTCCCTTCCCATCCCTTCCTATCTCTCTCCCCTGCCTCCACCCCCCCCCAATTTTTTCAACATGTCTTTACTTATAAATTTTCTGTAGTTGTAACTGCTTATCCACCCCTCCTGCCAATATCTTGACTTGAAGTAGTTTTTCTGACTCCAAGAAGATTTTCTAAAGTGGTGAGGGAGGGGTGGAGAGAGAAGGAAAACATCTAAGATTCCAAGGTGCTCTCTCTGTGTCTCTCTTTCTCTTTCTCTGTCTCTGTCTCTGTCTGTCTCTCTCTTCTCTTTCTGAAGCACTTTCTGGGAAGATGTGATGAGAAAGGTTAAAGCTGATGAAGTGAAATATGAGGATCGTGGAAATGAGCTATCTGCCCGAGCTATCATGGGCTTCCATTATTATCCTAAGTAAATAGGCTGTGTGGAACTAGGAATGAAATGAGTGTGGCAGATGTCATTAAGAGAGAGAACCCTGCCTCCCAGCTGTGGAGTCTCCTCCGCCCCTGTGAAAAGCCTGTCACTCCCAGCAGCTTGCTGACTTCAAAGACTTCGGGTCACAGGGTCTGCAGAGGCACCGACCTGGTCCAGCTGTGGCCTCTCCTAAGACCGCACCTGTGACTTCACCCTGACACCACGCCTGTGATGTCACCCTGACACCACGCCTGTGACTTCACCCTGACACCCTGCCTGTGACTTCACCCTGACACCACGCCTGTGACTTCACCCTGACACCACGCCTGTGATGTCACCCTGACACCACGCCTGTGACTTCACCCTGACACCCTGCCTGTGACTTCACCCTGACACCCTGCCTGTGATGTCACCCTGACACCTTGCCTGTGACTTCACCCTGACACCCTGCCTGTGACTTCACCCTGACACCCTGCCTGTGACTTCACCCTGACATCCTGCCTGTGACTTCACCCTGACATCCTGCCTGTGATGTCACCCTGACACCCTGCCTGTGACGTCACCCTGACACCCTGCCTGTGACTTCACCCTGACATCCTGCCTGTGACTTCACCCTGACATCCTGCCTGTGATGTCACCCTGACACCCTGCCTGTGACTTCACCCTGACACCCTGCCTGTGATGTCACCCTGACACCCTGCCTGTGACTTCACCCTGACATCCTGCCTGTGACGTCACCCTGACACCACGCCTGTGACTTCACCCTGACACCCTGCCTGTGACTTCACCCTGACACCCTGCCTGTGACGTCACCCTGACACCACGCCTGTGACTTCACCCTGACATCCTGCCTGTGACTTCACCCTGACACCCTGCCTGTGACTTCACCCTGACACCCTGCCTGTGACGTCACCCTGACACCCTGCCTGTGATGTCACCCTGACACCCTGCCTGTGACGTCACCCTGACACCACGCCTGTGACTTCACCCTGACACCACGCCTGTGACTTCACCCTGACACCCTGCCTGTGACTTCACCCTGACACCCTGCCTGTGATGTCACCCTGACACCACGCCTGTGATGTCACCCTGACACCACGCCTGTGACTTCACCCTGACACCCTGCCTGTGACTTCACCCTGACACCCTGCCTGTGACGTCACCCTGACACCCTGCCTGTGATGTCACCCTGACATCCTGCCTGTGACTTCACCCTGACACCCTGCCTGTGACTTCACCCTGACACCCTGCCTGTGACTTCACCCTGACATCCTGCCTGTGACGTCACCCTGACACCCTGCCTGTGACTTCACCCTGACACCACGCCTGTGATGTCACCCTGACACCACGCCTGTGACTTCACCCTGACACCCTGCCTGTGACTTCACCCTGACACCCTGCCTGTGACGTCACCCTGACACCCTGCCTGTGATGTTACCCTGACATCCTGCCTGTGACGTCACCCTGACACCACGCCTGTGACTTCACCCTGACACCCTGCCTGTGATGTCACCCTGACACCCTGCCTGTGATGTCACCCTGACATCCTGCCTGTGACGTCACCCTGACACCACGCCTGTGACTTCACCCTGACACCCTGCCTGTGACTTCACCCTGACACCCTGCCTGTGATGTCACCCTGACATCCTGCCTGTGATGTCACCCTGACATCCTGCCTGTGACGTCACCCTGACACCACGCCTGTGACTTCACCCTGACACCCTGCCTGTGACTTCACCCTGACACCCTGCCTGTGACGTCACCCTGACACCCTGCCTGTGATGTCACCCTGACACCACGCCTGTGACTTCACCCTGACACCCTGCCTGTGATGTCACCCTGACATCCTGCCTGTGACTTCACCCTGACACCCTGCCTGTGATTTCACCCTGACACCCTGCCTGTGACGTCACCCTGACATCCTGCCTGTGATGTCACCCTGACACCCTGCCTGTGACTTCACCCTGACACCCTGCCTGTGATGTCACCCTGACATCCTGCCTGTGACGTCACCCTGACACCACGCCTGTGACTTCACCCTGACACCCTGCCTGTGACTTCACCCTGACACCCTGCCTGTGATGTCACCCTGACACCCTGCCTGTGATGTCACCCTGACACCCTGCCTGTGACTTCACCCTGACACCCTGCCTGTGACGTCACCCTGACACCACGCCTGTGACTTCACCCTGACACCCTGCCTGTGATGTCACCCTGACACCCTGCCTGTGATGTCACCCTGACACCCTGCCTGTGATGTCACCCTGACATCCTGCCTGTGACTTCACCCTGACACCACGCCTGTGACTTCACCCTGACATCCTGCCTGTGATGTCACCCTGACATCCTGCCTGTGACGTCACCCTGACACCCTGCCTGTGACGTCACGGCCACGTAAGGAGGAGGGCATGGCGTCTTGGCTGCGGTGTTAGCTAACTTGCTATATCATCAGCTTCTTAATTTCTTTTTCTTTGAATACCTGGTGATGTCTCAGATCTTTCTTTAAAACCAAATATGGCCCTGGAAAATTTTGAAAGCAAGGGAAAAGGTTCTGCACATACTTAGTTGATGAAGTACGATCTGTGATGTAAAGGTCAATGAGTGAGTGTCCTGAGAATGAAATTCAGGTGGGAGGCCCTGGGGGAGGGGATGGGAGAGGAGGGCTCTGGGGGAGGGAAAATGGGGGAGGGGGGAGGGGAGACACCGGGGGAGGGGAGCCAGCATGGCAGGGTGGAGGTGGGAGGGGAGGATTCCGAGCTGCTTTTATTTTCCAAAGTTTTCTAGATGTTAGTTATCTACTGTTGGCTTTTGAAAAATCATCCCTAAATCAGTGGTTTTAAATGTCAGCCATCTTTATGTTTATTTTTTAAATGTCCTGTTTTTCCTTACCTTTAATCTGCATCCTGGTCTCTGTCGCCCTTCCTCGTTCTCCCCATCTCCCCTAACCCCTTGTTTGTGCCTCCATGACCCGGTTCCGTGTTCACAGATGAGCTCAAGACAGCGGGTTCCGTGTTCACAGATGAGCTCAAGACAGCGGGTTCCGTGTTCACAGATGAGCTCAAGACAGCGGGTTCCGTGTTCACACATGAGCTCAAGACAGCGGGTTCCGTGTTCACACATGAGCTCAAGACAGTGGGTTCCATGTTCACAGATGAGCTCAGGACAGCGGGTTCTGTGTTCACACATGAGCGTGGGACAGCGGGTTCCGTGTTCACTCAGGAGCATGGCACTGAGTGCATTTGCCCCTCCCTCCCTCCCTCCCTCCCTCCATTCATCCCTCTCCCCCTCCCTCGCTCAATTCATCCCTCCCCCATCCCTTCCTGCTTTCACAGTGTGTGTTCAGGGAGTGACATGGCTGTGCTGCTCCCTGTGCACACCACCCTGCAGTCAGCTTATGAATGTGTCCACTTGTGATCTCATGCTTACAGCATAGATCTGACTTCCACATAGGAGAGGAAACACGCCCTCTGTCTCTCTGAACCCAGCTCACCTCACTTCATGTAACGTTTTCCAGGTCCATCCATTTCCCTGAGGAATGACATAGCATTGCCAATCATCTTCCACTGATGCGGTAGTGTCTGGGAGTCGGGGACTCGGGCAGGGCCGGGACAGGGTTCCCTCCCGAGGGTCTCCTGAGTCTCCTCTCCGGGGCTGCTGCTAGCTGACCCCTGGCTGGCCGGAGGCCCGGCCTTGCTGGGACCAGTTCAGCCCCAGCTTCTCCTTGGCCTCTCCACTGGGTGGAGAGCGCTCTGGAGTAACAGTGGCCAGCCTCCTCCACAGCCAACAGACCACGCAACAACACCCTTCACAACCTGGCTTGAATTTCGCATGCATTCTCTGGGCAGCTGCCAGGTGGCAGCCGCAGGGCTGGGTTAGATGGGGCCCAGTGAGCAGAACGCCGTGGCCACGCACTGTCTCATGGGCCGTCCAAGAGGCTCACCACTGCCCAAGCTTCCGCTTCTGATTCATGGAGGTTTTGATGATGCGTATCATTTTTGGATGTTTGTTTTTAAAAATTATTACCCCCCCCACATACACACAGTTGATTGGACTACACTGTAAATCACATGCAAATTAACCACCCAGGTTTTCCTAGGAAGTGAATCCACCTCCATTGTTTCTTCTAATTCCCAAACTGTTTCTTCCTCATACAGTTAATAATGCAACGAGCTGAATTTCAGTCTTACATATTTCTCTTCCAGTTAAATTTTGAAGTAGTGAAGGATTTTTCTGGAATGGAAATGTGAAGTGGGCCAGGGTGATTGGGCTGAGGGGCTGAGGTCCAGTTCTCTATCTGAGGAAGTCTCATGCTTCCAGAGCGATCACACCAACACACATCCCACCACCAACGTGGTAGGATTAGTGTTCACACGAATACACCAACCGTGTAACAGCGCCCCTCCCCCATCCCTGCCAGCTTTGGTTGTTGCTGGTGTTGACAATGGCCGTTCTGAAGGGGGAAAGAATCTCAATCCTGTTTTATTTATGCTTCCTTTCTAGTGAGAGATGCTGAACGCTTCTCCACGTATTTAGCCGTGATGCATTCTTCCTGGAGCCTTTCTTGGCAACACATGAGACCTCCCTAAAGCTGTTAAATTCCATGTTTTAACCTTTGACTCCCATGTAGTGGGTGATCTGTGTTCTGGGCAGGAGTCTCCAAGCCGGGACACCTCCAGGGAGAAGCCGGGGTGCTGCCTGTGACAGCCCACAGCCCGGGACCCTGGGACCCTGGGACCCTGGGACCCAGACACTTGTCCAATCAGTGCTTGAACCCAAGCCTCTCTTACATCTGAAGCTAAGACCTGTAGTTCCCTGAAATTTCTAGGTCTCATTTGTACAACTGCAATACCAACCAGATTTTTAGTGAAACATGGCCTTTGTCTACTGCCTTCTGAATGGGAATTCATCTTACCCCCTCCCCGTCGTCTGAATCTGCTCCTCACCTTCTGTCTCCCGAAGCCTCGTCTCCTAGTCCCAGAACCTTCATCAGGACTTGAAGTGTGCACTGCCCCTTGGGGTGTTGGCTGTCATCTTGCTGTATTTCTGCAAGTTCTGGGGCCTGAAGTCAGGGTTTGTACTCACTCAGCTTTCTTGGTTATGGCTGGTGATCTACCACTTGAGTCAGAATTCCAGACTGTTTTTTTGCTGGTGTATTAAAGACAGAGTCTTATGAACTTTTGTCCTCAGGTTGGCTTCAAACCTTGGTCCTCCAAATCTCAGCCTCCTGAGTAGCCAGGATTATAGGTGTGAGTCACAAACACCCAACAGTTACTGTACTTGTTCTTAAAATAGGCTCTTAAGACATTATGTCTTATCTATTTACAATTTACAAAATACTATTGTCTTGTCACTATTGTTTTATTGAAAGTATTCTTCTTGCTGAGTATATGTGTGATAAACATTTGTCAACCGTCTTCATCAACAAGCAGCAGCTGCTGGCAAGAGGTAGAAGGCCCATGGGCCCGTGTGAGGCTGGGTGAACCAGGAACTGAGAATTCATCTGTGCTGGGCTGGTGTGGTCTCAGCCACACTAAAGCCATCCAAAGGTTCCCTTTTATTTTCAATTCTTCCATTACAAACACCAATCTGGAATCATTTAATAAACCAGCTCTGGGAAACTCCCAGGTGCAGCAAGAGCAGCCGCCTTCTTCTCCTAAAGCACTGTGGAGACATCGGGGGCTGCATTATTGTGGCTGGAAATGCTTTGAGCCTGCAGTGTGTTGTGGAAGGCAATGGTCAGGATGTGGGGTGCTGGGTTACAAGGCGATGGTGGGGATGTGGGTTACTGGGGTACAAGGCGATGGGATGTAGGGTGCTGGGATAAAAGGCGATGGTCAGGATCTGGGGTGTTGGGGTATAGGAGATGGTCAGGATGTGGGTTACTGGGGTACAAGGTGATGGTACAGATGTGGGGTATTGGGTACAAGGTGATGGTCGGGATGTGGGGTGTTGGGGTACAGGTAATGGTCAGGATGTGGGTTACTGGGATATAAGGTGATGGTGGGGGTGTGGGGTTCTGGGGTACAGGTGATGGTCGGGATGTGGGGAGCTGGGGATGCAGAGATCCCATTTCCGGGGACAACCTGGACAGGATCTTGCAGCGACTGCTCTGAGCCGTGCTGACGTGCCCATCCGTGGTGGGAAGGCTGGCTCATGCCCTGGTGGATTCTCAGTGCAATTATTATTGGTCCTGGAATTACTGCACTATAAAACCTGCTATGGAGAAATACATAAAATACAAAATAGGTTGCCCATTTCCATTTGTGCTCTTCTTGTACTCTGTTTTGAATAACCACAAGCTCTTGATTTAAAGCGGAATAAAAATAACCTTGTAAATAGAGCTGTCAGGCTCTTGGAATCTACCCAGGGCTGCGGGCGTGGCGTCAAGCCCACGGGCTTTCATTGATCTCTGCATTACACCCCTGAATGTCAGAGTAGAAGCTTTCCCCAGAGACTGTTTTCAGGATTGCGTGTGATGCTGAGATGCGCGTTGTCGATGGCGTGTGCAGTGACGTTAGACCAGCGCCCAGGCTCAGGCGTGCCTGTGGTCCACTCGTATGTCTGTGTGTGTGTCTGTCGTCCATCTTCCTCACGGATTCCTGTCCAGAGCTCCAGATCTCTTAGAATTTCCTTGGTGATTTTTCCACACATTTTATTATCACCTATTAATTGTCCCCACAGGTTTCATCTATGCGCAAAGCACCTTGACCGGACTCAGCCCTCCACGGCTCTCTGTCCCCGCCCCCATCATCGGAACGCACCCCTCCTCAGGCAGACACAGGGCACAGGTTCACCCTCCCCCACCCCGCCTGCCCCCTCTCCCGCCCACCCGCCTGCACACAGTCTGGGCAGGCCCATGCACATGTGTGTCATTCATTGTTTTAAGTGTGTATTAGTTGCTCAGGTTCTCTGGGTCTTATGGAGCAGCAGGGAGCTGACTCCTAGATGATGAGAGGTTGCTTGCTGGAAAGACCCAGGATGGTTAGAAGCCTGGGACTTTCAGACCACTGGACCCTCTGGAAGGGGAGGGAGCTCAAGACACAGTGCTGGTCACCACCAGGGTTTGAAGCATCCATTAAACAAACAAGCAAGCAAGCAAGAACAGCCATAACTACAATGTTCAGAGAATGGATTGCTAAGCTCACAGGAGTCCACAGCGCTCCCTGGAGAAACATGTGTCCTTCCCACACTAGGCCCTGGGAACTCTAGCAGGAAGTGGACTTTGAACCGGTGGATGGCGATGTGGAGGCTGAGCTTAGGCTGGGGGCAGTGGTGGTGGCTGATGTTTTGGCCAGGCAAGCAAGTACATTTAACGGAAGAGCTGAAATATCAGATTTGTTCCAACCTAGTGTCTTACATTTTAAAGGAGAGTGTGATTTCCAAGTAGAAGTAGATGATGTGCTCCCTGCCAAGTGCTCAAATGCTCACGAACGCCATGCCACGCCGTGCCGTGGGCGGCTCCGTGTCAGACAGGAAAGAGCTGCGTGGTGGAAACACTGCATGGTGGAGACACAGGCACCCCAGATTGTGAGGGACACGGTGGCAGACTCAGGACCCAGGACCGACATGGACTCTGTGATTGTGTTAGGTGGCTGTGTCACACGCTGCAGGGCTTGGGTCTTTATTTCTAGCTTTGGACACTTTCTACAAAAAAGAAGAAGGACGTTTCTCGTCAGCATAGGCTGCTGTGACAAAGTGCCCTAGACTGGTGGAAGCTCACTCCCATGGCATGGAGTCCGCAGGCCCGGGGTTCCAGCATGAGCCGGGGTCCGGGGCCTAGGGTGCCGGCGTGAGTCGGGGTGCAGGCTCCGGGCAGGGCTCCTCCAGGCTGCTCACTTCCTGCGTCCTCAAGGGGGGGGTGGGCAGATCTTCAGGGCCCAGATGAAGTCACCCTGCTACCAGCCAACCTCCTTCCCCCCTAAACCTCCCCCCCAAGGACCTCCCTCCAATGACATCATGTAGGACACCCATCCACCCCACTTCACAGACTGCCTGAGGAAGAGAACGCGGCTTTAGCTCAATACTGTGACATCCTGCTTTCTAAGTGCGCTGACCCGCTCTCGTCACCCCCACAGTCAGCAAACATTGCCACAGGAGTGGGCTGTGACCATTTCTCCTGGAGAACGTAAATGCTATGTTCCACCAGGATTCAAACACAGGCTCTGGGAAGATCCTCTAGGCAAGGAGCTCACGCTCCACCCACTGGTGTGCGGGCCAGGCCGCCGGGCTGCACAGCCAGGGTGTCCATGCCCTGAACTCGTGAACGCACGTCCAGCCCCGGCGAAGACTCCATGTCTCCCCGCAGGTGCTCATGGAGGGACCATGGGAAGGAGAAAGGAGTGTTCACCCAGCACCTGCACCCGTCTCCCTGGAGATGCTGGTGGCACTTTTAAGGGAGGGCTTGGATAATATGGTCTACTTGGGCAGGGCAGGAAATCAGAGTCCAGAAAGAGGTCTGTGAAGAGGAAATCTGCCCAAGAGCTGACAGAGCTGCTCTGTCTGCAGAGATAATGGGCTGCAAGCGCTTGCTCGGGAGACCGTAATGAAGACGAAATGTCTAACAACGCAGGGCCAGCAAACGCCTCCATTATTTACTCTCCTTGTACTTTCAGATCACTATTGCTTTAATTTATACAGCTTGGAGCCCAGGCGGGACTTCATATCTCAGCATTTCACTTGGAATCTGGAGAAGGCTAGTGTCAGAGACTGTGTGTGACTGTGGGTGAATTCCACTGTGGCCGGGCCGACACAGTGGATGATGTCTCCCCGCCTGGGCAGGGAACGTGGCGTCCGGAAGAGGTGTCCTCGCTGTGTTCCATCGATCGAGCTCTCTGTTCTAATTTTCCTTGAAATCTCCCTGTCCTGTTAATAGGCCGTGCAAATGGCAGTGGACAAAGTGACTTTGATAAAGAGCTGAGCGGAGCACACTGCCGAGGAACTCTTATTTAAAAGCTGATATTCAGCTCAAAAACGCAAACAAACTGGAGCTGAATGGTCCGGCAGTCCCATTGCTAAAGAAAAGAGTTCTTGTTTCAAAAAACAAATTCCTAAACTGGGCACCAATGGCTCACACTGCCATCCCAGTGGGGAGGCTGAGATCTAAGGATGGTTGTTCAAAGCCTATCTGGGCAGGAAAGTCCGGGAGACGCTTATCTCCAGTGAACCACAAAAAAAGCCAGGCATGGAGTTGTGGCTCAAGTGGTAGAGCACCAGCCTCCAGTGAAAAAGCTCAGGCACAGCGTTCCACCCTGAGTTCAAGCCCTATCAACCTCGTATACACACGCACACACACAGACACACATACACACACATACACACATGCACACACACATACACACATGCACATACAGACACATCATGCACACACACACACACAGAGGAAAAGGCAAGCCAGCAAGCTTGTCTGCGTGGGTGGGGGGACTCGCGCCTTCCTGGTGCAGCACCGCCACGGGCAGATGAAGACCACAAACCTGGGTCTAGGTGGGCGGGGCCACACCACACCTGTGACACTTGTGACCCCCTGCAACCACCTGAGACTTCTGTGACCACCTGACCCGTTCCAGCCTTGAGAGCAGGAGGCTGGGGATGCAGGGAGATCCTCACACTCTGCACTGTCCTGACCCCAACCTGGTGTGTCACAGGCCGCACCCTCTCCTCATTCCCCCCCCCCCCAAGAAACAAGGAAATAAAAGGATTTACATAATCTAAACATTCAAAACCTTTATTTCGCCAGAAAATGGGCAATGGGATGAAGAAAAAAAAGTATTATTAATCTCTCACTTGACATGTGGCTATAGGTATTGTTTCTTTTCCGCCTCCCTAGAAACATAGATGTTCAACCAGCTTTCCCAATGCATCTTACCTGCGGGAGGCCGGGCCAGCTGGGTCCTGGCCTTCATAACAGAACGGGAGAACCCCAGACAGCCACGAGAGGGCGCTCCAAATTCTGTGTACAAATCCTCAACATGCAGAGAAATCAGAAGTGGCGGCAACTAGGGGTCTCATCCCCACCGGCATGCTGGCGTTTGGACAGCATCCCTGGCTTTCTCTGGAGGCTGGGGGCCTCACCGAGGAGCAAGACCGGGTCTCAGGAGTAAGGCCTGAGCTGAAGTGGAACCCACACTGTCCCATAGACAAGGAACCTTCTGCTAATTTACTTCTTGCTGGAACCAAAGACAAGGACCTCAGCGAAAGGTGCCAAGCTCTTCCCTAGGAGCTGCATGGACACAGCCCGGGATGGAGAGCTCAGAAGCACATCCAGCACACTCCCCGCATGGAGGCCCGCAAGGGTTGGTTGAATTTAAAATGAAAACAAAGATGATCTTGACA
The DNA here is from genome assembly GCF_019054845.1 of Dipodomys spectabilis. Taxonomy (NCBI): domain Eukaryota; kingdom Metazoa; phylum Chordata; class Mammalia; order Rodentia; family Heteromyidae; genus Dipodomys; species Dipodomys spectabilis. The sequence goes on from NW_024871134.1 coordinate 1,505,816, forward strand.
TAAGGGGCGTTAAAGGCTCTCAAATAGTCACACTACTCAATGCAGACCAACCGTCCAGTGTGAACATGGAGCTAGTCCCTGAGGTGCCAGGCGGGGTTGGGGGAGACGATCCAAGGGGTGACAGTGAGCAGGATGCATCGTTCTTATAAGCTGATATGCTGAGGTGAAACCCTCCAAACAACTATACAAAGAGAATAAAAAATAAACTGAACACAGAGAAAGCTCCACAGCACATCACATACAAAGCTTAGTAACAGAAAAATCCACAAAGAAAGAGAAAAGCATGATAGAGTGAGAGAAAAATTGCTTCAAATTGCTTAGAAAAAGAATAGACCACACAGATAATGAAATTAATACGGGGAAATTAAAGTAGGTGTATGATAGCCACAAATCCATGAAAAAAAGGGTTAAGTTTTTAGAAGAAATGGAAATTTTAGAGGATATATTAAAAGTCTAGAAGGAACTCAGTGGAAATTCTAGAATTAAAAAAAATTCTAAAACAGAACTTCTGTGTATGATAGTAATAAATAGTATTCAAACAGTTGTTGGAGAAAAAGACTTCAACCTGATTCCTTGTTCCAGAAAATAAGATTTAAGTATCAAAGCACACAAATTTTATACAGAACTATAAAACATTTAATTGCAGGTGATATTGTCTTGAATGAGAGGAGTGTTTTTATCATGGCATTAAATGTAGAAACTTTTTTTAAGAATGAAAGAATTCATGGAATGGAAAATAATTTTATTGCAAAAATAACACTCTCCCAAATAAAAATATGTATGATAAAACAAATCATTTATAACATGTATGTATTCTGATTTTAATGTAAACCTATCAAGAAATGAAAAAAATTCAAAGTTCTTGTAGAAAAAATGGGGAAAGTAGAGGAAATTAATGAAGACATGAACATGCAATTAAACATAAGAAATGTCTTGTTGGTGAAAAAGGATGTCATCAAACAATAAGTGAGATGCTTTTATTGCCTGGCAGGTCAGCAAGCTTATAAACTTTTAAAAAAAAACAAGTTAAGGCTGAATGCCTCTGTGTCTCGCCTATACTCTTAGCTAGTCAGGAGACTGAGATCTGAGGATCATAGTTCAAATCCAGCCCAGGCTGTAAAGTCCATGATACTCTTATCTCCAGTTAACTAGCAAAATACTAGAAGTGGAACTTTGACTCCAGTGTGAGACTCTGAGTTCAAGCCCCATTATAGCACACAGAAAAGTTAACATGACACATTACATATATATGCTTGTATAAAAACAAAATAATGTGCATCAAAATACTACACCTTGTTCTCTAAGTGGTGGAATCCCTGCAGACCTGCTCTGGGTCCTCAGTTCTCTGCTCTCTCCTCTGCTGCAAGTTTGCTGCACACGTGATCTTTAGGGTAATGCACCAAGGGCTCCTCTGGCTGGGCTCCCCGGGGATGGTGGGTCTGTATGGGTGGGTGGCCCACAATACGCAGTGCTCAGGGGCTCAGGGTTGGAGAAAGTTAATCTGACATTCCAAAAAGCAGTGCTAGGAACAAAGCACATCACACAGAGCCCAGGGCATGCACTTGCTCTCTGTTCTAGTCCGCCCACCCCCCTCTCTGGGGCCATTGTGAGTCTGAACAAACCACAGGCAATCTGTGTTCTTCCGCCCAGGGACAAGTTTGATTTAGACAAGCTGTACATTTGAGGAAACAATTCCCTTGGTTCCCTCTGAGCTTGTTTTTTCCCCCCTGGAATCGCTCACAGCCTCTCCAGGGCCGTGGTTGGGCTCATAAGCGGGCACACAGCGCTGGCTGTGTCCAATAGAACAGGGCGGTGGGAGCCCTGGAGACCTTTCGAAATTGCCTCTCTGGTTTCCTGGGTGATGCTTACATCTGCCCTGGCCAGGGAACAAGACACAGCTCTGTTCCCACACATGCAAGTGCTTGAGTCCTAAGCAGGAAGGAAGAAATCGGGAACTTCGCAGCATCTCCATGAAGGCTTCCTGGCTGGGGCTGGGGCTGGGAAGGTGCAAGGTGGGGACGTCATTTGCTGCGATGGAGGCCGGCCGTGGCTGGCACGCAGGGAGGAAGCCGGGGCCACGAGGACCCCTCTCATCTCTTCAGAGGACACCTCTCATCTCTTCAGCAGCGTGCAGCCATGGGGCCTTCGAGCCTCCGTGGTTAATTGCTCTGTTGTTATTGCAGCCAGGCCTTGCTTTGCACAGCGATTCAGGAGTGCAAAACAGATGTGTAAGCTGAAATCGTGCAAAGCAATCTCAATAACCAGTGAGAAAACCTGAGCTGATTCTGTGACCCTTAGAAACTGTCTGAACATAGGAAGGCAGAATGGGGAGGGGAGGGGAGGGGAGGGGTGGGGAGGGGAGGGGAGAGAAGGGGGCTGTGGCCAGGGGGAAGCAGACACAACTGGCAGTGAATGTGCTCACCTCATATACATACAGGAAAAGGTCACAATGAAGACCATTGAAATGTTAGTTCAGAAAAAAAAAGGGCAGACAGAAAGAGGAAGTTATCAACACAGTAAGAGCTCTCTTACTGTTGGTTTAGCATACTACAGAAAACTTTTAAATTAGTGAAATCTTTATGTGGAACCTTGTTACTCAAATGGTTAGAAACCTAAGACTCTTCCTCTAGCTACTCTGGAGGCAGAAATAGGAGGGCTCTTAAGTTAGGCCTGCAGGGAGGGTGGCAGCCCATGGGGCGGGGCGGAGTGAGGGGGGTGTTGGTGCTGGTCCCTGACCCCAGGCCCTCCCCAGCCGCCCAGGGGTGGGGTGCAGTGGGGGCCCCCCCTCTGTCTCCACCCCGGCCCCCTGCGGCCTTGACCCAAGGTCCAGCCCAGGTAAAACACACTTTTTTTTCTTTTGATAATTTGACTGAAGCTGATTGTCTCAAGTATTTTTTTTTCCACTAATGGGAAGCTGATGAAATCAATGCCAACATAGAACACAGTGAAGAGAATTAACATAATACCTTGATGACTACAACAAAACTCAAAGGGAGAAACATTTCTAACAAATAAGGTGAAGATTGCCTAGTGAGCTCGACAGCTTTTGAGAAACAAGTAGGTTGTCCTCATTAAGTCAATTAGCAGAAACAGCCTTTAGTATGTGAGAGCATAAAAGAATGTCAAAATAGCTTTCTGATAAAATAGAGATATCAGAACTATGTTTCAACTCGCTTGGAAAATCAGTTTGGGCTAGAACTCCATAGAAAATTGTTATGTGCAGATTTATGAAAGAAAGGTCAACATGAACTTAATATTGAGAGAGGTGAGTATAGGAAACATATATATATATATATATATATATATATGCAATTAGTAAAGTGATTTGCATTTGAAAAAAAGTAAGAATGAATTAGGTTTTAACCTCTCAGTTCTTTTCTTTCTCAGCCATGTTCCATTAACAAGTAGACGGAATAGGGTGTTGAATCTGAAGCTTGCCAGGATAATTGATTGAATCGCTTTGAAATTGGATTATTTCCCTGAGTTTCTCAAGATGGAGGAAGACTGGCTGGGAATGTTGTCGCTGTCACTGACAAACCTGACCCTCATGATAAATGAGTCTCGGGAGGAAGGGGGCCGGAGGAGGCACCTCAGCACTTGCTATTAGATAGGATCATAATTAGCATTTTTATTAGGAACTCTGAATAAGAAGTAAACATCAAATTAATGGAACCACTGAAAAACCACTGCTTTTTAGCAGTGGGGACAATAATAAGATATAGGTAGATAGAAACAGAGGAATTGTTTTGAGAAAAAGAAAAGTCTAGGAAAAGAAGATAAAGAAGAAACATCCAGTTCAGAAGATGGATCATTTCTGGGAGAATTTTCATCTGAAACTCAATTATAGAGTACTCCAAGGTTGAATAATAATAACGGAAGGCGCCTGCAGACAATGAACCTGGGCGTTGTAAATTATCGTCAGAGTTTTGTCATCCCCGATAAATTACTCTGCCTGCCTCATCTCCATCTCATCTGCAGCAAGAAATGAATGAGCTGGACGGGCTGGCGTGAGGCCTCCACATCCTGAGTGGCATGCTCACGAATGCAGGGGACACAGAGTTACGCCAGTCATGAAGTCACCCGGGATTTCCGCTTTCTGGCCACAAGCTACCAAGGACTCCAGCTTGTCTTCCGCACAACCAGGAGGCATGAGGGAGGTCCGGAGCTCCCAGGGTTAGCTCTGAAAGAGGCTGTGTCCCCTCAGGTAGTAGTAGTAGTAGCAGCAGCAGCAGCAGTAGTAGTGTATGTGTGTACTGAGACTTGAAGCCAGGATCTTATACTCTTGATTGTTTTTTTTTTCCCTTCAAGGCAGGTTCTTTACCACTTGAGCCACACCTCCACTTCTGGCTTTTTATTTCTTATTAGAAATAAGAGTCTCGTGGCTTTTCTTCGCAGGCAGGCTTCAAACTATGATCCTCAGATCTCAGTCTCTTAAGCAGCTGGTGACAGGTGTGAGCCCTTTGCTTGGACACCTGCCCTGTGACAGCTGTTTAACTTCACCAGGTCCTTGTGGTTGAAAAAAGAAAAAAGAATCCCCCTGTTTCCAGGAGGCTAAGGAAGCCCGACAGAGACACTGCAATGTTCCCACCTGACAGAGACACTGCCATGTTCCTGCTCTGCACATTACAGGACTTCGTCTTCGTTGAGGCTTCTGCTTACCAGCCGGAGCAAGACACCCATTTTGACTCAGCCCTACCTGAGCCTCATTTTTCTCTGCCAGACTTCCCTGAACCTTGTGTCTTCAGCTTTAGTCAATGTACATTTCCTCCTTAAGAGCCCCTCCCTGGCATGTTGATCTGTCCCATGCCTGTAATCCCAGCTACTCAGGAGGGTGAGATTTGAGGATCTCACAGACAGGAAGTCTGAGACTCTTATCTCCAATGAACCAGCAAAAAGCAAGAAGTGGAACTGTGGCTCAAGTGGTAGAGCACCAGAGTTGAGGAAAAATGCTCAGGGGCAGCACCCAGGCCCTGAGTTCAAGTCTCAGGACTGCGCCCCCTCCCCCAATACAGAGTCCCTCATGAGAATACGTTCATATTTTTTTGACCATGTGACTATTATGGGTGTCCACTTTTCTTTACTCATCCATTTTCCTTCATCAGGTTCTTCCAGCTCGGTCTGCTCTACCACAAAGGACAGTGCCTTTGGTCCAGGGAGAGCTGTGCCATCTGGCAGCCAAGGCCTGACCCTGCTCTCCAGCTGCTCCTTCCCCTGAACAAATCCACTCAGGTAAGGTCTCATCTTAGCTGAGCCCAGATTCGTTTTATGGGACTCAACTGGCCCTTTGATTGATGGGAGTATTCTCTTTGATTAATGGGAGTAAGTTTGAAACTACTGCTCTTTTTTTTTTTTTTTTTTGGTTGTCATGGGATTTGAACTCTGGGCCTGGGCACTGTCCCTCAGCTCTTCAGCTCAAGGTGAGCGCTCTACCACTTGAGCCATAGAGCCACTTCTTTTTTCCTGGTGGTTTATTGGAGATGAGTCTTATGGTCTTTCCTGCCCGGGCTGGCTTCAAACCGTGATCCTCAGATCTCAGCCTCCTGAGTAGCTAGGATGACAGGCGTGAGCTACCAGTACCCAGCTTGAGACTACAGTTCTTAGAGCAAAGCAATCATTCCCACCTTTGAGTGTTACAAATGGAGGCACTGACCCCGAGTCAGGCCAAAGTGTCTCCTTCCCTTGGCACAGCTATTCGAACCACCCTTCCCAGGTCCAGGGAATGCAATCTACCCAGTGGAAACCAACACTGAACTAGAAGTAAAGGGGTCAGAATAAATGTCTGGTGGCTATTTTAACTTTTGGTGCAAGCATCTGGACCCAGGGCCTAACACAAGAGATGCTCACACTTGACCTTGAAAGAAGAGATCTACAAGGAAAGGTTACAGTGGTTTTAAATTTGCCACGTGGTCATAGTTGTTGGGGAGGGAGTGCAACAGTTTTTAATTTAGAGATGAGGTCAAAGGTGAAAGGCCCATAATTCTTTGCTTTAGACGTGCTCTGAGATTCAGGAGAAATAGAGGAAAACTGAACAAATAAGCCATGCTCTCTATCAGAGGCCTTCAGAGCATCCTTAAGAAAGATTTGTCATGCAATGGCTTCCTGAGGAATTTTGTTTGAGATTTCTGATGAGAACAGACTTGAAATTAGAGCTGTGGTTGATTTTAAACACAAATTCATGAACCAATGAATTTTCTCTCGTCTCTTGCCTCCAGGTGAAGACTATGATTTTATTTAATGCTTAACTGTACTACAAGACTTAAATAGAAGATACTAATGTGCAGATGACTAGAAGAACCAGCTTATTCTCTGACATGAGGCAGGTTAAAGTTTTTAAATTGTGAGCTAATGAAATTCTTTAGATTATTGAGGAAATTTATACCTTACCTCATACAAGTCTGAACATTCTATTCAGATTTTTATAAACTTTATTTCTACTCAGGAAAGTCTACTTTCCAGATTTAGAAATTTAAAATGCAATAAAGTAGTGTCCTGCCTTCTGTCTCTAGAAGTTTCCCTTTTTGGACATTACATAAAAATAAAATCATGTAAACATAAAAAAACTCTCAAAATAAACTCAGTATTTTGTATTCATGGATTCAAACAAGGGTGAGCTGAATTTTTACCATTAAACACTAGTTTATGGATTTGAATAGTGTCAATTAAGATGGTTTATAAGTGGCAAGAAAACTGCATCCTAACACACATCTGAATAATGAGACAATAAAAACACTTCTCCAGCCAGTGGCAAAAGCAAGTGTCTCTGACTTAACGTGTATTGTGTGCTATGCTTATAGGAATTTGATAAAGGTGTTTTTTTTTTTAAACGGGAAGTGTGACTTCATGACGATTAAATGGGTCCATGTCAAATCAAATCGTCATCTTATAATCTCCTTGGAAGTCACAGAGGGTGGAGGTAAATTATTTGGAATTTAGATACTTACATGTTTTCTTTTCTTTTCTTTTTTTCAGTCATAGGTCTTGAACTCTTGGCCTAGGTGCTGTCCCTCAGCATTTCAGCTCAAGGTGAGTGCTCTACCATTTGAGCCACAGTGCCACTTCTGATTTTCTGGTGGTTAATTGGCGATAAGAGTCTCATGGACTTTCCTTCCTTGGCTGGCTTTGAACTGTGATCCTCAGATATCAGCCTCCTGAGTAGCTTACTCCCATTAATCTGAGTAACTATTAGAGGTGTGAGCCACCGGTGCCTGGCTACTTGTTTTCATTTCTATATCTCTTGAAATCTCATTCAAGATGGATAATCAGATGACAATCTTGTAGATTAAATAAATTAAGTAGTAACAAGAGTAGGTTTCTTCACATAGGATGAGAAAGGAAGAGTAGAGATTATTCCTAAACTTTAATCATTTAGGCATACTTTTACAAAAGATGATGAAAAAAAACAATGTTGTCCAAATCTTTCAATTAGGGGTGTGTGTGTGTGTGTGTGTGTGTGTGTGTGTGTGCCACTGGGGCTTGAACTCAGGGCCCTGGCTCTGTCCCTGAATTTTTTCTCTCAAGGTTGGTATTCTACCTCTCAAGCTGCAGCTCCACGTCTGGCTTTTTGGCAGGTAATTAGAGATAAGAATCTCAAAGATTTTTCTGCCTGGGCTGCTTCAAACTGTGATCTTCTGTTCTCAGCCTCCTGAGTAGCTGGGATTACAGGTGCGAGCCAACAGTGCCTGACAGTGCTTGTTCCTTTTGAGGCAGGACTTTGTCTCTGGCCAGTTGTGCATCTGAGCTAAGGCCCATCTTCTTTTGCAGGTGTGTCCTCACTGCTGCACCTAGTTTCCCCTTCGTGGCATGGGATTTTCATGGATTTTCTGTCTGGATGGGCACTGAACCATGATCTTGATGATTGCTACAGTTGTGGGCACAGACCACCCCCTCCCGGTTGCTGTGAATCGTGCTGAGGTCAGAGTGCCGTCAGCCATCTTTCCTTGTTCCTCTGCAGGCTATCAGTCATGCTGTCCGGATTCCCTTTATCCAGACCCAATCCTACCCTTCTCTTTCAGCCCTCAGATTCTTTATTTCTGCTTCTGAATATGAAGCAGGAAATTTACAAAGAAAAGATGCATGCTTTGATGAGGTCTGCTTGAGAGAGGGCAACATGCCCACACCTAGAATACACACTTGCACCTGAAGGTGAGTGTGTGCCTTCCGTGCCGCACACCTGCATCTCCCCAGGTAACCTATGTGTGTATTTACCTTATTCCATGGCGGCCTATCTGCCTGCTCATGGCTCGTTTTTGTCCAAGTTTATATATTCCCTTTTGCTCACTAGTTCCTCAAAACCATGTCTACTTGTCAACTATTAGTGACTCAATGACCTCTGCAGATGACTTGGTTCTCGCAGCTGTGAGAAAGGGGAGAATGCAGCCCCTGATGTCCAGCCCCTGACATCCAAGCCCCGCGTCCTGCTCACCGAGGGCCAAGGCTGCTCTGACACCTGGGCCCTATGGGAGGAGCTGGCCTGACACAGGCGGCCTGTGTGTGTGTGCAGTGGCATGTGCAAGCCCGTGTGCAGGCGGCCTGTGCGCACCTGTCAGCCTTGAGCGGGCTCCCAGAGCACAGCCCCGGCAAGGCCATGGACTAGATGAGGCAGAGTAGCTACTTCTGCCCGTGAGGCTGCAGCAGAGTGGCCAGTGTGACTTGAGAGTCTCTGGACGGCCACCGGGGCTCACACAAGGCCACACGAGGATGGCCGCCAAGGCCCACATGAGGATGGCTGCTGAGGCCCACGTCCAGGCCACACGGGGACAGCTGCTGGGGCTCACATCCAGGCACAGGAGGATGGCTGCTGGGGCCCATGTCAGGACACAGGCAGACAGCTACTGGGGCCCACGTCCAGGCCGCACGCGGATGGCTGCCATGCGCTGCGCTCTGGGTGCGTCCATCTAGTTTCTTGCCAGGTGGTGAAGCGCTTCTCAGTGGAATGACAACAGAGCTGGAAGGCAGACAGCTGCAGTGTGAAATGGGGATTGTATACCCAGCTCTTGGCGGGGCTTCCCTGGCCTCTGACCTTGACTGTGAGCTGAACTTTGGTCCCATCTGTTTTGACAGGTGACAGTGTTTGCCGGGAGTGATGGGGTGTGATGGTGCTTGCCAGTTGAGAGGATGTTTACCAGGTGTGAGGATGTTTGCCAGGTGTGATGGCGCTCACCAGGTGTGATGGTGCTCTCTAGGTGTGAGGATGTTCACTAGGTATGATGGTACTTGCCAGGCATGAGGATGTTCACCAGGTATGATGGTGCTCACCAGGTGTGAGGAACATTCACCAGGTGTGAGGACATTCGCCAGATGTGAGGACGTTTGCCAAATGTGAGGACGTTCGCCAGGTGTGAGGATGTTCACCAGGTGTGAGGATGTTCACCAGGTGTGAGGACGCTGGTCAAGTGAGATGGCGCTCACCAGATGTGAGGGTGTTCACCAGGTGTGATGGCGCTCTCCAGGTGTGAGGACATTTGCCAGGTGTGAGGACATTCACCAGATGTGAGGATGTTCACCAGGTGTGATGGTGCTCACCAGGAGCGATGGCACTCAGCACTCACCAGGTCTTGTGTTCTGTGATGTGAGGTGCGTCTCCCAGGCCAGAGAGGCTGAGCTGGGGGGCATAGCTTGTGGTACAGATGGCAGGCCAGCCGTCTTTGGAAAAAGGAAAGCAAAACACCACATGCAGCTACATTATCCTGATTCTCATTTGAATTTCTGCTATTATTTCCTGAAGAATCGCATTTGCATTTAATATTTAAGGTCCCAGTGTTGCAATTTGCAGAGGTACAAACCAGAGTCCTACATGTTAAATTGAGACCAAAGATAAAAAAATAAAAAGACCTGAGTCTTAGTAAATAAAAATGAGTCTACATCGCAAACATTGTTTATTTTGTTCCCAGTGTTTTCTCCCACTTGGGAAAAGAAATTCAGAGTTAGTTCTAATAAGAAATAGAGCTGGGGGGACAAAAGGGCCACACGTGCATGTAATTCTAGCTACCCAGGAGGATGAAATCTGGAGATCAGTTTGAGGACAACCTAGGTAGAAGATTTTAGCAGACTTCATCTCCAGAATAACCAGCAAAGAGCAGGGCTGCAGGCCTGGCTCCGATGGTGGATTTCCAGCAGACATACACAGGTCACAAGCTCTCTCCCCTGCGTGGGAGATGGTGCAAGCACCTTTGATTTAGTGGGGGACATCTAGACCAGGTTCATGAATATCAGCCCTCATCTAGGGATATAAACCATCGCAGATAAAGTTACTTTTTAAATTTGAAATGGGAAATATTTTCCAAAATGCAGATCACCCTTGTCTGTTATATTAATTCCCAGTGGCTGAGATCAAATCTGAGTGGGTCTTAGAGTGAGGGGCAAGGGGGTCTAGCTACACTGTGTCTTCCTTCTGTCCAATGCAAACAGTTTTAAATTGGTTCCAAGCACACAAAAACCTGAAGTCTGTGAGAAAGCTCCACATTAATTGCCCTAGATTATAGAACCTGCCAAATAGCAATCTGAGGCTCAGGCTTCAGATTTCTTCCCCAGTGCCTGCAGATTCCAGAGGGGGGCAGGGTTTAATTCTTATTGAAATTAAGACAGCCATTAGAAAAGTTGTAAATGGAAGCATTTGTGCTACTTTAGAGTTGTATGCTTCTCCCCCCTACCCCCATCTGTATTGGGACTTAACGTAGGGCCTGGGTGCTGTCCTTGAGCTTCATTGCTCGAGGCTAGTGCTCTACCACGAGCCACAGCTCCACTTCCATCATTTTGAGGCTTAATTAAAAATAAGAGTCTTATGAACTTTCCTGCCCAGGCTGGCTTCCAACCTCAGATCTCAGCCTCCTGAGTAGCTAGGATTACAGGTGTGAGCTATTGATTCTGACTAGGTTCTCTGTCTTCAGAATTTCAGGCAGTAGAGGTGAGGTTTGATAGACACAGTTGCTTTTCTCTCTTTGGACGACGTCCTCGCTCCCTGGGCATTCTTGTGGTGGGTGGCACTGATCAGGTGACCTCCGGGGCGCAGGTGAGTGCGGTGCAGCGTGTTCCTCGGATGGAAGGCAGCACCCAGGAGTCTTCTGTCATCTTAGGAAAGCTCAGCGGCTGCATCCTGGCTGCGCTGGGCACATCAGAGCCACTGGCTGGAGCTGCTCTACCCCACCTGGCTGAAACCATGCACCTTGCTGACTGGCAGAGGTGGTGGGATGTCTATGAAGCTCACGCCTATGATCCTGGCACTCAGGAGACGGAGCCCTGAGCACTCCAGTAGTGACACACACAGAACAGGTGGGAGTGCAAATACATGGTGCTGCCTTTGGGAGGGAATTTGCTGGAAGGCGTTCCTGTTCAGCGGAGGCGGAGGAGCCAGGCTCCTGGTGTTGATATGGCAGGAGCGTGTGCCACGTTCTACTCAGCCGACAGTGAAGTCCACAACCACGGTGACCACAGGGGTGCAGTGAGGACACGTGGCTCAGGGGGGTCCTTGCCAATGCTCAGCCGGCTGGCTCAGGGGTCTAGGAAGCTCCTGCTGCCGTGGAGGCTGCGTTTGACATGCACGTGGACAGTCAATCCTCCAGTGTGGATCAGCTAGGTGGTGGATGGGCAACTGGGGGCCAGGGTGGGGGGTGGGGGGGAGGGGTCACCAGGGCCGATCACTTCAGGAGACCTGGACGCCAGCTCTCCCTCTCCCTCCCTCTGACTCCCCCTCCCCCTTCCCTCTCCCCCCCCCCCCCGCCCCTCCTCCCCTCTCCCTCCTGCTCCATCCCATTTCTCCAGCTGTAGCTCACCTTGCCTTAAGTCTCATTTACCTGAAAATCTGAGCAAGTCAACCGTGAACCCTGCCTTCGCTCATGACAGAGGCCGACACCCCCAGATTGCTTTAGGTCTGAGAGCGTTTCGTGTTCCTCTAACGCCACTCAGTGCAAGAAGTCCTGTTTCAGAGCCGTTCACTGATGGCCAGTGCGAACAAGGCCACTGGGGCGACACGATATGAAACGGGAAGTGAGATCCTTTTCTTATGAAGAGAAACAGCTTGCCTTCTGTTTAAAGTCTGAGAGGTTTCCTTCCATGAAGCTTGGTGGAGTAGCCTGGCAGAGTGCAGTCCGGCTTATCATCCAGGGCTGGGACCCCAGTGCCCTTCACGGTGTGACCCCGTGACCTTCACACTTCCCGGGTCGCAGCACATCCTGGAGGTGAGTTTTCATCTCACAGGTGGGCCTATGCACAGCCACAGAGCCTGGGGGTGGGGGGTGGGATGCGAGGCCCCCTGGGCTGTCTGGGGTGCAAGCCGGGGACCACACCTCCATGTCCTTTGTTTGGGGATGTGGCTGTTGGAAGCCACCGTAGCTGCCACTCCTCAGCTAACACCTTGGGTATAGCGTTGGTGAGTTCTATTTTTAAGACTCCCGTGCTTGCTCCTCCAGTCTGCCTTCTGCTGCCTTGCACACCACAGTGCCTGAGGCCACGGCACTGGGGATGCTAAACGCAGGGGAGCAGTCCCTGCTGGCATCGTGCGGGAGGAGGAGCAGGAGCTCGGGCAGCCGTCCTCCTTGGCCACTCGGCCCGGCCCCCCGCTGTGGCCTGGCTGTGCACAGGCAGCAGCAGATCCGCAGATGAGTCCGCAGCTCCGGCGTGGCGCCAGTGCAGTCTCAGAAGGAAATTGGCGCTAGGCTGGAGAGATTTGCTGTCTGCCCATCCTTTCTCTGCCGTGAGGTTGGGTCTGTTCTCTTTTTTCAGGTGCCTTTATTCTTTTATTCCTCCCAAACTGAATCCCAGCCCCTTGCTCTGGGCTGGATGCTGTCGGTGCTCAGGCTGAGGCCTGATGAACCAGACGCGGCCAGCTGCAGCCTTTCCCTGCCAGCGCCTCTGGCTTCCACCTCCTGACTTTCCCCAAGCCTTCGTGCAAACCACTGCAGTCCCCATTTTTCTGTGTCTCTAGGGACACGCAGGAGCACTGCACCTTGGATTCACGAGGTGGACCCCGGCCTGGCTTCCCAAGGGAGCAGTGGCATTGGTCTGAATATGCTTCGTTTCCAGCCCCACCTCCCTGTCCCACGCACCGGGTGAGGGGCATGAGAGAAGAGAGCGTATCAGAAATAATGCCATTGGTTTTGTCCTATGTGCTGGATGATGCATGCCGGGTGCACCCCAAGTGCTTTCCACCCCACTTCCCTCAGTCCGCTCTGGAGATGTTGTCAGAACTGAGAAAATAAATTTTATTTTTTACATTTGAAGACAATTTCATCACTTCCACAAAAATAATAATGGTAGGCCCATGCCTGAAATCCAAGCTACTCAGGAGGCTGAGATTGGAGGGTCATGGTTTGAAGCCAGACCAATCCTGGCAGTTAAATCCACAAGACTCATCTCTAATCAAGCAGCAAAAAAGCCCAAAGTGGAGAGTGCCCAGGGCCCTGAGTTCAAGCCCCAGTACCAGAACAAAGGCGATAAGGGAGAAAAGGAGAACACAGAGTAGGTAAGTGAACAAAGTTGTGCTTTCAGAGATCTTATCAGAATGGTTATCTGCTTAAAACAAACGCAAGATAAAAACGGACTCCTTGAAATTACTTGCAGTGTTACTCAGCCTTCGATGCTGAGGTGAATATTTCCACATGATCTGGTGACTAGGAATGTCCACACAGTTTCTGGGTTTCAGAACTGTAGATCCAGCAAAATATCCATTTGACTGATACTTGGCTATATATATACTTGGCCATATATTGTATCATTGCTGTTTTACCTTCATTATGCAGGTTGTTAGATACTTCTAGAATAGTAACAAGACTTAATTTGGTATCATCAAGGAAATGGCCAGGTAGGATGCTTTTCTGGGTGCTCTGTTAGGACTGGAAGTTAAATATGTCATCATTCTTTCCCTTTTTATATGTGGGCTGTTTAATTTGATATTATCTCCCTGCTGCAGCTGTGCTGATTTTTCCCAGTATTCATCCAGCCCTAAACACTTGAAGTAACTGTGTTGAGGTTGCTATTGTGCAGTGGAGGTAGTTCTTAAACGCCATCACACAGCAGACGTGGACTGCTGCCGAACTGAAATGTCAGAACCAGCCGATGAGCAAGTTGCCTAGCAACAGATACTGCAAGCTCCAGTGAGTGCCTGCGCCCACCAGGACTGAAGGGAGTCATGGTCGATGCCCCAGCCAGCCTGCACCACAGCTCTGCCAGCAGCCAGGCTCCCAAAGCAGGGTGTGCGCCTAAACACCATTTAGAGGGTCTCCTGCCCTCCCTCCTTTCCTCTCTCCCTCCTTAACTCCCTCCCTCTCCCTCCTTCTTTCTTCCTCCTCCCCTCCCCTCTCTTTCTTTCTTCAATGTAAAGCATATACTTAGAAATATAATTGGAACCTTTTCATCCAGAAATTCCTGTATTGACTGAGAGACTGAACCCAAATTAAAACTAATATTTTACAAAGAACAAAAGAGGAAAATAGACCTCCCCTGGGAATTGATGTTCAGTTTTAGATGAGGGGCAACTTATTGTGGCTGAGTGTCATATCTAATGCATGCATGACTAGGCATGTCCACAGCATTTATCTTGGGATGTAACAGCCATGAAATTACTTCTGAACATTGGAGCAGGTGCTTCCATGTTTTTGTGCGGTATTTCATATGTAGTCACATGCTATGCTCAAATTGCCCTGCATGAAGAGCAGTCTGATTTAGAAGTATGTGGCAATGACATTTTAGTTTATATGGCTGGAATAATTAGCGTTTGTGATATATTCTTTTTCTATCCTGTTTCTCAAGTATGACTTATCTTCTGGAGTGTCTGAATTATGTAAACACGAGACACCATGTGAAACAATGCACTTCTCCAAAATCCACTCAGTTTTCCCTCCATACCTCGTGTGCAGCAAGTGAGGAGTCGTAACTTCTTTTTAGGGAAAATGAGAGAATTCATTTTAAGATTCTCATGCATTAATTATAACCTGTCTCATTTCAAATAAGATTAAATTCATATTTTACTATATGAAAGTTAATATTCTTATCTTTGTGAATATAGCATATATTTGAAAATGTATGTACCTTTGACAAAGAGATTCCACTAATAGGAAATCATCTTAGAGTGTGTTTCTAATATAGGGAAGGACATCTGATCAACATTAAATACAAGAGCCTGGTAACCTTGATCTTCAGTAGCCGAGCATTGGTCTGATTTACAGTGCGGTGGCAAACAGCCTGTGAGAATGGATTTGGTTTGTCATGATTTCAGAGCATTGGGCCCTTGGTGGTGTGGGCAGAAGGTCGTGGCAGCTGGCGCTCAGGCTGAGAGGCTCCTCCACTTCAGGGAGGACAGGGAGTAGAGGGGAAGAGGGAGAAAGGCCCAAGGACAGCCCCTTCCCACCCAGGACCCTCTTTCCTCTAGTCAGGCCTCACTTCCTAAGTTTCCAGAACTTCCACAACAATGCCACCAGCTCAAGACAGTGGCCTGGAGGGACATTCTATACCCAAGTCACAAGGTTTGTGGGGAATGTGGGGGTATTTTGTGTTTATGATGATGTATATGTTTTATTTATTTATAGGAAACATATTCAAGACACATACAGAGCTCAAAGATAATGACGTGGTGGAGAGATAATAGGTAAAATTGGAACAGATAATATAATAAAAATTCCATTTGTGTCAAATTACAGCATATATTCATGTTTACATAGACAATATTACAACATTTCTCCATACATGGATTTAGCATACATGGATAGGACAGGGGAAGAGATCTTTTTGCCTTACAAATTCCACATATATATTAGGTTTATAATAAACATTGCTAAAATATATGTTGCTTAGTACCACACAGATACCTTATTTCATTTACGTTTTCTGCGAGATCTACATGAACTACATTGTTTTCCTATGACCTTAGCAAAGCAACTTTATAATCATATTATCTTGACTTTAATTTATTATTAATTTACTTACCTGTGTTTGTGTGCACATGCATGTGAGCACACTGGGGATTGAACTCAGGGCCTGGGTGTTGTTCCTTGGCTTTTTCTACTCACAGCTGGTGCTCTAACACTTGAACCACAGCACCACTTCCAGCTTTGTTGTAGTTAGTTGGAGGTAAGTCTCCAGCCTTAGATCTGTCATTTTCCCTATGTGATCATAGATGAAACACTGCCTCAGTTTCCTTCCCTGTAAGGTGAGGATGGTAATAGTGTTATGAGCACAGCATTGCAGGGAGAATGTGCAATACTGTGCAATGCAGCTAAATCAACTTCACACAAGGAGCTGCTAACTTCTTCCCTCTCCCCCACGGTGCCTGTGCATGTGGGGCTTTGAATACCAAGTGACCTTTTGGGAATTACTTCTGTGCATTCCAGGACCATTGCGCTATCCTGGAACTCAAATGTATGGAAAAAAATATTTCTTTCTCATTGTGACTTCTGCCTGCTTCCTGCTTTGGGTGCCCTCTGCTGATTGCTTGACACTCCTTCTCTGTCTCTGCCAAAACCACTGATTCAATATCCAATATGTCCAACTGGAGACATGGGTCATGGAGCCACACACTGGAGAACTCTCCTCCTCCCTCTGAGGGCCTGCTACTCTGCCAAGGTTTGGGGTCAACTGATGTAACTTGGGAGAGGAATCTATAGAATCTATGTGGTTCTTTAAATACAAGATCATGTCATCTGCAAAGAGAGAGTTTTACTTCTTTCCCTGTCGGGATCCCCTTTATCTTGTCTTACTGCTCTAGCTCAGCATTCTAATATTAAACTGAAGAGAAGTGGACTTGTTCCTGATTTTAGAGGAAATGATCATAACTTTTCCTCATTAAGTATAATGCTGGCTGTATGTTTGTTGTACACAGCCTTTATTATCTTGAGGAATGTTCCATGGATTCCTAGCTTTCCAGAGCTTTTATGATAAAAGTATGTTAGATGCTTTTTCCGCATCTCCTGGGATAATCATGTGGTTCTTATCCTTGCTCCTGTTGATGTGTTGAATTATATTAATTGACTTGTATATATTGAACCAGGTTGGCATCCCTGGAATGAATCCTGTTTAATCAGGATTAAATTAATTAGTTAATTAATTAATGAATCCTGTTTAATCATAGTATGTGATTTTTTGGTTAGTTGTTGAAGTCAGTGTCCAGAATTTTATTGAGAAGTTTTGCATCGATGTTCATCAAAGGGATGGATCCATAATTTTCTTTATTGATGAGTCCCTGTCTGGTGTTGGGATGAGGTTATTCTGGTTTCATAGACTGAGTTGGTAGTGATCTTTCCCTTCCCATTTCATTGAAGAATTTGAGAAGTACTAGAGTGATTCTCCTTTGAAGACCTGATAGAATTTGGCTATGAATCCATCTGGTGCTGGGCTTTACTTGGAAGAGAGGAGAGAAAAAAACTGGGAGAAATTGAGGGAAGAGGTCACACTGTTCAAAAAGAAATGGAATCATTACCTGTCACCCTTCTGTACATCACCTTTACAATAAAAATTAAAAATGAAAAAAAAAGAATTTATTTGATTTGTCTGCCTCCTGAGTAGACAGAATTACAGGCTTGAGCTACTGACACCTGTAGCAGCAGTTCCTCCTCCTCCTCCTCCTCCTCCTCCTCCTTCTTCTTCTATTACTATATCATTTCTCCATGAATTTATTTTTAAATTCCTTTTCAATGTATTTTTTTATTTTGGAGACAGGTTCTTACTCTGTAGCCTAGGCTGATTTCAAACTCCCATTGCTTTCTGTCTTTGCTTTCATAGTGCTGTGACTATAGCTGTGCATTACCACACCTGGAAAAAAACAAAACAGGGCTTCCTGTGGACCAGGCCGGGGGCTGGGGGGGGGGGGGGGGAGACAGCAGGGGGGAAGGGAATGACTGCACTGCACCTTAGCAGAGATCCTGTACTGCACCTTAGCAGCCTGTTCCCAGTGACAGCTCCAAGGTTTCCTTCTTCCTTTTCACACAGTCCTCACTGACCCCCGGCCTGTGCCCTTGATGCCCCTGAGCACAGCAGGAACTGTCCCTGCTGGCTGATGAGCACTGTGCAACATCGGAGTTCCTACTTGCTCATGTTACCGTAATCAGGAAAAACAGATTTTTAGTGTGTGTGTGTGTGTGTGTGTGTGTGTGTGTGCGTGCGTGCGTGCGTGCGCGCGCGCGCGCGCGCGCGCGCATGCGCACGTGCATGCTGGCATAGGAGCTTGAAGTCAGAGCCTCATTTTCTCTTTTGACTTTTTCACTCACAGCTGCTGCTCTACTCCTCAAGTCACACCTCCACTTCCAACTTTGTGCTGGTTAACTGGATATAAGAGTCCCATAGATGTTCCTTCCCAGGCTGGCTTTGAGCTATGATCTTCAGGTCTTAGCCTGTTGAATAGCTAGGATTACAGGCCCCAGTCACTGGTGTTTGGTCACATCTTCTTTATTGACATTCCTTTCTCCATTGTTACCTAACCAATAATGGTATGTGCACATCTTAGAGGTCACAGACTAAGAGTCACAGACTACTAGGCTAGGCCCTAAGACAGGATGGATTTGGTACAGAGTAAAACTATGGTTTCTATTTTTGCTGCCCCATTTTCAACACTACTAGAAAATCAAGGTGGGGTGAGCCAAGGCCTCTCTGTTTTGTTATTGTTCTTTTACTCCTCTGCCGTGTATTTTCTTGGCCAACAAGTTCTCCTATGAATAAGTAATCAGACAGTTTTTCCTTCAGACATGCTTTGAAAAGGAATCAAGAACTGAGCAAGAGGCTCATTCTTCATCTTCATTGCTACTTTGGCAAAATATAAAATTGATTCGAAACATAACTGAAGTCTTACAATATTCCCATGGTACCATTAGTTTCTCAAAGTATTTCTATGATACTGTAGAGCCATAGCTATGTTTCTGCAGTGATTATCTATCATGAGCTGAAGAGCCAACTTTCCTTAGAAACAGAGAAAAACTGTTAGGAAAATAACATAAGTATTATTATTATAATCTCTTAAGTAGATGTACCATCATCTCAATTTGGCATGTGATTGTAGTGAAGTACATCTTGATCAGTGCCACCCCTCCGGCCCTTCTCCCATCTCTCCCAGCCCCGCCCCTCCCCTCCAGTGTCTGGCTCCGTGTTCACATGAGTGCATTGATTTTTATGTGCGGGATGGTGCATCCTGTGCCCACAGGGACAGGCGGCACAACTGGGACGCCTGGGAAGCTGTTGTGGTTGGAAGTCCTGGCCATTATCCCACTGTATCCCCATCACCTGTCTGCTTTTCCTCCCTCTGAGTCCACCGAGACAATACTCTTGGCTTTCCTTTGCCCTCATTGTTGTACCAGAGTCTGGATGCCCCATGCAGGTTGGGTTGGGCCAGCAGGAAGAACACATCCCTTATCCCCAGACTGCTTTCATCCATTGCTGTGCTCTCTGAATCAAGAATTGCTCTCTGCTCTTAGTCTCTCTTCTATTCATCTCCTATCTCTCAGTCTCCCTCTTCCCCTCAGTCTCCCTCGCTTTTCCTCTTCCTCATAGATTTGCCTCTGTGTTGAGAAAGAGAAAAACACTGGTTATCAAGCACAGTGGGAAACTGTCATTTTTTAAATGACTGGAAATAGAGTCTTCCAGAATTTTCTGCCTTGGGCTGGGCTTCTAGCAGCAACCCTCTGGTTACATGGAGTCTCCCCAGTAGCTAAGATTACAGGAATGAGCCACTGGCTCAGAGGCTCTCTACCAATTTGTTAGAAAACCTTTTAATAGGACCAGAGTGTGGAGACTTCAAAAGGCCTGGGGAGGGGCAGGAGCGGGGAGGGAGGGAGCCGTTCTGCATGCCTGGTGCTGGTATTTGTGGCTGCAATGGCTGTGAGCAAGGGAAATTGAGTAACTTCCTTCACCCTGAATATATCAACTATTTGTGGGGTGCCCATGGCTTGACCATAGAACATAGGAACAGAGTTTTATCCTGTGCAGCTAGGCAGTGCTTGTGAATACCTGTCACCATATTGGGAATGTACAGTTGAAGAAAGCGCAATAATTTCTTGAAACTGAAATAGTATCATAGATTGTCTTCATTTTTAGTGTCACATGACGTAAGTCTGAATAGTGTCTCATGCTGGAGTTAATGAATGGACACCAGGGCTAATTACACCACATGCTATGGGAAGTGAAGCCCTGAGTCTGTGGACCAGGCCCGGCCTCCAGTGCAGAAGCTTCCAGAATGTTGTCCAGCGAAATCAGAGCAGCCTCAGCTCTGAGAGGTCCCAGAGATCAAGGCAGGTTGACAGTCAGCTGAACGTTTCTACCCAAGCTCCTGAGAAGTCTGTTTATAGTGAGGTTATATTGTTATTGCTGTTGTTGTTATTGCTATTGTGTGTGTACTGGGGCTTGAACTTAGGGCCTGGATGCTGTTTCTAAACTTTATTCACTTCAAGCTGGTGCTCTACCATTTGAGCCACAGCTCCACTTCCAGCTTTTTGCCAGCTAATTGGAGATAAGTTTCTCAGAGTTTTCTGCCTGAACTAGCTTTGAACCATGATCCTCAGGTTCCTGCGTCATCAAGATTCCGGGGTAGGCCCCCAAAGTCTGGCTCATGCACATTTACCAATGGAAACTTTCCTCGGATAAATGTTCCTCCATTCAGTGCAGAGGCAGCGCTTTCAGGGGGACCCTGAGCCGGGACAGACTCTTGCAAGGGTGCCCCACTCCCGGCCGCAAGGGCCCAGTACAGCATGCTCTTCCTCAGAGGAAGAGAATCGATGAGAGGTGACCAAGGCCTCTGGCAGCCAGCTCCCCAGGCCTGACAGAGGCTGCAGGTGGGGAGAGCAGCCCCACGCCCCCCCATCCCCATCCCCCATCCCCGCATCCCTCCCACCCCGTCCATGCATGCCCCCATTCCCACATCCCCCTCATCCCTCCTCCTGTCCCACGTCCCCTTCAGTCTGAAGCCACACAGAGCTACGGTCCCGGGCCTCCTGGCAAACCCTCCTCTATCTCACAGATCTGCCAAGTTGGTGCTGAGCCCTGGACACCAGTGACCGCTGTTGACTGACTGGCCCCCAAAGCTCGTCTAGCTACAGTGGGATAAACACACATGAATGCATTAAGTACTACAGACTAATACAGTATGCAAATATACCTTTATATACCACCTGGAGTCTACTTCAGAATAGAGCACAACATAATTTCCCGTATTTTTTATCCATCTTTAAATAAAATGCTTTATGAACCTAGGGAACTCCGAGCAGACTTTGGTCTGAGAAGCTGACGCAAATCCTGAGCTGGCAAACCGAGGGGCAGGAGGAAGGGAGCTGGCCTCTGCTTTCACTGAGGGACAGGAGGAAGGCAGGCTGACCTCCGCTTTCACCTTTGTGGCTCTTTTGTTAAAAATCACTCTGTGGAATTGTTTAAATAGGGATACAGGTGGATCCATTGCAACAATGAGATGTACAAGACGTTATGTCAAAAAATGAACTTTACAACTTTGGCATGGGTGGGAGGGGGAAATGGAGGGGGTGGAAATGGGAAAGGATGGTAAGGGGAAACAAAGGAGGAGGCAACAATGCTTGATAAGAAATGTACTCATTACCTTGCTCATGTAATTGTAACCCCTCTGTACGGTATTTTCACAAGTTAAAAAATCACTCTGTGGCCAGGAGCTGGGGTCTCACGCCTGTAATCCTATCTGGGAGGATGAGATCTGAGGAACATGGTTCAAAGCCAGCCCAGGCAGGAACATCTGTCCATGAGACTTATCTCTAAGTAACCACTGGAAAACGTGGTGCTGTGGCTCAAAGTGGTAGAGTGCTAGCCTTGAGTGAAAAAGTGCGGAGACAGTGCTCAGGCCCTGAGTTCAAGCCCCATGGCCACCACTACCCACAACAGAGAACAACACTCTGTGTGTGTGTGTGTGTGTGTGTGCGCCACTACTGGGTCTTGAACTCAGAAGGTGGACATTGTGCATAGATTTTGCTTAAGGCTTTGCTCCACCACTTGAGCCACAACTGCACTTTCAGCTTTTTGTTGCTTAGTTGGAGATTAGAGTCTCATGGACTTTGCTTCCTGGGCTTGAACTCAGAACATCAGCCATCAGACTCCTGAGTAGCTAGGATTACAGGTGGGACACTAGGCACACCCGGCTCTGCCTGGCCCTGGCTCCAGTCTGACTGCTACGATGTAGACAGGCAAGTTTTCAGTCCTGAGCAAATTGTTTTTTCCCACTGTGGTGGGAACAATTCCTTCCCTGAAACAAATGGCAAGCTTAATTACGTAATGCATTTCCCGCATCAATTTCTGCATGGTGATTTACTATCTCCTGTATGTTTTCTTATTGCCATGAAGTAGATCACCCCATAATATTCAAGCAAGTGGGTTCTGACAGCCCCATAACCAAGGGTGCTTGGGGAGAGAACACAGATGCATCACAAAAATCCATGATTACATGTGCAAGGCCTCACCTTAAAAGATGAGTAACTCTTATTAAAACCACAAATGCATGTTCCATTTCTGTGTTGGAAGAAAGAAACCTACCTTATAAATATGTAAGTTCCTGAACACATCCAGAATAAAAAGCACTAAAAAAACTGATATGTAGACAAAAGTTTATTTACACCATACAACATTTTAAATATTTTATACACAGTGCAGTAGAGAGAAGCACTTGGAGCTCTCTAGAGAAAACTGCGATAATAAAGATGTGAAATATATTATTCATATAAAAGTGAGATTATTACTTTATTGCATTTAAAGCAATGAAGAATGTAGCTCAACAAACATTCATTTAATGACAAAAACTTTGCTTTTTTATATTATAAAGTAAAAAGTGTAGTAATGGCCAAACAGACTGTTATAAACTTTAAAAACTGCATAAATATATACATTGTGCTTCATGGTGAAGTTTTCTGGAAAACTAGACCACATGAAGCGGTTACAACACGAGTCGTTGCGTGAGGTTTATCTATAGAGATCCATCACCTTACGAATCCATTCCACGCACGCACAACACTGGGTCGGACTGTACACCGGGGCCTCTCCCCCAATGGTGCAGGCGGGCACAGGGCCAGCCGCGGACATAGCACGGGACATCCCAGGGACCCACGCTGGGCCTGGGTGGTCACCGAGCATGGCACCGTCGTGTCCGCCTCGGCCCAACTGCCCGGTCACACCTCAGTCTGGAAGTCCCCTTCCTGCACGTCCAGAGGCAAGCTCAGACACTTCTCCCACTCAGCCGGCCTCAGCTCCAGGGCGTCCTTGGTCTCTGTGTCCAAGACATTGATGGTGGTGTAGTGCTGGTACTCGCTGGGGGCCTGGAATGTGTCCCACGGGCTCTTGCTGGGCACTGGGGCCTCCTGTGGGGAGAGGATGGGAGTGGTTCACAGGGTGTCTGCATGAAGAGGTGGCAGCCAGGATGGAGGGGAGGGATCTGAGGAGGGGAGAGAGCTGAGGAAGGGAATTGGGGCCGCTGCAGGCACAGCTTGGCCAGCCTTGTCCTTTCACTGAACAAATGAGTGGCCACTTTCCTAACACGTCCTGAGAGTTCAAACGTGCAAACAGTGCTAAGAGGCAATGTGCAAGACTTTTGCTGTTTTGTGCCTGTCCTAGGGCTTGAACTCAGGGCCTGGGTGCTGTCCCTGATCTTTTGTGCTCAAGGCTGGTGCTGTCACTTGAGCCACAGCTCCTCTTCTAGAATTTTGCTGATTGATTAGAAATACATGTCACAGAAACTTTTCTGCCCTGGTTGTCTCTGTCATTCTCAGATCTCAGCTTCCTGGGTAGCTGGAGTTACAACACGAGCCATGTGTGCCTGGCTTCTGCTGAACTTTTGAGAAGTTCTATTATATGGATAATAAACCAATCCATTGGATAACTTTGTTTTTATTTGTGGTACTGGGACTCAGACCCTGGGCCTTTTGCTTAGGAGACAAGCGCTCCGCCCCTTGTGCTCTAACTCCCACTGTTTACTTTTCAGACAGTTTACTTTCCACTCCTGCTGGGAGCAGCCAGGGACTGTGATCCTCCTATTTCTCCCTCCCATATTGCTAGGATTAGACATATGCTACTATGGGCAACAGGCTGGCTTTCTTGTTCATTCCCTGGTCACAGGCAGGATCCCCAGGAGAAGCATGGTTCCTGGGCTCTGAGGTTGCCCCTTAGAGTTCTGTGGTGAAGAGCTGCTGGCCCACAGTGGGCATGGCCCTGTGGTGGCAGGGATGGAGCTGGCGGCCAGTCGGTCGGTGGTACCCCCAGTCCCCCCTTCTCCCTGTGAGGTGGGTGTGAGCAGGGGCAGCCTGCAAGCCTGGGACCGTGTGTGACTTTCTCAGCCCTGAGTGCATAGTGCAAGGCTGAATACAGGAGCAGCTGTGCGGGAGCTAGTGCATGAGGCACCTGAATGGCCCTGGCTGGAGGAGGGAATCTGGTGGGAGGACTTGATCAGAATCTGCATGTTTCTGAGTTTATGAGGCTGTGCTTTGAGCTCAAGTAAGCATGGAGGAGAAACAGACTGAGTGTGGTAATTCTAAAAATGCTAGCCTGATTTTGGGATGCGTGAGTTGAAATGAGGGGAGATGAGTGTGAGAACAGGGTCCCCCAAAGCCTGCTTGGTGGCCTCACACCTCCCAGGGCCTGGGGTGGGCGGGCTGTCCACTCTCTTGCCAAGGCCAGGGTGGAGGGTTAGCTCAAAGCCGTCCATGTCTGTACATTGTCTCCAAAAATTAAAAAAAAGTAAAAGGACACAGGACGGAAGGACAGAAAGGCCACCAGTGTGTCTGCTCTTATAGGCGTGGGGCATGTCCCAGGCCCTGGGAGGGGCGCAGGGCCCTGGGCGGGGTTTACTCTCTGGATCTCACTACCAAGCCTTAAATGGTTTCCTGCCTGGGAAGGGAGACTCGGCCCGTTCCTTTGGCTTCCCTTTGACTTCCTAATTTCTGCCACTCTCCGCCAACTCCATCCTTTGTAGCCACAGCCCCTCCCCTCCCCGAGAAAACAATTTCTAGATTCTTCAGAAACATCTTACTCTGCCTAATTATGAAATTTTTCCATCAGCAATGTGCCATCACAAATTATGTGCCTGAATTAGGATAATGAACTCATTCATATATTCAGTATTGATCAAAACTGAACAAGGAACTCCTTTTGTTTTCTGCCCTCAGATATTTAAGACAATAATTGAGCAGGGACAGCAATGCTGTCCTAACTTTCCAAAAGGTAAATATTTATACATCCCTTCCAGAAAAGGCAGGCTGCCGCAGAGGCGGGGTGTCATGAGGAGGCTATTTTTGTTGTCAGGAATTGGAGACACAGATACTTGTGCTGTTAATGATTCCATGTGCGTATGTGTGAGAGGGGAGTGCAGTCGCACACACAGCCGGCTGTGTTTGGTGTGGAAGGCTTTCAGATTGGTAAACACATTTTTCTCCTTCTTTCTTTTTACATATGAATTTCTTCTGTTTATTTCAATGTTGCCTTTCAATATTCTGAAATGGGTAGTTAATGTGTTTAGGCCTAATCTCAGTGGGGGTAATTCTCATTCATCTGCTGGCTAAAATTTGATGGCTTCCTGTGAAGAGGAGAGCAAGCACGGAGAGTGCAGGTGCCTCCGGAGGCCAAGGCTGCGGGCATCCGCGGCCCATCGTGCTGAGACTCGACTAAGAGTCCAGCACAGGCTGTGGTCTGTCCACTTGTGTTCTTTAGCTTTTCATAAACCACACTCATCAGTAAGATGGGGCTAAGTCAGTTAAACGCTGTGGAATGATGGGATGTAGGTGTGATGCAACAGCATGCACAGACCCATCCATTATAAATACATAGCAGAAGTAACTACCTCTGTCTCTGTACCCATGATCAATCCATTGACTGATCTCTACTCTCATCTATTTCCATCTCTACCATCTGTTTGTACCTATCATCTCTATCCAATCTATATATGTATCTATCTACATCTCTCATCGATCAATATCATCTACATCTATCAATCTACCTATCTATCATCAATCTATTCCATAGCCAAGGAGAAGCACCCAGCATGGGCCAGGCCTGGGGCTGGTGGCAGCCCTGGTGGGGAGATGGGGCTGGCTTTTGATCACAGGACTGAGGAGTCCATCTCATGACTATTTTCTAGTTAGGAAAAGGAGCCAGAGTCCTGTGACTTGCCGGGGATGCAATCACTACGGCTGTGTTTTCACCTGAGCGAGGGTCTCTACATCACACTCCAGTGCTATCGTGAAGAAAGAGGGAGCCGCTGGCGACTGAGCTATGACCATGGCTGCTCTGTGATTGCATGCTGCTGCTGTGTGTGATAAAACCCTATGCAGGCAGCAGGCGGTGTAGACGGTGGAGAGAGCCAGGCGGCTGGAGCCCAGAGTCCACACTGCCCTGTTGACTGGCGAGGACAGCGCCCAAGCCGACTCACCACAAATGCGGAGTTTCCTGGAGGTAAAGCTCCTTCAACCTGGTTCCAGGCACAACTTTATGTGTAGATCATAACATGTGATGGCTTTCTGGTGGCAGGTATTCAAATAAAAATGGAAAAAATAACCCACTATTTTGACACTTCAATCAGCTGACGTTTACTCAGGATAAAATGGCTGCCAAAGCCACCATATTTTTGCTATGTAACCAATTCTAATTACAATGAGGGAGACATTTAAAGTATGGATAACCTACTTAAGAGGTTCTAATTTTGTGTCCCGCTGACATCTCTGGGACACATTTTGAGGACTGATTATTTTTCTGGGCTGTATGAGCAGTGTGCAAAACAGGGTGCGTGCAAGGCCACATCTGCACCAGCCAGGGAGGCGAGAACTCACCATACTGCTTGTATTTGGTATATCCCGAAATCTGTCCAGGGTCTGGAATTTCTGATTGAGCTCCTGAAACAGCTCCATGTGCCGCTTCCTCGTGTGCATGACCTTCTGCAAGAGAGAACAGCATGGCTCTCATTCCTGGTTTGATTTCTGTACCCAGGAAGAAGTTTTGTTATATGCTTGTTTAAATAATAAGGGGCAACAAGTCTGACAGAAAGCAGGGGTCCCAAAAGGCACCACAAATACACTTGATGGGCACTGAGTCCTTATCTCCTGTTTAGGACATCTTTAAAGAAAATAGAAGACTCAGCTTTCTTTTCCTTTTTTTAAATTAAATTTTCTTTGTGTTTTTGTACTGGTCCTGGGACTTGAACTCAGGGCCTGGGTACTGTCCCTGAACAATTTTTGGTCAAGGCTGGAGCCACTGGCAGCTTCACTGCCAGCACTTTGCTGGTTAGCTGTCTCGCAGACTTTCCTCAGAGCTGGTGTTGAGCCTCTATCCTCAGCTCTCAGCCTCCCAGTAGCTAGGGCTACAGGGTTTCTTGATCAGACACCCCACCCATCATTCTCCCCTGGTCCATCCGCTCCTCCAGGCATTTTCCTGCTGCTTGGTTTTTCACTCAAGGCACGATTTGGTGGTTAATCCACGGACTTTCCTGCCCCGCTGGCTTTACAACGCAATCTTCAGACCTCAGCTTCCTGAGTAGCTAGGATTACAGGCAAGAGTCATCTGCATTTGTAAGATTACCAAACATATCAATTTTTTTCTTGTAGGTATATTAAAAGTGCAGCAGTTTTTCTGGCATAAGATTTCCATCACTGAAAGGTTAAATGTGCTTTATAAAAATTGTTACAATATTTTTCAAATGTTAAAATTTTGGACTTTTAAGTGCTGAGTCCTTGATGTTTGCCCTCTGTATGTTTCCTGCCTAGAAGCACTAAAGCCCTAGCTTGCTGCACTCAAGTGGGGGCGAAATCTCAGGCATGGCCAGTAAGCCTGACTCAGAGCACTGGAGTATGAAACACAGAGACCAGAAAGCCTTGCACTTTCCGTGTGAGCTCAGGGCCTGGTTCTCGCATGGCTGTCTTGGTTGGCTGGTGCTCCAGCCTGACTTTGTCCTGGTTAGTGGGAGGTAAAGTTTAGAAGACTTCTCTACCTGAGGTGGTTTGGAGCCATAAGCCTTCAGATCTCTGATGTCTTGGAGTACAGGTGTGAGCCACTGGCACCTGGCTCAGATGGTTGTTTGTGTGATGGCATAAAATCTTGACAATACATGTTCTGGTGTAACATGCGGCTGCTAAGCTTCTCCATTCACAGACACACGTGAATATTCTTCATCCCTCTTATACCCTTCCCTCTCATTAACTCAAGTCACGAGTAGGGACGGCCTTGAACTAATCAGAGTCTCTTTTGTATCTCAGAATGTTTATAAAAGACCATAACATAGAATTTGCTGTCAAAGGGAGAAAATGTCCTTCTCAAGTTTGATTTTTAAATATTAGAAATCCATCTTTTGGTGAGTGTCCAAGGTTGTGGCTTCCATGTTTGTGTATGGTTCTGAAGTGTGTGTGCTCACAAGGAGCTCACTGAGTGTGCACTGGCATCTTCTACTGACACCTCAGCCCTATTTTTAATATTTAGTTTATTCTGTTGTAACTGTATCAGTACTAGGGCTTGAAAATATGGCCTCGAGTTCTCACTTGGCTTTTATGCTGAAGGCTGGTACTTTACCACTTGAGCCACACCTCCACATCTGGCTTTTTTGTGGTTAACTGGAGATAAGAGTCTCACAGAATTTTCTTCCTGAGCTGACTTTGAACTATAATTCTCCTACCTCAACCACCTGTGTAGGTAGGGTTACGGGTGATAGTCTAGCTCCATTTTTAAAATTTTCAAAAGTTAAGCGTTTGGAAAAACAGTCACATCTCCAAGAGATGATTAATAATATCTCATTTTTTTCTAGAGAGATCCTTGCAGAGTATATTTCCTTGAGGGAGAGGGTGTGCAAAGAAGGGCGAAAAAGAAAGGCAAACTGAATGTTTAACATATTTTAAAAAGCCTATTTTTCCAAAAATTTTACTTCCCTAATTTGATTTGCACACATCTAGGTGGTTATTATCTACTTTTCTCTAGCCTACATTTTAAGTTCTTTGCAATAATAAGTATCTTTCCTCGTTCCTCTGAACATGCTATGAAGTCCATGGTCAGATGAGAGGAAATGAGACGGAGGAGCAGAGCAGGGGAGACGAGACGGAGGAGCACCCAGGGTGCTGGCTGATGACATCTGGTAGGAAGGAGATCTGCACAAGAAGCCTGGTGGGGTCAGGGACCACAGGCCTGGCAATGTGAACCCGGTCCTTGAGCCCATGGGGAGATGGAACATGACCTGAAATGTCAACTTTGTGTCTGAGCAACACCAAACAGACAAAGCAGAGCTGCGCTGGGAGCTTGCTGCTCTTCATGGCGGGCCAGCTAGCCAAGGGTCTTTGGCACAGATGGTCCCCATGGTCAGCAGGTAGAGTCTCTGTGCACGTCTCCCCCGAACTCAGTACGCAGGCACTTGGGCAGCCAAGACGAACCCACTAGACTGGGCCTGGCCTTGTCTCATGAGGAGGCCGGTGTCCGGTACTGGGATGGAGATGACACGGAATTGGAGCAAACAGTGGGATTTGTAAGCAGAAGGACATGGGTGTGGGCATGCCCACATGTTCACTCTCAGATCTCGGCTGACAGTTCTGTCAGTTATTCCTATGATCCTGCCTATTCCCTCCTTTCCTAAAGTCCAGAGGTGCTTGGGTTCGTTTTGATCCTGTGTTCTCTTCAAGGAGATGGCTCCTTTCCGGGATGGGACGCATGCTCTCCTGTGAGGGACCCGGTGCCAGGCAGCGCCTGGTCTCGGCACAGAACGTGTAGGCTGGGTTTTCCCCACACAACTGCTGGCACTGTGTCTTGTGCCATGTCCCAGCTGTGCAGAGTGTGGGCCCTGGCTGTGAAGACAGACCTGTGGGCCAATACCCACTGCACCCCACTCCTGTTCGGGCCACTCCCCGTGGCTTGCTGTCCAATGCCCCAGCCACGTCAGCTGTGCCCCGCTGGAGAGAAGGGCCAGGGCCGAGGGAGACTCTGTGGCACTTCACTCTAAACTGGGGGATTTCATTTCGAGGATCGTTACGATATACTAAAAAATACACGAGAAAAATACAAACTCACCGTGGTCGCAGCGCTTTCTAACCAACAGGTCTTTCCTAACATTTCACACACGTTCACAAAAGCTGTTCTGAAATGAATATGGGAGTGAAAAATCCGGATGTTCAAATATGGGCCCAAACTCCTCCGAAATATTCGCTGAGAACATGTCCTCAGGCCAGGTAATAGTCCTAGATTGGAACGGCGCTCTCGGCTCTGCTAGGAATGGTGACGGCGGTGCTGCCCAGCACTGGGCTGAGGCTTATGTCAGAGCACAAAGCCTGTGCAGCTGACCGGGTCTCCACCAGCAACTTCTTCCCCACTTCACGGAGAGGAAGGCTCATCAATGGAAAAACACGAATGTTGGGGGATTTCTAACCTTGCCAGCCATGTTCTGGGACAGCAATGGTGCTAGTTCCCACAGTGAGGGTCTTCTCACATGATTTTTCCTTGCCTGCTAAACGAGATGTTTTTCATGCCTACAAATCTTGCAGGTCCATGTCAGCGATGCATTTTGGAACTAGCCTGACTTCAGTGTTGATCAAGCTAACTTCTGATCTTTGTTTTGTGACTTAAACATCATGCTTTCCAAAGAAATTGGCTTCTGTGAAAACCTCAATTTACAACTAAGGTTTCAAAACTGCTGTGTGCTCCAATGTCTATCCCAGGTGTATTTTCTACTGAAGTTGAAGATGGCTTATATGGGCAATCCCTTCAGAATTGTTTCCTTATACTGCTCAGAGAATATGACATGTATGCTTTGCTACCACCATCAGTGCGTGGTGCTCCTATCTGGCTGATGTCACTCAGCATGTTCGAAGTAGTGAGGACCCACCCAGGGGGCCAAAACTGGCCTTCCTGGACTCCTGCCTTTCTCCTCTCCAGGCTGTTCTTCACCATGTGCTGCAGTAGCTGGAGAGGGGCAGGCAGTAGTGAGGCCTGGCGGCCATGAAGGCCTTTCTGGCCCTCAGATGTGTGAGGAGGAGGAGAACCAGAACAGTGCCCTGCTGTGATGTGTGTGGTCTTGCGTGCCTTCTGCATCCTGACAACTGTTCTAGAACTTTCAGAGATGTGGGGCGGCTATGTCCTGGATACACTTGTGTGGGCGATCTCACTTCTGTCCATTTCAGGTTGTGAACCTGCAGACTGGCATCCAATCCTTCTCTGGCCTCAGCTTCTGGGGTGAGTCTTGCCCTGCTGTGTTCTTTTGAAGGTTTTCAGAAGGATGGGAAGTGGGAATCATGGGCGCCACAGCTAAAATCTACCGAGGGAGCAGCAGCGATGATTTTATTTCCTCATCTCCACAGCATGGGGAGGCCGAAGCCATTGCCACCAATTTGTTGGGCAGGAGACGCGCTGGGGCAGGCTGCTGCATGCTGTCCGCACACAAGCAGCTGGGTGCCAGGTTCAGAATGTTACCCTGCCTTCAGACAGCTCACCCTGTACCATCCAGATCAGACGGAGAGGGTGAGGAGACAGCCAGATGGGATGGGATGGGCAGGGAGCACACATATGAGGAGACTGGACCATGCTGCCACCACGCGGCACTGTCAGGATCTTCCCGTCGGGTCTCTGAAAGCCTTGTGGGCAGGAGTGACGCATCTGTGCGTCCTGGATGCTTGGCACACAGTATGACATTTAGCAGGTACTTAATCCCTGTGAGCTAGCGACACTGAACAGACGCAACCTCACGGAGCAGGGGCCAGGGTGGTGCCCAAGGTCTGGAAGGCATCTTCTGTCTAAGAGCTCCCCACGGCAGAAGGCTCTGGAGGGAGCCCACGGCCCGCTCCCATTCTATGAGGCCTCCTTACCCTGCAGACACAGGGAAGGTACGTGGAACAAATTATCTAGATGGTTCAACTTTGTGATCTTTTATTTAGGTGAGTGTGTACAGGTACTGGGGTTTAAATTCAGGCCTCCACCATCATTTGGCTTTTTCCCCCTCAGTGCTGGTGCTTTACCACTTGAGCCATCCTCCATTTTTGGCTTTTTACTGGTTAATTGGAGAAAAACATCTACAAACTTCCCTGCCATGACAGGCTTCACACCATCATCCTCAGACCTCAGCTGGGATTAGCTAGGACTCCACATATGAGCCACGTTCACAGGTTCACCTTTTGCTGTCTGTGGACAAGGCCTGCAGAGATGCCTGAGGACAGGCTGTGTGAGGGGCATCTCCGGTGGAACTCAAACCAGCCATGAACGTTGCCTGGAAAGGAGTTCAAACAAGCTGATTTCCGGGGGAGGAGGTGGGTGTAAAGCAGGAAGGGAAGAAGCCTGTGGATTTCCATGGGATGGGCTGTCTGTGTCTGGGATGGTCATCATGTGTGTGGTGTGACAAGGAGTGGCAGGGATCTCAACATAAGCCAAGTGCATCTAGCCTCAGGGTAAACAAAGGACAGGGACCTCCCAAGACTGCACCCAGACTAATCCTCAGGGATCACGCACTGCACAAGACTAGTCTTACTCATTGCCAGGTCTCAAAGCAGCAATGCTATGCCTGGACAGTCTGTGGAAGACAGGTGCAGATCCCTGATGGAAACACTGAGGAGCCGCTGAAGAAACGATCATGTCTGAGCGCCCCCATCAGCCCCCATCCAATCCTGACAGCTTTAGGAATTATGACTAAAGAGCTGGAGGATATGATGTGCTTAAACGCTCCTTTATTGTTAGCAGGCCTTTCTGTGAAGTTGTTGTTGTTATATGAAGAAGGCCTGGCAGGAACAGAAGTGCCAGCTGGAGGAAGCTGCTCCCAGTCGCCATGGAGAATGAAGGAGGGGGAATTGGCTTTTCTGATGCCCAGTGCTGCACCTCTGACCTCCAGCCCTGTGATTTCACAGCCGCTTGCTTGCTGGGAGCCTGCATTTCAGATCTAGGTTTTTTACTCTGTTTTGCCACCAATGCCCTGTGGGTGATTTTGTGCTTCCTTGCCTCTGTAGCAACACAGCAGTCCACTGCTTTTACAACAATACGTCTGTGTGTGCACACTTCCAAATTCTTTTGGTAGCCCAAGGTAAGGGGCTGTATCACCTGTGCATGCCCATATATGTGCACACAAACATGTGCACACACACACACATGCATGCACATAGGCACAGCTTTCTCCCTTATTTGGGCTACTTAAGGAATTAATAGATTTGGAGGAAGAAGACAGAAGGGGTGATGTGTGAACTGTACTACAGTGTAGACATGGGAAAATTAACACTTAAATCTACCCTGCACTTCAAGCCCCAAGATGGACAAAAAAAAAAAAAAAGAGCGAGATTCTAAATGTACCCTGCATAACTATAACTATCAGGTAATAATAACAGAAAAGAATAGATAGGAAAAAATAACATGGTCTGCTTGGTAAAGGGCTGGAAATGTGGAAACAGCTGTGTTTTTATGAGAATGTATAATCGTGGTACTTGGAGACTAAAATCTTAGGACACAATGAAACATATGACCAAAAGCTTCCTTGGTGGGTTGCTACAATGGAAAGGCATCTGAACTTGCTGCTTATTCCTGGAAGTCAGAATCCGGATCATTTTTTGAATCTTATAGTTTCAATTATTACTGAAAATGATCATTTTCCTTGGATGCCCATCGTGTAGAACCATCGCTTACCACAGAGACCAATAAAAACCCACAGACCCTTCTTTTGATTCTTATACTCATTCTATACCAAGCGAAGGGCTCAGGTTCTCCCGTTCTGGAGACGTCTGTAATTTCCAAATGTCAGCTAGGAGTACTGAGTTCTATGCATACTCTGCCCAAGAAATATATAATGTATTATATTCAATTATGTCAGCAGGCTAGGAATCATATCCAATTATCAAGACACAAGTGCATGTCATGTGATGCTTAAACATTATTAACTTTATGCTCAACACAAGTTGCTGCAATGGTATGATTTTAGTAGATTCCAGCTTCAATAATCCAGTGTGAATATGAATCTCATGTAAACTGGGAAGTAAGGTTTTTAGCTTGCTTTTTTCTGTGAAAAGACATTTTCTAAATACAAGAGGAGGCTGCTAGAGGGGAAAAAAAACACCTTAGATACCACAGAGAATCTTAACAATGGGATCAGAACAGAGAGGCAGGCTGCCACCCAGGATGCTCAAGGCAAAGAGACCAGAGACCGAGGCAGCATGTGAAGGGCAGGAGACCCAGACTCTGCCTTCCCGCAAACGAGATGGAGTTCAAATTCTGCCATCATTGCTACTTGTTAGAGCATTTCTAATGCAGACTCATTATTTGTCAGCAAACAGCAGTTTAGTCACTTGAGTAATCAGAACTTTTATTTTTTCCCTATATCTATACAAAAGCGAATTCAAAAGCTTGACTTACTGAACTAAACTTTATAGCATACTTACATAGCTATATGGAATGAGATGAGTGAGCAGTTATAGATCAATTTTGCTCTTTGAACTATTTTGCATTTTATATTGTCTTTAGTAAAATTCTGATCAAATAATCATACAGATAATTTTGAATCAAATGATTGAAATGATAAAATCATTCATAGAAACTTACCTCAAAGTCAAGGTCTGAATACCGGGATTTTCTTCTCTGTTTTTTTTTTTTATTTTAAAGAAAAAGAGGAAATCAATAAAATTATGTTTAGTCATTCATATAAAATGGAAATCGTAATTGTTAATAAAGCATCTTTGTACACACTTCTTTCACATAAGAAAATTTTCACGGCCTTAAAATATTCTGTCTGCATTATTTCATTTTCTCCCTGAATCTCCCTTGAATTTGTATTTTTGTCTTTAATTTATAATCCAATTTTCAGTTAGGGGAAATGATTCCTGGGAAAATTCACCCATGAGTTTCAATCTGGAAAGAGACTTTACTTCTACAGTAGCAAAACCACTCCTGGCTTCAGCTTTTTTTGTGTAGCTACTGGCGGATCTTCTGCTGACCTCCACCCAAGAGGTGTATCTTATCTGAAGCCCTCAGTCATCTGGGCCAGGCCAACATGTGCTCGGGGGGCCTCTGGGGCCTCCCCTCACCATCCCCCCACCTCTGCTCCTACAAGCCAGTACCATGGAGCCTGGCTCGAGCCCCCTTCCCTACCAGTTCTGCCCGCCTTTCTATCAACGTCATGCACGGCTCCCACATTTCTTGGAATTTGGTAATCGTCCACCAGAGGAAAGTCCCTGACTGCTTGCCTCAGGAGCTGGGGTACTATTCTACCTCAGTCAAGCAAGTACATATTCGACGCCCCAGCAAAATGTCTCACAGTCTTCCTCTGTGGCTGAAAGTTGGGTGGGGTTTTGGAATCTAGTTATAAATAAACGTGATTCACTCTGTGGTGCGCATTTCGGGTGTCTGCCGAGCGCCTGCTGAGGGGCAGATGTGGGGAAATGTGTACAAAGGCATCCAAACATGAAGCAACAAAACCAGTTCCTCACACAGACTTCTAAAAAGGCTTATATTGGTGAAGTGAAGATGAAATGGGGAGAATGAATCAGTATTTACAACAACTAATAGACGGTTGCAAAATAGGTAAAATATGTAAGTTCTTTTTTCTCTAGTTCACATCTTACAACTTACAATCTTTAGTTTTGTATGTGTGTGTGTGTATGTGTGTGCACGCGCGTGCACTCACGCACGCGCCTGTAATGGAGCTTGACCTCAGGGTCTGGGGACTATCATTCAGCTTTATTTGCTCAAGGCTGGTGCTCTACCACCTGAGCCATAGCTCCACCTCTGGCTTTTTGATGGCTAGCTGGAGGTGAGAATCTCACTGATTTCCTGAGACTTTCCAGGCTATTTTTGAGGTGCAATCTTCCTCTCTGAGCCTCCTGAGTAGCTAGGATTACAGGTGTGGGCCACCAACACCAAGTTTTCTCTAAAACTAGGACTTAAGAGTCTAGCAGATGGGGTGGTCATGACAGATGAGACTCGGGGGTTAACACAGGAAGTGTGCACATGTGTGTGTGTGCACGCACACGCGTGTATGTGCTCAGTCAGGAGAGCCGTGGCTGGTAAATGGAACCACGAGCATGTAACAAGTGCAGCGTGGGGAGAGGGACATAAGCGCGTGTGCCCTGTCTTCCTGTCTCCACACACTGACGCCCACTGGCTCATAGCTGACCGAGTGTCTTCAGGTGTGACTGCACTGCTCTGTGGGACACCTTGTAGAGTGTGCCATTCTTGTGTCGTGAGTGAGGAAAACTGCGTTCAGGTAACTCAGTCCTCCATCAGGAGTGCAAAGAGCTAAGACTAAGTAAGGGCAGGTCCACCAAGCAAGCAAAGAGCTGAGACTAAGGGCAGGTCCACCAAGCGAGCAAAGAGCCGAGACTAAGGGCAGGTCCACCAAGCAAGCCAAGAGCTGAGACTAAGAGCAGTCCCCCCCCACATCCAGCTGTCCTCCTTCCTCTTTGTGCAGCACCTCCAGTGGCCCAAACAGGCCTGAGGTCCAAGGTGAACTTTGAGACGCCAGTGGTATTTTTAAGGGGACGCAGTAGCCACGTGACAGTGATTCCAAAGAGAAGCTATGCTGAACCAAACAACCTGGAGCTCATTCTAACACGCGCTGCTTCGGGGGCAGCCACGGATGTGCTGTTCCTGTGGTAAAGCGAGGGTCAGCTCGGGAAGGCAAGCTGCACTTGCGTGAACCGGTGCAAAGGAGGCGCCAGGAACCCAGTCGCCGCTCCAGCCTGGCAGATTCACAATGGATGCAGTCTTTCAAGCCCGGAAGCTTGCAGAAAGCGTGCGTGATTTGCACACTCGTTCGGATATCTTCCTATGGGTGTAAGGACTGCAATTGTTAGGTCTGAAAGTTGTAAATAATGGCTGTGTGTGTAAATGAGAATCAGCTAGCAGGCTCTTCAGATGGGCCAATCACTGAAAAAGAAGGGGTCATGGTGAGGCTAAAGTATGTTCTGAAGATATATAACAAAATAAACACCAGGGAGCGGAACCATGTTTTGTTAGCAGGGTTGGGATAATGAGAGAGGAAGGGAGAAGAACGCAGTCACAGTACTCAGTGCACACGTGTGGACCAGGAGCCGGGTCACTGGAGGGGATGGTGGTGGGGTTGGGAGAACAGCGGGAGGGGCGAACTGAGCAAGACTCAAGAACTGACAGGTTGAGCTGACACCCCTTTGTATAAATACGTAAAGATAATATAACAAATGCCCCTATGTACTTAATTCTCAAATACGCCAAGAATCCTTTTTGCCCCAGTGGACGATGTTTTTCCATGCTGTCTCTTTTTCCTAATTTCCCACTGAGAACTCACTCCATTTGTATTCTCTGTTCTTAACACTCCATTAAAATTCTTCTTGTCAAAGGCCTCTAATGAGCTCCATCTGGTCAAACACCAAGGTCAATGTTTCCATTCTCAGCTTGTTGGACTCTCTGAGCCTTCAAAGCGAACCAGCTCCTCATTAACATACACGTCCTCAGGGCTCCGCTCCTCCCTGCCCCCCCACCCCCACCCTCCCCCCGCCGTCGGGGGCTAAAGCTCATTTTCAAGTCTACATTTTCAGCTCTAACTTACGCCTCTCTTCCTGAATGTGGGGATCCTGAGATCCACACCACACTGGCAGACGACGAGGCATCCTCACTCCCAGCTGTCACACCCATTGGGGAGAGGGTGCCACCACTGTGGAAGGAGGTCTGGAGGTTCCTCAGACACTAAACACAGCACCACCCCATGGTCCAGCCAGGCTGCTCCTGGCATCTACCCAGTGTTACAAGTGAGGATATGCCAAAGACACTTGCACATCAATGTTCCCTGCTGCACTATTTACAACAGCCAAGTTATGGAAACAGCCCAGATGCCCTATAATGGATGAATACATCCAGAAAATGTGACGTGTGTGTGTGTGTGTGTGTGTGTGTGTGTGTGTGTGTGTGTAAAGCAGAATTTTACTTATCCATCAGGAAATATGATATGATGTCCTTTGCAGGGAAATAGATGGACCTGGAAAAAATTAAGTGAAGTGAGCTGGGTATAAAGAGACAAAAGGTGCATGTCTTCTTTCAGATGTGAGAATTAGACCTGAATTATATGTATGTAAGCATACAGGGTCACCTTTATATGTAGACCAGTGTATTAAGTACATGTGGGAGAGGATTCCAGTGGTGTCACTCTTCTAAACAATTAACTGGCCATCTAACAAAGTGAATACCAGGATGCTGGAATCTGTGTTAGTGGGAAAGTGAGGTCAAGGGGAGGGGGAAAAGAAATGGAGAGAGGAGGACTGGGAATGTGGCTTAGTGGCAGAGTGCTTGCCTAGCATGCATGAAGCCCTGGGTTCGATTCCTCAGCACCATATAAACAGAAAAGGCTGGAAGTGGTGCTGTGGCTCAAGTGGTTGAGTGCTAGCCTTGAGCACAAAGAGGCTCAGAGACAGTGGCCAGGCTCTGAGTTCAAGCCCCAGGACTGGCAAGAAAGAAAGAAATGGAGAGAGGAATAGAGGGCAGATGCAATGATAATACGCAGTGTTACAAGCATGATATGGAAATGGAAATAGGTTGTTAAGAGCATGGATTGGGTTGGGAGAGATGAGGAGGATGGAAAGGGAGACACCGATCAAGATGCATCGTACCCATAAACTGACGTGTTGAACTGCGATCCCATTGTATAACTAAAGATAACTTTTTTAAAAGCAAGGGTTGGCTATCTAACTAGCCAAACCTAAAGCATAGGAGTTACCCTTCATCTTCCATACTTTTCCTGTCCTGTCCTTGTTCAACCCACAAGCGCATGCTCTCTTCAACTCTATTCTAGTCTGTTGTTTAACTCTGTTCTGTTCCATTCCATTCTATTCTGTTTTATTCTATTCTGTTCCATTCTAATAGGCTGCATTCTGTTCTATTCTATTGTTCCATTCCTTTCTATTCTGTTGTTTTATTTTATTCCATTCCGTTCTGTTCCCTTTCTCAGATGCATCACACTGGCATAGCTAGTTGGCTGTCCACTCTTATGTCAATGTTTCCTTTACAGTTGGTGTCTTCATCTTGTCGGGATGACATTCAAGCCTCCTAACTGTCCCCAGCCATCTACCCAGCCCTCTTTGTAGCTACTATGCCTCAGTCCTTGGATCTCCACACCCGGGTTGGGATGAGTGGCTGTTGGGGCTGGCGGACTAGAGCCTGGATCGGGTGGTGGCCATCTCCCACTTCAGTCTTCACTGGCTTCCCCCGTCTCCATGGGCACTGGGTCTGGCTCTTCTCTCTTCTCCACACGAGACATTCTCCTTCAGTCTCCACACGAAGCATTCTCCCTCACTGACACGAGTCTTGCGATGTAAACAGGATGAACCAAGCTCCTTCCTCTCCACTTGCAGTTTCTTTGGCCTGGAACATTTCCTTGCTCTCCAGCTCCACCAGCCACGCTCCATCTTCACTTCATTTCCCTTTATTTCTAATTTTATTACAATTTCATTACCTTTCAGTAGTTGTGCAAAGGGCTTTCATCTCAACATGTCAGTTCATGAGTACAACGCTTGCCCCATGCCACCCTTCTATTGTTCCCCCCCCCTTTAAGCCCCCCCCCCACCCTGTGGTGACCTGGCTGCGTGCCCACAGGTGTGCGTTGGTGCCCACAGGTGTGTGCTGAGCATTGTGATGGCCTCTCCCAGCCCTCCTCACAGGCCTGTCCCTCTCCCATGTCCACACATGGCCTCCTTCAGCTACCTAGGGCAGCTCTGCCATGGTCCTGCCACTGTCCCTCCCTCCGCCTGTCGGCTCCCAGCACAGCACGCTGGCCGGAATGGCCCTTCCAGCTCATCATCCTGTGTTCCCAGAGAGCTCCCTCTGCACTGGGAGGAACCTGTGCCTCACCGCATCACCTAGACCTGTCCAGGACACACAGGGCCAGCCCTGGGGCAAGCTGCCTGGGCATTATTGGGGAGCCATCAAAGGAAGGCCTGAGGCAGACAACCAATGCTCATAAGGTGGCTTATGATGCTGTATATGTTGTTTTTCTCAGAAATACTCTGGGAGAATTTGGAGAAGCAAGTAGCCGACATAGGAAGAGAAAATCAGGTGAGTCGTCATGACGGGTCATGACAGCTCGCAGGATGGACAGACCAGTGTCATGACAGGTCACGGGATGGACGGGCAAGTGGTCATGACAGGTCATGGCATGGATGGATGAGTGGTCATGATAGTTCAAGGGATGGACGGGAGAGTGGTCATGACAGGTCATGGGATGCCACGCTTAGCTCTAGACCCAGGAACAAGTCCTTGGGATTATCTGAAAAGGGGCAGGGCGGAGCCAGGCTGCGCAGAGGACACATAGCGACCATCAGCCTCCACGTCCAACTCCTGTCAAGCAATGAGTGATTTCTCAAAGCGAATGGCACTGGACAAGACACTGGAAGATTCATAGCAGGTCACTGACTGAGGAATAGCAACAGGGCCTTACTAGAAGTTTCCATTAGAGGGGCAGCAATGGATTCACTTGGGAGGAGAAGCTGACCTGGTTAGGAAAGTTCACGAGATTCTCCTCCCTAATTAACCAGTGAACTCCAGAAATGGAGCTGTGGCTCAAGTGGTAGTGTGCCAGTCTTGAGTGAAATAAACTGAGGGAAGGTGTCCAGGCTCCGAGTTCAAGCCCCAGTACTGACATACAAAAAACAAAATCTAATACACTTAAATACTCATGAATTAGGCTTGGGGTGGGGGAGGAGGTATTGTAGGAAACCGGCTGAGTGGTAACTCTGTCCACTTATAAACTGAGGAAGACTTTCGGAGAGTGTTTTCAGAGTACAGGTAAGCTTGTGTATAGGAGTGAGAGCTGAAGTGGGAAGACATGCTTCTCTTTTTGTAGTGGGGCTGAAGCTCAGGGCATCATGAGTGTTTGGCAGGCACTTTACCACTTGAGTCATGTCCCTGTCATGAAGTAAAATATCTTAGTTAATTTCCAGTCTTGTGTTTCTCTTTTCTATGCCTCTCAGGTATACAGCTTGAACTACAGGCATGAACCACCGTTTCCAGAGCAGGTTCCTGTTTTCATGAAAAAAATTATGTTTACCTTTATCTAACTGATATCTCTTGCACTTTTTAATCTTTTATCCGTTGCCATATTTTTGCTGATGAAAAACTTAAGGCAAGAATCTCCAGACAGAATCTATTTTAGTGTATTTACATTGGAGCCAAACATTCCCCAAGAATTGACCTGCAAAAGGAGGCAGGTACCTGCTGGGCAGCATGGAAATGACCAAGAGGTTGGGTTGACAATGGAGTGGCTGGCCTTGGGCCATGGGCAGAGGCAGGAAGTGAGCACAGGTGTGTCTACCCTGCTTCCTCTCGTCCTAACTCCAGTCTCCGGCCCTGCTTTCCTGGGCTGCATCCAAAGTTAGCGGCCCCAGGAGCCTGAATGAACCCGAGCAAGACCTTGGGGAACCAGATGCCAAGCAGGCCCAGGACAGGCACATAACTGGCTCTGGAAGGAACCCCAAGCTTCAGTGAGTGGCCTTAATGCAACGATGCTGTTCAGCAAATAAGTGAAGGGCACTGCAGTCTCACAGGGACCCTGGATTTCACAGTCCTTGTGAAGAAGATGCCTCCTTGGTCCTCGCTCAGCGTTCCTTCCCCACATCAATATGCACACCACGCACCCACACGCTACTGAGTTAATTGAAGCGGATGGCTAGAGTGCTGAAGATAATTCCATTCTTCACCTTACACAAAACAGGCAGAGGACGTGGAGAGCGGAAGCCCTTCTCCTAAAAAGTTCTCCCGTACTGACTCTCCTGCAATCACTGCAGAACCTCTGACATTCTCCAGGTTGCTTCACAGAGGCCATTTGAGGAAATAAGAAACAACTAATGAGAGTAGAGAAATGCCTGGATCTACTTTTATGTCAATGCGCTTGCCGTGTTAGACATTTCACCCCCAACAACTGGGGGCTGGCGGCACAGGCCCGGAGCCCAGGCTTCTAGAGGGGGAGGACCCCAGAGCCCAGGCTTCCAGTGGAGGGTCCCTGGGGTCCCAGGAGCCCGGGCTTCCTACAGGAGGCCTTCACTTTGCTCCCCATCCTCACTTGAATATGTGTTCCCACCCACTTGCCCCCTCAAATATCTTTGGCTCCTTTATTTTCTACTTCAACACTGCCCCCCTGCCCTCCCCCCCCCCACCCTGGTGTGCATGATGCTCATGAATACTGAATTCTGTGCATTTGCCCTCTTTTGCTTCCTTCCCAGAGTGGTAATATGACAACAACTCTGGAGGCAGATTCTGGATCGACACACACCCCAGGGCCTGTACGCTGTCCTGGGCAGGACGACGGGGCTGGGGTCATCTGCTCTCCTAGCTGAGGGTGGTGGAGGAGTCTCCTGTAGGTTCGGGAGCTCTGGTTAGGGCCCGAGACTCCAGTTGTTCTGGGCTTGGGTCTCCCAGAGTCCTCGCTGTCTCCCACCTCCATCTTCAGACTGCCTGGCCCTGCTGCGCTCCCTCCTTGGCACATGCCCAGGCTGCGTTCTGTGTGTTGCTGTCCTCTACTGGCCCTGGTGACCAAAATCCAGCAGTATCGGCGCACCTCTCCCCAACGCGGCTCTGCCAGCCCACTGCCTGCAATCTGCCAGCTGTTTGCCATGAGGCCTTACCTCCATGCCTCCAGCCGGGCCTACCCAGAGTCAGCAAGGAGCTCTGAAGGGTCCTTCCTGCTAGCCCCAGCCTTACTGCTATCTCCTCTAGAGAGCAGGGACTCGGCCTGCCAGAAAGACCGCTGTCAGGCTCTTGCTCTGTAACCTGCCACATGGAGAATGTGGAGGAGGAATTAATTCATGCTAATGAAAGACATTCTACAAATGTTAATTTTTATTGTTTACTCCCACATCGATATGTTCTCTTTGCTAAAATGGTCACCCTAAGCATGACTATTACATCCTTTTAGAGAATAAAAAGTGAGCTTTTACTCTGAATGCTGAATTTCCTTCCTTTTCAAATTTCCTTCCTTTTCAGTGTGCAAGCCAGTGGCTTTTGCCAGAATCATCTTTACATGTGATCTTATGCTTAATAATAAGAATAGATGTGAAGAAAGCATAAGAAGAACAAACTCATTCTGTACACAGGCTGTCCGATAGCCTGTACAGTATCAAGCTCAATGTGACTTCGGATGTAAAACTATTTTACGGCAACTAAAGTATTCTGATGCAATATTCTTTAAATGTCTTTAGCACCGTTAAAAAGCCACTTTGAGGAAAATTCTCATATGGTCATTACAATTTTTTTCTTTTGTTTTTTGTGACAGTACTGGTGCTTGAACTCAGGACCTGGCCACTGTCCATTAGCTTTAACTTAAGGCTGGCACTCTACCATTTGAGCCATAGCTCCCTTCTGGCCTTTTAGTGTTGAATTAGAGATAAGTCCCATGGACCTTTCTGCCTGGGATGATCCTCAGCTCTCAGTCTCTTGAGTAGCTAGGATTATAGGCGTGAGCCACCAGTGCCACAATTTCTTTTGATATTATGTTGTTCTATGTACGCTCACTCAGAATTCTCCCGAAGGCTCTTGAAGTTTGCATGAACGTTTTGTTTAGTTTATGCTAATGAGGGCAC
Source organism: Dipodomys spectabilis (assembly GCF_019054845.1). NCBI lineage: Eukaryota > Metazoa > Chordata > Mammalia > Rodentia > Heteromyidae > Dipodomys > Dipodomys spectabilis. Next base: position 1,549,237 of record NW_024871134.1, read on the forward strand.
TATATATTTTGATAGGAAAATTACAATTAAGGAAATAGTCTGCTAATCCAAAAGGATGCTTCACTTCTGCCCACAGGTTCCAGTCACTCTGAGTGGAACTCGGCCCCTGTCTGCACTTGGGTTCTGGAAATGATTCCGAGGGAGATTTGTAACTGTGTAGGCCACATGGGGAAGAGTGGGGGTCCATGTGGGGGAGGGCGGGAGCAGGGGGACCTCACGCTCCGGCTCTGAAGGGGGTCCTGTGCAGACCCTCCCGGAACCCAGCTACATGACACCTGCCTACCCGGGAAGGCAGGACTGAGTGGGAGAGTCAGAGAAGCAAGGAGAATCCAGGAGACCCGGGCCCCGGGCTCCACATGCTTCTCTTTGTGGATTCCTTCACCTGCAGCCAGCTCTAGTCTCTGGTGTTCTGTTCTTTAAACTTCTCCTCCCTGCAGTGCCTCACACAGGCGCGGGTGGCTATAGTCAGGGCCTTCTAGACTTTTCTCCTTGCTCCTGGCTGAAGACCAAACCTGTCTTCCTGCCTTTTGGTTCTTTAAACCTGGCAGAGAAGTCTTCTGACCTGGCTCCTTTCAGAGCCCCGATTCTGTGAGAGGCTGATCCAGATGGCCCAGCCTTCTTCTAGACAGCGGTCCTGCCCTGAAGGTGCTATGGAATTTTCTCAGTAGAGCTGAGAACAGCCTTGAGTCTCCAAACAACCGCTCTGGGGCCTGTGGACAGTGGAACACACGCCACACACTGCACAATTCCAGTGGGAGCCGCCGGCCATCACAAGACCGTTCTCTAAATCACTGTGGGGCAGGCTCTGGTACGCCAGCACATTTGGCCATGCATGGAGAAAAATGCACACTCGGAATTGTGCACTGCGCATATCTACCCATGGCCAGTTTACTGCAAGGCTGCTGGAGATGTAAAGTCACCCAGGAGCAGCAACAGGGTATTAGCACAGGAAAGAGGATGAGGCGCACCTTGGTTCTGAATTGCTTAATACAAAGAGGGACGGTGGCAGCTGCAGGCTGTTCACTTTGGTAAGAAGAGTGCCGAGGCTGTGTTTTTGCTCATGTGAGGCCCATGCCATGTGGCTGGCTCTCCCAGTCCTGACCTAGTGAGCTCCCATCTTACCCTTTCAGAAAACTCTCAGTTTAAGCCCAAAAATCTCAGTGCTCATCATTCGAGAGTAAGACACTGACCTAACAATGTAGCTTACTGTCAGTGTGATGGTGGAACTCAGAGAAACGTTCTCATTTTGGATTTTGGTTTATTTTTTGTGCCAGTCCTGGGGCTTGAACTCAGGGTCTGGGCACTGGCACTGAGCTTTTACGCTCAAGGCCAGTGCTCTACCACTTGAGCCACAGCTCTACTTCGGGCTTTGTGCTGGTTCATTGGAGATGAGAGTCTCACGGACTTTCCTGCCTGGGCTGGCTTTGAACTGTAATCCTCAGATCTCAGCCTCCTGAGTAGCTAGGACTGATTTCAGGTGTTAGCCACTGGCACCCAGCTAATTTTGTTTTATGAGGTTTCAGCACACACACACACACACACACACACACACACACACACACGCACGCACACACGCACACACACACACACACATACTCCACTACCATCACCACCACCACCACCACCACCACCAATGAAAACAAATTAATTATATCATCAAGCTGTACCAAAAAGTCCTGTAGGAACTCCTACTAAATATCGGGGCTCTCTCTCTCTCTTTTCTCTCTCTGTACCAGTACTGGGCTTGAATTCAGGGCACCACACTCACCCTTGGCTGTTTGGCTTAAGGCCAGTGCTCTACCACTTGAGTCACAGCTTATTTCTGGCTTTCTGCTGATTACTTGGAGATGAGAGTCTCAGAGACTTTCCTGCCCAGGATGGCTTTGAAGGCCGATCCTCAGAACTCAGCCTTCTGCATAGTTAGCATGACAGGCCTAAGCCAGGTTACTGGCCAGAAGATGCCTCTTCAATGCAGAAGCACCAGTCTGCCATTCCTTTTATAGATCTGTGGCACACACAGCTGCAGGCAAATCCAGACACTGGGCTGGGTAGTGGGGTAGTCACCATTCCCACTGTTTGTAGGAAAGCAGCCCCACAGATGACGCTGCCTCCATCTGTGGGTGACCAGAGATTAGCCTGGGCTGGCCTTGATCTGTGATCCTCAGATCTCACCCTCCCAAGGAGCTGGGATGGTAGGCACGAGCCACGCCCGGCTCAGACCAAACCCCATCACTCACCTCTAGGGAGCTCATGGAGATGGTGGACCCTGTCTCACTCCGTGACAGCCCGGCGCCCTCATCTAGCTCTGCAGCCATGAAGTTCTTCACTGCTGTGCGGGGCTCGAAGGCCATGCTCTGCATGTGTTCCCGGGGTGCCAGGTGTGGGTCCAGGATGGGGGCATTCAGCTGGTCCAGGTTCCCGCCAAACTGCTCCATGACCGGGGGGGCCATGCTGAAGTCGGGGCTCACCTTGTAGTGCAGCAGCCGCTCATGCGGCAAGGTGTCCATGCCCAAGTTCATCTTGCTCTCATCCTTGGTGGGTGGCGGGGCGCTCACGGAGCCCCTGGGCATCACAATGTAGTCGCTGTCCAGCACGCGGTCCTGCGGGTGCCCCAGGTCCCGCTCGGCGCCCCGCAGGTCCTCATCCGTGCACAGGTACACCGTCCTGCGCAGCTCGCCGCCCTCGGGCAGGCATGGGGCACCCAGCTCGCCCCTGCCCATGGGTACGTGCAGCGGCGCGGGCTGCTGAAGGACCACCTTGGACAGGACGTTGCCCGGCAGTGTGGAGTAGCTCAGCCCCTCGGGCGCAGCGCCTTTGTCCTCCTCGTCATCGTTGAGAGAGATCCGGGACAGCGTGCCTGTGATGGTGGCGGTACGGCAGGGCCCCAGGTCCTTGTGGAGAACTGCAGGTGAGACAGACAGGGCACGGGACAGGGTCAGGACACAGGACAATGTGAGGGTGCCCCGGGCCAGGGGCGCGTGCCTCCTTCCTGAACGACCTCTTCAGAGAACAGAAATGTGAACTGCTCAAGGAATTTCCTCTTTACCTGTTTATTTACATCAGGTGCCTCACTCACCCCTTGGTTCTGTTGGGCCGCACAGCACCCTGGGGCTGATTAGTCATTGTCAGAAATCCTGGTCCTGTCCCCTACAGCTCCTCAGCCGTTCAGGGGCTGGGGTGCCGGAGACCTTCAGCCACCAATCTACTTCTAGCATTACAAATATCACCTAAATTTGCTCTTTTCCCCTCAAGGGCTTTTTCCTCTAAAGTGTTCCAGAAGTTCTCCTCATCAAAAATATGTCTGGAAAGAGGTAATCGATGCTAACGTCAGCATACTAAGTTAGAAATCCCCAAAATTACATATAGAAAATTAATGAGAAAGTTAATGAGCTTTTACCACTTAGCTTCTATGGTCCAGGCAGACAAAGGATTCAGAAGCATTTATCACACTCACTTAAATGTAAAGAAAGATTGTTCTTTTAAATGAGATCAATCCATGGTCTAGTACCCTCAAGGCATTGTCATCTGAGCTTAAATAGAAACAAAACAAAACAAACAAAGCAAAATAAAACAAAACACACAGGCTTTTGAAAAGCTCCTTCTATTTTTAAGCCTGATAAATGGGCATTAAGAAAAAACAGCATATGGGGCTGGGAAGGTGGCTCAGTGGTAGAGCGCTTGCCTTGCATGCCAGAGGCCCTGGGTTCGATTCCTCAGCACCACATTATCAAAAAGAAAAAAGCCAGAAGTGGCGCTGTGGCTCAAGTGGTAGAGTGCTAGCCTTGAGCTGAAGAGCTGAGGGACAGCGCCCAGGCCCAGAGTTCAGGCCCCATGACTGGATCCCCCACCCCCAAAAAAGCATATGATCACATAAAGATAAAAGGTAACTAAAAAAATATAAACAAACCAAACTAAAGCATACAAAACAACTGAAATGTTTATGATTCTTCATTAAAATACAAGTTAGGAACTGGCTCCTTCTTGCCCCCTTTCTGCCTCTTTATAAAAAGGCAGAGGGACAGAGGCAGAGGCATGCTTTCCTATGAACAAGCCAGTGTTCTGAGGGTACGCTATGAAATTCCACTGTAGAATATTTGGCTTATGAGAGCAGGAAGGATTTCAGATAGGCTGAATTTTGCCCATGGTACTACAGTCTTCACACGTAATCAGATAGTACAGACTAGTTCAGAGACTGACAGATACATCATGAACAGTTTCTCCTTTACTCTAAAAGACATTTAAAATTATTCTGCCACATGTACTGTCTGCGGTCTTTAACAATGTCTTGTTAAGTGGCAGTGTTACACTACAAAACCGTGTTGTCTATTTGTACATAGATGCATTTGTACAAGCACAGTGTTGCCAAGTTGTTTTGTATTTCAGTATGCATAAAAACTACAGAAAGATTAAACTTTACAGTTATTTCTAAGCCTGGTGTGGTAGTACAAGTCTGTAATTCCAGGATGGAGAGGCTGAGGCAGGAGGACCATGAATTCAAGGCCAGCCTGGGCTACATGGTAAGATTTTGTCTCCAAAACAAAGTTATCTCTAAAACTCTCTCAATCATACTAAATCATTAATTAATTGTGATTTCCAGAAATATTTATAATTGAAATTAAGAAGCAAAAAATATTAATTGATACTCTAAGTAAAAAAATATTTAAAACCCCATCTAAATTCAGAAATGGGTATTTTTAGTCCTTAACTTTATACAGAAATTAACCCAAAAATTATAGGAGTAAGATTTAAAGACTTAAAATTTAAAGAATAAAAATTTTAAATTATGAGAACCCACTTTATTGCATTAGGGAGGTATAATTTTATATTCTTATTAAAATATTAATAAGGGAAGTCTTTGAGCCAAATATTGACTTTAGAAATCTGAATTTATACACGATATACTAGTTTTGTATGAGTGCAAAATGATCTTACCTTGAACACATTAAACCAGCAATGTGGTGTGTCAACCGACAGTCCTTATATCTACCAAATATTGAACAAGCCTTATCACTCTCATAGGTTTGTTTAAAATGCATCCAAATTTTGAACATACCACACAAACACACCCATACCCCCTACTCAAGAAAACACAGTTGAAGTAGAATTTTTTTTTCTTTTGTTGGTGTGGGGCTTGAACTCTGGGCCTGGGCGTGGTCCCTCAGCTCTTCAGCTCAAGGCTAGAGCTCTACAGCTTGAGCCAGAGCACCACTTCCGGTTTTCTGGTGGTTTACTGGAGATAAGAGTTTCACTGACTTTCCTGTCCAGGCTGGCTTTGAACCGTGATCCTCAGATCTCAGCCTCCTGAGTAGCTAGGATTAAAGGCGTGAGCCACTGGCCCGGCTTGACGTAGAACTTTTAAGAGAAATTAATCAAGTTGTGAAGAGCAAAACACAACTAAACACTGGACGCAACCCAGGCATCTGAATATTTAGCACCGTGACTTGTATACTCCAGCATTTGCAGAAGCAAATTTCAACAAAATGATTGCTCAGCATCTATAAATTGAGACTTTCACTTTTAACATATTTCAACATGGATAGGTATCTCTTGAAAATCCCCCCAAAAAACAAGTAAAAAGCTGCTGCTGAGTTTAGCTACAAAGGGCATTGATCCAAAACTACGAGGGAAACTTTTCTATTAACGCAGCGGTAGTGGGCTCTGTGAGGAAGGCTGAAGCCAGAGCTCACTGCAGTTTGGGGAAAGGGAGAAGACGCGAGCATGGAGGGCGGAGATGGCCTCCTAGAGAAGACGTCCAACCTCACTGGGAATTAGAATGACCGGAACTACATGATAGAGTGGCTGCATCCCTGTCCCAGGCTGACCTAGCAAGCCTGGGATAGGACTTCAAATCCTGTATTTTTCACACATTCTGGGCGTCCGCACCCCAGATGATCTGGGGACCGCACAGGACAACCACTAGTTTGATGAGAATGGCTGTTAAGCAAACACTGAGCCCTCTGTGCTCTGCCGCTGCCCTGCCCAGGGGTCTGGGGAAGACTGAGGGTGGAAGGGGGGCCTGAGCCACACCTGGTCACTCCAAATAGCTCAAACCATTGCACCCCAATGATTCCAATCCTAAACTAAACCACACATGTGTGAACTGGCTCCAGATCTGATGAATTCTGAGAAAAAATTACAAGGAAGTGGAGCAAGGGAAAACATTGTGTTATCCTTTCAACAATGAAATGCAGAGAGGAGCAGCCAAGCCCTAGTGAGATGGGGCTGGCTATATTTCGTTGTATTTTTCAGTCAGAAAGGGGGAATTCCCGGTACCTGTCCTCAAATCGTAACTGTTTATGACTTTGTATAACGCACTCTAAGGAGTGTTTTGGTTGAATCCAGGAATAAGAACATAAGATGGGTCTCCCACAATCTGTGATGAGGGCAAACGTGACAAAAGATTCTTCAAACCGACGTAAAGCCAAGTGCGTAACGACCAATGAGACAAACATAAAAGAAAACATGCACAAAGCCTCACTTTTAGATGATTTTAGATTGGGGACCTACAGACAACTCCTCATAGGCATGGATAGTGAGTTAACAGACACGGGCTGGGAACCCTGAGCCGGTGGTGGTGGCTGCTGGTAATGAGGTGCACATGCGGGCAGCGTAGTTTTAACTCTTGGCCAGCTGGAGTGGCTGTGGGCACACTGCCTGTAAGGAAGTGGGGGGAGGGGGACAAAGAACCTGGACTTGTTCTGTATGGGGAAGGCGACCACTGGTTTGTGGGTATGAAGGCCCACAAGGAGGCGGCGGCTGTGGGACTGCTGCAAGAGGGATCTCAGCAGCTGGAGGTCCACCGTGAGGTCAGGTGTCTCAACACGATAAGCTGGGGTATGCTGCATGGTTTCTCCCGTCTCTTCCTCTGCTACACACACATACATGCAGACATGCAAACACACAGAAGCACATACATGCATGCACACCCAGCCCTCTCCACCACGAGTCCTCCCCACACAGAATGGAACTGTGGTCAGAGGGGCTGAGCGGCCTGGGCTTGGACCCAGCAACCACTGCACGGCAGTCAGAACCCGAGTGTGCAGGCCCGTGTGTCCGTCCTCATGACCCCTTCCTCCTCCTTCCTGCCTCCTCCTCTGTAAGCATTCCCATGACCACAGCACTCCCGTTGAAGGGCTACATGTATTCACACAGGAGAATGTGTGATGCATAAACCATGGTATTTTCTTCAAAACTCAAACCCACTGAAATGATTTCACATGCGTAACAATTATGTTTTCAAGTTGTAAATGTTCTTACCTGACCGACAAGCGATGTCAACGTCCTTTTCAAAGTCTGTCTGTAACAAAAACAATGACAAAGCATGGAATCATCATTTAATGAAGATGTGAGATGCCTTTGACTAATTAAACAACCTGGTGTCCAAATATCTGACTAGCTGGACTGGTTTACCATTTTGTACTAAGAAGGTCTTTCAAGGAACAATCAGGTTTATTCCCTGGAGACACAGCGTTGAACACAGTCCACGGAAACATGGCAAACAATTTTAATATGCCACAGCAACAGCTATCACTATCTAGAAAAGGATTGAGTTTTAAAAGAATTGCCTAAACCCAACAGGTGATTGGAATGAGTGTTATCTTTTTCTTTTTCTTTTTGAGCACTGGGTTTGGCTACGTCATTTCTAGTGGACTGTCTTGTAGCAGCACAGCTGTTAAACCCTTGTGACTTCCTAGCAGTTGCTTTCCCCTGGAATAAGACAAACATTTCAGACTTAGAAATGAAAGCAGAAGTCTTCCACGCATGTGGCTTTCCATGAGTATTTTAAATCAGAGATTTTTTTTTACAGTTATGTGTTTCAGTTTTGTATAGAATTGACTTTTCCCTCTCTTGACCCATCATTATTATGTCATTTTGATATTTTTATGCTTAGTAAACCAAAATATTACGAATCAGCCAAATATCCTATGAGGTTCTTTTCAGCCTTCAGGGCGTGGTATGGGGTGTGGGGGTATGGGGTGTGGGGGTCTCTCCGAGGTCAGAGCGCACAGTGACCTTCATTGCTTTCCTCTATGCTCTCCCCCCCTCCCGCCCAGAGCCAAGCTCAGTGGGAGTCACTGCTCCTGCTCCACTTGCCCACAAGTAGTCTGAACACACCTGCTCTCCTCCGCTTCATTTAAACTGTGTCTCACCCAGAATTCCCCGTGTGCCTCCACGTTACATCCCCCCCCCCTCCCCCGCGTTGCTGAGGGCTGCACAGCAAGTACCCGGCTCTCACACAGAGGAGCCCTTGTGTCTTGTTTATGCTTAAAGAGACTATCTAACAGGTCCAGAGTGCGACTCCTCTCATAGTCCACGTGCAGCCAAGCTGAGGGCCGCTGCGTGGAGGCGGTGCGAGTGCGAACGGCCGTCCCTGGTTCTGGGCCAGGGTGAAGAGCTTCCCGTGGGAGGTACTGACACCCAACCCGGAATCCGCACAGGACACTTTGCTGGTGCCCAGGATTGAGTCTAGTCAGGGACTGAAGCTGAAGCCACTCATCGCACAATTGTATTTTATCTTGAGTCTTTTCATTTTTATTACCATGAAGTGTCTGTCCAAAGGGGTTTCAATTCTGCATGTTAACTGATTGATGACTACAATGTGGCTACAATGTCGCCCCTCCCATCCATCTTCCCCCTCCCTCCATCTCCCCCCATCCAGTGTGAGACTTTAATGCTGTTTCTAACAAAAGGATTTAAAAAAATTCTGTGGAGAAATTCTATGGAGAAATAAACAATCTGAGGGAAAATAAAAGCTCACCATGATTTGAGCGTGCCCATTAGGGAAAGAACTCGAAGAATCCGCGTTGATTGGATCCTGGCAGTTTCTCAACCGGCATCTGAAAGCATCCTGGACCTGTAGGGAGGGAAGGGAACTGTGAATTTTCCTTCTTGATAATGACGACCTTGGTGGCACTAGCCTGGCTGTGAGCGAGTGGCCACCTTTTGTTCTAAGAAGCCAATTCTCACCACGACCCCAGTGTGCCTGGATGTTGTGCAGGGAAACTCATCAGAAGGCTCAGGACTCCTGACAATTTCTACTCAGACCTGTGCTCACTTTCTCAAGCACGATGCATCTTTCCAGGAGGGTTTAATATTTGGGACAGCTTTAAGCATCGTGAAGAATGAGATTACTTAACTAGTTGACTAGAACTGACTCTTTCCTTTTGTCTCTTATAAAAGACCTTTGGTGAGTCTATTTCCCATCCCCCTTTAAGTGCCCTGATCTGAAACCAGGACACCATAAACTTCTCTACTTGTGGTTGATTATCTTGGGAGAAAAAAAAAAGCCACTTAAAGCAGTCAAACGTCCATTAATAAACAGAATCTTAAGTTCTGAGAACATTGTTAATTCCTTCATTTCAAAAAAGCTCAGGAAATATGAATTACTAGAGAGCAAATAGCACTGATGATTAAGATGGGAAAGGAGGCCAGAGCCATGGCATCTGTATGTTTGTCCATCTGTGTCCCTGTGGCTCATCTGCTGTATGTCCACCTGTCTGTGCTGTTCATCTGCTGCACATCCACCTGTCCCTGCAGCTCATGTGACTCCTCAGCTGGTATATATCCTCACCTTTGCAAGCTCTGCTCAGCAAAATCAATATCCACCTCATTTTACTTCCTGTCACGCTGCTTTTCTGATTTCATGAGTCCACTCTGCCTTCTTCATCTACTGCAATTTATCTGACTGGATTGAAGTTAAGTACAGCTGACACTGTATTTCCCCTACTTGCTGGAGCAACTTGCGGGCACCAGGGATTTTTACTTTGGGGCAGTGCAGGAATGGGACCTGTTGTTAGCATTTGCTCGTGGGAGGTGCATAACATGCGTGTTTGCATCTCATTTCAGAGACAGCAGCAGATTTGTGAAGAACAATTGACACGCAAGGTGCTTCATGTCATGCATGCAGGCCAGCCATTCTGTGACGTGCCACGCATCAGCACCCTCCACTCCAGCCTGGCGGCTCGGCTGTCACAGCTGTGGAACTGGGACTGGGACGAGTGTGTGTGTGTGTGTGTGTGTGTGTGCGTGTACATGTGCATGCATGTACCCATGTGCCTCCGCCTGTTCTAGTGCTTGAACTCAGGGCCTGGCTCTCTTGCTTGGCTTTTTGTCTCAAGGCTGGTGCTGTGCTACCTGAGCCACACCTCCATACGTGGGATTTGCTAGTTAGTGGGGGTAAGGGTCTCTTTTCTGCCCAAGCTGACGCCAGCCCTGAAGTCTCAGATCTTAGCCTCCAGGGTAACTAGGAGTACAGGCATGAGCCACCAGTGCCTGGCTAGTCTAGCATTTCTCAATTTTGGATTTCCTCCAAGAAGGAGGAGTAGGAGTTGCCTGCTAGAACCCGGCAAGACCGTTTCTCATTTCCTTCAAGTGCATCAGTAGACTGCATAGTGGCCAGGCAGGCATCTGTCCATGTTTCCTGAGAAGCAGGATGTGTTGGGGAAGACTGAGGAGCAGGGTTCTTTCAATCTGAACCTTCCTCAATTAAGGGGTCACTGCCCAGAAAGGGACACATTAATAACAGAAAATTTATGATGAGTCTTCTATGTATCAGAGTGCCACTTCTTCTGTGATGCAGAAATTGGAACCGGAGAAATCACTAAGAAATGACACTTTTAGAAGGAAAAACACACTAAGAGCCAATGTCAGAAAAACAGGTGAATGTTAATTTTCTGCTTGTATCCTAAGGCAATTGTTAAAGAAACATAATTTACAAAAGAGAAAATTATAATAGAAACATTGACTTAGAGAGCTTGTCACATGAGGATTTCTAATTGATTTTCAAATATCAGCATTTATATAAAATAAGAAACATTGTGAAAATATTAAATATAAATTTAACTGCCCCTCACTAACCATATTCCATTTCCACACCTTCAGAGCCAACTTGTAGAAGGGTATTTTAACTAAAAATGAAATAGAGAAGCAATTTGTACCTAAGTTTCTCTTTAAAAATCACTATCTAGTGGCTTGAAAGAAACATATAGGAAATCTCTTTTAGAAAACACATACAATACATGGTACATATATCTATACACACAAACACACATGCACATCTACACTCATCACACATACACAAGCACACGTGCCTGCACACCCAAGCACATGCATATACACACATTTAATATGTTCAACTACTAAACTCCCAAATATAATGATGGGTTAAGGCCTTTCTACTCTGGAGAGTGTTGTCAGCTCTATGAGTCAGAGCTGCCAGAAGAAATATAAAGCAGAAAGCATCAACATCCCCCAGTGAAGTCGGGTCAGTCTAAGGATATTACAAATGCCACAAATGAAGTCTTAGGTTCTGTAACACTTTTAGTGCCATTGATAACTCTCGGTCAGAAAGATTCGTGGGAGGGATTTTATTACAAATACTACTTTTACATTTAAATATGTATTAAAGATGCAGAGGTTACCTAGATGAACTGGCCTTAACTATGCACTCAACCCCCATGAGGGGAAACATGCAGACTAGAGTTCACACACGCAGGCCTACATCCACAAAAAGGCAAGGCCACACCTGGAAAAAGTCTCTTTACTTGGAAGTACCTTGATAATTGAGTTTGCCTTTCTTTTCTACTAATAATGTCCACTATCTCTTAAGTAGTTGTACAACTACAATTGAACATGAGAATTTATGAGTTCGATGCATGTTGAGCGATGCCTTGCCTTCTATTGATTTATTGAATCATGAATTGTCTAGCAAGTAAAAATGGTTTATACAGTACTGGGTAGTAACAGTATTTGATTTTATGGAGACTGTAGTAGGTATAAGCATTGTAACTGAATCTCTGTGAAATTAATGTTTTAAAGAACTCATTTAAGACTGTAAATACAATTTTTAAATAAGCTAGGTAAGAGCAATTAATTGTTAGTGTTATTTATGGCACAGAAAATGTCTAAGTTTCTGAGAGAGGTATCAGGAAACTGATATAGAACTATCTGCCTTGAGTATCTAAGGAAATTGGATGCAGGTTGTGAAAGAAAATAGTGAAAGGAAGTGGTGTTGTGGCTCAACGGTAGAGTGCTCCCCTTGAGCTGAAGAGCGCAAGGACAGTGCCCAAGCCCAGAGTTCAAGCCCCATGACTGACCAAAAAAAAAAGTGAAAACAGACACTTTCAGAATGAATCATGGTGACAACAAGAAGTTATGCGGGTTTCTCTTGAAAAATCACTCGCCATGTACTACCAAAGTTGTTCTGGCTGCCTTGGGGTGGGGGCTGCTCAAAATCTCCTGAAAAGCCATAAATCGTGCCTCAGATGGGTAAATGGAGGTGTGGGTGCAGGTATGGCTGAATGGAGGCGTGGGTGGAGGTGTGGGTATGGATGGATGGAGGTGTGGATGGATAGAGGTGTGGGTGTGGATGGATGGAAGTGTGAGTGTTGATGGAGGTGTGGATGGATGGAGGTGTAGGTGTGGATGGAGGTGTGGGTATGGATGGATAGAGATGTGGGTATGGATGGAGGTGTGGGTGTGGATGGATGGAGGTGTGGATGGATGGAGGTGTGGATGGATGGAGGTGTGGATGGATAGAAGTGTGGATACATGGAGGTGTGGGTGTGGATGGAGGTGTGGATGTGGATGGATGGAGGTGTGGATACATGGAGGTGTGGGTGTGGATGGATGGAGGTGTGGATGGATGGAGGTGTGGATGAATGGAGGTGTGGATGGATGGAGGTGTGGATGGATGGAGGTGTGGATGGATAGAAGTGTGGATACATGGAGGTGTGGGTGTGGATGGAGGTGTGGATGTGGATGGATGGAGGTGTGGATACATGGAGGTGTGGGTGTGGATGGATGGAGGTGTGGATGGATGGAGGTGTGGATGGATAGAAGTGTGGATACATGGAGGTGTGGGTGTGGATGGAGGTGTGAGTGTGGATGGATGGAGGTGTGGATGGATGGAGGTGTGGGTGTGGATGGATGGAGGTATGGGTATGGATGGAGGTGTGGATGGATGGAGGTGTGGATGGATGGAAGTGTGGATACATGGAAGTGTGAGTGTGGATGGAGGTGTGGGTGTGGATGGATGGAGGTGTGGATGGATGGAGGTGTGGGTGTGGTTGGAGGTGTGAGTATGGATGGATGGAGGTGTGGATGGATGGAGGTGTGGATGGATGGAGGTGTGGGTGTGGATGGAGGTGTGGGTGTGGATGGATGGAGGTGTGGATGGATGGAGGTGTGGGTGTGGATGGAGGTGTGGATGGATGGAGGTGTGGGTGTGGTTGGAGGTGTGAGTATGGATGGATGGAGGTGTGGATGGATGGAGGTGTGGATGGATGGAGGTGTGGGTGTGGTTGGAGGTGTGAGTATGGATGGATGGAGGTGTGGATGGATGGAGGTGTGGATGGATGGAGGTGTGGGTGTGGATGGATGGAGGTATGGGTATGGATGGAGGTGTGGATGGATGGAGGTGTGGATGGAAGTGTGGATACATGGAAGTGTGGGTGTGGATGGAGGTGTGGGTGTGGATGGAGGTGTGGGTGTGGATGGAGGTGTGGGTGTGGATGGATGGAGGTGTGGATGGATGGAGGTGTGGGTGTGGTTGGAGGTGTGAGTATGGATGGATGGAGGTGTGGATGGATGCAGGCGTGGGTGCAGGTGCAGATGGAGGTGTGTGAGCCTCTGGGGTGGTTCTGCTCTCAGGCCTGGGTGGGTGTGCGTGTGTGCATGTGCACAAGCCTCTGGGGTGGGTTACTCCGGAGCACTGGCTCAGCTCTGCTGAACTACTGGAGAATGAAGTGCAAGTCAACCAAAAGCCCCGGATCCCCTGACATAACTGCAATGTGACTTGAGTTTCTCTGCTGGTGCCCGCGCACTGCGCATGTGCTCACGGCCTGGAGTGCCTTTCCAGATGCCTCCCAGCAACCCCCTTGCCCTTCCCCCCTCCACCCCCTTTGCATCTCCCGCCCCTCCTCCCTGCGAGCTGGGGTGTGTGCATGCATGGGGGAGGATCCGTGCATGCCTGAGAAAGGCTGGGCCCAGGTTTCTTTCATGTGCCACCTGTCCCGCCTCCCCCCCCTCCCCCCCCCCCCCCCCCCCCCGCACCCTCGAGAAGTCACGACAGGAAGCACCATGGGAGCACCAAGCTCCTGGCACTCACTAGAGGCCGGGCCCAGGTCCAGAGCCCGCAGGGGCGGAAGGAGCCTGGCCGCGTGGTAAAGGGGTTCAGTGACTCTTCCTCTTCAGGAGTTCTGCCCTCTCCCCTCTCCTGTCTTGGGGGAGGGCTGGTACTTGGAGCTTGATTGAACTGAGGGCCTGGGCAGTCAGCTTTTTCTCCCAGGGCAGGTGCTCTACCACTTGAACCACAGCTCCATGCTGGCTTTTCATGGGTTAACAGGAGGTAAGAACTTCCCTTCTCTGGCTGACTTCAAACCCCCACCCTCCCGTCTCAGCACCCAGGGAAGCTAGGAGCACAGGTGTGAAAGTGCAGCCTGGGGTCCTCCTAGCATGCTTTGTGATAGTAACTGCAGCACATGGAACCCCCTCTCCCCCCTATGGAGGGAGGGAGGGAGGGAGGAGGCAGGCAGAGGGAAGGAGGGAAGGGAAGCAGACAGAGGGAGGGAGGGAGGTAAGCAGAGGGAAGAAGGGAGGGAGGAAGGCAGGGGAGGCAAGCAGAAAGAGGGAGGGAGGTAGAGGGAGGGAAGGAGGCTGAGGAAGGGAGGGAGGAAGCAGTAAAATGGCTTCATAGGTCTGTGTGAAGAGGAGATGGGCTGTTCAGGAGAGAGCAGAGAGGGCCGGCCTGGTATGCAAGACAACCAACTGCACAAGACACAGTCAGTGATCCAGCCCCTCCCCTCCCTGCATCAGGAGTCCTGGGCCGGCTCAGGTGGAAGGACAGGCTTACTCCTCCCTTGTACATCAAGCTGTAAGGCTGTGTCTGAGTCACACACAGCCAGGGACCGAGTGTGAACACCATGCCAGCCTCGGGAAGGTGGTCTCCTGGCAACGGGAGCTTTCTAAGCTTTCATAAAAAACTCTGCATAGTGGCATTTCCACAGTGGTGAGGAGAAGAGTAAATACTGTGTCTTACTATCCGCTTTATCCGAATGCAGTCTAATCCACAATAATGGATAAAGGCAGGAAACATGGACGCTTGAAGTCCTAGAGCTTATGTTGCTCACCACTCTAAGAGAGTGTGATGATGAATCAAATGTTTTTTCATAAGCTGTGGTTTTCTCTTTTGGTTTTCCCCTTTGTGTCACAATTATTAATAAAACCGGCCAACAGAAAAAAAATGTTCCAGAAGAAGGAACTATTTTTCAAAAACACAAATTTTGTGAAATTTAAATATTAAGTACCAGGTCTGGAGATCAAAACAAATAGTTATGCAACTATGCAATTTTTTAAATCATGAGAATATAATTGAGTTGGCAGTGTCAGTGTGATCATTCTCTCCTTTCCTAATTAGAAATTATTTTTATTTAAAGACTGAACTCATTAAAAAGGCACATTAAGAATACATTCTGCATGCATTGGGAGAGTTCCGGGAAGATGGCGGAGGAGAAGCTGGAATCTGAACAAGCTCTTGCATAGAAAACAGTTTCAGAGTTCCAGTGAACAGTCCCAAGCCAGAGAATCACACCAAGTGTGCCATCACAGGACAGAGAGTTAGTCAAGAGAGGGGAAGCCAAGCAGACACATCTGAGCAGCTGCCGCTGCGGCGGCAGGGTCGCAGCGGCGACCACCGCCGCGGAGGCATACCTGAGACGCAGTCCGGGACGAAGGAGCCAGATGCAGCAGACGAGCGGATTCTACTCAACACCAGCAAGAACCGACAAGGAGCGGACAACTTCATCCTGCACTTTGCAGACCAGTGACGACCCGGGATCCAAGACTCCGCGTGAGTAGAAGCCCCACTTCCTCACTCCTCTGGGAGCAGAGGAGGGAAGGCCACCCCTCCCCCCCAGCACCGGGGATCTCCATCTTGGATACCGACAAAGCTCGGAGGAGCGGCTAGCTCCAGCTCAGGCCTTGGAATAAAACGAGTCATTTAGCAGGTCACAAGAACTTAATGGCGAAGTGACCTCACAGACTCAGTTCCATCCAGGGAAAAGTCACCCAGCTCAGGCGCCAGCCATTGGAGTGGCTTTCCTCACCGGGTAACCAGAGCCAGAGGCTGCCCCGCCCTCTAGCAGCCACCACAATCAATTGAAAAACAGAAACCCTGAGAATGGCTCCAGGCTGGGTGCTGTGAGTTTTTTTTCACAAAATAGCCCCAGGGAAAAGCTACTGTTCTTTGAAAGGCCTCAACTCTACCCAGAACCTAGCCTTATCACTGCATCCCCCTCTTTTGTGATTCTCAAAGCAGATCACCCTCACAGTAAACTAACCTGGGAGGGGGATCTCAAAATCTTGGGTAAAGCAGAGCATTTTTCTGCTTGTTCCAACAAACTGACTTAAGAAACCAATCAAGCCACAGGACCTCAAGCTGACCAGAGACTCCAACCAGACTCTGGTTACAGACAAAAGGGAGATACAGGACTCTTCCCACCCCTCCCAAAAAAAAAAAAAAAAAAAAAAATCAAAGAACTTTTTTTTTTCTTCTTCTTCTTTTCTTTTTTTTTCTTTTCCTTGTCTTGTTTTTTTTTTCATTTTTTGTTTCCTTATATATATATAAAATTTTTTTTTGCTTTTCTAAAACTTTTATTAATCTTTAATTTTTGCCTCTTCTGAAAAAATAATTGTTTTCCATTAACTTTTTTTTTTTTTTTTTCTCCTCTTATAATTTTTATTTTAGGAATACGTGAATGTGTGTTTTCTTTTCTTTTCTTGTCTTCTTTCTCTTTTTCTTTCATTCTTAATTATCTTTTTGGTTTTTTTTCTAGCTCTACTGAACTTCTGATCTTTTCTTCTCATTTTCCTATCCTTTCCATCTTTTCCTCTTTGTTCATCTGTATGTGACTTAACTCTTGTCCTGCACATCCTCAGATAAACCCGTAGTTAACCAGTAGACCCTATCCCCCATTGTGTACACACTTAATCCACAAACTTATTACTCAATTCAAAACCTCTGAGACTTAAATTCATTAATAGCAGTACTACCTCTTTATACCTATATAATATTTTAAGCATTTTTTTAAAGTTTTTCTCATCTCCTCTATGTCCCTCCCTTTCTCTCAACATATTCATATTCCTCTATAAATAGATGGTCTTTTAATCTCTAAAATAACATTAATTTTTACGTTTCTATTTTATTTTCTGGTCTCTTTTCATTCCCCTTTCCCTTTCTTCTTTTTCTCTCTCTCTCTACTTACATCCTACCCAACCTATTTCCTGCATTGTGATTAGGACATAGTTAACTCTCCCTGTGCCTCCCCACACCAATCTATTCCTATTTTTTACCCACATCTCTCCCTAACCCTAATAATTTCTGGTTTTCCAAATTCTTCTCTGCGGTTCGAAGTCCTTTAACATATAGTTGTTTGATGTCGAATAGATGTATCTGTTGAACTAGATTGTATCTGTAGACTATTGACTGTACAAATGCAAACTTTGGTTGATGGTTGCCTTAAGATAGTGTTCTAGCACAAAACTGGTGCTATCTTCATCTCAAATGGGCAGAGTAAGCCGGAAAAACACAAGAAAAATGGCAAATTCGGGTATCTCAATTCCCAATCCTGATAATCAGGGGTTAGAACAGATAATGAATAATCCAGAGGAGAGTTCCCAAACAGCTCTACAAACACTGCTGGCAAACATGATAAATGAAAAGTTTGACAACGTACAAAGGACTCTGTATGAGCGTGACAGGGAGAGAGAGGAGGCATCCCAGAAGTTTATACAGGAATATCATAAGCGTGAGGAAGCTACTCAAAAACTGATACAGGATTTGCGTGAACAACTTGAGAATACTCAAAGAGAAAGGGAGGAATGGCGTGAGCAGGCTGAGAACACTCAAAGAGATCTGCAGGAATCCCACGAACGGGAGGAAGCTAATCAAAGAGTAATACAGGAATTGAGAGACCAGGTAGAGAACACACAAAGATCACTAAAGGCATTCATGGAATCCATTAACAAAGAGCTGAAGGAAGTCAGGGAGACCACAAAGGGAATGCTGAATGGAACCCAACAGAAGGAATGGGAGCCCAAAGAAACCATAACCAATCAACTAAGTGATTTGAGGACAAACACTGAACACCAAATTAAGGAAGTAAAGAAATTCATACAAGACCTAAAACAGAGCTTCAACAAAGAACTTGAAGCCATCAAAGCTGACCAACTAGAAGGAAAAGAGATAAAAAACAAAGTAGAGAGTCTTGACAGCAGGTTAGACCATGCAGAAGATCGAATCTCAGGGATTGAAGACAGCCTAGATATTATAGAGAAAGAACATACAACCATCCAAGACAAGTCCAAGAAATATGATAGATCTATCCAACACCTGGAAGACACCATCAGAAGGCCTAATCTAAGGATAATGGGTGTAGAGGAGCACCTAGAAACAGAAGTTAATGGTCTAGGAAATCTGTTTAACAGGATCCTAGCAGAGAACTTCCCAAACATGCAAAAAGATAGGCCTGTCCAGATACAAGAAGCCTTTAGAACCCCAAATAGACCAGACCAGAATAGGACATCCCACCGTCACATTATAATCCACACAGGATCAACCCAGAACAAGGAAAAGATCCTTAAAGCTGTCAGAGAGAAAAGGGTAATCACTTATAAAGGGAAACCAATTAGAATCACCTCAGATTTCTCAGCAGAGACAATCAAAGCAAGAAGAGCCTGGAATGATGTATGCCATGCCCTAAAAACAAACAACTATCAACCAAGAATACTGTACCCAGCTAAACTCTCCTTCATAACTGAAGGCCAAATAAAAACCTTCCATAGCAAAGAAAAATTGAAACAATACATCTCCACCAAACCAGCCCTACAAAAGATCCTTAAAGATGTCCTACACATAGAAAACCAACAAGACCGCAATAAAGGCCAAGAAACTGCACCCAAACTGAGAATCCAAGAACCATAGGAAGAACCCAGTTTTCGCAGCCCCCAAGAAGGTAGATAACATGGCAGGAACTCCCAAATACCTCTCAGTCCTATCTCTTAATGTTAACGGACTGAACTCTCCAATTAAGCGACATAGACTCTCTAGTTGGATTAAAAAACAAGACCCTTCTATCTGCTGCCTACAGGAGTCACATCTTGCCCGTAAAAACAAACACATTTTCAATGTTAAAGGCTGGAACAAAATCTACCAAGCAAACGGACCGCATAAACAGGCGGGAGTTGCAATCCTAATATCAGATAAAATAGACTTCAAATTAAAATTCGTGAAAAGAGATAAAGAAGGTCGCTACATACTAATTAAAGGATCTCTCCTTCAGGAGGATATTACAATTCTAAATATCTATTCGCCAAACAATGGAGCACCCAAATTTATCAAAGAAACACTACTTTCCCTCAAATCCCATATAGATCCAAAAACATTAATTGTTGGGGATTTTAACACACCACTCTCCCCACTAGATAGATCAACTCGGCAAAAACTCAACAGAGAAACCGCAGATCTAAACAGCTGCATAGATCAACTAGACTTAACAGACATTTACCGAACATTTCACCCAGCAGCATCAGAATACACGTTTTTCTCAGCAGCACATGGAACGTTTTCTAAAATAGACCACATTTTAGGCCACAAAGCAAACTTGTCTAAATTCAGAAACATTGAAGTTATACCTTGCATTCTCTCTGACCACAAGGGAATAAAGTTAGAACTCAACACCAAAAGCCACCAAAGAAAGTCCGGTATCACATGGAGGCTGAACAACACACTGCTGAATCATGAGTGGGTCATCGAAGAGATTAGAAAGGAAATTCAAATGTTCATGCTATTCAACAAAAATGAACACACAAAATACCAGCTCCTCTGGGACACAGCAAAGGCAGTACTCAGAGGCAAGTTTATAGCTCTGAGCTCCTACATCAACAAATTGGAGAGATCTGAAACCAACAATTTAATGACACATCTAAACCTCCTTGAAAAAGAGCAGCAAGATAAACCCCAATCCAGTAGACGGAAAGAAATAATCAAAATTAAATCAGAATTAAATGAATTAGAATCCAAAAAAACTATAGAAAGAATCAACAAAACAAAGAGTTGGTTCTTCGAAAAACTTAACAAAATTGACAGACCCTTAGCAAACCTTATCAGAAAAAGAAGAGAACACACCCAAATCAATAAACTCAGAGATGAGAATGGAAACATCACCACGGAAACAAGCAAGATTCAGAACATTATAAGGGAATACTTCTCAAAACTGTATGCTAATAAGTTTGAGAACTTGACAGAAATGGACCTCTTCCTAGCAAATATTGACATGCCAAAACTAAACCAAGATGAGGCAAACTATCTTAACAGGCCCATATCAAGCATTGAAATAGAAACAGCAATAAGAGACCTCCCAGCTAAGAAAAGTCCAGGACCAGATGGTTTCACAGCGGAATTTTACAAGGCCTTCAAAGCAGAGCTCACACCAATTCTCCTCCAACTCTTCAATGAAATTGAAAGAGAAAGCTCACTACCGAACACATTCTATGAAGCCATCATAACCCTCATCCCAAAACCAGGCAGGGACTCATCAAAGAAAGAGAACTATAGACCCATTTCTTTGATGAACATTGATGCAAAACTTCTCAACAAAATTTTGGCCAACCGACTTCAACAATTCATCCAAAAAATCATACACCACGATCAAACAGGATTCATTTCAGGGATGCAAAGCTGGTTCAATATACGCAAATCAATTAATATTATTCATCACATCAACAGGAGCAAGAATAAGAACCACATGGTTATCTCAATAGACGCAGAAAAAGCATTCGACAAGATCCAACACCCCTTTATGATGAAGGTTTTGGAAAAATTAGGAATCCATGGAACATTCCTCAATACAATAAAGGCTGTATATGACAAACCTACAGCCAGCATTATACTCAATGGTGAAAAACTAAAGCCATTTCCTCTTAACTCAGGGACAAGACAAGGATGCCCCCTCTCTCCACTTCTCTTCAATCTAGTATTAGAATGCCTAGCTACAGCAATAAGACAAGATGCAGACATAAAGGGGATCCAAATAGGGAAAGAAGAAATAAAACTCTCCCTCTTTGCAGATGACATGATCTTGTATTTAAAGAATCCCATAGACTCCACTCCCAAATTACTCAAGCTGATTCAAAACTTTGGCAAAGTAGCAGGTTATAAAATTAACCCCCAAAAATCAATGGCTTTTCTGTATGCCAACAATGAGAAAAGTGTGGCTGAAGTTAGGAAAGCAACTCCATTTGTAATAGCCCCACAAAAAATAAAATACCTAGGAATTAACTTAACTAAAGAAGTGAAGGACCTCTATGATGAAAACTTTAAAATCTTGAAAAAGGAAATCAACACAGAACTTAAAAAATGGCAAAACCTCCCATGCTCCTGGATTGGAAAGATTAACATCGTGAAAATGGCAATACTTCCCAAGGCTATCTACAAATTCAACGCAATACCTATCAAAATTCCACCCTCATTCTTCAAGGAAATAGAAGAGGCAATCCAAAAATTCATATGGAACAATAAAAGACCCCGAATAGCAAAAACGCTCCTCAACGGAAAGAACACTGCTGGAGGAATATCAATACCAAATTTCAAACTCTACTATAAAGCCATAGTAATCAAAACAGCTTGGTATTGGCATAAGAACAGACCTCAGGACCAATGGAATAGAATTGAAAACCCAGAAATGAACCTACAGACCTATAGCCATCTAATCTTCGATAAGGGAGCTAAAACAATAGAATGGAAGACAGACAGCCTCTTCAGTAAATGGTGCTGGCAAAACTGGTTAACTACATGTAGAAAACTAAAGCTAGATCCTTATATATCACCCTGCACCAGAATCAACTCCAAATGGATCAAAGACCTTGAACTCAAAGCAGACACTCTGAAAACATTACAGGATGGAATAGGAGAAACCCTGGGTCTCCTTGGCTCAGGCCGAAATTTTCTGAATAGAGACCCGGAAACACAACAAATCAAAGAAAGGCTGGACAAATGGGATTGTATAAGGTTGCAGAGCTTCTGCAGGGCAAATGACATAGCTAGCAAGATCAATAGAAAGCCCACGGACTGGGAGAAGATCTTTACTAGCCATACAACGGACAAGGGTCTCATATCTAAAATATACTTGGAACTCAAAAAATTAAACCACCCAACAACAAATCCTCAAAGAAACAACTGCCCAATAAGTAAGTGGGCGAAAGACTTAAAGAGAAGCTTCTCTGAAGAAGAAAGAAGGATGGCCAATAGACACATGAAGAAATGTTCAACATCCCTAGCCATAAAAGAAATGCAAATCAAAACAACATTGAGATATCACCTCACTCCAGTTAGAACAGCAAAAATCAAGAACTCTAACAACAACAGATGCTGGAGGGGATGTGGACAGAAAGGAACCTTACTTCATTGTTGGTGGGAATGTAAACTTGTTCAACCACTTTGGAAAGCAGTATGGAGGTTCCTCAAAAGACTCCACATAGAGCTCCCCAATGACCCAGCAATCCCACTTTTGGGCATTTACCCAGATGATCACAAACAAGGCCACACTAAAGCTACCTGCACAACTATGTTTATTGCAGCATTATTTACCATAGCTAAGACATGGAACCAACCCAGATGCCCCTCAGTAGATGAATGGATCAAGAAGATGTGGTATATATACACAATGGAATTCTATGCCTCCATCAGAAAGCATGACATTGCCCCATTTGTTAGGAAATGGAAAGGCTTGGAAAAAATTATATTAAGTGAAGTAAGCCAGGCCCAAAGAAACATAGGTCCCATGGTTTCCCTTATTTGCAATATCTAGTATAGGTATGAGTCAAGCGGAAAAAGTCAGATAATGTGATGTTAGGAAAATGAACCCTTTAATATGTATTTTAATGTTTTTGTTTCTTTCATGCATGTATTTCTAACGCATTTATAAGATTATTTCTTTGTTGCTTTGTATGTCCCTCCCCCACAGTGTAACCCCCGCTTTCACTATATTTGATGTTAGTATAACATGTGGAGGAGATGGGGACAAACAAGTCGTTTAAGGATTCAGGTGGACCTGTTGCAACAATGAGAAGTACAAAATGTCATGTCAAAACCAGCTTTACAATGTCGGTGGGGGGGGGGGTGGGGGGGTATGATTGGGTGGGAGGGAGGGGGGAGGCTGGGAAGGGAGGTGAAGGGTAAACAAAGGAGGAGGCTGCAATGCTTGGTAAGAAATGTATGCATTATCCTGCCCATGTAATTGTAACCCCTCTGTACAGTATGTTCTCAAATAAAATAAAATAAAATTAAAAAAAAAAAAAAAAAGAAATGTATGCATTATCCTGCCCATGTAATTGTAACCCCTCTGTACAGTATGTTCTCAAATAAAATAAAATAAAATTTAAAAAAAAAAAAAAAGAATACATTCTGCTCCACACACCACTTCCAAATACCACAATTACAATCCTTCTGTTCTGTGACTGTGGCTGTGCCACAACTCCCACCACAGAAAGGTTACACAAGCAGATGGGAAAACCTTTTCAAATTCACACTGAAATATTTATGACTGAGGAGGGAAAAACTAGGCTAGTGGTTTAAAAAATGCAGGTAAATTTGTTCAAAGTGGACTCGCTTCACGTATGGAAATGTCTAAAGAAAACCGCTATGCTATAAATATAGGCTAATTCAAAAATAAAATGATAATAAACATAGAAATGAAAATGTGTAACTCCTAGCAACTCAAGAGATCTGAGGATCAAGGTTGGAAGGCAGCCTGAGTGGAAAAACAAGTGAGATTCTTGTCTCAGATTCACCAGCAAAAATCCAGCAGTGGAGGTGTGGCTTAAGTGAGTGAGCACCAGCATTCAGAAAAAAAGCCAAGCCAGAGAACAGGCCCTGAGCTCAAGCCCCAGTACTGGCACAGGGAAGAAGGGAGGGAGGAAATATACATCATATAAGCATATAAGTGCCCATTTCTAATGTGGTAAAAGCTTCCGGTACTTCTGTGATTCTGGGGTGAACCACACAGGACTGTCCACAGGAAGGTATCACGTGGCAGGGGCCATCAGATGTCAGCCTGCACTCCTGGAGCCTCGGGGGATTTCGGAGTAGATTGAGCTGTTGCTTCACCTGTTGGGCTTGATGTGGGCTCCTGCTGCTGCTGTGGTGGAGACTCCTCGCCCAGTGCTCAGGGCCAGGAGCTGCTGTCAGCATCCATGTGACACCGAGGGCCCGTCAGCACCCACGTGACACCTGAAGGCTGCCGTCAGCATCCATGTGACACCCGAGGTCTGCCGTCAACACCCAGGTGACACCCTAGGGCCCGTCAGCACCCAGGTAACACCCTTCAAGCCCACCCTGCATCAGTTCAAGAGACAATCAGAAAAGCCTCACATAAGAAGTGGAGCTGTGGCTCAAGTGGTAGAGAACCTAGTGAGCCAAAAGCCAAGCAAAAGCACAAATTCCTGAGTTTAAACCTCTGTATTGGCACAAAACGAAAAGGAGGAACAAAGAAGAGAGAAACATGGGCCAGGAATTATGTCTGGGGTATCTGAAAGAAAAGCTCTGTTCATTTAGAATAATTCATGGTATTAGGAATATTAATGCAGAATATTGTTGCAGTTGGAAAAAACTATATAACCTGTTATTGCTCAAGTTTCTTTTATCTTTTAATGTGACACTTGGAAGATTCTAATGCTGATGTTCTTGGCAGAGGTTTGTGAGGAAGGAACAGTCAGGCTTAGCAGTTGTAAACTTTCGATGTGTGCATGTGTGTAGGCGTGCGCATGTTGGCCCTGGTAGTAGGGCTCGACCTCAGGACTTGGGCACTATCCTAAGCCTTTATCCTCAAGGCTGGCACTTTACCTGTTGAGCCACAGCTTCACTTCTGTTTTGTTATTTGAGGGGCGGGGGGAGGCTGAGGGGTTTGTTGGTTAATTGGAGATAAGAATCTCTTAGTTTTCTACCTGGGCTGGCTTCAAACCTCGATCCTCAGAGCTCAGCCTCCTGAGTAGCTAGGATTACAGATGTGAGCCACTGGCATCCGGTTCATACTTTAGGTTTTTATAAAGGGTAAACTTCTCCCTTCACTAAAAGACAGAGTTGTTCCATGTATTTTGCTTGGTTTTCATAATAGCTTCATCTTAGAATACACTTGTAGGCCTAGTGTTGGTGTCTTGACCTTCCTGACACAGTATGGGAAGCTTCTCCCATCCAGCCAATGAGGCACTGGGTGGTGTGGGCTCAAACGCTCAGGCTACTCTTGGCGATGCTCACATCATAATAAAGCTCTCAAACAAGCTAGATAACACAAAATGACAGAGGAGACCATTCTCCCAACATCACTGCTGTGGCGCCGTGTCCGTCTATATTTCAGGCAGTACTTGTCCCCAGAGTAAATGCTGAAATGACTCATAAACCTTGTAAACAGTGCATCAGAGCTTGGAGCATTCACAACAATTTTCACACCAATTGGAAAGTAAGTGTTTTATCCCCAAACAACCTAAGTCTGCAGTTTGCCAGCCTTCTGTCCAGCCCCGTGAGAGGGGGCCGGCCTCTCCCGTGAGGCATGCCTGTGGCATCCCATCACCAACAGCGAACCTCACACACCAGCCAAGGAACGCTGGGGACGGCAGTGCCCACCATGCCCGATAGATACCTTTTATTTTCATGTTTGATGAGCATAACACTTCAACAAAAATCATTTTAAGCCAAGTACTGGTGGCTCACAACTGTAATCCCAGCTCAGGAGGCTGAGGTCTGAGGGTGGCAGTTCAAAGCCAGGCCAGGCAAAAGATCACTGAGACTCTTATCTCCAATTAATGAGCAAAAAGCTGGAAGTGGAGGTGTGACTCAAGAGGTAGAACAGCAGCCTTAGGTGAAAAAGGTAAGGGACAGTGTCCAGTCCCTGAGGTTAAGCCTTAGTACTGACCTAAAAGAGCTAACCTTTATCATATTAATTATAGATAATTATGAACTTATAGCATTTATTATAGGAACCAAGTATTTATTAATCTTCAACCTTTTCTATCTAAAATAAAGTTAGTTGACAGGAGGAATGGGTATACACAATTTATGGAGATCTGGGTCAAGGAAGAGGTAAGAAGTATTGTGTCCTGTTTATGGCTAGTGCTTTGAAAATATGTGCCATGTCTTCTCAGTCAGTCTACATAGCTTCTCTTGGTCTACTCTCCCTGACTCTTGGGAGCTCTGGCTATAGTTTTCCTTACACAAACTTGGTGAGCTCAGTCTGTCATTTCTCAGAGTCCAAGAGATTCCCCCATCCCCACCGTAAGCCTTATAGCTTCGCTTCCATTTTCAGTGTTGAGCAATTGTTAGTGGAGAAAGCAAGGAAGATCAAAATATTAAAAATATTATCAAAATATTAAAGACCGAAGATCAATATCTTACAGACCAAAAGATTAAATTATAAAGACCAGAAGAATAAACTTTTAGGAGTTTCTGCTAACTACCAAAGATATACTCTTCAACCATCTCTCACTTCTCTAAGGTGTTCTGTCACTTACGGGGATCCAAAAGATGGAGTGAGGGGAGATGTGTGGTGAAAGGGCTGGGGCCTGGGAGGAGGATGGAAGGAGGATCTCGACCAGAATACACTGTACTCACGAGCTCATGCGTGGGGTCGGAACCCCTTTGTTCAACTATTTTAATAAAAAATGAAATAAAAAGAATTCTTACCTCTCTCCGAAGAATGCAGTGTACCATGACTATAACAAAGCCTTGCAAAGAATCAAACACAGCAAAGAGAATCTGAAACAGGATGGAGCGCTTGTCTGTCATGGCCAGAACAGCAGACATCCAGGTCAGAGCTAGCAGGGGCAGCACCACGCAGGAGCTCCACAGCGAGGCCCTGAGGAGAGACGTGAGCCCCCGGTCACGCAAATGTCCCCACCGCCCAGGCCACCACCTACTCTCCTCTCTAACAAAGCATTCTGGGAGGCGGTTCCAAGACTACTTCCTTGGAAACCGGCACCCAGATAACAAGTCCGCACTTCACCTGTTCTTGCTTTTATGGACTATCCCACAAAAGTTACACAGGCCACAGGCAGGGGTAAATCTTTAAACATTAGCAAATGCAATGCTTTTTAAAAATCATCATAGCAGCATTTTCTCACATGCACTGTAAAGATTTGCAACAAGAAGATGTGAACGAGAGACTGACATGGCGTTGCTGGCGGTGGTGGCCGACAGGGCTGTTGTCGAAACGACTCCACACTTGGCGCACCTGAGCGTCAAACCGCTGTGAGGCTCGCTCATCTGACTGCAAGCAAACACAACACCCACAGAAAGAACAAAGTATTGAATGGTGACCGGAAAAACTTGCCGCTACAAGTTAGCTTTTCAATATGACTTCATGCACAAAATCTATCATCAGAGATGATTGTTCTAGATGGTTTTCAAGACGCATCAATGTTCACCTCTTACTGATCTGGACATTTATTGCATGTGAGGCAATTTTCTATCACTTACATCATAAATGATCCTATGTCTGTAGATGAAAATTATGCAATCAAGGCATGTGTAGATATACAGAGAAAACCCTCCATTCACACCTGTGCCATATTACATGTGGAGGACTTCCCATGGCAGTCAAAATCTTCCAAAAGGCATTTACTGTAGAAGTCCATCCTGGTAAGTATACATTATATACACAGTTATCTATGCCTAGTGTCTAGTGTCTCTCTCATCTATATCCTATTGGCTGGCTGGCTGGCTGACTATCATGTCTAGGGCAATTTCAATTGTGGAAGATGCAGATTTTTATCTTGACAGATTCATATTTCTTTTAGCATCAATTGCTATACATATTTTGGGATGATCTGCATATAGAGACAAATGAAACTTGATGATATATTGATAATATGAAAGGTGAGAATTTTCTGTTTTCAAGAGTACACTTAACACACTGATTAAGTTCAAAATATTCTTGCAGAACATGTGTTATAGCCTTTAACCTTATAGCATTTGAATAATCTCTTCTGAGCTTGATGTTTGTATGTAAATTCATATCCACACAATTTTGATGTCAGTCACTACAGCTTAGAAGCAAAATCATGCTACACAGAAATACTTGGTGTTTGCTTGAGGGGAGGAATCCCTTGAAAAATGATGTGTTTATTGGAATATAAACCTATTAGGAAAATCAAAAAGAAATTACATAAATCAAAGTTCAACACTACAATAATTCACTGTGATGTATTTCTCTGGTTCACTTTCATGCAGTCTTTACCCTGAGGATTTTAAGTCTTTTATAGTGGAGTTAGCTGCCTTGGTATGTCTATATCTCTCATCTTTATACTTCACCTCTATCTGTATCATCGTTATAATCTGTATATCATCTATACCATCTAGTCTATATCTACCTACTTATGTACAGACAGGACAGAAAAAGTTAAAATTTGGAATGACTGGTTTCTTTTAAATGTTTGTGAATTGTTTTTAGTGAAGTAATATATCTGAAGAGTATGGGACTGACAGCTGATCTCATAATAAGAAAGCTTGAGTTGCTGGGAGGGGACCTCGTCCAGGGCATACACAATGCTACATGCACCCAAACATGTCCAGTAACATGTCTGTGCAGCTCTGTGTGCACACGGCCCAAGGGGCATGCCCATTCCCTCTCCCAGAGGAACCTAGACTAGCACCCAGGGGCTGTAGACAGTTGCCCATCTGGTCCCATCCCTGTTGGCTGAGGCAAGGCACCCAGGCCCTGCACTTCTCAGAGCTGCCTGGAGGAGTCTAAGGATCAAGCAGAAATAAGCACCAAGCTCCAACTGTGCATTTAATTTCCTTTGTTCTCAAATGTAATCAACTTAGTATTAAAAAGGTATATCTCCATTGTCACTGTGTTCCTCAGCCCAGAAGATGGGATGTTTGATGTGTGTGGCTGAACATGAATGTAGTGATTTTTCAACGTAAGGATATTTTGCCTCTGGGCTCTGAAATAAAATGGCAGCCAGGCCTGGTGCCAGGAGCTCATGCCTATAATCCCAGTTATTCAGGAGGCTGAGATCTGAGGACAGTTTGAAGCTAGCAGGACATGAAAGTCCATGAGACCTTTATCTTCAATTAACCACGAAAAAGCTGGAAGTAGACCTGTGGCTCAAGTGTTAGAGAACCAACCCTGAGTACAACTGCTGAGCGACAGCACCCAGGCCTTGAGTTCAAGCCCCAGGACCAGGAAAGAAAAAAAAAAAAAAAAAGATTGTAGCCAGACCCTGGGGACTTGCACCTGCAATTTTAAGCCAGAAGAGTTCTGAGGCCTGCAGTTAAACAGCCAGGAACCAGAACGGGAGGCGTGGCTCAAGTGTTAGCGCTCCTGTGCTTTTGAAAAAGACCAGTGAGAGTTTGAGGCTCTGAGTTTGATCTCAGCACTAACAAAAAAAGAAAAAAAAACTAGTAATGATAATGCAGCATACTTTGTTTCCTTTAATTTCTTCCAGCTGCCATATTATTTTGTTACATTGTTATTTTCAATAAATCCCCCCTTCATAATGCATTAGGAAAAAATCTAATATTGTTTTGGTATTAGAAAACTTGTCAAGCTATAGTAGTAAGCATTGAAGCCTTCTTAATAAATGTTTAATTAGCTTCAAACATTTCGAGCTTCTTACAATTTGCTCTTCAATCACACTTTGAAATGGGTAACAGTTCAATACTTATTTATGGATACTAATACTGTACATTTACAGGTGCTTTGTAGAGCCTAGTCTTCCTGACCTGGCTACCAGCACTGTGACGGCACACTCTGCCTTCACCGGTGCGTTGGCAGCATGTCCACTCTGGGGCTTGGAGCCAGGGCACACTCGGTTTTCCCAGTGAACTTTAGAGGACTTCTAGGAATATTTTTAGAATGACAAGTTTAAAAAATTCTAATTGCCTTCAGTTGTATGGAGATGGAGGTGGACAGATTCTGCAGTAGGACAGTGATGGCATGCATCTGAGCTTCTGCTTGCTTACAAAGAGCCCCGTGAACTGCCTAGGAGCGTCTAAGCGAGAGGAGATTCAGGCACTCCGGCGGCCTGGGTGCTGTGGTCCCCCGGTGCTCGCTCTTCTTCCCTGCCCCTCACTGCCTGGGCCCTGTGCTTGCAGAGAGTCTGGGTTTTGTCATGAGGCCTCTGGCTTGAGTTTATAGCTTTGTACTGGTAAGGCAGGTCCTCCACCACTGGAGCCATGCCTCCAGCCCTCTTGTGCTTTAGCTATTTTCCAGGTGGGGCCAGCCTTGCAATGCAGTCTGGCTACTTCCACTCCCTCACAGCTAAGATCCCAGGTGTATGCTGTCGTGACTACCTGTTGGTGAGAGAGGGTCTTGCTTAGCTTTGGCCTGGGCTGTCCACAGGCCAAAGGGGCTAGCAAAGGGGCTGCATGGTTGGGCTGCCATTCTTGCCCAGTCTGGGACCTGGAGCCTGGACTGCCGACCTTGGCCCCCCTGTGTAGAACAGACACTGCTGGCAAGCACAGCAATCCACCCTTCATGTGCCACACTCATTACAAGTCTAAGGCTGAGGGGGAGCTGGCCGAGCAACACGCTCCAACACACTCCACCGCTGCTAAGCCCTCAGCCCTGTATTGAGCATGCTCTGGGGACACTGCAGTGTGGTCCTGTTTGCTATACACAGGAAGTTTACCCCACTGGTTGCAGAGCCGGGCACCTGCTCCCATGCCTGCTACATTCCTGCCCCATCAATGTGATGTCAGTAGCTGGGAGGATTTGCTCTCCAACCTATGACCTTGCAGAAGTTCTGGGTATCAGACATTGGGTACTGGATCCCAAATGTCTATGCAGCTGACAGGAGCGGTTGTGAGCACACAGCTCGTGGCAAACCCCTTCCAGCTATTGCGTTGCCTAGCAACGGTGATGCAGCCAGTCTCTGCCTCACTGCTCAGCTAGCTGTAGTCACTCAAGGTTCAGGTCTGCTATGTGAGGGTGCCAGGGAACTAAGCTGTGGCAAACATGGAGTAATAGTTAGACTGCAAATATGACTGTTCTTTGAAAGAAAGGATGTCCAGGAACTGTACAGCTCTACTGTTTGATAGACATAATCCCTAATTTTTATATCAAAAATTGTTCAATTTAGTCTTGTACTAGACAAAGAGATGCCTAAGTTATCTTGCCCTGAATAAAGACTTAACAACAGAAGGACTTAAAATTCTCACCTATGTGATCAACTAGTATGATAATTAAATATAACAATTACATAAAGAGAGATGAATTAGAGGGGTGAGTGTTGACTGAAGGTGCAGTTTAAGAGAAAGGACAAAGCTTTTTTGAGGAAAAGACATGGGGAAAATCAAAGGCATTAATATCTGGTGGATCATGCAATTTTGTGTTTTTTTAAATATTATTATTTTGATTCCTATCATTAAGTAGTGGCACTAAAGGGCCACAATCCCATAGGTCAGGTGGCTTGTGCCATTTTCACGGTGAAGTGATTTAAAGTACTGCTGCCTATGTATTTGCTTTAGAAGCAATTAGTCATGGTGAAATCTTAGTAACAGCAAAATTAAGGAAGACGCTTCTCTAAATTCTGTCCAGAGTAGCAAGTAAAATTAGGAAGGACTGTTGTATCCACATGATAGCCAGAAGTTCATAAAGAATAAAAGCATGTAACAAGAACAATGTCTGGTCAGTGACTGTCAAGAAAGGACTTTTTCTGGTATATGTAATTAATAAAAAAAAAAATGTAGTCTTCTCACACTATGTAGAATCGTTTGTCTCAGTCCTGCTCCACATACATTATACGGTGCTTTACTGACATCGTATCTTTTTGACCTGAAGTTGCACGGTTTGAAAACTTTTTTTTTTTTTTTTGTCGGTCATGAGGCTTGAACTCTGGGCCTGAGCGTTGTTCCTGAGCTCTTCAGCTCAAGGCTCGCACTCTACCACTTGAGCCACAGCACCACTTCCAGTTTTCTGGTGGTTCATTGGAGATAAGAGTTTCATGGACTTTCCTGCCCTGGCTGGCTTTGAACTGCGATACTCAGATCTCAGGCTGAGTTGCTAGGATTACAGGTGTGAGCCATGGGCACCAGCTGAAAACTAACTTAAAGACAACGACTTCAAGACTAGTTTTAGTGTTCAGCCTTCTTAACTGACAATACACACAAAATGCAGGTAGGTCTCATGAATGATTGGTTTAATTAATTCTGAATTTTCATTGGGTCACTCATGAACAGTGCAGGGCTGGGCTGGCCACACCCTGCCCAGAGTAGTGTCTAGGGCAGCAGCACTGGAGGCCAGTCTGGATTAGAGTTATGGAATTCACTGATAAAGAACCTTCAACACCTACTGCAGGCAGCTTACCTGGCTCTGTGTTTGAGCTTCTTATCTAGGATTCCGTCTCTGGAAACAAGTTTATTAAATACCAAGATGCCAATCACCATGTTGACCTGTCAAACAGAAACAGAGTTGTCCTTTCAGTGCCACGTTGCACGCTAGGCCCCGCCCAGCTCCAGAACCTGCTGTTACCCTTCAAACTGCTGCAGAGCCTCAGAGCCATGGACGCAGTGCCCAATACTTTTTAGGTGCTAATATGTGACAGCGATGTGACTCTTCAGCTGGTTATCGTACAACTACAAGTTAATATCCATGGTGTCAATTAACATCAGGGAGATTACCTTTCCACCACCTGTGTGTGTATGTATAAATGTGTCTGTATATGTGCATGTTGCATTGTGTGCATGTTTGTGTATGTCTGCTGCACTATGTGTGCTTGTGCATGTGTGTACCCAAGTGCATAGGCATGTGGTGTGCACATTTGTGTGTATGTGTGTGTTTTACAGTTCTAGGGCTTGAACTCATGGCCTGGGCACTCCTGCTTGCTTTTCTGCTCAAGGCTGGAACTCTATTTTTGAGCCAAAGCTCCACTTCTTGTGTTTTGTTTTTTGTTTTTTACAGTTAACTACTTGGACAAAAGAGTCTCACAGACTTTCCTGCCCAGGCTGCCTTTGAAACATAATCTTCAGATCTCAGCCTCCTGAGTAGCTAGGATCACAGGCATGAGCCACTGGTATGTGGTTTTCATTGCCTGGCGTTTAACTGATACCACACTGTACCATTCTGCCATTCTCTCTGGGTCTGTTGTGAGCAGAATCAATCACTGGTGCGTTTACCCTTTGTATGGGAGCTGTAATAGCCAAAGCTCGGAGCAGGAAAGTGAGCGCCCTGGCAGGCCAGGTGAACGGCACACCCTGTCTCCTGCTGAAGGAGTCCTTCAGTGGACTGTCATGGAGCCAACGCATACAATACCAATATACTCCAAGGAGAACTCTAATGCATTCCATTCTAAACCTCTTCCTCTCACTTAAGGTTCTTTTGCTAACACAGCTGAATGAAACCAGAGGGAAAAATTATAAGGAGCTCATGACAGGGAGTCTCTGGGGAGCCAGAGGTCTCCACGGCTCTCAGCCTGCCATGGACTGACCCCCTCGTTCAGGAGGGCTGGTTTGGCAGGAAGCTGAGATAACCCAGGGCGTGTGGCTTCCTTCTCTCACTGCTCCTGTCCGGCCTTTGTGGACATGGGGCAGAGCTCTGGGGCCCCCACCGCCTCTGCCTGGGCAGGTGCTCAGGCACAGCAATGGTGCCAGGCCATGCATTCTCTTCAGTAGGATAAGGAGGGGTTGCTGCCTATAATTTCTGCAAGTCACCATTCAAGCTGTAATTCCCGATGAGTCACTATTGTCTATAATTTCTTGAAAAAAAATCACTATTTAATCTCTCTCTCTTTCTCTTTTTTGTCGGTCGTGGGGCTTGAACTCTGGGCCTGGGTGCTGTCCCTCAGCTCTTCAGCTCAATGTGAGAGCTCTACCACATGAGCCACAGCACCACTTCCTGCTTGCTTTTTCTGAGTAGCTTATTGGAGGTAAGTGTCTCATGGACTTTCCTGCCTGGGCTGGCTTTGAACCGCAATCCTCATATCTCAGCCTCCTTAGTAGCTAGAATTAAAGGCATGAGCCACCGGCCCTGGCTCTCTTTCTCTTTTCACAGGAATCTAGTGTGTTAGAGAAAGAACACCAGGACTAGGTAAACAGTCAGTAGAGCAGACAAGGCTCTATGGAATAGCTTTGCTTTCCTTTGCTCTTCTCTCTTGTCTGTTTTCTTTCCTTGGGAATCATGGATTATTTCTGTTCCCTGGCAAGCTCTACAGGAAGAGACTCAAGTATCACAGTTATTAGGACAAGGTCACTAGTTTCCCAGTTTTTGAATGAATTGTTTAAGAAGCCAGAAGGTAATTTTCCAACTGGAAATCTAATCATGCAATGATAGGAATCTTTGCAGTTAATTCAGACCAAGCTTTTCCTTCCTCATTTCTTCAGAAGTTGGATAGGCAGGAAGACTTATAATTAATTACTTCAGAGAAGGAGGAGGCAGAGGGAGAAGAAAGAGAGAGAGAGGCAGAGAGAGAGAGAGAAAGGGAAAGCCAGGAACAGGACAAGGGAAGGAAGGGGCAAATGGAAGAGAGGGAAGGAGAGAGACCAGAGGGAGGAAGAGACTCAGAAAGAGAAAGGGAAGGAGAGAATGGCAAATTAATAGGACCATCATTTTAAAATTTAAGGAATTATTTTATAGGTTGGAAAAGAAAGATACTAATTCGTGTGTGCTTCCCATCTGAAGAGCCTGTACACCGTGGAGACTGGATGGGGCACTGGGCAGAGGCTGGGCTGCCCAGCCTGTACTCCACCATGGGGTGGGGGAGGGGGGGGAAGTGGGGAAGTGGGGGGGATGTGAGTGGGTATCTCCTCGTTAATAACCACACACCTAATAACCACACGTCTCCTTACAGAATGGAATAAATGTGGGGCAGGGATATATGTTGTCATTTTATATATTAACCAGGAGGAATTTACTGAAATTGACACAAGATTTCTTCTGAATTCAATGTAGAAAATACTACACTCCCAACATGATTAGTTTTCCGTACTTAAAATATGGATATTTTAGAGCAGAAGATGGAACACAATTGCTATTCAAATTAAATGAATAGTTCGTTGAACTTTAAAAGTGTACACAACAAACACTTTATCGTAGTTGCTGCTCTGAACTAGAGTTGCTTTTCCTTTTTGCACAAGAGCTCAGAGCTTACCAGGACAACGGCAGCCGCGGGTCCCACGAAGGCGTACAGCAGCCCCCCTTCCAGAGACAGCCAGCAGCTGCAAGCGCATCAGACAGAAACTGACAGGAGTTAGTGATGCGCATTAGATCTCAGGAGCACCAGATCACAACTCAGATCGCATAGACACTCGACTGGGGACATTGGCACATTTGGACAAGAAAACAAAGTGCCAGAAAAAAATGGGAAATAAAGCTTTTCCTGAAGCTAGGCCTATGACTCAGGCCTGTTACTCAAGCACCAGAGGATCAAGATGAACCCTCTGGACTCTCATCTCCAACTAGCCAGCAAAAGCCAGAAGTGAAGCTATGGCTTAAGCAGTAGAGTGCCAGCCCTGAGCAGAAAAGCTGAGCAAAAGTAGAGGACTGTGAATTTAAGTCCCAGCACATGCATGTACACCCACACACACCCGCACACCCACACACACCCACACACAATATTAACAAAGCATTATGTGAATGAGAAATGATTCTGTCACTAAAGAACTTATACTATAAAGCAGTGAAAATGACAAATGACTTTTATAGCGAAATCTTGATATTTATCTCCTTTATAAAGATGATTTTATCACGGAAATTCTAACTGTGCTGTTTTATATGGATTTTCTCAAAGATACTTTAAAACAAGAATGTTTGAAGTGGCTTATATATGCCATGAGCCTGTTTTTCCTTGAGGTTGAGATATTGATTTAAAATATGTCACTGCAGTGTATGGATAATCTACATTTGTGTGCTTTTTCGTGTGTATGTGTGTGTGTACACATGTGCATGCGCCAGTACTAGAGCTTGAACTCAGTCCTTGGGCTTTTTCACTTAAGACTGGTGCTCTACTACTTGAGCCACAGCTCTTCTGGCTTTTTGCTGGTTAGTGATAAGAGTCCCATGAACTTTCCTACCCAGGATGGCTTTTGAACTACAGTCCTCAGATCTCAGCCTCCTGAGTAGCTAGGATTATAGGCATGCCATAGTAGCATCTAGTGCTTTTTAACTCCTCAGCTTGCTGTTTAGACTTGGAGGAAAGCTTTGAATGAAAACCAGTATAGCTGTTTGTGTCAAGGAGTTAATCACAGAGAAAAGTAGGTTGGCATGGCTGGAGATCTGATAGTTCCTTTGGTTAACGCGATTTTTCTTTTGCAGTTAGAGGAAAAGGAAGAGGCCCAGTCCAGGACAGGGGCTCAGCTGTGGGGACCGGCCCAATGCAGTCCAGCAAAGAGAGTTTGGGGGAGCACAAGAGATGGTTTTGTTTTCTTTCCAAGCTCAGAGCCTCATGCCACCTGTTGGGCCCTGGCCCCTCTCTAAGCTGCTGTCCAAAGTCCTGGCAGCAACAGAGACCTCAGGCTTGTCTAACAGGAAGATGCCCTGCTCTCTGGGGACACAGACACTACTTGACTCCCTTACGCACACAGTGAAGAGGGCAAGCAGTTCTCTGTGGAAATTAGACAATAAGAATTTCAATCTAGTGTGCATGTTCCACATGTGCATACTTATAAATTCGTTCACAAATATGTGTGCATTCTGCATTTTGGTACTGCCTTTGCCAAAGCAACAGACTGATAAAAACGGGTTCTCCTACTTTGGGCGAGACAACTGAATATTTTTTAAACAAAACTCAGAGAAAAAGATCTTGGTCTGCCAGAAATTCTAATTTGTTGGCTCTGATGTCACTAAAATTTCTCCTGCATTTTCTTTTTCATGCCTATGTATGTGTTGGTAATGGGACTTGAACTCAGCTTGGCTTTTTCACCCAAGGCTGGTGCTCTACTACATGAGCCACACCTCTACTTTTGGCTTTGGGGTGAGTAATTGGAGATAAGAGTCTCATGGCCATTTCTGCCCGGGATGGCTTTAAACTGCCATCCTTGGATCTCAGTCTCCTTGAGTGGCAAGGATTGTGGGTGGGAGTCACACATGCTCAGCTCTATTGTGTTTTGTGCAAACCTAATTTTCAAGCTGAGCTTGTTTCTCGCTTTAAAAAAATTGTTATTGTAAAGGTGATGTACAGAAGAGTTGCAGTAATAAGCCAGTCATAAGGACATTTCTTTTTTTTTTTCTTGGTCAGTCCTGGGGCTTGAACTCTGGGCTTGGGTGCTGTCCCTGTGCTCTTCAGCTCAAGGTGAGCACTCTACCACTTGAGCCACAGCGCCACTTCCAGTTTTCTATTGGTTTATTGGAGATAAGAGTCTCATGGACTTTCCTGCCGGGGCTGGCTTTGAACTGGGATCCTCAGATCTCAGCCTCGTGGGTAGTTATAGATGTGAGCCACTGGTGCCCGGTGAGAACATTTCTTTTTGAACAGTGTCACCTCTTCCCTCAGTTTCTCCCAGTTTTTCCCTCCCAACCCTCTCCCCCATAAAGGTTGCACAGTGTATTCTCTTTGAGATTTGCTAGCAGATTTAGTATACCTTTTGAGCTACTTTTCCCCAAGGTGGCTTGTCTATTATGATGGAAATTTATAAAGTCAATTCATAACGCAATGCATTGTATTTGCCATTAATTGTACACTCCTTGAAACCAAGAATCTTAGCCCCTATAATTTTACTCCTTTCCACAATCCCAATCAATTTTTATTCTTACTTATTATTTAATTAACTGCATCAAGCTTTGGATATTTTAGGTATTAGAAGGTGAATTCAATTTTCAAATATATTGGCCTTTCATCGACATTGTCTTTTAAATACTGGACTTACACAGTATTTAAGTAATAACTTAAAAAGCAACAGTATACCGTAAGACCATTCTGCAATGTATGTTTGCAGAATTTTTTCACAAATGCAAGCTGCAATAAGACCTGGGTGTGGTAACACAAGTCCCTCTTCTCAGCCCTGGGGGAGGGTGAGGCTGGCAGAGAGGAGGTGAGGCTTAAGATCCTATCCACAGAGCTCAGTGGCAGAGTGCTGGAATCGCATGCTTGAGGCGCTGGGTTCAATTCTTCGGCACTACATAAGCAAAAAAAGCCGAAGTGGCCCTGTGGCTCAAGAGGTAGAGCACTAGCCTTGAGCTGAAGAGCTGAAGGACAACGCCCAGGCCCAGAGTTCGGGCCCCACGACTGACCAAAAAAAAAAAAAAGATCCTATCCACAATAAAATAGAGACACAGACACAGAGATAAAACCAATGGTGTGGCGCATGCTGGATGGGGTGGGGCCAGTGTGACAGGGGCTGGTGGGTGGGGCCAGGCCAGTGTGGGGGCGGAGCCACGGCCTGGCGAGTGTGGGACAGGGCAGTCTGGGGCGGGGCCAGTGCAGCTGGATGGGGCGGGTGGGGCGGGGCCAGAGCAGGGCAGAGCCAGTATGGAATGGGGGGGGGAGTGTGGGACAAGGCGGGACATCCGGCTGGCCCCTGGGCGGATCTCTGGGCCCCCCACGCGCACGCACGGCCGCCGGGGACTTACTAGTGGTCGGTGCCATATCCCTTCGTCCTGGTGAAGCCAACCGACGTGGCCACCACCAGCGCCGGCAGTCCTGCAGGAAGAGAGGCGGGTCGGTGCGGGGCCGTGGCACCCCCGAGGCGGGCGCTCCTCCGCCTGCGCCACGCCGCCCCTGCGGCCTTTGGCTGGTTGTCTGGGGCTCCCGCGTCAGGCCACAGCGCGCAGGTCTCCGCCCCGGGCCGGCTCCGGACACGCACTGGCGTGAGTCACTCCTCGTTCAAGCCGGACTTGGTGACAGGAGACGACCCTCGTCCGAGGGTTCAGGCTTGAGCACGTCTGCCTGCCGGGGCCCCGCACCCCCGCGCCTGGACTGGGCTGCCCCCCCCCCCGGCTGCCGACGCACGCACGCACGCACGCACGCCCGCGGAGACCCCTGGTGAAGCGCGTTCTCCGCACGCTTTCCTTCGTGCTGTGTAAGTGCACGCCGTCTCAGAAGCCTTCACGTTAGACTCCGCTCCGCCGCCGCCCTGCTGCTGCCGGGCTAGGGAAGGCCGCCCCCGCCTGTGCCGGGCGCGCGCGCGGCCTTTCAGCATAGTGGAAGCGCTGGCCACCCGCACGCACATGCGCCCTGCTCTCCCCCCCCCCCCCCCCCACCTTCTGAGGTGGCCTGCACGTGTTGGTCGTGTACTTCGGTCTAAAGCACGTGGGCCGTTCCCTGCCGGAGCCGTCTACACAGGTCGGCGGGGTTCCTCCAGCGCATGGGGGGAGCTCTGCGCACGTGGTCGGTGTCCTCTCTCCATGCTTCCCACCCGTCCCCATCCCCCGCCATTTCCCGGCTCCACACACACACAGATGTCACAGCTCCACACACACACACACACACTCAGACATCAGCTCCACACACAGACATCACAGCTCTGCTCCACACACACACTCAGATGTCACAGCTCCACACACTCAGACGTCACAGCTCCACTCACACACACTCAGACGTCACAGCTCCGCTCACACACACTCAGACGTCACAGCTCCACACACACACTCAGACGTCACAGCTCCACACACACTCAGACATCACAGCTCCACACACACACTCAGACGTCACAGCTCCACACACACTCAGACGTCACAGCTCCACACACACTCAGACATCACAGCTCCACACACACACTCAGACGTCACAGCTCCACACACACACTCAGACGTCACAGCTCCACTCACATACACTCAGATGTCACAGCTCCACACACACTCAGACGTCACAGCTCCACACACACTCTCAGACATCACAGCTCCGCTCCACCCACGCACTCAGACGTCACAGCTCCGCTCCACCCACGCACTCAGACGTCACAGCTCTACACACACACACACACACACTCAGACATCACAGCTGCGCTCTCCACTCCACACAGGACCCCAAGCCAGTTCTGGGCTTTGTCTGACACAGATCTTCATGAACGACCTCACTAGGTTGACCTCGCACAATGCCTAGACCTTTGAGAGCCATGTCTTCATGACATGAATCTTTCCCCGTAAGGCAGGCAACGAATTAACTGATTTTAGGCCTCGCAAAAGTTCTATTTCCGTTTTGAGCAGCCTACTGCCCTCAGCGAAGTGTCATTTAGTCTCTGAATGGCTTTCTCCCTGTGACACCAACAGCCTCTGCATTCATTGTGTTTAACAGAATACATGACGTTTTCGTGGGTGAGTCTTCTTCCTGGGGTTCTGATTGTTTCCAGACTTGGGTTCTCTGCCCTTGGAAGCCTCAGGCCATCTCACACCATGGGGCACTATGGGGCACTTTGGTGAGTCTGGCCAGAGCTGAGCTCTAACTCCTCTGTACAGCTTCAAACAGCCCATGAATCATGACCCAGCCCTTTTCTTCATATATCACCCCCCCATATATATATATATACACACACACACACACACACACACATATGTATGCTATATTTAGTGTGTGTGTAAGTAGGGGAACAGGTAGATATAGATGATGATGATGGATGATAAATAGTGGATGATAGAATTATGTCTTCATATATAGATAGGCAGACAACTAGATGACAGAGATAGACAATAGACAGATAGACAAATCTATCTTTACATATCATATGGATAGATGCAAGGGTAGATAGAAAGGTAGATGATAGATAGATGACAGATAAGTAGATTTATGGATAATAGATATTTATCATTTCACAGGTTAGACACAAAGTGGCCTGGGGTTAACTGCTGCCCTTTGGTTAACATGAGGTCAAGGTAATTTTATGGAGCACAAGGTGCGGACATACTCACCCCAGCCAAGGCACAGGAAACGTTTCCTTATCAGCCGTGTCCTGATCTTCCCAGTTACAGCCATGTACGACTGCCAGGCCTCGGTCAGGACCCAGCAGAAGGAGGCCAGAAAGAAGAAGTGGAGGAATGCCGTGGTGGTTGTGCAGATGCTCTGTGGGGGGAAAGAAGACTTATCATGCCAGGCCCAGGCAGGACTGCAAGGGCTCCTCCCAGAGTGTACCTCGCCTCGTCTCTCCTCTCCCTCTTTCTTTTTGTGCCAGAGCAGCTTGAACTTAGGCTTGAGCTCTCGTTGGGCTT
Organism: Dipodomys spectabilis; assembly: GCF_019054845.1. Classification (NCBI taxonomy): domain Eukaryota; kingdom Metazoa; phylum Chordata; class Mammalia; order Rodentia; family Heteromyidae; genus Dipodomys; species Dipodomys spectabilis. Next base: position 1,590,357 of record NW_024871134.1, read on the forward strand.
TTTTCCTCATGGTTGGTGTCTACCACTTGAGTCACCTCCCACTTCCACATCTCTGCTAGTTAATTGGAGATAAGAATCTCACAGACAGCCGGGCGCTGGTGGCTCACGCCTGTAATCCTAGCTACTCAGGAGGCTGAGATCTGAGGATCGCGGTTCAAAGCCAGACCGGGCAGGAGAGACCGTGAGTCTCCTATCTCCAATAAAACCACCAGAAAACCGGAAGTGGCGCTGTAGCTCAAGTGGTAGAGTGCTTGCCTTGAGCTGAAGAGCTGAGGGACAGCGCCCAAGCCCAGAGTTCAAGCCCCACGACCGACCAAAAAAAAAAAAAGAATCTCACAGACTTCTCTTCCCAGGCTGGCTTTCAACCCCAGTCCTGAGATGTCAGCCTCCTGAGTAGTAGCTAGAATTACAGCCATGAGCTATCAGCATTCACCTAAGCAGGTTCATTTCTAACTCTATTTTTTTTTTTTATTGTAAAGATACTATACGGAGGGTTACAGTTACATGAGTAAGGTAATGAGTACACTTCCTATTGAGCATTGTTACCCCCTCCATTGTTTTCCCCCTACCATCCCTTCCCTCCCTACCTTCCCTGGGGTTCTTTTTTTTTTTTTTTTTGATTGTGATTAAATGATTACATAATTTCCCGAATTTCACAGTATTGTGGAATAATGATGCTTATTTAAAGTCACAAGTTCATTCTAACTTTCCTGGAGCAAATTGTCTATCACAGTCTATAACATATAACAGTGTACACATGTTATACACCATACATGTGATCAGCAGCATGGGGATATTTAGTAGTGGTTCGACCAGATCTATTTTTATTTCAAATATCTACCTCTCTCCAGTACTAGAGTTCTTATTTCCAAGAATGAGGAACCCTGCAGTCTTGATACTGTATGTAATGGTACCACAGGTAAAAATATATGTCTCAGTTTCTCATTTCTTTTATGAGGAGAGCGTGGGATTAAAATTTAAGCACAAGCAATATTGAAATTACTGCTTTACTGGAAGGTTTTTCTTGAAACCCACATATGGATAGTCGCGTCCTCAGATTAGTTTAAGTCCTTGTCTGTGCTTTCTACCCTCAAAGCCTCTTGGTTGTTTCAACCAGGTTGATGTTAAGATTCCATCTGGAAATGCAATAGTCTTTCAAAATAAAAATTACTCTGCTTTTATATGTGGGCAATATTTAAGACATAACAGCAATTTACAAAATGAGGTTTGGCTAATAGCCTAGAATAGAAATAAAAAGTATCTTTGAGTATTTAATTCCATGCTTTGATGTTATCACATTGCATCCTGTGTCCTAATCAAGTAATTTGAAAAGCCTGTCGAGTCTCGCTGCCAGTACACACCATGAATTCACAGGTATTTTCCCTCTTGTGACTTCATCATCCTAAACATGCTGAGGATTAGCTGTGCTCTGCTCTCCAGGGTCCGGCAGCCCCTGTGGAAAAGGCTAGCACGGATGTCACTCTTGGTATAATTCCTGCCTGTGGATCTTAGTTGAATGAGCATCTCTGTTAACTAGAATTAGTAACATAACCGTCTCCACCACTCTCTGTGGGTCATGTTCCTTCCAGACACTGAAAGCAGACAGAGGAAGGGGTGTGAATGCACACATGGGAAACTGGAAGTGGGCCCGGGAGGTATGGGGAAGGATGGAAACGGTGTGGGTCAGCATGCATGCTACTCAGAAACTGACCTGCTAAAATGAAGCCCCTTTGTACTACTTCAATATCATAAATAAAATTAAATCAAGAAAAGAAAATTGGATTTTCTTTGAGGTTTTCCCAATTGAATTAAAAATCGTCAAAGAGAGTAGAATTACAAAAGTTATTAAAAACTCAAATTAATGAAATTATTCGCACCTCCATCCCAATTCAATGCTGAAGTAGAATTCTGTTTGAATTTTTACTTTGGGGGCTACAGGACTTATATTATCAAAGTTCACCAGATGTTGATTAGCTTTCCAGTTCTTTTAATCCAACAGGAAGAGCATCACGTGACCTTGGAGCCGTTTCCCTGGTGACAGGCAACGTGGAGCACCCAGCTCAGACACAGTAAATATGGTCACAGGCAGCAGAAATCGTTTCCTGACTTCTTATTATTTACTTAGTACTTAAGTTTATGCTTACAGAAATGAGAACCAACTGTCGGTGTGCTGAAGTCATGGGTCTCTTACAGACTCTTTCTCACACCTTTCCTGCTGGCTCTCAGCACTGCAATAGCTCCCCTCCCCTCTCTCCTTTTACCCTGTCTTCTCTCCTCTCCTTTCCTCTCCCCTTCCCTACTCTTCCCTCTCCTCTTCCTTTTCCTCCCTTCTCCTCTCCTTCCCTATCTGCCTGTGTTTTCCTCTCCTTCCCTCTTTCCCCCTTTCCTCCTGTCTTCATACTGGAGCTTGAATTTAGGGCCTTATGCTCTTCTTAAGATTTTTTCTTTTTCATTTAAGGTTGAAGCTTTACCAGTTGAGCCATAGTTCTACTTCTTGTTGTGGGCTGATTAATTACAGGTAGGGTCTCAGGGATTCTTTTTCTGTCCTGGCTGGAAGTGTCTGAATAGCTGGGAATACAGGTGTGAGCCACAGGTGCCTGGCTTAGGATTCTTCTTTAATCTGAGTCATTAGGACTAATTTTTCCCCATAGGAAGATTTAAGTCACTTGCAGGCTATTTTTCTCCTTTTTCATGCTAATCTGAACTTGACAATCTTCATAAGTCACTTTCTGAAGACAAGTTACACATTTTAATTCACATTTCATTTCCTTCCACCGGTATCTTATCTAATTTGCAGGTACTAGCAAAGCTGATCTTCTATTTTTAAATGATCAATAAAGAGATACAGCTCAGTGTGTGAGTGGGGAAATGTTACACCCTAAACATGAGACCACACAAGAGGTGATGGAGGACTGTATCTCCTAGTAAACTGACTTTTCTCTCTCTGTTTTCCTTTCAGGACTCACAGGCTCTCACTTTGGTACGAATCTCAACAGAATGAGATGTGATCTGGAGTGGCTGACGCTTGTTTCTATACTTCATGTCTCTTTGCCCTGCACAGTCACAGCAAAACTGAGGGTGCTGCTGTGAGTGTGGAAGAATGGTCTGTATCCTATCCACAGGCAATGATGGCACAATGCAGTGTGTCCTCCTGTGTGCCGAGCATGCTCCACGTTGGGTGTGAACTGTCCTGGTCAAAGGGGTGTGTACACACATGCAGTGATATGTGCACAGTGTAGTGATGTATGCCCGCAGTGCAGTGATGTGTGCATGGTGCAGTGGTGTGTGCATGCGGTGCTGTTGTGTGTGCATGCGGTACAGCTGTGTGTGCACACAGTGCGGTGGTTATGTGCATGGTACAATGGTGTGTGCACACAGTGTGATGGTGTGTGCATGTAGTGTGGTTGTGTTCATGGTGTGGTGGTGTGCACGTGGTGCAGTGGTGTGTGCATGGTGTGGGGGTGTGTTCATGGTGCAGTGGTGCGTGTACACAGTGCAGTCGTGTGTGCATTGTGCGGCAGTGTGTATATGCGGAGAGGCAGTGTGTGCATGGTGCAGTGATGTACGCACAGCGTAGTGGTGTGTGCATGCAGTACAGGTGTGTGCATGTGATGTAGTGGTGTGCATGCAGTGTGGCGGTGTGTGCAGGTGAAGTCATAAAGGCTTACAGGGGCAGTACAGCACTCTCATGACCTGCAGATCACATAGCTTGGATACACTCTCATGTGAAGAAATGGTACAAAATCACACACTTGACGTGGTAAAACACACCTTGGTCACTTTGATCCCCGAGATGCAAGACTGGTCAATATATGTAAGTCAATAAATGCAACACGCAGCATTAGCAGAGCCAATGACAAGAATCACACGAGCATCTCAATAGATACAGAAAAAGCCTTCAAAAAATTCAGTGTCAGTTTATGATTAAAGCTCTGGAGAAGCTAGACTGGAAGGGACATTCCTCAACATAATAAAGGCTATGTACAAAAGACTTACAGCCAACATCATGCTAAATGCTGAAAAACTAAAACCATTTCCTCTAAAATCAACAAGACAAAGATGGCCACTCTCTCCCCTCCTTTTTGATGTAACATTGGAATTCAAAGTGAGAGCAACAAGGAAAGAGAAAGACATAAAAGAGATCCAGAGAGGGAAAAATAAAGTCAAACTTCCCCTACATTCAGATGACACAATCCTGTTCCCAAAGGCCCAAGGACTCCGCCCCCATGCTCTAGAAGGGATCAATAACTAGCAAAGAAGAATACAAAGTTAACTCACAAAAAATCAGTAATTTTTCTGTATACCAACAGTGTATACATTGTATACATACACAGACAGGGAAATCAGGAAAACGACTCTGCAATAGCCTAAAAAGAAGTATATAGGGGGCTGGGAAGGTAGCTCAGTGGTAGAGTGCTCGCCTTGCATGCAGGAGGCCCTGGGTTCGATTCCTCAGCACCACATAAGCAGAAAAAGCTGGAAATGGTGCTGTGGCTCAAGTGGTAGAGCGCTAGCCTTTATCTGAAGAGCTGAGGGACAGTGCCCAGGCCCAGAGTTCAAGCCCCAGGATGGGCAAAAAAAAAGATGTAGGAACAAACATAACCAAGGAAGCAAAAGACCTCTATAGAGAAAACTATTAAAAGAAAGAAACTGAAAAAAACATCAGAAACTGTAAAGACCTCCCTTGCTGATGGATTGGCAGAATTAATATCATGAAAATGGCCATACTGTCAAAAACAATCTGCAAATATAACACAGTCCCCATCGAAATCCCAACGGCCTTCTTCACTAGGATAGAGAAAAACATCCTGGTTGGGAGATCCTGTGCTAATCAAAGTTACAGTTCTTCATCTCCAACACCACTTGCGTCCTATCCCCAGAAGTCAGACTTCTGCGAAGCAGAATGGAAAAGCACCAGGCTTTTCCATTTACAAACGTCAACCTCAGATGCTCTTCTGCCATAGATTTCTATCTCGACCTCTCTTCAGTCACTCAAGCCCTGCACCCTCCCCGAGACTCGGGGTCCTGAGGCCTCTCCTTCCAGGGCCACGCTCCACCTGCTGTCTGCTTCTGTCAAACACAATTGGAACTTAGGGTCCGGGTGTGAGACAGCCAGAACGGCATGTTCACTGTGTTGTTCCTCCTGCACACTCATCCTGCCATTCCTACCACACTGGAGGCACACTGACGCGAGTCCTTAACAATCATAACCAGAAAGTAAGCTCGGTGGGTAAACTGAGCACCAGCTACCCCTGGCTTCCTGTATATTCTTCCTGCTTACTCCCTCCCTCCTTACTTCCCGAAAATAACTGTCATAAAAAGAAAGCTAAATGTTGACGACCTACATTCAGTAAGAAATCAGGTAAGAGCAAATAGAAAACACACACCACAGCTGAAGCCAGATATCTGGAGCAGAAGTGACATGGAAAGTAGGAGATACAATACCAATGGATAACACGAAAGCCTGAAAACCTGTTGTTGTTGTTTTTTAAAGCCCAGAAATAAATAGAGAAACTGAAGGAAAGACAGCATTTAAAGATTATTATGGAAAATGTTCTCCAAACTTAAAAAAAATTCTCTCAGCCATAAGACACATCAAAGATGAAAAACACTTCTAAATACATTTTGATAAAATTGTGAACAAAGAATAAAGAGCAAAGTCTTTAAAAGCTGTCAGAATGAAAAGAAACATTACTTACAAAGAAATAAGAATCTGACTTGTGAACAACCCAGGATATAAGAAGGGAACGGGAAACTATCTTCTATAGTCTAAAAGAAAATAACTTTGAAGTTAGAATTCTACACCATCCTAACTATTATCCAAGTGAGAAGCACAAATATATTTTTAGAACTGAAAGAAACTTTGAAGTTTATTACTTTATGATTCTCTCAGAAAAAGAATGCTAGACTATATAAAGCACTTAATAAGAGGAACTCTTGCAAGAAGGAATGACATAAGAAGTAAAGTATGTGACATCTAAATCAATGTTCATTTCATGTAATTTTCAAAACGTACCCATTTGGGATATAATTCAGATAGGATCTGTGTGGGTGACAGAGGAGAGGAAGGGGCCAGGCCACAGTCTCCTTCATTTGTGGTCATATTAGCAGTACTAATTGACTCAACATGAGAGGAGAGGACATGGGACACTTCTGTAAACAAGGTAAGGTAACCATAAAGTAAGAATAAATTATAGCTGTGTGAAGCAGTAGGAGGAAAACACAACTAATGAGGATCTAGTAAAGCATTTGAATAGACCACAAAAAGAAAAGCTGAGCTGGGTGCTGGTGGCTCGCACGTATAATCCTAGCTAGTAAGGAGGCTGAGATCTGAGGATTGTGATGTGAAGCCAGCCCAGGCAGGAAAGTCTCTGAGACTCCTATTTCCAATAAACTACTCAAAAAAAGCCAAAGTGGAACTGAGGCTCAAGTGGTAGAGTGTTAGCCTTGAGCAAAGAGAGGCTCGAAGACAGTGCTCAGGCCTGGCTGAAAAAAAAAAAAAAGCTAAGAAATATTAAAAGAAGAAATAATTTTAAATAATCAGAAATCACAATAAGGCCTGGGTGCTAATGGTTCATGCCTGTAATCCTAGGTACTCAGGCAGCTAAACCCTAAGAATCTAGGTTCAGAGCCAGCCCAGGCAATCAAATCCAAGCATATCTTACCTTTATCTAACCAACAAAAAGATGAAAACAGAGCTGTGGTTCAGGTGGCAGAGTGCTAGCCTTAGTGAAAAAGCCTAGTAAGAGCTCCAGACCCTTATTTTTAAGCCCTGGTACTAGCATAGACAACAAAAAAAGAAATCACAATAAATATAAATGATTTAAATTCACTGGTTGAAAGTCAAAAATGTTCATACTAGATTTAGAAATCTCACTTCTGTAACATATTTTGAGATATTCCTCAAGCCTAGTGACAGAGGAAGATGGAGAACAAAAAAGAAGCTATATTAAGCTCCTTCTAATATGCAAAATCAGACATCACACTATTAATACTGGAAAAACCATTAAGACAGAGGAAGAGGAACTGTTCATACTGAGAAAGAGAGCAGACCATAAAGCATCAGAAATAAGATAGCTCTGTGAAGCCAAAATGATCTTTTACAGTATAAGGGATCACTGAGAAAACTAGAAGGATATACTTTCAAATTAGGGTTTTCACAAAGAATGCAGGATATAATTGTGTGTGTGTGTGTGTGTGTGTGTGTGTGTGTGTGTGTGTGTCTGTGCCGGTACTGGGGCTTGAACTCAGGGCCAGAGCTCTGTCCCTTAGCTTTTTCACTCAGGCTAGTGCTCTACCACTTGAGCCCTAACACCACTTCCAGCTTTGTTGTGGTTAACTGGAGCTAAGAGGTTCATGGACTTTCCTGCCCAGGCTGGCTCCAAATTGTGATCCTCAGATCTCAGTCTCCTGAGTGGCTGGGATTACAGGAGTGAACCACCAGCACCCAGCAGGGTACAACTTTCAGCCACAGACACAATGTAAGAAAAAATAATGATATGGTCAATGGTAGCAATGAGCCCTCGGAATCCTTTGCCCCCTTCTCCATTCCACCACGGCTTTTCATCCTCTCCTGCCAGATGGCCCAGCCTCTCTATCAAGGGGAGGGGGTGCACGGTTACTGCCTTTACTTTCCCATGCCCCCCCATTGGAAGGCCTCTCTGATCCCCCCCACTACCCTCACTACCAAAGAGGTCCTTCCCCTCCCACTGTCACAGAGGCGGAGGCCTGGAGGCAGAGGTCAGGAGGCCAGGCCCCGCTCTCGCTCTGTGGGTCACACATTGTGCCTCTCTAAAAAGGCCTTGAAACCCCTGAGTCTGAAACTCGTGGGTGATCGGAGCTCTGACCTTCGGGTTAAACAACCTGAACCTGATGTGGAGTATCAATTCTTTGTGTTTCAGGGAGTGCTTTTAATTGTTACATCATGAAATATTAAAGAAAGCTTAGGAAATTTTACAATATGCTTTTTATCATCAATAGTTACTATTACAAAATATGACATACTTTGGTAAATGAACATATCTACGTAACCATAATTGACTCAAAATTTAGAGGACTACTATCCTCCCAATCAGGATCCAGGCTCCCAAGTTGCCAAAGAATAGTATCAGTCCGTGTGTGTGTGTGTGTGTGTGTGTGTGTGTGTGTGTGTGTGTGTGTGTGCGCGCGCGCATGTATGTGAGTGCATGCATATGTGTGTGTGTATGTGCATGTGTGTGAGTGCATGCATGTGCGTGTGCATGTGCATGTGTGTGTGTGCTGGCATTGAGGCTTGACTCAGGGCCTTGAGCTCCTGTGCAAGGGATCCGTCATTTGAACCACATCCCCAGCCTTTTTCTCTGGTTTACTTTTCAGGTAGGAGTTCACACTTTTTGCCCATGGCTGGCCTTGAATCACAATTCTCCTGATTCTGCCCCTAATCAGCTGGGATTATAGGAATGTTAGCTGTTAGGCCATACCTGGACCTATGTTAATTTTATAGTTTTCATTGTTTCAACTTTTAAAAGAGATGCTTTCCTCCCTATCTAATGTTGCTTGCCCATGCTTCTTTTCTTCCTCCTTCTCTCCCTTCCTGCCCTCCTTCCATTTGAGATAATGTCTTTCTGTACAGTCCTGGGTAGCTTTAAACTTTATCTTCCCAACTGCTGGGATTACAGGCATACACTGCACACTAGTCTTGCTTTAAATATCTTACAAGATTGCAGTAGTCCATTTTACAACATTTTTTCCCAAACCTTAATGATTCCTTAATTCTCCTTTTGAAAACTATTTTAGTTTACAGTGATGAGATTCCTAGAGTGTGAAATGTAATTAGTTACTACGTTTTTTGGTAGGTTTTCAAGAATTCAATTTTTTTAAAGAGTATAATGTTTACTTTATTCTTAACAGTGAAATGAAAGAAAATGTCTACATTTTTCAAAAGGCAGTATATATTATATGCCTGTTTTAAAAGTATTTAAAAAATCAAAAGGAGAGATACACAAAATGTGCATGAAATATAGAATGCTGATAAGCTAGCTTTTGTTAAAAACATGAAATATACCATTTTAGGAGAATATTCAGAATCACCAAAAATCATCAACAGCTGTGTACTTTCATTGCAGAATATACTGGCAAATTAAGATTTGCAGTTCTAACAACATTTTTAGCAGCATTAGACAAGTTAGAATAAGTTTGTATTTATATAAAGCAGTTGTTCTTTAAGTTAGAGAAATTGATGGATTCACTTATTGATCTGTCAATAACAAATAAATTAGAAAGACATCTATTTTGCTATTCGCATGGAATAAAGCATGTAGAAGACAGCAACAATGGAATTCTGGACATGCTGGAAATGCTATTGCATCTCAGCCTGGAAAGCAATCTGCCTGATCACCAGAAGTAAGTTCAGACGCAGGTCTAAGAAGCGTCTCATAATCAGAGTATTTATATGATTCGGAACATAATAGCTCCCACAGGAATAAAAAAAATTATTGTGAGGATAAAATAAGATAAGGAATAAAAGGAACTCTGAAGGAGGTTACTATATAATTTCTTGCTTCGTGTTCAATAAGCAATAGTTGTTAATAATACGCTCACATGTGGAGCTTAGTCAGATGCACAGACTGAATTTTGATCTGATAAAACAAGCATATCTGAAGGCTCCCACTGCCTGTTAAAAGATGATGAGAAAATGAATTTATCAAGCACCTAGTCAGACCTAAACCTTCATTACCCATCATTATCGAAGCAAAAACCGTTTACAGAGGAGAGAACACTTAACCAAATGAGGAACGGCACTGTCTCCCTGTGATGGTGAGGCTGTTTGTGCCTGACAGCTCTGACTTCGCTAAAGTTGAGTTACCTGTAGTTACAGCACTTCTTCTTAAAGGATACAAAATTTACAAAGTACGCATTATGAATCCTATTGCCGAGTTGTAAGGGAGACAGAGAGTTGCATCCTTCCTGACCCGAGGGCTATGCAGACACGAAACGTCGAGTTCCCTGACAGAGCGCCACTGTGCGCCAGGAGGCTCCCAGGACCTCTGGTGCCTCGTCCCCTCCACTCCCGGCACTGTCATTGCTGTGATACACACATGCTGGCAGCAGTGCTATATGAGAATTAGTGACCCATACATCTGGTGGACCCAGATGCCTGGCCTGCGGACACTGCCTGTGGGAGTGAACAGGAATCTTGACCACACACTGTGGACATTGCCTGTGGAGCAGACGGGAATCCTGCCTGACCACACACTGTGAACACTGCCTGTGGAACAGACGGGAATCCTGACCACGCACCGTGAACACTGCCTGTGGAACAGACGGGAATCCTGACCACGCACCGTGGACACTGCCTGTGGAGCAGACGGGAATCCTGCCTGACCACACACTGTGAACACTGCCTGTGGAGCAGACGGGAATCCTGCCTGACCACACACTGTGAACACTGCCTGTGGAACAGACAGGAATCCTGACCACACACCATGGACACTGCCTGTGGAGCAGACAGGAATCCTGACCACGCATCGTGAACACTGCCTGTGGAGCAGACAGGAATCCTGACCACACACCGTGGACACTGCCTGTGGAGCAGACGGGAATCCTGACCACACACCGTGGACACTGCCTGTGGAGCAGACGGGAATCCTGCCTGACCACGCACCATGGACACTGCCTGTGGAGCAGACGGGAATCCTGACCACGCACCATGGACACTGCCTGTGGAGCAGACGGGAATCCTGACCACGCACTGTGGACACTGCCTGTGGAGCAGACGGGAATCCTGCCTGTCCACGCACCGTGGACACTGCCTGTGGAACAGACGGGAATCCTGACCACGCACTGTGAACACTGCCTGTGGAACAGACGGGAATCCTGACCACACACCATGGACACTGCCTGTGGAGCAGACGGGAATCCTGCCTGTCCACGCACCGTGGACACTGCCTGTGGAGCAGACAGGAATCCTGACCACGCATCGTGAACACTGCCTGTGGAGCAAACAGGAATCCTGACCACGCACCGTGGACACTGCCTGTGGAGCAGACGGGAATCCTGACCACGCACCGTGGACACTGCCTGTGGAGCAGACAGGAATCCTGACCACGCATCGTGGACACTGCCTGTGGAGCAGACGGGAATCCTGACCACGCACTGTGGACACTGCCTGTGGAGCAGACGGGAATCCTGACCACGCACCATGGACACTGCCTGTGGAGCAGACAGGAATCCTGACCACGCACCGTGGACACTGCCTGTGGAGCAGATGGGAATCCTGACCACGCACCGTGGACACTGCCTGTGGAGCAGACGGGAATCCTGCCTAACCACGCACCGTGGACACTGCCTGTGGAACAGACGGGAATCCTGACCACGCATCGTGGACACTGCCTGTGGAGCAGACAGGAATCCTGACCACACACTGTGAACACTGCCTGTGGAGCAGATGGGAATCCTGACCACGCACCGTGGACACTGCCTGTGGAGCAGACAGGAATCCTGACCACGCACCGTGGACACTACCTGTGGAGCAGACAGGAATCCTGACCACACACTGTGAACACTGCCTGTGGAGCAGATGGGAATCCTGACCACTCACCGTGGACACTGCCTGTGGAGCAGACAGGAATCCTGACCACGCAACGTGGACACTGCCTGTGGAGCAGACAGGAATCCTGACTACGCACCATGGACACTGCCTGTGGAGCAGATGGGAATCCTGACCACGCACCGTGGACACTGCCTGTGGGAGCAGACGGGAATGCTGCCTGACCACGCACCGTGGACACTGCCTGTGGAGCAGACAGGAATCCTGACCACGCACTGTGGACACTGCCTGTGGAGCAGACAGGAATCCTGACCACGCACCGTGGACACTGCCTGTGGGAGCAGACAGGAATCCTGGCTGGCTAAAGAGCCTGAAGTGGAGCTTTGGCTCAAGTGAAAAGAGCACCAACCTTGACCAGAAAAGCTGAGGGACATGACGTAGGCCCTGAGTTCAAGCCCCAGTTCCAGCACACACATGCGTGCGCGTGTGAGTGCACACACACACACACACACACACACACACACACACACACACGTCAGCTCTGTAGAGTCAATTCATGCTTTTTTCTAGGAAGAAGTGAAAAAAGTCAATCTACTGGCTGGGAGTGGGAGAGAGACCAGCACTACACCCATTACTCTGAAGTCAGGTGCCAGCACTTGTTATCTTTGGAATCAACAATTATCTGTGAAAGCTCAGAGCCCTTCTAGGCTTGGTTCTCAGCTTCTCGGCATGGGGGGCTGATGGTGATGGTCAAATGCTGACAAAAACACAAGCAGTTTCCAGGCCCATTGCTTTGATAAGCAATGTCTATAAGTGCCTTTTTAGAAGACAGGCATTGACTGCAAAAGAAGAGTTCAGCTGAGAAAATGCTAGGTGGTCTTTTCCTTTAAGAGGTTGTGTTGAGAAATTCAGGGTCAAAGATGTACTGAGTACCCACCATAAAAAACAGAAAAGATTCTTATTTCTAAAGTCATAAATGTTTTATGTAAAAACATAAAAATATAGTTATATAAGTATGAAGACGTCCACAAGCAGTTATGACATGTGAATATGTTTAGAAAGAATTATCAGATGATTAGAGACAAGAAGGCAGGGACACTTTTTTTGTCGGTCATGGGGCTTAAACTCTGGGCCTGGGTGCTGTCCCTGCCCTCTTAAGCCCAAGGTGAGTGCTCTACCACTTGAGCTACAGTTTTCTAATTGAGCTTCCAGTTTTTCTAGTCATTTATTGGAGATAAGAATCTCACGGACTTTCCTGACTGGGCTGGCTTTGAACCGTGACTCTCAGATCTCAGCCTCCTGAATAGCTGGGATTACAGGTGTGAGCCACCAGCAGCTGGCTGGGACAGTTCTATTCTGAATTTACACAGGTGGCTTTTTGTATAACAGATTATTAAAATGATGTTGTTTCTTTCTGTTGGTACAGACTATGGCAAAACCTTAGTTCAACAACTCACTCCTAAATCCAGGTTTTAAATGGAAATAGCAAAAGGTTGATTGAAAGAAGGCACCAAAGATCATTTCACTTTGTTTTCAGAACGTAAGGAATTATTGGTATGCCACACAATGATCTCTAACTTTAACTTTGTCTGGAAATGGTAAGAAGTGGCTCAGTGTTATGGCTCATACCTGTAGTCCCAGCTTCTTAGGAGGCTAAGGCCTGTGCACCACAGTCCAAAGCCAGCCCAGCCAGACACATCTGAAAGACCAGCAAAAGTCAGAACTGGAAGCCTAGCTCAAGTGGTACCATACCAGGTTTGGGTGGAAAAGAAAAACAAGCAAGGCCCTTACAGTACTGTCCCCCATCTAAACAAGCAAGGCACTGAGTTCAAGTTACAGTACTGCTCCCCCGCCCCCCAAAAACAAGCAAGGTACTGAGTTCTAGCTATGATACTTGCCCACCCCCACAAAAAACCAAGCAAGGCCCTGAGATCAATAGTTCTGGCCCCCAAAACTAGGAAGGAAAGAAGGGAGGGAGGAAAAGAGGGAGGGAGGGAGGAAAAATGGTGAGAACTAGATCACAAAAGTTCTGACTAAATGAAAGCTTTATTATTAGCTTATTATTCAGCTTCAATAGGTCCTATTATGCTTATGAAAACACCATTTCTTCTTAAAATATTTTAAATTTTTATTTGACCAGATTAAAAAAAATGTGTCAACAAGAGGAGAGAGAAGCAAAGACCATTAAGTCCAAAATAGATCTTACAAAATATTGTTAAGCACAGTCTCCTATTCTTCTATCACAACTCTAATTACACAGCGTGGAGTCACGGGGATAAGCTGAGACGCTGAGATACTCGCTTCTGCTTTTACCCATGAGCATAAAAGTCACAGAGACGGGGCGGGGCGGGGGGGGGGGAGGTGCTGTGTGCTCAGGCTGAGGGGTGGAGGTGGAGAAGCAGGGACAGGACAGGGACAGGGACAGGATAGGGAAAGGACAGGACAGGGACATGACAGGGACAGGAGGCCCTGCACTCCGGCGGCAGTTTCAGTCTCCTGGGCCCAGGAGGTGAGAGCTGCTCTCACCCTCCACCCCTGCCCGCTCCACCCCTGCCCCCTGCAGTGCTTCTCCACACCTCTCTGCTCATGCTGGCCACACTGATATTGGAGGAGGAGTGAGAGAAGGAGCATCTAGTCCTGCACTACAGAAGGTATCCAGTCCTCTCCATTGCACTAATGCTACGTAATCATCTCTAAGCACCTGCTTATCTTCTTATTCAGTTCAGCTGGAACCCACCGAGTGTGCGTTTCTAAGAGAAATCAGATTATAATTCACACCCAGTTCTCAATTATAGTCGCGATACATGAAATAGCCCCTTCTAGGCTTCTGGGGTCTGGTTAATGCTTGGTTGCAACAATAATGGTTGCAGCTCAGAATAACACAACACCTCTCTCTCCTCCTGTGAATACACAATTACCTTGCTTGTACCATCCATCCCATTTTCTCTTGGAAATGCCTGTTTCTGTTCTGATTTCATTGATTATTGCTTCTAAGGGGAAAGAATTTGTTTCTCTCTTTTGTGTCCAGTGGCACATGGGCTTTATCCAGAAATACTTGATGAATGAAGAGACAATAAAACTCTGCCTCCAGCTGCCAAGATGTGAGCAGCGCCGTCCAGCGTGCGTCTGGTCACCTGATGGCCAGCGTAGTGGACACCTGCACGCCCACAGACACCTGCATGCCCACAGAGAGCCTTGCCCTCTGGGGCAGTGCATCTCGGTGTGTTGTCACATACCAGGTGATGCCTGCTCTCAGGACTTGTGCGGAGGGTTTGGGAAATACTCTCTTTTCTTCTCGCTTCAGGCTTTCCAATGACACCCTGGTCCTCCAGCTTCATAAAGCCGTTGGAAGGGGTGAGAAGGCTGCAGTCTCATGCTGTGGCCTTGGGCCTCATGGCAGAGAGTGGGCAGGGCTCGGTCACCATTGGAAGGACTCAGCACATGCATCTGGCGCCTCTTGGGGCTCTCCTGTGGAGTCTGCAGCTGGGATTACGAAAGGCCCCAGGCCTTGATGGGGCTGCTGCTGACCTCTGCTTTCAGCTCCACAGCAAAGCCCTTGCACCGCGCAGCTCCCACGGCCAGCGAGGCCGTGTTCCTCCCCCGCCCAAGCGTGAGAAGACCGGCGTCTCCTGACAGTCAGAGGACCGGGACACGGGCAAGCTCTGATGCTACTTTGTTGGTTTCCTTATTAATATCTTTCCCCATGATTTTCATCTGTAGGTAGTTGTATAAAGGGGTTTTAATTCAACACGTCTGACGAGGGCCTAATATTGAGACTCTGTAAGTTGCTCAAGAAACTAAATGACCCCCAAATCAGTGACCTAATTAATAAATGGGCAAAGGAGCTAAAAGGAGACTTTTCAGAAGAAGAAGCAAGAATGGCCAATAAACACACGAGGAAAAGCACAACACTCCTGGCCATAAAGAAAATGCACTGAGACCCCACCTGACCCCAGCACCACAGGACATCACTGAGAACATGGTGGGCCCCACCCCAGCATGGCCGGCCATCACTGAGAACATGGTGGACACCAGCATGACAGGACATCACTGAGAACACGGCGGACACCAGCATGACAGGACATCACTGAGAACACGCAGGCACCACTCATAGCTCTTTATGAAGCCATTTGTCACATGGTTTAGAAGTGAGTCAATCTCAATTCCACTGGGAGATCTGCGGAGCCGGGAGGCTCACAAGGAGGTGGCCTACAGCTCCACCCACGAAGTGCCCTGTCTCATTCCAGTGGAAACATTTCACAGAGAAAGCATGTTAAGCAAGGGGCAGAGCTCCAGTGGCTCAGAGTGGCCATCTGTTTGGGGGGAGCCGAGGGAGGGCACGCGTCTTGCCCCGGCATCCGAGGATGCAGTCATCGCCTCCCGTACTAGCATGTGACCTGAGCTGCAAGGTGGGCTTTCATCTTTTGGCCTGTGTGGGGCTCTAATTACTTCTAAGGAAGGCATAAATTCATGTGAACACATGAAAGACATTGCTATGTCCCCAAATGTATTTGGGAGACGGCAAGTCATTGGATAAAGTAAGAGAGTAAAAAAAAAAAAAAAAAATCAAGAGGTCCAAACACCACTTAGTCTTCTTTGTCATCTGATGTCAAGATCACTGACACACCAGGCATTGACCCTGGGTAACTTTCCTGCCTGTTATTTGTGTGAAACTTGCGTGTGATTCTGTCTGCTATGCTTATTACAGCTACTAACTAATAACAGCCTCTCTCCCTCTGGGTATCCATGTACTTACTCAGTAAGGACATTATAACAAAATGTCTGCATGTAATAGGAGATGCAATTAGCACAGTGTATTTATTTTGCTTAAATATCTGCAGTAAGGCAATATACATTTTGGAACATTTGTAACATTTTTCAAGTGTTAATATGAATTTATGCCTTAGGAAGAGTTAAGAGTCCCACGCATGTCTAAAAATTGAGTGTCTTTAAGCTTGAGTCATTTTCCATCATAAGAGATGAAAACAAACAAACACATTGTCCAGACAGGCACGGGTGGCTCATACCTGTCATCCTTGCTATTCAAGAGGTTGAAATCTGAGGACTGAGGTTCAAATCCAGCTGAGGCAGAAGAGTCTGTGAGACTCTTATCTCCAACCAGAAAGCTGGAAGTAGAGCGATGGCTCAAATGGTAAAGTACCAGCCTCGAGCGAAATAGCCAAAGCGGAGCATGAGTTTCTCAGTTCAAGTTCAGTACCAGTGCTCGTGCAACCCTACACCCACATTATCTGAGAATTTTGCCATGTAAAGCGAGTAGCTGGGTTCCTACTTGAGCTCTTCCAAAGACAGCTGGAACAGACGATGTATCATCCCACAAACCCAAACACGAGGCCACACGTCCAACCAACAGGGAGAGTCTCAGAGGGACCCCAACATGTCCCGAGACTTCCAGGCTCCTGGATGCATGCTCTGTAGTGTCAGTGCACACTCATGGATTCACTCTGTGTGTCAGTGCACACTCACAGATGCATGCTGTGTGTCAGTGCACACTCATGGATGCACGCTGTGTCTCCACACTCATGGATGTATGCTATGTCAGTGCACACTCATGGATGTACAATCTGTCAGTGGAGACTCATGGATGCATGCTCTGTAGTGTCAGTGCACACTCATGGATTCACTCTGTGTGTCAGTGCACACTCACGGATGCACGCTGTGTGTCTACACACTCATGGATGCACGCTGTGTCAGTGCACACTCATGGATGTATGCTGCATTGAATGATAAAGCTATGTCAACACTGGGAAAGAATAAAGAGCTGGGGCAGCAATCACGTCTTCATGGCATTGTGGCTGATTATATGGCTTTCCAAGTTATTGACTTTTCTTTGAGTTCATTAAGAATGGTCCACACTGCAGGGGCTGGAGTCCCATGCCTGAAACTAACTATGAAGCCTATCCTTCTCAGGAGGCTGATTGGAGGATGCTGAGACCCTCATCTCATCTTACCCACAGGAAAGCTGAAAGTAGAGCTGTAGTTGGAGGGACAGAGTGCCAGCCTTGGGCCAAAAAATGCACTGGACAGTGCTCACACCATGAGTTCAAGCCCTAGGACTGGGGCACATGTGTGTGCACACACACATGCATGGTCCTCCCCCTCCAGAGTAGAAGCAGACCACTGTCATCAGTGGCTCCTGTGGGCTGGGGGGTCTGAGACGCATGCTTGCCCGAGGGCGGGGACTCCTCCAGTGCAGGAATTTGCCGTCTCCCCTGCCCTGGCTGAGGGGGTTCGGAGGTGTGTTTCTGGGCAGCACACTTTCCTCAGCTGCTGCGGCCCTCAGTCCACCCTCCTTTTCGTCCCTAGCCATCAGGTGTGAGGTGAGTGAAGGCGTGTTCTCTACCTGCTCTTTGTGCACCATCAGGAGAAGGCACTCACTCTGGACTCCCTGGGTGCTGGCCTCCCACAGGCAGGCCCTGCTCCCCCACCCAGCCCAGCCACTACAGGGCTGGCCTAGCTTGTTCTAGAAATCCCAGGTGAAAATACAGGGGAAGCCTGTGGTGACGGATCATGCGCTACTCCGTTGCGCTCCCTCCTGTGCTGCCTCTGAGTGCCGATCCTAGGTCCACTGCCCCGGCTGAGTCACGCGAGGCTGAGTCACATGGAGGCACGGAAGGGGATTCCTGTCCCCTTCTCCCTGCTGTGGCTGTGCGTCCGGGTCCTGGGTCACTGTGGGCTGCTGGGTACCATCAACAGCAGACATGGCCACGGGAGAGCCAGAACTGCTCCAGACACACCCCCAGCCCCTCCATACCAACACCAGCCATGGGGAAGCAGACCAAGGCGACACAGGACATAAAAAATGTAAAATTCAAGTTTTATCACTGAGGATTTTTCTCTTCTTCTGAGGTAGCAAAGGCTGGATAGTCAGCGAATGTCACTTCCTGTGCCTTCCAGGAAACATACAAACCCAACCAAGGGGTTGAATGGTTACATAAGCCAGGCAGGCAGTCTCTCCTCCAGCGTTACCAAGAGACCAAATGCAACTCTCTCCAGCCCCAGCGCTCGGGCTCCTGGCGTTATATAAGCGCCATATGTGGAGGTCTTATTTTAAGAGCAGGCAGCGCCTGCCCTGTCAGAACGACACGTGAGGAGGAGCTGGGCGGGCCGAGTGGGGAACCCGGGCCCGGCCGCCAGCCCTGCCTCTAAACGAGCTAAAAGGTGCCTGGCTGAATCACGGCCCCTCTGCCTGGTGTGCTGGAATACTTCACTTCTGTTCATCTCCATCTGGTCCTATTTACCTTGGAACTCCAAATGTGAATTTAGGTTCAGCTAAATATGCAATGCCTTCAGAAAATGACATGCAAACGTGCGTATGTGAGTACGAAACAGTTCTCCCTCGGAATCAGTCTTTACCATCGGAACCCGTTCTCTGTAGCTCAGATGAACGCCACCTGCAATGCTCGAGAATATGACCATAATCTTGGGGCTTATTTAAGGGATATTAAGCAGGCTACCTAAGTCAGGGGATAGTTATGAACATAAAAATGTCTCTAGATGTTTCAAAAAGAGGGAAGTTAATATAAGGACTTCGTTAATGGGGAGAGACAAGTTGAGAAGATCAACAAGACATTAATGGAACCAGAGGGCAGAAATAGGGAGATGCTGCACAAAATGGGCATGACTGCCAAACCTGAGTGAGGCAAGACCTCATCTGAAGACTGCACTCTGCCCAAAGCACACTCAGTGCTTTGAAGCTGGAATGGAGCCAAGAGAGAACAGGAAGAATGGGTACTGAACTCGAGGCCCAAGCATCTGAACTTTGAGTGGATGTCAGGGGGTTCGCCTTGGCCAGGGCAGACATGGGGTGGCCTGGGGTATAGAATACTCTTGGTGTGGATCACTAGGTCAGAGCAGACATGGTTAGCATCCCAACCACAGATTTCATGACTGGTGGGGAGGAGCACTGGAAGCTAGGTGGAGGAGCCAGTCCTGTAGGACCCACCCCTTCCTGCTGAGCTGAGAGCCGTGAGGGTGGATTTGTGGATTCCCAAGGAAATAACTTAAAAAATAACATCCTTGTGAGGGTGTATTTGTCAAAGCAGAAGACACAATGGAGACTCCTTCTGCTGTGTGCATTTTGTTGACAACTTGTTGATACTGAGCATGGATGGTGAGCTCCCTTCATCTCCTCGGCCTCGGACCCACTCAGGCCGAGGGCCAGGCTGAACCGCAGGTGTGAACCGCAGCAGGGAAAGGGAGGCCAAAGGAGCCAGGGCTGCAGGGAGGAAACGGAGCCAGATGCCCCGACTCCCATCCTCCCTCCCAGTCCCCAGCACATTCCACTGCTAGAGCCACAGTTGCCAAGCAACAAGCGTGGTTTGCTGGGATGGAGAGGAGGCAGCAGAGGATGGGCAGGGAACACGCGAGCACACACAGATAAAACCAATAAATAAACTGATGCATTCTACCCAGGGCTGCGCAATTCGACTCTGAGGGAACTAAGCAGCAACGAAACAAATACTGCAATTAGAAAACGGACAAAAGACCAGAACAGACGTTTCTCAAAAGAAGAATACAAATGGCCCACAAACACAGGAAAAAATTCTCAATCTCACTAGCAATTAGGGAAGTGCAAGCACAACAGGAGCGCCCACCTTGTCCTTCTGAGAATAATTGTTATCAACGTTGTTGGAGAAAAATTTTTAAAAGAGAACAGATATGGACAAAAGAAGCTGTGTACAACATGAAGGAGAGTGTAGGAATATGCAGCGTTTATGCAAAGTGGTGCAGAT
The DNA here is from genome assembly GCF_019054845.1 of Dipodomys spectabilis. Taxonomy (NCBI): domain Eukaryota; kingdom Metazoa; phylum Chordata; class Mammalia; order Rodentia; family Heteromyidae; genus Dipodomys; species Dipodomys spectabilis. Next base: position 1,610,637 of record NW_024871134.1, read on the forward strand.
TCCTCAATAAGTTAAACACAGAGCTACCACACAGGACAGGCAGTGCCAGGGGCAGGTAGAGCACACAGGACGGGCAGTGCCAGGGATGGTAGAGCACACAGGACGGGCAGTGCCAGGGATGGTAGAGCACACAGGATGGGCAGTGTCAGGGATGGTAGGGCACACAGGACGGGCAGTGTCAGGGATGGTAGAGCACACAGGACGGGCAGTGTCAGGGATGGTAGAGCACACAGGACGGGCAGTGTCAGGGATGGTAGAGCACACAGGATGGGCAGTGTCAGGGCAATGTCAGGGATGGTAGGGCACACAGGACAGGCAGTGCCAGGGATGGTAGAGCACACAGGACGGGCAGTGTCAGGGATGGTAGAGCACACAGGACGGGCAGTGTCAGGGATGGTAGAGCACACAGGACGGGCAGTGTCAGGGATGGTAGAGCACACAGGACGGGCAGTGTCAGGGATGGTAGAGCACACAGGATGGGCAATGTCAGGATGGTAGAGCACACAGGATGGGCAGTGTCAGGGATGGTAGAGCACACAGGACGGGCAGTGCCAGGGGTGGGAACTGCACCACAGGAAACTGAAGCACTGTATCAGAGAACCCGTCCCTGGCAGCTCAGAAGCCAAGGCCCGTGTCTAGACTGCTCGAACCTGTCCTCCACCAAGGACACTCCTCATCTCATCTCCAGAGCCAGGTCTTAGGCCAGGAGGCCACCAGTAGAGGTACTGAGGCCTCTACCTGGGATAGTAAACTTGTTATACCAGGGGTGTGTGTACCTCCCCCCCACCCCCCACCCCCCACTGTCATTCTCACTCCCTCTGTGCTCTTTTGTTGTTTGGCTCTTGCTCTCCATTCCTCTCCATGGGCTCACACAGCAGATGTTGGCACTGGGCTTTGGACTCCCGACGATTCATGATAAACCCATGATAAACCCAATGACTACTTCTCAAGTGAATTCTATGTGACCTAAGACATCCATGCGTGAGCAGATGAGGCACAGATGACAGGCAGTGATGGTAACGTGGACCAAAGCCTGCCATGCATGAGAGCAACGGCCCGAGGCTGCCGTGCTTCCCACAAAAACTAACCCCAAAACAGTGAGATGACGACAAGCCTTCAGAAACTCAGTTCCAACTTACAAATACAGGCTCACACCTATCATCCTAACTACTTGAGACCTGGTTCACATCCAGCCTGAGCAAGAAGGTTTGTGAGACCCTTATCTCCAATAAACCATCAAAAAGCTGGAAGTGGAATTGTGGCTCACATGGTTGAATGGCCAGCTCTGAATGTGAAAGCCAGGGACAGAGGTCAGGCCCTGACTTCAAGCCTCAGGATTGTCTCGCACGCATGTGGGCACACACACAGTATAGAATCAGATTCTGTGTCAAGCTGTACCAGAATAACCTGACTTGAACCGCTCAAGGGCAGGCCCACCCGTCCACCCTGTGCTTCCCTCTGCATGGCCGGCATGGACTCTTCCAGCCACCCCGCAGCAGCCGCTCGGCAGTTCTGGTTTTCTCCTGTGATTAACCTTGAAGTGTGGTTTGTGTGCTCTGGCTCCTGTATTTCAATGGCCGCTAATGCCTTGATTTGCTCTCAGGAAAGGCGCTGTGATCCGTGGTAGACTGTAAAGGAAGGGTGACACAATCCTTCCTCAGCCTTCCTTCCCTTTGGATGAAGCTCAGCTTGAACGGCAAGTTGACTGCCAGGCCTACCTGTGGTAGGTGGCCGGGGGGAGAGGAAGGCAGTGCGCCATGGCCAGCAGGCCAGGCCACCAGGATGGAAACCAGTGCTAGCAGTTTGGGGTGGAGGCCCCTGGACCTCAAGGAAGATGGGCCTCTGGGATTGCTGCGCTGACGCCGCCTCTGAGCCCCAAGGCCGCCCTGCACTGGGGCCTTGGGGGCCTTGGCAGTGGATGCATCAAGGCTAGGGCCTTGGCGGTGGAAGCATCAAGGCCAGGCCCCGCCAGGCCCCAGCCTGGAGAGACAGCTGGGTGCGGTGTGCTGCAGAGCTGGGGGCGCGTCTGTGGGGACTGGAAAGCACTGTTTCCAGGCACGCCCAGTGCCAGGTGTGGATGAGGCACAGAAGAGGGCACTGACCAGCATGTCCGAGAAGAGCACAGTGCTGGGACAGAGGCCTGGGCAGAGCCATGGAGCGGATAAGATCTGTTCTTTGTGAACAGCAGGTGGAGGTGCCAGCGAAAACTAGCTCTTTCCTCACTCTCCTGTTTCTGCAGCTGTGTCTCCCTCACTCATTTGTCACGGTCTTTCTTGCTGTGTCTCTCTGTCTCTGTCTTTCTCTCACCTTGGAGTTATACTAATTGATCTAAAGGCTAAGGTAGGGCCTTGGGGTTTTTGACAGCCCAGGACATGGACTCCATTTTGTACCATGCCATCTCCTCCTTTGGGATCGGTTTATAGCCCACACATTGGACAGATGTGGTGACAGAAAGCTGGGCTCTCTGTGGAGATGACCACTGACAAGCCACAAAGTAGGGGCCTCATCTCATATCTCCCTCCATCCCTCCCCCCTCTTTCTATCCTTTTTTCTTCCCTTCTTCCTTACTTCATCCCTCCTTCCTTCTTCCCACTGTCCCTCCCTCCTCCCTTTCCTCCTCCTTTCTTTCTTCATTTCCTTCCTCCTTCCTTCCTCCTTCCCACCCTTCCTTGTTATGCTGGCACTGGAACTTAAAACTCAGGTCCTTGTATTCTAATTTTGAACTCAGGTCCTTGTATTCTAACTCTTTTGTTCAAGGCCAAGGTTCTACCATTTGAGCCACACTTCCACTTCTAGCTTTTGATGGTTATATGGAATGAGAGTCTCACAGAGTTTCCTGCTTGGGCTGGTTCTGAACCGCAATCCTCAGATCTTAGCCTTCTGGTGGCTAGAATTGTAGGTATGCTCCTGGCTCCTGTTCTGTTTCCTTATGATAAGCCACTCCCAAACCCAGATCAGACTCATCCACAGTGACTTAACATAGTGATGCAACAGTGACTTCAAAACACTGTATTTTATGGACACAATATCCTGAAGAATATGTGTGTATAATAAACACACATGGATTACTAGAACATTTTTAAATGCAGACCTTGTGTTTCATAAAGCCCCAGCACACTGTGTCCGGCTGGCCTGGTGGGTCTGTGGATGCAGTGCGAGCTCTCCTTGGCTCCAGCATCAGGACGTGGGGGTGTTTGTGGGATTTCGGGGTGTCTGTGGACTCGCAGCCTCGTCTCCCCACACCTGGGATGTCTGGCACGCACAATCTCAGGAGACAGTTGAAAAGGGAGCACCCCCCCCGCCCCCGCCCCGCAGCCAGCACTCACACTGGTACCTAGAGTGCAGAAGGGGTGGGGGGGAAGCAGCAAAGGAATATGCAAAAGCAATGAAAGCCCAGTGTCATGGCTCATTCCTGTAATCCCAGCTACTCAGGGGGCTGAGGTCTGAGGACTGAGCTAGAAAGCCTGTTCAGGCAGGAACATCTTATAAATCAACTCAAATAGGCTATTCGGAGCACCAGAGCCAGGATATGAAGAGTACAGTCCTGCTTCAGGGTGCTTCCCCTTGCTCTCAGGAACACTGAGATCAAGGGCCAGATGTGGAAAGGTGATCCGTAGGGCTCACGGCCCAGTGTTCTGGTAGGGCCCTTGGAGTCTTCCTGAGTGCTTGGCCTGGCTTCAGGGTCTTCATTCTGCTTCGAGTCCCGATGTCAGAGTCCCAAGGGGAGCCGGGCTGGTGAAGTCAGATTCTGTGTTCTGACCTTTACAGGAACACAATGGGATCAATTATCTTCCTTGCCCAGTGGAGTCAGAGGAGAGCTGGATAGAGGGCGGGTGGGGAGGTGAGGACCGCCTCAGCCCGAGCTCCAGGCAGGTAGGGAGAAAGGAGCAGGGGTGGCGGGTCCTCAGGTCTGCTAAGCACACAACAGCAGGCGCAGCGCCGGCCCCAGGCAGAGGACACAGCCTGGAACCTTCACAGGGCACCTCTGGCAGCTGGGAAGAGCCACTGTCCTGCTGCTGCTGTCTGGGGGACACAGAGCCTCGGTGCCCACATGCCTCTGACACTGAGGTCCTGTCACAGTTCTTCCTCACAGTGGCATAGCCCCTATCTGACTGTATCCCACGGGAGGCTGGGTGTACTCTGCTGTACTGCAAAGAACATCCCTGACTCCACAGGGAGACGGCCGTGACAACTCCATCCACAGTCGCAGCTGCTGCCGATGGCCTTTTCGCCAGGGGCTGTCCAGCATGAGTGTCTTCACTTTGTTTTGTTGTCCTGCCAGGCGTGGGGCTTGAACCCAGGGCACTATCCATTCCTTTGTTTTTTTGCTCAAGGCTGACACTCTACCACTTGAGCCACGGCTCTACTTCCAGCTTTTTGATGGTTAACTGGAAGATAGGAGTCTTGTGGACTTTCCTGAGTAGGCTGGTTTTGAACTGCAATCCTTAGATCCCAACCTCCTAAGTAGCTAGGATTACAAGTGTGTGCCACCATTGCTCAGCTTTAAAAAAAATTATATTATTTTGTGCCCATACTGTGGCTTAATTTCAAGGCCTGGGCACTGTCCCTTACCTTAGGCTGGCACTCTGCTACTTGAGCCATACCTCCACTTCTTGGCAGCATGGGCTGGTGTCAAACCTCAATCCAAGGTCCCCTGGAAATTTCTTAGGGAACAAGTTTCCAGTGATTCTCCTTTATTCCACGGCACACTCTCACTTGCAGCGACAACTTCAGTGCTCACAATGCTCTCCCCCTGTGCCCCTCCAGGCCTCTGGGCCTCGTCAGTCCATCTTCTCATCTGTCCACTCGAGCTATGTATTTCCCATCCTCTCAACACTATTTTTTTCTGCGATAGTGCTGGGACTTGAACTCAGGGCTTTCTGCTCTTGCTAGGCATTTTTGTTCAAGGCTGGCACTCTACCACTTGAGCCACACCTCCATTTCTGGCATTTTGCTGGTTAATTTAAGCATCTCTCAGGTTTGTCTTCCCTGTGAAGGCTTCAAACCAGGATCCTCAGTTCTCAGCTTTCGGAGTAACTAGGATTATAGGCAGGAGCTACCAGCACCTGACTTCATCCTTTATGGCACCTAGTCTAGTGATTGATACATACTAATTTAAAGGTCAGACGTGCAAGTTCACACTGAGTTCTGCAAACTCTGGATCACTCCCTCGGTATCAGTCATTTCAGTTATTAATCTAATCTTCTTATTTATTTTTTACCTCCTTCATTTACTCTGTATGAAAGAAGAAACTGAATTATAACCTGGTGTAAGCATTGTAAAACTGAGCTATCTTTTTTAGAAAAATCACATTCTGGAGTCATTTTACATAGAGAGCCAAGCACATTTCAACTCCCACTTTACAAAAGTGACTCAGACTCTTCTGTGCTTGCGTTAATTTTGTCTCCATTTTCTTCTTTTTTTTTAATGTACTTTTTATAAACTTATGGCTATCCTTCAGCTAGGGCATTTTATTATGGCTTTGAAGCTTTGTGCTGAGTATCCTGGTTTGACAAGCTGGCCTATCATTTGGCTCAAGCTCATTTCCTGTCTTCACAGTGGGTGAGTTTCCCCACTCAGGTGCTCAAACTCTGAGCTCATACCTTCCACGAGGGTCTCCCTGCGTCTCTTTCTGAGGGAAGGCTGGCTGGGAAGCGGAGGGGCGCAGGTGCAGGCAGGCAGGTGAAGGCCCAGGCCTGCCCTGCTCACCGCGCAGGCCCAGGGAGTGCAGCATCTCTCAAACCATTGCCGCTTCGCTCTTCTAGCTTCCCATTTGTCCTCATCAGAGTTTCCTAAGAACTGAGTACAAGTGCTCCTTTCCGAGGAATTCCGAATTTCCTGTATCTAAACATGGCCTCAAAATCCCCAAAGCCAGCAAGCCACGCCCAGGTAGAGCACGGCGAGTTTGCTCAGGTTTCTGAACACGCCGGGCTGGGGGAGAAGCGTGGAGGCAGAAGCCACGCTGCAGACATGTGTGTGCTCTGACTCAACAACGCTGCCTGAGGCTTAAACACTCAAGGCTGGCAGGAGGGCTGGAGGCCAGCCCCGTCCCCTCCGTGAAACCTTTATGCTAACTCATCGGCTTGCTGCTGGATTTCACGGCAGACTCGAAAAGACTGGTTAGGGGGACACTGGTCTGAGAGGATGGAGACTTTGGTCTGAGATGGTTTTCTATTGTAGAGAACTTGAAGCTTCTTTGTTCATTGTTTCCTATCCATTTGTCTTTCATTGATTACAGGAATGTACAACTTGATTTCGTCATTGGAGTGGACCTTGGGTATTCGCTCTTTGGAGTCTACAGACAGCTTTGTGTTTGAGAAACAACTTAGAAATTCACAGAACATAGCAGGCCTTGTGCCTGGGCTTAGAGCTTAGAAAGCTTGTGAAAAACCTTTTCTCACTCCAGGTGTCTCACGCCTGTAATCCTAGCTACTCAGGAGGCTGAGATCTGAGGCTGGGACAGGAAGGTCTATGACACTCTTACCTACAATTAACCATCAGAAAAACAACAATGGTGCTGTGCTTCAAAGGGGTAGAGCACTAGCCATGAACAAAAGAGCTCAGGGACAGCACCCAGGCCCCATGACCAATTAAAATTAAAAAAAAAAAAAGAAAAGCAAATCCCTGAATGGTGCCTGCTACTCAGTAGGCAGTCTTCGAAATGTTTTATGTAATGCATTAACATATGTATATATATATATATATATAAGTTAATTAAGTTATGCAATAACTCCTGTGATTTATATTCTTACTTAATCCTTACATCATGCAAAGGAGGTAGATTTAGCAGCAGGAGCTCTGTGCCCAGTGTATAGCTAGAGCAACTGAGGCACCTGCTCAAGGCCAAATAGATGAGGTAAATAAATGCAGCAGGAATTCCAGGGCTGGACTCTGCTGAACAACTAACATAGTCTAACAACATCAGTACCAGAAAGCGCAAGCTTGAGGTTTCTGGGGTGGACGAGCAGTGGGCACAGGAGGTGGACGCACGTGGTCAGCACTCAATGTGCACTCGTGGAAGCAGAACCAGGTACGGGGGGGGGACGGGGGGGAGATGGGAGGAGGGTTTGATGAAGGAAGAGGTGACTGATGAAGATGCACTGTACCCACAAACACACCTGCTGAAGACAAACCCCTTTGTACAACTACTCAAGGATCATACCACAACAGAAAGAAGAGAGGTGCCTTGAGCCATTGATTCCAACCACGCTGCTGTCCCCTGACCCCCAAAATACATGGAATATTCGCAACAGATAAAGGTAAGTACATCCTGCAGCAGAGCCCCAGATGGCAAGGGAGGGACACGTCCACTCCACCCAGGAGCTCAGCGTCAACTCCATCTGACCCCTGACCCCTGGTGCTGAGTGTGTTGTGCTGAGTGTGTCATGGTGCTGAGTGTGTTATGGTGCTGTGTGTGTGGTGCTGCGTGTGTGATATTGAGTGTGTCATGGTGCTGCGTGTGTGGTATTGAGTCATGGTGCTGAGTGTGTTGTAGTGCTGAGTGTGTCATATGGTGCTGCGTATGTCCTGGTGCTGAGTGAGTCATGGTGCTAAGTGTGTTGTGGTGCTGCATGTGTCATGGTGCTGTGTGTGTCACGGTGCTGTGTGTGTGTGATGCTGAGTGAGTCGGGTGCTGAGTGTATTGTGCTGAGTGAGTTGTGATGCTGCATGTGTCACAGTGCTGCATGTGTCATGGTGCTGTGTGTGTGCATGTGATGTTGAGTGAATCATGGTGCTGAGTGTACTGTGCTAAGTCGTGGTGCTGCATGTATCATGATGCTGTGTGTGTGTGTGTGATGGTGCTGTAGGTGTCGTGGTGCAGCGTGTGTCGTGGTGCTGAGTGAGTCACAGTGCTCTGTATGTTGTGGAGCTGTGTGAGTCATGGTGCTGTGTGTGTGCATGTGATGTTGAGTGAATCATGGTGCTGAGTGTACTGTGCTAAGTCGTGGTGCTGCATGTATCATGATGCTGTGTGTGTGTGTGTGTGTGTGTGTGTGTGTGTGTGATGGTGCTGTGGGTGTCGTGGTGCAGCGTGTGTCGTGGTGCTGAGTGAGTCACAGTGCTCTGTATGTTGTGGAGCTGTGTGAGTCATGGTGCTGTGTGTGTGCATGTGATGTTGAGTGAGTCATGGTGCTGAGTGTACTGTGCTAAGTCGTGGTGCTGCATGTATCATGATGCTGTGTGTGTGTGTGATGGTGCTGTGGGTGTCGTGGTGCAGCGTGTGCCGTGGTGCTGCATGAGTCACAGTGCTCTGTATGTTGTGGAGCTGCGTGAGTCATGGTGCTGGGTGTGTGTGTGAGATGTTGAGTGAGTCATGGTGCTGAGTGTACTGTGCTAAGTCGTGGTGCTGCATGTATCATGGTGCTGTGTGTGTGTGATGGTGCTGTGTGTGTCATGGTACAGCGTGTGTCGTGGTGCTGAGTGAGTCACGGTGCTGTGTATGTTGTGGAGCTGTGTGAGTCATGGTGCTGCGTGTGTATGCATGTGTGATGTTGAGTGAGTCATGATGCTGAGTGTACTGTGCTGAGTCGTGGTGCTGCATGTATCATGATGCTGTGTACGTGTGTGTGATGGTGCTGCATGTGTCCTGGTGCTGCGTGAGTCACGGTGCTGCGTGTGTCCTGGTGCTGCGTGAGTCACGGTGCTGTGTATGTTGTGGAGCTGCATGAGTGGTGTTGACTGTGTTGCAGTGCTGAGCATGTGCTCTGGCACATCTGCTCCCCAGTGCAGAGCAGGGGTGAGGGCCAGCATGAGGCCCAGGAACAAGCATGTCTGAAGTCCATGCGTCCCCCCGCCCTCCTGCGGCTGTGGTCTCCTCTGGGGCGTCCGTCTGCTGCCCATCAGCAGGGGGGCAGAACTGGACACCTCACAGGCAGGGAGGGCGGCTGGAGCTACTCTCTATACCTCTTCCTCCTCGCAAGTTTCACTTGGAGACAGGGTACACAGAGAGAGGCCTGGGTGCTTAATAGAAAACGAGTCTCCCAGACTTCCCTGCCCAGCTAGCTGCAGGCTGTGGTCCTCAGAGCTGTGTCCTGAGCTGCAAGGGGTCAGCTGTGAGACCCCACCCTGGCTGATGCCCCGCCCTGCTGTCAGGCCCCGCCCCAGCTGTGGGTGTCTTTAGAATAAACTCCTGCTGTTCACAGCAGTCCTGGGCCAGGCCAGCAGGGCAGGGAAGCAGTGGCCGGGCAGAAGAGGCATGCAAGCTGGATTTTCCCTCTACAGGAGACAAGGATTAAGTGTTCTGAACAGCTGTCCTGTCTAAAGCCCAAGAGTGACAGACTCAGAAGGGTTAATACATCATTTGTTGAAATCATGCTTATGATTAATATGAACATGCTGTTCATAAACAACAGATTGAGTGAGGCGAGGAGAGAAACAGCATATAAACAATGGTGGGAAAGTAATTCACGAGGGAAGAGGGGTTCTAATGTTCTAGTGAATGAATTCATCACTAATATACGAAGACAATGCACCACAGGAACTCATCAGCGCTCAGTACATGCAAACCTCCAATAATGAGCCTCCTTCAGTGCTTTGATGGGAGGAAGAAGGAATTTCTTCCCATCTCAGAAAGGGACTTGATCAGGATGTGTGAGTTCTTTTGTGTTAGCAGATGAAAACTGTTTTCTAGAGATTTTGCTTTCTAGAAAATGTTAAAGACAGTCAGTGGGTGTGGAGCCAAGAGAGTAAAGGTTTCTACTTTTTACCTGTGCTGATACTCAAGGCCTCGTGCCCTCATTTGGCTTTTCCAGTCAAGGCTGGTGCTCTACCACTTGAGCCACAGATCCACTACCAGCTTTTTAGGAAGTTAATTCGAGTCTCATGAGCTTTCCTGCCCAGGCTGCCTTTGAACCTTGATCCTCAGATCCCAGAATTACAGGTGTGAGCCACTGGCGCCCGGCAGCGGGGTTCTATAAAGGAAATTATGAATCTTGTATCTCGAAACCTACTCTTAAGTATTTGCTTTGCTTCTGGAGCTGTTCACGGAGCACGAAGAAAGACAGGAGCCTTTACGTGAAAGGCTGGTGTGAGGCTCTACCTCGACATCCCCAGATGGAGTTCTGTGATCAGAAATAGTGCCTGCTTATCAGGCTATGAATGCAGTGGCGAAATCATGGTGGACACAGTAGCCAGCAGCCCTTCATTCCTTAACACCTACCAGGTGATTTCCTGAGCAATTCGTTTCTAGTGTATCGTCTCACACGTGTAATTAGACTATGGGCTGGCTAGCATCATCCCTTGTCATTTGCAGTTTCTGAAACTATTAGCAGTGACTGGATGCGCCATGTCTCAGAGCAAGCGCCGAGCCCAGTCAGACAGCCCGGCTCGGCTTCCTCACCTCTCCTGACTCATCCCATAGCAATGGCGGAGGGGCAGTGAGCCCCTTAGTCGTAGATTGTAGCTCTGACATGAAGCTGTGAACTCCTCTGGGAGTGCTCCTGCTCCATACCCACAGGCCTGGGCAGCGCAGCCCTGTGAACTCCTCTGGGAGTGCTCCCGCTCCACATCCATGGTGCCGCCTCTAGGAGACTCCATGCAAGAGCTGGTCACCCGAGTTCCCAGGGATCCAGCTGTGTGTGGTATGTGAGTGTGCAAGGCAGATGACAGCCTAGGAGGTGTATAAGGAGTAGTGGGAGTGTCTGCACTCTGCAAACTGAGTGTGTGGGCCTCAGACATGCTTTGCAGAAAGCCAGAAGATTCCAAGAATCTGTAGGCGCTCAGGGGAAGCAGAGTGGGGAGCTGAGCTCACACTCTCTGCAACTGACTATCTTTTCAGAGGTTGTCCAACAGGAGCTAATGGAAAGCCGGGGAGGAGAAAGGGGAGAGGGGGGAGGCAGCCTTCTTCCTTCTCTGGGGAGGAAGGGCAACCAGAGATGCTCCCTATATTCTTAGACATATTGATTTAAAACACAAACACAAAAAAACCTTTGACACAAATGTGTGTGAGCACTTTTCTCCTGCAGATCTCCTTCCCCTCCACTTGCTCCGGGTATTTTACTCTTCTGGGTAGTGGATTGATTGAGATTCGGAGTGACTTACACTTCAGAACTCAGTGATTTGTTTCTTCTTCAGAACTCATCGCAATGTCCCCCACGGCCAGCGTCTGAATTCATAACATTGCTTACTTTGATTTCTCCTTCGCTAGTTGGTGCTTCTTTTTAGATCTAGATCTGGATATTTCGTGGTACTATTTGTGATTGTCATTTGAATGATTCTAGTTTTTCTCTTCCTGATAGTCCCATTGCCCTGTCCTAGTTGATGGAAATAGGACCAACATCAGATGCTTTGGAATTCTCAATCTTCTTCACAGCTAAATATGCACATCTAGTCCTGCTATAGTTTTTAATTTATGGAAAACCCAATGTTTATGATGCAAGATTTTAATGTTTACTATGCTGCAAAAGCTCCCCTTTCCCCTCCCCGGCTTTCCTCATGCTAAGACAGCATGAGGACCATAGCAATGAAAGAAAGCAAGCGGCTCAGGTCGCTTGGTTTTGAGGATGTGAAATTGAGTATTAGAGGATGTGAGTTGCATGTGAAGTTTTTCTTATTGCCATGGATTCTTCTTTCCATCAGACAGAACTCAAGAGGAATCATTAATTTTAAAATATTCAAGTTCTTTATAATATACTTACACTTATTTTATACTTATACTTACTTTATGCTTATTTTCATACTGAAAATGCTGTAGGATCACATATATTCTTGGGCGCTTCTTTCCTTGTGGCCCTGGGAATGGAACCCATGTGAGGAGAGTGCTCTGTCTCCCTTGGGTTTGTGTTTTGTTTTTGAGATAGGATCTCACTGACTTTCCTGGCAGCCCTCAGATTCACAATCCTTCTGTTTCCACCTCCTGAGTGACAGGATTACATGAGAGGCACCTGCCAGGGCACATGGTATCGAGCCACTATTTGACATTATTTTTATTTTTACTGTAGGTGTCCTCTTAATCAAAATCTACATCTAAAAGGTGGAACAAGGGAGGAATGGCGAGTGAATAAAGATATAATACTGAACTCAAGTATGTGAAGATGAAAGCAGAAGGGAGGAGAGGGGTGGAAGCGGGAGAGATAGGGAGGAGCGGAAATATTGTAATCACAAATGGACGTGCTGAACCAAAATCCCCTCATACAACTAGTACAGAGGAGAACAATGAAAAAGGTCAAGGGAAAGAAAAATAAAGGAGTCTGGAGGAAAATGGAGGAGGAGATGCTGGGGGCTACAAGCTCTTATGTAGAAACCAGTTTTAGTGTTCCATTGAAAAGTCCAAGGCTAGAGAGTCACAGCAAGTGTGTCATCATAGTACAGAGAGTTTGGAGAGAGAGGAAAAATCCAGGCAGCTTGGTCAAGGAGACAGACCTGAGCACTTGCTGGTGTCTGCCTGGGCTGCCGCAGCTACCGTATCAACAGAAAGAGTCCGGGACAAAGGTGCCAGACGTGGTGTGCGAGTGGATTCTACACCAGCAAGAACTGACAAGGAGCTGAAATCTTCATTCTGCTGATCACAGACAGTCGCAGACCATGGATGGCCCAGGAACCAAGAGGCTTGTGTGAGTACCCTCAAGACATCCTCACTCCTTCTCACAGAGCAGCAGAGGGAAGGTAGCCCCTCCCCCACCAGTGGAGAACAACTCCATCTTTTTTTTTTTTTTGGTCAGTCGTAGGACCTGAACTCAGGGCCTGGGCACTGTCCCTCAGCTCTTCAGTTCAAGGCTAGTGCTCTACCACTTGAGCCACAGCATCACTTCTGGCTTTTTCTGCTTATGTAGTGCTGAGGAATAAAACCCAGGGCTTCCTGCATACAAGGCAAGCACTCTACCACTGAACCACCTTCCCAGCCATGTGAACTCCATCTTTGATACTGACAAAGACCTGGCCAGAGAAGCTAGCTAGCAACTTAGGCCTTGGAAGAAGACAATAGGAGCCACTCAACAGGTCACAGGAACCTGCCCTGCCCTGTTCAGCTCCACCCAGGGGAAAGTTGCCCTTCCCAGCAGAGGAAGTCAGGGAGGAGTGACTTTCTTCACTGGGTAAACAGAGCCAGAGGCTACCCCTCCCCACTGCAGAACAGACAGCAGCCCCAGCTGCAAGAGGGTAAAAGAAAAACAATTGAAACTCAGTAAACATAAATCCTGAGAATGGCTCCAGGCTGGGCTCTATGAGTGTCTCAGGAGCTAGTCCCTCACAGAAAAACTACTGAAATTGCTGACAGGCCTCAACACTACCCACAACTGAGCCCTGTCACTGCAACTCCAAGCTATTGGAAACAGCAATCTCCCTCTTCTGTGATACTCAAGAAGATCTCCCTTCCCACTAAACTAGCCTGGGAGGAGGGTCATAAAGTCCCTGGAAAGGCAGAGCTTCATTCTGCCTGCTCAAACAAACTGACTTAAGAAACCAATCAAACCACAGGAAAACCAAACACCACAAGCAAACCAGAGACTCCACCAAGAGGCAGGTTATGGACACAGGGGAGACACAGATCCCCCACCCCCACAAAAAAAAAAATCAGAGCACTTTTTTTTTTTTAGGTCTGGTCATGGGGCCTGAACTCGGCCTGGGCGCTGTCCCTCAGCTCTTCAGCTCAAGGCTAGCACTCTAACACTTGAGCCACAGTGCACTTCTGGTTTTTTTCTTTTTGCTTATGTGGTGCTGAGGAATCGAACCCAGAGCCTCATGCATGCAAGGCAAGCGCTCTACCTGAGCCCCCATCCCAGCCCCATCTTTTTTCTACCTAATTAAAAAAAAATTGTTTTCCATTTTTTTCATCATTTTAATTTTAGGGTTTTTTAATTCTCTTTTTACTCTTCCCTCTTGGTCCTTTTTGTTTTTTAGCTTTACTTAATTGCTGCTCTGTTCATCTCCAGATATATATCTGTCTTTGATTATTAGACCTTATCCTTCATTATGTGAATACTTTATTCAGTTATTGATTAATCAATTCACAAACTCTCAGCCTTAACTCCTATAATATAGTATTATTTCCTTATACTTATATAATTTTTAGGTGTTTCATTTTTAACTTTTTTATTTTTCATTTTTATCTCTCTTCTTTCCTTCTATCCTTTTCCTCTCTCTGAATTTAGCTCTTGGTTATATTCCCTCTAGCCCTTTCCCTCCCCTCCTCATAATCTCCTTAAACCTATTAATTTCTGGTCTGCTGACTCCTTCTTTGATTTTCTTACTCCACTGATCCATAGTTGTTTGTTGTTGAACTAAATTGGATATGTTGAATTAGATTTTCTCTGTACTCATTTTGACTGCATCAAACAATCTGTGCAACTACACGGCTCTGGTTGATGCTTGCCTTAAAATAGTGTTCATGGAATTGGCTGTACTTTCATACTCAAATGGACAGATCAAGCCGGAGAAACTCGAGAAAAATGGCAAATCCAGGTATCTCAACTCCCGTTCATGATAATCAGGCAACAGAGCAGTTAATGAATAATCCAGAGGAGAGTTCTCAAAATGCTCTACAAACAGTACTGGAAAACATGCTGAATGAAGTTTGAACGCCTGCAAAGGACTCTGTGTGAGAGTGATAGGGAAATCCATGAATGAGCATGATGAGGCTGACCAAAGATTAATACAGGAATTTTGTGAGCATGAGGAGGCTAATCAAAGATTAATAGAGCTGGATGAGAATAAACAAAGATTAGTAGAGGCATTCATGGAATCTACAAACAGAAAGCTTCAAGAATCCACAGAGGCCAAAAAGGGAATGATGAATGAAGCCCAACAGATGAAAAGGGAGCCCAAAGAAACTGTAACCAATCAACTAAGGGATTGGAGAATGAACACTGAAAACCAAATTAAGGAGGTAAAGAAGTCCATATAAGAACTAAAACAAAGCTTCAACAGAGAATTTGAAGCCATCAAATCCGATCAATTAGAAGAAAAGGAAATCAAAAACAAAGTAGAAAGTCTTGAGAGTAGGTTAGACCATGCAGAAGATCAAATCTCTGGGATTGAAGACAGCCTAGACATTATACAGAACGAACAGACAAGTATTCAAGACAAATCCAAGAAATATGATAGATCTATTCAACATTTAGAAGACACCATCAGAAGGCCTAATTTAAGGTTAATGGGTGTAAAGGAGGGCTTAGAGACAGAAGTTAAAGGTCTAGGAAATTTGTTTAACAAGATCCTAGCAGAGAACTTCTCAAACATACAAAAAGATAGGACCATTCAAATACAAGAAGGCTTTAGAACCCCAAACAGACTAGACCAGAACATATCCCACCGTCATGTTGTAATCCATGTAGGATCAATAGAGACCAAGGATCCTTAAAGCTGTCAGGGAGAAATGATAAATCACAGATAAAGGGAAACCAATCAAAATAACTTCAGATTTCTCAGCAGAGACAAGGAAAGCAAGACAAGCCTGGAATGATGTATGCCATGCCCTAAAGACAAACAACTATCAAGCAAGAATACTGTACCCAGCTAAACTCTCCTTCATAATGAAAGGACAACTGAAAACCTTCCATAGCAAAGAAAAACTGAAACAATGTATCTCCCCCAAACCAGCCCTACAAAAGATATTTCAAGATGTTTAAAGATGTCCTACACATAGAAAACCAACAAGAGCACAATAAAGGAAAAGTAACAGATCCCAAACAGAGACTCCAAGAATACAAGAAGAAACCAGTTGGCACAGCCCTCAAGAAGGTGGATAAAATGGCAAGAACTACCAAACACCTCTCAGTCTTAACTCTCAATATTAATGGACTTAAGTGACACAGACTGTCTACTTGGATCAAAAAGCAAGATTCTTCTATCCACTGCCTTCAAGAGACACACCTTGCCCACAAAAACAAACATTCTGAAAGTGAAAGGCTGGAATAAAATCTACCAAGCAAACAGCCCCCATAAACAGGCAGGAGTTGCAATCCTAATATCAGATAAAATAGACTTCAAATTAAAATTAGCAAAAAGAGATGAAGAAGGTCATTATATACCAATTAAGGGATCTCTCCTTCAGGAGGATATTACAATTCTATATATATATTCAACAAATAACAGAGCAGCCAAATTGATCCAAGAAACATTACTTTCCCTAAAATCTCACATAGATCAAAAGACATTAATTGTTGGGGACGTTAACACACCATTATCCCTGTTGGATGGATCAACCCAGCAAAAACTCTGCAGAGAAACCTCAGACCTAAACAACAGCATAGATCAACTAGACTTAACAGACATTTACTGAATATTTCACCCAGCAGCATCACATTACATCTTCTTCTCAGCAGCACATGGAACATTCTCCAAAGCAGACCACATTCTAGGCCTCAAAACCAATTTGTCCAAATTCAGAAGCACTGAAATTATGCCCTGCATTCTCTCAGACCACAGGGAATGAAATTAGAACTCAACACCAAAAGTAACCAAAGAAATCCTGTAATACATGGAGGCTTAACAACACACTATTGAACCACCAGTGAGTCATGGAAGAGATTAGAAAGGAAATTCAAATGTTCATGATATTTAACAAAAATGATCACACAAATTACCAGCTCCTCTGGGACACAGCAAAGGCAGTATGCAGAAGCAAGTTTATAGCTCTGAGTTCCTACATCAACAAATTGAAGAGATCTGAAACCAACAACTTAACAAGGCACCTGAAGCTCTTTGAAAAAGAGCAACAAGCTAAACTCCAATGCAATAGACAGAAACAAATAATTAAAACTAAATCAGAATTAAATGAATTAGAGTCCAAAAAAAATAGAATCAAAGAGTTGGTCCTTCGAAAAAATGTACAAAACTGACAGACCCTTAGCAAATCTTATCAGAAATAGAAGAGATCATACCCAAATAAAAAAACTCAGAGATGAGAATGGGAACATTACCACAGAAACAACCAAGATTCAGAATATTATAAGGGAATATTCTCAAACCTTTATGCTAATAAGTTTGAGAATCTGGAAGAAATGGATGAATTTCTACCAAATATTGACAGACCCAAACTAAACCAAGATATTTCATTTTCTTTTTTTTAATGTTTTTATTACTTGTATATTTTAATATTTTACAGTTAATAAAATGTCAAAAAATACACATTTACAACATCAGAGCTCAAATATTTAAAGCTAATTGGCTTTTAAAGCTAATTTAAAGCTAACTGAACAAAGCTAGCTCTACAATAATGGTAGACATTGAATGGTTAGACATTAGACAAAAAGTTAATAAAGCAGCAGGAACCTTGTATTACACTATAGATCAACTGAACCTAACACGTACTGTGAGAAAAACTGTCTTTCCTATCAAAGTGTACTGCTTTGAAAGTTCCTGCTTTGTCCTCATAGCTGGGTTCTTGTTCAGGAAAAGAGGAACAGCTTTGGGATAACAAAGAATTTTTTGAAATATAATGTTTTGTCTTATACTGGTATCTTGTCAAGATGGAATTAGGACTTGCCCAGACTGTACAAAAAATAACAGAGGGTGTGGGTATATTTTAAGATTACTACTGAATTATTAATCTTATTTCAAAAATCATCTTATATAAATATATTTTCCCTATTCAAACTAGCAAATCTCCAGCAGACTGTGAACCTGAGCTCAACCAATCTGAGCAGAGGGACAGGTCCTGCTGCCTTAGGAATATCAGAGCAGACTCCTTCTCTGAAGTTGTCAAACTCCTTCTCTGAAGCTGTTATAATCCTGATCCCAAAACCAGGCAGGGACTCATCAAAGAAAGAGAACTATAGATTCATTTCTTTGATAAACATCGATGCAAAACTTCTCAACAAAATTTTGGCCAATCGACTTCAACAATTCATGAAAAAAAATGATACACCATGATCAAACAGGATTCATTTCAGGAATGCAAAGCTGCTTCAATATACTCAAATCAATCAATATAATCAAAGAAACAACTGCTCGATTAATAAGTGGGCTAAAGATTTAAAGAGATACTTCTCTGAAGAGGATATAAGAATGGCCAATAGACACATGAAGAAATGCTCAACTTCTCTAGCCATAAAAGAAATGCAAATCAAAACAACATTGAGATACCACCTCACCCCAGTTAGAATGGCTATAATCAAGAAATCTAATAACAGATTCTGGAGATGTGGTCAAAGGGGAACCCTATTGCACTGTTGGTGGGAGTGTAAACTTGTTCAACCACTTTGGAAAGCAGTATGGATGTTCCTCCAAAAGAATCCACATAGAGCTCCCCTATGACCCAGCAATCCCACTTTGTGACACCATCCCATTTGTTAGGAAATGGAAAGACTTGGAAAAAATTAAGTGAAGTAAGCTAGGCCAAAATAAACAAGGGTCCCATGGTTTTCCTTATCTGTAATAACTAGTATATGACTAGGATAAGCAGAAAAGGTTAAAAGCTATGTACACATGACCATATAAGCTGATGCTAAGCAAAATGAACCCCAAGATAGGGACATACATGGTTTTACCTTTCTTGCTGTTGGTTTTAATGTACTTATATTGTGTGCTTTTTTGTTTGTTTGTTTCTTTTGTATATAACCCATTTTCACTGTATTTGATTCTGGTGCCCTGCATCTTGTATATACATTGTTCTAAATTGGGGAAGGGAAGGGAAATAACAAAATGCTGAAATAAGGATACAGGTTGACCCATTGTAACAATGAGATGTACAAGACACTACGTTGAAAATGAACTTTACAACTTGGGTGGGGGGAAGAGAGGGAGGAGCTGGGGAGGTTGGGAGGGAAGGGATGTTAAGGGAAAACAAAGGAGGGGGTAACATTACCTTACTCTTTACTCATGTAACTGTAACCCCTCTGTACAGTAACTTTAAAATTAAAAAAATAAAAACAAAAAATAAATACAAAAACTAAAATAAAACATCGGAACCGACCATTATATGTATTTTTAGGAAAGTGTACACAAATTTATTATACCGGTGCCTGTGTCAAGTTTAAGAATATATATTTTTATGTTTTAGTGAAAGGAGAATATTATAAAAATCATTCATAATTAACTTCAGTTACTGTGATGTCCCCAAAAGCAGAGTGGAAGGATGCCTTTATCGAGGGTGTGACTGGGTTCTTCAGACTAATGAGAATTAAAGTAAAACTTCCTGTTTAAGCTAATGTAAATCTTGCACTAGCACACAGTTCTCTTTGAGTAATTCCGGTTGAAGTAGAGTTGACAGAACAAACCACAATAATAATGATAACTGGGGCAGTGGAGCCTTGAGCTGGCACAAGGAGTCGCCTGTCCCTTACAGTCTGTCTCAGGGGGTCCAGGAAAAGGAACTACAGACCAGATCCACTAGCCTGCTAACATCAGCATGGAATACTACCTTGGGAATATCCCAAGAGCTCCCTGTGGTATTTCCCCTGGGTAGGAAAGCAATTCCATCTAAAGCTAGGGGAATGGTCTACCAGTGAGCAGGGCCCGAGTACAGACAGCAGCCGCACTGTCCAAGGCCTGGCCTCATTTGCTGGCCAAGAGCCTTCCCTGCTCCCACCAGACTCCACCTCAGAAGGCACCCCAGGAGGAGGGAAGAAGGTCCCTTGCTCCAGAGGCTGCTGGGCTCCAGTGGATGGAGGCATCTTTTCTTTCCAGCTAAATTCAATCTGCTATTTTGACTAGGAAGGAAAGGAAGAATAGGAGAGGAAAGAAAGGAGAGCGTTGGGGAGGAAGGAAGGGCAAAGGCAGCAAGGAGGGAGGGGGAGAGGGAAGGGAGGAAGGACGGAGGAGGGAGGGGGAGAGTGAAGGGAGGAAGGACGGAGGAGGGAGGGGGAGAGGGAAGGGAAGAAGGACGGAGGAAGGAGGGAGAGAAGGAAAGGAGAGATGGAGGGAGGGAAGGAAGGACCAGAGACTCAACTGACAGAGCATCTTTTCCCAGCCCTTCCTTACAGCAGCCGCCGCTCCAGCAAGAAGTCTCAAGGTCTTTGTTTTCGGTGTGGATGCAAGGCAGGTGAAAATGTTAAGCTGCTTGGGACCTGAGGATTGAGGGTAAAACTCACAAAATTGGTTTGGCTTTGAATGTACAGAGTTTTCCCAGAGGTGAAAGGTTTGTGTAGGAGCGGAGCACACACTGATTGTTTTGTTTTTGACTTCCCAGACATTGTAAAGTACAACTTGGAATGGGGGCACTTCAGCCAGGGGTCTCTCATCTCCTCCAACCATGTCATGCCGAAGGTCAATTTCAGCCTCACTGAGATTTTCATAAGATTCATTGGTGCTGGGAGTCTCTTCACTTTTATTTCTATCTGTGTGCTGTGCCAGTACTGGGACTTGAACTCAGGACCCAGGTACTCTCTTAGCTTTTACTCTCAAGGATGATTCTCTACCACTTGAGCGTTTGCTGGTTCATTGGATTTAAGTCTCTCGGGGACCTTTCTACCCAAGGCTTCAGATCTCAGCCTCCTGAGTAGTTAGGATTACAGGCCTAGGCACTATTACCCGCCATTACATTTTACTGCACATTCTCCTGGTTGTGCCTCCTAGCTTGACAGAGAATGGTCCAGGAGTGTGCTTCCATTCATGGCATAACTAGGGCTTCCTCAACATAAACAACGGTCTGTGTGTCTCTGTGCACACCGGTCATTTGAAGAGCACTGCCCTCACCTGACTTAGAACCAAAGAGAACTCTGTTCTTCCCAATCCACAATTCCTTCCCTGAAAAACACTGCCCCTTACAGGAATTTCCTCTTAAAAATGTTGTTTGCCACCTGATTCTAAAAAGAGTTGGTAAAAACTGAACAACAAACTTAAATCACACATGATTGGTTTAACCTGTGCTTGTTCAGATTCACTGGGAGGAACTGCCTTCCCAGCCCAGGTCTGGGGGGGCAGAGCAGCCCTGGCTGCTTCCCTTCCTGTAATTCCCAGCTTGATTTTGGCCTCACCTTCCCAATGTTTGAGTGGCCCACTTAATCAATTTAGGGGTCTTAACAAGCTTTAATTTCCTCCTCAATAAAGTAGATGTAATTAAATCCATTACCCTTAAAAGAATAATTGAATTATTCTTATAGATTCTTTCAAAGTAATACACAGCTTTATTTTCTTTTGTCAATACTCACATGCTATAGGCTGCTACATGTTATTGATCAAGCACCAATGATTGATTAAAGTCATACCCACAAGTCTACTCTTACAACAGCATGCTCAAGTTCAGTGAGGGACAATCAGAAGGCTTAAAAAAGGCAAGAAAAAGTAGGGCTGGAAGGCTCGTGCCAGTAATCCTAGCTGTTCAGAAGGCAGCCCAAAGCCAGCCTGGGCAGAAAAGTGTGAGCCTTTGTCTCCAATTAACTAGAGAAATGCCATGTAGGAGGCAAGGTTCAAATGGTAGAGCAATCGCTGTGACCAAGAACATTAAGCAATCGCACAGTAAGGGTCCCTGAGTTCAAATCCCAGTACAGGAAAATAATAATAATAATAATGAAGTAGAAGAGGAGGAGGAAGAGAAGGAAGAGGAGAAAAAGTAGAAAGAAGAGGAAGAAGAGGGAGAGGAAGAGGAGGAGAAGGAAGAAGAGGAAGAGGAAGCACTTTAAGCCCCAAGGTTTTCTCTGTGATAGCTCTTGTGGCATGCTCATTTACAATCAATTCACCTAACTGGTGAATACTGCCATCTTGTACCACAAGCTGTACCATGGGAAGCCCGTCTCTGAGGAGAATTTGCTACTGGGGTCTGGTGTGGAGCTCAGGGGGGCGACCATGCTTACCACGTGTACTTAGTCCACAGATCTCCTAGACTCTGCACAGTGGCAGACAGTACGGAGAGGAGAACACTGCAGTGTGCATCACTGTGCCACATTGTGCCCAGCCTCCCTGACTCAAAGCCCTTCTCAAATATTTAATTTTATAGCTTTCACAAAAGATTAGCAAAAGAAATGTTTTTAATATCTAGTGAAAGAAAGGTTCTGCAGGACAGTGAAACATGATGTAGCATCTACATTTAATTAGTTTTTAAATTTTAAAAGGAAGATATTAAAACAGGAAATCCAATTTGATAAGCTTAAACTGCCAGGAATGTGACAGATATACTAAATGATGCCCTATAGTAATAGAAAGTTTATGTCTGGGTCTACCTTTCAATCCTTACCTACAAAAATCACCTGGCACTACCAAATGATTGTTTTGGCAAGAATACCACTCCTGGTATTCCTTTTTCATTTGAAGTGGAATTATTTCATAGTGGAAATGCCCAGGCTTCATACTAACTAGCCAAATGTACATATTATTTGATAGATAACATAGTCAAGCAATTCAAATTCTGATTAAGGAAAACCACTTGAAATGTAGCTAATCTTGAATGCAAAACTAGAACTGTAAACTACTTTATTAAAATGTACATATCAAATTACTTCCAAGTACAGAACAAACTTGAATTTAAGAAGTTTTTTATATTGAGATTCATTTTAAATGATTGAGATTTTTAAAAATAGGTTTATCTTCTGCAAATGAAATACAAGACACACCTACATTCAATGAAGTCTGCATCCAGATTTATTCTGAACAAGTAGTACAAGAACATTTTTCTACAATCACCAACTTAGATTCAACCCTTGCATTTGGGGCTAGAAACTACACATTTGTAGTTTCCAGACTGAGAGGAAATAAAATAACCTGTCTTAAGGTGGTGGTGTTCTTGATCTTGGAGAAAGTGAGCTCTCAGGAAGGGTCCAGGAAACAATAGTGTTTATGACTCATGCCTGTCATCCTAGTTCCTCAGGAGGCTGAGCTTGGAGATTCTAAGCCAGGCAGGGCAGGAAAGTCCATTAGACTCTCATCTAATGGGATTAATTACCAAAGAGATAGAAGTACAGCTGTGGGTGAAATGATAGAGTTCCAGCCTTGAGTGGAAAAGCTAAGGCACAGTGCCTAGACTCTGAGTTCAAGCCCAGTACTGGCTTCTCTGCAATGAGCACAGCCATGGTGCGTGACAGAAGAGGAATGCTACACCACGTTGTCGACTGCTCAGAACACCACTATGAAGTTTCTACTGAAGAATCTCAACCTTGCTGAAAACTAGGGGTGCTGATGCTAGTGGAAAGAAGGGTGCAGGCCTCAGGCAGGATGCAGCATGCTGGAGAGCATACAGCCACACCCTGGGAGCCTGGAGAAAGCAAATCTTCCCTCTGACTGCCTTAAATGAGAGCGGGGTCATCTGTCAAAGCTGAGCTCACTCAGGGAGGCCTAAAGGGAACAGCAGTAATTCAAAGGGATGTGTGTCATGACTGCTTAATGTAGAAGGCTCGTCCGGACAACCTGCCAGGCTCCCCAGAGGGATCTTTGCAATCACAACGCTCCCCGAAAACGAGGATGTTATCATTGGATCATACAGTATAAAAACAGAACATGTACATGAGAAAGCTCAGGTACTGTTACTGGAAGTTGAAATCTTTATCAGCAGATTACCATTTTCATACAATTTATAATTCAGAATAAATAATACAACCACACAATATTCAAAATGAATTTCCATGTCAGTTAAAAAATAAAAAGGAGACTTTAAATCTCTATCTTTTGTAAACTGTGAATAATGATAATTTTGAATTTAATATATTTCATAGTAAATATAATCTACATTCACAAGTACCTTGTAATATACAAGAACACAGCTGCAGCAAATCAGAATTTCTTACTGGTAAAACTGACATTATTAAAAAAAAAAAAAATAGTACTGAGCCCAGGGATAGTGGCTCATGCCTGTAATCCTAACTGGTCAGGAGGTTGAGACCTGAGGGTCGAGGCTTGAAGCCAACCTGAGCAGGAAAGTCCATGAGGCTCTGTCTTCAAAAGCTGAAAGTAGAGGTATGGCTCAAGTGGTAGAGCACCAACCTTAAGCAGAAAAGCCAAGCCAACACCAGAGGCTCTGAGTTCAAGCCCCAGTATGCTACACACAGAACAGAAACATGAATATCTTCATGCCAGGACTTTCAGAACAGAAGAACCTGCAGTTGTTAAAGTGACAGATGACAACAGTGCAGAAAAGTTTACTGCACGTGGTCAGTCAGCAAACTTCAAGCACTGTGCACATAAACACTGTTCCCTTTAAGTGTCCTAGGAAACTGAGCAGAATGTAAATTGAGCTTTGAATAATGCAGTCTGCTGTCATGTAGCAGTATTTTTGAAACTCAGGTGACTTCTGCATAAACCAAATGTTTTGATGTATCTAACTATATTGCTTATATCTATATGTGTGCATGTATACATACATACTGTATGTGACTTCCCAAAACAGTCCAGTAACAAAAAGAATAAAATAATATTGAAACTGGTAAACAGAGTATACACTAACAAGTTCAAACACACGACTCCTCTGATCTTTCCACATTAAGTCCTAGACTGAGATTAGATTTTTGTGCTGTAAAGGCAGTAATGTGTCTCAAAGGAAAACCAACCTTCTTCCCTCCCTCCCTTTCTTTCTTCTTCCTTTTCTTTCTTCCTTCCTTCTTCCTTCCCTTCTAATATCTTAAGCTTCTGGAGATTTGGGGCTGCTTTCTCTCAATGTCACAAATTCTATATAAACATCAAGAACCCAACACTTTGCACTAAAAGAATGAATAAACACATTCAAACTTTGTTTTCTAATCTATGATACTATCAAGAAGAGTTGATTGATTCCAACCATTATAGTCCTCTGAAAACACACACAGAGGGGGAGAGAGGTAGGGGAGGGAAGTAGGATAAAAATGAGGGAAAGGGTAACAAGTTTGAAAAGAAATGTACTTATTCCCTTACTACTGTAACTGTAACCCCTCTGTACATCACTTTGACAATCAAAAAAAGAAAAACACACACACATGCAGATATCTACTCATTACTTTCAAATTATTTAGCAAATATGGTAGTTATGAGCCATATTTTCCTTTTACTTTCTTCTTCTTGACATTATCATTAACATGTAATAAAATAATAACATAAAAATCACCCTTTCAACAAACAAACACGAAACTTTAAGAGAGCTGTATAAGTTCCTCTTCCTCCTCCTCCTCTCCTTTTGTCTCCCTTGAATTCACGCCCCATGCTCAAACTTGGCTTTTTTGCTCTAGGCTAACATCTCTACCACTTGAACCACACATCTACTTCTGGCTTTTTCCTGGTAAACTGGAGATGAATGTCTCATAGTCATTTCTGTCTGGGTTAACTTCAAATCTTGATCCTCAAACCTCAGCCTCCTGAGAACTAGGATGACTAGCATGAGCCACCAGTGCCAGTGATCAGCATTTCTTCGTATCTTAACAATGTTTCCAGACAGAGTCCCTGGCATTGTTTCTGTAGTCTTCACCGTTCTGAAGCACTTACACAGCCTTGCAGGAGGGGCTGAAGGGAGGGGAGCAGCTTCCCTCTGTCCATCTTAGCTGCAATTAGGCTAATTGGAGACCGGCTCTGGGATAAAGAAGCATAGGACCTGACATTTGAGAGGACTGGAAAGACCACACAAGTGCGTTGGAGTAGTTGTGCTATCCCTCAACTCTCCAGCTTGAGGCAAGCGCTCTACCACTTGAGCCACAGTGCTACTTCCGGTTTTCTGGTGGTTTATTGGTGATAAGGGTCTCACGGACTTTCCTACCCGGGCTGGCTTTGAACTGCGATCCTCAGGTCTCAGCCTCCTGAGCAGCTAGGATTACAGGTGTGAGCACCGGCGCTCAGTGCAGTTTCTATTTTTAAGACTACCCAACAACCTCAGGACATGGGGGTTGTCAGGCAGAGAAACAGTATATGAATTTTTAAATACTTTTTATTGTAAAAATATTGTACAGAGGAGTTACAATTACAAGAGCAAGGTAATGAGTACATTTCCTGTCAAGCATTGTTGCCTTCTCCTTTGTTTTTCCCCTACCATCCCTTCTCTCCCCACCTCCACAACTACACTCTCCCCCTCCTCCTGCCTAAATTTTTCATTTTTCAACATAGTGTCTTGTGCATTTCATTGTTACAATGGGTCCATCTGTATCCCTATTTAAGCATTTTGTTTTCTCCCTTCCCCTCCCTGAATTAGAGAAGTGTATATACAAGATGCAGGGCACCGACATCAAATACAATGAGAACAGGGGTATACCATGGGGGAGAAACATGCAAAGAAACAAAAAAATCACATGGTACATTATAAATACGTGAGAAGCAACAGCAAGAAAGAAAAAACCTCTGTGTCCCTATCTTGGGGTTCATTTTGCTTAGCATCATCTGATATGGTCATATGTACATAGCTTTTGACCTTTTCTGCTTGTCCTAGACTTATACTAGTTATTACAATAAGGGAAACCATGGGACCTATGTTTCTTTGGGCCTGGCTAACTTCACTTAATATGATTTTTTCCAAGTCTTTCCATTTCTTAACAAACTGAATTTTTTTAAGTTGGATTAAAACAGTGTCTTTCATTTAAAACAGGGAGTTTGGTAACTTTTCCATTTTAATCCAACCTAAGGTTTGGTTTGGCTTGCTTTTTTCCACACAGCATCAGGCAGTTTTCTGACGCCCCGTTTGGTAGGAAGTGTGGGGCCTGAGGTTGAAGCTCTCATGGGGAGGGTTGTGGCTGGGCCACTCCCTGGTGGGATGTTTAGGGAGGTTCCATGAGAAGCTTTCTTCACTCCACCACATCCACACGGGGAGCTGAGTCGCGTGTGACCACCTGCAGTCTGCGCTGCCAGTGGTTGCAGCTTGCCGCCCCACACACCCCACAGGAGGGTCAGGGCTCAAACTCCTCCAGCTCAAGCTCACAGTGCAAATTCAGTCCATTTCAGGGTGGGATCCCAGGATGTCCGGCTTTCACAGAACATACAGGCAACTGCATTTATTCCTGGTAAAAGGTTGTTACTCGAGTCCTCATGCAAGAGAGGAAGGGGCGAAGCTGAGTGCGAATGAGAGTTAGGTTTTGGACAGTGATCTTACCAACAATGACTCAGACTTAACAGATCAATACACTACAAAAAAATAAGCAAGGCCTTGGGGATATTATAGGAGAGCTAGTTTAATAAGCAAGGCCTTGAGGATATTATAGGAGAGCTACTTTAGAAACAAAAGTTTTCTGGCAGTGATGTCAATGTGTATTTTTAAGGTGAGAAGAACTCTGAATACGATTCATTCCAGTTGCTCGGGCTGCGGCGTTGCGAGTTGCTGCCCTGGATGAGCTCCTCATGGAAGAGAGGCACGAGCAGCTCTGCACAAAGCCCAAAGGGAAGGGCACAGGCAGAAGGGTGGAGGACGGGCTGCCCGGCGAGGGGGACGAAGAGGAATTTTTAGCAAGAGTGAGAGCTAGGACTAAAAAAGCAACAGTACTAAAACCAGAAGAGGCTGGAGCGAGAAGAGACAGTCATAACTGACACCCAGGCTGGGTGAAGACGGTTCACACTGGTGGGTTTTAGCACACTGAAGCAGAGCCCGGCTGAGTTGGGGAGCCACGGTGGGTTCTGCCTGAAAATCCATCCTGTCTACGGGCCACAGACAGCCTGGCTGCCCTGCACGCGTGCTTCAAGCGGAAGAAGTTTCCCAGAAGCATTCCTTGTCAGTGTGGCAAATGCCTTCACCAAAATGTAATTGGATTGAGATGTGTCTTTGCACCTTTCTCATTCGGCACAGGGTGGAGGCCAGCCATTTGTCAGGACTCAATTATGTGTTGTAACTGGGGCACACGTCTGTCCACGCATCCTTTGACAACGTGGACTCGGAACAAAGTACTCCTGTTGGATGTGTGGGAAAGAGAGCACACAAGGATCCACCTAGCTGTCCAGCTGCTGCCTTTCTGGGGACCCCTACCTGCTACAGTAATTCTGCTAAAACTTGGCCCCTCTATTCTCAACTTGCCTATCAAGTTTGTTTCTTCTAGAATGGAGCCTTCAGCAAAGACCCTTCTCAGAGAGTCCTGGGCTGCCATACCCCACCCTCTCCCAGCAGGGAGCGGCCTGGAGCCTCTGTCCTCACCCACCCCTAGGGGCAGTTATTGTGTCCATCTGCTGAAAGAGGGAAACAAGGGGAGAGGAAAGGAGAGAAGGGGGACTGTCAGAGAGCTAGGGATAAAGATTGGTGGACAGGTGGGTACCAGTGGCTCACATCTGTAATCTTAGCTACTCAGGACGAGGCTGAGATCTGAGAATCACAGCAGGGAGCGAGGCGGGGCAGACAAGTCTGTGAGACTCTTGTCTACATTAAACCATCAAAAAGCTGGAAGCAGAGCTGTGGCTCAAGTGGTAGAGCAGTAGCCTTGAGCAAAAAAGTTCGGGGACGGCGCCCAAGCCCTGAGTTCAAGTACCAGGACACACACACACAGACACACACACACACACAAACACAGACACACACACAGACACACACAGACACACAGACACACACATATTACCAATTATATGTCTGGAATATGGCAGTGAGATGTGTCTTTGTACCTTAGGCTTTGTATTCCCAATGGACATCAGAGCTAACAACAACAAAAAAATCACTGATTTTTTTGCTTCTGCACGAGTTTCTGTGCAAAGGCAGAGTGACTGGTTCCTTTGCCTTACTGATGGTGAGCTGAAGGTCAAACAAAGTGACCTTCCTGACTTCCTGTACTATCTGTTACCACCTGCTTTAAGCCAAAATAACACCATACCTCAATTAACTTGAATTTAGCCTTTATTTCTATAGAATGTCAGGATCATAGTATTTCTGGGATCTTCCCAGTTAAGCAACTTCAAAATTGCCCTCTTTGAGGAAAACTTGTTATCTGTATTTACTAAGTGCAACATGTAAAGCCTTAGAAACATTATTAAATTTAAACTTCAACAGTTTGAATTTTTATATGAGGTAAGAAAAACTGAGAAATGGTCAATAATGATTGAGTTTTCTTGCGCGCACAGACATATTGAAGGTTGTGCACCATGCCACCCCATGTGCTGGGTAAGTAGAGAACTGCTCTCAAGACCAAGGCCACTTTGCTGTGAGAAGCTGACTGTCACTCCATGTCTAGAAAGAAAAGTCTATACTGTACATTTATGTCTGCTGTGAAAGAAAAATAGCATCTTATTTCCCTGGAGATCTCAAAAACAGCATTTGCACTTATAACAGAGAACATATTACTTATGTGTCCTGAATTTTTGGTCTCTGGATTGTAAGACTATAAAGCCTCATGAAACTATGGAGGTATGTGTCTTTATCAAAACACAGAAAAACAAATTCAATGCAATACCTCTCAATATCCCAACCTCAGTCTTCAAGGAAATAGAAGAAGCAATCTAAAAATTCATATGGAACAATAAAAGACCCTGAACAGAAAAAAAAATCCTTAGCAGAAACAACAGTGCTGGAGGAATACCAATACCAAACTTCAAACTCTACTACAAAGTCATAGTACTCAAAACAGCTTGGTACTAGCACAAGAACAGATCTGAAGACCAATGGAATAGAACTGAAGAAATGAACCCACAGATCTATAGCCACCTAATCTTCAATAAGGGAGCTAAAAAAATAGAATGGAAGACAGCCTCTTCACTAAATGGAGCTGGCAAAATTGG
Source organism: Dipodomys spectabilis (assembly GCF_019054845.1). Lineage (NCBI taxonomy): Eukaryota > Metazoa > Chordata > Mammalia > Rodentia > Heteromyidae > Dipodomys > Dipodomys spectabilis. The sequence goes on from NW_024871134.1 coordinate 1,640,073, forward strand.
TTTAACATCTGTATAAAACTAAAGATAAATCCTTATATATCACCCTGTACCAGAATCAACTCCAAATGGATCAAAGACCTCGAAGTAAAAGCAGACACCCTCAAAATATTACAGGAAAGAATAGGAGAAACTCCAGGGCTCCTTGGCACAGACTGAAACTTTCTTAATAAAGACCAAGAAACATAACAAATCAAAGAAAGGTTGGACAAATGGGATTGCATGAAGCTGCAGAGCTTCTGCATGGCAAAGGACCTAGCTAGCAAGATCAACAGAAAGCCCATGGATTGGGAGAAGATCTTCACTAGCCATACAATGGACAAGGGCCTCATATCTAAAATATACCTGGAACTCAAAAAATTAAATCCCCAGCAACAAATCCTCAAAGAAACAACCGACTGATTAATAAGTGGGCTAAAGACTTAAAGAGAGACTTCTCTGAAGTGGAAATAAGAATGGCCAATAGATACATGAAGAAATGCAAAACTTCTCTGACTATAAAAGAAATGCAAATAAAAATAACATTGAGATTCCACCTCACCCCAGTTAGAATGGCAATAATTAGAATACAAATCTAATAACAGATGCTGGAGGGGATGAAGCCAAAAGGGAACCCTATTGCATTGTTTGTGGAAGTGTAAACTTGTTCAACCACTTTGCAGAACAGTATGGAGGTTCCTATAAAAGACTCCACATAGAGCTCCCCTATGACCCAGCAATTGCACTTTTAGGCATTTACCCAAATGATCACAAACAAGGCCATACTAAAGCTACCAGTACAACTATGTTAATTGCAGCATTACTCACCATAGATAAGATATGGAACCAACCCAGATGCCCCTCAGTAGATGGACCAAGAAAATGTGGTATATATACAGTGGAATTCTATGCCTCCATCAGAAAGAATGACACCTTCCCATTCGTTAGGAAATGGAAATACTTGGAAAAAATTAAGTAAGCCAGGCCCAAAGAAACATAGGTCCCATGGTTTCCCTTATCTGCAATAACTAGTATATTTCTAGGATAAGCAGAAGAGGTATAAAACTATGCATATATGAACATATAAGCAAAATGAACCCCAAGACAGGGACACAAGAGGTTTTATCTTTCTTGCTGTTGTTTTTAATGTACTTATAATGTGCTATGTGATTTCTTTTGTTTCTTTGTATGTTCTTCCCCCATGGTATAACCCCTGCTGTCACTAGATTTGATTCCAGTGTCCTGCATCTTGTATATACATTTTTCTAATTTGGGGAGGAGACAGGAAATAACAAAATGCTGAAATAAGAACACAGGATGATCCATTGTAACAATGAGATGTACAAGACACTATGTTGAAAACGAACTTCACAACTTTGGGGGAGGGGGCAAGGGAGGAGTTGGGGAGGTGAGGGGGGGAAGGGATGGTAGGGGAAAAAACAAAGGAGGAGGTAACAATGCTCCATAGGAAATGGACTCATTACCTTCCTCATGTAACTATAACCCCTCTGTACAGTGTCTTTACAATAAAAAATATATATTAAAAAAACAAAAATATGTCACCCAAATTACCTACTTAGCCAGACTGGTCTACTATTAATTAAAAAGGGAAAATACATTAAAATTTGTAGAATCCTGATTCTTACCATGTCCCTTCCTACATCCTGCTTCCTGCCATAAAAAGGAGAATCTCTGAGACAAACATTTTGCAGCAAGCCAGATGCTGGTGGCTCACATCTGTCATCCTAGCTACTTGGGAGGCTGAGGTGGGAGGATTAGTGTTGGAGGCCATTCCATGCAGAAAAAGTAGAGAAATGCCTTCTCAACTCCTATCTGGGCACAAGGCTTGTACCTGCCATGGTTCTGACTTGGCAGGGGTAGGGAGACGGGTTGGGTGGGTCTCCTGTCAGCCCGGCACAGGTAGCAAGGCCCATGGGATTCCTCTACGGGAGGGAAGTGGGCATGCTGGCCACGCCCACCATGCCGGATGCCTGAAGCAGGTGGCTCTTGAGCAGGCACGTACCTGGGCAGGGATGGAGAACCTCCCCTAAAAATAACCAGTGAAGAGGCTCACACTTGTAATCCTAGATACTCAGGATGCTGAGATCTGAGATCAGTTCAGTGCCAGGCTGGGTAGGAAAGTCCATGAGACTTAATCTCCAATTAGCCACCAAAAACTCAGAAGGGAGAGCTGTGGCTCAAGGGATAGAGCACTAGCCTTGAGTGAAAAAGCTCAGGGACAGTGCTCAGGCCCTGGGTTCAAGCCCCAGTAGCAGCACAGAAAACAAAACAAAAACAACGAAAGGCCAGTGAAAATCAGGTGCAGGGCGGCACAAGTTAGAACCTGCACTGCTACCTGCACCCAAACTGTACCTGGAGGCTGAAACAACCATGCATTCCTGAACATAGCACAGAAGAACACACCGAAGCCAAGTAGTTGGGAGGAAGACACTTGACTACAATAAGGCTCATCGCTGACTTACAGGCTGACTGGCTTTGGAATTAAGCCCTTGCATTAATTTACACTGTACTAACTCACTTCAGTAGTTAGCAAACGTGAACTGATAGGCTATTGCTAGCTTTGAGAGTTCAAAATTAGTGCTCTTAATGTGTGTGCTGTGCTGTATCCTCATTCTCATTCCACATGCGGTGAGGCCAGGTGAGGAGATTACCCCGAGAAACCAGCCTAGGAGAAGTGCTGACAGGCAAACCACAGCCATCCATCATCCATTCATCCCTTATCCCTCCATATATATAACCATCACCCATCCATCCATGCATCCCTCATCCATCCGTCCATCCATTCATCCATGGATCGGTCCATTAGTCTCTCTCTCTCTCTCTCTCTCTCTCTCTCTCTATATATATATATATATACATCCATCATCCATCCATCCATCATCCATCCATCCGTTCATGGACTGGTCCATCAGTTCATCCATTCATCCATCCATATACATCCATCAACCATCCATCCATCCATTCATGGACTGGTCCATCAGTCCATCCATTCATCCATCCATATATACAGCCTTCATCCATCCATCTATCATCTGTCCATCCATGCATCTATCCATCAGCCATCCATCATCTATCTTTATGTATGTATGTATGTATGTATGTATGTATGTATGTATGTATCTATCCATCTATCTATCATCTATTTAGTGCTGGGAGTGGAGCTTGAACTTCACTTTCTCCTCTAGGATGGTGCACTGCTACTAGAGCCACAGCTTTTTGCTGGTTAATTGGAGATGAGTCTCATGGACTTTTCTGCCCTGGATGGTGACTTAGTCTCTGCTTCTTGAGTAGCTAGGATTACAGGTGTGAGACCCCAGCTCCCAGCCAGCCTTCTAATTTTTACCTATGTTCCTGTTTTTGTGACGGGTATCAGTAGTGGAATCTCTATTAAAATAATAATTAATAATAAGTGATGGAAATTAATAAATTAATAATAATAAAAATCTCCTGTGGAAATTTTTCAGCCTCCAGGTAGATCTGGGGCCTGCTCCTGTGGCACTCCCTGGCTGTCCATGCGTGGTCTGTGATTCACACATGCTGCTTGGATACATTTCGCTTTCTCATGTCTATGTCACAACCTTCGCCCCATTATCGTAAGGCTGTGTACTATATCCCACAGAGCTTCCAGAAGAATGGCTGTGACCCTCACATTCTTTATATAAAGACACTTCATTTCTGTAAAGATTTGATCCATTTTACTTTGCCTAATGCTTTGAGAATCAGGACAATTCCCAAGGGTTCATTTTAGTGCACATCTAGATTGAGGATGCGATAGTTCCTTTTATTATGTATGTTTATAGTTTTTCTTTATTGTTTTAAATTATGCATTTTCCGTTGTTATCTTTAAATAGTGGAACAAAGGCGTTTCAATTCACTGTGTCAATTTACGTGAACAATACATCTTGGTTAGCATCACTCTTTCCAGATACTTCTTAATTTGACAAGTCTTTGTTAGTATTCTATGAAAAAGAACACCAAAATTACTTGGAATCTAAGTTCTAAGAAGTTGTAATGATCATAGCAGGCAGGGTAAGATTTTACAAGTATAAAAATCACAGCCAGGCACTGGTGGCTCAGGCCTGTAATCCTAGCTACTCCGGAGGCTGAGGACTGAGGATCTCTGTTCAAAGCCAGTCAGGGCAGGAAAAGCTGTGAGACTCTTATCTCCAATTAACCACCAGAAAGCTGGAAGTGACACTGTGGGTCAAAGTGGCAGAGTGCTAGCCTTGAGCTGAAGAACTCAGGGACAGTGACTAGACCCCAAGTTCAAGCCTACAACTGGCCAAAAAGAACAAAAAAATAAACAAACCAGCCCTTTTCCATCAGCCCTGTTTTCAGTTCCCATGGATCCCCAGGAATTCCTCTGCTGCACCTAGAATGCTCCTGCCAGCAGGAGCGGAGGTGGTTTTCCAAAACCTCCTCTGTGAGCATGGCTCCATTTCTGAGCCAGAGCGAGCTTAAGTACTTTCTTCCTGACACTGCGGGTTGCAGAGATTTTATTCACATACCCTCTTCCCAGCAAATGGGCTTTGGAAGCCTGGCTAGGTCTTCTGACATGGGGGAGTGTGCACAAACACACTCTAGCCTTCTCCAGGACAGAATGATGGCTGCATTTGTTCCAACAGGCCTGCCAACAAGCATTAAGCATACTTTGATGAGCTGGCCTGCATGGTTCTCAAGAGAAATCTCGTTTTCCCTTGATATGCCTGGCTAAGCTCTTCTATCACTGAAAGAAATTACAAGTGGATATCCAGGAGAGAGTGTGCACTGCAAATACATGACTCTCCCAACATTCACTCTTCCCCTTGAAGACACTAATATGGGCCAGTCAAGTAAATCTTGACTATAATCAACAGCCAAAATGGAAAATAATTAACTTTTCCCCCATCTGTAGGATGCTTTTTTTTTTTTTTTTTTGTCATTTGTTTTCCATTGAGTTTTGTATCATTTTCTAGCAGAGGAGCTAGGTGGACGGTATTGTTTACTTCACATGGTACGACCAATAGTTAAGGAAGCCAGATGAGAAACTACTGTAAAGCCAGTAGAGAGCGAACAGTCAGGATGCAGGTCATTTTTAATTGAATGAGGAACGACATTCAAAAACAGCCACTCGGGGACGTAATTATCAGACTTACAGTACTGGGCTTAAATGACCATCAAAGAAATACATCACATTTCTTGACAATACAAAAAGTAAAAGAAAAACCACACTACAGAAAGCACTACACTATGTATTCATGTTTCTGTATTACTAAAACAACCTCACAAGAAAAAACAGAAATGGTCTCCTAGAGTAAAATGACTTTTCTATCAATGGATCTCTGGGGTGGGGTGGAGAAACTCGTGTCACTGCCTCCCTAGTGAAAGGACTGGGTGTTCTTAATAACATATGCCTCTTGAATAATGATGTTCATCATGTCTGCATTGATGCACAACAGAGTACCTGTTTCAGGTATCTATTTAGGTGTTGAGTTCATTAGTAGCCTGATGCAGAATAAGTAGTCTTTAAAAAAAAATCTAGTCAATAAAATTTAAACAGCGTTTTATGGACTGAACATTAACCAAGGGGCTTTAAAACATCTTCCCAGTCAGGGGCCAGTCGCTCATGTCTGTAATTCCAGCTGCTCATGGGTGTCTTGGCTCCTCTAAGGCCGTGCACCATGGGGCTCACGAGTGTCCTGGCTCCTCTAAAGCCATGCATGGGGGCCTTGCTGTGCACAGCCTGGTAGCGGGCTCTGGGTCATGCACATGGAGCTGGTCACTGCCCTTCCCACTGAGCGGACATGAGGTCACCAACACCCACGGGAGCCCTGCCTGCAAACAACAGCCTGGCTCCTGGGAATCCACAAGTGCTTTCATCGGCTGTTTCCGAGGAGGTCTGAGTGGGCTGTGTTTCATGCATGGGGCACAGGTGAGTTAAGGAGGGAGACGTGAGAGGCGGGGGATGGCCAGGCTGGGGCGTGGCAAGCCCCTCGGGCAGCCCAGAGCGGCCCCTGTGGAAGAGCTTTGCCAGTAAGGCTCTATGAGGCAGGCACGGGGAATGTGGCTGGTGGTCCATGGCAGTGCACAGCCGGTCTTTGAGTGGCGAGCCAGATTGCCAGGACTGTGCTGAAGGAAATGAGTGAATGGACACGTGGAGACACAGGAGGAGAACACAGGACCCAGAGAGAGTGGGGGTCTCGGGCCACGAGACTGGATTGGGGTTCATCTCACACTCCATGGAACATCTTTAAGTCATGAGGGAGTTATGATGGAGAAGGGGGAGAGACCTGACAGTGTGGCAGAGCCAGCGGAGGGCGACCCCTTCCCCCAGGAGAAGTGAAGTTCTCTGTGTTTGGAATCGTGAGAAACTTCTAGCAATCCTTCGGGGCCCAGGGCTTGGGACTTACCGATGACCGTTAGCGGCCTGGCCAGGGCGCCCAGCCAGCTTCCACCCAAGCTCGTGACTCCTGGAGAAGGACACCCGCATGGTCTTTAGAGTCGCCAGTCACAGGCAGCCGTGGGTAACTGGTGCAGATCGTCCTTCTCACTGCAAGGACGCGCTCTTTCCCCCGGGGAGATGGGATAACTTTTAGCTTTATGTTGCAGGTTAGTCAACAGACCTTTCTAAAGGGAAATTGTCTCTTAACAAAACAAAAGCTTCAGTGGGTGCAGGCGGCTCATGCCTATAATCCTAGTGACTTAGGAGGCTGAGATCTGAGGATGGAGGTTCCAAGTCATCCCCAGCAGGAAAGTCATGGAGATTCTTATCTCCAATGAATCAGCAAAACCCCAGAAGTGGGGCTGTGGTTCAAGAGGTAAAGTTCTAGCCTTGAACAAGAAAGCTAAGGGACAGCACCTAGGTCCCAAGATCAAGCCAGCCCCATACTAGCATGAGTGCACACTGTGCATCCATGTGCGTGCGTGCGCGTGCGCACGCACACACACACACACACACACACGCACACACACACACACACACACACACGTTAGATATCTATATGGAAAAAAATCCAGAAAAGAAGAACTATTTTGTATTTTGTAGAAGTGAAAAAACCATTTTATCCATGAGAAAATCACTTTAAAAGACAAACACAATTTCATTTCCAATGGGAAATTAAACATATAAATAAAGATATATAATAAAATAAGTAAAATATAAAACATGTTCATTGAGAACCTTGTTAGCTATGTATATTTGTTCATGCCTCACTTACCAAAGTCACATTTGTAGAAGTGTGTAAAATATAAGTGTTTTATAGCTTGACATAGAACATTTATACAAGCCTTCAACATGAATTAAAATTCTATTGATATTTCTACTGTTAAAGATAATCATTTCCTCTTTACATTACAGCTGAAACCTTAACCTTTGATTCCATCCACCAGCAGACTAGAATAACTATAAATGTTACAATTACTCACTTTGAATTTCATACTTCTTAAATTTCATTTTTAAGACCTAGATTCACTCAGTTATATGTCTACCTTTTCTTCAAGGACCATGATTTAAAATTAAATGACTAGCTATCACAGAAGAGAGAAAAGAGACTATGCAAATATGCCTTTTATTTTTTTCTTGGTAGTAATAAGCAGTAGTGTTTGGTCTTTAGTTCTATAGTTTGCTGTACAAATGCTTAACACCTAATATCCACAACAATATTCAACTTTAAGTTAGTAGGAGGAGGAAGTATAGGTAGAGGAAGACTGAATTTGAGAGGGATTAGCTACTCTGCCCTATTTTCTGCTTCAGATGCTAATTCTCTGCCTAAAATTCTCAGATAGGAGATTTTTCTTCTAATAAAGGCCTTAGCATTTGTTGCTCTATTTAAGAAATTTTCTTTTACAAAGAAAGCTGGTTTTGTTGTCTCATGTTGGGTGTTATCTACTTTTAGCTTCTTCGATTTATAAAATGCCCTATCTGGTTGTGAGTGATTTAATTCGTGTTCTATTTCATATTTTTATATACTGGCAAGCAGCACTCATAATAAGAAATTTTGTGTTTAGTTCTTGTTCCAAGAAAAAGGGCTTCAAAGTGCTTTGCCCCCTGTAATCTCTGCAGAGGCTCTGAACGCCTGCCAGAGGCTCCCGGCCCCAGCTCCACAGGCAACACAAGCTAAACCTCCAGAAGCTATTTTGGAGCTGGAGGTCATTTTTACATAAAAGCATCCACCTAAAAATAAGCTCTTCTCCATGTGTACTGTAGTCCTTCCCTGTTTTCATACACCAGTGCCTCTAGAAAATTCACAATTGCAAAGGTAGGCAAACAATGGCTCCTGTCCAAGCTCCGCCCTGCCCATTTCTTTCTGTTCAGTTCTATTTCAGACCCACGGCAGGCAGCAGAGTTTAAGATTAAACAGAGCCTGACTAGCTATAAAGCCTGGAATACTTGCCATATGGTCGGTTGCCCTAAAGGTTTGCCCTACTCGCAAACAGGTTCTGCAGTATCCACGAAAAGCTCCCACCTGTCCATTTCACAGTATTTACATCTCCTACTGAGAAAAACTTTGCCTTGGCCAAAAGATCTCCGGTGACAAGCAGTACACTAGCATGCGGCACGTGCATGCATGCACACACACGCACGCACACACACACACACACACACACACACACACACACACACACACCCTTGTGCAGACGGAGAGGCAAGCAGAAGGGCATAGGGACTGCAGGGGAGTCTGCCACCAGAGCCAGGGTGGGCTCCGTGACAGAGTGCTTGGCTAGCATGCTCAAGGCCCTGAGTTCAATCTCCAGCTCTGCAAGGAAAGACCAGCCTATGACAAGTTCAAGGGCCTTTAGCTTTTGTATCTGTGAGAAAAATGTGTATTAAAATTCACTTTGTACGTTTCTATTTAGCACATGAATACATTAGAGTGTTAGAAATTCTTATGGTTGGTTGGACTGTATGGTCGGCTGGACTATATGGTTTCTTGATGACACCAGCAGAACTTCTGATCCATTCATGTTGTCGCAGAGCCTTGGTTTCAAAGGGGCTGAGATGCAGGGAGACCATGTTGGAGGAGGCATCATCAAGACGCCTCCTGGACCATCAGGACTGTACTGCCCGTGTCTGACTCACTGCTCCTACAGCACCACCCAGCTTCCAACGAAGATGCCCTGCCTTTCCGCAAAGCTCACACTTTTCTCTCTATCAGTTACATTAAGCACGCTCACTTTACCTTGCACGTGGGCCCTGTTTGTTTTTTGAGAGGCAGATTTTCATGATATGAAGGTCAGGAAAACACTCAGAAGATCTAAACCCAGTGGGTGGCACCGCAGGACAAACCAGAAATTTTTGGTATCAGCTGAACTGTGGAATGCACAAGGGCAGGCATTTAAAATGGTTTTGAAATTCCTTAAAAATTACTATTATTATTATTGTTTTCTTATCATATTTAAGTCAAAACCATGTATCATAAATTCACTATTAAAGCAGGCTTACGTTGTGTGCTCAGAAGTGAAAGGTGAAAATGTCACGGAGGGAGAAGTTTCTAATTTTCCTACTGTTTAATTGTAAGACAGAAAAAATCAATAATCTTCAACCTTTTTGTAAGATTCCACTCAACTTCGCAAGTTTTGACTCAGCCCATACAAGGCAAAATCAGACTCAACTCAACCATCTCTCTCCTAAGCAAGGTGTCAAAACCATGTAATAAGTTGCCTGTGTACCCCCCAGAACTTCCCTTTTCTCCTCATAAAACGGCAAGAAAAAATTGACCACAGTTGCAATTACAACACGCAAGATCTCCAGAGCAGAGTGGGCTGTGCACTTATTGCTTTACCATCAGCCACCACCTCAGCCCTTCACTCAACACTACTGGTTGCAGACCATGCAGAATGCTAACAGCACAGCTAATGGTTTTAAAGAAAGAAGCAGAAAAACACCTCTCTTGAGGACCACAGACGTTAAAATTGATCATAAACCAATAATAGTGAAGCATGAGATTAGTGCTAAATACCACACTCTAATCCAGGCGCCGTGAGACAGAGGGGCATGCGGCAGAAGTGTCACAGAGCTCACTGCACATGCCATCTCCTGGGATGGATGGTGCTCACAGGGAACAGCAAAGACCAATGCAGGGCACAGAGGCAAAGGAGCTCTGCAGACATGAGAAAAGAGGAGTTGGGGTCCTTAGCAGGGAGCAGAAAATTGGAAATGATATCCAGCTCCTAGTACCAGGCCACACATCCTAGTGGAGTTGGTATTAGCCTGGAGGGAGAGACTATTTTTATAGCTCATACTCCCAAAAGGATGCCTTTTCTATTTCTTACAAAGTCACCTTCTGTCCCAGAGGCCATGGCGAGTGGGGTGTTCAGAACAGGGAGCTGTTCTCTCAAGGCCTCAAGGCCTGTCGTAGAGTCTAAGGCAGGGGAATGACACAAGCAGGTGCTTCGTCTTGCTGTATGTTTCAGATCTTGCTCACAGTGCTACAGAGCATGAACTGCTATAAACAAAGGCTAGAGAAGCCCACCAGAATGAATAATGCCATGATAGAGCTAGGTACCAGTGGCTCACACCTATAATCCTAGCTACTCTGGAGGCTGAGATCTGAGTTTGAGGCCAGCCAGGGCAGAACAGTATGGAAGACTCTTAGACCCGCGTGACCCCCAAAAAGCCAGAAGTGGAGCTGTGGCTCACATAGTAGAGGGTTTGCCTTGGAGCTAAGGAACAGTGCCTAGGCCCTGAGTTCATGCCCTAGCACTGGTGCACATACACAAAAATGTACATTAATCCAACTGAGCAGTTAGGAGAGCCACATCTAAAATGGAGAAGAAGGATGTAGGAATGGGACTGTTCAAATCAGGGGTTTCTTTACATTGCCTGGAGACATTTTGTGTAATTCCTGACAATGGATGAGAAGATGGTATACAGGGCCCTGGCTTTCTTCGAAGCAATTGCAGCATGGTATGAGACTTGTGTTCTGCCTCTTTGGGAGTTCCTCCTAACTCTGGAGCTGGAACTGGGAAGCTTCACCCAGTCTCCATACAGCTCTCTTATCCCATGGCTATTCTGGGCTTCTGTGTCCCAGCATTTCAGCAATGTCTACTGCCAATAGCTTTCCTCTGACCCTCTGCGATCCCACACCCATCTTTTTTATTGATCTTTGAGTTGGTTCTTAACACAGGAGTCTGGAAATGTATGACTGACAGTAGAAGTTACAGTGGGGTAAGAGCATCCAAACCCCCACAACCCTCCTATCTCCCACTTTGTTAACTCTGTATCTACAGGCAAATGAGCCTGTGGCAGTCAGCTTCTAGAAATGAAGACACCAGCTCTCTGTTCTTGCTTGATAAAAGTTTGAGGAACCCCCAAGAACAGGAGTGGAACCAAGGAGAAGCCTCAAAACGGCCTCAAGTGAATCACATGTAAGCCCAACATTTAAATCCTTTATACAAACATCATAGCAGGTAAACAGATTAGATTTTAATAATTCTAAATAAGATGCTTTCTCTTTAGCCATTAGAATCACACAGATATGTGAGAGATAATAAACACATATCTGGGCCATTATCGGTAAGATATGCCTTCTAGGAGAGAATTATAACTAAGCTCATTTCTTTGTAATGTTATGAAAATCATTAACATGATTTATAAAAAGATCCACATTTGTTAGGTTTCAGAGTCTACTTAGCTAAAATGCAGGAATGAGATCACCAGGATACCATGCCAGGAATCAGTTCAAGCTTTAAAAAGGCCAGGGAAATAGACCTACAACTACTTATGGATATTAGCTTCATAGGCCTAATTGGCAGATTCAAGTAAATGAATTTATATTCATTTACTTATTCACCCAATAACCATTTGTTATACTTTTATTGTGTTGAATCTATATACTGGCAATGATTGTTATTATTTGTTTTGTTTTATTTTGCCAGTCCTGGGGCGTGAACTCTGGGCCTGGGCACTGTCCCTGAAGTTTTTGCTCAGGGCTAGTGCTCTGCCACTTGAGCCACAACTCCACTTCTGGCTTTTTGGTGGTTCACAGGAGATAATAGTTTCACAGACTTTTTTTGCCCAGGCTGGCTCTGAACCACAATCCTAGATCTTAGCCTCTTGAGTAGCAAGCCTTACAGATGTGAGCCACCAGTGCCCACCTGGTAGTGAATTTACAAATGGCTAAACCAGAAGCCTGGACTGTACGGAAGCGGGTGAGGGAGTACACCAGGAGGAATTCACTGGTGGTCAGGGGTCTCAGAGCAGGAACAGCTAGAGGACAGAGGAGGCTCTCTCAGAGGAAGGGAAAGAGGACTGAGCAGGAACACCCACAGGCAGACAAGACTGTTAGCCCGTGAGGGAGGGACAGTGCTCTGTGGTGAAGAACAGCATGGAACAGGGAAGCCAAATAGTTTATGATGGAGGAACACTGCCCTGAGATGAAGAACAGCCTGGAACAAAGGTTGATCTTGATCAACTATACACAGCTTGCTATTGTAGACATAATAAAATAGAACTCAGAGAGGTGGTGAGGTCAGATGGCTATGTTTAATGTCAGTACCTCCCAAGCTTAATGAGCAGAAGAACTTTTCCAAGCCGAATCTGTCCCTGAGTTCCAACAGATCATTCATGGAAAGCAGCACTAAAATGTTCATGGATTAAAATACGACCCCTTATTTATGCCTGCTGAGAGTTTGAAAATCACTTCTGTAGCTGTCATGGCAGTGACTGGCTTGGGAAGTGAGCACTGAGTTCTAGAAGAGAGAGGGTTTGATGACACTCAAAGCAGTGGTGGTGAAGATGACCAGATACAGGAGGAAGAACTGGGTATGGTAGACATGTAAGGACTCAGCTGGCACACAGAGACAACTGCCAACACCCACATGGAGAGGACTGACAAAACCCACACAGAGATGACTGATAACACCCACATGGAGTTGACTGACAGCACCCACATGGAGATGACTGATAACACCCCCACAGAGATGACAACACCCACATGGAGACGACTGACAACACCCACCCAGAGATGACTGACGACACCCAGAGATGACTGACGACACCCAGAGATGACTGACGACACCCAGAGATGACTGACGACACCCACATAGAGATGACTGACAACACCCACATGGAGATGACTGACAGCACCCCCACAGAGATGACAACACCCACATGGAGACGACTGACAACACCCACCCAGAGATGACTGACGACACCCAGAGATGACTGACGACACCCAGAGATGACTGACGACACCCACATGGAGATGACTGACAATACCCACATGGAGATGACTGACAGCACCCCCACAGAGATGACAACACCCACATGGAGACGACTGACAACACCCACCCAGAGATGACTGACGACACCCAGAGATGACTGACGACACCCAGAGATGACTGACGACACCCAGAGATGACTGACAACACCCACATAGAGATGACTGACAACACCCACATGGAGATGACTGACAGCACCCCCACAGAGATGACAACACCCACATGGAGACGACTGACAACACCCACCCAGAGATGACTGACGACACCCAGAGATGACTGACGACACCCAGAGATGACTGACGACACCCAGAGATGACTGATAACACCCACATGGAGATGACTGACAGCACCCCCACAGAGATGACAACACCCACATGGAGACGACTGACAACACCCACCCAGAGATGACTGACGACACCCAGAGATGACTGACGACACCCAGAGATGACTGACAACACCCAGAGATGACTGATAACACCCACATGGAGATGACTGACAGCACCCCCACAGAGATGACAACACCCACATGGAGACGACTGACAACACCCACCCAGAGATGACTGACGACACCCAGAGATGACTGACAACACCCACATGGAGATGACTGACAGCACCCCCACAGAGATGACAACACCCACATGGAGACGACTGACAACACCCACCCAGAGATGACTGACGACACCCAGAGATGACTGACGACACCCAGAGATGACTGACAACACCCACATGGAGATGACTGACAGCATCCCCACAGAGATGACAACACCCACATGGAGACGACTGACAACACCCACCCAGAGATGACTGACAACACCCACCTAGAGATGACTGACAACACCCACATAGAGATGACTGACAACACCCACATAGAGATGACTGACAACACCCACAGGGAGATGACTGCCAACACCCACATGGAGACGACTGACAACACCCACCCAGAGATGACTGACGACACCCAGAGATGACTGACAACACCCACATAGAGATTACTGACAACACCCACAGGGAGATGACTGCCAACACCCATAGAGACAACTGCCAACATCCACAGCGAGATGACTGCCAACACCCAAAGATGACTGACAATACCCACAAAGACAACTGCCAACATCCATATAGAGGCACAAGAAAGTCACAGAAGAATTAGGTGAAACGGCGAATGTTCCACCCAGTTAAAGTCATTCATGACTAAACACTCTAATTTGATCCTTTTTTTCTTTTTCTTCCTTTTGCCAGTCTTGGGGCTTGAACTCAGGGCCTGAGTGCTATTTCTGACCTTCTGCTCAAGGCTAGGACTCTACCACTTGAGCCGCAGCCTTTTCTGAGTAGTTTATTGGAGATAAGAGTATCATGGACTTTCCTGCCTGGGCTGGTTTCAAACTGTGATCTTCAGATCTCAGACTCCTAAGTAGCTAGGATTACACGGGGGAGTTACCAGCACTAGGCTTAATTTGGTCCAGTTTGACTAATTATCTCTTTATAAACTACAGAACAGAAAACTCCTCTATAGAAAACATTTTACAGTACAAAACTGAATGAAGACACCTGTGAAGAATGTGTTTCAGAGCACTCTGTGACAGAGTTTGTCTATCTCTTTTGCAAGATGGAACTGAAAGACAGAGCCTGACATAAGTCGTTGCTGTGTCCATACAGTGCTCACAGGGGAGACACCCAGAGACATCGTTAAGAGGGGCCCAAGACTGTTAGCTGACACCTGTCTCTCGAGACTGAAGCTGTGTTGTGTTGTCCTTTTACATTTCCCTGTTTGTCAAAATATTAAGTATTTGTGCATGATGGGCTGCTTGAAATTCCTTTTATAATACTTCGGTATTTTCAATATGAACACATACACGTGTTCACAAGCGTGTCAGTGAATGCAACCTTGATTCAAGAGTGCTCCAAGAACGCCCCAGTGTTTGTGTGTGTGCATTGTGTGTGTGTGCATGTATTCTGTGCATGTGTGCATATATGTGTGCATGCACTACATATGCATGTGTGTATGTGTGTGCATGCATTGTGTGCATGTATGCGTGCATTGTAGGGGGGCATTGTGTATGTATGTGTGTGTGTGTGCATTGTGTGTGTGTGTGAGGGGGGAAGAGAGAAAGACAGACAGGGACTTAGCAAACAAAACCCCACTGCGGAGGCAGAGGTGGGCATGGGACGCGTTTTGCCCTCCCCTCCCAGGTGTGGTGCTCCCTGGCATGGTGCTCCCTGGCTCAGGGCCTGGCTGCTGCTCTGCCTGCGTCATGTCAGAACCCCACCAACAGCCCACCTGGAGTCCCAGTGACCCCTGGGCCCACTTCATTCTGCTTTTTATTACTCTTAATTTCTCTTCTTTTGTAATCCCTGATTAGAACAATACTTAAACCATGCTCATGCACACTGTTACTTCCTTTGCTTCAGCTGCAGTATTTTGCCCCCTCCCACCTCCTTGCTTCCTCTTGCCTGCACCCTTTTACCACTTCAAGTTTAAATCTTACAACAATGGCATTTTTTCCTTACCTTGCTACAATGGTGACTGGGATGCGGATAATGTGGCTAGTTGTTTACAAAGGTCTGGTTTGGCTTTGATTTGGTAACTTTCTTACTCATGAGTTATGTCACCAGGGCATTGCTGATAAACATTGTCACAACCCAGAAGATAATCTAACTGGTAAGCCTTTCAGTAACTAAAACCACTAACCAGTGGCTTGACTTTAAAATATCAGAAAAAAAGTGAACCACACCAGATAAGTAGACAGGCAAATGCAGAGTGGAGGGGAATCAAACTATAAAACCAACACAGTGCCAGGAATTAGGACAAACCTTCCAGTAATGACTGAGTGTTGGTAGCACCTGTTCTGCAGTAACTCAACCAACTGGTGAATTGAAACAAGACCCAACCATTTTTAGCCTATAGAAATGCACCTTGAAGACGAAGGCAAACACAACCTTAAAGTCAATGGATGGAAAGCATTTTTCAAGCAGACACACCAGGAAGGCAATCAGGAGTAGCTACAGGCATCGAGGTCAAGGCAGATGTCAAAACAAAGTTAGTCAGAAGAGACAAAGAAGGTCACCGCTCACTGATAAATGAAAAAATGCGTAAGATGATATGAATTACAGACGGGAATGCACCAAAAGTGGGCTTGCCTACACAAAATAAATACATAAAAGCTCCAAGAGATGCTTACACAGTAACAGTGGGTAACTTCAACCCCTATTCTCACCAATAGATGCTCACATAGATCAAACACCAACAATAACAAAGAAACCAAAATTAAATGATACTAGATGTATCGTATGTCTGTAGATAGCCTCAGAAGGCACATTCTTCTGGAACTTTCTCCAAAACAGACACATTTTAGCACAAACAGCAAGACTAGCAAATAGAACTTTTTTGTCAGACCACAATAAGAAATCAATAAGAGAAACTAAGAAAACAGTCAAATACACGAACACCGAATAATTCACTTTTGATAGATCACTGTGTTGTTGAAAATAAACACATCCTAGAATCAAAGAAAACTGAAAACATAACTTTTAGAACCTTTGAGACATAGCAAAGGAAGTGCTAATAGGAAAGTTCACAGGTATGAAGTGCCTACATTAAAAAATAAGAGAAATCTGAAATAAATAACCTAACAATTCACCTCAAACTCCTAGAGAAACAAAGATAATCCAAACCCAAGGACAGCAGATTGACATAATTAATAAAGATCAAGCCAGAAGTTAATGAAATGGAGACATTTTGGAACAATGCAAAGAATCATTGAAACAAAAGATCGATCCTCTGAAAAGATAAACAACATAGACTAATTGTTAGTTAAACTAACAAAAAAAGACAGAAAAGACTCAAGTTAATGGATGAAGATCACAACAAATGTCAATGAGAATACTTTGAAATCCCATATTCTTACAGAAAATCTAGCAGAAATTGATACATTTCTAGATGTTTATAACGTACTAATTGAACACGTGGTCACAACCCACAGAAACAAGTGTATGACAGGGAGTTAAATAGAAGCAGTGACAAAGAAGACACAGGGGCCAGGTGGGATCCTTGTTGAATCCTGCAGACCTTCATATACAATGAATTCTAACCTTCCATCAAAAAGAATGGCACTGCCCCACTATAAGGAAATGGAAAGGCTTGGGAAAAATTATATTAAGTGGAGTAAGCCAGACCCAAAGCAGCATAGGTCCCATGGTTTCTCCTATTTGCAATAATTAGTATATGCCTAGGATAATCTCAGCAGATGAGCAGAATAGCTCAATAGCTATGTACATCTGATCATATAAGATGATGCTAAGCAAAATGAACTTCAAGACATGGACACAAGAGGTTTTGTTGTTGTTGTTTTTAATGTACTATGTGATTTTTTCTTTTGTATGTTCTTCCCCCTATGGTATATCCCCTGTTGTCACTGTATTTGATTTTGGTACCCTGGTATTGGATATATTTATTTGAATTAGGGAAGACAAGGGGAACAACAGAATGTGAGACAAAGGACAAGGGGGTGCAAAGCAACAGCAGCATTCACAAGACAATATGTTGGAAACGATCTGTACAACTTGGTGGGGGCGCTGGAAGGAGGGAAAGTAGGAGAAAAATGAAGGAAGGGGTAACAAGTTTGACAAGAAATGTACTTATTCCCTTACTTATTTAACTTTAACCCCTCTATACATCACCTTGAAAATAAAAAAGAAAAATTAAAGAAAATTAAAGCAAAAAAAAAAAAAGAATTCACATCAGCACTTCTCCAACTATTCCATAGGACAGAAAAGCAAGGTCAGCGTCACCTGATGCCAAAATTACATCAGGACATAATCACACAACAATTTCCCAATTTTCCTGATGAACACAGACACAAAAATTCTCACTAAAATACATATAAACAGAATGGATATGTTACATTAAGACCCCGTTTACAACTACTTGTTGATAATAATGAAGAGCAAAACATTTACAAACTAAATTCAACAACACATTGGAAAAAAACATACAACATGATCTTGACTTCATTCTAAGAAAACAAGAATGCTTCAGCATACAAAAGCCAATAAACTGTAACACAGCATATAAACAGAATCAAGGACAAAAATCATATGATTGTCACAACAGATGCAGAAAAAGCTTTTGATAAAACTCAAACCCACGATGAAAGAAAGTAGGAATAGAAGAAATTATGGATACAAGGACTATAACTCAACATAATGGGTGTATCTGATTAACCTGTAGGCAACATCATTCCAAATGGGGAAAGACTGAAATTGTGTTTTGACAGAACTAGGGAAGCAAAGCATAAGGTCAACCTGAATAGTCAAAGTTATCCTGAGCAAACGCAGCCATGTCGCAGCCACCGTGACAACTGATTCGCAATTCTACCACAGGGCATGCACGGGGCCCACTCTGACATCCAGAGCAGCGGACGAAGACCCAGGAAAGCCCCACAGCCAGCGATGGCTGGTTCTGACAGGGCACCAACAACCTCTGGTAGAAAACAGCCTCTTCAACAAGTAGTGCTGAGAAACTGAGAGTTCTGCATGTGTCGATAAACAGAACTAGCCTCCTCTCTCTCACCCTTAACAAAAATTAGCTCAAAATAGATGAAAGATTTTAATGCAAGACTTGAAATTTTGGAACCACCAGAAGAAAATACAGGAAAACCCTTTAAGATATAGGCATTTATAATTAAAAAAAAATAAAACTCTAATGGCTCAGCAAATAATAAGGAATAACAAATGAAAATGTATCATATTATAAAGCCCACAAGTGGCTCATACCTGTAATCTCAGCTACTCAGGAGCCTCAGATCTGAGAACTGTGATTCAAAGACAGCCTGGCAGGAAAATCCATGACATTCTTATTACAATGATCCACCAAAAAGCTGGAAGTGGAGCTGTAGCTCAAGTGTTAGAACACTAGCCATGTGCAAAAAAGCTCATGGACAGTGTCCAGGTCCTGCGTTCAAGCCCCAGGTCCAGCACAAAATAATAAACTTCATGTGACTCTGCTATGCCACTCCTGGGCATACATTTTAGGGAATGAGTCAGCACATGACTGAGAAGCCTGTACACTAGCCTGTACCCACAATGGCCATACAATGCAATCAGCCCATCTGAAAATCAACCAGTGAACAGGTAAAGGAAGCACAGTGTACGTTCACCATGGGGTATTCCTTAGCTGTAATGAGGAACAAAATGAAGTCATTTGCAGGAAAATGGATGGAACTAGAAATGCCATTATGTAAAGTAAAATAAGCTAGACTGAGAAAGAAAAATATCACATTCTCTCATATGTAGAAAGAGTGTCTCACACTTATAATTCTAGTTAATCAGGAGATTGGGATCTAATGGTGCTGGTTCTGGTTCAAAGCCAGCTAGTAGGAAAGTCCATGTGACTCTTATTTCCAATCAACCACCAAAATGTTGGTAATGGAGCTCTGACTCAAGTGATAGCTGCAGCCCTGTGCAAAAAAGCTAAAGAATAGGGTCCAGGTGCTGCATTTGAGTCCTGATGCATGCATGAATGTGTGTGAGTGCACACACACACACAGCAAGACTGTAAAACAGGTGCTGTTTGGATGTGAGGACCAGTGGGAGAAGAGGGTAACTGGGTAGGGGGTAGAGGAGCAGAAGTATTCTACAGACATGAAAAGGTTAAGAAAAGGTTGAATTTGAGCAGAGCTAGTAACTGAATCTCTAGTCTGGTGCACTGAACACATTTCTATTTTAAATAACAGGATGTTGTGGCTTGTTTCTGTCTCCGTTTGAAAGTGGGGGAGACCCTCAGCAGTGAAATAATCAGGTCAATCACATCTCAACAAGTCATTCATCAAAGACCGTATGACAGCATTTTGGCTCTTGTGGACACCAGTGTGAAACACTGGCACTTGTACAAACTAGCCATGACAACGCTCAGATGCAGCTCCAAACAATTTGTTCATCAAGAATCTCTCTCAGGTGTTTCCATTCTCCCAAGTGGTTCCTCAACGCCCCCCTCAAACCGTGCCAGGGGCCTGGAGAGGCCGTCATATTGATGGCGAAATGTCCACAGCGGCTCAAGGGCGAGGCCTACACAATCCAGCAACACCGCCGCCTCCAGGCAGTGTTTTTAACCTTTTAGAAAGCATTTTCTTGGAGTTTATACCGATCAATTTTATATAGATGGTATACATTTTTCCTTCATTTGAAAATGATTAATTTATATTGTAAAACAGGTATAGATTTTCACAAACCAAAATTATCCATTTAAAATCAAGTTTAATTCAATCTAAAACATGAAAGAATAACATTATTCCCACTAGAAAATCTGACATTGCTGAGGGAATTAAATAAAATTCCAGAGTTTTTTTTTCCTATTTTTATCTCTTAGTCACTCTAATGTGAATAGTCCTAAGATATCAAAAACATGTATGCAGAACTAATAATGCAAAACTAATGTAGGATAAAAGGAAACCACATAATCACCACCACCTACTGCCTCCCAACCCCAGCCCAAGCATCGACAACCAGCAGCAAAGTAGACTCCTCAACCTGGAAGAGAGACATTGTATCCTAAACTGCACACAGCTGTTCTGTAGTTAGAGAAGCTAAGCTATGCCATGCCTCCCCCCCCCCCCCCCACACACACTATAAGCAGAATCCTACAACCAGAAATTACAAGCAAACAACACTCATCTAATCTTGCCTTTGCCCTTGATATTCATAGTATTTGAAGGCATCAAAAAGACATTCTCAAAAACAAAAAACAAAAACCAGACATTCTTATGAAAAAGAAGAGACCCTACAGGGGCTGAAGTGGTGAAGCAGAATGTGCTTCTCTGAGAAAAGTTTAGTCTCTACAACTTGCTATCCTGCAGAACTGCACACTACGTACAGAAGCACTAACTGCAGCAGCCATACTTAAGTGCAGCCAGTCCAAACGGACTGTATTATTTGTACAAAATACATGCCAAATTTAAAACTAAGATGGCAAACTATTGTATTAATAAAGTTCATGTTAATTATGTTGAAATGGTAATATTACAGATATATCGAGAAAAGCATTAAAATACATTAAGAAAGAATTTCCCCTATTTTCTTCAATGTAGCCACTAAAAATGTAAATTACACATAAGGCTACATTTGTGTCTTGTGCTGTATTTCTTTGGCATAGCTACTTAGACATTCTAATGTGAAGTATAGCTTGTCGAAAATTCCATTACATTACTTGGCTGAGAACTAGCATAAAATAACACCAAAACACCAAACCTCTATTACACAGCCTAAGACAGTCTTCAAGTGTATATCCTGCTGGATATTTGACACCTGCACAGCAGTGAGAGGTGTAACTCTGAAGGTAAAAAGTGACCAGAAGGGAGGATAATGTAGGACATACTCTAAAAGCAGGAACTCAAGCTGACTCTAGCTCCATTTGTTTTCTGGTTCATGTGTGCAATTCTTACTTCAGAAAGCTCTATTTTCCTGACAGAAGTTACAGGAAAATCCATTAACAACTGAGACCATGCATTAACCAAAGAAATGACAACGTGCTCTGAAGTCCAGCTAGCTGATCAATGGAAGGAAGAAGGAGGTAGCATGAGCAGTTAAAATCTTCCTCATGACCCAGTCTCTCCTTGCTCTGTATCTCCTCTCCCTCACTTCCTCCTCCTTCCCTTTCCTTCTTCTCATGTTGCCAGTTGCTGAGTATTTCCCATCCACAGACTCCTCCCCACAGCAACTGGCATCTCTGAGTATTTCCTGTCCACAGACTCCTTTCCACAGCAGTTGCATCTAATATTTCCCATCCATAGACGCCTCCTCACAGCAGTTGGCATCTCTGAGTATTTCCCATCCACAGACTCCGCCCCACAGCAGTTAGTGTCTCTAGCACACCTGGTTTCTCTTTCTCTTTTGTGGCTGCTTTTGCTGTGTACTTCTTTTTTTTTTAAAAAAAAAGTCATATCAAATGTTCATGAAGTAGACTTGTACTATGTTTTAATGATTCTTAACATTTTTTGACTTCTTTATAAACAAGATGCAAGAAGGATTTTTTTTAAGCATTCAAGAACATGAAAGTGCTTTTTTGCTTCTCTAAGACCCTTGGTTGGGTTGTTGTTTCCGTTTTGTCTTTCAGAGTTGGTGGCCTTCCCCTTTGGGCACTTCTCTGGTCTAGGCAATGAGATTCAAACCAAGCAACATCCATCTCAATCACTGGGATGGGCACTAGGCTGGCCCAGACCAGTCAGCTCTGGGGGCTGAGGAGTTCTGGTACAAAGGGGAGGCCTGGCCGATCTGTAGTCCCAGACTTGCACACATGTCCTTCAGAACCGCTTATGTCCATGGACCTACCAAACAGTGTATTTTGGTTTTTTAAAAAAATAAAAGTTAATGAAGCAAATGTTGAATTATTGCCTTTAGTGTCTGAAAAAAGGAAATATTGAAGGACAAGACTGGCATGATTAATGAAAAGTACATTTCCAAGTGGTTTTCACAGAACCCCTCTCAGGCTAGGATGACATTTTATATTAAGAGTTTCTTGGAATGCATTTCCAAAAATAGTTCAGTAGAGAGTCATTTCTGGCTAAAAAAAGAGAAAAGAAAAACAACCCATAGCCATCCAACTCACATGTACTGGTCAACACATATAAACAAGATACACAGTAGTTTTATATTCTGCTAAAAAGTGATAATGTGGTTAAATAACTGAATGTTGGTTAAGTACCAAATATTTTTAGTTAGGGAAAAGTTACAAGAAGTATAAACTAGATCTCTGGTGGCTTCCAGCTAGCACTCTTTCTGATCACTGCTTGTAGTTATAAGGAGGTAGATTTCCAAAGCAATGGTATAAATCCATACAACTGTCTGTCAGGAATTAGATTGTTAATATATTGGACCAAGACTCAGGTACTACATCTGGTTACAGTCAACTCCTATTTCAATTGGGCTAACAAATCAAAACACATTTTTTCTCACAGCTATGAACTCACAGAGCTTTTAGCAAATGTTTAACATGCATTCTTGCTATTATAGCATCTCTAATGTGCAAGATATTAAGCCAAAGAAAGAACATTTCTGGACTAGAATAGACAATACCTTTATTCAGAAACCGATGAAGTAATTAAAAAATAATCACAGCAAAAGTTATTAGCATAAAAATCAATGTTACCAATAGTCACATGCATGCCAAAAGATAAATGCACAGAGAATGAGAATAATTACCAATCATACCTTATTATGTGTCTGAGTCTGTCCAACCAGTATGAGGATGTTGGAAGAGATGATAGACAGGCAGAAGTTAATCAGAATTATGGACCTCTCAGAGCGTATATACCTAACCAGAGAGAGAAAGAGAGCTCAATTTCAGTTGAAAAATTCTGTATTGTGTAATTGGTGGATCTTATCTGGACAAGAGTTTATAGCAGTAACTATAGGGGAAATTCTGTTTTCAGAAAAATATTTCTTGGGTATCCAGTTTTAAAGTGCATGACAAGAAGTTCTTAAGCTTAATTTTCCCTAGCAAATAAATTAGATTATAGTATGGCATTTCATAGCTGACACAGCCTATTACACAGCTGATCATGGTTAAGATTTTTTTACTAGAAAGCTAAAACTTCTTGGAAATACATCATTTAATATAATTACATACACGCATATATACACACACATATAAATATATGTATAAAGGAGATCTAGTATTTTCATATGCACTACCAATCAAACCCTGAGAACAGAGAGTCAAACCCACATAGATTCTGAGGTGCCACTCTTGTGCATGAGGAGACTGTTGTTAATTCTGTGACATTGCAAACACCATCAGCTATTCAGGGATTTTCATGAGGCCAGCACATTACTAGAAATTATGTAACTGGAAACATGTTAACACAAAGATTCAGACACACACACACACACACACACACACACACACACACACAGATGCTCTTATCTCTAAAGTTGAATCCATTCTATAAATGATAGCTCACCGCAGAGTTGAGCACTCTTGGTGTCTTCCACATTTCACCCTGATGAAAAAGTACTTACTCTGTTGTACAATTTTAAAGTGCACCAGGGCTGTGCACTGTAGAGAAAACTACTCAGAATCCAAGGTCTACCAGCTGCTCATCCTGGCAGGGTGCTGTTTGACTCCCCTGCAGTAAACCACTAAGTGACAGTAACTATAGAGAACATGTGCTTGCTGTGTTCAGCCAGTTCAGTTTGTGTTAGAACACGGAATCACACGTACACATACATATACATACACAAACACACACACAGGTGTGGTCTTCCTCTACAATGCAGATGGTGGAGACAAGGGTTTGGAGGCACTCTTGGGAGAATGAATGAATCAAAGTGCACATGCTCTCGCTGTGTCTCTATTTTTTGTTCCCCTCCTTTCTCTGTCCCATGCTGTTACTGGAAAATATCCAGACAGAAGTTTTCTATTCCATCACAGATTTCAGAAATGAAAGCACTCCCCATCAGATTTTTTTCTTATCAAAATACAGAAAAGATTTTTAAAATACAAAATAAATTTTCTCTCTTCACAAAAGAAATCCAAGAAGGACTGGCTTAGGCCAGCTCTTGGGTCAATGCTGCACTACTAAAAGCTGCACAAGAATGAAAAACTTCTGAGACACACCTGCGCTAACAAGCCACCATGTTCACACACAGCATGGGCTTTTTGGGTTCTTTGGTACAAACACGGAAACTCCTAATAACTCTGACAATTTAAATATCCTTAATAATTCCTGCCCTGAAAGCAATAAACTCTCATAATGAAGAACAGTTATTTTAATATTAAAATTAATTATAAAATTAATTTAGAAATTCTTAACTGAATTTAAAATTCTTAAATAAGGCATAAAGACTGTCAGGTTTTTCCAGATAGGAACATCACCTTTTGGAACAATAATAATGTAAATATTCAGAATAATTATCCATATACTAATATAATACCTGCATCATTAGATGGATATAAAATGCCTAACATTTAAAGTGTCAAAGCTATTGGAAGTCTGGACATACAGTTTTACCTCCATTATCAATATATGAGTAGGCATCAGAAACCTCAGAGGCCTAAGTCTAACGAAATCACTAGAAAACTTATATTTTCACAGGTTCTAGAAAAGAAGCTATTTCAAATACCTCAGAAACAAACAAAAAAATCAATTATTTCACCAGGTTTACGAGTTTTGTGGCTTCTTTAAACAAATTTGTCAAATCTGCTTCACTGCAAACAACCAAGAGGCTTTTCCTGGGCCACGGTCGATTGTGGTGGGAGGGCCTTTTCTGGGACGCACTGAAAATGCACGGAGGCCACATTTCTATGGGAGAAAAACTAACAGTACTCTTGGACTCCATAGCAACGGAGATTAGCAGAAACCATGTGCAGACTGAAGGTGAACTACACAGGCGCCATCCTTAGCAGTACGCAACTTGCTGAAGGCTACCATCCCACCGCGCGGGAGCTTGGAACCAAAGTATACATGAACTGATGTGTGCCCCAGACCAATGCAGGGCGCAGTGTTGGGTGCTATGGTAATAAGCAGGCGGAAGGCCTTGGCGCCCCCACTGGTGTGGTGTGGGCAGCTGCGGCTGGCTGGGGGTCACCCACCTCCACAATGCTGCGTAGACCACCGCCAAGGTGATCAGGGCCAGGCAGGAGAGGCCGCTGCCCACGATCAGAGTCACCGAGGGTGTGCCAGAGGATTCCATGATCTGCAAATGACACACAGCAGACAAGAGAAGGAGAAGAAAGCATTACTGGGAGATGAATTTAAATTATGTCTAGGCTCAGCAAAGCCAAGTTCTCACTCAAAAATGTCCTCGCTAGTTGTTCTAGGTTACCAGATGCTAATCCACAGACGGCCTCAGTTCACCAGCTCAGGCTCCCACGTGACTAACACCAGCGACTCCCTCGCTCCCCCTCTGAGTCTACAATCTTTGGCTATGATTCACTGCCTGGGTCGAGCTCTCTAAAATAAACACTCCAACTTGGTCAGCATTCATCTGTTCAATTTTGTACAGCTGAAAACCGAAGTAACATTTATTTTTCTTCAACTAAGTGAAGTTCAGACGTTTCACAGTTTGATTCTTGGCTAAGTTTATCTTGGTATGTTCATTGACAAGTCTTCTATCACCCAACTCTTGCATGTAGATATTAAAAGATTCTCAAACTTTCTGACTTTCCACAAGTTTGTTCTGAGCCCACTATTCTCACAAAAAATTTTGCTTACTCGGACTCTAAATATTCTGTAGAAATACAATGCTATAACTTAAGACTTTCAGCTTTAATTTCTGATTTGTTTTTCTATAAGCAAAATATGTGGAGATAGTTTCTATGATGCCAATACTAGTCTCCCCAAACGTGACCTTGAAGACTAAGCCTTCCGTCTTTAAAAGCGCATATACTGACCTAAAAGGTTCCTTTGCTCAGACACTCACGTGATGGGAACTAATGAAATTTTTTCTCGTATTGGAATTCTGAAGGGATACCCTAGAAGACTCAATATGTCCCAGAGGCTTAGATAGGGGTACCGAATGAAGACAGAAAATCCCCTCTTCTCATATTGTTCCAAAATGCTTTGGGCGAGGCCATTGTCTCTCTTTCGGGAACTCCTGCTGCACACCCTGCACACTTTTAGGGCGCGGCGTCGCGGTTCCTGACAGCCCTGCTTTCCTGCGAACTTCCGCTGGTTAAAAATACAGCTCTGTCTCCAAGGATACCCTCGGAAAGCCCGCGCCAAGTCTCCGGTGCCGGGACGCGCTGGGCTGAGCTGGGCTGCGGTGCCCGGGGTCTTCGCCCCGCCGCCAGCACTGTACCTCCGGGCAGCCCCCACAAGGAGAGGTGAAGTTGGCGTTCTTTGTATCTGAAACTTGCAGCATTCAGGAAGGGCAGGCGTGCATCTTGCAGCCGGGCTGCAGGGGCGCCCGGAGGGGGGGGGGGCGTGCAGCAGAGGGGGCGACTGGGGGATCGGCACCCCAGCTAGAGCGCACTTCCCGAAGCCCCGTGGCTGGGGAGGCCGCCCGCGGGCGCTGCGGCCCGGGCCTGGCGAAGGCCGAGACAGGCCCCCAGGCCCCCAGCCCCCGGCCCCTGGCCCCCAGAACCCGCTTCCCTTTGTTACTCACTATTTCTCTGGGTTGCTGAGCCAAGATGGCGAAGGTGGAGAGGCGATCACACAGGCATTTCGTGTGGGACGCATCGGTGAGCACCGTCCGGCATCCCCGCGTGGACCACGCTCCCGACGACTGGTTCCTGCGGGCAGAGGGCAGACGGTGAGCCGGCGGCGTCCGGCCGGGACCGATCCGAAGCGGGCGTCGCCGCGGAGCCCGGCCGACCGAGCTGGGGACGGCGTGCGGAGCTGTCCAGCGCCCGCGGTGCTGAAGCCGGGGCGCGCGGGGACGCCCGGCCCGCCGGCCCCGCGGCCTCCCCGGGCCGGCTCTGCGCCCTGCGCCCAGGCTCCCCGCCCGGCTGCAGATCGCGGGCTCGGAACGCGGCGGCTTCCCCGGCGGAAGGTTCCCGAGGCCCGGGGCTGCCCCGCGCCGCGCCGCTCCGCCCGCCGCCCCTCGGAACCCGCGGCCGAGAACAGCTCACCCGGGAACGCGCGGCAGCGGCCCCGCCGGCTCCTCGCCGCCCCGCCGCGCCGGCCGCGCGCGCTCCGCTCAGCCCCGCGCTCCGCTCGGCCCCGGCATCGCGGCCCGCGGCCTCTCGGGGCGCCGCTCACGCCAGCCCGGCCCGCGAGCGCACCCGGAACCTGGAGCCCGCGGCCGAGGCCGGCGGCGCGGGCGGGGCGCGGGCCTGGCGCGGCCTCTTCCGCCTAGCCATCCACACCACCCAAACCCTCGGTGCCTCCGCCGCCCCGGCGGAACAATAAAGATGGTCTCCGCCGGGGTCTCCTTGGAGGAGGGCGGGGGCGCCGGCGCGGCCCGGCCGCTGGATAGGAAGAGGGCGGCGAGCGGAGCGTGCGCCGCGGCCAATCAGCGCGGCGCTCCTCACACGTGCTCGGGCGGCCCGCGCGCCGCCGCCACTGCCGCGGCCGGGCCGAGCCTGGGCCGGACCCGTGCCCCGCGTCCGCGCGAGCTCCGGGCCCGCTCCCGCCGCGGGGACCCCGGCCAGCCGCCGCCGCGCACAGCGCCTCTCCTCTCCGTGCTGCGGACCGTCGGACGCTGCCTTCCATCCATTCTCTGGGCGACGGCTGGCCCAGGGCGTGGAGCGGCCTCACGCCGCCCCGCGCCGGCACCTGCACCCCGGCCCGGCCTGTGCACTCGAGGCTGGCGCTCCACCACTTGGACCGTGGCTTCGCTTCTGGCCTCCTATGGCTCGGAGGAGAAGAGCGCTCAGAGATTCTCCTGCCAGGACTGGCTTTGAACTCGGATCCTCAGCCCTAAGTGTCCCGAAGAGCCAAGATTGCAGGCGTGAGCCGCCAGCGCCGGGCACAGGACACATGATTAGCCGTCAGGCATAATGAACACAATCGCCATTCGGTATCTATGAGTGACATTTTAAATATCAGAGTTGGTAACGTGGTACACTCAATTGCGATTTACTTTTAAAAGAAAGCACTGTACTGGCTGGGAAGGTGGCTCAGTGGTGGAGTGCTAGCCTTGAGCAAAAGAAGCCCAGGGACAGTACCCAGGCCCTAAGTTCAAACCCCAGGACTGGCAAAATAAACAAACAAATAAATAAAATGAATACATACATTCAAGAGGGAAAGAGCCCTTCTGGGAATCTGAGGCAAGACACGGACACATCAGGAGATCAGAAGCTGTGGAGCCTGAGGTATAAGAATGTACAGCTAGGGGCTGGGAAGTTGGTAGAGTGGTAGAGTGCTTGCCTCGCATACACGAGGCCCGGGGTTCGATTCCTTAGCACCACACAAGCAGAAAAAGCCACATGTGGCACTGTGGCTCAAGTGGTAGAGCGCTAGCCTTGAGCTAAAGAGCTGAGGGACAGTGCCCAGGCCCAGAGTTCAGAAAAAAAGAAAAAAGAAAGCACTGCATTTTCAGAGTTAGATGAAATTATACCTAAATTTTACATAAATACTTATAAGTATTGACCATTTCAAAATTGCATAATCTCCTTTTCTTTCTCATAATACCTGGCAATCATTACCTTCTACCTACCTACTATCATCTTTTTTTTCTTTTCCTTTTTTTGTGCCAGTACTGGGGCTTGAACATCAGGCCAGGGAGCTGTTCCCTACTTTTGTTACTAAAGGCCGGGGCCACTTTCAGCACTCTGCTGATTAGTTGGAGGTAAGAGTCTCGTGTACTTTCCTGCCTGGGCTGGTTTCAAAGTCCAGTCCTCAGATCTGAGCCTCCTGCATAGCTGGCGTAGGGCAGTGAGCCACCAGTGCCTGGCTCTTCTCAAGACTAACATGAGTCATGCCATCAAGTGAAGCGTATTCCACAGGAGTTCTGCCTCTCCACTGCAGGACACACATTTACAGCACACTCTTAACCTTCTTGTGATAGTTAAGGCCAAATGAAAAACCTGTATCGCAGCCGATCAGAGACCAGAGATGGAAGATGCACCAAAGAGAATCCGACAAGCTTTAAAATGCAGCACTCCCCTCATCCCTTCTGCCCGGAATTCCCCTCCATGCAGAGTCTGCAACTGCAGGATGGAGTCCAGGACTTGTATTTTCCAAGTGGTGCAGTAATGCCCCACAAAACCAACTCAAGATCTGAACAAAAACACAAGACTGTAAATATACCTCACAGAAGTTACTTTGGCTGGCACTGAACTTTTGATACAAAGTCTGTGAAGTTGCTAGACTCTAGAGATGAGGCACACTCATTTTACATGATGGCTTTAGAGAGCTGGCCCCTTCTGCTTTACTCTGCACCCTGCCGCTCCTTCCCTTCCTCTTCCCAGATACCCTGCACCAAGTTCTTCCAGTCAGGCCCTGGTGCCACACAACTGTAAGCCCAGCTCCTCAGAAGGCTGAGATCCACAGGATCATGATTTGAAGCCAGCCCAGGGGGGAAGTCTCTAGGAGACTCCCTCTTCAAAATAATTAGCAAAAAATCTGGGCTGGTGGTGTAGAGCACCAGGTGAGCAAGCAAGCATGTGGCTGGGAGTTAAAACCTAGAAGCCAGAGGAGAAACATTTCTACTTTTCCCAAGGCTTCAAATACGGCCTTAACTTTCTTCAAAGTTATTATCCCTTCAGTGACTTTATCTGGCTAAGCTAACATATGTTAATCTAGGAGATCCTGAGCACAGCTTGTCATGCCTTTCTGAGCACAACAGGGGATGTGTAGCATGAGTAATGCATCCAGTAGAAGGCACCAGAAAATGGAACAAGGAATGGGGGAAACGATCTTGAAAGTAGGGATGACTTCAAGAGCTGAAGAAGTATGGTGTCATTTTGATGCTAAAATTTATATTATTTCATGTCTTTTGATATTTTATGATGACATAGAGCTCTTGTAAATTGGTTTTTCAATCGCGAGCATGAATAACACTATTATCACAAACCCTAGAGTTGCCTGTGTTTTCCGGCTTCTCACGGCGTATCCCTACTGACTGGCGTGCTCCTCGGGCCTGGTACCCGGGGCTGATCGATTTCAGGGCTGTCTTGTAAGGCAAAGGATGACTGGCAGAGCAAACGGGAAGCAAGGCCGCTCACACAGACCATTCTAGAAGTCACATTATTCTTCCCATGTCATAATTCTGAGTGCTGTAATAAATGGTGTATCTGTAAATTATTCTTATTATTAAGTCTAGGTTGCTGACAACAAGACAAGCAGATGCAATGAAATATGTATGAAAATTAAAGATATAACAAGAATAATAGACTGACAGTGTCAGAAGCAGACAGAACGGTGTGTAGGAATATACATTATACTAAGTCATATATTTCTTTTCATAATGTCTTTCTGGCATTACACATGCGTCCTATTTCCAAAATAAATTTTAAATACAGCTGTGCCTGTAAAGATTCCATACGTTCAGAACATTCTTTGTGGGTTATTAGCTGTCATCTGACCATTTCCCCTAATGTTAAAGGAGGAAAGGAATGTTTCTGTCCCAAGCTTTCAAAAGTATTTATCACAAATATTCTGTAAGATCTGGCACTTTCCAGTTGACTATTTGAAGGCTTTACCCAATTTTCTAGTCAGTTACATGGTATCTTTTTTCTCTGTGTATTAGTTGTTCTTATTTCATGTAGCTTTAAGTAATATGGCATTAATCTATATCCCCTAGCTAACACTTAAATGGTACAACTAAATTGAAATTATTTGCTTACTCTGATAAAAAAAAGTTTAATAAAAATTTTATAACAAAATTTATAGTAACACATTTCAACCATTCCAAGAAATAATATTTTTAATCTTTTGGAAAATCAATACATTGTAGATCTATCACTTCAGTCATTCTTTTATAAAACCGGCCACTCTTCTCATTAATTAAAAGTATGTAATATATTTACTATGAGTTATAAAATTGGGCACGTAGATTGAATAAGTGGATTTAAAAGAATTTTATTTACAGTTTCTTATATTTTCTCACATAAATAAATGCAAATAATTACTTCTTAATTATAGCAATTCTAGGGATCAAGTGAATCTATATCATTTTAAAGCATCTATTCCACCCAAGTAATGGTGTATATTTGTTTCTTGTAAATAAGAGATTTGGGAAGTGCAGATGAGGACACAGTCCCCCTTTTGAGTAGAATGTCTTTGGGTGAAATCTGCATTGCAAATCCTAACCACATTGCTACATGCAGCAATGGCTACTCTGTGAGAAGAAATGAATCATATAATTAGAAAATTTTGCCATATGTCACTTTAATGGCAGTCTGGGCATTGGCTTCGAATACTTGCTATACATTAAAATGACCAGGGGAGCTTTCAACAGTTAACGTGGGGCAGGTCTTGAGCAGGGCCCCCTGCCTGGTCTTCTCTGGGTGACGGGATGTGGCCAGGGTTCAGAACCACAGGCCTGTCCCCACCACATAGCTTTGTGGGAAAGGAGTGGACGTCAGAGTGAGAAGCAAAGCCAGTTCCAGACTTGGGGTGTTTTCGATGCTCATTTTCACCACAGTGTGTTTTGGAACCATGTGATGAACGTGCTGTGTGAGGTTCTACGGAGTTCAGATCTAGAACGTAAAACACCAGCCACATTCTGTTCTCATCAGGAAGGTTTGAAGCCGCCATGGGGCACATTCATGTCTCTGGGGAGAAGGGACTCAGAAGCTGGTGCTTTCCCAGCATGCACCGCTGCCGTCCACTGTGCTGGGCTCGGCAGTCAGTGACCCCCTCATCCCCCACAGTGGCTGCACCAGGCCGGGGCTCTGCGCCTCCATCTCCTCCCCACTACCCCCCAACACTCCAAGGTCAGTTCTGCTTTCTGCCAACACCACAGCCTGGCTGATGAATCCAGCTCATGTTTTTATACCAGGAATGCACTCCACGCCACACAGGAACTTACAGCTTTTGAGAACAGTGTCCTCTATACTAATATCCAAATCGCTGGGTAGTGTTTTTGGTTTTTTTTTTTTTTTGGGTGCTTTAATGAAAGGCTTTTTCATCTTGGTTCTAATTCACTTCCTCCCCTCGGCGGGAAGCACATAACCTAGAATATCAATTCTCTTAAGAGATGTATGTATTTGCTCTTTGTCTCCAAATATCATGTGATGAAGAACTCTGCGGATGATGCTCCAGCAGTGAGGCCTCAGTCAAGACACGTTCCTTGAGCACTGTTCAACCACAGCTCAGGTACAGGTCACAGAAAATTAAATAAATACAACTGGTTTGTTTCTTTAGAGAAACTGAAAGCTTGGTTGGAAAGACTACAAAGATTCTAAGCATATGTTTTCTGTCGTAATTCTGCAAGTGAATCTGGAAAATGCTGTCAGCTTTTCCCTTCTATGCCAACCTCAAAGGCTGAGTGCCTCCACTCTGGCCACCTCCTCTCAAGATCCACGTGTCAGCACTTCTTCTATTCCAACTCCAAAGCCCTCACAGTGTTCTATGCGTGCCTGTATATACTCATGCCTGTCGTGTTCTATGCGTGCCCATGTTGCTCTACGTGTGCCCATGCTGTTCTACAGCGTGCCCGTGTTGTACGTGTGCCTGTATTCTTGGTCCCTGGTTTTCCCTGTGTTCTGACACGTGTCCTTCCACTCTTCATTTGTAACCACAACGAGCTCTTCAATGGCTCTCCTTCTGGTTATCCCATTGGTGCCGTGTGCTCTTCAAAGTTATTTTCATTGCGTGTCCCTCTCATGCCAGCCGGCCCTGCAGAGCGGAGGCACAACAGCCCACACTGGAGATGCCCGCTGCCTGGAAGGCGAGTCAGCTCCGTCTCCACTGGGTCCCAGGGGAGGCCTATGGCCAGACAGGAAGGTGCCATGGACAGTGGACATGGTGCATGGCTTTGCATGGGGTCTAAGAGGTCTCTGCTCCCACGTGCATCGTGGTGATGTGTGGTTACGTGTGCAGTGGCTGGGCCGGGCCCTCGGAGGGTGAGGACTGGTTCCACTCACCTGACCTGAGCTGGCCGTGGCCCATCGTCGGATCCAGGGATGGATGCTGCCCATGCAGAGCCAGCCAACAGCAGAGCCGCAGAAGGGCGAGCCAGGGAGATAGCTCTTTTAAACTTCTTTAAACCCCTGGCTCCCAAGGGTTTGTTCTACAACGTGTGGCAGACTCCCATACCCCTGCTGCCCTGGCTCTGCGTGGACACCTCACGTGGAAAAGGGAATTTAAACTAACCTACATACCGAAGTGTACATTCATTTTCCGTTTCTGCTGGTCTCAGGCCTGACCTGAACGTTTCTGGCTAAAGACTGGTCCTCTGCCCCTTGAAGCATGGCTCCACTTTTGGCTTTCTGCTGGTTCACTGGAGACAGGAGTCTCATTCACTTGCCTGACTGGGCTGCCTTTGAACTGTGGTCCTCAGACCTCAGCCTTCTGCTTAGCAAGGATTACAGGTAGGAACTGCCAGTAACTGGGTTGTGCATTAGCTCCTTAGACATAATACTATTGAACAGCTAATGGACAATGGTATAATGTCAGCAGAACTTTTAAATAGGGAAACAATACTCTTGTGTGGCTCATTTTATGGCGATATTTCCTCCATTGCCACGATCTGGAACCAAACACCCAGTGTCATATACCAGGTATGCTTGTGTCCTCATTTTTTAAGTTCATGCTTTGTGTGTCTTCAGCTTACCAGAATGTAAGTATGGTTAGGATGGGGATATGAGTACATTCACTGCATAGTCTGACTGTAAAGCAGTTTGACATACATAGGGATGGATGTATACCCGGGAGAGGTGTGGACTTGAGAGAGCCGGATGCACATATTCATTTGTGCACATATTCGTTTATGAATATTTTTGTCATCATTTATGATGGTATGGGCCTTGTGGTAGATTTTGCTGTGGGCGTGAGGGATTTCTGCTGTGCCTTTTAGAGCTCAAGGGCTCCGGTGGAACTCAGCTTGCAGGTGCAGTACTTTGGCTTTGTTGTCATAAAATACACATTAACACCAAGAATACGCCACTCTTGGGGTCACTGAACATCGCTTACAAGAATGGTAGCACCACTTTATTGCCAGTAACATCTTTTTTTGTTATTGTTTTAAATAAGAAATAAAAGAATGGAAGTATGGGAAGGAATTACATTAAGGAAGCCAGTCTACTGGGTTATAAATATGTATAAATACCTTCACTATGATTTATTAATAATTAAAGGTTAAAATATGCTAGCTGCCATCATTAATTATGGAATAGGCAAATAATAATAATAAGACTAATGAAAATAACAGCTAACATTTATCGAGTGTCTACTCACTGCTGGGTGCTGTAGTGGATACATAAAATAAAAAATTTTAACAAACAACCTTAAAGTAGGATTTGGGGCATGTGCCTGTAGTCCCAGCTACATGGGAAGCTGAGTTGGAAAATCATTTGAGCTCAAGAGTTCAAGACCAGCCCAGACAACACAGTGAGACCCAGTCTAAAAGAAAATTTATTGCCGGGTGCTGGTGGCTTACGCCTGTCATCCTAGCTACTCAGGAGGCTGAGATCTGAGGATTGCAGTTCAAAGCCAGTCTGGGCAGAAAAGTTTTTGAGACTCTTATCTCCAATTAACCACTAGAAAACCGGAAGTGGTGCTGTGGCTCAAGCAGTAGAGTGCTCACCTTGCGCTGAAGAGTGCAGGGACAGCATCCAAGCACAGAGTTCAAGCCCCACAATATATATATATTTGTATATATATACAAATATACAAAAATATACAAAAAATACAAAATATATATATATATATATATATTTGTAAATCTTTAGATTAAATGTCAAGGTGGACATTGCTGATGTATTTCCCTATGGGTGACTGAGATAAACGGAGCATCTGCATCACGCAGGATTATTAGGACTCTAGAGACGAAAGCCCAGAGTGGACGGGTGTCTGAACATCTCCATCTACCTAATATGTTCCTGCAAACCGGGGCTTGCTATCTTTGGTGCTATTATTTTGGGTTGAAAAACCTAAATGGAGCCAAGAGATGGAGACTTCCCGAAGGACAGCCAGCTGATGGAAGGCTGTGCCAGGAGCTGAGGTGGCAGGATCTGGAGCAGAGCCCCCCCCTGCTTGCCCTGACTGCCAGCGGGCATGGAGGGAAGAGGACTGGGCCAAAGTAGGGAGGTACAAGGACAGTACTCTAGGGGAATGAGCAGGGAGGACCGTGGTGTCACAGAAAGATGACAGGAGGAACTCACACACAAGTGACTGGCAGCAAGTCCAACAGGACAGTAAGAAGATGCAGCCTGAGGAGACCCTGGGGAAAACTGAAGAGTGTGCTTGTACCCGAGGGGGTCAGCCCTCCATCAGGCTTCACCAGCGAGGTTCTGCCACTGGTCCAGAGTAATGAGATGTTCACATGAAAAGGGAGAGCCTGACGCCTGAGGGCCCCAATTAGCTCAAATGTGCACAGAACAGCCTACAAATTACCTTAGCTCCAATTAACCAGCAAAAAAGAGACACACTGAGCTGTGGCTCCAGTGGTAAAGCACCAGTCTTGAGCAGAAAAGCTAAAGGACAGAACTCGGGATCTGAGTTCAAGCCCCAGAACTAGCACCAAAAGAAAAAAGAAAAAAGAAAAAAATCTCTTGAGAAGCAGAAAGGCATGATTGCTTTCAATAGAATAAAAGAATAGTATAAAGTTTCATTTATATCACTCAAAATTTTTGGTTCCCAGAAATTTCCAAAAGTTTAAATCATTAAACAAAACAAAAAACCCGTAATGTAGCCTGGGAAGAAAAAAAAGAGAGAGGCAATATGAAATATAGGTATATGGGAATAGAATTTTAAATGGATTTGGAGATGATGGTTACTATATATTTTAGGTAACTGGTGAATTATGTATGACATGCTTAATAAAACAACCAAATATGTTTTAGCTCTTTATAACTAGATTAAAAAAGATTTTTAAAGTTGTTCTTTAGCATTGTCAGGGGCTAGTCCTAAATTATTATCATTTTTATCTATTTTTCCCAAAAGAGTTTAAAATGTCTAACACTGGATATTAATTATTCCCCAAATACAAGACAATTCATTCTATTTAGTTTTTTTTTTTTTTCATTTAAAAATCAATCTATCTGAGGCAGGTAACCAATTTTTAGTCTGGTGTAATGTGCAAGACATATGATCCTGAGAAAGCAGAATTGTTGAAATAACATAGAGCAAATGTAAACATGCTACTTTCCACACTATTTTTCAGTTCTCAAGATACAATGCTAGTTCTGGGATAGAGATAGACTCTTGTAAAGTGCATGCTAGGCCTGGCTAACTTCACATCAATTTGCTCATCTTCTGATTCTAATGGCTAAGATTAATCTCAAGTATATACACACAGAAAAATACATATAGAAAATGGATTGGACATATATTCAAAAATAATTAACTGTATAATCATAATTTAAAATAATGATTGTCTCAGAGTACTGAGTCACAGATACAGTTTTATTCACTCCTCTGTAAGTTTTTATGTTTTTCTAGTTATCCCAAGTAACAATCTTACCTCTATTACCAGAAAAGATTTATTTTGAGATTTAGAAAATGAAAGAATATCAAACTAATGAGCATTGGATTGTTATTTTATACATAGCATAGGAATATTTCTCCTTAGATAACTTTTATAACTTGAACCAAGGTTATAACTTGCACCCAGCAAATGGAAATATTTGTCTTAGAAGTTAATCTACATATATTTTTCAACATGCATGTGTCTTTATATGTGATTTAAGAATATCCTCATTTGTATGTGATCTAGGAATATCCAGGTTTGTATATCGTCTGGGAACATCTGTGTTCGTATGTGATTTAGGACTATCTACGTTTCAGGTACACTTGGCTTCCAAGTCCTGGCTCATCGTATTGCTTTGTCCTGTGTGTGAAGGTATTTTCCTCAGACCACAATGCATCATGATCCACTGAAGTGGATTAACAATGGCTTCATTCCCTGATAAACATCCATTTTTATTATCATTCACTAATTATTAAGAGACTATAATATTGTACAATCTCTTTCTGAAGTTATACAAATATTCTTTTCTGAGTTATGGTGATAAGGTAGTTGATAGTTAACATCTGTCTATCAGCATCTATCTATGATCTACTTTCTATCATCTACCTACCTACCTCCCATTTCTCTCTCTCCGTCCCTCCCTGTTTTTCTCTCCCTCCCTCCCTATCAATATTTGGGGAGCAGAGTTCAATTTGCACTCAATGCCTTGCATCCCCAAGGCAGGCACTCTTCTCCCTCACTCGCCCTGTTTGGCGGGTCATTTCAGAGGGCAAGGTGCACTCCCGGACAGCCGTCTTCCCATAGCTGCTGGCACAGGCACGCACCAGTGTGTGCGTGCGGCTCCTCTCTGTGCAAATCAGGCCTTGCTGACTTTTCTGCCTGGACACTGCAGGCAAGAGCCCCCGGCACCGGCTTGTAATTGATATCTTTGTGATATAGCCATTACATGGAAGACATTCAAAAGAGTTCATATGTAGAGTTCTCAAGATGGCGACGGGGCAGTAGGGAAACGCCACAGCTCTCTCCAACCAAAAAGAGAGTTCGAATTCCAACCTTTAATCTCCCCAAGAGACCGACAACAACAAAAAGACGAACACTCAGAGAAAAACCAGAGGTGGAAAATAACAAAAAAAGAAAGAGAGGAAAAGAAGAATTTCAGAACAGAGAAGAGCGAAGACCCCTCCCCCAACCTTTACTGGCCGCGCGGCAGTGCGCCAAGCCGCCGGCCAGCCGGCCCGGCAGGGCTGCCGGAGCCACAGAGACACAGGGGGCTGCTTGCAGATCACCAGGTACCGGATTGCAGAACAGCGGATCGCCAGGAACAGAGAAACCTACCAGCCGGGAGTCTCCAGGAGGATCCCACCCCACCCATCACTCTCCACCGGAGCGGAGAGGCTCCATCCCGCCAAAGCCGCCCGGCACCAGCAGCGCCACAAAGGGACCGGTCGCGATCGCAACGACCCGGCGGGGGGCCGCCCAACCCAGCCCGCAACCACCCCAACTGAACTCGGACTGCAACAACAACTGACAGACTGCAACAACAACTGACGACCTACAGGGTGAGTACCCATCAGGGGACAGGGAATCCATCAAGGGAGACCAGAGCTGGAGGGAATCCCCAGACCCTGACCTAGACTCCCTACCCCAACACCCGGACCACAGGACCCACTAAAACTGGGAACTGTTCGAGAGCCCCACCAGCCGGTGGAGCACACTCTGCTGGCCAGGCCAGAGCAAGAGCGCCCCGGGAAGGGAGCTTAAATGCTCAAGCCAGGAACAGTGCCCCTGGGTCAAGACTACCAACAGTAGAAGAAATTTGAACTGTGTCCTCCAGGCTGCATAACCAAGGTGGTATACACATTAGCACAGGCCTAACGAGCGCGCTCCAGGCTGGGGCCGGAACCAGGCCAGGGGACCGGCGCCTGAACAAAGCAAAAAGGGTCAGAAGTGGGGCTGTGGCTCAAATGGTAGGGTGCCAGCCCTGAGCTGAAGAGCTGAGGGACAGCACCCAAACCTAGAGTTCAAGCCCACAACCAGCCCAAAACAAACAAAAAC
Source organism: Dipodomys spectabilis (assembly GCF_019054845.1). Lineage (NCBI taxonomy): Eukaryota > Metazoa > Chordata > Mammalia > Rodentia > Heteromyidae > Dipodomys > Dipodomys spectabilis. Next base: position 1,679,337 of record NW_024871134.1, read on the forward strand.
ACATCAGGAGCCCATAGCAGACTCCAGTATTTGGGAGAGGGCATCCAGAGCATCTGATCTTCCCAAGAGCACCCGCAGGAGCAAACACAAGCAGTCTAGGCTGCTCAACCCTTCCAAAGGCGGGAATTGCTACAGCAGAGAGCTGAGAATCCTAAGTGAATAGCAGCTGGAAATAGGCTCCCAACAGAATCCAGATCAGACACAGACTCTCTCTACCAATAGAGAATCAGCAACCAAGCAAAGACAGACACACCAAAACAAGATTGAAGAGCAGTCTCCTGAACCCCCATGCGAAAATCACAGAGAAAAATCACAAGGTTTACCACTACCCAGGACAGCAAGCTCACCTCAAAAGCCAGCAGCCACGCAGGGGAGAGCCCCAGTGGGAGCAAAGCAGGAATGGAAGACAAAAACTACATCCAAGGGTTGCTGGAGGCAATGACTCAAGAAATAAAGCGAGAAATGGATCAGAAATTGAAAGAGCACAAGGATGAACTATCAAAAGATATACAGGATATCAAACAAAAATTGGATGCAAAAATAGAAGCTGCACAAACCTCAGTAAGAAGTGAGATAAACGCCAAATTAGAGGTAATGCATACTGATATCACCTCATTGAGAGGTGAGATCAGTACTCTGAGAACCAACATTGAATCCATAAAGGGATCCATTTCCATCATGCAAACCACAATAGAAGCCACGGTCAACAGAGTGAATGAAATGGAAGGTAGAGTGTCAGATACAGAAGACAGAATACACCAACTGGACCAAAAAGTGACAGATATGGAAAAATCACTCAAATTAAACCAAAGGGAAATTCAAGAGCAAGCAGATAATGCTAAAAAATTTAACCTTCGCATAATCGGAGTGGACGAAGGTGAGGAATTCCAGAGCAAGGGAATGCAACACCTATTTAACAAGATAGTCAATGAAAATTTTCCCCACCTCAAAAACGACCATCTTAACTACATCACAAAAGCTTATCGAACACCCAACAAGCAAGATCCCAGGAGAAACACTTCTAGGCACATAATAGTAACAATGATGGATCTGAATAATAAGGAAACAATCCTGCATGCAGCAAAAATGAAGAAGGAGCTATACTACAACGGGAAAAAAATTAGAATCACTGCAGATCTCTCCACACAAACAATGAATGCAAGAAAAGCCTGGGAAAGCACCATACGAGCCCTGAGAGCCAATAACTGCCAACCCAGACTGATATACCCGGCAAAGCTAGCATTCACATTCGATGGAGAACTGAAAACTTTTAATAGCAAAGAAAAACTAAATGAATACATAAACATTAAGCCAGCATTACAAAGAATTCTAAGAGGGGGGACACAACCTGAAGAAAGCAACCAGGAACTGGGACCTGCCCCAAACAGGCATTACTCAAAGTCTAACTGAGCAAGCACAGGAGGAAAGGAAAGAAGAAAAACTTAGGAAAACGGAATGGCAGGGACAACAATGCATCTCTCTATACTTTCTCTTAATATAAATGGGCTGAATTCGCCAATTAAAAGAAAACGAACTGAGGACTGGATCAGAAAACAAGACCCATCCATCTGTTGCCTTCAGGAGACCCACCTCTCAGCCAAACATACAAACAAACTCAGAGTGAAGGGGTGGAAAAGGACCTACCAATCAAATTCCCCCAATAAGAAAGCAGGTGTAGCTATCCTGATATCTGACAAAATAAACTTTTCATTAAAATCAGTACAGAAAGACAAGGACGGACATTACATATTAATAAAGGGAACAATCCAAGAGGAGGATATAACCATCATCAACTTATATGCCCCAAATATCGGTGCACCCAGATATGTTAAACAAATGCTCTCAAACTTACAGAATAAAATAGATCCCAATACGATAATACTAGGAGACTTTAACACGCCACTCTCACCAAAGGACAGGTCTACCAACCAGAGGATTGGCAAAGAAGCTACCGAATTAAGTGAGGCCATACTTCAAGCGGAATTAACTGACATCTACCGAGTATTTCACCCTAAAACAACACAGTACACATTCTTTTCAGCAGCTCATGGAACTTTCTCCAAAATAGACCATATCATAGTTCATTCAAGGAACTTAAGCAAATACAAAGGGATCGACATAATCCCCTGTATCCTATCTGACCACAGTGGAATCAAGCTAGCTCTCAATAACAAAGCATACCGCAGAAATTTCTCTAATACATGGAAATTGAACAGCACACTCCTTAACAAGGCCTGGGTAACAGAAGAGATCAGAGAAGAAATAAAGCATTTCCTAGAACTCAATGAAAATGAAAACACCTCACAAAGAAACTTGTGGGACACAGCAAAAGCAGTCCTGAGGGGCAAATTTATTGCCCTCAGTGCCCACATCAAGAGAATGGAGACAGACCAAGTAAATAATCTCATGTTGCAACTAAAACAGCTAGAAAAACAAGAAAAAATGGGACCTAAAGCTACTAGACGAAGCCAGATAACCAAATTGAGAGCAGAGATTAACCAATTAGAAAATCAGAAAACCATAACCAAAATAAACCAAACAAAAAGCTGGTTCTTTGAAAAAATAAACAAAATTGATGGCCCGTTGGCAAGATTAATTAAAAAAAGAAGAGAGGAAACCCATATTAATAGGATTAGGGATGCCACGGGAAACATCACAACACGTACCCAAGATATCCAAACAATTCTAACAGACTACTTTCAAAAGCTATACTCTCTAAAGGAAGAAAATCTGGCGGAAATGGATGCATTTTTAGAGAAATACAAGTTACCCAAACTGAGCAAAGAAGAAGTTAACCAATTAAATAAGCCAATATCCTATAATGAGATACAGGAAGCTATCAAAAGTCTTCCAACAAAAAAAAGCCCAGGACCAGATGGATTCACAGCAGAATTCTATAAGACCTTTAAAGAAGAACTAATACCCATACTCCTCAAGCTCTTCAGAGAAACAGAGAAGGAGGGAGCTATCCCAAACTCATTCTACGAAGCCAATATCACACTCATCCCCAAACCAGGCAAAGACCCAACCAAAAAGGAGAATTACAGGCCAATCTCCTTGATGAACACAGATGCAAAGATCCTTAACAAGATTCTAGCTAACAGAATCCAGAAACACATAAAAAAAATAATACACTATGATCAGGTAGGCTTCATCCCAGAGACACAGGGATGGTTTAACATACGTAAGTCAATAAATGTAATCCAGCATATCAACAGAGCCAAGGTCAAGAATCACATGATTATCGCCACAGATGCAGAAAAGGCCTTTGATAAAATTCAACATTCATTCATGCTAAAAGCTCTGGAGAAAATAGGAATAGAAGGAACATTTCTAAAAACAATAAAAGCCATTTATGACAGACCAATAGCCAATATTATACTTAATGGGGAAAAGCTACAACCAATCCTCCTAAAAACAGGAACAAGGCAAGGATGTCCACTGTCTCCACTCCTCTTCAACATAGTCCTAGAACCCTTAGCCAGGGCAATAAGGCAAGAAAAAGACATTAAAGGGATCCGCATAGGGAAAGAAGAAGTGAAACTATCCCTTTTTGCAGACGACATGATACTATACCTCCACGATCCCAAAAACTCCATCCCCAAACTTTTAGAAATCATAAGTCACTTCGGCAAAATAGCAGGATACAAAATAAACCCACAAAAATCAGTTGCCTTCCTATACACTGATAACGCACAGGAAGAGAGGGAAATAAAGGGAGCAACCCCATTCACAATAACCTCCCAAAAAATAAAATATTTAGGAATTAACCTAACCAAAGATGTAAAAGAACTATTTAATGAGAACTATAAAAAGTTAAAGAAAGAAATTGCAGAAGACACTAGGAAATGGAAAGACCTCCCATGCTCCTGGATAGGCCGACTTAATATAGTAAAGATGGTGATACTTCCAAAACTAATATACAAATTCAATGCAATTCCTATTAAAATCCCAATGACGTACATCACTGAAATACAGAAAACAGTCCAAAAATTTATATGGAACAACAAAAGACCTAGAATAGCCAAAACAATTCTAGGGGATAAAGACAATATGGGAGGGCTATCCATGCCGAACTTCAAACTCTACTACAGAGCTATAATCACAAAGACAGCATGGTACTGGCACAAAAACAGACCCGAAGACCAATGGAACAGAATAGAAGATCCAGATATAAATCCACAGGCCTACAGCCAGCTGATATTCGACAAAGGAGCCAAAGACATACAATGGAAGAAACACAGCCTCTTCAACCGCTGGTGCTGGGAAAACTGGGCAGCCACATGCAGAAAACTAAAAGTGGACCCCAGCCTATCACCATGCACCAACATCAACTCAAAATGGATTAAAGACCTTAACATTAAACCTGAATCTCTGAAACTACTGCAGGACAGAGTAGGAGAGACACTTGAACTAATAGGCACAGGAAGGAACTTCCTGAACAGAGTCCCAGGGTCACAACAAGTTGGAGAGAGACTCGACAAATGGGACTACCTTAAAATAAAAAGCTTCTGCACAGCTAAATCTATCGCAACTAAGCTAGAAAGACAACCAACTAATTGGGAAAAAATATTTACCAGCAATATATCAGACAAGGGGTTAACATCCTGTATATACAGGGAACTCAAGAAACTAATCCCTCCCAAACCTAACAAACCAATTACTAAATGGGCAAGGGAACTAAAGAGGGACTTCTCAAATGAAGAAATAAAAATGGCAAAGAAACACATGAGGAAATGTTCATCATCCCTGGTGGTGAAGGAAATGCAAATAAAGACAACCCTGAGATACCACCTTACCCCAGTCAGAATGTCCCACATCCACAAATCAGCCAACGACAAATGCTGGAGGGGATGTGGAGAAAGAGGAACCCTATTACACTGCTGGTGGGAATGTACACTTATACAACCACTTTGGAAAGCAGTCTGGAGGGTCCTTAGAAAGCTAAAGATTGACCTCCCTTACGACCCAGTCATACCACTTCTAGGCATCTACCCTGAACAACAGGAACCAATATACAAGGACACGTGCACCTCCATGTTTATTGCAGCACTGTTCGCAATAGCTAGGATATGGAAACAACCTAGGTGCCCCACCACAGATGAATGGATCCAAAAATTGTGGTATCTATACACAATGGAATATTATGCAGCCATTAGAAATGACAAAATAATGGCATTTGCAGGGAAATGGATGGAGCTAGAAGGAATCATGTTGAGCGAGGTAAGCCAAGAACGAAGAGACAAACGGTACATGGTCTCCCTCATAAGTGGATGCTAAATCCAAAAGGTTAGTGATACGACAAAACTAACAGGACTTAAGAAACAAAGAACTCCCGCTCATCTGGTTGAACCACTACTAAATATCCTCATGCTGCTGATCACAAATATGGTATATAACATGTGAACACTGTTATATATTACAGACTGTGGTAGACAATTTGCTCCAGGGAAGTTAGAATGAACTTGTGACTTTGAAATTATGTAATCATTTAATCACAATCAAAAAAAAAAAAAAAAAAGAACCTCGGGGAAGGGAGGGAGGGAGGGGATGGTAGGGGGAAAACAATGGAGGGGGTAACAATGTTCAAGAGGAAGTGTACTCATAACCTCACTCATGTAACTGTGACCCTCTGTATAGTAGCTTTACAATAAAAAAAAAAAAAAAAAAAAAAAAAAGAGTTCATATGTAGTCCTAAGCACACAGATGAAGGTTGACCATTTCTCGTGAAACTTTATGCTAAGTATCTTGGAAAGAGATAATAATTGTTGAGACTTGTTCCGATTCCTAATGCCTCTAAATCAAATCAATATACCCTAAGCATTGCCTATGAAGAGTATTGCTAAAGCATTTGTAACATCTTTGTGAAACTTCTATCGTGGAGATCCAATCCCCTTCTACTGCTAAGGCTTCATGGTAAAAAACAAATCCCAACCAGGGAAATAATCACTAAGTAAGCATTCAGTTATCTAATTATATCAATTATATTTTGTACCTCTCACTTGTTTTGAGAGGAGCAACAGAGAAGGGCTTAGCTGTAAAGCCACCCAGCCATGCTCTGGGCAGCGGTCCATGGGTTCACTCCTCTTTGAGTTAAAAATGGCAAAGCTGGATGCTGGTGGCTCACGCCTGTAATCCTAGCTACTCAAGAGCCTGAGGTCTGCGGATCTCAGTTCAAAGCTAGACCCTGCAAGGAAAGTCCATGAGACTCTAATTAACCACCAGAAAAGTGAAAGTGGTGCTGTGGCTCAAGTGGTAGAGCGTTCACCTTGAGCTGAAGAGCTGAGGGACAGGCCCAGAGTTCAGGCCTCACAACCAAGAATAAATAAATAGATAGATAAATAGATACATAAATAAATGGTGAGTACATGCCTATATCCTACCCCAAATTGGAAAAAGAGGTCTCAATAATGTTCTGTTGGGACAAGATACTGAATCAGTAACGATTAAAACTTATTTAAATCATTGAAAATTCTGATGGGCCACACATGCATGGTTTTGATATCAGTATTAGTTTCAAGAAATAGAAATTTAAAACCTTGAGTTAAGCATACTTCAAAACTGTGATTTATCATTATTTACAGAGGAAATGCAAAAAAGACATTTACTTTGTTTAAATGGCTACTGGAAGGAAATGACAGCCCTGGGGGGGCAGGGGCAGAGGGGAGCTCTGAGGATGAGGCCCATTTACCTGTCATTTAGGCACTATGTGTGATTTGGGGGCCCTGGAACAAGGAGAGAGGAAATGGGGGTGACCACAGCAACAGAACAAAGTGTGATGGTGTACCAAGATGTAGAACATATATGAAGTAGTTTCCACGTGAAAACCTGGACTCCATTAAAATATGAACAGACTCATTTGTCACCTTCAGCCAAATGCTTCCAAATCATGTATTTCTTTAAGTGCACATATGAATTTTGTATGGTCCCAATGTGACTCATTTGCAACCAATAAATGCTCTTTCTTTCTTTCCTTCCTTCCTTTCCTTTCCTTCCTTCCTTCCTTCCTTCTCTTTCATTCTTTCTTCCTTTTTTGATGCCAATCCTGGCATTTGAACTCAGAACCTGATCACTGTCCCTGAGCTGTTTTGCTCAAGGCTAGCACTCACTTGAGTTGTGGCTTCAGTGGTTTAAAAAAAAAAAAAGAAAAAGAAAAAGAAGGGAAAAAAAAGCTTTTTACTAGTTAATAGGGGTCTCATGGACTTTCCTGCCCAGGCTGGCTTCAAACCATGATCCTCAAACTTTAGCCTCCTGATAAGCTAGGATTACAGGCATGAGCTTGAATTCTTAAGAAACAAATCAAATATCTCAAAACTGCAATTTGAAAGTGTAAAAGCTTGCTCAGTGAAAGCCATGCTGTAAATGGTTTGTACTAATTCACAGCTAGAGGTGAGTTCAACTCCCAGATCAAAATACTGGAGAATTTGTGTGTGTGTTGTTGTGTACTGGGGCTTGAGCTCAGGGACCTGGAGTTGTCCCTTAGCTTTATGACTCAGGGCTGATGCACTACCACTGGAGCCACAGTCCACTTTTAGCTTTTCCCCCAAAAAATTTGGTTTATTTTTATTTATTTTTATCTTTCGGTAGTTTTGCAAAGGAGCTGCGGTTGAACAGAGCAGTTTTTGAATGCAATGTACCAGTGTCACCCCTCTCAGCACTCTCAACCACCTGCCCTCACTTCGCTTAATTTGGTAGATACACATTTGGTTCCTGACTGCATTCCCCCTCTTCTCCTCTTCATTCATCTGTCCTTGTTCTTTTGAACCTACCCCCCTTTCAATGCCTGCTTCCTTGGTGTTTTATTTTGTTGAACTTTGACTTTGCCTTTCTCAGGAAATACCCTCTTTGAGATCTCCCTTGACTCTACCATGCTGCAGTTAAAAGATCTGTATAGGCTGGGAATGTGGCTTTGTGGTAGAATGCTTGCCTAACATGCATGAAGCCCTGAGTTCGATTCCTTAGTACCACATACAGAAAATGCCAGAGTGGTGCTTTGACTCAAGTGGTAGAGTGCTAGCCCTGAGCAAAAAAAGCTCAGGGACAGTGTCCAGGCCCTGAGTTCAAGCCCCAGGACTGGCAAAAAAAAAAAAAAATCCCAGCGCCAGTGGCTCATGCCTATAATCCTAGCTACTCAGGAGGCTGACATCTGAGGATCACCATTCAAAGCCAGCCCGGGCAGGAAAATCCGTAAGACTCTTATCTCCAATAAACCAACAGAAAACTGGAAGTGGTGCTGTGGCTCAAGCGGTAGAGTGCTCGCCTTGAGCTGAAGAGTGCAGGGACAGTGCCCAAGCCCAGAGATCAAGCCCCACAACCAACAAAAACAAACAAACAAACAAAACCCCCGAATTTTATCAACTTGTATGCCACTAACCCAATATATGTACTTATATCTTAATAAGCTGGTTGTAACTCCCACACATGAGAGAAAACATCTTCCTTTGTCTTTCTAGGCCTGACTTACCTCACTTAACATAATTTTTTCCCTGGTCTTTCCATTTCTTTAAATATCACTCTTTCTAATGAATGGGTAAAATTCCATTGTGTATATATACAACCTTTTCTTGATCCCTTTGTCCATCAAGGGACATCTGGGGTGATTCCATACTTTGTTATGATGAATGCTGTTACAATGAACATGGTTGTGCTGGTGTCTTTCCTGTATCCTGGTTCGGTAATTTCTTAAAAAACGAAACCCAGCACTGCCTTGTGATCCAACAGTTCCACTCTTGGGCATTTATCAAAAAGATTACAAACCAGGATACAGTAAAGCCACCTCTGGTGTTTTGCTGGTTAATTGGAGATTGGAGTTACAGTTTTTCCTGCTAGGACTGCTTTGAACCTCAATCCTCAGATTACAGCTTCCTGAGTAGCTGTGGTCACAGGTACACCATCAGTGCTAGGCATACTGGACAAAAGGTTTGTTTCTTTTTACCTTCGAGTTAAAAGTGCATCTTTTTTTTATTTACTGTGGTTAATTTTCAAAAAGGTTTGTCAACTTCTGTCATCTAATGGTGACATGAGGGAACAGAATGTTTTTGGTTGTGCATGTCATTTTATTTTATTGTTTCCAGAGTCACAGGGGTGAGGACAGGACGCCTCCCATGGGTTATGATCCAGAGGAAGTCACCCTGACCCAGGACTCAGTGTCCTCTCCCCCAACCCCGACAACCAGAGCCTGGAATGTTCTACTCCTCCTACAGAATGTTCTGCTCATAAAACAGTATAAAGTGGCATGGGGCCTTACACCTGCAATCACAGCTACTCAAGAGGTGGAGATCTGAAGACGGAGGTTCAAAGTCAGCCTGGGAAGGAAAGTCCAGGACTTTCACCACCCAAAAAAGCTGGAAGTGGAACTGTGGTTCAAGGAGCACAGTGTCAGCCCTGAGAGGAACAGCTAAGGGAGAGAGTCCAAGCTCTGAGTTCCCAGTGCTGGCACAAAAATGAGGGAATAAGTGACTATATTTTTAAAAAGATTGTACAATCTTAAGTGATTTTGATACATATTCTATGACAAAAAAATGTAAGTTCAAGTTCTCTCTGAAGCAGATGAAAACATTTATCTGTACACTCAGATACTGAAGTGTTTCAACAACTTCAAATCCAGGTTCCTGACTCAGTCATAAAACGAAGGCCACCAACCCCAGCTCCCCGAGAGTTTGGTGAACTCCAGTTGTGTTCATGCGTCCTTCAGCTCCCCTTCCCTCTGAACCACAGTCAAGGATAATTCCCAACCTTCGTGTGTAGAAACTTCCATCCCATTGTGCGAGGTCGCTCAGGTAATTTCACCTATTCTGGGGGTAAATATGGAGAGAATTGAGGCCTGCCCGGGCAAAACCTTGGGGAGATTGGCTTTGAGCTAGCAAGCTGGGCCTGGCGACACACATCTATCTGGCTACTTGGGGGCAACAGGTAAAATGAGCCATGTGGGCCATGGAAAAAGTCAAGATTGAAAAATAACTGAAAGGGCTGAGGGTTGCCTGCCTATTACACAAGGCCCTGGGTTCAAGCTCCAGTGCCACCACCACCAACAACAAAAAGTGGTCACCACATAGTGGGCTAATTTCTTGGAGGCCAGTTATCAGATGGCGCCAGCACTGACAGAAACTTTCTGTGAAAAAGATTCCAGGTTCCTCAGGGAAAACCAGACACTAAGACGTGCTAGAACGAAGCCATTCTGCTTTTTAGCTATCTAGCTAGGATTCAAGGTCAGCTTCAAGAATTCAGAAACTTTCTGTGGAGGCGTCTTCAGGATGACTGCTAGGAAGACCACTTATGCTCACAAGGGTTCAGACAACTGACTTTGCTAATGGCGAATTTTCTCCTTTGCAATGTTTAGACAAAGAAGCAAATTGCCTATGTTTAACTCTCTCTGCATTAAGTCATTAAGTGGGTTTTCTTTTTCTCTTTTCAAGTGCTGGGGACTGACCTCAGGCCCAGCGCTGTGCTGTGCTGTGGGAGCCACGCCCCCCTCCCTTTCACTCCTCACGACCCTTGCCTCCCTTGCCTTAGACCGTGATCTTCCTGCCTCTGCCTCCTGAAAAGCTGGGACTGCAGGCCTCAGGCATCCTGCGAGGTCTCTAAATGTACTAACTGTGACCACGGACAGCAAGGGGCTCAGCCCGAGAAGAGCCCTGGGAAGACAATGGCACCTGTCACTATTTCCTATCGTCAGCAGTGTGTTCACGTGGTTAAAGTGGCTTCCGTAACTGTGTGTGCCTATGTGTGTGTGTGTATGTATGTGCACGTGTATGCCTGTGTGAGTTCTGGGGCTAGAACACAGGGCCTGGGTGCTGTCCTTTAGCTTTCTTGCTCAAGGCTAATGCTCTACTACTTGAGCCCCAACTCCACTTAATTGTTTTGTTTTTTTTTTTGGATGGGACTGGGATGTGAATTTAGGCTCTGTAGCCTGGCACACAAGTGCTGCACCAGTTCAGCCACACCCCTGTCCTTTCTATTTTTCTTTTACTTATTTTACAGATTGGGTCTCAAGTTCTTGCCTGAGCTGCCTCATACTGCAGACCTGCTACTTCTACCAGTCTAAGTTTCTGCGAACACAGAAAGGCACCAACACACCCAGCTTGTTTGTTGAGATGGGGATCTTGCTAATTTGGTTTGTCTAGGCTAGCTTCAAACCATGCTTCTTCCAAATTCTGCCTCCCAACTAAGTGGGAATAGAGGCATGAGCCATTCCCTTGTGGCTATCTTCTTATCAGCTAGCCATCTCTCTCTCTATCTATCTATCCATCCATCTATCTATCCATCTATCTCTATTATCTTCTACTTATCCATATCTATGTATCATTTATATACATTATCTACATATCTATATATCTGTGTATATATATTTGTGTGTTATCATCCATCTTAAAGAGCCTCTATGTAGAATGAATCTATCTATCTATCTATCTATCTATCTATCTATCTATCTATCTATACCTTTCCCTAGTGTAGGGAATGGATCTAGGCCTTGTAAATGCTAGACAAACATCCTACCACTTGAGCCCCAGTCCCAGCCTTCACTGTGTGTGTGTGTGTGTGTGTGTGTGTGTGTGTGTGTGTGTGTGTGTGTGTGTGTGTGTGTGTGTGTGTGTGTGCCTGTTTTGAGGCTTGGACTCTGGGCCTTGTATTCTTACTTAGCTTTTTTACTCAAGGCTGGCACTCTACCACTTGAGTCATACCTCCATTTCCAAATTTTGGTTGGTTAATTGGAGATAAGAGCCTCTTGGATTTTTCTGCCTGCCCTGGCTTCGAGCTGTGACCCTCAGATCTCAGTCTCTTGAGTGGCTGGGATTACAGGCGTGAGCCCTGTCGCCTGGCTGCGTGTATCTTTTAACACATGAACAAACAGCCTCTCCAGGAGCAGGGGACCTTATCTTGTGACAGTGTGCAGCTCTGAAGCCCAATGAACACAGCACATGCACAGCAGCCCACCGTTCCTAGAGGCTGTACACCCCACCCCCCTACCCCACCTACCCTTCCCCAGGCACATTCCTTTGTGACCACACTTGCAGATCAAAGCCTCCTCTAAGAGTCTTTGGGCTCTGTAGGGAAAGTCAAACACAAAGAATAGCAATGGTCTCAGACCTCTGGAGCCATCCTTTGCCAGGATGGCTCAAGCTCCAGGTTCTTCCGCCTCTTCCACCTCGGTGGCTGGGACACTGTACTTTTGAGATTGTGGGTGCAGACATTCTTAAAGTAATGTACTCATGCACTTGGGAAGTCGTGTTTCTTTCATATTTTACCTGACAAGTTTGAAAGGACTCCCCGATTCTTCAGCCTTTTCTCTCCCCCCTCTCTCTGGAGGGACCAGTTCCAGACTAAAGATAGTCTGTCTATGTATCTAAACCCAGACGAAAGCTGAAGGGTGTGTGATTTGTATAAAACTCTGTGTGAATGGGAACGTACAGAAGGAAAAAGTTTACCAGTGGAGACTAAGATTTGACTTTTATTTAAAATGTGAGCATCTTCTGTAGCAGGATAAATTCTGCTTCCAATAACTCACTCCTCCATATTCACATATATAACACACACACAAGCATGAACACACACACACACACACACACACACACACACACACACACACACACACACACACACACACGATGGGGTAAAGGTTTTATATTAAAGTGACACTCTTTTTTTTTTTTTTGCAATGTGAAGTTTGAAAGCACTTGATCTTTTTTTCTTTTCAAATACAGACAAAGTTCACTCAAAGCTATCAGTATAGTGTACAAAGGAGCTTTCTCGGGAGGCCTTCTCTTGTGTATTGGCAGCCCTTCCATCCCACAAGCTATGTTGAACCAAACGGCACAGTCTGTATCACATCTATTTCAAAACAGAACAAAAAGCAACATCTAACAAGAAGGTTATTATGCCTGACCTTGTGGCTCACGTCTGCTGTCCTAGCTACTCAGGAGGCTGAGATCTGTGGATTGTGGTTTGACACTAGCCTGGGTAGGAAAGTCCATGAAACTCTTAGCTCCAATTATCCAGTAAAATAGCTGGAGGTGGAGCCATGGCTCAAGTGGTATAGTACCAACCAGGAGTGAAAAGGTAAATTAAATTCAATCTCTATTAGCAGGGGAAAAGAAAAAGAAGGAAGAAAGGAAGGAAGGGAGGGAGCGAGGGAGCGAGGGAAGAAGACAGGCAGGCAGGAAGGAAGCAAGGAGCAAGGAAGAAGGGAGGGAATAGAGGGAGGAAAGTATCTAGCTGTGTAACTTGTGGAGGATCTAGCCAAGCAATTCTTAATTCTGCCCTGTTCAAGTCTCTCAGATCTACCTGAGAAAAGACTCGGGGACCCAGAAGGCTTCTGTCCTGCTCCTCTGCTCCCCACACCTGTCTCTATCTTTGGACATTTTCCTGTCTAGTTTTGCTGAGCACCTGGTGCAGCCCTGTTTATGTTTGCACATTTTCCTTTCTCTGGGCCCAAGGCAGCTGGAGAACCCAGCAGCCCAGACTAGACTCCAGGCTGAAGCTCCTTAAGGAGGTGTTAAACCTTCTAAGTGACTCCTTTTGAGCTAAGTCTTCTTGCTAATTTGGGGCATTCAAATGTAAATGACCCAGCCAGTGGTCTTTAGAGATAGGAAGTAGCTCTTTTAGACCCATTAGAGCTTCTAATCAAGTAAATTCTTTAGCCTAGGGCCTTTTATCCCACCACCTACCCATTTAATAAATATAGTGCCCACTATTGTTGGATATGTGCTAGGCTTTGGGGGAGATTTTTAAAAAAAGATTGAGACTATCACAACAATTACAGTAAGTCAGAAGTTAGTAGCATCAGATAGATAAATACTCAGGAAAAGAGACGTTTATTTAGATTATACCCTCCCAGTGCATTGTAGAAAGTAGTCAAGGTAAAGGAAATCTGGAGACTTGAATTCATTCTAACAGTCTAGGTCAGCTGTGAGAAAGAATTAAGAGGCTAATAGCATCGTGTTTGTGGATTGTTAGTGCCTGAGAGATTTACTTCACTGAGAGGCAGATACTTTAAGAAACCAAAGAACTGTTAGTTATTGGAGGATTTTAAATCAGCCATAAAGTCCAGGCACCAGTGCTCACCCTTGTAACCCTACCTACTCCAGAGGCTGAGGTCTGAGGATTGCATTTCAAAGCCACCCTGGGCAGAAAGGTCCATCCACCAAAATGCCAGAAGCAGAGGTGTGGCTCACGTGGTAGAGTGCCCAGCCTTCAGTGAATAAGCCAAGTGGGAGCTTGAGGCCCTAAGCTTAATAAGGAAAGAGGGATTGCCGCAATCGTATTTGCAGGCAACGTTTTGATGATACATGAGGGGAAGTTATAAGCCATTAAACAGAAGACACTCTTCCATGGAAGAGAATTCTGGTCTCTGTGATGGCAGAGTCCTAGTTTGTGCATATCACAGCAGGCCCCACAGGAACACAGGCCAGTGAGGAACGGGCAGGCGCCGCTGGGAAGGAGGCCGAGTGGGAAGCCTGTGAGGAACCGTTGTGTGACCCAAACATGTTTCAAAAACCCGTGTAAACTCTCCTGTGCCAGGGGGACAGGCAGCCTTCCATCAAGTGTGTGTGTGCATACTCAACCAAGTGTCCTCACCCCCTCTCCCCTCTGTGGCAGTCATCGGGCTGCCACGGGACACGCTCTCAGGGTGTTCCATTTTGGCAATACCATGAGGGACTAGCAGCTGGGAAGGCGAATTTACTCCTTGGCCGTTACTGCTGAAGGTCACTAGTGTCCGCCTCTTGCTAAGGCATCTGCTCACCCTGTGTGGGGGCCACACTGCCTCCGTCCCGGCCTGGGTCTGAGGAATCCATCACCTTGCAGCCAGGGAGGGTGAAGCTGGCCGGCCCCTACTTCTAGCACCTGCCAATAAAGTGTCTGACTTCTCACACACCCTCTGATCCTGTACCCAGCTTTTCTTAATTCAGTAATTGTGAGAAAGTGTTCCTAAAAATTCATCTACCTACACACTCAACCTTCAGATATCAGCAAGAGACTAACTTGGTTCTAAATATTATGTGCTTTCTCATCTAGGGCACTTCACCAAGTTATTTTAGGTGTAGAGGAGAATATGTTCACTCTACCCATGAGTCTATTAATGCTGCTGCAAATTGTGGGATGAATTTGAGAAAAGCATCGGAATTATGTGGTCTATCATCACTCACTCAATCAATCAATCTATACATCTGATCCTACTCATTCTATCTGTTCATCTACTATCTTGCTATCTACCCATCCAGCAACTTCTTCACCACTTGTCCTTATCATCTCTCTCATCATCTGTTTCTCTATATCGCTATCATCTATTGCTCTGTCACCTCTATACCTATCTGTCATCTATAATTCATCTATATAATAAATGCAATGGAAATGCTGTAGAATTGAGACCTATGAGACCAGTCAGGTGCCAGGGACTCACACCTGTAATCCTAGCTACGTAGGAGGCTGAGTGCTGATGATCGTGCTTTGAAGCCAGGCTGGGCAGGAGAGTCCATGAAACTCTTATCTCCAATGAATCATTAAAAAGCTTGAATTGGAGATGAGGCTCAAGTGGTGGAATTCCAGTCTTGAGCAAAAAATGAAAAAGCTAAGCAAAAGCATGAAGTCATGAGTTCAAGCCCCAGCACCGGTACACGTACACACGTATACACACACACGTACACACACATAAACACAAACACACATACACACAGAAGACACATGGGACAATGCAGCCAGTTAAGTGTCTGGATCCACAGGAAAGAGTCAGTATGGAGATTTTGCAAGTCTTTCAGGGATACTATAGATAACTTGTTAGCTACTTCAATCTTAGAATTATTCTTAGTATTGAAACAAAAATAAAAGCTTAAGTACAAATTTTATAAGATAACTTGCTTATCAATATTTGAATATTTGTAACTAAAACATGGCCTCACTAGAATAAATATTCACAAGCATCCTCAAGTTAAGGCTAAGGTCAACCCCAGAAGCTGCAGAACAAATGTGAACAACTGTGAGTCACACTGGCAGGGTGGGGGAGGAGGTATGTACATCACACCTGGTAGAGGAAGAGATGTGCACATCACAGGGGGTGAAGGAGGAGGTATGTGTGTGTGTACATCACATGGGGTGCTGGGGGAGGAGGTGAGAACTGCTGTCGGAGTTGGTGGTTGGTAGCACACAGAGCTCAGTCTCCTTTCTTGAAGTGCCAAGAGATGGCAAAGCCACACTTCTGGATTCCCTATCATCCATGGGATTTTACAAGACGGGCTGGGATGACTGAGAAGCAGGACTGGAGGAGGAATGTGGGTGCAAGCAGTTAGAGTAGAGCTCCAGTGGAGACTGCCTGCAGGAGGTGTCCTGAGGGAAGGGACAGATGGACAGTGAGGGAAGGGACAGATGGATGGACAGTGGTGCCGTGTGTTACAAAGGAATAATGGATCATGAAGAATGGCCCACATCAGAACACAGGTACTGAAAGAAGACAAGAGTGCCTGCTTTTGATCATTTAAATAAAAAAAAGAATGAACGCACACAAGAGAACGATGCAAAAGCAGAAGTCCCATGGGACGCAGTGGCTCACGCCTGTAATGCTCACTACTCAGGAGGCTGGGATCTGAGGACCCTGGTTTTAAGCCAGTCCACTCAGAAAGTCCAAGAGATTCTTATCTACAACTGATAAGCAAAAAGCTGAAAGTGGAACTGTGGGTCAAGTGGTAGAGTGTCAGTGAAGTGAGAGCAACAAAGCTAAGAGAAAGCACCATAGTACCTACAGGCCATAGTAACTACACACACACTTACGTACACACACACACACACAAATAGTGATTTTGTGTTTGTGTGAGTGTGTGTGTGTGTGTTGTATGTCAGCACGGGCTGGATCTTGGAGGCCTCTCATTCTCCCCTAGCTTTTTTTTTTTAAAATATTATTTTATTTATACTCATGTATGAAAAAATGGCTAAAATGATCACGTTTATATACCTACTGAATACCATTCAGTAACAAGTAATATTTAAATTCTATAAAGAACAATCAAAACGATGGTTGGTTATAGAGAGCAGAGTAGGAAGAAGAGTAAGCTCTAATTTTCCTTTTCATTAAAAAGAAGAACCCTCTGAAAAAACTCATTAGTGACACATATCTACACTGCAAAGTAAATATATATAAAGTTAGTGATTGTACCGATTTTGTTACTTTTACTAAGCCATTTTATCTTCTCACACTCAATGCCAATAAAACACAATAGAAGAAAAATATGTCCTTGTTATTATTCACAATAAGAGGGTCTGCTGTGCCCTGGCCGCTGGGGAGTCCTGTACGGTAGAGAGCTCTCAATGGCTCAAGCGATCAATGCACCATTTTTTTTTTTTTTTTGCCAGTTGTGGGGCCTGAACTCTGGGCCTCGTCGCTGTCCCTCAGCTCTTCAGCTCAAGGCTAGTGCTCTGCCACTTGAGCTACAGCGCCACTTCTGGCTTTTTCTGCTTATGTGGTGCTGAGGAATCGAACCCAGGGCCTCATGCATGCAAGGCAAGCACTCGGCCATTGAGCCACCTTCCCAGCCCATCAATGCACCATTTTGATTCTGATGTACTGAACAGGATCCCATCCATGTGTGGTGACTGCTCACTCCACAGCAGCTGTGACAGACAACCATTTCAAAGTATCCCCATTCTCCCCAGATCTCTAAAGAAAAGACCTTACAAAATAAATGTAATACCTGATCTGTCTATAAATTACACATACAGGTGGATTTTTTTAGTATAAGGGGGAAAAGGGGGTCATTTCTTATGTACATATAGAGACAAGTATTATTGTGGTCTAAAGATGGCTAGATTGGCTTGTGTTTTTATAACAAGATAAGGCATACATCAAAACCACCATCAGTTTAAGAAACTTCTACAACTTTGATCACTTCTTCAAACAACAAAGCAAGTTCCTTTTCTAGGCTGACAATTAGCCCTGTGTTGGCATTGCTACTGGCTATGAAACTCATCAGGAGGGGTAAAGGAATGAACTGAACTACCTGGTAGATGTTATAGTCACAGATGATGCTTTTATTCTTGGAAAGTCCAAGTTTGCTCCCTTGGTCTGTTGTAAGGGCAAACACAGATAAGAAACCAGCAAAGCATGCTGGGGAGCATTTGTCACTGGCCACTTTGATAGCAGGTACTCCATCTCTATCTGACACATCAAGAGCATGGAGTCCTTCACCACTTGGTCACTTCTTATACAGGAATGGCTTTGGGTGATCCACTGTGACCAACCCCTTTCCCTTGCAGGATCAGTCTTGCACCCAGGGTTTCTGGGCCGCTGGAATATCCCCACCATACTAAAGATGAATCTTTGGCAAGCTGCTGCCACGTGACTCGTCTCCCTTAGCTTTTTCTGCTCAAGGCTGGTGTTCTGCCATTTGAGCCAAAGCTCCACTTCAGCTTTGTGACCAGAAGTGAGAGTCTCCTCTTGGACTTTATGTGCCCAGGGTGACTTCAGACTGAAACTTCAGACCTCAACTTCCTGAGTATCTGGGATTACAAGTGCGAACTCTCGGCAAGAACAGTGATTTTTCTATTAGCCCGTGAAGGCGGTCTGGGAGACAGCACAGCCCCTGTGCTCGAGAGGCCACAGAGGCCACATTTCTGTGATGCCACACTCCCAGCTCGGTAGAAATACTGTCTTTGGTCAGAAAGTTCTCTGGAGGGACTTTCTCTTGTGGATGAGACCAATACATGAACTCTAGAACACAGAGACAAGTACATGGACGCAGATAAGCACACAGACGTGTCAGACAAGTACACGGATGCAGACAAGCACATGGATACAGACAAGCACAAGGACGAGTCTTGGTGTCATCAGGGTGTATGCTGCAGGCCTCTACCCCCCGAGCCCGCGCTGTCCCTCTGGTGATTTATCTGTCACTGTGGGCCTCTCTTCACTGAGTACTGATGACAACAGATTGATGTTATAAAATTAGCCCTAATGTTCTCTCTGCCACATCTGTGCTCTGTGCTTGCCAAACTAATGTCAAGGAGAGGGTATCTGGAGATTTTCTTCAAGTTACCACCACCAAAATAGCTGTGCTTATGAAATGCAGGCAACACGCGACGCCTTTGTTTTTCCCCTTAGTTACCCTTTCTTTTTCTTTTTCTGCTGGTACTGTTGAACTCAATGCCTTGTGCTCTTGCTTGGCTTTTTTCACTCAAGGCTGGTGCTCTACCACTTGAGCCACACCTCTACTTCTGGCTATTCTGATGGTTAATTGGAGATAAGAGTCTCATGGGCTTTTCTGACCAGGCTGGCTTTGAACAGGGATCCTCAGATCTCAGCCTCCTGAGTAGCTGGGATTACACCTCTGGTCCCTTGTAATTTGTTCAACTTTGAATCATGAAGTAGCAATTTTAAGGAAGAAAACCAGACCCAGAAATTTCCCCTATTTTTTTAAAACTAAGCCTGATTTCTGGTAAAAACTATATAAACCAAAAAAATTAATGATCTCAAGTTCTAACAATCTTAAGAGAAAAACATTTTATTTCTACTTCTGAGAGCAAATGGTAAAACTATGTTTCTTTTCTTCCCCGGAGCTCACTCTCTATAGAAAGCTTAATAATAAACGTTTGAATAAGAGCCTACAGGTGTCAAAGGACATTTACATACAGGAGTGCTTTTAATTCCTAGGAAACCTTGCAGGAGGGATGCTCTTATTCCTTGGCTTCTGTAGCCAAGGCCAGGAGGCACAGAGCCCTGAGGCTAAATTGAGCCCCGGCTAGCTCTCCCGATGGGCTCTTCCTCTAATTCCATGTTATGGTTCTGAGAACGTTCCCAAGGCTTCCAAGAATGCTTTGTGCTGAGCTCCTGGTGTGAGAAGAGCACAAATGGTTCCTCTTACAGACACAACCTAACCCAAACTTACCTCTGACAAAGACGCCGGGAGAAGTCACTATTTTCAGGCCTAATGCCAGGGAGCTTCTAGCAAATTCTGCCTTTTCCTGGTTCCAATGAGAAGGCACTCTCATGGAACCCTATTACACTGCTGGTGGGAATGTACACTCATACAACCACTTTGGAAAGCAGTCTGAAGGGTCCTCAGAATGCTAAATATTGACCTCCCTTATGACCCAGTCATACCACTTCTAGGCATCTATCCTGAACAACAGGAACCAATATACAAGGACACATGCACCTCCATGTTTATTGCAGCACTGTTCACAATAGTCAGGATATGGAAACAACCCAGATGTCCCACCACAGATGAATGGATCCAAAAATTGTGGTATCTATACACAGTGGAATATTATGCAGCCATTAGAAAGGACAAAATAATGGCATCTGCAGGGAAATGGATGGAGCTAGAAGAAATCATGTTGAGTGAGGTAAGCTAAGAGCAAAGAGACAAATAGCACATGGTCTCCCTGATAAGTGGATGTTAAATCCAAAACGTAAGGTGATACGACAAAATTAACAAGGCTCAAGAAACAAAGGATTTCCACTCACCTGGCCGAATCACTACTAAATAACCCCATGCTGCTGATCACATATATGATATATATGTGCACACTGGAAGAAAACCAGGAGGACGAAATAGAACTAGAGGGAATCAGGGAAAACATAGAACAGCGGGACCCATCAGCTGCACTGGACATTGATCAAAATGAACTAAGTATTTCAATGATGGGAGGGAGGGAATTAGTGGGAAAGAGGGAACAGCTGACGCTATGCAAAACAAAAGAAATGTGCATATCACCCAATGTGAAAGAAATAACTGTACTGCAAAGCTCATAGAACTTATAAATGTTATAGACCACTCCATTAAGTGCTGTACATGGATTACTTCACTTAACTTTCACAAGGTCCTTGTTATGATCACTCTACCAACACGGAACCCATGTGCATTCAGGTAACAGGCTAGCTGATTCCGGGAGCTATGTGTGCACACTCTCCAAAAAGCCCTGCCATGCTGGACATGAAGAAAGCTTTCCTCCACAAAAGCACTGCACAGGGCAAGGTTAGCAGAGGTGTTGTAACAATGAAGAACAGTTGAGGTTGGGCCTGGGGTCTAATGGTTGTGACCTTAGCTACTCAGGAGGTGGAGGTCTGGTATAAAGCCAGCCCAGGCAGAAAAAAAATCCATGAGATTTTCATTTCCAGCTAATCACTAAAAAGCTAAGAAGTGGAGCTGTGTCTCTAAGGGTAGAGTACCAGCTTGAGTGAAAAACCAAGCAAGTGTGTGAGGCACTGAGTTCAAGTCTCAGTACTAGCACCAAAAAAGAAAAAGAGAAAGAGGAGAGAGAGAGACAGGAAGGGGAAGGAAGGAAGGAAGAAAGGAAGGAAGGAAGGAAGGAAGAGAGGGAGGGAGGGAGGGAGGGAGGGAAGGAAGGAAGGAAGGAAGGAAGGAAGGAAGGAAGGAAGGAAGGAAGGGAGGAAGGGAGGAAGGAAGGAAGGAAGGAAGGAAGGAAGGAAAGTGAGGACAACAGTTTTCAGATTGACTCTGGCACCCTGGGCGTGTCCTGGGGCTGAGCAGGGCCACTTAGCGAATCCCAGCTCCACCTTCACCAGGCTCTAGTGCTTCTGCCCAGTGTGCAGCCAGTGCCTGCTCCTATCATTTTGTCTTAGTCACTTTGCTCTTATCACCAGTTCCAGTGCCCGCCGTGGAGCTTGAGAGAAGATCTTCACTAGCCATACAACGGGCAAGGGTCTCATATCTAAAATATACTTAGAACTCAAAAAATTAAATCCTCCAACAACAAATCCTCAAAGAAACAATTGCCCCACTAACAAGCGGGCTAAAGACTTAAAGAGACACTTCTCTGAAGAAAAAATAAGAATGGCCAATAGACACAGGAAGAAATGCTCAACATCTCTAGCTATAAAAGAAATGCAAATCAAAACAACATTGAGATTCCACCTCACCCAGTTAGAATGGCTATAATCAGGAAATATAATAACAAAAGATGCTTTAGGGGATGTGGCCAGAAGGGAACCCTACTGCATTGTTGGTGGGAGTGTAAACTTGCTCAACCACTTTGGAAAGCAGTATGGAGGTTCCTCAAAAGACTCCACATAGAGCTCCCCTATGACCTAGCAATCCCACTTATGGGCATTTATCCAAGCGATCACAAACAGGATGTCTTCATTAAAATGCAGCAGGAAAAGAATGTAGGTAACTATAAAGTATAATTAACAAGGACCAAGCCACCAGGCCAAAGCAGGAACCCTTCAGGAAAACAATTCTCTCAAGATTAACAGAAAGGAAGCAAACTGCTTTGATAGAAAAGATGCTCTTCCCTCCCTCCCTCCCTCCTGCCCTCCCTCCCTCCCTTCCTCTCTCTCCCTTTCTTCTTTCCTATGGCACCAGGATTGGGAATTCAGTGCTGGGCAAATGCTCTAACCTCTTGAACTATCCCAAGTCTCCCTCCACTTCCTTGCTTCATACACTCACCCAGCTGATGGCACTCTGTGTGTATTCCCGTGATATAATCTGTGGGATCAGGGGTGTTATCAGTCTCATGCAACTACTCACTATGTCTCCTCTGATAAGTTTAGAATGTCTCTTGACAATGGACCATCCCATGATGTGAAAAGACAAGGACCTGAGAGGGGACAGGAGGCTCTGGAGTCGGGGGCCACAAGTTCTGAAGGCAGTAAGAGAAGATGGAGGAAGTGGGGTTGGGGAGACCAAAGGGAGTTGAGGCAAATTCAATTCAATCTTTTTCCAAGTGCTCCCGCAGTGCTCTTTTAGTTTGGATATTGTCTTGTTTCTTCCTAGCTTTCACACTGTATACCCAGTTCCCTTTGCTTGTTATTGTACCACGTCAATTAAAAAAAACTGTACTTGACAGTATTTGTAATATGAAGGGTTTAATTTTCATTTGTTTCCAAATACTTTTGTGTCTTCATTGTAGGGTGTGGATTAGAAGTCTACAAGGAACTGGGTATCTCATATTAAGAACAGGTGGTTGAATTGTTAATATCCATGGAAACTTTCCATTTAAGAAAGGAATAGGTAACTCTACAAAAATGCAATAATGCAAAAAAATTCACTAGAACAATGATCATAAAGCACTTGTTAAAACAAAATGTAAAAATCTTCAGAGAAAATGACAAAGAGCTATCTGAAAAATATATTTCACTGTCAAATGTAAAGAACAGAGACTATTAAACTGATCACTAAAAGTTCAATTTAGAGTAAAATATTCTAGCAAGACTGTAGTCCTGTATTTCCTGTCTTGCTCTCAGGACACTCAATATGTGTGTCATGTTAATATTAAAAGACCTATTACACACCCACACAGCACATACAGACGCCGTGGCAGAACATTGGACCAGTATTCTAATTCCCTGGACACTCAGAGAGTAGTGTCATTTCTGTGTTCAGATGGAAAACTATGGCTTCAACTTCGCGTGCCTTTCTGTCTCAGTCTGAATGTCCCTGTTTCAAGAGCACACTGATGGTATGGATGAGGGCCACAGTTCTGGTCTCATCAGAACTTGATTACCTTTGTAATTAATTCTGAGTCCAGGGGTATGAACCTGACAAGCCGAGCTGGGAAGAAGGCGTCCGATGATGCTTACTGGCTCTCTTTACCCACAGTCCCTTTGTGGTGTGCTTGATGCAGAAGCAGGGGTCCCTGGAAGTCCTGCCCCTCTTGACCTGCCTTAGCACTGCCCCCTGTGCATGGAAGGAGGGGTCCCATCATCACTCTAAACAGGTGGCAGCCACTGACAATTTTTGTACTTCTCACCCGCCACAGCCCTCAATGCTCTGGGCCAAGCCTTCATCTTCAGGGTCTGGTGAGACCGCAAGTCCAGAATGTCCTTTTTCCCATCTTCTCATAGCTACACAACCCAACCACAAGTCTCCCATCTCAGTGAGATTGTGAGTTACATGTGAGCGTGGGCTGGGACTGAATCATGTTTGCCTGAGTTCATCTGCTGACATCTCCATGCCACAGACTATAGCTCTATTTGGAGATGCAAGTCTTAGGGCTGTAAGGTAGGGCCCTTGTGCAAAATGGACTGGTAAGGACTGGTGATTGTGTGTGTATGTGTGTGTGTGTGTGTTCAGGGCTTCATGTTCTTGCTTGGCTTTTAGGCTCGATGCTAGCAGACACTCCACTCTCTGCAAACAAGGAGAACACCCAGAACAACAAAACCTCCAGCACCAGGACCCAGGCTTCTAACCTTCAGCATGGCCAGAAAATAAACTTATTATTGGAGCCGACACTTCTGGTACTTGGTTATGAGAATCTAAGACAACTAACAGCACAGCAAGGCTGACCCGATAGATATTTTATGAAGACTCATGTGACTGAATCATAACTATTATGCAGAGCTCTCATTAAATCTGCAATTCACATGAAATTGGGAGGGGAGATTCTTAGTATGCATAAGTTTATCATGATTTCATGCACCTGTGCATTGCCAACACCAAAAGATGAATGACAACTTCTCCTTGCAAGTCAGTTCATATTCTCTAAGCAATGTACAACTTTTATCAGTAAGATTAATTTTTATTTTGACATAGTTGACTCCTGAAATACAAATAGCAGAAGATGAATGAGATCTTGCCTCGTGGTATTTGGAGAAGTGGTGCAGGCCAGAGAGAAGGTCAGAGGCTCTGAGAACTGTTAGGCCCTGGTTTGGTCTTGTATATATGAGCTTTCTTTGTGTGTCTACTGTTTCTCCAAATGTTGTAGCAATGATCTTCAGAGGAAGCTAAGATGAAGATGTGGGAAGACGAATGAGAGGCTAATTGGGAAACTGAGGCTTCCAATTGTTTTTTACTCTATGAGCCAGTGTCATAAATCTTGGTAGTAGTAATTTCAATTTTCCTAGCCTTGACAATTATTTCCACTACTGAAATGGTTTTAAACTGATAGTTTCAACAAAGACTCAGTGAAGAGTGAAGTGAATTCTCGAGTCACCTGGGAAATCTTTCTCTTAATCTCCTGATTAAAAATAGTGGAGCCAATGACTCTGCTGTCTCCAGTTTATCTGTAAACACACACCCTTCTTTAATCATTCATTCACAATATAAATAAGAAATATTAGCAGCTAATATTTGAACATGTGTTATATATGTATCAGACCTTATTATTAGTATAGAGTGTGGAAACTCACATCTGCAATCCCAGCTAATCAGGAGGATCATGGTTCCAGGACAGCCCGGGCATAAAAGTTCGTGAGACTTCTGTCTCCCAGAAAAACAGCTGGGAATAGTGGTACATGCCTGTCATCCCAGGTATCATAGAAAGAAAAAGTAGGAGGGTCAAGATCCAGGCTGGCCAAGGCAAACAGCAAGGGCCCAACTCAAAAATAACCAGAACAAAAAGGGCTGGAGTGTGAGTTAAGCTCTGCGTTCGAACTGTAGTAAAACCAAAGATTAAAAACAATCGAAAGCAAATGGTGTATTCTTCTATTGTTATTATACTGTATTCTACTGAGTGAGAGGCATGAAGTACCGAGGGTCACATTATCAATGAACTCACAGAGTTGACCTCAAACCCGAGCAGCCCATTCTTCAACACCGAGGGTCTCGTACCAAAGCAGCTCTCTCTTGCACTGAAGGCCTTTGCCAAGGTTAGCAGGTTATGTAATTACATCACATCTGTAATGAATGGAGAAGCCCCTCGGAGCCATCTCATGCACTCCTACGCTCATCCCATGCAATCAAAAACAAAAGACCTCAGAGGAGGACTCAAGCATTTCCTTTGCCTTAAGTTGCTAAACTTGCCTCTGTCAAGACAGAACTAGAGAGACATGAAGGAAGCCTGCAGGTCTGGGAAACCTAAGTGCTTGGGTCAGAGCATGCAGTGGTGCCCAGCCTGGGAGGACTCTGGAGCAGCTGGGGAGGACTCCAGAGTGACTTCTATGCACTCCCAGCTCTGGTCCATGGAGCTGCAATGTCCTATTACTATGGTGCTGCTGGTCCTGAACTCAGGACCTGGGCACTGTCCCGAGCTTTTTCACTCATGTCTGATGCTCTACTACTTGAGCCACAGATCAACTTGTGAATTTCTGGTGGTTAACTGGAGATAAGAGTCTCTTAAGAGTTTCCTTTGAATCTTGTTTCTTAGAGCTCAGCCTCCTGACTAGCTGGAATTTCAGGTATGAGCAATTGTGCCCAAATGTCCTACTGCTCTTTGATTTTTGAGCCAAATTCCTTGTCATTTCTCTTCTATGACTTCATTAAAAACATATCCAAATTTAGTTTGCTTTAGGAGTTCACAGCAATCTCAGAGATTAAGAAGAGAAAGGAGAGAGAGAGAGAGAGAAAATAAACCAAAATGGAGTTGACTAGTTTGACTATTTACAAAGACAGGTGATGTGAGTAAAGGAAATTCTCCAAATCTGAGTATGTGGATTCCGATGAGGGATGCAGATAAATGGTGGCTGAAGGAAGAGAAAGGAACAAAGTAATTAGGGCTGTAACTCTTGGCTCTGTCTCTATTTTATTTTTCCTATCAGACTGAGTTTCTCACCGTTCAAGTCCTAAAATAAGTTTCTCTTAATTTGCGCTGTGCTTTTCAGTTCTTTCATCTTGCTGGGAGGGATATGTAATTATGTAATCCAGTCAGACATGGCCTCCTATCACACCTGCCCGGCTTGGGAGCGGAAGGGAGCTGGCGGGAGGTAGGATGCTGCGTTAGACAGTGACAGGACCAGTCCTGGAGGTGATGCTGGCCTTGGGATGGACGAGGCCAGGACAAAGGCGGAAAGAGCAGACGTGACAAGAAACACACTTTCCCCACATGAATCTCAGAGAGGAAATTTTAAGTGTGGTTTAAAAGCAAAAGAAAGTCAAGTTTAAGGTTCCTCACCTTGATGATTTAGGATATGTGATACTGAAAAGCAAGCAAGAGAATATCCATCAATACAATGCCCTTGATGTGCATGTAACTTCTAGGGAATTATTAACTTGGCCAATTTTATCCCCACCTGCCACTCCCCCCCCCCCCCCCCCCCCCCCCGCCCAGGGACTATATGTAGAACACAATAGAACACAATGTTGCTGTAGCCATGAAAAACTAAGATAAATATGCACAGAAAAAGCTCAGTGTGCTGGGTACCAGCGTCTACTCTCAAACCCTTTCTACCCATGGAGGAATAGAACATTCACTCTATGACACGATGTAAGCAAGGGGCTGGGGCTGGAGCGGAGGGCAGGGAGCTCACCTGTAGGTTCAAGGCCCTGAGTTCCATTCAAGCAATGGGAGGAGGAGGAGGTGGAGGAGGAAGAGGAAGAAGAAGAAGCAGGGGAAGAGGAGGAGGAAGAAGGGGAGGAGGAGGAGGAAGAGGATAAAGAAAAAGAGAAAGAAGAAGAGGAGGAGAAGGACAGGAAGAGAAGAAAGAAGAGAAAGGAGGAGGCAGAAGAAGAGGAGAAGAAAGAAGGGGGAAGAGGAGAAAGGAGAAAAGGAAGAGGAAGAGAGGAACAAGAAGAGGAGGAGAAGAGGTAGAGGTAGAAGGAAAGGAGATAGAGAGGAAGAGGAAGAGAAGAAGGGACAGGAGGACAAAGAGTGCAAGCA
Source organism: Dipodomys spectabilis (assembly GCF_019054845.1). Taxonomy (NCBI): domain Eukaryota; kingdom Metazoa; phylum Chordata; class Mammalia; order Rodentia; family Heteromyidae; genus Dipodomys; species Dipodomys spectabilis. Next base: position 1,706,814 of record NW_024871134.1, read on the forward strand.
AGATCTCAGCTTACAGGACACCTGAACTATTTGCCTATAGAGACCAAGAGCCCCAACTTTGTCTACTCTGGAATAGAAAAATAAACTTTTTGGAACCATTTTACCATTTTTTATACAGAATGGAGAAAACCATAGGCTGAAACTCACAAGGGAACTGTCTTAGGCTAAGGATGACTGAATCCCCAGGACTCTGCTGCCAGCCCACCCTTCCCTCGCTCCTCTCCACCTTGTTCTTCGCTCCCAGCTCTAAATGGGGATGGACATCTCTCTCATGCTGTCCCAGAAGCACTCCTGTCCTTTCTAGCCTCCTAATCCGTGCTGCCCAACCTAACATTCAGTCTGTAATGACTCCTTTACTCGTGTGATTGTCTTCCTACTATCTTCTCTTAATCTAAACTTGTCTCAGCCAGGGGCAGAACTGTAATTCTAGACATGGCAAGCTGACTGGCATATATAGTTAGGTGTCAGCAAATATGTGTCCAGTGAATTAAAGTTTTTATTTCCAGTGCACGTCTGTTCTTAGACTTCATAATCCCCAAAGTTTCTTCCATTAGATATGTACTTTATAAGCTAAGTAAGAGTTGTAAAATGATTATTGCAGATAACAAATTAAAACATTTGTTATATAACACAAAGGTATAGCACCATTACTGACAGTATGAATCTCAACATTGTTGAGTCACCTTCTTATTTCACTATACCTTTTTTAAGACAAATTTATTTTTTAATGCTAGTGTTAATTAAAGGGTCAATAAAAGCCTAGTGTTTGCCAAGAGAAGATATACCACTTTATAATTTTCATTCTTTTCATGGGTTTCAGACAAAGGTGGTAATTTCCTAACCATTCCTTTGTATGCAGAAATAAAGAACAATTGAAATTAATTCCTTTGTAGTTGGAAAAGTACAAATTATTTAAAGTGTGAATCACTGAGACCCACTACAAGGAGACTCAGGGTGGTGGTAAGGAAAATGCTGGCGTAGGAAAGAAGGTCTGGGATGGACTCTCGCTTGGGCCGACACTCCCAACGGCATCATCTCCGGTGAAATTCCTAATATTCCAGGTGCCAATGTCACTTCCAAAGGACAGGAAAACTTGTTGAGAGGATCAGATGGGATTAAATATATGAAAGCATTTTCTAGAGTCCACAGCACTGCGCAAATAGAAGATTATATCAAGGTTGCAGTCTACATGGCTTTATACCCTAAAATAAGGTTATATTCCATCAGTAAATTTGCTGTAGTGTCTTACAAAGCAAAGCGGCCTGGGTTTTATTGATGAGCCATGTAAGGTCACCGCTGACTCACTTCAGAAGAAATCAGCCTAAGTTATAATAGATGTTCCTCTTTACAATTCTGAGACACTCCCTAACTGGGCTCTATGGCATTTTTACTAGTCAGAAAGTTTTTATCCACAGGAATGAACGTGAATGTTCAAGTGTGTGGACTTAAGACTGCTGTCACATGGTAATCCACAGCATCCTAACCAAGCAATACAAAGGAAGTTGTGCCAATATTAAGTCTTGAGCCGTTTGCTGTGATATGAACTCCTCCGTAGGAAGCAGTGCCCTGAGGACACACAGTCCCCGGAATTCCTGTTGGGAAGTGCTAGTGCAGATGCACTCATGGGAATACAGTTGGTGATTAATGAAAGTGATGGCAATTCTTCATCAACAGTCCCAAGCAATTGATTCTAAAGCACCACAACAAATCTGAACGAGCCATTCAGGTCCCTATTCGGATTCCATCGTAGAAAAGATGTTTTTATTAACAAATGAATTCTGTTTCTGACCTGGATGTGTTGTCTGTAAATTGTACAAATGTCAGTTTGCTTCTACTGCACAAGATTTTAATACACATAATGTCACAGAAGAAATTGAAGGGATAACATGTCATAGAGTAGAGAACACACAGAAATACTTTGTTTTAATGAAGTTTACAAATTTAGAGTTGGGCGCCGGTGGCTCACATTATAATCTCAGATACTTAAAGTCTGAGAGATTCTACCTCCAATTAAGAGAAAAGCTGGAAGTAGAGGTGTGGCTCAAATGGTAGAGCACCACTTTTATTGATGAGCCATGTAAGGTCACCGCTGACTCACTTCAGAAGAAATCAGCCTAAGTTATAATAGATGTTCCTCTTTACAATTCTGAGACACTCCCTAACTGGGCTCTATGGCATTTTTACTAGTCAGAAAGTTTTTATCCACAGGAATGAACGTGAATGTTCAAGTGTGTGGACTTAAGACTGCTGTCACATGTGAGAGCACAAGGTCCTAAGTCAGGCACACGGAAATCACATAACAATGTAATTATATTACTTTGTTTTCTCTTACTGCAGATAGGAAGTGTTTACTACATATGAGGAGGCACTTCTAAGTAAACTTCATTTGGAGCCCCATATAGATATATCAGAAACAAAGGGTTTTCCCCAGATGTAAACTCCAAACGAATGTGTCAGTTATAATTCCAAAAATTAAAAAAGTACTAAGTTCTGGCATGGAGATATTTACATGTGAGTTTTATAGCTGTAGTCTGCATTTCTGATGCGCTCATGTGCAATGGTACAAAAATAATGCATCTGCATGTACCTGTCACCTAGCAACAAGGTCTGGATAGAAGACAGTGAAAATGGCCTCACAAGGTATCTTGGAAACTAACAGCATTTCATGAAGAAATATTCTTTTCTTTTTCTATCGGAGCAAAAGAAAGTCACAAAAAATAACATCTTCGAGTATATTGGGATAATTATCTTGAGTTGGGAACTGACTCATTCTCCAGCCGTACCCTCACCCAGCAGCGTTAGTCACGGAAGTCCACGAAGGATAGAGGTCCACGGAAGAGGCCATGTCGCCACAGGTTTCTGGAAGGAACAGCATCTTCAGCCTACCGATGGTCTACCCATCAGGTGGACAAGCCATGGAAGAATTCTTCTTTTGAATGAACCCATTCCAGAGAGCACTGAGCAGCTCTGGGTCCTCCAGCTCCACGGCCAGCACCAGGACACGTGGGCAAGCGGGCCTCAGAGCCCAGGCTGACCTGTGCCTCGCTGGAAGCTTCCCGGACACCCACGGTCCCTCCAACACCTTTCTGGAGACTTCTCTGTTAGACTTTCCACTTTGGAAAGTCTGCATTTATAGAAGGACAGTGTGATTTGTGCTGAAGTGGTGTAATTGGTATCCACGCCCCTGTCATGCAGGCTGAGGTCTAGGGGGCACCATCCACCCTAAGAACAGCAGCACAAGAAACTGCTGTGGAGGGCACATCCCCCCACTTGAACCTGAATTGCACGTGAGACCTGGCATTTCATTTTGAAGAAGAAAACAGCGCTTGGCGATGATCTAACCGAATGTAGGTTACTGCCTGCTGGCCCAGTCAGATGCTATCATCCTACAGATGTTCAGCCATGATCAGGAGATCAGATAGACTCATGCAAACAGATGCAGTATTGCCATAAGCCCCAGGTCTGGAACGTTCTTATCTCTAGCTATTAAGGCTACAGAGTTAGCATTATGGGTAAATAGCTTAATTTGAAAATTTTTTATTTAATTAGTTAAAACATGATGTGTGAGTGTGTGTGTGAGAGGAGAGAGAGAGAGCACTGGAGCTCACACTCTGGCTTCTCAGCTTTTTCACTCAAGACTGGTGCTCTACTACTTGAGTCATACCTCCACTTCTAACTTTTTGCTGGCTAACTGGAGATAAGAGTCACATAGACTTTCCTGACTGAGCTGGCTTTCAACCATGATCATTTGATCTCAGCCTCCTGAGTAGCTACCAGCATCCAGCTTAAACACTATATGTACATATACATACACACATACACATACATACATACAAACATGCATACATAAAATCTTTAAGTAGTTGCCGTCTTAAACTTTTTTTGTTGTTGTTGGGCTTGGGCTTGAACTCAGGGACTGAGTACTATCCCTGAGTTTGTTCACTCAAGGTTAGCACTCTACCACTCTGAGCCACAGTACCACTTCTGGTTTTCTGGTGGTTAGCTAGAGATAAAGAGTCTCCTGGACTTTCCTGCACATCTGGCTTCGAACCACAATCCTCAGATCTCAGTCTCTGAGTAGCCAGGATTACAGGCATGAGCCACTGTGTACCTAGCTTAAACATTTTAAAGAGCAAAATTGATTATATTTCCCCGTCTCACTACTATACAAATACGCATGCACACACAAACACACATTGTAAAACACAGTACTAATGTACACATATTGTTTTTGAGGTCATTAGCATTTTCAGAAATATAGAGGGAAATCAGCAAAGAAATAACCACATTTCCAATGCTACAATGGCTCTTTAAATTATTATTATCTCATAGTGTTTCCTAGATATCGAACACATTGAATATACACAGATTCTTTCATCCCAAGCCACCAACATGTTCAAACATAGGTTGAACACGGGTCTTGTTTTTTTTCAGACTGAAGTGGAATTTGGAATCTGGTATTGACCTGAAAGGCAGATTTTAGCATATAGTGTTGCTTCAAGGTTATACAATACCTTGGAGCTTCTGATTCGTTTGGTTTATACTTATATATTTATACCTGTATTTTAGAATTATCGAGCAGTCTCTAACTATGGAAAGGCTTTACGTTTTAGACTTTAGTGAGCTCATGGCCTTGGGCGCTTGCGCATGGCAGGCTTGCTCCACCATGGCTGGAATCAGCTGTGCAGTGCTGACAGGGAAAGACATTGGGCTGAAATCGCTCCAATCCTGTCTTCACAACACACCCCAGTCAATGCTGCCTTCTAGTGTTGCTCCTACTGAAGTAAGCACTGCACTGAAAGATGCGTTGAAATCTATCCACCATAAAGTAAAGCGCGGCGCCTGCCCTGTGACTGGGCCCCAGGGAAGCAAATTTAAGATCTGGAACTGAGTTCTGTGTGCTCAGCAAGGGCTGCAGGCCAGTGGCTTTGCTTTTGCCCCCTCATCTGGGGGTGCAGCCCCATCAGCTGGGGACTACCCAGCATTCCCCGTCTCTACCCAGGATTTATGCAACGCTCTGATGTGTAATCATCAATAAATCTAACAAGGCCTGACTTGGTGCTTTCAGTTAGAAAAGTTTTAGTCCACAGCTGCTTGACTGGACATAATTCAAAGGCACTGGACGTCAGACTCTCATAGAAGGCGGTCATCTGATGTCTGAGAATTCGCCATCTGCTGATGGCTTCCAGAGCATACAGAAGTCTCAGTGTCTTTGTGTGGTTACATCCTGCTATGCAAAGATTAGGTGTGTGCACACATGTCCTTTAGTAGTGCAAATATCAGGTGTGCACACACGTCCTTCAATTTCACGGGTGGAGATGAGGAGTCTCCTGAGACGAGACGGAGGCATGCTGCCAGTGAGGAGGGAGGAGGAGGCGCACACGGCCCTGCATGTTGGGATGCTTGTTGTGCTCAGGGCCGCAGAGGGAGGGCAGAGTACACATTGAGGTAGCCGTTCCCAGGGCAGCCCTTCTCTCTGTACCCTGTGACAGTGCTCTAGGCTCCAGGCTGATCTGGCACAAGAAGAATTCCTCCGTGGTGTGTGTTCTGCTGAGGCTTGTCTGATTACACCCACGTTACACATGTACAAGGCAAGTTACACACACAGGAAAACCACTGGGTGTAAGTTGTCATTAAATCTCCTTTAGGACAAGTTTCAGTTGGCCGTCAAGAAATCCTTTCTAGAAACCTACAAAGAATGTATGAAATGTGAGAGGCAAACAGGCAGAGGGTGCAATCCCAGCCAGCCTGGTTCCGTAGGCGCGTAATGAATAGATGCGGACAAGTGTACTTGTGTGTGTGTGCGATGAGGATGGCTCCACATACGATTTTTAAAATCGGTGTGATGGAGAACACACTTTCCCACCATCTCATTTAAATGAAGAAAGTTCAAAGTCAGAGATCTTACAAAACAAAATTATGACTGAGTACTGGTAGTTCACATCTAGCTACTCAAAAGGTTGAAATCCAGAGGATCATGGTTCAAAGCCAGTGAAGGCTGAAAAGTCCCTAATCCCCCATCTCCAAAATAGTCAGCAAAATATGACTGGAAGCATGACTCAGGTGGTAGAGCACTAGCCTTGAAAACAAGACCTAAAGATGTAAAGCCTTGAGTTCAAATCCCATACCAGCATTAAAACATTGTCAAGTAATTTGCAAGTAAGTTTTAGAATATGTGATAACATATTCCAACACACATGTTCCATGAAAAATGACGAATTTAGCATAACAAGGAATTTATCAGAACATTTCTCTTCACACTGTTTCCCTTCATGTTAGGAACTTCTCTTCAGGCTATATAAGAAAGTATCTTTTATCTTTTACCTGCATTCATGTGCCTCTCATCCATTTTATAAAAATCAATAAAATAAAGCTTTTTTTAGCAATGCAATAAATCCAAATCAGTTCATAATTTTAAAATATTGCTGGGTGCCGGTGGCTTATTCCTGTAACTATAGCTATTCAAGAGTCTGAGATCCGAGCACCATACCAGGACAAGAAAGTTCAGCTAAGTCCAACTAAGTAAGTCAAGGTATTTCCAAGTAACCAGCAAGAAATCCAGAAGTGGAGCAGTGGCCTTGGGTGTAAAAGCGAAGAGAGTATGAGGCTCCAAGGACCCTACTTTGTGATTTAAACTTCCATGATAACTGTTACCACTCTCATACGAAAGATGCTGGCTTTCCTTATTTATATCGCTACAATGTCTAATATTCGGTGTTTTGCCTTAAAAATGAGCTTGCTCCTATCTATGAGTTTATGTTCGCTTATGTGTTTACAAGTCTGTAGGGTTTCAGAAAGTTTAATATAAACTTGAGTATCTTAGAGGAAATGAACATTTAAACATATGATTTAATTGAAGCTTAAAATATGGAACTACTTTTATTCTTCACATATATCATTTATGATCACTCTTAATTGCAGACTCAAAAAATGCAATCAATACTCTGACAGTGTCCTCTGGGCAGTGAGGCTTTTGGATATTTCACAGTACTTTGGATAATGAGGTCCATGCAGGAGTCTTGGGCCTGCAGCAATGTGAAGTTACTGGGCCCTTCACAAACTGGAGTTCCAATTTGCCAGAATGAAGGAGAGACTCCCACAACGCGAAGCGCTCCAATAATGTTACATTACTTCTGCTTTGTGAGTTCCAAGTCCTTGCTGCTTATACAGTCACTCAGGTAAAAAGAAGAGAGCCACCATCATTCCCATCACTGCGTCAGAGGAGGGGACTTCAAAGCACGGGAGTGTGTGCAGCTTTTCCCACCTCATTCAGAAGCTTTCAATTTGAAAGTCAAGTCCCTGTTACAATACAGCAACTCAAAACTCACTAAGTAATTTCAAATTTAACCATGGCTAAAATGAAGGAAATGACAAAAAACATAAAATGATGTGCATCCTCTAAAGTGTGAAAGGAAATTAGACTGTCCCACAAGTTATTTAGTCAGCATGGCACAGAGGGGCGTCGGTAACAGGTAACACCAATATGGTGGCCATATGAAATGTCCAAGTAGTAGCTCAGAAGGGATTTGGGATTTCTGTCAGGACGGTGTTGTTTTGTTTGTTGTATGATTTATCTGGTTGCTGGTGGCTGACACCTGTAACCCCAGTCTGCAAGACCCCACCTCAACCAATAAAAGGTTGGTGTGCAGTTAAAACGTCTGATATATGGAATAGGAAACTTGAGGGGATGCATGAGGCTGGGAGAGAGGAGAAGAGGGGGAGCAATGCAGGAGGTGCCATTGAGCCAGAGGCAATGTACTCCTAAATGGACGTGTTGAACTAAAAGTCCTTTGTACAGTACTTAAGCAATAATAACCTAAAAAGAGCAGAGTGTGTGGTATGTGCCTGTCTCTTAGCTATGTGGAAAGAGTAAATAGGAGGGTGTAGGTCCAGGGTTCCCAGGGGACTCGAGAACCCTATCCCCAAAATAACAAAAGCAAAAATAGAGCCTCTACCTACAAGGAACAAGGTTTTGAGTTCAAGCTCCAGTGCCACAAATAAACAGCCCTCAAAAGTCCCAAACATAAAAATCCCCCCTGAAGTCAGCCACACACCGAGCATTTTCACCATGGAAATGGAGGAACATTGCCAGTTGGAGCCCTTTCCTTTGCAGAGTTGGTTGCTAAATATTTACTGCATACTCTGTTATATCCAATTTAACTCGATGCGAAGGCATTCAGAAACTTAGTATGAGAAAGATGTGAGTAACTCCTTAATAAATTACAGATGGAAAGCTGGGCATAGGTGGCTCACACCTGTCATCCCAGCTACTCAGGAGGCTGAGATCTAAGGATCGCGGTTCAAAGCCAGCCCAGGCAAGAAAGTCCATGAGACTCCTATCTCCAATAAAGCACCAGAAAGCTGGAAGTGGCCCTGTGCTCAAGTGGTAGAGTGCTCGTCTTGAGCTGAAGAGCTGAGGGACAGCACCCAAGACTAGAGTTCAAGCTCTACCACCGACAAAAAATAAAAATAAAAAAAAATTACAGATGGAGTACATGTTACAGTGATGGTAAATTTGGCCAAATGAAATAAATTACTTGAAAAAATTAACTTTTTCCCCCCACTTCTCAATATGGCTCATACAGGGAGTATGCATTGTGTGTGTGTGTGTGTGTGTGGGCTTGAACTCAGGACCTTGCACCCTTGCTTAGCTTTACACTCAAGGCTGGTGCTTTACCCCTTGAGCCATACCTCCACTTCTGGATTTTTTTGCTGGTTAATTTTAGATAAGAGTCTCATGGTTTGGTCTGCTCCTGCTGCCTTCAAACCTCCTGAGCATTCTATTTCAATTAAACATTCTTGATCAGAAAAGTTTATTGCCTCTACATGTACCACCTTCCACACATTCTCCAGCTGCAATTTCTCTAGCTTGAAGTAACCCTGCACCGTGAGTGCTGCTGTGCTGCCTCTGTGCCTGAACCCCCATCGGCTCCTACCTTTTGGCTCTTGCTCCGATATCTTACTATGAGTCTTTCCCAACTGGAACTCATGTTTCGCCCTTCGCAAACGTCTGCATGTTTACCCATACATTTTATGACAGAAAACATTCTCTATGTTACAGAGTGTTGTTTATGTTCAATACCTCCATAGACCTCATGTTTTCTTTCCTGGGCAGAGGTTATGCATTCAAATAATCTCTAGGCTACCATTGAAGTTTAACTAAGTATCTGGGGCTGAAAGAATGCCAAGTGCTTCTGTGAGAAACAGAAGAGACCGATGGGTCTATTCACACAGAAAGACTAAGAATTTACAGGGCTGAAGGAAGATCAAGGGCCCAGAGGATGGTTGAAGGTGATGAAATACAATTGGTATGGCACAAAGAGAAAGAACTTTCCTATAAATGCTAAAAATATGCTGTTGAGAAGCCATACTAGTCAGAGAATGGCTTTTTCTTAGCAAATGCTTTATTTTCAATACACACTTGAACTGAAATAGTTCAGGAGAAAAGCTGTCCAATAACTGGCCTTATTATAAAAATTTGGAAAATTACTTCTGAGTGTCTCAAAGCAATTGTGTGTGAAACACCAGTGAAATGGCCAGGCCATTTCCGTATCCTGGCGTAAAGGAAATCCATCCACAGCTTTTCCTTATTGTCAGCTTCCCCTCATTAATGGTGATCAACACTAGCTGACGTGTCACCAGGAGGTGACTTTCTGGGAGAATGTTTTGATTCCATGTGTGCACCAGAGGCCCTCTGGCTTCTCTTTACTAGGCTGTCCAATAGCTGAAGGTGAGGCCTGACTGGAGGCTGCCCCTCAGTGCCCAGTCCAAGGGCGAGCTGGAACCTGTGACTTGCCTGACAGATGGCAGAAGAAAACTCACACACTGCTCTGTTTGCCAGGCTTGACTCTTCAAATCCTTACATTGGAAACCACTGGGTTATAGTATATTATCCTTTCGGAGTTTTTATTCAGACATTTACACTTACCTTTAATGTCAAAATATTTTTTTTTTTTGGGTCCTGTCGTGGGACCTGAACTCTGGGCCTGGGCGCTGTCCCTCAGCTCTTCAGCTCAAGGCTAGCGCTCTACCACTTGAGCCATAGCACCACTTTCGGCTTTTTTCTTTTTGCTTATGTGGTGCTGAGGAATCGAACCCAGGGCCTCATGCATGCAAGGCAAGCACGCTACCAATGAGCCACCTTCCCAGCCCCTAATGTCAAAATCTTAAAGTTTCTGATTTATCAAACTTAAGTCACAGTGTGTAACTGAAACATGATGAGATAGCTTACAGCACTGAGATATAAAATAATGTTAAATAACAGAACTAGACGAAGAAAAAGAGAGATAAATAAACACTAGTAAGAAGCTGCATTGAGCACGGCACATACATCGTAAAGGGCCACGTGCCTGCTAGATGTAGACAGCATATCTCAAGATGAGCTGTGTTTTAGGAGTTGGTGGGAATGTGCACCGTGATATTTAAACATGCAGACACTGCATTCTGACCTGCGTCTCATATGCTTCCTTCAGTACCTTCCACTCCTTTAGGGTGAATTTGTCCCCTGTTCAGATTAGCTAGAGAGGCACTGAGGTTTTTTTGTGCACTATTGACGATCAATTGCAGATATTTTTAGTATTACAACATCCCTTACATTATTGGGAAAACACTGAAAGTGAGATTGAATCCCTGTAAGACATTAAGTATGCTGGTATATGTTAGACAACAACACAAGTAAGTCCAGTTGGGGTGCTATTAAAATGATGAAAACATTTATGGTGTATTTATTAAAATTTTACTAATTTTACTATGTGTCACTTCTTAAAAGAATTGTAGGCTGAAATGTTGATGTTTTTAGAACCAAAAATTAAAGATAGGACAAACTGACAGTACAAATGATTTAGTGTGATACAAGTTAAATCTACAATATTTCTTTCTTCTTTTTTTTTTGGTCATGGGACTTGAACTCTGGGCCTGGGCACTGTCCCTCAGCTCTTTAGTTCAAGGTTAGCACTCTACCACATGAGCCACAGCGCCACTTCCAGGTTTCTAGTGGTTTATTGGAGGTAAGAATCTCAGGGACTTTCTTGCTGGGTTGGCTTTGAACTGTTATCCTCAGATCTCAGCCTCCTGAGTAGCTAAGATTACAGGATTGAGCCAGCGGCACCTGGCTCACAATATTTCTTGTAGAAAATTTATGGAAATACATCTTACAAGTTTAAAACTTGAGTATGCAATTGATTTCTATTAACATTGAATTTCAAGTTGATTATTCACTATCAGCCACAATCAGTAAGAGAATGACAAGCTCTGATTGGACAGGTGGAAAAATGTTTACTGGTATGAACTATCTGGTGTGCTTTAATGAGAACTCTTTAAGAAATGTTATTTAAACTAAACAGGTCTGCTTGCAAGTATGATGCATCTTGATGAATGTCACCCCTTCCACCATTCTTCCACCTCCCATCCCCCTCCCCGCAAGTCACCTGGTTCTAGTTTCATATATACATATATATGTATGTGTGCGTGTGTGTTCGTTTTGTGTGTATATATTCGTTTTTATGTGTACACAGACACACACATAATACATACATATCTTTACATCATGGCCCCCCCACTCACCCCCTTCTCTCTCCATTTGCTGTCCCTGCTCCTTGACCTTTGCCCCACAGGCAAACATGTTCCAGGTTCCAGTTCACTGTTCTGTTCACTGTAAGTCGCCATGTTGGGGTCTATCTGTGTGGGTCTGGCCTGTTCTCTCCTCTGTAACTTGGATTTCACGCAGGCAGCTGAGAGGACAGACGGCCCTCGCTGCTTTACAGAACGCTGGCTTGTCAGGTTATGTTCTAGTTGAAGCACCCGTGGGCTCTCCGTGGGCATCAGGATCCACTATGGGATAGCCCACGCCCGCCGGCTCTCCTGACCTGCTGTGAGATAGCCTGTGCCCGCCGGCTCTCCCGACCTGCTGTGGGATAGCCTGCGCCTGCCAGCTCTCCATGGACCCACTGTGGTCTAGCCTGCGCCTGCTGGCTCTCCTGATGCTGTGGGATAGCCCGCGCCCGCCGGCTCTCCATGGACCCACTGTGCGATAGCCTGTGCCCGCCAGCTCTCCATGGACCCACTGTGGGATAGCCCGCGCCCGCCGGCTCTCCTGACCTGCTGTGGGATAGCCTGCACCCGTTGGTTCTCCTTACCCGCTGTGGGATAGCCTGGGCCCGCCGGCTCTCCAAGGACCCGCTGTGGGATAGCCCGCGCCCGCCGGCTCTCCTGACCCGCTGTGGGATAGCCCGCGCCCGCCGGCTCTCCTGACACTGTGTGGGATAGCCCGTGCCCGCCGGCTCTCCTGACCCGCTGTGGGATAGCCCGCGCCCGCCGGCTCTCCTGACCCGCTGTGGGATAGCCCGCGCCCGCCGGCTCTCCGTGGACCCGGGTCCTGCTCCTGCTGGGTCACAGGCTCCGGCTTTCCCACCCCAGGCTCCTCCTTGGATCACAGCTGGTCACCGGTGGCTGCCAGGCACTCGCCTGCCCGCGCACCCACTGAGCACGTTCTTGAGCCTACGGTGGAGGGCGACGGGATGCACCTCGCCGTCGATGGGCCGCGGGCTCAGGGAAGCACAGCGGCCGGCACAGGGTCTGGAGGGGGCTGGCCGCGGTCCCCCCCTTTCTAACACGTAAAGTCTGAGCACCAGCCTCGACCCCGCGCCGCGCCCGGACCCAGGCTCGCAGGGGGGCCGCGCTGCGCTCTGCAGGCTGCGCGTGCGCCGGAGCCTCACACGCGCCCTGGGCTCTGCAACACGCAGCTACTCAGCTGACTCCTTCCGGTTCTCCACCTCTGCATGCAGGTGACCCCAGGTGACCCCGCATCGCGGACACTGTCCTCCCTCAGCTGACCACACACCGCGGACACTGTCCTCCCTCCGCTGACCACACACACACCGCGGACACTGTCCTCCCTCAGCTGACCACACACCGCAGACACTGTCCTCCCTCAGCTGACCACACACACACCGCGGACACTGTCCTCCCTCCGCTGACCACACACACACCGCGGACACTGTCCTCCCTCAGCTGACCACACACACACCGCGGACACTGTCCTCCCTCAGCTGACCACACACCGCAGACACTGTCCTCCCTCCGCTGACCACACACACACCGCGGACACTGTCCTCCCTCAGCTGACCACACACCGCAGACACTGTCCTCCCTCAGCTGACCACACACACACCGCGGACACTGTCCTCCCTCCGCTGACCACACACACACCGCGGACACTGTCCTCCCTCAGCTGACCACACACCGCAGACACTGTCCTCCCTCAGCTGACCACACACCGCACACACTGTCCTCCCTCAGCTGACCACACACCGCACACACTGTCCTCCCTCAGCTGACCACACACACCGCGGACACTGTCCTCCCTCAGCTGACCACACACCGCGGACACTGTCCTCCCTCAGCTGACCACACACCGCGGACACTGTCCTCCCTCAGCTGACCACACACACCGCGGACACTGTCATCCCTCAGCTGACCACACACCGCGGACACTGTCCTCCCTCAGCTGACCACACACCGCAGACACTGTCCTCCCTCAGCTGACCCCGCATCGCGGACACTGTCCTCCCTCAGCTGACCACACACCGCGGACACTGTCCTCCCTCAGCTGACCACACACACCACGGACACTGTCCTCCCTCAGCTGACCACACACCGCAGACACTGTCCTCCCTCAGCTGACCACACACACCGCGGACACTGACTGGTGGGTGTGTTGTCAGGTGTTTTGTGGTCTAGCTGTCTGATTGGTTGTGTTGTCAGGTGTTTTGTGGCACAACTGTCTGGTCAGTTGTGTTTTTGGGTGTTTTGTGGTACAGCTGTCTGGTTAGTTGTGTTGTCTGGTGATTCATGTTTAGCTTCCTCACCTGGCTAGAGGGCAGCTGTAGTCTCTGGTACCGAGGGTTGGGCTTCCTTCAGAATATGTCAAATGGGCTGGGAATGTGGCTTAGTGGTAGAGTGCTTTCTAGTATGCATGAAGCCTTCCAGAAAGTGTAGCTGTGGCTCAAGTGGTAGAGTGCTAGCCTTGAGCACAGAGAGGCCCAGGGACAGTGTCCAGGCCCTGAGTTCAAGCTCCAGGACTGGCAAAAAACAAAAAAGTGTGGCACACATCCCTTGGGTTCTGGGAACATGTTTTTTTTTTGTTGTTGTAGGTCGTAGGGCTTGAACTCTGGGCCTGAGTGCTGTCCCTCAGGTCTTCAGCTCAAAGCTAGCACTCTACCACTTGAGCTACAGTGCCACTTCCATTGGAGATAAGAGTTTCACGGACTTTTCCTGCTGGGCTGGCTTTGAACCACGATCCTCAGATCTCAGGCTCCTGAGTAGCGAGGATTACAGTGGTGAGCCACTGGCGCCTGGCTTGGGAACGTGTTTTTACTGTATTACCCAATCCAAGAAGAGATTAGGTATACTTGATGTGAGGGGAGGATACCCCAAGTTAAATGTTTGGTAAAGAAGCACAGCAACCTAAATGAGCTAGGATTCTGTGGTGCAAATCCCAGGGATAGAAGCATGAAACAGAAATTAGGATCCAATTTAGGAAATGATAGCTTACTTCTTATAAACCTGAGAGTTCTCCTGCAGTTTATTCCTTCTAAAAATGCAAGCCTAATTATGTCATTTTATGTTCTCAAGCCTTCATTGACTTTCTACCAGAGACAACAGAAGGTTCACAATCGTCCTACAGGTTCTCAGAATGCAACTGGCTTGGCTCTCAGTCCGGTCTCTCTGCAGACATGTGTTGTCTGGCAATTTCTGAACATGTACAGAACCAGGCTTCTGCTCTGGTGGTCTCCTCAGATAATACTCTGGATCAGAGGCAGCGAAGGCTTCTCCTCACGGAGAAGTACAATCTTAACTACACAGGCCACAGGACAGATAACACACAGAGGTTTCTTATCAGGACTGAGTTTCACCAAATCAAGGTTAAAACCATACCCTTTACATCTGACCCAGGTTTACCTCCAGAACATGAATGGAACCAAAAAACCCAATAGCAATCATAGTAACAGTAACAACAACAACAACAATAGAAATAACCCAGTTAAAAAACAGCAATAGATCTAAATAGGCATTTCTTGGAAGGAGACAAACAGAGAGCTAACAGGTCTATGCAAAATGTTCAACATCCCTAGTCATGAGGGGAAATGCAAATCAAAACCACAGTGGGATCTCTCTCCACTCTAGTAAGAAAGACCTACCCCAAGGATAGCGTGTGCTGGTGTGGATGTGGAGGAGAGGGAAGTGCACACATTGTCCGCTGAAGGCAAGTTAGCAGAGCTTTCACAGAAAATAGCACAGAGGATCTTCAGAATGACAGTAGGGCAACGGTGAGACCCAGCATCGCAGCACTGGGAGACGTGCTGTGGTGTCTGCACAGGATGACTCACATACTGTATTGGAGCCATGGGAAGAACATGAGTATTCTGCCTGCTGAACATGTTTTCCTCGTCCACTGCTGGTGAGTGGATGAGGAAAACGCGATGTGCACACACAACTGAATGCTTCGCAGCCAGGAGAAGCGCGGAGTTCCGGCATCTGCGACGGATGGAATTGGAGATCACTGTGTGAAGTGAAATACGTCTGACACAGGAAGGCAGGTACTCTGTTCGTATTTACCAGAGAATGACTGTGACCTCTGGGAAGATGAGGATAGAACGGAGGTTCCCAGAGCTGTGGAGACTCAAGGGAAAGTGGAGTGGTGGAGTGCTTGATCAGTGAGCAAAATCACAGTTAGGAGCAAGAACTTCTGGTGGCGTATTGTATGGTAGGGAAACTATAGAAAACTATTACAGAGCTGGGTCCAGTGGCTCATGCCTATAATCCCAACTATCCAATAGGCTGAGATCTGAGGACTGTGGTTCAAAGTCAACCTGGGGAGAAAAATCTGTGAGATTCTTATTTCCAATTAATTGGCATATTAATTGTAGCTTAAGTGGTAGGGCACCAGCCTTGAGAGAAAAAGTCAAGTGAAAGAAAAAGCCAAGGGAGAAGACAGAAGCCCTGAGTTCAAGCTCTGGTACCAGAACAAAAAAAAAAAAGGAAAGAAAAGGAAAAATGAAAGGAAGGAAAACAACTATGTAGTTTAAAAAGCTAGTAGAAAGAATGTTAACCGAACGCTTTCACCATGAGGAAATAGATGTTTGAGGTGACTTGTTTGACCTGAGTTAAAATTATGTAATTCATGAATATATTGAAACATCACAGGATACCCCATATAGCTATGCATTTTTTTATGTTTTTATATACCAGTTACATGTTTTAAAAATACAACGGTCATGGTATGCATTCCAAGCATGTACCATCTAACTGGATGCAATAAGAATATGAAATCATTACAAGGTTTTTAGCACTAGAAGAAGCGCAACATGAATCTAATCATAAGGAAACAATTGATCAACCTAATTCAGGGACATTTTATAAGCTAATGTGACATAATCACCAATGCCAAAGAAATAAGAAAAGACAAGAATTTTTCCTGATTAAAGCAGACAATACTCACTGAAAGCAGGCTGTAAAATGTGATCTTGGATTAAATTCTTTTATAAGGGGACATTATTGGGACTATTCATCAAAAATTTCTTTCCTTCCTTCCTTCCTTCCTTCCTTCCTTCCTTCTTTCCTTCCTTCCTCCCTTCCTCCCTTCCTTCCTCCCTTCCTTCCTTCCCTTCTTCCTTCCTTCCTCTCTCCCTCCCTCTTTCCTTTTCTCCCAAATTGACTTGAACTCGAGGCCTGGATGCTCTCTCTCTCTTAGACATTTTTGCTCAAGGGTGGCACTCTACCACACCTGTACT
The DNA here is from genome assembly GCF_019054845.1 of Dipodomys spectabilis. Taxonomy (NCBI): domain Eukaryota; kingdom Metazoa; phylum Chordata; class Mammalia; order Rodentia; family Heteromyidae; genus Dipodomys; species Dipodomys spectabilis. Next base: position 1,723,604 of record NW_024871134.1, read on the forward strand.
TCTGGATTTTTGCTGGTTTATTGGAGGTAAGAATCTTTCAGCCTTCCTGCCTGGCCTGGCTTCGGACCATGGTCCTCAGCACTCAGCTTCCTCAGTAGCTAAAATTACAGGTGTAACCCACCAGAAACTAGCTTTAAAAAAAATCCTCAAATTTCAGGCAGATTTAAGTAATCAATGGTAGGGCATCTACAGGAGGAAAAGAGATGGAATAAATGCTGTTTGGGATTCAATTGTTTAGTCTTTACTTTTACAAACTAGTATTCTTCTCCCCCTCCTCCCCTTCCTCCCCCTCCCCTTCCTCTTTCTCCCTCCCCCCTCCTCCATCAGGTCCATACTCCACAAATGAATGAGAACATAAGATACTTGGCTTTGTAACTGGAGACTGACTAAGAGTTGAGGGAGAAGGAGGCAGGGACAGATTCTGAGGGCAGAGGATTGAAAGATGTTCGATATATTCAGTAGGTTACCTACTAAATGCTGTTTGAAAATGGAGAGGAAGAAGGGAGTAATGAGAATGTGGAAGAGGGTGTGGATTTGAAGTACACTGTGTCCATGTATGAAAACATCACAATGAAATCCCCTCACATTGCAAATATGCATTTACTCAAACCTTTAGGTAGTTTCTATTCTAACAGCAAAGAACAGGACTCGTGGACACACAGTGTACTGTGCTCTGTAACATCTGTGACAGTGCCATCTTTCTGTTTTGTGTTCTCTTCAGGCCCAGAAAAGTGAGTGACATTCTGAAATACTCGGTTTTTGCCGGAAAATGAAGTTTTAATCTTGTGTGCTCCTGGCAATCTTTTAATTACAATGCAGCTTTTCAGACAGATTTGACAACAAGATGTGAATATACTTATCAGTGAATGGATTATGAATTAATAAAGTATCATTGTAGGTTTTTCTTATGAATGTATTAAGCTGGAGTCACTCTTCTGAGAATGGGTGACCCCCGGTAGAACCAGTACTGGGAATTTTCCACAAGGCCACAAAGTTGGGAGGGGGCCTGTGACTGTACCCAGGCTCGTCACAGGAGTCTGATACTGCATTTCACTTGTGTATGTATGTGTGCACACATGCGCGCGCGTGCACACACACACACACATACACACACACACACACACTGATCCTGGGGCTTGAACTTGGGGCCAGAGCATTGTCCCGTAGCTTTTTCCCTCAAGGCTGGTGTACCATCACTTGAACGAGAGTCCTACTTCTGGCTGTTTGCTTGTTAACTGGAGACAAGTCTCAGAGGCTTGTCTGCCTAACTCAGCCTTCCGAGCAGCTAGAATTACAGACTTAAGCCACCGGTGCCCCACCCAAGTCCATTTTCCCCACATTTTCTCCTTGCTGGAGAATGATTTCAACCTGAGCTGCTGCCTGGGGAATGACGACCAGGCTCTCTGAGAGGCGATGGCTGGGGCACCTCTGCTCCTGCTCCCTCTTTGCGATGATTAAGAGAATTGATAATGTGTTGGACTAAATGTCAGCCCAAATCAATAACGAGGAGGTAAGAACAGGCAAAAGGCAGGCCCCGGGAGCAGAATCCCCAGCTGGAAAAGCTGAGCTGCCGAAATAGCAGAGCACTGTGAAACCTGCTGCTGCTGGTGGGTCCACTGGGCCCTGGTGTCAGCGGGGCTGTGGAAGAGGTCAAGCAGACTCCCTGCCCGGCAGATTTGGGGTCAGCTTTCTGGAAGCATCTCCCGGGGACAGAAAATACAGCATCAGAACTCTGTGCATCCCTACCCCAAGGTAATGGCTTAAAACAGTGCCCGCATAGCTCACTCTGTAAAAATTCTATTATCTTGTGTGTGCGTGTGAGCACGCATGTACCAATAATAGGGCTTTTTTCCCCTCAAGGCTGGAGCTCTGCTATATGAGCCACAGCTTTGCTTCTGGCTTTTTGCTGATTAATTGGGAATAAAAATCTCTCAGATTTGTCTGCCTGGGCTGGCCTGAACTGGGATCCTCACATCTCAGACTCTTGAGTAGTTAGGATTACAGGTGTGAGCCACCAGCATCCAGTTACAGTCATTTATCTTAAATGAAAATCATTTCCCCTTTGTCCTATAAAAAGCTTTCTTACTTTTTTATGTTGATTCTCCTAGAACCTTCGCAGTAATCGTGTTCTGATTCCGTTACTGATTCTGAATGGTCTAAGCTTTCAGATGGGTAGACAGAGGCATGTGAGTGTGTGTGCTTACACACTAATAGCCATCAGCTGCCCAAAGCAGGCAGTATGGTAGTACCAAGCCCGAAATACCTTCACCTGTACTCCAGGCTGCTGAGCTCTGCATTTAGATGGTGCTTTATGAGAAATAAAGACAGGATTGTACTGAACTCCTTCAGGAAATTCTTCTCCATGTCGTCCTTAAAGGTTATTTTCAAATCCTTCATTTTTAAATGCAGTTTATATCAAAAGTTGGAAATTCCACTGTTAAAAAGATGTTTATTAAACACACTTACAGTATCCACAGGTGAAGGGTGTCAGCCCCCAATGGCTGTGTCCACAGCCGGAGGGTGTCAGCCCCCAGTCATGGTGTCCACAGCCGGAGGGTATCAGCCCCCATTGGCTGTACTGGCTGTCTGAACTGCTAGGTAATTTTACATATCATTTATTAGTAGTAACCACTGTGAAAGCAGTAGGTACTATTTATTACTACTTATTATTATGTATGTATTATTATTGCTGGTTAGTATATATTAAGTGTCATTACTACCATGACTCTACATAACGACCTCCAGTTTCCTACCCAACCCTGATAATCTAACATCACTACTCCGGGTTTACAGCCAGGGAAAGTAACTTCTGGTGATGGAAGGGAGCTGCCTGAGACCACACGACTTGGCTGGGCCTGGGCGGACCTGCCACGGCGCCAGGGAGCCATGCTGGCCAGGAGCCGGGGCCCTGAGCGCTCATCAGGACCGGCTCATCAGGACGGCCTCTCAGCAAGGCCTTCCCGCCGCCCCGCCCTCGCCTTTGCCTCTCCCAGAACCCGCTCCTGTGCGGTACCCCGGCCTCGGGAAGCCTTCCCGGAGCGGAGCGAGCGGACGGAATACACACCAGAACCCCAAAGCCCACGACGGAGGGGAGGGGAGGGGAGGGGAGGGGAGGGGCGCCCGGAAGTCCTGTCCAACTCGAGGGGGTGGCGCAGTAGACTCTCCTGGAGTTGGGGACCGCGCTGGGTGACATCTGAGTGCCATGTGCGGAAGGTGGTCAGTGGACACACTCGTGTGCGCGCTTCCAGAATCACTGACATACTCCCACCGACCCTGGGGACCCGAGCCTGGGGGGGGGGGGGGGGAGGAAGCGACGTCCCCGGTGCAGCCGGGGTAATGGGCTGCACTCAGGCTCCCCGGGGCACCCCCCCCCCCCCCGGGACCGCACACGCGAGCCGCATCCCGCGTTGCTCTCTGCCCCGCGGAGGGCCATCCTCAGATCTTGGCCTCAGAGCGCTCCGGTGACAGAGGATGACCGCGGGAGCCACCGAGCCACCAGCACCCTGCTTGGCCGATTTTGAAGCCAGAGTGGGTGGGGTTGAGTGACAGACGTGAGATGGGGTGCCGCAGAGCGATCCGTGTTTTGGGCCTGATCAATGGACAGTTGTGGTTCGTCTGAGAGAGGGAAGGGGGGTGTCCAGTAGATGTCTGCTATCTAATATGATTCTAGCTATCTCAGCGGAGATGTACATAGGGAAATCAGATACACGCAGAAGTTCAAACAAGTAATTGATGATAGGGATAGAAATCAAGGAGTCGTTAGTTTGAACACAGTAGTTAAAGAGATCAGAAATGGATATGGCCAGGCACCATGGCTCATGCCTGTAATAGGAGATACTCTTGGAGGATTGCCACTTGAATCCAGCTTGGACATTAAAGTCTGAGAGGCCCTATTTTTCACTTATCTAGAAAAATGCTGGACTGGAGGTATGGTCAAGTGGTATAGCATTTACAGAGAAAAATATCAAGCAAGTGTGTGTCCCTGAGTTAAAGCCCCTATATTGGCGTGTGTGCGTGAGCACACACACATACTCCTCAGGACTCAATGAACAAATGTGTATATTCAAGTATGTTCATAACTTCCCTTCCCTTGTGAAAGATTTCTATAAATATTCTATGTCCAGCAACCAATTAGTCCTGGTTTGCCTGCTTGGTCATTTAAGTAGAAGAATCACTGAGCTATGCTCACTCACTTTTATATTCCAGGTACCTGTTATGTTACATGCTTTGAATCGATTTGTTTTCTAAATGATGAACACTACTACTAGTAAGAAGATAGGCAAACCAATTCTAGTCTACAAACCTCAGAAAACCAACCTGTGGTTACAATGCTGTGGGAGTAAACAGGAAGATCACTCTATTTTGAATCTCTGAATTCTGATTAATCATGAAAGACCTCCTGGAGGATTAAAGGAAGTTAGCAACTGTGTGGAAAGAACTTCAAGAACAAGGAGAGGAAAAGAATTAGTGAGAACTGAGGCACAGTTACTTAAGAGTTCTGCATTTCAAGTTCTGTCCAGGAATACCAAAGATATTTGAAACTTCCTACATTAGACTAAAGCTATACTTTGTCAATGTTCTGAAGAAACCGAAACTCATTTCATAAGATGTGGTAGAAAGGAGGAGTTTGGAACCTGGGAGAAAGACAAGAAGGTGAATAATGCTATAAGAAAACTAGCTAGGAGTTCATTCCTGCCTTATTTAGATCTTCAAAAAGATTGAAAAATTGTTATAATCAAATGATATTATTGTAGGCATTACTGTACTTTTCACTGTGGAGTTGGGAGAAGACAAGCTCACTCTGCAGAGTGCTCTTATGCTCACTTTGAAGTGTACGGGAATGATCTGAGTGATCAAAAGGCAAAAATAATACCTCTAGGCTGTCTTCAGAAAGTGGTCAGGACTTGAGTTGGTGCTGGATGGTGTGGGCTGTAAGGACTCCTTCCCAGAAATCTGCTAATGAGTATTACATCACTGTGGAACATTTATCAATCATGTAAATTCCAAATATTCCTTTTTTATATGAGGCCATACTTAATTTGAGTTAAGCATAATTCTTTGCCACAGCATTTTTCAATTAGATCAATACAGTGATTCATATTGAGTCTGAGAGTGTTCGAGCTATATTTTTATTTGCTTGTGTGTGGGGGGGGGCACTGGGACTTGAAATTAGGGTCTGGGGGCTGTCCCTGAGCTTTTTTGCTTAAGGCTAGGGTGCTATCCTTTGCACTACAGCTCCACTTCTAGCTTTTTAATGATTAATTAGAAATAAGAATCTCATGGACTTTCTTACCTGAGCTGGCTTCAAATTGTGATTCTCAGATCTCAACCTTATGAGTAGCTAGGATTGATTACAGGTGTGCACCACAGGTGCCCAGCTATGTTGCTTTTTTAAGAACTTAGAGGGAACAAAAAGTTAATAATGTGATACACTTGTTTTAAAATATGAATTTAATATAAAAATTTTAGACTCTACAGTTGTAGCTATTGGAGATTGGGAAGAGGAAGATGCAATTATCCAAAGCTATCCAATATACAATTCAATAAACATTAATCAAGTTTATTTGCTACTCAAAGGAGTTCAGCAGGTGTTGTGTAGGTGTGAATAAGGAAAGAAAAAATTTCCTTCAGATTATTTACAGTATTGTTGAGAAAGGCCATGGGTGTGAAGATGAATGCGGAAACCAGCACAAACCAGCACAAAACCAGTGTTTACCTGGCTCTCACCTGTGTAAAAGATTGAGCATGGCATCTGGAATTACATATTGTAACAATGTTTGTTGGAAAAGAGAAAGAGATGATTGGGGAGAGCCTATCAGACAAGATCATTTTACTACCAGTAACAAAATATAATTCATAGAGACTTAGATTGAAAATGGTTCCAAATCACATTTGAGATAATCCTGGCTCCTCAGTAGGTTGAAATCTTTTTTTTTTTTTTGGGTCCGGTTGTGGGGCCTGAACTCTGGGCCTAGGTGCTGTCCCTCAGCTCTTCAGCTCAAGGCTAGTGCTCCACCACTTGAGCCACAGCGCCACTTCCGGCTTTTTTCTTTTTTGCTTATGTGGTGCTGAGGAATCGAACCCAGGGCCTCAGGCATGCAAGGCAAGAGCTCTACCACTGAGCCACCTTCCCAGCCCCCAGTAGGTTGAAATCTGAGGATCGAAGCTTGAAGCCAGCCAGGGCAGGAATGTCCATGAGACTCCATCTCATCTCCAATGAACCGCCAAAAAGCCAGGAGTGGAGTCAGAGTTCAAGTGGTAGAGCCCCAGTTGTGAGTGAAACAGCTAATGAGTGGTGTCTAGGCCCTGAGTTCAAGCCCCAGAACTGGCACCAAAAGGAAAAAGAAATCTCACTTGAAAGGGAACTCCTCATGGAAAATCTGGTGTTGAATGACTGCCAGAATCTCACCATTGGGTAACCTCCCCAGGATTTGCCTCATGGGCACACGCTGGCCACTACCTTCCTGTACAGAAATGTCCAAACTCACCAAGAGGAATAGAAAACCAGAAGAGAAGTAATTTTTCAGAACCCTCTTCTCCCTCTTCCCTGTTTCTCTGCAATTCTTACTGATGTGGGACTGCCAGGCGGGACAGGCCTAGGGAGCATGGTGTGAGGGAGTTTCCTTGTGAGATGCAAATGCTCCAAGAAGCTAGGAAGAGAGAAATCAGTAGCAATGCTCCCTGTACCGTCACCAAGTTGTTTCTGTGAGTAGTGAGCATCCTTCCAGAACTACCTAACCCTCCCTAAGGTCCCCCTGGGGCCGGAGGTGCAGGTCACTGGGTGTGGAGACACCCATTTTGGCTGCTTCCCTGCTTCCCTGGTCTGCAGTGCTTCTAGCTCTGCAGTAATCCCTGGTCTGCAGTGCTCCCAGCTCTGCAGTAACCTGGTCTGGAGTGCTCCCAGCTCTGCAGTACTCCCAGCTCTGCAGTAATCCTTGGTCTGCAGTGCTCCCAGCTCTGCAGTAACCTGGTCTGGAGTGCTCCCAGCTCTGCAGTAATTCCTGGTCTGCAGTGCTCCCTGATCTGCAGTAATCCCTGATCTGCAGTGCTTCCAGCTCTGCAATGCTCTCTGGTCTGCAATGCTCCCAGCTCTGCAGTAATCCCTGGTCTGCAGTGCTTCCAGCTCTGCAATGCTCTCTGGTCTGCAGTAATCCCTGGTCTGGAGTGCTCCCTGGTCTGGAGTACTCCCTGGTCTGAAGTGCTCCCAGCTCTGCAGTACTCCCAGCTCTGCAGTAATCCCTGGTCTGTAGTTTTCCAAGCTTTGCAGTAATCCCTAGTCTTCAGTGCTCCCAGCTCTACAGTAATCCCTAGTCTTCAGTGCTCCCAGCTCTGCAGTAATCCCTAGTCTGCAATGCTCCCAGCTCTACAGTAATCCCTAGTCTGCAGTGCTCCCAGCTCTAGAGCAATCCTTAGTCTGCAGTGCTCCCAGCCCTGCAACGCTACCTGGTCTGCAGTGCTCCCATTTCACGGGACTCCTCATAAGGAGCACATCTCAGATCCTCATGACCATTAGCTCCAGAGAGAGGAACCAGCTTCTATTAGCTCAGCACTCAGATGGGGAGACTGAGGCTTGAGAATGGTAACTTGTCAGGTGACGAGTATAAGAAATGGGCCAGAGCAGGGCTGTGCCGCCCTTCTGGGCGGCCTCCGCCACTCACAGATGTCTGCTCTGACTCACCGGGTCTGCCTCCGGGTACCTGGCTATCTTGGAAGCTAGAGCAGACATTTCACTGCAGTGATACAACCTGAACAAGTGCTAAACTTTGTTGCCAAGCTTTCCTTCCCTTTCTTCAGCCCCCCCCCAGTGAACCCTCCTGCTGAGCACCCCCAGCCAAATACCCTCAGCCCAATACCCTCAACCCAATACCCCCAGCCAAATACCCTCAGCCCAATACCCCCAAGACAACTGAATACCCCCCAGTCAAAACCCCTTAGCCATATACCCCAGTCCAATACTCTCCAGCCCAATACCCTCCAGCTGACCAAATACTCCCAGTCCAATACCCTCCAGCCCAATATCCCCCTCCCCCAGCCAGTACCCTCATCCAAATACCCCATCCTAATAATCCCCAGCCTACTCTGCCTACTCTCCCCAGACTCCCTCTGATGCTCAGGCCCATGGCACACATGGCTTCCTGTGAAGTCTTTCCACAGCCTCTCTGCTGATAACACCACTGTCCAGCTTTGTTTCCTTGGTACATTTTTTTCTATTTTCTGAAATGAGCTTGCTTATTACTTTGAGGTGAGGGAAAATGCCCATTTTAAAACCACCATGTAGGGCTGGGAAGGTGACTCAATGGTAGAGTGCTTGCCTTGCATGCACGAGGCCCTGGGTTCGATTCCTCAGCACCACATAAGCAAAAAGAAAAAAGCCAGAAGTGGCGCTGTGGCTCAAGTGGTAGAGTGCTAGCCTTGAGCTGAAGAGCTGAGGGACAGTGCCCAGGCCCAGAGTTCAGGCCCCACGACCAGACCCAAAAAAATAAATAAAACCACCATGTAGCCTACTCTTAAAGATACCTTATTAAAAATAGCCTTTCATTCTGTGAAAGAAAATCATTATATTTTAGAGCTTCATTAATTAAGAATCAGTGCTCAATTATTATTATTAATTTATTTTGCATGATGCTAAGAAGTTACCCAGGATTTCATATATACTAAGTAGGCAAAGTATGAATGGACTATCCATCCCATCAATAAAATAATATTATTTAATCTATTTGTGACAGTTCTGGGCTTGAATTCAGGCTCTGGGAGTTGTTTCTTAGTTTTTTTTGACATAAGGCTGGTGCTCTACCACTTGAGCCATACTTCAGTTTGGCTTAAAAAAAACGAATATTTTATTATTATTGAAGAGTCGTATAGAAGGGTAACTATTCTGTAAGTCAGTAATGATTATATTTCAGTTTCTGGACCATGTCCCTCCTTCATTCTCTCTCCTCCAGGTTCCCCTCCTGTTGCTGCCTACAAGTTACATAGTTTTATTTTCCATATAGTGTATACTAAATAGCATGACTGCATGTGTTCATCCTTGCTCCTCCCTTTCTGTGCCCCCTCTTTGCTCCCATAAAAAGAAGAAAAGCAAAAGCAAAAATAAACATCATAACCTCCAACAACCAAAACAAAAAGCCCAGGTTTCCATTTCCTGAGATTTGTTTCAATAGTATTTTCACTGTTCAGAGGAGTCACAACTTTGGGTTCCTCCCCTAAGGATATCCTCTTGTAGTCTATTTGTGTGCGCATGTGAGTGTCTATATAGAGCCCTGTATGGGTCATCTTGCCCAGCTGTGTTGGATCTAGCTTCTGCAGATGAGAGAAGCCACGTGCTATTTGTTTGTCTGAGCGTGGCTTATCCCACTTAGCATGATTTGCCATAGGCCCATCCATTTCTCTGCAAACTACATATTATTTCTAAAGGCTGTGTAAATTCCATTGTGTACAAACCACATTTTATTGATCCACTCATCTGTTGTGAGGCATCTGGGCTGTTTCCCTAACTTGGCTATTGTGAATAGTGCAGCAGTGAACATGGATGTGCAAGTGTCTTTACCATATCCTGGCTTGTAATGATCTGGGTAGATGCCCAGGAGTGGTATGGCTGGGCCGTAGGGAAGCTCTATGTTTAATTTTTTAAGAACCTGAAAACCACCTTCTGGAGTAGCTGTACTTGTTTATGCATCACTTGTTACGCATGATTCCCTGCTGGCACTTGCTGCTCAAATTCCTGATGTTGGCCAATGTAACTGGGTGATGAGGGGAGATAAGAATCTCATAGGCCTTCCTGTCTGGACTGAATTTGAATCACAAATCCTCAGCTCTCAGCCCCCTGAGTAATTAGGTTTACAGGGGTGTGCTGCTGGCTCCTAGCTATGAAACAATTTTAAATTAATGAATAAGCGTATATTAAACAAAGTTAATTCTTTTTTTTTGAGGGGGGGTTCCGATTGTGGGGCCTGAACTCTGGGCCTGGGCGCTGTCCCTCAGCTCTTCAGCTCAAGGCTAGTGCTCTACCACTTGAGCCACGGAGCCACTTCCAGCTTTTTTTTCTTTTTGCTTATGTGGTGCTGAGGAATCAAACCCAGGGCCTCAGGCATGCAAGGCAAGCGCTCTACCACTGAGCCACCTTCCCAGCCCCAAAGTTAATTCTTTCTAATTCTACTTTGCATTATTTTAGACTTTTATAAATACAAACAGCAACATAATATCTATACACACTGTCATATTGGTACATTAATAAAAAGATCTATTTTTCCAAAGATTTTTACTCAAAACAGTTCATATCACACTGGAAGAACTCGTTCAAGGCTTCTCAAGAAGAATAAAAGGCATCTCTCCATGTTACAGAGCTGAGATCTTCTGAGAAGCCAGTGAAACCTGACTGCAGAACCAGCTGACCTATGGACATGATTCTAAGGGTGGAGGTTATTTGTCCTCAGCCTCTGTTTCAGCCCAGAGCTAAAAGCAAGCAGTAGATTACCTGGCTGGGAGGAATGGAGAACTGGTTGCTGCCTAATCCCCTCTTTGTGATGCTTTGGTGTAATCCTGCATCCAATAATCCCTGAAAAATGCTACTGGCTTCAATTTGTAATAATCAAGAGTTTATGATATATGATGCAGAACAAAAGTTATTCATTGAGATCTATGCTAAATTTTGTATTCTCCTGAAATTTCTTTTCCTTGGCTTTCTGAGAAGCAAATAAAATGTGAGGTTTGCTGTTGTCTTTTATTTTGCAAGATGGAAACAAGCACATAAACCAAAATGGAAGAAATGTCCTGGGAGATGTGGCTCAGAGGTGAGCTGTGCCAAGGTATGAAGCCTTTAGTCTATTCCTTCTTGTTATCATATTATATATATTGGATAGCTCCTTCCAGATGAGGCTATTTGTCACATTTGGTTATCAGCTGTATGAGAATTAGGTCTTGTGTTTTAGAAGACTTGTAAATCCTCTTAAGCATTTCTCTACTACTTAAATAACCAGTTGTGGGCAAAATGCATTTTCAATATTCTCTGTTTAGTTTATGACTTCAAAACTGTCACAGCTAGAGTGATTTCAAAACTTTCAAGCTAATCACTTTACTTATAAGAGTTTGTGATCTTACCAAGTATCAAGGAGTGTGTAAATGACTGGAAACTGAGTACTTGTTGAAATGGACAGATGGATGGATATTATGTACCTGGAGGTGTGCTGAGCAATTTAGCTCCACACAGATAAGTGTCTGCTGTGAGCTGGGCGTCATGTGGGCCTAGGGAAATCAAGTGGAAGTCTTTGACTGTAAGTCCTGAAGTCTGGAGAGAGACTGCTATAACAAAGGAACTCATTACCATGCGCTATGTATGGGAGATGGTAAGCACTCTGGGAAAACAAAGTTAGGAACTGGAGCTGCAACCTAAATTTGCCAGACAGAGAGCTTGTGTATGGAGAAGGCTATTCTAGGCGAGTGGAGCAGCTTGAAGACAGGTGTGAAGCCGTGTTCTGTGTTGGGGAAACTACACGTGGTGAGGCACAGAATGAAAAGGCGGACAGAGGAAGAAGAAGGAGGAAGGAAGAAGGTGGAGCTGGGTCGGGGAAGGCATCACCAGCCATGCCTGGGAGCCAATGCTGCAGCGAATGTGCTAGGGAACCTTCAAAAGAAAACGTTTGGTAGCAAAATAGAGATGTACATCTCATCTCATTGTTACAATGGGTCAACCTATATCCTTATTTCAGCATTTTGTTATTTTCCTTCCCCTCTCCAAATTAGAGAAATATATAAACAAGATGCAGGGCACTGGAATCAAATACAGTGAAAACAGCAAACTTTACAACTTAGGGGGCAGGGGAGCTGCGGGGGGTGGGGGGAGGTGGGAGTGAAGGGATGATAGGGAAAAACAAAGGAGGAGGTAACAATACTCCATAGGAAGTGGACTCATTACTGTAAGGTCCGCTCCTGGAAGGCTAGCAGACTCCACCCTCCTCGCAGCAAAGTCTCCACCCAGTACCTGCGTTACCTAGGCAACTGGGACACCTGGAAGAGGTCACATCTGCATCCGCTGAGGTCACATCTGAATTTGATGTGGCCACACCTTTCCCCACCCATACCCTAGATAAGGCCTAGCCCAGGCCCAGGCGAGTGCCTGTCTCTCTGTTCGTTTCTAGCTCTCTGCTCTCTCACTGCTCTATTCTAGCTCTCTCTGCTACCTATCTCCCTCACTGTTCTTTTCTAACTCTCTCTGCTCTCTGTTCTTTTCTAGCTCTCCCTGCTCTGTCTCTCTTTTCTAGCTCTTTCCTCTCTCTTTCCTCTCTTTCCCAGCTCTCTCTCATTTCCAGGTCTTTCCCAGCCACGTGGAGTGCCAACCTTGCCTGGTCCAGCAGGTCTACTGAATAAACCTACCCCTTACCTGAATAAACCTACCCCTTACCTGAATACCACGTGCGTGGTGCTGTTCTTACTCAGCTACCTCTTTTTAAAAACCTAACAATTACCTTGCTCATGTAACTGTCACCCCTCTGTACAGTGTCTTTACAATAAAAAATATATATACAAAAAAAAAGAAAAATAGAGGATGGATTACAGAGGCAAGGACCAGGGTCCACTCACATCTTCAGCTGCAATGACTGATTATCACTGCAGCCCTGTTATTGCCCACATGCCAATCAGGAGCCATCCTTACGCTACATGTTGACCCATTACAGAGACAATGGATAAGCAAAGACCTATGGGGGAAAGTATATACAATAAAGGACTATACCATTAAGTGTGGAAGGGCTGTGTTGATGTGACTCTGAAAGTCAGTTTCATTATTACCTCAGCATAGATCGTTGTTTTATTAAAATTATGCAAGAGCCACTTTTCACAGTTCTGTCTCTAATTTTTTTGTTTTTGTTTTTTGTTGGTCATGGGGCCTGAACTCTGGGCTGGGCACCATTCCTGGGCTCTTCAGCTCAAGGCTAGCACTCTACCACTTGAGCCACAGCGCCACTTCTGGCTTTTTCCGCTTATGTGGTGCTGAGAAGTTGAACCCAGGGCCTCATGCATGTGAGGCAAGCACTCTACCTCTGAGCCACCTTCCTGGCCCCTCTCTAAAGTAATTTAAGTTGTTCTTCAAATTCCAATGCTGAGCATGTGGAGAGGAAGAGAGCTTCTTTGTCGGATGGTCCTCACATTTTTATATGCAAATGACACTAAACTTGTCCAACTCTTCTTTAGAATAAGGCCACAGTGGCTCATTCATGGAAGGAAGACTTCCCATTTCTGTGAAAGACAGTGACAACATTTTGGGGGTCAAACATCAACTCTTCTCTACTGTCCACTTACCCCAAGCTTATTTATTACTTACTGCTTGGATTTTCCCCTCTACCTCTCCTCACTGTATTAGCCCACCTGTTTGTGTCTTTCAAAGGCTTTAGAGTCTTTGCCTTGAGAAAGGCCTCTGGGATCTTGAGCGGAGAGCCATGTCACGGGCCGTCTGTGAGGCTGTGTCACCATTTGCGTTTCTTCTTTCAGTCAGTCCCCACACTTCGTCTCTCTCTCATGTAAATACGTCTTAATTTTTAATGGACTTGGAAATTGCAAATCACCTTTTCATGCTGAGTTTCTTGGTTTTACTCTCTTTTTTTTATGAGTTAAGATTAATGAGGCATATCCTATTTCCTGTCATTTTGTTGTTGCTTTGATACTTGGTTATGTTTTCTTGTTTCTGCTTTGGGACTCTACTTATCTAGTAGGTTTTTTTTTTTTTTTTTTTTTTGTATTTTCAGCTTTGGGTTTTCTTCTGTGCATTAGATTCCTTTAAGTATTTTTTAAAATTTACTTTATTGTTATCATGAAAGTGATATGTAGAGAGATTACAGTTATATCCGTCAGGTGGTTAGTACATTTCCTTTCCTTCCATAGAGCGCCTTCTGTTCCCAGTCCCTCCCTGCAGTCTCCACTCAAAATTGCACAGTTCACCTTCATCAGGGTCCAGTAAGCTCCACTGCTGCACTTTCTCAGCCTTTTCCCTTGAGTTCTGTGCCTTCTCCCAACCCTCTTGAAGATATACACACTGATACACCATACATAAAGAAAGAACACTCAGGCTAGGAAGGTGGCTCAGTGGTAGAGTGCTTGCCTCACATGCATGAGGCCCTGGGTTCGATTCCTCAGCACCACATAAGCAGAAAAAAACAGAAGTGGTGCTGTGGCTCAAGTGATGGAGCACTAGCTTTGAGCTGAAGAGCTGAGGGACGGTGCCCAGACCCAAAGTTCAGGCCCCATGACCGAAAATAAATAAAAAAAAAATAAAGGACACTCATCAGAAAAATTTAAAAAGGGGCTGGGAAGGTGGCTCAGTGGTAGAGCGCTTGCCTTGCATGTATGAGGCCCTGGGTTCGGTTCCTTAGCACCACATAAGCAAAAAGAAAAAAAAGCCGGAAGTGGTGCTGTGGCTCAAGTGGTAGAGCGCTAGCCTTGAGCTGAAGAGCTGAGGGACAGCGCCCAGGCCCAGAGTTCAGGCCCCATGACCAGACCCCCAAAAAAAATTAAAAAAAAAGAGAGAGCTCTTGCTTCCATATCTTGGGTTTCTTATCTATCTATCTATCCATCTATCCATCTATCTGTATACACACATATACATACATATATACATCTCTATTTATATAAATACAAAATATAAATATAAAGAGACACATGGGCATTGCTTTGTGTTTCTCTACTAAGACTACCCTCTTTTGGTCTCACTGTGTGTGAGTATCTAGAATCCTGTATAATTTATCATATCCCACTGTATTTTAGATCTAACTTCCACATATTAGAGATACCATGTGCTATTTGTCTCTCTGAGCTTGGCTTACCTCACTTAGAATGATTTGTTTTAGTTCTATTCATTTCCCTGCAATTGACATAATTTTATTATTTATAATGGCTGTATAAAATTACCTTGTATATAGATACTACATTTTTGGATTCACTCATCTATTGTAGGGCATCTGGACTGTTTCTATAGCTTGGCTCTTGTGAATAGTGCAGCAATGAACAAGGATGTGCAGGTGTCTTTATGGTATCCTGACTCATGATGATCTGAGTAGATGCCCAGGAGTGGTATTGCTGGGTCATAGGGAAGGTCTATGTTTAGTTTTTGAGAATCCTCCAGACTGCTGTCCAGAGTGGTTGCATTAGTTTACATTCCCACCAGGAGTACAGTAGGGTTCCTTCTCCCCACACCCCTGCCATGTTTGTTCTTTGAATTCACAATGTTGGCCCATCTAACCAGGGTGAATTTTAGCTGTTTTGATTTGTATTTCCTTAATGGGGAATGATGAGCATTTTCTCATGTGTTTCTTTGTCATTTTTACCTCTTCTTCTGTGAAGACTCTCCTTAGCTCCTTTGCACACACAGTGATCGGTTTATTAGGTTTTGGAGGGGTTAGTTTCTTGAGATTCTTTTATATCTGAGATATTAGGCCTTTGTCTCATGTATTGCTAAGGATTTTCTCCCAGTTGGTTGGCTGTTTTTCTAGTTTAGTAACCATGTCCTTAGCTGTGCAGAAGCTTTTTCTTTTTCTTTTTTTTTTTTATTTGGTTGTGGGTCTTGAACTCTGGGTCTGGGTGCTGTCCCTGGGCTCTTCAACTCAAGGTGAGTGAGTACTCTACCACTTGATCCACAGCACCATTTCTAGTTTTCTGGTGGTTAACTGGAGATAAGAGTCTCATGGACTTTCCTGCGCAGGCTGGCTTTGAACCATAATCCTCAGATCTCAGCCTCCTGAGTAGCTAGGATGACAGGCGTGAGCCACTGGTGCTCGGCTTACAGAAACTTTAAAAAATTTTTCTTTTTATATTGTTTTTCCCCTACCATCCCTTCCCTCCCACCTCCACAACTACACTCGTCCCCCCCCCCCCCCCACCTAAATTGTAAAGTTCATTTTTCAACATAGTGTCTTCTACATCTCACTGTTGCAATGGGCCAATCTATATACCAATTTAAACATTTTGTTTTTATTTTGCTGTAATCCCATTTGTCAAGTCTCTCTCCTATGTGTTGTGCACCTGGGTCTCTTCATGAAGTTTCTACTTATACCTGTATGTTCTGTTTTCTTACTCTTGCTTACTGTAGTCTCAATGTTCTGGGTCTGACTTCGAGGTCTTTGATCCACTTTGAATTGATATTAGTGCATGGTCACAAACAGGGATCTGCTTTTAGTTTTCTGGATTTGGATGCCCAGTTTTCCCAATGCCAATTATTAAAGAAGCTGTTTTTTCCCTATTGCATGTCTTTGGCTCCCTTATCAAATATCAGATAACTGTAAATGTATGGTTTTATTTTTGGGTCTTCTAATGTGTTCCACTGATTTTTGCATCTATTTTTGTGCCAATGCCAAGCTTTTTTTTTGTTATTCTAGCTCTGTAGTAGAGCTTGAGGTCTGGTATTGTGATACAACCCATACTGCTTTTTTTTTTTGTTGTTGTTTTTTGCTTAGAATTGCTTTGGCTATTCTAGGTCTCATGTTGTTCCATATGAATTTTTGGGTTGTTTTCTATATCTTGGTAAAGAATGTCATTGGGATTTTGATGGGGATCACAAATGAATTTGTAGATTATTTTCGTCAATATGGCCATTTTCATAATAGTGATTCTATGTATCCATGAACATGGAAGGTCTTTCCATTTCCTGCTGTTCTTTTTGATGATTTCTTTCTTCAGATTTTTGTAGCTTTACTATAATGATCTTTTATAACTCTGTTAGGTATATTCCTAGGTTTTTTTTTTTGAGGCTATTGCAAATGTAGCTGCTTTCCTGATTTCCCTTTCTGCTGTACATTTTTGGCATATAAAAAGCTACTCATCTTTGTGGGTTTATTTTGTATATACTGCTACTTTGCCAAAGCGGTTGATCAGCTCTAGGAGCTTGGGAGTGAAAGAGATGAGGATGGTCACTACACAGTAATAAAGGGACTGATCCATGAAGAAGAAATCACCGTGGTCAATATTTATGCACCAAATATGGGAACACATAATACATTAAACAATTTTGGACTTATGGAACATGATAGGCCCCAACACATTAACAGTAGGAGGCCTTAACACTCCACTCTCACCAAGGGACAGGTCAACCAAACCAAAGATCAGCAAAGAGGCCTCTGAACTAAATGACACCATAACCCAAATGGACTTAATAGACATCTGCAAAGTATTGCACCCAGCAACCATCCCATTCATTCTTCTCTGAACCCATGGCACCTTCTCTAGAATGAATCATATACAGGAGAGTCAACCAGCTGGATCGAGATACTTCCTTGCATACTGTCTGACCACAGTGGAGTCCAACTAGTCCTCAACAACAAAATACTGCAGAAAACAAACATATAGAGACAGAATAACACAGTACTGAATTATAATACATTGGTCATCAAAGAAATAAAGGAGGAAAGTAGAAAGTTCTTACAAGTCAATGAAAATGAAAACACATCACAATGAAACCTCTGGGATATAGCGAAAGCACTGATGAGAGGAAAGTTCGTAGATCTAAATGCACACAGAAGGAAACTAAAATAGCTCAAGTAAATAACCTCATAGTGCAAGGAAAACTGCTAGAAAAACAACAAACCAAACCAAAACCACTAGATGGAAAGAGATAGCAAACACTAGTGCAGCAAGTAATGAAGTAGAGACTAGAAAAAGCCAATGAAACAAAAAGCTGGTTCTTTAAAAAAAAAAACACACAGACTCAATCAGTAAAATTAGAGATACCACAGGAAACATTTCAACAAACATCCAAGAAATCCAAACAATTAGGACTACTTTCAAAACCTGTACTCAAATAAGAGGGAAAATCTAGTAGAAATGCACATATTTCTACAGACATACAAAATGCCTAGGTTGAACCAAGAAACTATATACCAGTTAAACAGGCCCATAACACCCAGTGAGACTGAGGAAATACTCAGAGGTCTTCCAGCAAGGAAAAGCCCAGGTCCCAATGGATTCATTGCTGAATTCTATAAGACTTGAACTGACACCCAAACTCCTCAAAGTCCTCAAAGACAAGAACCACATGATCATCTCAATAGACAAAAATCCTTCCACAGGGGCTGGGAAGGTGGCTCAGTGGTAGAGCGCTTGTCTTGCTATGCCTGAGGCCCTGGGTTCGATTCCTCAGCACCCCATAAGCAAAAAGAAAAAAGCCGGAAGTGGCCCTGTGGCTCAAGTGGTAGAGCGCTAGCCTTGAGCTGAAGAGCTGAGGGACAGTGCCCAGGCCCAGAGTTCAGGCCCCACGACCGGACCCCCCCCAAAAAACATCCTTCCACAAAATACAACATCTATTTGTGTTAAAAGCTGCGCAAAAGCTAAGAATAGAAGGAACACTCCTTAAAATAATAGTAATAAAAATATTAAAATAATAAAGTCTAAATCATCCTGAACCTGAACGATGAGAAATTAAAATCATTTCCCCTAAAATCAGAAACAAGGCAAGAATGTCCACTCCTCCTCCATATAGTTTTGGAACTCCTACGTAGACCAATAAGGGAAGAAAATGACATTAAAGAGATTCACACAGGGAAAGAAGTCAAATGATCCCTATTTTGCAGATGACATGATCTTATAAATGAAGTTTCCCATCTTTTAAATACAGTACTTTAATGTGTGCAATTATGCATAATTTGGAATAAGCTTGCATGTTAACTGATTAAGACCCAAAACTCACTCCTTTACCTGATTTTGTTATCTTTCCTTAACACTGTAACTTGAATAGTCATTAGAAAGTAAGTGAGTCCAAGAACAGGGAATGGCAGCTTGCTTCTTTAGTCTCATCTTCTTAGGAGGTAGAGAGGAGAATCAAGAATTCAAGGCCATGACCTCAGGAACAAAAGAAAAGAAAGACACAAAAGGAATGGCCATGACTCAAGTGGTAGAATACTCGTGTGGAAAGCAGATGCTCTAGGTTCAATCCACAGTATTAGGAAGGGGGAATGGGAGGGTGGGCAGAAAGGAGGGATGGAAGGAGGGGGGAGGAGGAGAGGGAGAGAGAGAGAGAATGAAGAAAGAAAGGTGGAGAAGGAGGATAACAGGATGGGAGGGGAGGGAGAGAGAGAAATGAGATCAGAACCGAAGAACCTCGTTAGAGTTCCAGGACCCACTTGTTATCATCCATGGAGATATAAATGCTCTTTGCTTTTATCAAAGAATAACTCTTTATGTACTATGACTTACAATTAGTAATTATACTTTTATGGGATATTTAAAAGATGCAGATAGGGCTGGGAAGGTGGCTTAGTGGTAGAGCACTTGCCTTGCATGCATGAGGGCCTGAGTTTGAGTCCTCAGTGCCACGTAAGCAGAAAAAGCAAGAAATGTCTCTGCAGCTCAAGTGGTAGAGCGCTTGCCCAGAGCTGAAGAGCTGAGGGACAGCGCCCAGGACAGAGTTCAAGCCCCATAACCAGAAAAAAAAAAGATGCAGGATAAACACGATTTCACTACCTACATCAATGCTGTTATTCAAACTAATGTCGCTGTAAAATAGTGGAGAAAATCAGCATAGTCTAGAAAAATCAATATAAATGTGTCACTAAAAAATAGGCCTCAGTTGTGGATAAACTTTGATATTTAGAAAAGAAAATCACACACCCAGTTTTGCTTATGTATTCAGACACTTCACCTACTTCTGCTTTTTAACCCATGCAGCCAGCACAACCACTTCCTAACTGATATGGGATGTGTAGAACTGGATGAGCCACTCACTACCATACCTGTGGTAGCTACCTGCTCTCTGCAGTACTGACTCACCATTACACATACTGCAAACAACTAGCTCTCCACATTTCAGATTAAAGACACACATTTACATAATAGGAGAGCATTTATTGCACTAATAGTTTCTAATACATTCATACTCGATCTACATTAAGGATAGTGCATTTGGGAACTGAATTTAAAAACTACCCTTAAAAAAGAGGGTTTTTTTTTTGCATATGCCACAAAAACAATAGCTCCATAAGAACAATCTAATTTGAAGGAATAATTGTGGTATAACTTTGTAGATTTTGAAATATAAAAATCACACTTAGAGCTTGAAAGATTATCTTTTTGTTACCTCCAAAGATTTTTGTTTAAAAAACAGGAATGAAATACAGTAGTGATCTTTTGTTGAGCATTTTTAATGGCTTAGTCAAAATAGCCATGGAATTAACCATATAAAAATATACAAATAGGATTTCATAGACAGGATTGATGAGAGGCAGAGACATTTGCACTTACAAAACAAGCACCTGTTTGAACCAGGCATTGTTTTTGATGCAACAAGGAACAAAACAAAGACATGAATATTCCCCTAGTGGAGCTTGTGTGGGTGTGGGAGAAATTAATAAGAACAGATAAACAGGACATCCAGAATTTGGATAGTAAATGCTAAGGAGAATAAATAAAACTGCAGCTGTGTGGGAATAGGGGTGTTTCACGGTCGAGGCCAGAGGAGAATGGCTGGTAGACATGGTGCTGATGAGGAGAGCTGGCAGGAATTCGCAGGCAGCCGGAGGCACATAGAGAGAAAGAGCAAGTTCTAGTGCTTCCCCCATTCTTTCCTGTAGCAGTTTCAAGGTTTCAGGGCTTACATCGAGATCTTTAGTCTGCTCTGAATGGATAATACCAGTGTGCTACATTGGGGTTTAGTTTCAGTGCTCAGCATGGTCAGTTTTGCCTGCACAGTTTCTTCCTAAACAGAACTCAAATGTTTGCATGTATCTAAAGCAAGGGTTGATGAAGAGATTGTGTGGCACTAGGAGAATGCACAGCAAAGGAAGCAGTAGACCCTTTCAGAACAGGAAAAAATACTGCCATCTATACAGCAAGCAAGAGACAAAGAACCAGAATATGCAGTAATCTTAAGAAAACTTACAATCTGAGTTCACTATTCACAATAGCCCAGTTATGGAAACAGCTCAGATGCCCAACAATGGCTGAGTGGATTAAGAAAATGCGATACCTCTACACCATGGAATTTTACTCATCTATTAAAAAGAATAATCTTATGTCATTTGCAGGGAAATGGATGCACCTAGAAAAAATTAGGTTAAGTGAATTAAGTCAGGCTCAGAAAGAGAAATAGTAAGAGCACTGAATCCTAACCACTAGACTGACCGGGAATTCTTAGGAGAGGACCATAATGGTGCAATAGCACGTGCACATGACCATATGAAATGGTGCTTATCAAAATGAACCCCAAGCAATTTTTTTTGTCTATCATGGGGCCTGAATTCTGGGCCTGGGCACTGTCCCTCAGCTCTTTAGTTCAAGGCTAGTTCTCTACCACTTGAGCCACAGTGCCACTTCTGGTTTTTCTGAGTGTTTGTTGGAGATAAGAGTCTCAGGGACTTTAGTGCCTGGGCTGGCTTTGAACCTTGATCCTCAGATCTCAGCCTCCTGAGTAGCTAGGATTACAGGTGTGACCCACTGGCACCCGGCCAATAAGAGGTTTTTTATTGTGCTGTCTGTGGTTCCTTTTTCTCCCCTTTTGTCATTGATTTCTGTACCCTTTGTCTTTTATGTAAGTTTATCTGAGTTGGGGAAGAGGTAGCACAGAAACATAGGGACAAAGGATGAACTAATTCAGCAGAGTTACTCATTAGACACTGTGTTGGAAATGAACTGTACTCTTGGGGGGAAGGAGGGAAGGAAGGAGAAAACTGGGAGAAAAATGAAGGAGTCGGTGACACTGTTCAAAAACCTATGTCCTCATTACCTGGCTTATGAAACTGTAACCTCACTGTATATCACCTTTACAATAAAAATTTAAAAAAGGAGACATGGTAAATGTTTTCTCTTCCATGTGGAAGCTGGATCTAAATTATATACATGATATCTCATATAGGATTTTATTAATATAAACACAAACAAACAAAGTAAGCTCTGTGTGCTCAGAAGAGGGGTCCAGAAGTGTAACTCCTTTTGAATGCTGCTGGCTCATGCCTGTAATCCTAGCTACTCCAGAGGCTGAGATCTGAGGATTATGGGTGAAAGCCACAAAGTCCATGAGACATTTATCTCCAACCAGCCACCTAAAACCCAGAGTGGAGCCATAGCTCAAAATGGTAGAGCACTAGCCTTGAGCAAACAAGGTCAAGGATAACGCCTAGGCCCTGATTTAAGCCCCACAACTGACAAGAAAGGGGGTAATTCTTTTGAACAACTAATAAACTGTTCAACAAAATGAATACCAGGAAGTGAAACGAGTTTGGGTGGGAGAGGGAG
This sequence comes from Dipodomys spectabilis, assembly GCF_019054845.1. Classification (NCBI taxonomy): domain Eukaryota; kingdom Metazoa; phylum Chordata; class Mammalia; order Rodentia; family Heteromyidae; genus Dipodomys; species Dipodomys spectabilis. The sequence continues at coordinate 1,745,804 of NW_024871134.1, forward strand.
GAAGAGAGGGTGGAACACAAGTGGAGGCAGAAGATAAGCAAGCGCCGTCATTACAGTCAACTTATATCATGTACGCATTAGGTAGGATGGGGAAACAGGTGAGTGAAGGACAGGGTGACATTGACCACAAAGCTTTGTACTGAGACCTTAACTTGTGGAACCATAACCTCTTTTCACAACTACTTAATAAAAGAATAAAATTTAAAAACTCTCAAAGAATAAACAGTCTAATTAATAAATGGACAAATACACTTAACAGACCCCTCTCAAAGAAGACGTACATAGGGCCAATAAAATCTTAAGAGGAGATGCTCAGCCATGCTGGCCATTAAGAACATGCAAATCAAAAACGACCTTGAGATTCCATCTCAGCCCAAGTACAACCTCCTCACCAAGAGTAGAACCAGCAGCAGGTGTTGGGGGGGATGTGGAACTCGAGACCCTCATCCACTGTTGGCAGGAATGTAACCTAGTACAACCTCTGGAAGTCAGTGCGGAAGCTCCTTAGAAAATGAAGCACAGAACTGCTTGATGATCTGCTGAACATGCCTGGTATTCCTCTGAAGAAATGTGAGAATACAAAGAGACATCTGCACACCCACGTTCACTGAACCACTCATAGCAGCCTACAAAAACCGCCCAGACCCCTGGAATCAATGAATGAGGAAATAAAATGTGATCTACCTACCTACCTGACCCATACAGCTATCTATACAGGTATCTTGATTTAGACACAGATCTAGACACATGTACATCTATCTGTCTATCCATCCATCTGTCTGCCTATCATCTCCAGTAGTATATCGTTCAGCCATAAGAAAGAACTGAATTATGTTTTCAGGAAAATGGATCAGCCTGGAAATCATCTTGTTAGGTAAAGTAAGTCAGATTCAGAAGGATGAAGGATGTATGTTTTCTCTCATGGGTGTATGCTAGACCTGAAAGACAAATGTATGTGTGGACCTCAAATCTACCTGAGCAGCCTGATTAACGTATGGCATAGGAATGTGTCAGATACCAGAGTGAGATCCTTTTGAGTAATTAATATGTACTTTAACAAAAATGAATGTTAGGAAACTGAAATCTGCTCTCTTTGGAGTGTAGTGTTCATGGGACGGGCAAGCGAATAGAGAAGGTGCAGAAAGATAAACTGGGTCAAAGTACTTTATGTACATCCATAAAAATGCGCAGTGAGGCTTGCTGCAGTATGCGGAAACGGACATGCCAAAGTGAACCCTCCTGAACAACCACTTAGTGCTAATAAAGAAGATAGCGTTCCAATATTCCCAGTGGTGCCCCGTGTGTGTGAGGAAAAGTGAGGCAGGCAAAGTGACAAGAACAGTGGGGGGAGGGGGCAAGAATGGGGAGTCAGGGGTCAAAGGTCAGTGGTGAAAGAGTGGTGGCAGGAGAGCAGGAAGGTGGTCAGGAGAGGAAACTGAGGTGGAGCAGGGCTGGCAGGCCCTTGAAGGTCACGAAGAGTTTGTAGGATTCTACTGGTACCTACCTAGGTGCAGTTACATGACTCAGGCTTGGAGTGGAGGCAGGAGGACCCCTGGCCGCCCTGGACACTGGAGACCAGAACTGATGCCATCAGAGCAGTGATCCCGAGACCAGCCATCCAAACAGTGTTGGTGTAAAATAGAATTTCCTAACAGTTTGTGTTACTCTTGATTTTGGCAAGTATTCCACTCATTAAATGTCATTAATTTCAAGTGGTTTCAGTTGATGGGTCCCTACATTTTTCCTTTGCAGGTTCATTTAGGATAGTCTCCAGCACTGGCTTGGGGGGCCTCCAATGTTCCTTCGTCATTTGTGTAATCTGAGGACCTGTCTCCTGTCTGCATTGGGGTGGATGTGTGTGCACATGCTGGGCTTCGCAGAGAGGCTCCATGGTCATTAAGGCTAAGACTGGAAGCGAATGAGGTGGGAGTGTGAGATTTCTCCCAGATGGGCTGGTACCTTGGCCCAAAATACGGCAGAATGCATCCTGACCCACCCAATGTCCTGAAAAGCTGTGCCCGCACCCTAGGAGGGACAGGGCCATGCAAGGCAGTCATTGCTAATGAAGAACAGATTGTGTGCAGTGCAGACACAGGTTGATCTGATGCTCCTGGGTGATGTGGCTGGTGTTGGGCTGGGGGGGCTGGAAAGGCAGATGGTGAGCAATGTGGTTTGTGGGGTGAAGGTCTCTGACATGAGTGGGGCCTCTCTGTGCGCCTCCGTGTGTGAGTGCACCGAGCCTGGGGCAGGAGGTCCACCTCTCTGATCTCAAGGCTGAGTTGAGCTATTTCTCCACCCCGTAGCTCAGACACTAGAGACCCTTGAAATCAGAACCCACGCTGAAGGGTGTTCACATTCCCAGTCAGTATGGTATTACTAAGTTTAGATTCTTTTCACATTTCTCAAGGGTGTTATGCTTGCATTTCAGATGCTAAGTTGTAAGAGCAGAGAATCTGGAGGAGCAAGCTGGGTTCTCAAGTGGATGTATGGGGGCATCTGGGACATGCTATTAGGAAGGGTGGGTTCTCGAGTGGATGTGTGGGGGCCCATCCGGGACACGCTACGAGGCGGAGTGCCGCCTCTGTTCTGGGGTGCACTCTGCTCTTAGCCATGGAGGCTGCACCAAGGCATCAACACTTCATTCTAGAAAGATGCAGAAAGAACTGAGGACTGCACTAGGGCTGGTGGGTCCTAGAACTTCCCTCAATACATAAGAAGCCCAATCTGTTCGGATAATATTGAGAGTTCAAACAAAGGCATATTTGAATTCAGAATGAATGAGCTGCAGTTGAGAGGAAAGATGCTGGAAGCATCCTGCACTGAGCCTGCCTCCAGCTTCCTAAGTTGGTCATCTGCGTGGTTCCTACAACATCACCGGCCTCACCTCTCAGTTGTGGAGCAAGGTGAGCACTATGAGGAGTTTGTAGGAGGATTAATTCAGTAATGTACAGCACTCAGTGAGGTGAACAGCACATTATACTCAAAGTGAGAAGCAATTATTATATCCCTGTATACACACTTATATGTATAAATACTTCCATTGCATCAATAATGTAAAAATAAAAGTGCTTCTGCACAAAAATTTATCCTTCTCCAACAGATAGAAGGCTCTAATATGGAGGACAATAAAGATTCACTCTAATAAACTCTCTCTCCTTGGGTACCAAATGCCAGAAACCACAGCAGCAGTAGTGGCTTTACTACTAGGGCTCTGAAATCCGAGGCTAGCACCATCTAGTTACACAGGCTGTACTAGCATTTACGTGTTGTCAGTCGAGTTTTCCTGGAGCATTATCAGGAGTGACCTGAGAGAGAGAGGAGGAAGCAGTAGAGGCTACAGCACAGAGGCCTGGGTCTGGCTGGCCCCGCCTCGGGGAAGCTCAGGCTGGCAGGTATAACCAGGAATCTGATGTGGAGAGAGACAAGATGAGCAGGCACTGAAAGACGCAACTAACCCCAAAGACACGCACAAGCACAAGGAGGACTTAGGTCATGAGAAGGACTCAGCTCACGAGGAGGACTCAGTTCATGAGGAGCCAGCTCATGAGGAGGACTCAGCTCACGAGGAATCAGCTCATGAGGACTCAGTTCACGAGGAAGACTCAGCTCACAACGAGTGACTTTTCTCAGTATCCGTCAGGTTTCATATAGAAATTCCTGGGCTTCACAAAGGAAGGAAGATAACCACAGAACTACCCGAAGACCCGCTGATCCCACAGCAGGCATCTATCCCAGTGACAAGTCAGGGTACAGGACTCAAGACATGCACCTCATGTCTACGGCTGCACTATTCACCAGAGCCAATGAATGGTAACAGCTGAGAGCCCTCACAATGCGTCAAGAAAATGTGATTCTCTCTCAATGCAATTTTTTGATTCATAGTGAAGAATGGTATTGTTTCATTTGCAGGGGAATGGATGAACCTGGAAAAATTATATTGAGTTAGTCAGACAAAAGATGCATACGTTCTCTCACATGTAGGAGTTAGAAACTGTATACAGAACCGTATCCCCATATACATACACTGACTAAAGAATGATTTATTCAGGGGAGGATTCCAATGGTGTAACTCATTTAAACAACTAACTTTCAGTTCAACAACGTGGATACCAGGACGCTGAAACATGTTGGCTGGGATGCAGGCAAAGAAGACTGGAATGGGGGACGAATGCAGCCACGATACACGCAGTGCACGTGTGTGAACATGGGGCCAGGTCACTGCAGGGGAGGGGCGGGAAGGGCTGGGAGGGCTGGGGACTGATGGAAGGGATGATGTGGATCAAGACACACTGTAATCACTAACCTACGCCTTGCCTTGAAACACCTTTATACAGCTATTTAAAGATAATAAGTGATAAAACATAAATTCTTTAGCTTAGAGAAAACTCAGAAACCAAGAACTGCTTTCTTTGCACTCTGCCACGCAGTAGTTAATTTTAAAGTCAAACTGTTTTCTTCTAGAGTTTCTCTTTTTTTTAAAAAAATTTTTTCTTGAACTCTGGGCCTGGGCGCTGTACCGCAGATCTTCAGCTCAAGGCAAGTGCTCTACCACTTGAGCCACAGCGCCACTTCTGGTTTTCTCTAGAGTCTCTTGATAAGCAAAACAATTTTTTCTCGCAGCAATGTTTTCCCTTTAGAAGCTTTGCTTTCCTTAGTCATTTGAATTATGATGCAAATTTCTTCATATAGCTATTCCTTCCAATATTAATTGCAGCTTTGCAGTAACATATTCTTATTCCTCATTATGATGCATAAAGTTAGCATTTTATAAACTTAATATTATAAATCTCATTACTTTTGACTTCAGAGATGAATAAAAATAGTACTTTCAAGGAGAAAGCACTTGTAATATTTGCTACGTCATTTTAACCACGAAAAACCTGACACAGAGACAGCTCCCTCTTCTGAAGAAGAGTTCTTCTATCAAATAACTTACAACATCCAGGGCTTATTCGGGTTTATTTTCAGTGTCACTCAGATTTTGGCACATTTTTAAGGTAAATAATTGAACACCAGCTGCCCTTGGGTTCACCTATAACCAGTACGGTTTAATGGTGAGATTCCTGGCATGGGACGTGCTGTACGAGGAAGAGGTGACAGAGATTGATCTCCTTCCCCGAGGGCAGGTGAACCGCGCTCCACTTCTGGTGGGCATGTGACCATGGTTCCTAACTAAAGGAATGTGGATGGCAGGCATGGTGCTGCCTCTGGGCCTGGGTGGCACCCGCTGGGACAGAGGGCTCTCCAATGTCTGGGGACGTGCTCAGGACACGGTGTGAGGCTGCCGAGCTGCGGAGTTACAGCTTCAAGAAGAGCCTCCTGTCGGCCTCTTAACTCCTCTGCTTCTCATGGGAGGAAGAGAAAGCCCTTCTATCTTTCTTACACAAATTAGCACACTGTACCTAACGGGGTCAGTCCAGTGGTCAAAGAAATTGCTTTAAACCACTAAGACATTTGTTTGCATGTTTTCTTCTTTCTTAAGTTTACCACAAAGTAAGCTAGTTCATTTAGACAACCGAGTAACCATAGGAATTGCACTTCGGTTGGTTCACTCTTTCCTGATGACCTGATGGAGTATTTGGCAAAGGAGAAAAGTCACTTAACATGCACAAAAGTGAGAAATAACATTGAAGAGAAACAAGTCTGTATATAGAGAGAAGTTCCTTCATTCCACATCCAACACCCAGTGTGGGACCTCATTGACAATCAAGAATACCTAACAGAGAAGGAGAAGAAGGAAATACTACTCTAGCAGTCATATGTGCAGAAGAAAAGGTGTTCTTGTTTGTAAAGAAGGAAATTGACAGCAACAACTGATATCTGCCCACCTATCCCCCGCCCCCTTCCACACACTGATTTATAACTATTTATAAGGACATTATCATTGTACAGATATGATATATATATATTCACGTAAGAGTAAATATTTCTGAAACTATTTTTTATTTAAAAAGAATGCTAGAGAAATGATTCCTTGAGTTATTATTTAATGTGTGGCTTTCTGCCTGTGTGGAGCTGGTATCTCTGTTTTGAATGCACAGGACATCCTGTGGAGGAAACTCTTTCTGAATTACTCTCTTTATTGCCAGGTACTAACATGCGATGTCTTTTCCAAACTCAACACTTGGCACTTTTCCTTGTTCTCCGAATTGTCCCCAGTGCCTCTTTTTCTGGATATTATCTTCCTTCCGTCCTCTGGCAGGCTTTTGATAACCACAGTCAAAACACCTAAGTTGCTGAAGTTTCCAAGATAACGTTGAAATTGGTCCTTTGGCATCATTTAGGAAGCAAGGCTACAGAGTTCTAGCAATTAATATGCTTTATCTTGCTGGATTCTTTTGAGCTGAGACAAGAATTTTTTAAATAATGACATAAAAAGTAAAAATGCCATGTTGTTTGTCCTTAAAAGGACATACAGAAGTTAATTCATGCACAACCTTTGTCTGCATAATATGACAATACATTTATTTGTTCTGTTGAATTGAGAGAACTGTTTTTTAAAGACAAGTACATATATTAATGTATTGGATTAATTTATAACCAGGTGCTGGTGGCTCATACCCATTATCCTATTTACTCAATAAACTCAGATCTGGAGGATGGAGGTTTGAAGCCAGCCTGGCACAAAAGTCTGTAGGATTTCATCTCCAAAATAACCAGCAAAAAGCTGGGTTTGGAGGCATGGCTGGGTGGTAAGGTACCAGTTGTGAGAAAGCAATGCTGCACAAGCATGAAGTGCTGAGTTTAAACACTCAGTACTAGAAAAAAAAGCATAGTTTATCCAGGTCCTTATGTGCATCCTATTGAGACCCATGTCACTAAGTGAAAATTAAAAAAAAAAAACATTTTTTTTAAAGAAGCTCAGTAGAATGCATCGAAGATCTTAACTCACTGAAGAATACTTGCAATGTTTCTTTTCTTTTAGTACTTACTGTGCTGCTTCCAGAAGAAAGCACAGGGAAGAACAGGAGGCCAGCTCCATCAGTCACTGGGAATTTTCAGAGCTTAGTATTTTCACACTTATGGGGCAGCTGTTTCTTTGTATGTCCCAGGAGCGCCTGTGCCCACATTAAACGGCAGTTCTCACTGAACTTCAGTTCACACCAGTAAGGAAATCACTTGAGCACGCTTGGCCCCTGCAGAGAGCGAGGGACATCGGGCGTCCAGTGAGGCAGCCACTGCCCATTTGATCTGAAAGGCCATCGGGTCAGTTCACCCGGGGCAGGACCTGGAAGCCGAGGGCGGAGTGCCTCACCTGGGAAGCATGGATCTAACAGCAACCATATTTTAAGAATAAAAAGTCAAATGGTGTGTGTGTGTGTGTGTGTGTGTGCGTGTAGTGTGTGTGTGTGTGTGTAGTGTGTGTGTGTGTGTGTAGTGTGTGTGTGGTGTGTGTGTGTAGTGTGTGGTGTGTGTGTGGTGTGTGTGTGTAGTGTGTGTGTGTGGTGTGTGTGTGTAGTGTGTGTGTGTGGTGTGTGTGTGTGGTGTGTGTGTGTGTGGTGTGTGTGTGTGTGGTGTGTGTGTAGTGTGTGTGTGTAGTGTGTGTGTGTGGTGTGTGTGTGTGGTGTGTGTGTGTGGTATGTGTGTGTGGTGTGTGTGTGTGGTGTGTGTGTGTGGTGTGTGTGTGTGTGGTGTGTGTGTGTGTGGTGTGTGTGTAGTGTGTGTGTGTGGTGTGTGTGTAGTGTGTGTGTGTGTAGTGTGTGTGGTGTGTGTGTGTGTGGTGTGTGTGTGGTGTGTGTGTGGTGTGTGTGTGTAGTGTGTGTGTAGTGTGTGTGGTGTGTGGGTGTAGTGTGTGTGTGTGTAGTGTGTGTGTGTAGTGTGTGGTGTGTGTGTGTGTGGTGTGTGTGTGTAGTGTGTGTGGTGTGTGTGTATAGTGTGTGTGTGTGTGTAGTGTGTGGTGTGTGTGTGTGTGTGTGGTGTGTGTGTGTGTGTGGTGTGTGGTGTGTGTGTGTGTGGTGTGTGTGTGTAGTGTGTGTGGTGTGTGTGTATAGTGTGTGTGTGTGTGTGTAGTGTGTGGTGTGTGTGTGTGTGGTGTGTGTGTGGTGTGTGGTGTGTGTGTGTGTGGTGTGTGTGTGTGTGTGTGGTGTGTGGTGTGTGTGTGTGTGGTGTGTGTGTGTGTGTGGTGTGTGGTGTGTGTGTGGTGTGTGTGTGTGTGTGTGGTGTGTGTGTGTGTACTGTGTGTGGTGTGTGTGTGGTGTGTGTGTGTGTAGTGTGTGTGTGTGTGTGCGTGTGTGTGTGGTGTGTGTGTGTGTGTGTAGTGTGTGTGGGGGGGGTTTACCGGGCTTCACTTAAGGACATGTGATCTGCTTTTCCTGCTTAGCTTCTCTACCCAAGGCTGACTCCACTTCCAGCCTTTTCCTGGTTAATGAGAGATAAAAAGCCTCGTGGACTCTTCTGCCTGGGCTGAACTTTGATCCTCAGAGCTCAGCCTTTGAAGTAGCTAGGATTATAGGTGTGAACTCAGCTTCTGGCTAGAATCAAGCATTTTTACTTTATAATTTCAATTTGTGACATATTTCCAGTCCACTAGCAATGTTTCTCAATGTTGCTGTTTAAACTCCTCTGTGTCCAGTTCTTTTTCTTCAAGTTCATTTTAAACTTTTTATTCACTGCTAACTCCTTCAGTGAGGCCAGTTTGCTTCCTCATGATTACTTCATCTTTAATTTCACTTTGAGTAGACTTCCTGATTCTCTTTCTTGTCTCTGTTTTCAGCTCATGCGCAGGTATGTCCCTGTGGCTCATACCTGACCTTCTGGCTACACAAGAAGCTGAGAACTGAGGATCACCGTGAGACTTTTATGTGCAATTAGCCACCATAAAGCCAGAAGTGGAGGTGTGAAAAGGCTAAGGGACAACATCTAGGCCCTGAGTTCAAGTCCCAGTACCCACACGCACCCACTCAGGAGGCTCCACTGGGATCCACAGAAGCTTTTGGAATTCCATACACATGATCTTAAGTCCTTCCCTCCCCAAGTTCCTTGGCCTCCATGCTCTCCTGCTTCACAGACACACGTCATGTGTCCTCGTCCCATGATCAGACTGCTTGCCTGGCACAGCACGGATCTACTCATTTGTAAAAGGCAAACAAGGGCAATGTCTGCCTGGCCAATTTGTGAAGGCTAACCGAGGGTTAGCCCACAGCCCACAGGGACTTACATCCAGCCATGTTCCAGCACTGCAAATCGCCAGCCTTACAGAAAGCAGCTGCTGGAGTGGGCTCTGTCCTGGACCCACAGACCGGCTCCTCCAGGGCTGGCAGGCATGCAAACCCAGCTCGCTGCAGCGAGGGTGGCTGCAGGGCACCTCGGGCTGCAGCCCAGGCCAGGGCTGGGGAGCTGGAAGAGTAATCAACAGGCGGAACTCAGAGGCGGAGAAACCTGAAGTTCACAGAAGACAGTCAGGAGATAATCTTAAACAGTGTCAGACTTACACTTCAAAAAAAAAAAAAAAAGATCCAAAAAGAAAATGGCAGCCTTCTGTGTGCGTTTGTATGTGTGCGTGTTGAGAGGTCTAAACACAGATGGTTTGTCCTGCGCCTGGACTGGTGCAGCCTGCCTGGGGAGCTGGGGGGTCTGCCTCCCTCCACGATCCTCTGGACCGCAGGGAGAGGCCATGGTGGAACTGCAGGACAGTCACTCCTGTGCATTCAGGTTGGAGCAGGAACATTTAAAATGATCAATGATGCATTCTTGGGCCCTGCAACAACACTTTTCATTTCAACTCAAGCACCAAATTTTAGTAAATGATCCATAGCTGAAGATTGTGTAATTTTGGTTTTGGAAAACTGAGTTCTTTCATTAAATGGATGTGGCAAGGACACAGCTCTCAAGTACAACCAGCTTTCAAAGATGGGGAGCCTTCAACCCTCACTCTGATGCACAGGCGGGTGAGAGCTGTCACAGAGGAGCATGCCTCGCCAGCTGGGCTGCCCCATGTCCGCAAGCTTGGCACGTGGCTCCAGAATTCAAGGCCAGCCAATGCTAGGATCCAGCCGTACCATAATCTGCCCAAAGGATGACGAGCCGGGAGCCAGGGAAGACGCTTGCACATCCGTGTTCACTGCTGCACCACCCACCAGAGCCAAGCTACCAACACATGGGTTAAGAAAAATTTAATTTTATGTCAGGAAAACAGTACATCATCTGAAGGGAAATGGATGGACCCAAAAAGATTATGTTACATGAAGTAAGCCAGGCCCAAGGGGGAAGAGGGTGCTTGTGTTACCTCATGTGTGGAAGCCAGTTCTAACTTATACACACACACACACACACACACACACACACACACGCACACACATAAATACAGTCTTGCACATACATAAACAAACATCATATAAAGTAACTGCAGGAGAGTATTCAGAGGAGGAGGAAGAAGAGGAGGAAGCAACAGGAGGAGGAGAAGAGGAGGAAGGGGGAGAAAAGAGAGGGGGAGGAGGAGGACGAGGAAGGCCTCCTAAGTGTGGAGTAGGCACAGCCAGGGCTCAGAATAGCTTTTCCACACTGCTCCTTGGGAAGGGGGTGAGTGAACTTTCTACAAGCACATAATCTGTCCATATGTGAGCCTGCATGGTAATCTTAGACTCTTGCTTCTTTTCTGTCATGTTCTAGTCTCTCTTCCTGTGGGGGGAGGGAGGAGGCCTCTACAGGCATTGGTGTGCAAATGCCACATGCTGCTCTCTGGTGCCTGGCCGGGCCCCATGCAGGTCCCCAGGCCCTTGTGTGCTCAGGCAGCTGAGTGCTGACATCTGCTGCTGGGGAAAGCTCTTTCCTGGATGGTAGCAAGGTTTTCACAACATCAAGAAGTTTTGAGAAAAATGAAATCACATTTAGCTATTCTTTTTTTTTTTTTTGCTGGTCATGGGGGCCTGAACTCTGGGCCTAGGCGCTGTCCCTCAGCTCTTCAGTTCAAGGCTAGTGCTCTACCACTTGAGCCACAGCGCCACTTCTGGCTTTTTTCTGCTTATGTGGTGCTGAGGAATCGAACCCAGGGTCTCACGTGCATGCATGGCAAGCACTTTACCACTGAACCACCTTCCCAGCCCCTATTGTTTGTTTTTTTATGCTGGCAGTGAAGCCTGAACTCAGCACCTTCCACTCTTGCTTAACTTTCACACTAGACTGGTGCTTTCCCACTTGAGCTATACCTTGACTTTCTCTCTCTCACTCTCTGCTAGTCAATTGGAGATGAGAGTGTCACAAATTTATCTGCCTGTGCTGGTTTTGAGTATGATCCTCAGATCTCAGCCTCTTGAGTCACTAGGATTACAGATGGGAGCCACTGGCATATTTTTGTTGTTGTTGTTGTACACTGAACTGAATGCATCAAACCTTCATTTTGGTCACAGGAAAGGCGAGACACAGAAAAGTCAAATAACACGTCTAAAGTTATTGAAGAGAAAAAAGATTAGAAGCCAAATGTGTACTTTTGGTGTTAGAGAGTTGACCCTCCCAGCACACCCTCATCTGGTAGTGAAGGGTCAGTTTTGACCAAGCGTCTGCATTCCAAGGCTGTGGGAAAAGTGTCCAATGTCCAACCCCGCTGACATCAAGAATCCCCATTTCACACAGAAGAGACCCGACTGTACAACCGTGCTCAGGCTCTTCAGGGTTAATAAAGAAAATGGAAGATCACAGGAGAAAGCTCATAGAAGAGTCAGTACTCAGAACTTAAATTTCTGAAAAAAGCCCACGATTCAGCTAACAAAAGAACATTTTCCTCTTAGTATTTTTAAAGCAACACAGCCATCAAGGATCTGCATACGATACTGGAGATAATTTCTGAGAAACAGAAAGCACAAGGCAAATTTTTCATGGCTGATGAGACATTATCTGATATTAAGGCTCTGCATGTCAAGAACCATTTTGTATAATTTATGGGTCATATTGACCTGCACAGGATCGAGTTTAACAGGAGTCGGAGATCAAAACTAGGCAAAAGAGACGAACATAGCTCAGAAAATTATCGTGATAAAGTGTAATTTTGAATGCAGAAGACATTTGTAATTCCAAAACTGGATTTTTCACCATCTGTTGCATGAAAAAGAAATAGACTGAAAAATAGAGAAGCTTTAACGGCTTCAGAGCAGGAGGTAAATGTTATTGTTTTCAAAGAAGCACTGTGAAACTTTAATGGTGATTAACGAAATTCAGTCAAGGGGTGCTGGGCTGTGGGGCTTGCCTTCGAGCTGTCTTCTCTGGTTGTTGGCTCTGTTACACAACGCTCAGCCCCGACGGCTGGCAAAGAACAGAAATGTGTATCTCGTGGTTTTGGAGGCTGAGAAAGCCAGGATTACGGCCTGATCCAGACTGTATCTTCTGTCTGTGTTTTTGCATGGCGGCTGGGGCCCGGGCTTTCTCAGGTATCTACCTGTGGCATACCAGCTATATGTTGGATTTCAGCACATGAATTTTGTGGCCATAGCAGATTTATTTAAAAAATAAAAAAAGGAACTGATTTACAGTTGCCGGCACTAGCCCCTTCCCTTTCTGGGGTGGACATTGGGTATGGGTTTAGGGGCTGGACAGAGAGTCAGAGTAAAGACAAAGGGACAACTCGATGTGACCCCCAGGCTCAGCCATCTCCATGGTGGACACCCACACCCTCCATCCATGTGTATGGCCAGTTATCGACTGAGCAGCTCAAAGCATTAAGAAAGGGAGTTGCAAAAATAAAGATAAAAATGCCAGGAAGTAGAAATACTATGGCTATCTCTAGAGAAGGCAGAACTGGTTTGGGGGGAAAAAAAGAAACTTTGTTGACCTCAGGAGATCTGATAGTATTTTGATGGAATGGCAGCTTTACCCATAGAACTGGCTCCAAGATCACGTCTCTGCTATCTTCAGCTTCTCCAAGAACTCGCCCAAACTCACTGCATCTCACGGGACTCTGAAAAACACACCTGGCGACCCCAGCCCGCATCTACAGCTGCAGAACCCCAAGAAACAAATGCATAGGGAACAGATAGCTGGCCATTTACCGATGAAACGCACACTTCTTTTACCTGAAAGTGAAGAAATTGCTAAATTTTAGATAACCACTCCTTCTACTGAACACTTCAGGTGGTGCCTGGGTCTGATGTCAGACAGGCAATCCTCTTTGGTACCTTTTTTGAAGACCTAGAAAAACTCAAAGACAAGCCTGATCTTTTATGTAACTGCTAGTCTTCCTTCTTGCAATTGAAAAGCTATTAAAGAAAAAGAGGCAAACCCTGCATCCCTCCCATCCCGTCTTATTTCCCATTGGATGGACATACTTAATTGGCAGGGCTATTAATACTGATCTGGTGTGTGTGTGTGTGTGTGTGTGTGTGTGTGTGTGTGTGTGTGTGTGTGTGTGTGTGTCCATACTGGGGCTGGAACTCAGGGCCTCATGCTCTCATTTAGCTTCTTTGCTCAAGGTGGGTGCTCTACCCCTTGAGCCATAGCTCTTAACTGGAGATAAAAGTCTCACAGACTTCTGCTTGGTCTTGCTTCAAACCCTGATCCTTAGTCCTGAGCAGCTAGGATGACAGCCATGAGTCTCCAGTGTCCTGCCATTTCCTGTTTTGTGAAAGAACTTTTTGCCCCAATATAACCTGCGTACTTGTTATGTGCTTTGTCGCTTGTCTACTGGTTTAAAATAGATTCAAAAAATTGTCTGTTTTGGTCACTAAAATATTCTTATTTCCTAATATATGTTTTACACATAGTAAGGCCAAATAAATATTTACTAGATGTGTGATTTTTCATGTTTAGCTAATGTTTCATATAACTAGTATAAATTCCATGCTACTATTCATTATTAGCACCCAACAGGTCATTATTGTCTCTGAAATAACTTTCTAGCCTAACTAGACACATGAAGTACAAGTACAAATAATTTCCGACTTCTATGTAAATAAAAACTTTCCTATGACAGTTAGTAGCTAGCAGAATACTATTTATCTGTTAGCATTGGATGAAGAAGTTATTAATAATAAATGTCAGCTTTGAGAAATCTATAATGTTAAATTCTAGTATTTGTTCATTTTACTGACAGCTCTAATTCTTGATGATAAAAACTCAGAAAGGGCTAGGAATAACTAATTTCCTAGAGGTGAAATAACTGACAAACCCTCTCCGTCGTATAAATTTATACTTCTTACATTTTCATGCAAGAAAAATGTAACAAATTAGGTAGCATGTTAACAAGTGCAGTCATTTTTGTATAATATATATAATCCACTAAATGTAAAAAATCTTACGGGGGAAAAGGAAACGTATACACTCTACTAGAGTCACTAATTATAATTTTATTTCGATTGTTCCAGACCTTGAGTTTTCATTAATTTGTCATGTGAAAAATAGAAAACAGGTTCTCAGGGTGTGTGACTGTGCCTGTGTGTGCATGTGTGTGTACAGCTACAGGTTATATCATATTCTCTTGCATTCATTGTATGCAAGCATGCAAGAACATGCTTGTGAGGCACACTGGCATGCACTCAGAGCCTCGCATTTAGAATGTTTATAACATTGTAATATCAGCAGATAGCCCTTTGCCCTGCCTTTGTTACAACCAGGTGAGTCATATGATTTTAATTAGCCAATTGGGACTGAAAAGAGTCAATATTCATTCAGACTTTGTAAAGGAAACTGTTTATTCTCTACATCTTCTTTGAGTGTGTGCCGGTGCCGGGACATGAACTGTCTCTTAGTGATTTTGCTCAGTGCTGGCCTCTACCAGTTGACTCACAGCTTCTTGGGTGGATAACTGGAGAGAAGAGTCTCACAGACTCTTCTGCCTGAGCTGGCTTTGAACCGCAATCCTCGGAGCTCAGCCTCCTGAGTAGCTAGGCAACTTTTGTCTTTTTTCTGTTTCCTGGGAAAGGTTGCCTTGACCTAGAGCTGGAAGCCATGAAGAGATGAGTGAGTGGCTGCCAGCCTGCCAGCCACGGGGCGGGGGGGGGGGGTTGAGGGGAGGGGAGGTGCCCCAGCCATGGATGGGGGTGGGCAGCCTGGAGCGCCCTAGCCACACTACCTGCGGCATCTCCACTCCCTGCAGCATCTCCACTCCCTGCCTTGGCAGAGCCTGATGGAAAAGAAAAGGAACCTTCTTTGCTTGAGTTCTTGCATTTTGATCTGTTTGCTACAATTGCTTATTCTGTTCCCTAAAACATTATGGGCGATTCCTGCCTCCAAACAATCAAGTCGCTTCTGTCTGCCAAAGGACTCTGAGTAAGGGCACTGTGTATGATCTGTCTACTCCCCTGAAATCAGCCTGGGCTCTGTCCTCCTCCAGCCTGGTGCTTTTATGTCAATTGAAGCAATCATGGAAAGGTTTCTAAAGCACATGTCTTCTGGGTGCTTGATAGTTGAATCCTCTATGCTTTGACAAGTCTGAGGTGAAATCGTATTTTCTCTAAAATTAGTTCACTGCATCAATGACAGTTAGCCTGCTTTCCATCCTCCCTGAAGGGACCGAGCTGCCTACAAGCCAGCAGGGTTGGGCAGCTTTGGGACAGTACCAGCGGGTGCCAGGCTTGGGTATGGCATGAACCACGTGATTCACTGGTCACCAGGACTGCTCGGGCTCTGTTTCTTTGTGTGGATCCAAGATTAAAAGTAGCCAGGACGAAAGTAGGAGAAAAATGAGGAAGAGGTAACAAGTTTGACAAGAAATGTACTCATTACCTTACTTATGTAACTGTAACATCACTTTGACAATAAAAAATTAAAAAACTAAAAAAAAGAGATGCACTGTATTCATAAACTGATATATTGGGGGGGAAAAAAAACTAGCCAGGACAGCAAACATGAGCTGCCATGCCGGTTGGAAGAGCACTTGTGAAAGGAGCTGTAAACAGATGCACACGGTCACCCTTGCTTGTTACATTCACAACTCCTTACAGGAGAGATTGACGGGTCCAAACCCAGGAAAGACCTTAAAATCTTTAAACCATTTCAAGATAAGAAAAAAGATTTCTAATTGGATAAAAGCCTTGATACTCCCAAAAGCTTATTGCAAGTGAAACTTGTTTTTCTTAACCATCACACTTTAAAAAATGTGATTATTGCCAGGTGCCAGTGGCTCATGCCTGTCATGCCTGTAATCCTAGCTACTCCAGAGTCTGGGATCTGAGGGTTGTGATTCAAAGCCAGGCCAGGCAGGAAAGTATGTGAGACTCTTATCTCTAATAAACTACTCAAAAATGCTGGAAGTGGCGCTGTGCTTCAAAGATAAGAGTCTAGCCTTCAGCAAAAATTCAGGGGCAGCCTAGACTCAGAGTTCAAGTCCCAGGACCAGCCTCCCAAAATTAATTATTGAGACAGACAGTTGGCATTCTCTTAAGTTATGATAGGCACAATGAAATCTATAAAATAACTTGCCTAGTCACTTTTCCAATACCTACTATACTTGATGAAAATTAATTTCTCTTACTATACTAGGATCATCTAATTTTTACTTGAGCAAGTAAATTGTGTTACAGGTTTCATCACTATAAATTACTTCTTTGCAGTGGAGCCAAGCTCACTATCTTGTGTGCAGCGTTCAGCATGGCCATGCCCTCCCCCCATGAGGGCGGCCGAGGGTGATGGCCTTTGAGAATTCCGTGAAAACGAGTTTATTTCCTGTGTTCTGCGGGCATGAGGGCAGGTTGACCATATAACACGAGGACAATTTTGGTGCCAATCCTGGGGCTTAAACTCATTATCTGGGTGATGTCTCTGAGCTTTATCACTCAAGGCTGGTACTCTACCACTTGAGCCACAGCTCTACTTCTGGCTTTCTGGTGGCTATTTGGAGATGAGAGTCTCAAGGACTTTCCTGCCTGGGCTGGCTTCAATCTGTCTTCCTCAGATCTCAGCCTCCTAAGCAGCTGCGATTACCAAGTGCATCAAAAGAGCAAAGTGCATTATAGGTTTGAGTCTCTGGTGGCCTATTCTTATGAAGAAATATGCATTATCCTAACAAAGAGTGAGCTCCAGAATGAAATGGAAAGCAGAGCCATAAGCATTCGTCCCCTGGTTCACAGGTGCCACATGCTGTAGCAGGTGGTGACTTCCTCTGAAAGAGGTTGGGGTGGCTGCACTACTGTCCCTCATCTTATGTTCCATAAATCAGATGTGGCATCCAGCCTGTGCTTTTCAGCCAGGTATCAGTAGAAAAATCACCGAAACGCAGTTTTTTATTTGGGCTGCAGTGGCAGCAATTTTGCAACCTCTCAGCTCACTACCTGGGGCTGGGACCCCCATTACTCTCCTGGGGCTGGGAGACCATGCCCTTTGGGGGCCCGGGTTGTGGACACAATGGGGCCAAGTCTCTGATCTCTAAAGTCAGGTGCCTGAGCAGTGGCTTCTTGAGATACTTTGGGGATGCAGCTCTTACTTGCTTGTTTGTTTATTGACCTATTATTTTCTTTTGGCGATGGTATTGGAACTATGAATTTGAGGCCTGGGAACTATCCTGAACTCTTTTACTCTAGCCTACTTCTCTACCACTTGAACCACAGCTCTATATCCAGCTTTTTGAGGTTAATTAAAAAAGAATCCCCCCAACTTTTTCTGCTCCAACTGGCTTCAAACTTTGATCCTCAGATCTCAGCCTCTTGAATAGCTAGAATGATAGGCATGAGCCATAGGCAACAAGCTCATTTTTAAAGTGAAATTATGTATGTCTATATGCAATTTGTAGGGGTATTCGGGTATACCATTGTACTGATTTAATTAGTTCGCCTGATTAAGATCCTGTTCCCCAGTTTACTCAAGGAAATTAAAATGATTCCAATGTGCAGGTCTCAGAGTGGCAATACAGATTTTGTGTTTAACCATTTTTCTTTATTTTTTAAATTTTCTTTTTTGTCTGTACTTAGGCTTGAAGTCAGGGCCTCATGCTCTTGCTTGGCTTTTTTTGTTCAAAGCTTGCACTCTACTACTTGAGACACAGTTCCTCTTTGGGCTTTTTGTGGGCTAATTGAGGATAAGAGCCTCTAGGAACTGTCTGTTCAGAGCTATCTGAACCATCTTTCTCTGATCTCAGCATCTTGGACTTCAGGTGGGTTACAGGTGTGAGCCACCTGCACCCTGCTCAAAGTGGTTTTGCTTTTTCTTTTTTTTGGGGGGAGGGGAGGGAGTAGGTTGTGGGGCTTGAACTCTGGGCCTGGGCGCTGTCCCTCAGCTCTTCGGCTCAAGGCAAGCGCTCTACCACTTCAGCCAAAGTGGCACTTCTGGTTTTCTGGTGGTTTATTGGAGATAAGAGTCTCGGGGACTTTCTTGCCTGGGCTGGCTTTGAACCATGATCCTCAGATCTCAGCCTCCTTAGTAGATAGGATTACAGGCCTGAGCCACCAGTGTCCGGCTCTGTTTTTATGATGGAGATTCTTAATCTATTGGAAGACACTGAAGCATTAGTTTCTGGTCATGCTGTTCTTACTAATTTAACGATGATGGGCTGTTTGCTTCATTTTCTACTATAGAAAACATTTCAGAACAATGACCAATACACGGAAAGTATGCACGCCTGTTTTATATACAGCATGATAAAAACACAAAATAAAATCCCGCCAATCAGCCAACAAGCAGTGGAGCCAGGTGCTGGTGGCTCAGCTCACATCTGTAGTCTCACCTGCTCAGGAGGCTGAGCTCTGAGGATCTGGGTCAGAAGCCAGCACTCAGCACCAGCAGATAAACCCAAGAGATTCTTGTCTCCAATTTACCCTCACAAAGGAGGTGTGGCTCAAGTGGTAGAGCATCAGCCTTCAGCTCAAGAAGCTTAAATACACACACACACACACACACACACACACACACACACACACACAGTATCCCAGAAAATTCAAACAAATGGAAGTTACCATTTATAAGAAAGACAAATGGCAAGTAAAAAGCCAATCAAAAATGGAGCTTCAGAGTTTCTCAGTTCTACATCAGTTCCATTCAGACTCCTGTAGATTTTTCTCTTTTTCCCACTATTGTGCCCAAGTGCTTGATATTTATTGGACTAAATGTGTGTATTTATAGCCATGAGTGTATTCCAACTCTCCAAAATAACATTCTGGAGGTAAAAGAATGAAATAAAAGTGTGTTTAGGAAAATTTTTGGACAACATTTCATTTTATTGTATGACAAAGCTTTAAAGACTAATCATTGATATTCACTTGTAAACATGTGCTTGATTCAACCCAACACTCTATATTTGAGCAGTTTTCTACTACATGGAGAAGCTGTTACTCAAAGCTGATCAGATATGTACCCTCATTTCTGAGAAGGAATTCAGGAAGTAAAATACCACTTTTGTATTTAGAAAATGCTTCCCTTCCCTTCTCTCTCCCCCTTCCCTCCCTCATCTCCTGCCTCCCCTGCCATCTGACTGTCCATCCTCCTTCCCATTAGACTAGCACATTAAGTCAACATGGAATTTAAAGGCATTCAAGGGCAGGAGTTGAGCAGTGATTTTCTTGAAATAATATTGGGCCTACTGTCTTTGAAATAAGACGCCAATGTGAAGTCAGACACCCATGGCTTGCATCTGCACCCTATGCTACTCTGGGAACTGAGATCTGCAGGTCAAGGCCACTATAAGCAGTCCACAAGATTCCATCTCTTTCAAGCAGAAAGCCGCACTGGAAGCGTATCTCAGGGAGTACAGCACCAGTCAGGTCAGTGGGAGACTCTGAATCAAAACAGCAGTACTCAACACCACAGGGATGAATGAATGAATAAATGGGAAAGTGAAAAGAAAGAAGAGGTCATTGCTCAAGAGGCAGGCGGATGGCTCGTCTTCCCCCCCGACCCACTCAGAGGAAGATCGTTGAACACAGAAGGAAGGTTGCTGTTCCACAGGAGACAATCTGCCCAGTTGCTGGGCACAACGCGGGGTGCTGGGCTGGGTGTGTGGCTCCGAGGTTGAGCGCTCACACTGAGGTTGAGTGCTCAGGGCCCTTTTAATCTCCAGTATGAGGAAAAAACAAAAAGGAGAATTTAGCTCGTGTACCCCGTCCATCTGCCTGCCCTGTCCTGAAAAGCAAAAGCAAAAGTCAGTGAAAAAAAAAGTTAGTTTATAGATCTGTGTAAATTTCATCTTTTATGCTGAATGCTGGAATTCATAGCTGGGAAGACCCCCATCTCTTTGGTTATGATTCTGAGCAGAAAGAGCCTGATACCCACTGAATTAAATTGGATGCACTTCTCAACTGTACAAAAGAAGAAACAGAAGCATAAAATACATGGTATTTGTTGGTGGTAATTCGTGTCTCAGAATACAAATAACTTTTTGAGACTCATTTTCAAGAAACCATTTTCCTGGTGAACATTTTATGGATCGGAACCGATGTTCTTTAGGTTTGATTTTTCACTTATTCAGTATCCAATTACTGAATAAGTCATTCTCTAGGTGAATAATGAATAGTATGTATAATTCTCATAATATAAAGTGAAATAAAAAAGCTCTCAAAACCACAAAGTAAGGAAGGCTGAGTGTGGAGACACTGGAATATCAGCATTCAGGAGGCAGAGGCAGGAGGACAGAGGGGTCAGTGCCAGCCTGGGCTACACAGCGAGGTTAATTACATTTGTAATTACTCTTCTTCGCCTGCTTTTGTAAATAGACATTTATGTAAGAACCCCGAATATTGACACAGAAAGACAGAAAAGTGATGTGAGCCCAAGAGAAAGTGTCTGTTTGCCCTCCCTGATGCTGTGGGGGATGGTAAAGCAGATGGTGCTGGGCCTGTCCCAACCCAGTGTGATGTCACTGCCTGATGCAGTCCACAGTTCTGTCCCTGGAGATGCATGAAGAAAAGGTGTTTTCATGTCAGGTCCCTGTTTGGTAAATACAAATACAGTGGGTGCATTCTGGGAATTAGTCAATAGACACTTAGCAGTATTAAGAATGGTGCCATGACATTATCAAGAAAACTAACGATAAACTAGGCACCGGTGACTCACCCCTGTAATCCTAGCTACACAGGAGGCTGAGATCTGAGGATGGAGGTTTAAAGCCAGCCCAGGCAGGAAAGTCCCTGAGACTCTTATCTCCAATAGACCACTAGAAAACTGGAAGTGGTGCTGTGGCTCAAGAGGCAGAGCACTTGCCTTGAGCTGAAGACCTGAGGGACAGTGCTCAGGCCCAGAGTTCAAGCCTCATGACTGACCCAAAAAACCCCACATAAAACCAAAACCAAAAACCAAAACTAAAAACCTAATGATAACAGATGCTGGAAGTGATGTGGCCAAAAGGAAATTTCATTACACTGTTGGTGGGAATGTAAACTTGTTCAACCATTCTGGAAATCAGTATGGAGGTTCCTCAAAAAGCTACACAGAGCTCTCCTATAACCCAGCAACTCCTGGACATTTATCCAACAGACCACAAACCAGGCCGCACTAGAGCTACCAGCACAATCATGTTTAGTGCAGCATTATTTACCATAGCCAAGATGTGGAATCAACCCAGATGCCTTCAGTGGATGAATGGATCAAGAAAATGTAGTACAAAGTTGTCATGTCCAAAACGAGCTTTACAACGTCCGTGGGGGGGGGGGGGGGGGAAGGGGGGAAGTAGAAGGATTGGGATTGGGGTGGGAGGGGGAAGGCTGGGAGGGATGTGAAGGGTAAACAAAGGAGGAGGCTGCAATGCTTGGTAAGAAATGTACGCATTATCCTGCCCATGTAATTGTAACCCCTCTGTACAGTATGTTCACAAATAAAATTAAATTAAATTAAAAAAAAAAAAAGAAAATGTGGTACATATACACAATGGAATTCTATGCCTCCATCAGAAAGAATGACACTGCCTCTTTCATAAGGAACTGGAAAAATCTGGAAAAAATGATATTAAGTGAAATAAGCCAAAGAAACATAGATTGTATATTTTCCTGAATTTGTTGTAACTAGAATGTGCCTATAAATCTACAAGTAAACATACTGAACATGATAAATTATAAAGATTCTAGACATTCAACACAGTGAGACCAATGGAGGATATTCTTAGGAGAGGATCACAAAGACTCAATTGCTATGTGCACATGATCATATAAAATGATGTTTGTACGCTGGGCGCTGGTGGCTCATGCCTGTAATCCTAGCTACTGAGGAGGCTAAGATCTGAGGATCACGGTTCAAAGCCAGCCCGGGCAGAAAAGTCCATGAGACTCTTATCTCCAATTAACCACTAGAAAACCGGAAGTGGTGCTGTGGCTCAAGTGGTAGAGCACTCGCCTTGAGCTAAAGAGCACAGGGATAACGCCCAAGCCCAGAGTTCAAGCCCCACGACTGACAAAAAAAAAAAAAAGAGAAAGAAAAGATGTTTGCTGTAATGAACTCCAAGAAATGGAAAAAAGAGCTTTTTAGTTATTTTTCTGTTTCTTCTTTCTTCTCTGTCACTGTTTTTGATTTCTGTATCTTTTGTAAGCAAGTTTATCTGTTTTGATGAAGATAAAGGTGGCACAGAAATGGTGGGACAAAGGGTGAAGGAATTCAGTAGTGATACTCACTGTTAGAAATGAACTATACAACTTGCGGGGAGGGAGGGCAGTCGGGAGGAAACACTGGGAGAGAATGAGGAAAGAGGTGACACTGTTCAAACAGAAATGTACTCTTTGCGTGACTTGTGTGAGCGTGACCCCTCCGTATGCCACCTTCACAATAACAATAAAAAAAGAAAGTACAATGCCACTCTACAACAGCAACCATCGTTCTGTATTCTGGAAATGAGAAAAGGCTGCATATAGAAACTTCGAAGAGGGATTTCACTTAAAATAACTTTGTACTAATGAAAGAGGAAAAAACAATGTAATTGCTATCATCTTAGTGGCAGTCTCCCTACCACAACATCAGGACAGAAGGAAGGAAACTGACACAGTATATGGGTCAGTTGTAGCAGACGCTGAGCATGAGGAAGCAGAATTTAGGTCACTCACACAAACCCACTATTGCTTAGCTCATCAAACAGAGGCTCCTCCTTGCCTTGCTGCCATCAACCCCAGAGTGTAGGATTTGGGGGCAGCCTGTGAGCCACCTCCTCTGCAGTTGCTTGACTAGCTTCTACCCCATCTACCCAAATTACCAGATCTACACAATCTACCCCATCTATCCAGTTTAACCAATCATCTCCCTGATCTACTCTGTCATCTACCCAATGATCTACCCACCCAATCGACCACATTTCCCCAATATATGGCAGGGCACCTGTTCCCACCACCAATTTACCCATTCTATGACAATGGCACCCTGTCCTCACCACCAAACACATCCAAAGCCTGGCAGCCCCCTCCGAGCAGAGGCCCCCAGCTGTGATCTCTAGGGAGAATGGATGTCCACACACTACCCCTCATACATGGGCCATTCAGTTAACCAAGACAGTGTCAAAAAACACTTCTCAGAAAGGTAACTCGCACGGATGGACACTTTACTGAAGAGATAAAATGAGAAAAGTAAGAGGGCTGTGATTTTTTTAAACCATGGGTTTATGTAGTTTATATTATAAATTTTTGTGTGTATTTGAAAGTTATTTTATATGGGACATAATTTCGCTTTAATGACTAGATGGTGTGTATGTGGTATGTGAATGTGTGTGATGTATGTACATGTATGGTGTGAGTGTGGTGTGTGTGCATGTGTATATGGTATATGTATGTGTAGGTGGGGTTTTGTGTGTGTAGGGGTGGTGTGTGAATGCATGTGTGGTGGGTGTGCATGTGTGGTATATGTGTGTGCATGTGTGTTGTGTGTATATGGGGGGTTGTGTGTGTACATGTGGTCTGGGGTGACATAAAACAGCGTTGTGCTTCAGTCTAATGGCCGGTCCTGCTCTCACGTGGCTGGGCTGCTCGGCATCTTCTGTGTTAATATGAGAGGAGGTTGCATGAGTCTGCAGTGTTTAGACAATGGCTAACACGAAGGGGAAATGGGACTTGACTTTCTTTCACAGACTTAATACAAATTCCAGCTGGGTCCTGGGAGACTGCGAGGTTCACTCTCACCCCACACTTGAAATGTGAAGTATGCAGGAGGACGGAGCCTCAGGGTGCCGAGTCCCTCCCAAAGGGCACATGAGGCCCATCTGGAGGCCTTCTTGGACTGAGAGCCTGGGTCACTGCCCTGGGCAGAGTTGCTAATGACTTCACACAACTGTCAGCATCCAAGGATGCAAGACACGGGAGCAGGAAGAACCAGAGGCAAGACTTTGATCATGGAAAAGGCTTGGCACAATCTATAAAGCAAAATTAGGGTTTTAAGCAAGATTATAATTTTTTAGCTCAGGAAAACATCAGCTTCTCTCTCTCTCTCTCTCTCTCTCTCTCTCTCTCTCTCTCTCTCTCTCTCTCTCTCTCTCAGAGCTTTGTGATCCTGCTTGGCTTTTTCTGCTCAAGGCTGGCACTCTACCCCTTCCGTCATACCTCCACTTCTGGCTTTTTGTTGGTTATCAACAAGAGTCTCACAGACTGCTTTTTGTTAGGGCTAGCTTTGAACCAGGATCCTCAGAGTTCAGCTTTCTGATCTGCCGCACCTGCTGAATTTCATCGTCTTTTAAGAAGACCATCACCACTTTCCTGGTGAGGCAGCGCAGCTCCCCTGCTGGCTCCCCGGCTCACCCGGTTCTCCTCGGCCCTCTCCACCTCAGATGAGCCCTAGAAAGGTTGTGTTTATTGTCGTCAGTGCCAGTGCAGAAGCTGCCAGGCAGAGCAGTCTCCACGTGTGTGGCTACATGCACACGGACTACATGCATGTCACACACACACAGGTAGAGCACACATGGGCTGGGTACGTGTATGCTGTTCACAACCTTTATCCACAAATCCCAACTCCAAGGTCTTTTGTGTCATTCACCATGTACGAAGAGGCGGAGGTGGACGCAGTGTTGGGTCAATTGAGTCTGACAGAAGCAGTGTTGGGTGAACTGAGTCTGGGTCTAGGCAGTTCAGTCTAGGTGGTGACAGAAGCACAGACCTGTCGCTTCTGGTGGACATGGATCCTGTGAGGAACCTGGGGCGGCCCGCTCTCCCCAGAACACAGAGGAGGAATCACGGGGAAGCGCTGGCGGTGCTGGGGTATGCTAAGGGAAGCCACTGCCCCTGAGAGGTGTGAGGGAGGGACGGTGCTTTGAGCCTGCAGAGATGGCTACGACGTTACACAGATTTGAGTTTATTTCTAAGAGAGTGAGGATCTTTTCCAGCGAAGGGGGAAAAGATTGGCATGAGGGCAAGGCTGAAGAAACTTGGAAGATGCTGCAATAGTCAAAATCCCTGACAGAGCTGCAGAAACAGGAATATCAGGCCCAGATAATGGGGCCACACCCCAAGACTGCTTAAAGAAGCTCTAGATAATAACTTAAACAAATGGCTTAGTCAGTGATTACTCTTCAACTCTATGATTAAATATCTTCTCTTTTTAGAGTTCCTCAGCTTTATCCTAAAACATCCCACACTTTCAACGTAATGATTTTTATTTAACATCACTAAGAGCTAGGGGCGATGGTACATGCCTGTAATCTTGGCTATGTGAGTGGTGTGGATGAAGAGGCTCAGGGCTGGAGCTTGCCCGGGGCAAAGGTTAGCGAGACCCAGCTTAATAAAATGTCCAGTTGTCTGCACATTTGCAGTCCCCTCTGTTCAGCAGACAGGAGGCCTGGCCACGCAAGCCTGGGCACAACTCCCCTGAAAAGTAATGAGCACAAATAGGGCATAGAGGAGTGGCTCACATGGTGGAGGGCTTACGTGAGACCCAGAACAATTCCCAGGATTGTCAAAGTAAGTACACAAGCACACAAAAACTAAACTTAGTGCAGGATCCGGAACGGTACACTTAACACCACTTAGGGCTAAATTCAGCGAAACATTATTAGTAAAATCCAGGAAAAGGTATCATCTTGCAAATAATAAGAATACATGAACTGTGTTATGGTGTTATGGCGCTGTGGAACTAAACCCTGTGGTGACAGCTGCGGTCAGGGCAAGGATTGGGCACGAAGTTATTTCCAAGGACTATTTCCTTGGGGAACAGGTAGGACTGCAATTGGCCAACCCTGGCTGGCGGCCAGGTCTTCTACTGCATAACCACAAGCACTTGTTTGCACAAAACACCACAGAACTGAATTTGCCGGGCTGAATTGGAGCTTAGAAATGTATGCAAGTGTAGTTCCACGCCCTGCCTGGCTGGTAATGCTGCGTGTGGGCAGCAGCAGTCACAGCTCACACTGGGTCCATCAGACCCTCCTGGAATGATGAACTTAGTAGACACATTTAACAAGCACATACTATTCACGTACCCCAGAGGCTTCCTCCAGGAGACCAGTGCTGGGGCAGAAGCCAGCATTCTTCCAAGAGCCCCCCTAAAACATTAGCTACCAGTGAGGGCCGAGTTTGTCTCTCTCCACCCTGGGGGACATTTGCCAATATTGGGAGTCATTCTTGATCATCACAGCAGAAGGGCAGGCATTGCTACCGGCATCTTGTGGGCAGAAGGCAGAGGTGCTGCTGAAAGCCTTGCAGGACCAAGCTTGCTAGGTGTGGAGGGAACCAGAACTCACAGGGAGCAGCAGCTTCACATACCTGCTCAGCATGCAGATGATGGAGCCAGAGCACACAGGGAGCAGCAGCTGTACACACCTGGTTAGGGTGCAGATGATGGAGCCGGAGCACACAGGGAGCAGCCACTGCACACACCTGCTCAGGGTGCAGATGATGGAGCCAGTGCACACAGGGAGCAGCAGCTGCACACACCTGCTCAGGGTGCAGATGATGGAGCCAGTGCACACAGGGAGCACCAGCTTCACATACCTGCTCAGCATGCAGATGATGGAGCCAGAGCACACAGGGAGCAGCAGCTGTACACACCTGGTTAGGGTGCAGATGGTGGAGCCGGAGCACACAGGGAGCAGCCACTGCACACACCTGCTCAGGGTGCAGATGATGGAGCCAGTGCACACAGGGAGCAGCAGCTGTACACACTTGCTCAGGGTGCAGATGATGGAGCCAGTGCACACAGGGAGCAGCAGCTGCACACACCTGGTTAGGGTGCAGATGATGGAGCCAGTGCACACAGGGAGCAGCAGCTGCACACACCTGGTTAGGGTGCAGATGATGGAGCCAGTGCACACAGGGAGCAGCAGCTGCACACACCTGCTCAGGGTGCAGATGATGGAGCCAGTGCACACAGGGAGCAGCAGTTGCACACACCTGCTCAGGGTGCAGATGATGGAGCCAGTGCACACAGGGAGCAGCAGCTGCACACACCTGCTCAGGGTGCACATGGGGTGGGGAATAGAAAGATGGAAGTTGAGTGAGTGCTGAGTGGTCCTGAAGAAGTTGGTCTCACTTTTCTTGTATTTCTTTCATTAGTTGGTGTTTATTCTCTAGTGATGATGGATAAAGTTATTGATGAATCATTAATTTACTAAACAATAGAGGTTCAGAAGAATAGAGTGCATTTGTAAATATTCTGTAAGGGAGAAAGAACTGCTCAGATTAGAGGATGTAAATGTTCACTTCATTCACCTCAGTGGTAGAGTAAGTGTCTAGTGTGCATGAAGTTCTAGATTTGATCCCAGCAGAACACACACACACACACACACACACACACACACAATCAACACATAATTCATTCCTTTAAATATACAAGGACCAAACACCTATTTGGTACATATAAAACGATATGGTATGCTGACATCAAACAAGAACTATCATCCCAAGTTCTTTTTGACCAATGTAATTATACAATGTGAGCTTGTTTCCACTGTGCTGTGTGCTCTCGCTCCATTCTTTACTAAAACGATTATCAAGCTGGAGATAAAGTCAGGAGCAGGGAACAGTCCGGCAACCCAGGGCCCCGAGTTGGGCCCCAACACAACAAGAAAGAAAGAAAAAAGCAGAAAGAAGAAAAAATACACTATTGTTTCCTCTCAATAGTAGTATAAATCCACAAGTGAATTTACTAAGCAATGTAAATATCGGGGCATTATACAATATTTTTCTTTAGCGTTTGAAAGCTTGCTCGCTAATGAACCCTTGGTCCTTAGAAGGAAACTATTGTTGCCACTATTGCAGGACAAAAGCAAGCTTCCTTCCCCACGCTGCAGGAACAGCATGCAAGAATCATTTCTTTCACCAACCCGGGCTGATTTACCATTTAGCAGAGCAAATTAAGAACATGTCAGTAATTATGAAAATAATTTCCTCTGTTTATTGGAATACTTTGCTGTACCACAGCCCAGCACATGATTCCTCTGGGTGATGTAGGTGTTGTTAAAAGGCGATGTGAAAATATGATCCTGCTTATGGATTGCTCCCATGAAGGCTGAATCACTGTGGTTGTTTTTATTTTGTGTGTGTGGAAAAAAAAGAATTCATTTCTCTTTTGAAATAATAATAATAAAAGAACAGAACAAGTCAATTTGAACTTTTGGAAAGACAGGAAAGTGCTGTCTGTGTAACATACTGAACCAGATAGTCTCTCTTTGAAATGGTATTTTGCCTCTCAAATCTCTGTATAAAACATACCCCTTCTTTATATAACCTACTTATCAGTATAGACAAGGAAATAACTATGCAAATTTGTTATAAGATTGACCAATATGTTCAGTTTCAATTCAGCAATTATTTATTAAATGCATCTGCTGCTGTGATAAATACATCCTGTTGTGATAAATGCTAGAAATGGGAAATGGGGTCACACAGCAAGAAAAAAATATCAGCAATTTCAGGTCCTTGACGTCACCATCAGACAGAGAGTCACAAGCCCAGCAAACACGGCCTCCATGCAGAAGAGGCAGTGGTGGCAGTCCACTATATCAGAAGCAGTGCTGTGGCCTTGATGTGGGCAGCAAACAGTCCCCTCTCAGAGCAGTATGTGAAACAGGAACATTTCAGGGCAGTGCACCTTGCCCAATTCTTGCCAAACACAGCTCTCTTAACAGTACCAGAAAATCAGTAGTGCAACAACCCAGACCACACTGAGATGTTTGTTTGAAATAAATATACAGTCTTTCCCATGCTGTGTGTATATCATTACGTTCAAGACGTCAACGTCATTTTAAGTGCAGATGTCCAAATTACTTTCCTTTGCTGACAATGCTGATATATATCTAACTGCCAGTTTTTGTTTCCAATCTTTGCAGAAGATGTCGTCTGTGATCAGGACTCAGTCTGACTCCAAATATTGTTTGCAAAGTATTGTTTCTTAATTTATAATGATAATACTTGTGTCCACTGTACCAACACATGAAAATGTTCAAACATAGGTTTTAATTTTGACCTAAATCATTAAGCTACTCTTTATTAGCCCACAAAGTTGGATTTATAAGCAATGTATTAACATGCTTTATGAAAGCACTTTTATATTCATATCTCATTATTCGCATGAACACTGATTCTTTCAATCAACATTTTAAATAATTTAAAGAAGAATATTAATATTAATGGAAAGTATTTAGAGATATGTACCCATCTACAGCAGATTACTTGCTCCTGTGGCTTGGACATAGCATGATAGGTTCTGTGGTTTGGAGGTGGTATGGGTGGGTTCTGTGATTTGGAAGTTAATGGATTCTGTGGTTTGTAGGTGGTGGGGTGGGTTCTGTGGTTTGTAGGTGGTGTAGATGGGTTCTGTGGTTTGGAGGTGGTGTAGATGGGTTCTGTGGTTTGGAGGTGGTGTGGGTGGGTTCTCTGGTTTGGAGGTGGTGTGGATGGGTTCTGTGGATTGGAGGAAGTATGGATGGGTTCTGTGGATTGGAGGTGGTGTGGGTGGGTTCTGTGGTTTGGATGTGGTATGGGTAGGTTCTGTGGTTTGGAGGTGGTGTGGGTGGGTTCTGTGGTTTGGAGGTGGTATGGATGGGTTCTGTGGATTGCAGGTGGTATGGATGGGTTCTGTGGTTTGGAGGTGGTATGGGTGGGTTCTCTGGTTTGGAGGTGGTATGGGTGGGTTCTGTTGTTTGTAGGTGGTGCGGATGGGTTCTGTAGTTTGGAAATAACATGACCGTTTCTGTGGATTGTAGGTGGTATGGATAGGTTCTGTGGATTGGAGGTGGTGTGGATGGGTTCTGTGGTTTGGATGTGGTGTGGGTGGGTTCTGTGGTTTGGAGGTGCTGTGGATGGGTTCTGTGGATTGGAGGTGGTGTGGATGGGTTCTGTGGATTGTAGGTGGTATGGATGGGTTCTGTGGTTTGGAGGTGGTGTGGGTGGGATCTGTGGATTGTAGGTGGTGTGGGTGGGTTCTGTGGTTTGGAGGTGGTGTGGGTGGGATCTGTGGTTTGGATGTGGTGTGGGTGGGTTCTGTGGTTTGGAGGTGGTATGGGTGGGTTCTGTGGTTTGGAGATAACATGACGGGTTCTGTGGATTGGAGGTGGTATGGATGGGTTCTGTGGATTGGAGGTGGTGTGGATGGGTTCTGTGGATTGGAGGTGGTGTGGGTGGGTTCTGTGGTTTGGATGTGGTGTGGGTGGGTTCTGTTGTTTGGATGTGGTGTGGGTGGGTTCTGTGGTTTGGAGGTGGTGTGGGTGGGTTCTGTGGTTTGGAGATAACATGACGGGTTCTGTGGATTGGAGGTGGTATGGATGGGTTCTGTGGATTGGAGGTGGTGTGGATGGGTTCTGTGGATTGGAGGTGGTGTGGGTGGGTTCTGTGGTTTGGATGTGGTGTGGGTGGGTTCTGTGGTTTGGATGTGGTGTGGGTGGGTTCTGTGGTTTGGAGGTGGTGTGGGTGGGTTCTGTGGATTGGAGGTGGTGTGGATGGGTTCTGTGGATTGCAGGTGGTATGGATGGGTTCTGTGGTTTGGAGGTGGTGTGGGTGGGATCTGTGGTTTGGAGGTGGTATGGATGGGTTCTTTGGTTTGGAGATAACATGACGGGTTCTGTGGATTGGAGGAAGTATGGCTGGGTTCTGTGGATTGGAGGTGGTGTGGATGGGTTCTGTGGTTTGGATGTGGTGTGGGTGGGTTCTGTGGTTTGGAGGTGGTGTGGGTGGGATCTGTGGTTTGTAGGTGGTATGGATGGGTTCTTTGGTTTGGAGATGGTGTGGGTGAGTTCTGTGGATTGGAGGTGGTGTGGGTGGGTTCTGTGGTTTGTAGGTTGTATGGAGGGGTTCTGTGGTTTGGAGGTGGTATGGATGGGTTCTGTGGTTTGTAGGTGGTGTGGATGGATTCTGTGGATTGTAGGTGGTGTGGGTTGGTTCTGTGGTTTGTAGGTGGTATGGAGGGGTTCTGTGGTTTGGAGGTGCTGTGGATGGGATCTGTGGTTTGTAGGTGGTGTGGATGGGTTCTGTGGTTTGGAGATTACATGATGGGTTCTATGGATTGGAGGTGGTGTGGATGGGTTCTGTGGTTGGAGGTGGCATAGATGAGTACTCCAAGGGCCCGTCCTTGGGTGATGATGATAGGAAGCGGTGGATCTTTAAGAAGCTGGACCTGGCAGTGACTCACACCTGTAACTCTAGCTACTCAGGAGGCTGAGATCTGAGAATCCCAGTTCAAAGCCAGTCTGGGTAGGCAAGTCTGTGAGACTCTTATTTTCAAGACAGCACTGGGGCTGCAGCTCAAGTGGTACAGTGCCAGGAGGAAAAAGGCAAAGAGACAGCACTCAGCCCATGAGTTCAAGTTCTAGTACTAGTGCGTGCGTACATGCACACGTACACACACACACACACACACACACACACACACATGCATACAGAGGATGCACTGAAAGAATTATTGTGAAGGGAGAAATATGGAGACGTTTCTTGGGATTACAGATCGTGAGCTCCCCTAACTCAAGTGTTCTCACTGTACCTGGACAGGATGCTGGTGCGCAGGGTGGAGAACGCAGCAGTGCCCGGCACACGAGCTATCCACACACAGAGCAGCTAGTCTTCCCAGGGTGAAGGTTCTTATTAAAAAAGAGGCAGTGCTGGGCTTCCAGGCAGGCAGACCTTAGTTCAAATCTTGACTCTGGCTGGGTGCTGGTGGCTCATACCTGTAATCCTAGCCACTCAGGAGGCTGAGAACTGAGGATCATGGTTTGAAGCAGTCCAGACAGCAAAGTCCATGAGATACTCATCTCCAATTAGCCACCAAAACCACAAGTGTAGCTGTGGCTCAAGTGGTAGAGTGTTAGTCTTGAGCAAAAGCTGAGAGACATCACCTGAACCCTGCGTTCAAGTCCCAGTACCAACGTGCCCATGGGCACATACATACACACATACACAAAGTAACTGTGTGGAAGGTCATCAGGTTCTGGTCTAGGGGCTTGGGCTTGGGGAGGGCTGGCTCGTTTTCTTCATGGGACCCCCAACCTCTCTGGCTTCCTGTCTTCGGGGTGATGGCTTCCTGACTCATGTGCTCTGCCTTCCTGAGCCAGAAGCTCCCTGGCAATACCAATGCCACATTGTGTACATTTCTGAAATCAAACTCTGGTGAAATTATCCTCTTCCCATGTAAGTTTTCTAGCCTCAGGTATTTCATTATGGAAACAGAAAAAAAGCATAGACTTAGTTAACTCTGTCTAAGGAAAATATTTGTTAACTTTAATTACTGAGTATTTCTGAGTACACATAAGTAAGTGATTCTGAGACTTAAAGACACATAATAGCAAATTAAATATTCAGTAAAATGTTTGGTCTGTTGCTAATAGGATACCTAAGTAGGGAAATTTTAGCTTGAGTCATTTAAATGATTTAAGAGTATCTCATTTGAATTCTCAGCAATTTCAGGCCTCCATCTTTATTTTGAAATAGAACCACAGGCAATAAATTAAGACAGGCTCACCACAGGCCTCCTTGTACCAGTCTTAGATTGTTCCTATTAATATTTTAAATAAATAATCTATTAATACTTTATAGATATAGATATAGATAATATATAGATATTGGCCAGAGTTCCTTGCAATCCTTCTACAGACCCTAAAACAGTAAAAATCAGTGAGAGATACTGGATAAATTCCTAGTTTCGCCACTATTCATTTTTTAAAAATGCAGCAAATACTTTGAAGTGTGGCTTCAATGACCTTCTGAGGAAAGGTGCTCAGGTTCACTGCCCACACTGGAGATAGGGCACAGGGCCTTTCAGGACAGAGGAATCTGCCAGCCGGCAGCTCTGACCTTTACTTTGTCTGTATTGTTTTAGCCTTCCCGCTCTGGAACATTCTTCTGAGAGTGTGACACCTAAACACAAGACTTTCAGGAAAGAAACTCTGGCACCTGTGGCTCATCGCACCTGTAACCCCAGCTATCCAGGAGCCTGGGTCACATTCTGAAGCTGTGAGACTCCATTTCCAAAATAACCAGCAAAAGCTTGGTGGAGGCATAGTTGAAGCAGTAGAGCACCAGAGGACAAGCAAGTTGTACTGAGTTCAAACCCGAGTACAAGAGTATTAACTGCCACCCTTCTCTGTAAGATTCTTCTACTGACCACAGGACTTGAACCATCTCTGAGCCTCTGAGCCCATTTCATGCTTCAACACCGTGGAACACCGTCAGGACTGTCTTCCACCTTCTCTGGGGCTGCGGTGACTGCCCCATGCAACAGACAACGTTACAACCACTTCCATTTGTTGCTGTTTTCATCATCTTGAAGTAGTTGTACAAAGGAGCTGCCATTTAATAAAGCATTTTATGAACGCTGAGCAATGTCAGCCCTTTTGGTATTCTCCCTTTCCCTCCTAACCTACCCCTTCCTTCACTCTTGTTAATTTTGCCGGATCTGCACCAAATTCTTGACTGCATTCCCCTTCTTCTCCTCTTCATTCATTCATTCACACCCTGCCTCACCACCTCCCCTTTCCAGTACCCTCTTTCTGGAGTGCTATTTCGCTCAACTTTGATTTTGGCTTTCTAAGGAATTACCCTACTTGAGATCTCCCTTGAATCTACCACAGTAGTCATGAATTTAAAGAAATTACACAGGGAGCTTTAAAATAAAACATGATAATGATTAAAAATTGAAGTTGGTTTTCAGCTGCATAATTTTAACTGTAAAAGTGAACTAGGAAGCTAAGCTCCACCTATAATACTTCAGCTAAATAACAAAACAGGACTTGTAATAATGTTAATTTCAGACACTGGGAACTTTTCAGATCATAATTCATATGGTAAATAATTGCTATCAGAAATTATCTAAAAAAGAATTATTATCAAGATGCCACTAAATATGTTTTTGGATTTAGAAATACCTAAGAATATAGCCAACTAGTTTTAATATGTGAATTTTAATGTCACGATAGAAATTAATATTAAAATATAGACTCATACCTTAGCATTTGTTTTAGCATACATAGATTCTTGATTTAAAAATATCCTCTTATACATAAGGATTTGTTCAGGGCAGAGTTGAGCTATTTTCATTTCAGAAAAACACTTAGCTTCTGTTTCACAATGTGCATGCACCATTTCTCAGTAATTAGAAATTTATTTGAACAGTCTGGATAATAACTGCTGAAGGTCTCTGGGAAAGACATTTTGGCAGCAAACAGAAGACGGAATTCCAAGCCCTTGGAGGAAGGTGTGAATGGAAGAGCATTCTAGAACCAAGTGGAACAGCTAGTGCGGTGGCCAGGAAAGGCAGAGGGGAGTCCTGGAGTAATAATTCACTCATGTGGGACACTCCCTAAGTGAACGCTGATTGTATGAAGGAATGATACAATTGAGACACGAAGACTGGAGGATGTAACCATTGGAGTAAGTGGCACTCCCAAGCTTGTCATCTTGATCTATTCACTCTTTAAAATTTCACCCATGCTACATAATTTCTTTATCACTATATGTATGTTGCTTCTGTCTTTCCATGGACCTCTTCTATCTAATCTTATAAGGTAGATTGTTTAGTCTGTTCATTGACATATGCACCAAGAGCTTGAACAGCAGAACAAATTGGAGATCCTCAAGGAGCACTGCCAGAGCGTAAGTCTGAAATCCATTAACAACACTAGAAATTTACAAAACTGAAAATGACATGCTTCTAGTTGCCAAATACTTAAATACAGGTGGGCACATCAAATAGCAATAACACGCGGCAGGAAACACAGGACAGTAGAAAATACACACTTAAAGTTGTGAGAGATGCACGTGTCTAGCAACGTTTCATGCCATGCTGTTCTGCGAGGCAGTGGTGGAGTTAGATTGCAGTGTTCCTCTTTTCAGTAATATGATTTCTTATAGGCCCACTTTCCCACTGAAATACCACAAGAACATCGGGGGTACATGTGAAAACAAATGAACAGGATCCGTCCTTCCCATGAACCTGTAGCCTGTGTGGAAAGCCTCCAGAGAACTTCTAGGATGAGCTCAGCTTCAGGCCCCGAGGGATAAGCAAAGGAAATCTGAAGTCATCTCTGGGGAATGTGCCTTTACCCTGGGCCCCAGGAGTGCTCACCAATAACTCTCCAAGGACTGCAACCGTTGACAACCCAGCACACCAGGAAAAGAGGCATTCTGGGTGAGAATGAGGTAAATGCGATCAGAACTGGACCCCCAGACATGTGAAATACAAACTGTTAGGTACGACTGAGGGGAGAACGAGTGGACCGTAAGGGGAGACAGAGGCTGAGGATGGAGCCAAGGCCTCTTATAGAGGACAAGGTAGGGAGCTGTGTCTGGTGGCGTGCCAGCAGGATCCTGAGGGGCCCAGGCCCCCTACGGCAGGGGCAGTGTGTGTGCACACGCTCCTCTGGTGGTCCTCCCTCAGTACCTGTGCACACGCTCCTCTGGTGGTCCTTCCTCTCCTTACAAGGCCCTCTGTATGCTTTTGGGGGCACTGACCCCATGGCCTTGTCCAGTCCTAACCAGCTTAGAAGGCGCCCCTCTAAGCATCACAGAGTAGGTGCCTCTCCTCTTACTCCTCACCCTAGAGACAGCATTTCAGCTCATGAGCACTGGCGGCAAGCTCAGCCCCCCCAGAGCATAGCAGAGGGGTGGACAACCCACACTGGAAAAGTAACAGGTACCAGGGACTCATGCCTGTAATTCCAGTTCCTCAGGAGGGACTGAGATGGGAGGACCGAGGTTCACAGTCAGCAAACACATCCTCAACACTCTTCTCTCCAGTTAACGAGCAAAAAAAAGCTGGAAGGAGAGGTGTGGCTTGTGCGGTAGTGCATCAACCTTGAGTGACAAAGCTTGAGGACAGTGCCCAGACTCTGAGTTCAGCCCCAGGACTGGTGGGGGAGGGGAGAGGGTGAGGAGGTAGGTGTGTGGGTGGTATGGGTGGGGCTGTGGGCTTCATGTTCATTGTGTGATTCTTTCCACAGTGGTAGAATAAGGATGAGACATGACTGTTCGGTTCAAACTTTATTTTCCGAAACAGAAAAAAATGAAGTCTGGACCCATGGCAGAAGCCGTGGTTTCCAAGCCCTGAGTGGAAGGTCAGAGCGAGGTCCACATGAGATTACAGCACACCATTCCCTGCCAGGTGTCCTCAGCTCAGGCTGTGGGAATAACCCAGCGCTCCCAGGACTCACGCGGGGGCCGTCGACACCGTCAGCAGCATCTGGTAAGCTAGCTGTTCAAAAGGGGTCATTACTCCGTCAAAATATTCAAGAACACTTCTTCAGGAAACTAAGCCCTTAAGACTCAAGAACATAAAAAGCACAATGCAATTCAAACGTCCTGAGAAGTTTGGGAAATATTCTAAGCGATTAAAGCAGAAAAATTTCCCCAAAGAAAGATAGCTAAGAAAGAAAGGTCATTTTACATTGTCCAGGGTTTATGGGGGGGGAAAAAAGCCACAATTCTAGATACCTCCCAGCCTCATAAAATAGTATATACTATATGTCAGTATATATAACATATATACTGATATATATTATATTTATTATATATAAATAAATACTATATATAGTAATAAAATAAAATAGTAAATAAGAACTAAAAAATTTAAAAAAGTAAATAAAGCTTTTAGTTGCCTACTAATGAATCTTTCCATTTACAGAATTTTAAAAAACAGGAAACAAATATTTTTGTATTGCTTTTTAGTGTAAAAATGGCATTGTTGTTTTATAAATAGTACCAAAAGTTTTGACTATGATATATTCTACTTTGTGAGTTGTACTTTAATGTATATGGACTGAATTTTTAAACTACGGTTTAAAATCCATGAATGGGTCTACAATTTGTCCCTGTGTGTGTCCACTGCCCCATTACAGGCTTATGCTTTCCACCCCCCCCCCCCCATCCACCCTCCCCATGCACGTCAAATTTCACACTTTTTTGTGTGTGGAATAATGATTTAATGAGGCCTGATATTTTTATTTTTGTCATTGTGAATATAGTTAAGAGACAAAAAATAGCACAAGATAGTTTTATTTAACCAGAGAAGTCATTGGGCCATAATGGACAGGGAAAAGGCCTATAGAATCCTGGTGTCTCAGATGCAAGCTACAAAAATCTGTATTTGCTGCTCTTTAGTTACATGAACACATTCACCTCAAAGAGTCTACAAAGTGCCAGCTGGAGCAATGTCCTCAACTTCAACTTAAAAAAAAAAAAGAGACATTCTCTGCAGAGCCACTATATACAGAGGGCGGGACACGAGTGTGCCCGGGAGAGGTGTATGCCAGGGAGGGGGGGCGGTGCGGACTGTGTGCTCAGTGCAGTGTCCTTAGTATGCTCAAGCTGAGATTTCTTTCCTAGGGTCAATGGCTGTGCCCTTGCTGACATCTTTATGTACTTTTCACAGACCAATCTGTGCAATAAAATAAATCATGCTTTTGGAAGGTCTGCAGTTAACTGAATGCCCAGAAAATTCTAGAAGCAGGGAATAGAATTCTCACTGGCTCCAAACCATGGACCACCTACATCCCCGCCTCCCTCGGCCTGAACCACACTCAACCACGCCCGCTGCCCACGCCCTGACTACACATAACCACATCTGCTTCCCATAGCCCTGACCACACAAACACACGTGCTCCCCGCCCTGACCACACACAACCACGCCCGCTTCCAACAGCCCGAACTACTACACACACCTTCGCTAGCTTCCCACCACATGACCACACATAACCACACCCGCTTCCCATGGCCCTGAACACACACAACCTCATCCACTTCCCCTGGCCCTGAGCACACGCTACCACGCCCGCTTCCCACAGCCTTGACCACACCCAACCACACCTGGTTCCCACGGCCCACCTGACCTCTCAGTTATTTGTCCCCTTTTTTATAATTGTGAGAAATTAATTTCTCTTCATTTGGTTTCCTGAGTCCATATAAAAGAACTTCACATTTGACTGTTTCCTCAGGGAACACTTAGCCATGCCAGCAATATCGTATATATTTGCTTTGAATTTCTCAGGGCTCAGTGACCTTTCCTAGGGTACACATGTAAAATGCTCCTTGATGGGGGCAGGTGAGGGGAGAGAAAAGAGAGTGGACAGAGAGAGAGAGGGGGAAAGAGAGAATGAATGACGGTCTCCCTGACACGAGGGACGGGGCTGGGTGTGAGCTTTAGCGTTGCTTGGTTGGAGTTACGTTGTGCAGTGAATGAAATCTGTCTTCAAAAATGAGTGACTGGAAGAAGCAAAGACGCTCTGCACAGGCAGAAATACGGATAACAGAAGCAAAAGAGAGAGTTCAGGGAGCTAAGCAGAGAAGGAGCCAGTGCTCCTCCTGATGCCAGTCAATCCCAGGAGAAAGAACACCACATCAGGGCATCTCCATCATGAGTAGCTCTTACTGACCTAAAGGACGCGCTGTCCCTCCTGGGACCGACGCAGATGCACAGCAAGCCACAGGAGGCCACGACACTAAACTCTTGCAGATTAAAAGGAACATCAGTTAGACAGGAACCTGCGGCTCATGCCTATAATCCCAGCTATTCAGGCTGACCTGAAGATTGAGGATGGAGGCACGCTAAGTCAGGAGAGTCTAGGAGATGCCCATTGCCAACCAATCATTAGAAAGCTGTAAGTGGAGCTGAGGCTCAGGTAGTACAGCACCACCCTTGAAAAAGAAAAGCTAAGGGACAGTGCCCAGACCCTGAGTTCATAGCCCAGTTCTAGAAGAAAACAATGTAAACCAAGTACCTTAGGGCCCAGCAAACTGCCAGAACCTTAGTTTCTTTCTTATAAACCCTAAGTTCTCCCTTCTAGGTTTGCTGTGACGAGAGAAGTAACACCATTACTCTCACATTTCTGGAGTGAAGAACACTGGAAAAATTCTTGGAAAATACACATCTCCAACAATATGGTACTCCAGCCAAACAAACATGGTAGCACTGCTTCTGACATTGATTCAATTAATAGTTTATCACCCATGCATGCACCAAGAATTGCACACTCATGTCTAAGCCTTATCTATGGAATTTTTTCTACCTTTCAGGCATTAAAATCTCAGAACTATCAAGGAGATGAAGTTGGACTTGGTCAGCTACATCACAATTAATTATACCAACAACAATAAAATCATGAATTACTCATTTATTTGAAGGTTCTTCCTCCCTCCCTCCCTCTTTCGGTTCCTCTGTCCCTTCCTCCTTTCCTTTCTTCTTTCTTTCCTTGTGCCAGTACTGGGGCTTGAACTCAGGGCCTGGTTACTTTCTCTTAGCTTATTCCCTCTGGGGGTGGTGGTGGTGGTAATACCAACCACATTTCAACCTGCAGGTTTTGGCTGGTTCACTGGAGGTAAGAGTCTCATGAACTTTCCTGCCTGAACTGGTTTTGAACTGCACTTCTCAGCTCTTGGGCTCCCCAACAGCTAGAATCACAAGCACGATCCACCAGAACCTGGCCAGTGTTTTCTTTTGTCTGCATGCATATGTAAAATATTTGAATGAAATTTAAACCACTCAATTTCTACAATAGTACAATTTGGAAGGAACATAACACACGTGGCATCACTCTACTAACAGATTCAAGGTCATGCGAGAAATGTTTCTGTCAAATGATGATAGAGATTGCTGTTTCATCCACAAAGCCAAGCTCCATGACCAGGACCACAGGAGGAGACAGGCCGAGCTTCAGTAATTCCAAATCACCAGAACTTCCCCAGCATCCTTATGGCGCCCACAGAACCCACCCCCAGTCCTGTCTTGAGAAGTAGCTGGCTGGCATCATCGCACTTGAACGCATCCATCCCACCACTAGCCCTCGGGAGTGCGGAGAGGAGGCCAAGGCCAGCGTTCACCAGCCATTGGGATCATGGAGAGGAGGCCGAGGCCAGTGTTTACCAGCTGTTGGGATCACGGAGAGGAGGCAGAGGCCAGCTTGCACCTCACCTCCCCGATCATCTGCCTGCTAACTGACAATAGCCGAAAAAACTGAGCATGCATGAATACTTAGTCTAAAAAAACATCAGAAAACACGTGCCACTTACGTTTTGGAGTCATCCCACAGCACGCAGTAGGGGTTCAGAGTACCCTGCAAGGAAGCAGAGAGAAATCAGCATTGCCTGACTGTACACTCGATGCCAGCCATCTTGCCACAGGCCACGGTGAAGATTCTACCGCAATTTTTTTTTTAAAAATCCAAACAAATTTTCATTTTCTTTCTCATACATTTTCGGATTCATCTTTGGAAATCCTATTAAAACAATATATCTCCTCCAATACCATGACCTGTACTGACATCTCCCTGAAAACTGAAAGTGAAGCTTCCCTGTGCCCCTCAGTCTAGATTTTGATGGATTTTCAAATAATTTGCCTTTCATTAAAACTTGGGTTGCTGTATTATTTCAGTTAAGAAGACCCAAATCCCATAGTATTAAATCAGAGTGAAGCACACTGTATTGAGCCATTCATTTATATAATATTTAATGTTTTCTAGAAGAATGAGATGTTGGTATTAATGGTTCACTTCCAGAGTTGGTAGACTTACAATACTTCCTTATATATTTATTTTGGTGTGCTGGAATTAGGACTTGAACTCATTGTGTGGGCACTGTCTCTTAGATAGTTTGCTCCAGGCCAGTCACATACCACTTGAGCTACAGCTCCATTTCTGGCTTTTTGGCGGTTAATTGGAGGTAAGTGTCTCATAGTCCTCTCTTCCCAGGCTTGCTTTCAACTGTGACCCTCAGATGTGAGCCACTAGGATTTGACCACATTAGCCTCATTTTGCCATTTGAAACTAACTTGATGTTGTTTTTAAGTGCAAAAGCTTTACCTATCTACAAATTCTCTCCTACTTCCAAAGGTTTTCTCTTATCCATTGAATGGATCCAGTTGGTCTCAAGCTCACATTCTCCATATTACTCACTTCCGGGAACAGGTATTTTTAAAGTTCTGTTAGAGAAATCATCCAACTTGCTTGGAGCAAAGCCTTGTTACTAATAATCTAAACCAATTCAAGTCCCAGCAGCAATACAATAAAACTGAAAGAAAAATGTAGTGGCAAGCAGATAATAAGCATGCTAACTTATCCAAGTAGATTTAAGAAACATTAAATCCAAGAAAACAAAAGTTTTCAGGTAAATGAAACAGATGGGCTAAAGAAGATTAATTTAGAAAATGCCAACACAATCAGCACTCAAAAATATTGAAATTGCATGTATTTAAAAATCTGAGGTGCCAAGGATGTTTTTGGCAAAACATACACAAAAAGCAAAGAAACAATCCACCTGTCTCGAGTCTACTCAAAATAGTGTAGCTCAACCTGAGTTCAGTGTTTGTAATGAGACAATTTCAAGTATTCTAAAAATTCACCATGGCCCAAATTTTCAAGATATGTTCACTTAAAGTATATTTGCTATTTTATTTTAATTCTTTCTTCTCAGATCAATCAAACTAGGATATTTATTTAATAATAGGATGTATCATCTGCTTGGTCAATACATTGACCAGGTTGAGTTTCTCTTTTCTATTGGTTTGTGTATGTTTTCTGCTTTCTTACTAGTAAAATGGTGTCCTAGCCCTAGCTCTGAATGAGTCTAAAAATGGCATTCATAATTGAATGTATTGCATTCTTTCACAGTTATCTTCCATGTCTTTTCCCCCATGGCGTACTTGAAATACAAAATACTCAGGGCACAGAAGTCAGAAGAGAGATATAGGAAGACAAAATATCATCTAGGAATCTACTCATTCAAGCAAGAATTATATGGTGAATACTGTGCCATGCACTGGTGGCTCATGCCTATAATTCCAGCTACTCAGGAGGCTGAGATCTGAGGATTGAAATTTGAAGCCAGCCCAGGCAGGAAAGACCATAAGAGTCTTATCTCCAATTAACCATCAAAAATCCTGGCATGGAGCCCTGGCTCAAGTGGAAGAACTTTAGCCTTGAGTGGAAAAAGGGACAGCACCTAGGTTTAAGTTCAAATCCTACTATATGAAGGTAGAAAACTATTATGCAGTAAATGGGAATTACACTGCAGGTCCCTGTCCAGATACTGCAATGGGATACTTATTCTCACTGCACAGAACGGGTAGAGATAAAGAAAAGTCATCATAAGGCAAAGATACTGCATGCTGCAGTCACGGGGATCCAGCCACAGTGTGTCCAATGGCTGAGTACATGATTGGCACTTTCATACACTGGGAAAGCTTCTCCAAAAAGGCTTAATCTGAACAAAGATCTGAGTGAATACAGTAGAAGAGACAATAATGAAGTCATTGCTACTACAGTGAATGGTGGCTGAGTCTCTCAAAGCTGATCAGGTGGTTATAGGCCCTGAAAAAGTTCCGTTCCCAAACTGTCTTAACCAGACTTGCCAGCCTCATGATGTCTGAGGTGTTTACTCTGGACCACTCTAGAGCTAGCCGGCGTGCTCATTAAAAGGGGGGTTACAAAGGTTCATTATGCATGGGAATGTGCATTTCAATAGCTATTCCCAGCCGTCATAATTTCTTCCCATGCCACCTTTGAAAAATTATTGCTAAGATAGCAGAAATAATGTGGTAAAAACATTCTAATGCATTATTATTTACTATAGTCACCGTCCCATGTAATCGATCATTCAAGCTCATTCCCGTCTAACTAAAACAGTGAGGGAAGATGGGCATGTTTATTAATGTTTTTTAATCATTCTGCAATTATTATCACTGTGTATCCTTTAAATATTTATAATTATTATGTGTCAATTAAAATGAAATTGCTGGGCACTGGTGGCTCATGCCTGTAATCTAAGCTACTCAGAAGGCTGAGATCTGAGGATTGTGGCTTGAAGCCAGCCCAGGAAGGAAAGTTCCTGAGAGTCTTATCTTCAATTAACCACTAAAAAGCTGGAAATGGAGCTGTGGCTCAATTGGTAGAACACTAGCCTTGAGGACAAAAGCTCAGGGTCAGTGCCCAGGCCTCGAATTCAAGCCCCAGGACCAGCAAAATCAAACAACAACAACAAAAGATACAAAAGGAAAAACCATGGTTACTCTTTAGATTTTATTTAAACTTCCAGATGGTTAATCCTCATATGTCATAATAAATTATTAATATTTTTGTGCAGGTATGGGAGCTTGAACTCAGGCTTAGATGCTGTGTCTTATTGGTTTTTTTTTTCCCCCACTCTATCTCAGATCTCAGCCTCCAGAGTAGGCAAGAGTAAGACACTAGCACCAGGCATGATAAATTATTAATCTGGAAAGGCCGTAATTGTCTTACAACATGCATGGTCCTCTTAAAATAAAAGCAAGCAGAACAAGCAGATGGCACACTGAGGACACAAGAGAAAGGCAGTGATTTCACCTTAACTAACATTTCTCTAGTTCCAACTGTGTGTTGCAGTATCTTTCTCTCCCCCTCCCCACCCATCTGAAAGAGTGATGAGGGAAAGACTATTAAATGGAAACTATATGCCTCTACGCAATTTTCTAAGTCTTAGATAACCAGGTGCATGCTCAATATGTTTTTTTTTACACTTTTTTTAATTGTGAAAATACCATACAGAGGAGTTACCATTACATGGGCAAGGTAATGAGTACATTTCTTATCAAGCTGTTGCCTCCTCCTTTGTTTCCCCTTCCCATCCTTTCCCATCCCCCGCCGAAGTTGTAAAGTTAGTTTTT
Source organism: Dipodomys spectabilis (assembly GCF_019054845.1). Taxonomy (NCBI): domain Eukaryota; kingdom Metazoa; phylum Chordata; class Mammalia; order Rodentia; family Heteromyidae; genus Dipodomys; species Dipodomys spectabilis. The sequence goes on from NW_024871134.1 coordinate 1,789,652, forward strand.
TTCTACATCTCATTGCTGCAATGGGTGCACCTGTATCCCTATTTAAACAATTTGTCTTTTCTCTTCCCCTTCACAAAGTATACGAACATCAAATACAGTGAAAGCAGGGGTTATACCATGGGGGAGAGACATACAAAGCAACAAAGAAATCATCTTATAAATATGTTAGAAACAATCGCAAGAAAGAAAAAAAAAACATTTGAATCCTTATCTTGGGGTTCATTTCACCTAACATCAACTTATCTTGACCGTTTCTACTTGTCTCAGACATAGACTAGTTATTGCAAATAAGGGAAACCATGGGACCTATGTTTCTTTGGGCCTGGCTTACTGCTCAGTATGTTAACCTCAGCCCCTCCTTCAAACTCCAAACAAAGAAACTAACAAATAATTCCAAACTGCAACAAACGAAACACCCCCAACTAGATCTGTCTGAGCTTATTCTTCCTCATTTCTCCTACGAAGGTTATTAATCATCACATACAACTACAGAAGGCAAATAGATTCTGAGATCCTAGAATATTTCTAACATGAGCGAGCTGCAAAAAGACTGATTCTATCCAGTTTATAATTTCAGTATTATCGGACAAAGAACACATTAAAAAAATCTAAGAAAGTACATGCTAGAGGAACAAAAAAAAGACACCACGAGTTGTAAAATTTTCTATACTTAAACCTATGGCATGTCGCTAAAAGACAGTCAGAAAGGGGCCGTGTGTGGGCACTGGAGGCTCACACCTCCAGCCCTGGCTGCTGGGAGGGCTGAGAGCAACTGGGGCAGAGCAGTTTGCAAGAGGTAGCTCCGGGCCACAGCTGGGTGTGGTGATGCAGAGGATCCCAGTTCCAGGCCAGCCTGGACCTAAGATAACTCCACCCAGCCCCCATGTGCGGGCATTCGGAGCACCCCAGCAGTACAGACACCGTGGAGGAGGGCTGCAGCTCAGGCGGGAGCTGGGGTGGGAAGTGAGACCCAAGGTTTTCTTTTTTCTTTTCTCAGACTATCCTAAAGCTGGTGCTGGAGGAGTGGCTCAGCAGCAAAGCACCTACCTCGCAAGCACAAGGCCCTGAGTTCAAGCCTAGTGGCCTTCTTTCCCCCAAGGGAGGGAATCCTCTCAGGATTGTGTCTTTTAACAGATAAAAAGCTACAGAGTTGCTGAAAATATAATACATTGTCCAATGGAATGAGAAAGCTGAACATATTCTAAAAACTTAATAATTAGAACGTTTTCTGAATATTCTCTAAAGCTATTCTCTACATGATAGTCAACACAGTTCTGTACTTTAGCATTTAACTGAAACATAGAAAGAGCTGTGTCACTGCTTTTGAAGGGAGTGTGTTCAGGACTCTGGAGCACAGGGGATGGTTGAGGATGCACTAGTGTGTCACGCAGGTGTGCAGGTGCCATGCAGATGTGCAGAACGTGATTGGAATTGCTTCATGAAGGTTCTACAGGAAGCAACAAATTCACAGCCAGTAAAACCAAGGCTCTGACAAAGAAAGAGCTAGTCTGTGCTAAAGCAGACTCCTGATGCAGGAAATGTAGAATACTGTCTTATTCAGACAATTGTACCTGCATTAAATCCTTCTCAGGGCGTTGGCTGCGTTTAATTAGAACTTGGGGAAAGAGCAAATATGTAAGGCAGCGTCTGCTGCAGGTGACAGAGAGGCCCACACCAACTGGAGGAGGCTGCTCTTTGGCTAATGGCTTAACGTTTCTCATTTCTGAGCTGTATCAGTAACCTGGCTCTCTATTACTGTCACAGGAGAAGCAATGAGATGTTGGACCACACCGGTAATTTTATAAAACTTTGTATCCTTCAAGACGACCCCTGCCGCCCCATCCATCTTCTGGAGTGCAATTCCATTGCTTCTCAAGATGGCGGGTCTTCTAATGTCAGAGCCCATCCAGGCATTTTCTCTAATGACTTCAACAACAGATGCTTACGTGACTAGATCCACATAGCAGACGGGAGGGTGCTGTGTATCCTGCTGGGGTTATGTTGAGACTGGGCGGGGATATTTCCAGCATGGCCTGTCTCTGTCCACAGAGGAGCTTTCCTGCGCTGGCCGTGAGCGGCTCCCACCTGCGGGATGCAGGTCGGGTTCCAGCTGACATCTTGCACAGGGCACTTCTCTTGGGAGCCCAGGTGCTGCTCTGATGTTGCCCTGGTCCCCCTGAGAGCCCACTGTCACTGTCCCATGCCACACCACGCTGGTGCCTTTTACCAAGTCCTAAAGGGCTGTCCTAGTTACAATTAGGGAACAACGTCTATTTTCTGAGTTCCATTGACTAATGTGCTATGGTATCGTCATACATGGGGTACTGAAAGACACAATGGGCGCGTGGTGTGGATTATCTCCATCATCTGCATGTGAGTGGAACACAAGCATGGAACATGACTTCAGTATCTCGACGGTGTCTGGAGGGCTCAGCTCGGGCTCTGTGAGGAAGGTCCCATGGCTAAGACAAGTGGCAGTGTGGTCACATTCCTCGCTGGGGTCTGGGATAAATGTGCGAAGCCCCAGCTCATGGCTTGCAGCTTAGTGTTGTCGCTGACTTCTTCACACTATGGCCTCTCTGCTGCCATTTCACGGACAGCACTGGCTCATCAGGTGCAATCTGGCTAACGGAGCTGAAGCTCAGGGCCTTTGCTGCCAGGTTGGCCTGCGAATCATAAACCTTGGCTCCTACGCAGCCAGGACTACAGATGTGTGCCACTGGTGCCTGGCTGGGTCCTTCATTTTAATGGCTCATGTGATTAAACATGGCCAGCTCAGATAAACCTAACAACTGCCTGAAACCAGAGTCCTTAACGATAATGGCACTGCACATTTTCTGTTAACATGCAACACATTTGCAACAAACATGTACCATGTCCTTTTGACATGCAGCCACACTGGAGTCTGCCTTGAACACGTAACTCATGTTCATTGGTTCTGAGGGTCAAAGACGTGGGTAACCTCCTGGCCACTTCTGTGCCTGCCGCACAGGAGCCGACAAGCTGCTGGCTGCGGCTGAGCCTGGCCGGTCAGGCCTTCTTCACGGCTACGATTCTAGTGGAACTGACACCCTTGCTTGTCTGTGACTGCCCTGACATGAGGAAAACATGGCTGAGTGCGTGTGGTCGAAACCACCAGGCTCCCGTATCTAAACACGTCTACCATTTTGCAAAAATAGTTGCTAAATTCTGCTCTAATAAAACGTGACCGGAGTGTCCGCATCAAACCAGCATAGAATGCCTCCAAAGGGCCAAAAACCAAGGTTGAAAGGCAATGTTAGAAGTAAAGGGCTCAGTGCCTGCAGCTCACACCTTGTGTGTAATGTTAGCTACTCGGAAATCTGAGGCCTGAGTTCAAAGCCAGCTCAATCAGAAAAGCCCAGGAGACTCGTAGCTCCAACGAGCCAGCAAAATGGCAGAAGTGGAGGTGTGGCCCAAGTGGAAGAGATGAAGCCAAAAAAGCCAAGAGAGAGCAACAAAGCATTGAGTTCTAGCTCCAGTACCTGCACCAAAAAATAATAAATGAAATAAAATTTAAACGTAAAGCAAATTAAAAATTATAACTGAAAGCTAAAGGCTGTAAATGGCCCTTTGTGGGAATTACAGACGTGCTGTGCTTCTTCAGCCCTTACCAAGTGCTGTTTACGTCCGCAGGTTGTTAGCCTTTAGCAGTCATGAGAACACCAGGGATGTGGGGCCTGTGCCGCTGACGAAAAGCTGACCAGCACTGCAGTATCCAGTGTTTCAGCTGAGGTTTACCAAGATGGTGGCTTATGATTCACACTCGCACACGCACGCGCGTGTGCGCACACACACACACACACACACACACACACACACACACACACACACACACAGAGGTAATATGTTAAAAAAAATGGCAAAGAAAATAGCTCCAGATCCAGATACTCATGAGATTTTGTTGCATATGGCCATTCTGAGAGCCACCAGTAAGTTTGATGTTTTGCTCGCAACTTTGAAGTACCAAGTAGCGCCCTGCATTGGCCATAGAGCAGCTGCCCAGAATAAAACTATTTCCTTTTAAGGGCTAGGTTAGACTACAGGCCAGCAGGGTACACGCTATCTCTCCACTCAGAATGGAAGGAACAACATAATTACATTTTACTTAGAGAAATAATGTATTTGCAAAGTTGAGGAAACATGGGATAATCATAATGCATTCATTGTCTGTTTTTTCTAACGTGGCTTTAAATATGAGGATGTTAACTTGGAAGGTCCAAAGTGTCTCATAGTGGATCTTCACTCTGTGTGTGTGCATGTGTGTACACACATGTGTGTATGTGTGTGCACACATACATACAGATCTGCTCTGTTGCACTTAGGTTTCAGTAATTATTTTCAATAAAATGATTCTTTATACATTGTAGAATGTAACAATTTGTAATCATGTCACACAAATAAAAAAGAACCTTAGATATGAAACACAAAATTCCTTAAAAGCAAATGACCGCCAGGCCCAGCACAAATGATACCCAGGTCATAGAAATGAAGCCACACGCCAGGGAAACTGAGCAAGAATGACGCTTTGCTAATTAATTGCCCGGCTGCTGGAAACTTCAATTGGCTTTACTAAATACCATTTGGAGTTGCTATTCTATTTCCTATTCCTACCAGCTCCCAAGGGCCTTATTATATTGAACATACTGTAAATGCTGTTTGTTAAAAGCTTTTAAAAAGAACATATTTCACTTACGGAATGTTAATTGGCTTTTCCCTCGACTCCCTCTAACTGACAATCCCTACCGTTCTGTTTTCCTCACGTGGCAAATAAAGAGACGGCATCTGGAGGTTGCTATCCAGAGCTCAAGGAAGCACAGAAGATGCTTTCTGTAGGAGAAGCTAGTCAAAGCAGGAAGATAAGTTATTAAAGATAACGTTGTATTTAAAATAGTCCAATTTCAAGGCTAGTACTGTGTGTATGTGTGTGTGTTATCATGAAGTTTTAGCTAGTTTTAATTTAAACTTCTTTTGTAAGATATAATTTCTTGCCACGTACCAGTGGCTCATGCCTGCAATCCCAGCTACTTAGGAGGCTGAGACCTGGGGATCCCAATTCAAAGCCAGTCCTGGCAGAAAAGTTTTTAAGATTCTTATCTCCAATTAACCATGAAAATGTCAGAAGTAGAGCTATGGCTCAAGTTGTAGAGTACCAACCTTGAGTGAAAATGCTAAGGCACAGGCTCTTAGTTCAAACCTCACTGCTCATACACAGACACACACAGATACACAGACACACACAAACAGACACACACAGATACAATTTCATTACCTTTTAGCTCAAATCATATTTTATTCTCAGCTGTGTTTTGGTTATCTCAGAAATGGAAACAAACCAGTGTCAGTGTATAGAATGCCTTTACTGAATATTAATATACTCTAAGCTGATCAGTCATATACTGTTTTCTTGAACGGGAAAATATTCGGCAAAACCTGACCTGGGGAGCAATGTAAATGTAAGTGGTATAATAAGTGTTGCCAACTCCACGTGAAGCAAAAGGCTGTGTGAGCAGCGGCCCCACCTGTGCCTGGAGCCGGGTCTGTGCTGCAGGTGACAAGGGATGGGAGGGGGTGACGGTGACGGCGCCCCTTCCTCCTCTCTGGCTCTGCCAGACCTGTCACAGTGGACAGCAGACTTTGGACAGCACAGACGGCGCATTTACTTCTAACATCAAATGACACACGCGTGCTCATGTGTGTGCATCCATGTGCGTGCGTGAACTAGGGTTTGAACTCAGGGCCTCATGCTCTCTTTGGCTTTTTTGATCAAGAGTGGCTCCTTACCATTTGAACCACAACTCCACTTCTGCTTTTTATTAGTTCATTGGAGATCAGAGTCTTAGAGACATTTCTGTCCAGGCTGGTTTAGAACCATGATCCTCAGATCTCAGCCTCTGACTAGCTGTGGTCAGCAGCACCAGGCTCAACAGTCTTACATGCTTCTACGTGACTCTTTGTGATGTCTGTTGAGTAACCATTCTTTCCCCCTCTATAGAAAATAATTTTCTTGTGTGTGGTTTAGCTTTTAAAAATATCATATAGCCAATGTTTATTCCCGAAAGAGAAAGGTTAGATTCGAAGCCTAAACATGTTCACTTTCAATAGTATTGTGGAGTTGAAGTTGTAGGACTGCTTCAGCGTGGTTTTTGATGTTACTCTTTTATAATCTATCCATTTCCTCTAATTAACACGGTCTTTAAATCATAAATGTTTTCATCATTATTTGGGAAAGTCTTCAAATCTTTATTTATAGAAATATTTTCTGCATAAGAGTTATAATTAATCTTCAACTAAAATGCTTAGAAAATTTGTTCTAGTCTTATGGGTTAAAGGCATGATTATAAAGGTATCTGTTCTGACAGCCTATATATTATTCAGTAATTTCAATGAGGGACTAACACTTCTTCCTATTTTATACTAATGCTTGTAACTATATATTCTCATGAGTAACAATGAAAAGAAGCAGAAGAAATATTTTCATAAATTCATAAATGACTTTGGGCACACACTTAGATTCCATGTTCCAGCCCAACCTCCTCTGTGCCCGCCCCTCCCCCCAACTCTGCAGTGGGGGTGGGGTAGGGAGGAAGAGCTGTGTCTGGCACAAGGAGAGGTCTGGGAAGGTGGAGCAGAATCAAGGCTCACATTTGGGCGAAGTAGGAAATGGTATCATAGTTTAAATATTAATCGCAATGTTTCAAAGTTATCGCAGGAAGATTTGCAGTTTTCATTAAACCATCCAGAAGCCTGGGGCATTGTCTCGAGAACCAGTTCCCGGGGAAGATGAGGATCATTTTCTTGAAATACCAAGGCTGATTTCTTCCAGAAATCAGAAAATGTACAATAGCAGACATTAGACAGGCTTTGGGCCCTGCAGGATGTGAATTTAAATTATCTCCCTAACTTCGTAAACCTTCGAAAATGACTCAATCCCTGCTGGCTCCTCTTCCATAGAAAACAATTTTGTAGAGGCTTTGCAAGGAATAGCATAAAACTCTTGCATGTGAAACATGACTGACCCATATGTGTGTGTGTGTGTGTGTGTGTGTGTGTGTGTGTGTGTATGTGTGTGTGTGTGTGTCCAGGTCCTGGGGCTTGAACACTGGGTCTGTACACTGTCCCTTTGCTTTTGTGCTCAAGGCTAGCATTTTACCACTTGAGCCACAGCTCCACTTCTGGTTTTTGGTGGTTAGTTGGTGATAAGGGTCTCAAAAATTTGTCTTCCTGGGCTGGCTTCAAACTGTGATCCTCAGATCTCAGCTTCTTGAGTGGCTGGGATAACAGGTGTGAGCCATGGTGCCCACATGAGTCATCCCTTTTGAACTATGATTATAATTTCTACTACTACATGCCCCTCACAGCTGCACATTTCTGGAGCACACTTCCCACCAGAGGACAGACAGATAGCTTCTCATTGCATTTCCCAGGGTCAAACACACAGCTTGCTGGAGATGCGCAAACAGATGAAATCTGTTTGTCATACATGATAATCATACACGAAAGCCTCACACGTCAGTGTGCTTCTGTGTAATACTCATGCTCATATGGCGTTACTTTGTTTTCAACTACAAAGGCCCAGGGCCTGTGCTCCAGTCTTTCGGGCCACATGAAGGGCACTTACATTGGCCAGGTGAGCCAGTTCTATCTCCAGAAATGAATCCGTGGCTTTGGGCTCGGGCCTGATCGTCACCACGATGATTTTGGAATTCACGACGGTGTAATTTCTGAAACAGAGGAACATGGATTAGAGGCAGGTAGGAGAGGCTGACAAGAGCTCTGTCCAGTGCTCAGCCCCTGCTAGGATGCCAGCACTCAAACCCACACTCCCCGAGCATGGCCGCCCCGTGGGCATGTGATGCACACCCCGTGCACCGTCACCAGCAAAGCACCTGGAGAGAAATAAAGGCATCTTTGCCATTTTGCACACTGCTTCCATGTGGCCTCGGAGCTCCAGGTCTAAGCAGAGGCCTGGGGGTGCGAGGCTGTGGGGAGGAGCGTGCTCATGCCTATCTGCCTGCCTCCTGGTCCTGTCGTGTGACAAGGGAGACTCCCGAGGCGTCTCTCAACAATCTCAGGGCATGGTCCCTTCGTATTGTTCTCTCAAGGTGGTTCTTTACTTCTAGCTTTTTGCTGGTTAAATGGAGATAAGAATCCCATGGACTTTCCTTCCCCACGGACTCCAAACCTCAGTTCTCAGATTCCGCCTCCTGAGTAGCTTGGATTACAAGCCTGAGCCACTGGGCTGTGTCTTCGTGTGTTAGGATAACGCTTGCTGCAGTTTGGATAGTATTTGGCACAGAGGAAAGAACCCTGAGCGGTTCCCCAAGTGGGAGTTTGGAGCACTGGGCAGCGCAGGTCGCTGTGAACCCAGCCTCACGTACGCAGTGATGGCAGGAAGCACACTTAACTACACAGGACAACGTAGCGGGCGAGAAGACACGAGCGCATCGCATTTCCTCACAGAAGCAGCTGCAGGAAGAGCGAGCGAGCCAGCGGCCTGCCCTCCCAGCGCCGAGTCCTGAGCCTGGGCTGGCAGTGGCCGCACCATGGGGGAGGGCAGCTTTGAGGGTCAGGCATCAGGGTGCTTGGCCAGTGCGTTGTTCTCTGGGTGAAAGCGGGCAGGGAGTCAGTGGGTATACATGAAGTAAGAAGGCTGGAAGACCTGCCAGGTGAGCTGTCATGTTGGCAGAGTCGGCGGGCTCTTGGAACATGCTAGAGCTTGAGGTTTGGAGATGAGTGTGTGGCACCACCAGAAATATGCAAGTAAAAAAAAAAGAAGCACCAGGGCCAGGGCAACATGGCGCCGGCTGCACAGGCGCGAGCTCCTTCCCCGGTGAAGCTGCGTGCTCGGGAATTCTGCTGTGCTGCTGGTTATTTATGAACCCCTTCCATTCCTCTGCTCCTCTACGCCAGGTACAACCCATCCTCCCCGCTCTAAATAAAGCTCAGCACCGCCAGTCCATAGGGTAGTTTTTAAAGTATTTCTGTTATTTTAAAATTACCTAAGTGGCTACATTATTGAAAACTATGGGTATGGGCGTTCTGTGCAGGATTAGCAAGTGCACGGGATGTTTGCGAACTGTTCTCTGTGCTGAGGCTGTGGCCCCGGTGAGTGGGCAGTGGACAAAGGTGGACTGGGAGCAGGTGGACCGGGAGCGGCCCATGCAGACAGCTTTGCACAGGGTCCGGAGCGTCGGCTGCCCGGGGGCCTAGAGGGAAGCCCTGGACTGGCATCCTGAGTCCCGCGTTCGCTGAGTTTTATCAGGAAGATGTGTGTGCCCGTTCATTAACAATGACTGGCTGCCCATCTCACCTGGGCATCAGCCCTATCTTGTGACAGTAGGGTGTCCAATTTTATCAAAGGATCCACCATTTCTATACATGCCTCCTTCTAAAGGTTTTAAGACCAGTGAAGGCAAGAGGGTATTCTCATATATGTGTCCTCATTTCCATCATACTTGACATTTTAGTGCTCAAGACATGAATGTTGAACAAATACACCCTAAACCTCAGTTTACCCAGTTCTTTTAAATGTTTATGACAGTATTAAATGTTTAATAAAGGAAAAATAAGCAAACTTACATTATACAGTGATTCCCTCTGGGAAAAAAGTGTGTGCTACACAGAATTACCTTTACTTTATGCGATCAATTTATTATAATCCACGTAAGGGAATAGTTGGCCCCCAAGTTGCCATCTGCAGCTGTGTGATGTCCTGGAACCCTGTGCTCTGGGGCATCCTGCCAGAACAGCAGATCGTACAGCCAAGTAGATATCACAACTATAGCAATTAAGTTCTTCCCGCCCTTGAGATGTGTGATGGCTGCCATCTGAAACACTGAAATCTCTGTGGTGCTATTCAAGGGGTGGAGAAAATTCAACTTATTCTTTAAGTTTTTTTTTTTTTTGTCAGTCATGGGGCCTTGGTGCTGTCCCTCAGCTCTTCAGCTCAAGGCTAGTGCTGTACTACTTGAGCCATAGCACCACTTCCGGCTTTTTCCGCTTATGTGGTGCTGAGGAATCAAACCCGGCCTCATCACTGAGCCGCCTTCCCAGCCCAATTGTTTAAGATTTTACTTCTCTGACTTTCTATACTTTTATAATATAAACACTAATCTTTTTAAATTAATCTTTTGTTTTTGTTTTGTGCTGATACCAGGTATCAAAGTCAGAGCTTGAGGGCTGCCCTTTTTCTGTGGTCACTCTAGGATGGTGCTCTACCACATGAGTGTTTTTTTTCCTGGTTAATCAGAGATAGGAGTCTCTTGGATTTGTCTGTCCAGGCCGGCTCCGAACCTCAGACCTCATTTCTTCAGTGGCTTGGATGGACAGCATGAGACTGGGATGTCAGGGTTCTCTTTCTAGTTCTTGAGCAAACGTTATGAAAGGGATGAGTCTAGAGAATGCATAGCAACTCTCTGCAGTGTAGAATTTCTGAAGCTGGAAATAACTTGTAAGTCAAAGCCCTGAACTTCCCCGTGGACAGACTTGGTGGTCTGTCTGCCGTTTCAGAGTTGGTTTGTGGTACAGGACGGTAGGGGATTCAATGGCCAGGATGTTATTTGCTGTGCTCATTAACTAGCCCACAAGGGGCCCATTAATCCAGGAATACACTGTAAATGACAAGCATCTCTTGGATGATTAAAAGCTGAACCATTAATTAAATGTCCTTTCTTTTATTTTTATAGATTGGTATCCCTAGATAAATTTCTAAGTTCCCTGACTACATAGATTTATGAAACTTGAAATACCCTAACTGTACAGATGAGTTTGTTCTGGGATATTTTACAGAACAGGATGAATCATACAACTTCATTACATATCTAGGAGGTAAATTAATCATCTGAAGCGTTATATATTGAATATTTTATTTGCATGTATTATAGTTCTCACATGCAAATCATGCAAATGTGGGTGATAAAGTTGCTTCTAGCTTAAAGTTGAAGAGCGTTCAACTTAATTGTTAAGTGACAAGGCAGCTAGGAAATTTTAGTCTTGTTAACTTGAAATTGAAACAGAAACAACCTGGTTTTATGTCACTATCTAGCCTAGAATTCTTAAAACCTTTATATAAATATACAAGCTTTAAATAAATAGGTAAGCTTGATGTGAAGGAACACCACCCGGGGAGAGCAGGACTTCCTCCAAGCTCTCTTATCCACCATACCTCTCTTCTTTAAGAAGCAGAAAGAATCCATATCTCTATGAATGCATTTTGTGATTTTTGGTTTTGTGTGTTTATATTAATTTTTTTTGTGCTGGTACTGGGGCTTGAACTCAAGGCCTGGGCACTGTGTCTGCTCCAGGCTGGTGAACCACTATTTGAGTCATCTCTCTGCTTCCTGCTTTTTGATAGTCAATAGGAGATAAGACTCTCCTGGGACTTTCCTACCTGGGGATGGCTTTGAACCACAATCCTCAGTTCTCAGCCTTGAGTAGCTAAGAATTACAGGTGTGAGCCACAAGCATCTGGACTGAATAAGTTTTATGAATTATGATGCATACTGATATGGGCTTTTGTTTGTTTTGTTTGTTTTGTTTGTTTTTGTTTTGAGTCCAGACTGGAGCTCTTGCTTGGTGTTTTCCCTCTTGAGCCAAGCCTCTTCTTCTGGCTTTTGGTAGTTAACTGGAGCAAGCATCTCAGGAAGTTTTCTGCTTGACCTGGCTCTTCAACATGTTCCTCAGAATAAGCCATATATTTTTCTTAATGTAGTAGTAACTAAAATTCTGTTTTGAAGCAAATGGAGGTCTTGTGCAAATTAAGACCAAAACCATGTTTTCCAGCTACTACAGCAAGCATTGACTTTCATATGATGTTGATGGACAGTGTCATAAAGTGGATTAACATTGCAATGACCCGTTCTGTGCCAGGGAGTCCAAGGGTTGCCCTTCCTTCCCTCTGATTTCTAGGCAAGCAATGATCAGTTACAAAAGAATTGCAGGGTTCTGATCAGACAACAAAATGGTCTTTTCTAATTTATTTAAAATGCATAATACACTACTAACTTGTGCATTAAATGGATATTGTATATTTCACTGCAGAATAAGCCCATTGTGTTACCAAAGCCTGTTCGACTATTTTCACAGAATGAACTACAATTAAAAAAACTCAAATAATGGAGAAAGACTACCACAGCTTATTCCTTTGTAGCTTACCTCAAAGTAGGTAAAATTAGATCTAAGTTTTTGTATAGGACAGCTCCAAGAACAAACACAGATGATTCATCTAATTCTGAAAGATAAAATGGAAGGTATTAGTTAAACAACAAGAAAAATACTGTCTTACCAAACTGTATTTGTACATTGCCAAGATGAAGGCAGGGAGCAGACCCATTGCATCCCGGGGGACACAGGAAGCAGGGAGCAGACCCAGCTCACTGGGGACCCCAGCACACTTCTGGTAGCTGTGGCAAGGAAGCTGGTGACTTCCCATTGGGACCCAACCTGGCCCTGACCAGAATGGGACAAGATTTTTCTTCAGTCACATTTAGAGGATTTAATTCCCCTATGATATCAGGGCAAAGAGACAAGTGTTTTCTGTAGTATAAAATTTTAAGCTTAGAAATCTCCAAAGTGGGAATATTAAGACCATCATTTCACTTCTGGAAAAAGCCACTAATATTAGAGGCTACTGAATAAGTTCGTAAAAGTTATTTCTACTAAAGGTATGTTAATGCAATAAGATAATGTCCTAAAAAACAAAGAAAACTTTAATGTGAGACAGTAAGAAAAATGACATTGTAGAGAAAGCAGAACATGCATCAATATCTCCTTTATATACAAATAAATATGGGATATATATGTATAGATATACGTATACACTTACAGATACAGTGTATGTATGTGTAGGCACGTATGTATGTATGTGTATACGTGTGTGTGTGTGTGTGTGTGTGTGTGTGTGTGTGTGTGTGTATGATTACTGGTGCTTGAACTCAGAGCCTGAGTTCTTTCCCTTACTTTTTTTGCTGAAGGTTGGTGCTTTACCACTTGAGCCACACCTCCACTTCTGACTTGTTGTTGGTTAACTGCTAATAAGAGTCTTTCAGATTTATCTGCCCAGGCTGGCTTTGAGCCATAATCCTGGGATCCCAGCCCCTGAGTATCTGGGGTTACAGGTGTGAGCCACTGCCAACAGATGAAGTTATATGTTCTATCCTGGGATACAAATCTCAGTTTTGAACATTTTTGCATTTTGTCACTGTTTTCTTGAGAACTTTAACAGTCACGTTCCTTTCCTCAGTAAATTAGGATGTGTACAAGCCCAGTGTGAGCTGTCTATACTTATAAAAGTGGGCTGGGATCATGACTGTAAACATCATGTCTACTGAATGGAGCTCTATGCCACTAACGCTACTGTGAGGGTGCTCTGCTCAACGCTCAGTCTCCGCGGTTCACCTTTTGAAGACACTGGGCTGAAAATACTTTTGGGTATCAGGACCCTGTCTTCGGAGTTCCTGGCCCAGTCCACCATTCCCTTCCGTCCCTTCATGGGGAAGTTGATGTCTGTCAGAACGGAGGCTGCTGGGAGCTTCTGGATACTGGCCACTGGGAAGAGAGGAAGAGCAGTCAGCTGAGCGGACTTCCTTTGTCACTGTGATAACACCAAGGCCTGAGTATATTCCAGCTAGAATCTGAGCCCCAAATGATCATTTCCAGAGTAACAAAGCAGATAGTTCTTATTTTTAGATGATACTTTTCTTTAGCATGGGTGGTTCAACTATTTCCCCATTCAGGTTTTGGTGGTTTTCACCAGGCAACTGGCCACGTGGTTGCCCTGGGGGAGCAGGTGGGGAACCACTTTGGCCCGCCTGGTCTCTGGCCTGCCACAACGGGGCTCACAGCTGGTCCTCACCCCACTGGTGAGAAGTGCACACTGCAGTTTTTGCGGGGTTTAGCATACCTGACTTGTAAACTGAAATTCCCCCCTCCCTTTTTTTTTTTGTTCGTCGTGGGGCTTGAACTCTGGGCTTGGGGGCTGTTCTTGCACTCTTCAGCTCAAGGCGAGCGCTCTACCGCTTGAGCTACAGCGCCACTTCCGATTTTCTAGTGGTTTATTGGCGATAAGAGTCTCACGGACTTTCCTGCCCAGGCTGGCTTTGAACTGCGATCCTCAGATCTCAGCCTCCTGAGTAGCTAGGATTACAGGCATGAGCCACCGGCACCCAGCGGAAATTCCCTTTTTAAGTCTGTGTTTTGTCTGCAGGACGAGGGGCATGGAAAACCCGTCAGGTATGGAGCGATGCTGCCCCTCACTCCAGCTGCAGAGCTGCCAGTGTGGCTGGTCGAGAAGCACGGACTCACAAACAGACATACTGAAGTGGAACCCCACGGCACAACTACCCAAAGACAGTATAAATAAATAAAGAAGGAAAGAGAGAAACAGAGTTTTCATGGCCCAGTGCAGCACCAACAATAATAACGCTGTTGCCACAGAGCCAATTCTGCCTAAAGAAAACATTCACTGCCTAGATCAATAACAACATCTCTGTGACTCTTCCATGAAACTAAAAGCAAAGAAATATACATGATGGCAGAGAATTATTTCCTTATTGAGAATGCATATTTCAATACATGTTGTAGAACTCATGGATGTCATGTTTAGTGATAATCTTGTTATATGTAACAGTTATTTATTTGTATATTAAATATGCACCTACACTGACCATAAATCGTTAAAACTGAAGATGACAGTCAGCTTTTGGCTGACACACGCCGTGAATGAGGAGATGTAATGTGTAAAATTTCACACAGACCCTCGCATGTGCTCTATTGATGTTGGCATGCCCGTGTTGGGAGGCCTATGGATCTGGAGGTTGGGGGTAGGGGAGGGTTACCAATATAGGAGAGTTGAAGCGAAAAAACCCAAAACACTGAGCTTTTCCTAAGTGGGTTTGCCTTTAGAGAAGACTGTAAGTTAAATCAAGAGAGGATGAAAATTAAGAATAACCATATTAGTTGTACAAATATATTACCGTGCCACTGGATTAGTTTCGAATTTAATTGGTTTTGCTTTGTTGCATCACACTGGTGAAACTGCACTCTTATTAAAGCTCCTCCAGGCTACCGTCACACCCTTTATCAGCACAGAATGGGATTGCATTTGGCCTGTAATTTGACATATTAATCTTAAAATAAAAAAGGGTTTGCTAATGAAATTCTGAAGGAAAAGAGGTGCTGAGTAGCACATGCATTATTCGGAATGTTCAGTGCTGTTTATAGATAGCAGCTGTGATTACTCTCGGTTTTAAATTTTTTAAATCAGATGCTGTTCTCACCAGAAACAGCCGGCCCAGTGTCTTCAGGGGCCCCCTCTGGGTGCTGGGCACAGGATGCAGGGTACAGGACTCCTGCTCACAGGCCCATGCCCTCTCTTCAATCACCTTCACCTTGCCCTGTGAAACTAACGGCCTCTGCTTTCAATTGTTCCAGTCCCATTTTAGGTCTCTTAGGGTTTAGAAAATATTTCCTTCTTCACTCTGCCCTAAAAGTTGACCAAAGAATGGGAACGCTTGAGACTAAGAGAAAAGGCACAAGAAATAAATAACTGGGCACTGAAATCTAATAATGTCATTAATTGAAACTTTTGTCTAGACAACAAAGAAACCAGAATGTGTTCCTGGAGTTTTTTTGTCTTTGTTTTATTTTTAATTAGAGAGTAACAACTGCATATATTTGTCAGATACATGTATTGAGGTATGCTATGCATACATTGTGAATAGCACCCATTAGTATGAGGGTACCTTACTTTTGTTGAGAGAACATTTCCTTCCTTCCTTCCTTCCTTCCTTCCTTCCTTCCTTCCTTCCTTCCTTCCTTCCTTCCTTCCTTCCTTCCTTCCTTCCTTCCTTCCTTCCTTCCCCCTTGCTCTTGCTCACCCTTTTGATGCTCATGGCTGAAAAAAGCTGCATCTTTGGAGCCATGCCTCCACTTTCAGCTTTTTGCTAGTTAACTGGAGGTAAGAATCTCTTAGATTTGCTTTCCTGAGCTGGCTTCAAACGATGATCCTCAGATCTCAGCCTCCTGAGTAACTACATTTACAGTCATGAGTCACCTGTGCCCAGCTCAGCAAAGGGTTTCTTAAATGAAGGTGACACATCCCTGATACCATTATAAAAAGATGGGATTTGATAGGCTTGCAGATCTCCAATGTGAGCCTTCAGACGACCAATAAACATGTTTTTCAAAATCTGAAGTTTAAAAAATTACACATAAGATGACCTGGAAGACTTTGTAGCTTAGTGACCCTTGAATGATTAATGAGAAAACCTATAGCTATATAGCAAAACTAATCTAAAAATAACATTTATTTCCTCTTTTCAGTTCCTGTGCCAGACACTTAGAGCATCCAGTCTCCAATCCCTTCCTTCCTCACTGAGTTTAGCGACAAATCCCGGCAAGGGTGTGGGGAATGTACAGGAATGTGGCTCCTGTGGAGAGCTCCCTGGAGCATCTTCAAAACCCTGGGACAAGCACCCCCACGGTCTTGCTGGGGCTCCTCACAACAGCCAATTACAGAATTAGCTGAAGTGTCTGCCGGTGGAGGGATGAGCACACAGAATACGGTCTATATGCACAAGTGAATTCTAGTCAGCATTAAGAATGAGATTCTTCCCCATGTCGCCCAACAAGGGAGACTGTGATCACAACGCATGATACTTACAAACCGACAGGTTGAATGGAAACCCCTCTGTACAAGTACTTAAAGATAATAAAACTACATAAAAGAATGAATAAGAATGAAATGATGACATCTGATGAAAAGTGGATGAACAAGAGATCATGATACTATGTGAATAAAGTCTCACAAACCAAGGACTGCATGTTTTCCCTCATTTGTAGAAGCTAGAAGGATACAAATAAGTAAAACAAGTGAAGTTGTAAAAGGAAAAGGAAGGCAGATGGGGGCAAGAGGAAAGGAGGAAGAGATGAGAGGAGTAGCAGAGGGGCAGCAATGCTCCAAGTGTGTTCTCTGTATAGAGAGGTGTGTCACAACACCTTTCACTAGGCACAAGTCATTTATGCCAGGAAGCAATGTTCAAACTCTTAGGCAAATTTGGATGAATTTAGCCCTGAAGGAAATGAAAGCTAGTCTATCAGATGGGTGCTAAAGTGGCAAAATGGAAACATTAAACTACCAATGAAGATGTGTCTGACAGTGCACCACGAATACAAAGCATAGGTTCACGGTTATGAACTCTGTTTCTGTAGCTTCTTTAATAATTGCTGGATTAAATCCAGGCACTGTGGGTGTTTAGATGAAAACTGAACAAAAGCCTTTCTCATGGAACAGTAGATTGCTTAGAAGACATGTCAAGGCTATAGCTTGTTAAACCAACAGGCAATACAGGCCATTCCACAGCTGATCCTAAATTTTTTGTATCATGTTTTCATAGATACACTGGGTTTGCTTTCTCATGCAGCACGAGCCGGTGGTGTGTTACTGAGAACTCGCGGGGTGTGTGACTGGGACCTGTGGGCCCATGAGGGCGTTTCCACTCCGCACCTTCAGCACTTAGCGAGGTGGCACACAGTTTCTTTGAGGTCACCTTGTCTTTCTAATTTAATTTTACTTCCTATTTATTTTCTTAAGAGAAATAATACATGAGTCACTTATTTATTATGAATTAGTAAATTATTTAAACACCAAGAAAGTTTGTCACTAAGTACTAAATAAATACCAAACACTTTTTTTTTTTTGGGTCCAGTCGTGGGGCCTGAACTCTGGGCCTGGGTGCTGTCCCTCAGCTCTTCAGCTCAAGGCTAGTGCTCTACCACTTGAGCCACAGCGCCACTTCCGGCTTCTTTTCTTTTTGCTTATGTGGTGCTGGGGAATCGAACCCAGGGCCTCAGGCATGCAAGGCAAGCGCTCTACCACTGAGCCACCTTCCCAGCCCATACCAAACACTTTCTAGTCCAGCCTGTGTATGTTTCCTAGGCTGGCCCCCTGCTCACTTCTCTGGGCTCTTTCCTGGAGGCGCTGGGATTACCGGGGTGCACCCCACACTAGGGGAGCATCACATCTTTCATCGGGCATGCTTTCAAAGGACTCAAGTTCGGCATACATTTCTGTCCCCCACAGAGCACAACAGAGCTTTTGTGGTTGGGTGGAGGACAGGGAGGGAGCACATTCCCGCTCGTCTTTGGTTCTACAAAGTAAGATTGCTGTGCAACTCTTTCCCTGAGGAGTTGTGAGGAACCATTACTAAGGTCCTAGCGTCTGAGGGCTATCTCTTGGTCAACCTTTTATTTTGTGCCTGTATTGGGGCTTGAACCCAGGGCCTGGGAATTATTCCTTTGCTTTTTCTATTTAAGTCTAGCATCTACCCCTTGTGCCACAGCTCCATTTCTGGTTAATTGGAGTCTTTCAAATTTGTCTGCCTGGGCTGGCTTTGAACCACTATCCCTCAGATCTCAGCCTCCAGAGTAGCTAAGACTACAGGCATGAGCCACCTGTGCCTGGCTGGCGCTCTCTTATTCACTTTTCAAGTGGAGTTAGTTAATTTCACACATGAACTCAAGTACAGGCAAGAAAGGAAAACTCTAGAGAGCAAGAGAGGGGAACCGCAGGTATGAGGGCTGTGGAAATGAGCCAAACAGACAAACCAAGGCCAGCAGAGAAAACTGCGTGAGGGGTCCTGGGAGGGGATCCAGAAGGGCTGTTCCTGGGCCTGAGTCCAGATCCTGGGTTTTTCCTAACTCACCGGCCAGCGCCTATCTATGCTTTCTGTGTTGTAGACTTGTTAATGGAATCTCCTGTAGGTCGCAAGTCTCGGTTGGGAAGACGAGATCCCCCTTGCTGTCTCCTAAGTCACATGATTCCGAGCAAGGACCAGCACTGCCGGAGCCTAGTGTCCTCTGCTCGATTGTGAACCTGACAGCTAACAGCATCTTCTCCGGGGCCCTCCTCACCCCCCCCCCCCCCCCCCAGCTCCACCAAGGGCAGAGAGCGCCGCTCGCCCTGCACATCTACTGGACGTTCCCAGTGGAGCAATTTGCTCTGATGAAGTCCACGCACACAGCCTCTAGTATAATGTGTATGGTACATTACCATAAAGCATTTGACTTGTGCAGCAAACAGCATGTTCTGGTTGTCCTTCAGTGACCTGAAAGGTGGGAGCACATGTTCAAAGTCTGGTGTTGAACATATTCATGAATCTAAAGGCAGAACTGCACTTGAGATAAATAGAGCTCATCCTTCGCACTTAACCAGGCCACCCGGAGAGTCGAGTAAGGTTCCTTTCTTTTCTAGGTTGTTCTCTCTTTTTTTTTCCTTTATCTTTTGTTTCTTCTCTTTTCTTTATTCACCCCAGCCTTCTGCCCCAGGAGCTTCTGCCAGGAGGAAGGGGCGACCTTCTCTGCTGATCTGGTCACCCTTGGGCAGTCAGGTTAACAAAACCTCTTCTGCAGACCCCAGTTGCGTTATGAGCGACAGGTTTGGCATTACCCTTGTAGCTGAGACCACAGGCTTCAGAGATCTGAAAATGCACCACCCCAGTCTGTAGCACTCTGTGGGAGTACCCAGGCTCGGGTGCCGGCAGCCATGAACACTCGGGAAGACAGCAGATGACTGAAGCTGCCTGTAGCTGCCTGTAGCTCTGTCGATCCGGTGGCCCTGCTATCCATGCGTTGGATCCATTTGGAGTCTGCCTCACCTGTCATCGTGGTTCAGGGGCGAGAGCTGACAAACGATGCTGATGAGTCAGTATCAGGAAACTGCAGAGCTGTCTAAGTGGAACCACTTGTGGATAACACCCCTTGGGATGGCTGGACAGTCACCTGCACGGCTCTGAAGGCCTGATAGGAAGGCAGTGGCAGGAGGGAGTGCCACATCGGCACAGAACGCTTCTTTTTTGCATGTTCATTGCAAGCTCATGGGCCCAGAGCAGGGCCTGTCCGTGAGATTCTCCGTGGCCACGGCATTTACTTATATAGCAATGCCGGATGCCTGCTGACACCACATGAGCGTGTCAGAGCTCACCCCATGCATCACCCCCCAGTTCATCCAACCAGCGCTCATCAAGCCTCCCAACTCAATGTGCCCCGCACATCATTTACCCAGAGGTCCTCCCTGTGATACCTGACTTAATAGTCCAGTCTCCCCAAGGTGCTGTTAATAACCACATCCTCACCGTCACCACCTATCCACCTCTGCCCTGTGTTCTGTGTTCTAGAATATACTGACACCAACCACCCGCTGCTGTCCCTCAGCCTACAACAGCTGCACTGGGCCCTGTGCATTGCAAAGTCTAGACGTTTTCTTAGTAAATGACAACCATGTTTGCACATCCCTGTTTGGACTCCTTTAGAGACGCTCTCTATTGAAAACCACCATTTTTCTAAAGAGAAGTGTACCCCAGCGTCCTCTTCTTGTCTGTACTTGCTGGTCTGCTATTGTTCTCACACCAGCGTCTCCACAACAAAAAGACCAGCCAGGGGCCCTGGGCTCACGCCTGAGATCCCCGCTACTGCAGAGGCCAAGATGGGAGGACTGTCCACCACGGGAGGGCTGTCCACCACGGAGAGTTCATCCAGCAAGCGCAGTGGGACCTCCGCGAAAGGAGACAAGGTCACCTAGCACACAGCACGCAGCCTTCCGGGGGCTGTGCGGCCTCCACTGGTGCAGTGAGCGGTTACAACCGCAACAGCTGTGGGAGAGATGGACCAGGTGGGGCAGGGCCATGCGGGGATCGCAGCCGCGGGCTGTCTGCGCCCTGTGCCGGGCTGTCTGCACCTTGTCGGCGCCCTGTGCGGGGCTGTCTGCATTGTCTGCGCCCTGTGCGGGGCTGTCTGCACCTTGTCTGCGCCCTGTGCGGGGCTGTCTGTGCCCTGTGCGGGGCTGTCTGCACCTTGTCTGCGCCCTGTGCGGGGATGTCTGCATTGTCTGCGCTCTGTGCGGGGCTGTCTGCACTTTGTCTCCGCTGTGAGCTAAGGAAATGGCAGCTGTGCACACTCAGCGCCCGTGGGAAACCCTGGGATGTTGGGAGGGGCGCGGGGAGGGGGGCGCACAGGCAAGGAGAGTGGGGTGCGGGGCGGGAGGGCGCTGGTCCTGGCGCTGGCCCCAGGCGGCTTCCCCACCGCATTGCTGCCCCAAGCAGGGCGCGGGTACCGCAGGGCAGGGGCACCTCAGGGCGCGGGGCACGGCAGGGCGCGGGGCACCGCAGGGCGGAGGCTCCCACCGAGAATGCCCCAAGGCAGAACTTGGGGGCACAGGAGCCATGGCTGGGCCTGCAGCTCCAAGCCAATGAGACTCCACCATCAATTAACCAGCAAAAAGCTGGGCCGGAGGCACGGCTCCAGGGAAGAACCAGTGAACCAGGGGAGAGGATGGCCGGAGTCCAAACTGGGCTTTGGCGAAATGGTGAAATACAAAGCCACACGGAATAGGATAAGAAAAGGCATGGTGGCTGGTCCTGGGGAAACGGCGGGTGGCCCGGCTCTGTGAGAGGCCGGGCTCGGCTCCGGAACACACAGGGCTGTGGGCGCCTCTGGACACAGCGGGGTCGCAAGCTGCCTGGGGCTGGGACAGGTGGACAGGAGGCCAGTGGCACGCACAGCCTGGACAGGATCACGCAGAGCTGGACAGTGTGGACAGGAGCATGCACAGCTGGACAGGCGGCCAGCATGGACAGGAGCACGCACTGCCAGACAGGCAGCCAGCATGGACAAGGGCATGCACAGCCAGACAGCACAGGCAGGAGCGTGCACAGCCAGACAGGAGGCCAGTGCGGACAGGAGCATGCATAGCTGGACAGGGGGCCAGTGAGGACAGGAGCACACACAGCTGGACAGGAGGCCAGCACAGACAGGAGCGTGCACAGCCAGACAGGAGGCCACTGCGAACAGGAGCATGCACAGCTGGACAGGAGCACACACAGCCAGACAGGCGGCCAGCACAGACAGGAGCGTGCACAGCCGGACTGGCGGCCAGCGGGATGAAAGGCGTGGAGGGGAGACAGCTGGTTGGCAGGTCACCCTGCCTGGGCACACGTCCACAAGCCGCTGTCCAGCCACCTGGCACCACCGAGGCTGGGGAGCAGGGGCCACGGGGAGGAGGCGATGCACCTGGCAGGGCCACCAGGGACGGCCCACAAGCAAAGGGATAAAGATCCCCGAGCAGACGGGGCAGCACCCAGGGGCAGACTGACCCTGAGGAGAGGAAACACATCATGGCCGGTCGAAGGCTTTAAAAATGAAGATTACGTGGGGTGGAAGACAGCCACTGTATCAGAAGCAAAAATCATACTTTAAAACTGGATTTAAGGCAGGAAGGATACCAAGGACTGCAACGTTATTTCTCTAAAAGGTTAAAAAGTAAACACAATTCAGTCTTCCTTCCTTTGCAGAGACATAATTCTGCTCTTGTAATTTAAAAGCAGCCATTAACATTTATAAGCAAATGGTCATGCTCAGGAAAAGTGTTTTTTAATCATAAAATCTTATGTGATCACTGTTGTGAATATTTTACTCAACAAATGTTTCTTGAACAGAATCCTTGATTTTCTCCCACCAAAGAATCTCTTCCTTCTCTTACCCAGCTATTCAGAAATGAAAGCCAACAGCTCAGGGTTATTCTTAATTTCTGATTTCCCCTCGCCTCCTACAAGCCAGCTATCAACACAGCTTGCTGCTCTTATTTCTGGAGCGTGGCTACAAGCTGTGTACTTCCCTCTATCTTCAATCCCGAACCTTTGAGAAGATACCAGGTTCTCTCACTTGAACTACTTCAAGAGCTGTTTGAAGCCAGGTGCCAATAGCTCACCCCTGTAATGCAAGCTACTCAAGAGGCTGAGATCTGGAAGATCATAGTTCAAAGCCACCCTGGGTGGCAAAACTCCCATTATCTAGCCAAACACCAGACTGGGGCCAATCTGAATAGAGAATACTTCCTACTTCTTACTTGTGGGCAGTGGCTAAAATAAATTTTCCTTAACGTAGTCTCCCCTAATGACCTCAGAAAAAGAAAAGCAAGCTGCCATCTCTATCTGACACCATGTTACATAGACTCTGTGTGTGTGTGTGTGTGTGTGTGTGTGTGTATGCTGGTCCTGGAGTTGAACTCAGAGACGGTTCACTGTCCCTTGGCTTTTGTACTTGAATCTAGCACCCTAACCCTTGAACCACAGCTCCACTTCCAGCTTTTTGCCAGTTAATTGTTGATATGGTCTTACTGACTTGCCTGGACTGGCTTTGAACCATGATCCTTATATATCTCAGCC
This sequence comes from Dipodomys spectabilis, assembly GCF_019054845.1. NCBI lineage: Eukaryota > Metazoa > Chordata > Mammalia > Rodentia > Heteromyidae > Dipodomys > Dipodomys spectabilis. The sequence goes on from NW_024871134.1 coordinate 1,812,889, forward strand.
TGGAGTACAGGTGTAATCAAGCTGGCCTTTATCTTATCACTTTTGTATAAGATAAGAATGGGTTCCTGTGTCTCTGGGCGTGATGCTGACACCCTCTTCTCCGTCGGCTCAGGGCCTCTCCACTAATGACCACATTCTAGTCCCGAGCGTCTTCCATTCCTCGCCTGAAAGCCCTTGCTGGCTGCCAGGTCTTGTCTCCTGTGGGTGTACCTTTTCCACACCAGAGAGATCTGAGGCTGGGTCTCACCAGAGGAGTCTTTACCAACAGGGAAGAGACACCAAGTGTCATGAGTGTGGCTCTTGTGTGGCCTTGGAGCCCACAGCACACACTACACCACGCACACACTACACCACTCACATACTGCACTACCCACCACCATCCCCTCTTATAGACTTGCTTGGAAGTCTTATGAATGAGACAGGAGGAGACAATAGACTTGTAGTCAGAATCATAAACTAGAAGATTACTGGGGGAAAAAAATCAGACACAGACTATATCTGCAAACATTTCTTTCCCTATTTCAGGACACAAACTATGAAGGCAGCTCAAGTCCAGAAAAATGTTTTACTTTTTGGATCATCAAACAAACAAATGAGCAATTAAAAGAAAATGTCCCCCAAACAACATATTTATGCCCATACACACACATCCTTAAGATCACATTAGAAGTTCTATTTTACTACAGTAAACTTAATGTAGCTAAAGAGTGCAGAGCAAACACTTAACATTTTGCTGAATCTACATAGGCAAAATTGTATTACAAAATAATATGAACAACCAGGCCAGACTGCAGAAGAGCCTTCTTGGAAGGAATGGAGAGGAGAAAGGAATGATGCATATCATCAAGGCAAATCACAGATAAGTGTGAAAACTGATTACTGAAACCACTACAATTGCTTAAAAGGTGGATGTTTTAAAGAACCTGTGAAAGAGGGGTGAATTTGATCAATGCACATTACGTGCATGTATGGAAATCCCTTTGGACAATTTACATATGCTGAATACAGCTTGTTACTAAGAAATTATTTAAAAATAAATGTTCCAATAAACATGGCTGTGCTGGTGGCTTTACTCTATCCTTCTTTGTGATCGTTGGATAAATGCCCAGGCATGGATTTCTGTGTCACAAGGAAGCTCTATCTGTAGTCTTTTGAGGAAACTCCACACTGCTTTCCAGAGTGGTTGAACAAGTTTACACTCCCGCCAACAGTGTAGTAGTGTTCCTTTTTGGCCACATCCTCATCAGAAAGGCCATTCTAACTGGGGGGAGATGGGATCTCAGGGCTGTTCTGATTTACATTTCCTTTATGGCCAGACATGTTGAATATTTCTTCACATGTCTACTGGCCATTCTTACTCCTTCCTGAGAAATTTCTCTTTAGCTCATTAGTCTTGACTGTAACACTATTCATCAGCAAAGTTATAGAATCAGTTCCAATGCCCCTCAATGGATGAATGGATCGAGAAAATGTGGTATACATACATAGTGGAATTTTTCTCGTCCATTAGAAAGAATGATAGCTTTCCATTTGTAAAGATATGGAAAGACCCGGAAAGAATTATGTTAAATGAAGTAATTCAGGCCCAGACAGACAAAGGATGCATGTTTTTCCATACATATGGAAGCTAGAATTAGCTTGTAAACTCATAAATACATATGTTGGGTGGTATCCATGTTCAGTGAAACACAGTAGGTTCAAGGGAGAACTCAGTGTAATTCCTTAGAAAGGCAAAGTCAAAGTTCAGCAAAATAAACACCAGGAACTTGAAAGGGGTAGGATGGGGCCAAGGGGAAATGGGTAGAGGAATTAAGAGGAGAAGAGGGGAGAATACAGTCCAGAATCCAATGTGCATCCTAAAAAATTAAGAAAAGTGAGGGAAAGGGTGGGTGGGGACAGATGGGTGAGAAATTTGAAAGTGGTGATGTTGCTGTGTGCCAGTGGCTCACGCCTGTCATCCTAGCTACTCAGGAGGCTGAGATCTGAGGATCGCAGTTCAAAGCCAGCCTGGGCAGGAAAGTCCGGGAGATCTCATCTCCAATAAACCACAGAATAGCAGAAGTGGCGCTGTGGCTTAAGTGGTAGAGTGCTTGCCATGAGCTGAAGAGCTGAGGGACAGTGCCCAGGCCCAGAATTCAAGCCTCACAACAGACCAAAAAAAAAAAAAAAAAAAGGAAAGAAAGAAAGAAAGAGAAAAGAAGAAAAGAAAGTGATGATATTGATCAAGATGACATCTTCTTTATACAGCGACTTAAAGATAATAAAAATTTAAACAAATGTTTCATGTTTTTGAAGTTCTACAATATTTTTGAGGTACTCCATGTTTTCAGAATATATTTTAAAGGCAGTCAGTCAAGTCCAGGAACAATGACAAAAGTATTACTGCAAAGGAAGAAAAGAGAGGGCTGGATCTCTTTAGTAATATGTACCTACTTCTAAAGGAGAAAGTTTTAGATTCCAAAGAGATATTCTGTAGCATAAGCAGATATTGGAAATGATTATTTAAAACATTTATATGGCCAAGAAAATGTTGCAGTATAGATCCACACATCATTCAGGACTCCGTTTATATTTTTAATGGATCATACTTTGTTTAAATTCAGAATATATATGTGGAAGTATAACTTATTAACTAGCATAAATAATTTCTTTCTGGACTGTTTAGTCTCTACAACTATAATACCTTATAGTAATTGGCTACATCTTAAATATAATCCTACATATTGTAAATTTATATACTCTCTAAAGCATTTTGTTGGAATCTCAACTCTACTGTTTTTGCTCAAATGTGATACTGTTTTTTGGGGGTAAAAAGCCTGATTTCTCCTTAAATTCAAAGCATGAACTTTAATGATATCTAAAATAACCTCATTTCTGATCTAAATATTGCAAACATTATTTTTTGTCGGTTGTGGGAATTGAACTCTGGGCCTGAGTGCTGTCCCTAGCTCAAGGCTAGTGCTCTACCACTTGAGCTACAGTGCCACTTCCGTTTTTTTGGTGGCTTATTGGAGATGAGAGTTTCACGGATTTTCTTGCCCTGGCTGGCTTTGAACTGCGGTCCTCAGATCTCAGCCTCCTGAGTAGCTAGGATTACAGGCATGAGCCACTGGCACCCACTACTGCAAATATTCAAAAATGTACATCCAAATATGCACTGATGCCTGATCCCGAGATACTGTGGGAAATTATTTATATTTCCGAAGCTGAGGTCCTTTACACAGAAATTTTAAGCAAGTTACAAAGCCTGAAAACGTCTGACTATTCAAAACACTTAAATCAAGGGCTGGGTGAATTGATTTATAAATTCCCCTAAATATAATACTACAGAATAACTTGATGCACCAATACAATGATTGGTAAATTTATTAAGAGTAGGATTAAGATATTATAGAGTAAAATTCCGAAAAAGTTTGTCTTCAAGACTTAATTAGTGACTGGTAAACCCACAGAAAATAGGAGGGACTCCTTTCATTAGTAAAATGCCAAGTATCTGTGCAGTCTCTGCTGGCCTCTGCTGTCATTCGGGGTCACTAGAGGGTGGCTCTGTCACCTGCTCCTAAACCAGTCAGTGGGCCCTGCTCCCATGTTGGGGTGGACATACTCAGACACTACTCAGAGTTAAAAAGGAGGCATCATGTTCAACACATAGCATGTAAACACGACGTGCAGCCGACGGGCAGGGAAGGAGGGGAGCTGGGAAGGTGAAGGAAGGGTGACCCTGTGCACAGACTTGTCCTCCCTCCTTACCTGACTCTCGGAGGTGTAGCCCTCTGCCCAACTCTGACAGTCACAATAAACTCAAAAATCAAACAATACAAGCCGTCCGGGCGCTGCGCACTGGCTGGGAGTTTGGAGGATTTCGGGAGGAGGGCACTGTGCCTGGCTCACGGCCGACGGCGGCTGTGTGTCTGTTAGGGTGCTCCCGCTGTTGCGTGGGCTGTTCCTCTCTTGTTCAGTCCTGGTGCACACTAGCTGTGCATAGGGCGCAGGTGCAGGGCCCTGGAGCGCTTGCCCTGCTAATCTTCCAGGAGAAGCAGCCAGGAAAGAGTCCAGGGCTTCACTCACATGGTCCTGCTCCAAGCCCGCTGCCTAGCTTACTTTACCAATTAGCTGTTCTCCAGATGGGTTCTCCCTAGGTAGCTGAATCTGGACTCACACTCCCGATCCTCTTGGCTTTGCCTCCTACTGGCTGGGATTACAGTCAGGCAGCACCACACCCAGCCAGCATATTTTAAAAGGTACAGATCATCATCCATCTTAATTTATGCACAGAAGGGCACTAATTATTAAGCAGGGCCAGCATTTTCAGTTTCCAATTTTGATCCTAACCTACTGCACTGAGCTCAGTGAAGGTGGCAATGATGAAGAGGAAAGATTCAGCACGAATTGCTTTGAGAATCAAAGAAGACATCGAGAAAGGAAGAGCAGGAAAATAGGAAAAGGAAAAGATGGTTACGAGGGCATCAGCACCACCATTCTCTGTGCTGGTACTGTCTGAGGTAGGGTGGCTGTTGCCATGGAGACAAGCAAACATCGTCATGGAGACAGGAGACAGGATTGTCTTTCACATGCTCATGGACCCAGGGCGACATCTGCCTAATTCAGCTAATTCAGCCAAAGAGCAAAACTGGAGAGGAGGAATACGGTATCCCACTTTATACTAATTCCCAATCCCTACAGAGTTACAGAATCAATGGGGACAACAAGTCATACTAATGAAATTCAAAATTTGCTTTTAGTAGGCTTTGAATTTTAACTTTCTAGGTTGGTGGATGTGACTCTAGCAGATCATCTAGCATCTCAACAACATGAAGTCCCCTGGGAAAAAGGCAAACTCTAATACCTACTAAGTACAATTCGATGATTTAGTTTCCAGATGGTTCTTTTGCTCTACAACCTCTGGGAAAGCCTTTTCCTACTTCAGGTCTGGCCCCAGCGCCCATGTGAAAGGCCACCCCACTCACAGAGCGGCCCCCGCCCCACAGGGCACAGGGGCACCAGGAGCAGCTCGGCAGACTCTCACCATCTAGATCTTGTGTGCATGCAGGTCTGTGTGTCCTTGCACGGGAACTCAAGAAGTGCATCTTCCCATCCAGATCCAGATCCCACCACCTGACACATGCATGCACACACACAGGACACTCCACCACCATGGCCTCTGCGGTGTGCATGTCCCGCACACACACTTGCACACCTGTGCAGAAAGCCCCCTACCTCTTCCTCCACTCTTGCTCTCAGAGCTGCCCCCATGACCGTACAGCTGATGAGCAGACATTCCCACCTGAGTTCTGTGTGATCTCCTCAGATTCATAGACCTGGGTTTGTCCTCGGTAAATATGAAACCCAAGAAATGATGGGTGAGCCTTGAAAGCAGAGATTTGTTCCAAACGGAACTGAAAATGAATAAATACCAACAAAATTGCAGTATTTTCATGGCTAAGATGTGTTTTAAAGCATTTTATGGATAATACCATTCAGGCATCCTTTAAAAATGTATAATGAGGGGCTGGGAAGGTGGCTCGGTGGTAGAGCGCTTGCCTTGCATGCTAGAGGCCCTGGATTTGATTCCTCAGCACCACATAAGCAAAAAGAAAAAAGCTGGAAGTGGCGCTGTGGCTCAAGTGGTAGAGCACTAGCCTTGAGCTGAAGAGCTGAGGGACAGCGCCTAAGCCCAGAGTTCAGGCCCCATGACTGGACCCCCCCCCCCAAAAATGTATAATGAGCAAGAAAACAAATTAACAAATGTAATAAAGTAGGCATATATGGAGATTATTGCTATAACTTTAAAAAGAAAACAAATGGCCAGGACTCATTTTACTTTGATATACAAATGTACAACATAGGAGCAATATTTCCCTAGAGTCACATTAAAAAAAACCAACAACAATAACAAAAGATAAAAAAATATGCCTAAGTTCTATCTTCCTTTTTTTTCTCCTTCCCTCCCTCCTTTCTTTCTGTATTCTTTTTTTTTTTTTTTTTGACCTGATAATAGAGCTTGAATTCAGGACCTCGAGTTTTACTTCATTGTTTTTTCTCAAGTCTGGTGCTGTACCACTTGAACCACAACTCTACATCTGGTTTTTTGCTGGCTTATTAGATATAAAAGTCTCTGGGACTTTGTTGCCCAGAATGGCTTTGAATCAGGCTTTTGAGAAGCTAGAGTTTTAAGTGTGAACCACTGGTGCCCAGCACCAGTTATAAAATTGGTATATATACTTGTTATGTAAATGCTTTATAGAACAGAAGGAAGTTCCAATGTGGTTGGCTGAGAAAAATAAAAAAATAAAAACACTTTATTTTCCAGTCACTGGGTTGCAGACACTGTCCCCGCCCCCGAGGGCATGGGCGGTGCCAGGACAGGCGGCACTGGTTGACAGGCAGCACCGCGTGAGCTTGTTGGAGCTGTGGTTTGGAAAGCTCTACAGAACACGAGGGAAGTATTGCTAAAACTTTACCTGGAAAGCCCCAGGCACGGGAAAAAAAACACATACAAGTTTCTTCTGTGAATTGCACTGAAATGTCACTTTTGAAAAGCGTTCTTTGGGATAATAGCCAATATGGGATCCTTCAAAAAAGAAGCATTAAAACGTGCATTGAGATCATGTTGAACCTAGTTGCAATAAGAAAAGAGGCATTATAAAATTTTCTGTTCCTTCTGGTAAACTAAATGATGACAGAGGAGCAAAACCCGTGGCAGCTCTAGAGATGTGTCTGAGATACTTACATCAGAAGGTAGGTAGGATGCAAAGGTGGGACAAGACAGAAGAAAAGTTTAAGGCATTTCGGTTAATCAAATACGAGAGAATGCCTATAAAAATATCTTATAAGCTTTAGGGGAAAACAGCATTATTTAATAATGACTTGATGAACCATCATGTTATGAATGCCATTGCATAGAACAGATTAGATAAAGCCGAAAGCATTAAGCAACTGGTATACCCCAGTTCATGTTGGAGGAGTGGATAATCAGAGACCTCACAACCTGAGCAGCGAGTTCTCCCATGAAGGTTTAGTCACAACGTGCCAGGGGTCTTGCTCTGACAAATAACACACTGCGTGCAGAGATGAAGTGGGTTTTCAAAGATCTTTCCAAATTAGATAACAAACTTAAAAAAAAAAACCCTATAAAACTAGAGAATGAGAAAGGCTGACCCTGATAAAGATGCATTGTACTCAAATTGACATGCTGAATTGAAATCACTTGTACAACTACTTAATGATAATAAAAAAGTTTAACAAAGAAATGAAATGGACATGAGAAGTAGAAAATAAAAACTAAACTAGAAAATGGCCTTATAAAAGCAGAATGGGGCAGACTAGTGTCTAGTTGAACTTGGTTGATATCCTTAAGTGACTTCCCAAAAGTAGAAGGAAAGGCAAAATTATGGTAGTGAAAGTTCAATTTAGTTTATTTCATCTGTTAAATGGCAGCTCAATCTGAGATACAGTTTTATAAAATCATTTTAGTGAACATTTCATCCTGGTTCTCGCCTAAGCATGCAGATGGCAGGATGATCACAAGCTGTGTGGATAGGTCTGTGCAGGAATGATCAGGCTTCCTGGGAAGTAAAAGGAAATCTGCTTCAGCTGCAAGAGGAAGGGTTTGTGCTAGACTTGAGAAAAAGAACCCATCCGTTCATCCATCCATCCATCTATCTATAATAAACTTGCTTTGGCCTGTAAACTTTAGAGATATGAACAGTCCCTAAACTGGTTTAGATGTATATATAAATCAGTCTTACTTCTGTAGTTGATTGGTAAGAAATCACAGACATGTCTTTGAGTCCCAGTTTTTGTTTTTTGTGTGTGTGTGTGTTTCTAAGATAGAATCAATTTTTGTTTTTGTTTGTTTTGTGTGTGTGTGTGTGTCTGTGTGTGTGTTTCTAAGACAGAATCTTGGTATGTTAAATTCCTAAGCTTGCTGTCTCAGCCTTGGAGCAGCTAAGACCATCTCGGCATGCCAATACACCCATCTAAGAAACCTCTCTTTCACGTACCCTCTGCCATTTCATTATTATAAAATGTAAGTTCCACATTCATTGTCTAATTTTCTCACTGAGAAATCTTCAGAACCTGGAGTAAAACAGGAACATAGCTCTGAATACTGAATGAAATCTGAGTACTTTTAAAGTGTTTTAAGACCACAAATCACAGCTAATCTACTAGATTGACTCTAGCTAGCACCTTAAACTGGGATATTTTAGAGAGGATGGTGGAGCTCTCTTGTATCCCTGAATTATTTGTTTTCTGTGTGAGTGTGTGCGTGTGTACGTGCACACACACATGCACATGCACATCAGTAACAGGGCTTGAACTCAGGATCTCACACTCTTGCTCAGCACTGCAAATATGAAAACTACATGCTATCTTCTGTATTTTGGGGGCCTAGAGCCAACATGGGGTTTATTTTTAAAGCAAGAAATTAAGTGAGAGAAATACGTGAACCACAAAACTAAGCAATGGCAGAAAGAAAATTTGATAAGCCTAGGAAGAGAAGCCATTTCATTTTATGTAATTACACCATCAGATCAAAAGCTAGCCCCTCAACTAAAGAACTACAAGAAGATACTACATCGAAGAAACTATTAATTTTGCCAGTGAGTTTAAGAAATAACATAAATTTGATGCTGATGAAAAGGCATTATGGAGAAAATGGAGATGTTGAAATTATATCATTATTCAAATTGAATCTGGATCCAATTTCAGGGAATACCAAATATAAGTGTTCAGTCTGAAAAGCTCAATATTTCATAGACCTAAACCAAGAATAGACAATGATATTTAGTGTCATAAAGAAAAATATCTTACTGGAAGTTTTTCTAAGCTCTGGTTTTATTGGTTTACTTGAGAAGAAATGAAATGATACTTCTCAGAATCTCATGACCCTTAGGGTTCAAATGTCCAACAACTTTTGAAATTCTTTAAAAGCGGTAATTTTAGCATTCTGTATTGGGCTAAAAGCCAATGCCTAGGCGATCATCTGATATGATTCGAATCCACAGTTGTGTTGTAAGGTGAGCAAAGTAGATGTTTCCTGGTAATCCTGTGTGGGTAACTAACACAATGTCAGGTTCAGCATGACCACGGAGGCCATGCAAAGGTCCTGGGCACTGACATCTGACTCAGTGGGGTGCACTTGTCTGAGAGCAGCCCGAGGAAAAGCCACACAAGAGCACTAAGCACAAGCACAAATTACCCCCAAAAGAATCACCAAAAAAAACCTTTTTATTTTTGGGTTATTCAATAACACAAAGAAGATTCCCCTCAACCTGACTTTAAGAATTGTTAGAAAATATTCTATATAGCTAAATAAATATGGCTGAGTAGGAATGCTTTTTAAAAATTTTGTTATTAAATAATGTATGTTACAAGGCTACCCCTTGCTTCATTGTCCCTCATTCTCCCCTTCTATTGGTATTTTGAGAAATGGATATTACATGGAAAAGGTCGTACATTTTTCTAAAACAAAATTTCTGGTATGTATTTAGAAGATGCACAATACAGTTTCATGGCGCGATGAGGCATATGGAAAGGTGGAACGTGAGAGACGGCCGTGCGACAGCCGTGCCCACGGGAGCCTCAGCCCACTGAGGGCTCCCACACCCCGCCCGTGTTCACACACCCTGTCAGCAGTGTCAGGTCTGCAGAACGAGCTCACTAAATCACGCATTATATTCGCCATATGTCTGTATTTAATGTCATCTTCATATATGAGCGTAAAGAAAAAATACTCTGCTTTATAAATGCGCTGTCTTCCATCTTTGCTTGTAGAACTCTTTCCCAACCCCACATCAAACCCTGTCAGACCATTCTCTTGAATTTGACTCGAGTGTGGACATTGTCCTCACATACACACACAAGCACAGACAGATACTAAATGTCCACAGATGTTTTAGCACATAAAAATTTTCTTTTTTCAAAAAGCCAATATACATGGGGATATTTTTTCAGGTACAAGAAACTCTGGAACTTTTTATTCGAACTACTTTGGAAGAAAATCCCTCTCAGGTGCATTACTCATTTTCCTTCATGGTGATCAGATTACCACTGCTTTTCTTGATAGGTCAGGTCATGACTGTAAACATACACTACTGTCTCTGAGAAGAGTAATGCTCTTGAAGATGAGTACCAGCATGGGCAGCGTTTATTCTAGCAGCAGGAGCACTCATGCTTGCATTATTTTGCAGCTTGTTTTATTTTTTTAGTTCAAGTATTTCACTTATTCTACTTTTTTTTTATACCTTGCACTATCTCTGCTTCCAGCTCATTTTGCTCAAACCAGGAGTTGATTGATAAAATGTTGAAGCGACATTTAAAATAGGCCACAAGTATGCCTCTGAGAATTGCTAAACTTTGTTATCTTTCTGGTGCTTAGTTTTGGCTATTCAAGTCTCCCTCTCTTTTAGGACCTAGAGTCCATAGAAATGAGATTGCTATATATATAGGCTTTATGAAAAAAGAATTTGTATCCTCTTTGAAAGATATGATGGCTTCTGAAAGCTCTTTGAGGAGTCTTAGCCCAGTACATTGAAGAAAATGGCTATAGAAACAAAGAACTGTGGGGTGAAGGAATAGATGGTGGAAGAGGGGCACCGACCGAGATGCATTGTGCTTGGAAATTCACATGTTGAGTTAAAAGAATAAAAGAATAAGAACTCATCTTCCTCACTAGATTCAATTCACCTGTCACATCCTGTTTGCTCACATGTCTGTCACATTGTACATTGTGCTAGTGTAATTAGCTCAGTACTGGATAACTGATGTTTGCACACAGGATGTAAGGCAAATTAGGGGCGACTCACACTTCTCAATTTGCTACTATAAAAATACAGTATTCTACATTTGTCCTTGCTTGGAAACACTGTGAATGTAGAAATATATTAGGTGAATATAGAAATATATAGAAATATACATTTCACATGTACTGAAATCAGAAGCAGATAAGAGTAAATGATGACCACTGACACTAGTCAGGTTGACACTAGTGTATATATTTTGAAAACTCCTTAATATTATATATACCAGGATTCAGCTTTCATCACCAAACTGCATGCCATGTTAATCTCTGGTTCAGTGCTTGGGGAAATTAGTAATAAATAAGATTTCTTGGACTCGTCACTATTAAGATGCTTGGGAGTTTTGCTGACACACATACTATTTTTAATGTAGATAATGAATACAGATAATTAATGTTGAGTGAGCAATCAGAACGCCAAACAAACCCACTGTTCACATACAAAAATGAAGGCAATGTGAAATCGTATCAACTTCATTTTTTTTTGAAGATTAAGCTGCTTTTGGATATGCTTAATCTACAACCAAAAGTTTAGTGATATTGAAGAAAGTAAGGCAAGTCTAGGCAATATAAATCTTATTGCAAAGTAATATATGATTTCAGCATGAAAATCATTGTGACTCAAAAGAAAGTTAATGGTGAATAAATGTTTATGGATGATTAGTTTATGGACAATAGAATTGTACAGCAAATAGTACTAGTATTATGGATAATTTGATATACTGTTATTTCAAACAGCCCATTTTATTAGATTCTGAGATTCACTTCAGTTGTTTTGTTGAATTTTCCGAACACATTACGAACAAGTACAGGTATCAATCTTATTATATGTTCGATTAGCAATGCTTTTTAAAATTAAAGATTAATGCTACCGAATAACAGCAGGACAGTTGTTCTTGGCTTTCTCACCCACTCGGGCACAGCCCGGTGACCCGTGGCCGCTCCTGTCTGTCTTTCCTGCTTCTGCTCCATGCTTCATGGCACTTTCAGACAACCATCTCCTCCCTGCTTCCTTTCCCTCCTGTCCCTAGCTTTTGATGCAAGAGATATTTGATTTTACTTTTTGGTAATGTTGGGATTTATCCTTTGACCAAAATCCTATACTTACTGTTTTTAGTTAAGTTTGAAAATTTTTCTTTAGGTAGCTCTACAAAGGGGTTTCAATTCAAAATTTGAGTATCACCCCTGAGATTGCTCTCCCGTTGTCCTCACAGGCTTCCCCACGCCTGTTACCCGGTTCATTTACGCAGGTGCACACTGCCCGGGCCGTTTTCCTCTCTGGACCCCTGATCTCCCACCCCGCTTCCCGGTATTCATTGTGTTAAACTAAATTCAACTGTGCTCAAAGGACTCGGCACTGGATTCCTCCCCTGGCCGACCTGTACTTCAGTCAGATCATTTGTGTATCTATGCAAATGACTCTGTACATGTTGTTACACATGTGTATAATTCAGTCTGACTTTCACATAGAAGTCAGGCTCAGAAAGACATGATATTTGCTTGCTTGCTTTTTATTCTCACTGCTCCCAGAATGCAAATGCTCACTCTGTTTCAGAAACAGCACAGCTTCTGAAATTCATTTTGGAGGCAAGTCTGGGTCCCCAGGAAGCACTAAAACAGCTCAAACTGGCGGGTGAGCCTGGGTGAGCTCAGTAAAGGTGTACAGACACAGCATCTGCACACTGTGGAAGTACATGCTTTCCAGATGGCAGCTGCCCATTTCCATGCCCATACCCCTTCACGTTCAGAGTACTGTGAATAGTTAGCTCTGCCTCATTAAAACCTGAGGCCACAGCGGGATTCCCTTGGGGATTAAGGACTTCAGAAGAAATGAAGGGTTTTTTTTTTTTTGTTTTGTTTTGTTTTAAATACCACCAAACCCATCAACTACAAGAGACACAATGTTCTGTATCAGTGGAACCACGCTAGGGGACTGACCAAACAGGACTTTCCCTGACCATGCATTAAAACTCAGACATTCTGAATAACAATGCGAGATAAAATATGGACTTGAAGACATCATTATTTTATAGCTCTTCGGCTTTATGAGAAGACAATGACTGGATGACAAATAAAAGAAAACCTTTCTGATTCATAGTAACATTAAGAGAGGAGTCTTTAAAAACCAAACCTGTATCTGTACAGGTAATGAAGAAAATTTTCTTCACTCTTGCCAATGTTTATCATTTTTCTTCAACGACAAATAGGCCACATGACAAATACAACTATTGTGGCTCCATGCATATAGGGCAGCAAGCAAAAGTATGTGTAGGTTTTGCTTCTCTGTGTAGTTCTGATGGCTAAAGGCATCTAAAGGGAGGGATCAGCGTGCGTGTGTTATATGCGTCGCTGCTGAGCCGCTCCTGGGTCAGGAGGCAGGTAGAAAAAGCCCGGCCTCAGGTGATTCAGGGAGAGTCAGCCCCTGCTTGGGGTGCAGGGCACCAAAGGAGCTCCGAGTTCTTATCAACAATGCAGAGGAGACAGTAGAGACTGTGTTATTCCCAGGATCACCATAGAATACAATTTCAAAATTCATTCAAAAGCTCTGTACTGGTGATCACACCTGTAATCCTAGCTAGTCAGGAGACTGACATCTGAGGATCGTAATTCCAAGACTCCTATCTCCAATTTACCACCAAAAAGCTGTAAGTAGAGCTGCGGCTCAAGTGATAGAACACCACTAGCCTTGAATAAGATAGCTCAGGGACAGTGCCCAGAGCCAGAGTTCAAGTTCCAGTATCCATAAAAAGAAAGAAGAAAAGAAAGAAAGGAAGGAAAGGGGGGGAAGAGAGAGAGAGAGAAAGCGCAAATAGATTTGAATTGGATAGCAAGGAGCATTTGGCAAATGGTGAACAAAGTACACTTTATCCTTTGTGTGAGCACACACACGCACGTGCGTGCACACACACATGCAGACACGCAAAGAGGACTAAGGCATCATGCACACACACGAAGGTGGACACAAATACATGTGTGCATGTGTATGAAGTATGTGTGTGCAGAGAATACACGCAGCAGGTTGTCTCAGGCTCAACAGCGAGTACCCACAGTGTATTGTCCACACCACATAAGGATACAGCAGTGGCGTTGCCGCTGAACCCTGGGACACAGATACTTGCAAGCCTTTTTTAGTTTCAGAATGACTTGTAAAAATACCCTACTTCTTACCTACATTTCCAGTCATTAAGTATGAATTCTGGAAATCCATCATCCCCACTCCAACAACGTGTATAAAATCTTCAATCACCTGCATCAACTCGATTGAGCCTGGATAAATCTAGAAAAACAAACAGGAAAGAGTTAGATGGGATAGAAAGTTTATAAAGTGGGAAACAGAACTGGAATGAGAAGAACTCCACAGGATGAGGTCACGCATGAGCTTTGTTTTATCTGAGCAAGGTCTGCAGTGGGCAGCAGCTGCATTTTTCAAGTTCATAGTTGACAATGATACTTGGAGTCACCCACAAGAACCTGGGTGGGCACGCAGTGTTCATTAACCCTCTGCGAATCTAAGGACACAGAAAGTGTCTAGCAGATGGTGTGCTTGGGAATAGCGTGACTTTATTTCTGGTGGACTCCTCCTCCCACTCGCGCATAACATCACAGATCCTGAAATCAGGCCCTTGACACCTTTATTTTAGTATCCATCTGGGGACAGGGCCGGGTGCCAGAGGCTCACACCTGCAAGACTAGCTACTTGGGAGGCTGACATCTGAGGATCATGGTTTGAAGCCAGCCTGGGAAGAAAAGTCTGTGAGCCTCTTATCTCCAACTCACCACCAAAACATCAAAAGTGGAGCTGTGGCTTCAATAGTAGAGCACCAGCCTTGAGTGACCAAGGTGAGCAAGGTGGGAGGGCCTCAGTTCAGGCTGCAGTGCCGTCAGAGCAAAGAAAAATATGGGCGTCACAGGAAGAGGGAAAAAACAATGGCTACTGCTATTACAAAACTATCCACAAATATTAGATGTACTGCACAGTAAGGATCTTGAATCAGAAACATTTATTTCTAATAATTATGATCATCAAGAATGAGTAACACATTTAGGTCTGTATTCATAGTTTCAAGGTGGACAGTTTACACTGAGCATACAAAAAGCTAATCTACGGTGAGACGCAGCAGAACCTATAGAAGGATGGCTGCTGGGTGCCGTCACTGCCCCTGCTGCTGAGCGTGGCAGCAGGGGGTCTCAGAGCTCACCAGCTATCAGCTGTCTACCTGAATGATTAACCTCCTCCAGCCTCTGCTGCCTTAGGCAGAGCTCTGCCTGCAGGATCCCAGGGAGACTTCTTCACACCCCACCCTGTACTGCCCTGCCCCGCCCCGCCCTGCCCAAGTGCTGGCGCCACACTATACCAGGCCATGTGGTGGGTGACAGCTACCTGTAGTGTTCACAGCAGAGACCGCTTCAAAGGGCGTGTGGATTGCGTCCCGTGTAACCCGTAAAGCTTAAAAAGCTGCCTGTGCTAGGTAACTAGGTAGCAGAGCAAGAATTCTGTACACGTTGGGCTACAGCTGCTGTGGGTTCTAATCACAAGAGAGGATGTGCGTTAGAGAGCCGAGCTGCTCTGCGTTCCTGTCAGGAGGGGCAGAAGAAAGCAAGGCCACAGCTGAGACCAGGAGAGGAAGAGCCGCTGGGTAGAGCCGGCTGCAGGCATGGGCCAGGGTCTCCCAGGGCTTTGTGGCTAAGCTCATGGAAAAATCAGACCCTAGGCATCTGGAGGGGAGGGGTGAGTTGGGAGAGAAGGGGAACACCGTGGACTGTCCTGACACACCAAATTGCATAACTATGTACTTTGTAAGTAACATTCCCCTCTCCAAGTTTTGACACTGTCCACTGTGAGCTACTGGACACTTCAACAATGGGTGTTTCCCTTTAAAACTTGGGGTGAAGATAACCCAGGAAGAATTGGGAAATCAATCACATTTGTTTACTATGCTTTGATCTCTAAATTCTGGAAGGTCAGTGACCTCATTTCAAGAATGAAAATATGTGTCTTTTGGCCCTAAAGTTTCCTAATATTAATGTATGTGTCCTCTTTCTTTGTATGAATAGGTGTAATACACAAATAAAAAATAAGAATCGTGCCCAGCGCCGGTGTCTCATGTTGTGATCCTACTCTGGAAGCTAAGATTCAGAGGATCATAGTTTGGCAGAAAAATTCACCAGATTCCAACTCCAAAGTACTCAGCAAAGAGTCAGGATGGTGGTGTGACTCATGTGGTAGAGTGCAAGCCAGCAAGGCTCTGAATTCAAACCCTATTACTAGAAAAACAAAACAAGCTACAGTGGGTTTCTTCAATAGAACAATGAAATACAAAGAATATATGGCTGAGACCTTATTTGGTGTCAAAAACAGAGCTATGGAAAAGCATCTTTCTCAATTCAGGAGGACATGCTCATATGACAATGTTTTATATAAACATTTTGGTCCTTCATAACAAAGGCAGATGTTCTGAACTGGCTCTGTTTATTTAAAGATACATAGTTTGATTGCAAAAATAATTTCAACCAGTCAGTTTTCCAAATCCACAGTTAGCTCCATTTTATGTTTCAGACTTTCCTGCTCCAGCTGGTTTTGAAACACCACCCTTAGATCTCAGCCTCCTGAGTAGCTAGGATGACAGGCATGAGCCACTGATGCCACGTCTATTTATGGTATCCCCCCCTTCCCCCCCCGTTCCTGGGCCAGGGCACTGTCCTTCAGCCTCTTTGTGCTCAAGGCTGGTGCTCTACCTCTTGACTCACAGAGCCACTCCTTGCAGTTTACTGGTAATGTGAGTCTCATGGACTTTTCTCCCTGGGCTGGCTTTGAACCACGATCCTCAGATCAAACAGCTCCTGGCTGTTTGTGATAAATTTTAAGTATCTTCGCCTTTTGTTGATAAGTTTTTAACCAGTCCACCTTTTGTGAAATCACTTTTAGGAGCAGCCAGAGAATGTATCTTTTAAATAGTCATTTTTTAAAAGAAAAGCAATAAGGATTACTACTTCTAAAAAATTAGTTTTTCAATGAAAATAGAGCTAACCCCCAATCACTACTCTGGTGGATTGTGGATTCCAGTCTTAGCACCATTCTCTATTTGCTCAGAAAGCCCTATGTGGCAAACGCAGCCTGGTGTGCAACAGGAAGTCATACATTTCTTCTAAATTCGTCCATAATGCATGGTTTCCAGCAATCCAGAAAGTTGTGAGCAGCCCCCACAGCTGGCTCTTCTCATGGTGAGTGAGGGAGGTGTCAGGATGCAGCCCAGGCCCCATAAGCAGCTCAAACCAGCAGGAAAGGGCAGACCAGGGACTGAAACTGAGGCATAATTTTATTTCCTTTGCTACGGCCGGAAGAACATAGATTCTACCTGATGATGACAACTTTGTGTGTGTGCATCTGCATGTTTGTGTGTATGTGCACACACACACACACACACACACACACACACACACACATACACACACACCAGTACTAGAGCTTAAACTCAAGGACTAGACATTGTCCCTTAGCTTTTTCACTCAAAGCTGGTGCTCCCCCCACACCTTCAGCCATGCCTCACTTCCAGGATTTTGCTGGCTAATTGGAGAAGAGGGTTTTATGGGCTTGCTGGCCAGACTGGACATCCTCAGACCTCAGCCTCCTGACAGCTAGGGTTACAGGAATGAGGCACTGGTGCCTGGCTTCCACTGTGGGTTTATAAGCACTGCTGAGTACCCTTCCTGTGCAGATCTGTAACCCGCTGTCCTGAAGCTCGGGAGATGGTCTCCCGCCCGTGCGCCAGCCAGTGGCACCGAGGGCACTGCCAGGCCAGCGGAAACAGGGGTGCCACTGGCCAGGACTCCTCTGCTGCGCAAGCACGCACAGGGAAGGCAGAACTCAATCAATGCTCAGAACGCATGCTCCCAAGAAAACTCATTTTACAACTCTTGTCGCTAAATAAAGATGCACCTCTGTAGATACGACCCAGATTTTATAGGCTATCAAATCAGACACCAATGATTTTTGTCAGTAAAGACATATACTTTTGTTTTGATGGATGCTTTTGGGGTTTCTAATTTTCCCATTGTCTGTAGACAGGAAAGGAATGGGTTACGAAAGCATATGGTTATTATTATGCACACATCTGTTAAAGTTATAAATCGCTTAAACCTGCACAGTGCTTCCACGTGTATAAACACCATTCGTCTGGCAGAGCATTATAACAGATCATGTGTTTTCTCTGAAAGTATGATTTAATCATCTAAAATGATTTTGGGGTCGGTACTGGGGATTGAACTCAGGCCCTGCCCTCTTTCCTGGCTTTATGCTCAAAGCTGGTGCTCTATCACTTGAGCCATACTTCCATTTTCAGATTTTTTGCTGGCTAATTAGAGATAACATTTTCATAGACTGGCTTCCAACCACGAACCTCAGATCTCCCCTTCCTAGACAGCTAGGATTAAAGGCATGAGCCCTAGCACCCAGCCTCTAGGTGACTTTTCAAATCCTTTCATCTGCTGAGCATAGCAGGTCATTAATGTCTCCATGCATGTCTTGCACTGAATTCAACTGTGCTTATTGTAAACTTTCAAAACCCCCACCTTACCTGCTGTGCATCTTCCCATTTTTCCTTGTTTTCTTCATCTAGAAGGTTGCTAACTATTTGAAAGAAGTTCTGTAAATTAAATTAGATAAAGTAGTTTAGTATTGCAGGCAAGAATATACTTTCTGACAACCCCCATTTGGAATGAGTATGTGGTAATGCCATAAGAACATTGTAGTATTCCCTTACAATCTCAACATACTCTAGGCCTCTGTAGTGCCCTTTGCTGTACATCATTCTAGAATTCCTGCACAGCTTTATATCTTCATCCACTCTGGGAGCAATGATGGGAAATCTTTTCTTTACTATCATTTGTCCTATTACAATCTCTATATGCAAAGCAGTAGACAACTGTATAGTAACTCCTCACAAACGTGTTTTATTCTTTCTGTAAGGAGAGTTGACTGTGTTTGTCCTGTCGCTGGTTTTCCTGTCCACTTAACGCCATGATTGCTATGACTTTCATGATTGTTTCAAAGACCATTACAGAGAGCCCTGGACTCTGGGCAAAGCTGAGGAGCCAACAGCTCCTTTGGACGGAGGGAGCTCTTCTCTTTCTTTCTACTCTACTTTTAGTTTTGCAGAAGGTATTGAGAATGTTCGATAAAAATGTGCTTTATCAAAGCTGTTTTTAATGATGTTACTGGAGAATGTGCTCTTTCCGGATGATGCTTGGGAAACCAAAAAATATATCACAATGGAAAGAAAGAGAGACACGGAGAAGGAAGGGAGGGAGGGAAGGATAAAGGGAGGAAGGGAAGAAGGGAAGTTTCTGGGAAAAAAGCACATTAGCACATGCGAGATGCTTAATAAACTTATTCTCTCTCTTTCTTACACACACACACACACACACACACACACACACACACACACACACACACACACACACACACACACACACACAGAACACAGAGAGCATGCCTGGGATTTAAACTCAGAGCCTCACGCTTGCTAAGCAGATGTTCTACTACTTTGAGCCACAACTGTTTCTAGCTTCTTGCTGGCTCATTGGAGACAAAAGTCTGAAGGACTTTCTTGCCTGAACTGGCTCTGAACTGCAGTCCTCCTATCTCAGCTTCCTGCGCTGCTAGGATCACAGGTGTGAGCAGCCAGTGTCCTGCTGGCACCACGGACTGCAGAGATGGAGTCTGCTCAGTGGCGAGTGGCATCTGTCCTTGGTCTCCAGCCTTTCTTCCTGTGTGGAGGTAACTCAGGAGCAAGGCTTCCTGCTCTCACGCCAGCTCAGGGCAGCTCCCCTGAGGTGGAAATGGTCACTTTCAGTCTCATCTCTCCCTCTCCTTCTCACTTTTCAAAACTGGGTTTTGTTCTAATTCCAAGTAAGTTCACCTGAGTGTCGTTTCACAAAATCAAAGCTGCTTCATTTTCTTGGATCTTGTGATCTGGAAGACTCTGGCATCTAAATTTAATTGCCCTATTTTAATAGTCCCCAGCAATCACATGATAAAAACATGTTTGGAGCTATAACCTCTAAAAGTTTCAGAGTCTTTGGTGCAGCTCTTTTGAAAAACAAAAACAAACAAAAAAGACAACAAGTCTTTCTTTTAAACGCGTTTTCTACTTGTTTAACTTTGTGGCACTAACAGCCCTCTTTCCACTTGGAATGCCTTGCTTGGAGTGTTTCCATCTTGAGGGCCTTGTCCAGCATTCTGTTACTCTGCCTGTAGGCAGAGGACTGACTTCCAGGTCGGGCTTCCCAGTTGCCCCTGGCCAGTTGGCTTAGCGGGGGATGTGCTGTCATGGGCCGGTGTGGCTCTGCCTCTGGGGCTCTGTGGGGATAACTGTGGGGAAACAGAGTCATCCTATCCCTCCTGCACATGAATGCCTGCCCCTAGCAGATCCTAACACAGGCCCAGATTAAAGAACTGAGCTGGGAGGAAGGAGGCCGGGAACAACTCAAAACCCAGTCCTGAGAAGAAGGGGAGACACTCAACCTTCCAGAAACTAGGTGAGTACACAAACAACAAGAAAATACCAACAGCCAACTGAACTGCTAAGGAAGGAGATGCGGGAGATGAGAGTGATTCCACACAGAGATGGAAGGCAGGGAGAGCCCATGACCCTGATGCAGCACACGGCCAGGAGCCTGGGCAATGGGAGGAAGGACTCAGAGCACGGTGAGGACCAGAAGAGCTGGGCCAGTCAAGGAAGTGAGAAGCGCTCTGCAGTTGGCAAGGGGCAAGCAAGAACTGTGTACTCAGTGGAAAGATCCAATCTCTGTCTAGCAGAATGAGGGAGAAAAAAATAAGAGCTGAAAGTCTGATGAGTGCACACAAAACTCCCAGCAGACCAGACCAGAGATGTAGTGTTAAAACAGGGGCGGTGCAAAATAAGCAAATAATATTGAAAGCAGCAAAATTAGAGGGAACTCACTTAGAATGGAAAGAGCAATGGAATATCTGCAGATTGCTCAATGGAAGCTCTCAGTGCATGAAGAGTCTGGAAAGATAGAAGTCTAACTCTGAAGGATAATCCATGTCCACTCAGACCAGTTTACCCTGAGAGGCTCTCACAGAGAAACAAACACATGATTTTACATCTAAAAGACTGGAGGCTGCACCCCAACCTCACTGGGTCTGAAGAGTAACTGACAAGGGAACAGCATGCAAAATCAACACACAAAGCCAGAAGCTTTTCTCTACACCAACAATGCACAAGCAGAGAGGAAAACCAGGAAAGCAATTCCATTTGCAATAGACTCAAAAAAATAAAATATTTAGGGATAAATCTGACCAGGGAGGCAAAAGCTCTCTATAGTGAGAAGTATAAAAACCCAAAGAAGGAAATCAAAGATGATGTCAGGAAATGAAAAGGCCTCTGTGCTGGTGGATAGGTAGAATGATCTCTCAAGACTAGCTGTCCTGCCAGAGGCCCGCTACAACTTCAATGTACCCCATCAAATTCCCAGTGCTATTCTTCACAGAGAAAACAATCCAAAAACAATCCAAAAATTCATATGAAACCACAAGAGACCTGCAATAGCCAAAGCAATTCCAAGCAAAAACCAAAAACCTAACCAAAACAAAAACAAAAACAATTCTGGAGGCATCACAATCCCAGACCTCAAATTTTACTATAGAACTATCATAACAAAAACAGCTTGGGACTGACATATAAACAGGTATGAAGATAAAATGAAATGGACCAGAAGATTGATAAACAAACCCATCTATATACAGCCCTCTGATATTTGACAAGGGAGCCAAATATATATTTGGGTTTCTTAAATAGGAAAACTGGTCTTCACATGTAGAAGAGCAAACCAGACCCCTGTCTGTGGCCTCACACTGATGTCAGCTCAGACTGGACCAAAGACCTCAGGTCAGACCTGAAACCCTGCAGTTATGGCAGGAAGGAACAGAAGAAGCTAGAACCCACTGTCACGGGCAGGAGCCTTCTGAGTAGAGTTCCCAGGACTCAGCACACAGAAGAGAGAAGAAGTGGAATTATATCAGAATAGAAAGTTCCTTCACATCCAATGACAAAGTTATGAACTGAAAAGGCAGCCTTCAGAATGGAAGTCTTCACCAGCTACATATCAGATGAGGGCCTCATATCCAGAATATAAAAGGAGCTCAAGAAACTAACCCTCCTGAAATGGATGGAGCTGGAACAAATCATGTTAAACGAGGCAAGCCAAGTTCAGAGAAAGAAAGGGTACGCGTTTTCTCCAACAGGCAGAAGTTAGATCTAAAATACACTGAAATGTGGTAAATTACACAGGGTTCTAGAGACTCACACACAGTGAGGCCAAATGAGGAAACACAAAGCAATGCCCATGTGCCTCTTTATGTTTATGTAAAATATTATATGCATATATTGAAACAAATTCAAAGACATGAAACATGAAAGAGAGCCTTATTAAACTTTGTGTTTGATAGTTTTGTGTCTTTTGTTTATGTATGGTTTATTTGTGTCTCTGAGGGGGAGGAGAGGCACAAAACTCAAGGGGAAAGGGGTGAGGAACACAGCCGTGGTGCTCACTGGACACTGTGATGAAGGTGAGCTGCACAACTTGTGGGGGGGAGACGGGATGGAGGGGCTGGGAGAGAGCGAGGGAAGGGGAGAGAATATACAAAGGGAAATGTCCTCATTACCTGACTTCTGTAAGTGCCTTCCCTCTGTGATCACCTTTATATTAACAAGTAAATTAAAAAGAAACTAACCCTCTTAAAAATTAATAACACATTAGTAATGGGCAAAGTGGCTAAACAGAGACTTCTCAGGAGGAGGAAGGACAAATGAGGAAATGCTTAACATCCTTGGCCATAAAGGAAATGTAAATCTAAACAACATTGAGATTCCATTTCACCGCAATAACAATAAATGCCGGCAGGGATGTGGGGAAAAGGAGCCTGTTAAACTGTTAGTGGGAATGGAAACAGTGCATCCATTCTGGAAGGCAGTCTGGAGACTCCTCAGAAGACAGACCTGGGACTGACAGTGATCCTGGGATCAAATCAGAGCAGTACACGCCAGGACACCGTAAGACACCTGCACGCCCATGCTCACTGCTGCACTATCCACAACAGCCAAGAGCTGCAAACAGCCAGATGCCCCACAACAGATGAGTGAACCAAGAAAATGTGGTGCATGTACACCATGGAATTTTACTTATCCACCAGAAAGAATAATACTATGACATTTGCAACACAATGATGGACCTAGAAAAATTACATAATGTGAAGTCAGGCTCAGAGTGACAAATGGCACATGTTTTCCTCATATGTGGGGAGTTGGATCTAAAATCTGCACAGACATATTTACACATGCAGCATTATACCCATATCCACACATGCACAGTCACCAAGTGGCAGTATGTTTGTGGGGAGAGTCCAATGGGGAAGCCTCACTCCTCTGAACCACAAACCACTCCACAAAATGAAGATCAGGAAGCTGAGACATGTTGGGGGCGGGCAGCTACGAGGGGGAGTGGGCATGCGTGGAGGGAGGAGCAAGCAAATGCAGTCATTGTATTCAGTGTATGCTATGTAAAAACTGACCTAAGGAAGTTCCAGAAGTACTACTAAGTGGGCATGGTAGCACATACCTGAAATATAGCCTTCAGGAGGCAGGAAGGTTTGTGAGTTCAGGGCCAGCCTAAGCTATGCAGTATTTCATGCTGGCCAGAGCTGTGTAGTAAGACCTTGTCTCAAAAAAGAATCAAAGCAAGGTGCAAGAGGAGGTGGGAGAACCCTCCTACACTGGGGGTGAGGATGTGAACCAGTGCAACCACTATGCAAATCGGTATGGAGCTTCCTCAAAAGACTGGAAATGGATGCCCCAGAAGTTCTTCTCAGCACTATTGATATGGATACATATGACTATACATACATATCATGAATATATAAAGATTCCAACATATGGTATGAACATACCACAGAGCCAGAGGTGACCAAATCAATGTACCAGAAATGCACAACTAGGTTTACTACCTCATTGTTTACAATAGCCACATGATGGAATAGCAGAGGTGCCCAGCAACAGAATGGTGTGTACTGGTGTGTGTGTGTGTGTGTGTGTGTGTGTGTGTGTGTGGTGTGTGTGTGTGTGTACACACATGCATGTGCATGACTATAGATGGATGGACACAGAATATGAATCTAACTAAGGAAATTCTTAGTTGAACACAGGGAAGGAAGAAGGAAAAACAGTATTAGAGAGTAAACAATTTTGAACCACATTTTAAAAGAGGGTGAATATTGCCAAAATAGATTGCTTCCAACTCTGGAAATTAAACAGACAAACTTGCTGGGGCTGTTTTGGGAAGAAGGAAGGAGGGGGGGAGAGCAAAAGAGGGGTGAGATGGGGACCTGGTACAGACACGGAAATGCAGTGGTGAAATCACCCTGTGTGTGACGAATGTCAGCTGACAACAGAGCACAATCCAAAAATAAGTGTATACCTACTGCCTTCTCTGTGTCTGGCACTTCTGTGAGTCCTGGAGCAGGCAAGTTGAATGAGGTCCTGTCCTGACATCACTGAACCCACACTCCCAGTCTAGCAAACAGGAAGGATTTGAAAGGATGATGCCAGGAATGAAGTACTGCCTACCATATGCACAGCTCTGGTATATAGAGAGAAACAGGGAGAGGGAGAACCTTTATATTAGATAGTAAGCAAAAATCTTCATGAGCAGGTAGCTGAGCAAGGGAGCTCACCTCAGGGCTAATGGCAAAGAAGATGTGTGAGGTACCCGGTTAAAGGGCAGTCAGGGTAGGTTTGAGAAGACAATGCAGAGGACATTTTCTTGGGTGGAGGAACAAGAATCTCCTACAGAATATAAAGACAGTCAGGAGCCAGATAAAGGGGAACTACATTCTACAGAGATTGCAGGACAAGTTTAGTTTAAAAAAAAAAAAGAAATTCGAGCGTTAGCTGCTGAGAGAAAAATAAAGCCCAGATGGTAAGTGAAAACAGAGATGTCAAAAAGGGTTGTAGTTACTGGGGTCGAGGTGTGGTCATGTGTTTATGTAAATAAGAGGACTGGCGGATGGATGGCACCGACAGAAAGGAGAGACCAGACCTGCCGGGCGGACTCAGGGTGAGGATGCATTTGGCCTGCATGTGGGGAAGAAAGCTGAGCTCGGTTTTGTTCAAATTTTTGATGAAGTGTCTGCGGTGTAAGAGAAGAGGCTTGGGACACAGGCAGAACTACAGCTCTGATGGAAAAAAAAAAAGGAGAGGTAATGAATTGTAGTTGAAAACAAGAGCCTTTTGGCAAAAAGGAGACAGTTACCAAGAATACTCAAATAGGTAAAGTCAAGGTAAAAACACTGAAGATAACCTTGATAAGAAAAGAAGCAAATGAGAGACAAAGAGGAAGAAAGCAAGAGCCCTGTGAGATGGAAATTTCAAATTTCAGAAGGAAGAGGCTCACTGTTGGGGTTAATTCAAAAGCAGAGACCACTCCTTCCTCCAGGAGACCCCCAAAGCCAGGTCGAGATACAGCCCAGCAGCCTCTGCTTTATGAAGAACAAGCTAGCCTGGTGGCCTGCAGCTGAGGACAGATGGCTGAGACCCAGAGCCAGAGCATGCCTCATGGTGATGAACCTTGCCTGGGCTAGAAGCCGCCTTCTGTGAAGAAAGGGTCTAGAAGGGAGCCTGCAGTCCAATCACATACACATCTTGAATTTGTTCTATCGCTCTCAAAAATAAACTATGTTTGCAACAGGCAGAGTAACTGAGGATGGGCCAGGACGAGGATTCTTGTCCATGATCGGGCTTTTCTGTACACAAAGGGCATGACCCCCATCCCCCCAAGACGCAGCCACTGGCAATTTCAAACTACCAAGGCCACAAAGAGGCGGGTGGCCATCCGGGATGACCCAGCTGGGGCATGGGTCAGGACGCATGGAGCCCATCACTCAGAGAGGAGACTGGGGCCTGGAGAAGCCTGGGGGGGGGGGCTCGGGTGGGCCTCTCTCTGGAGGGCCCTGGTGTGAGGTCAGTGGCAGGATCTATGCAGGCCACCTACCGGGCTGGAGGAGGGGTGAGAGCCCAGAATAGGCACTAGTTTAGGAGAAAATAGCATCTCCGATGACTCCCTTTGTTTTCCTTTTCTCTTCTTTTCACCAATAACCTCACAGAAGCTCTGACTCACTTTGAAATGGCCCTTGTGCGATGCCAGGTGGCAGCATGTGGCCCCGCTGGGCGGGCGGCTGACCTGCGCGGGGTATGCGCAGCTGGCACAACGGGTGATCTTTAGATGGGGTGGCGACACCCTGAGTCTGCTCTGGTGGGGTGGGTGTGTGAGGCTATGGGAGAAGAGGTGCCAGGCCCCGTGCTTTGTGGGGTGCTCAGAACTCTTCCAGTCTTCATTGAACACTAAGAGTCATTCTAAGACGATTCTTCTGGAAGCCCGCGGCTCAGCCCAGCAAGGTGAGCACCTAATCCAGATGGGTGCTGATGTCTAGGAACCAAGTAAACATTTGCACCTCCCTCCATCCCAGCCAGGGCTGGGCAGACCTGGGTGGAGCATGGGAGGAGACACACCAGACAGCAGCAGCTCAGCCACCTGTGCTACCCAATGCCTCAGTGAAGGGAATTATTACAGCTGCACACCGTTCTCTGTCTAGGCACAACGTGTCCTCACCCCTCAAAAAAATCTGTAAGCTGAAGCATGTGTGAGAGAGGGTGCGTGTGTGTACACTCTACCACTAAGAAACAGCTTCATCCTGGCTTTCTGGTGGTTAACTGGAGCTAAGAGGCTCAACCAGACATTTCTACCTGGCTGACTTTGAACCAGGATTCTTGGCTCTGAGTCCTGAGTAGCTAAGATTGCAGGTGTGAGACACTGACTCACATTCTGCTTCTGTGGGCATAGACCTACCCTCTAGCTGCGGTCTAGGCGGTCAGAGGGGGGCAGAAAGATGGTGGGGGGGAAGGAGACTCATTGGCTCACTGAGACACTTGTGTCCCATTTAATAGGATGATGTTGATGGGGAAGACTGGGAAAGCATCTGCCAGATGTTACTGTTTAATGAAATTAAAAGCAAATCTGTCTACCTACTATCAACACTAAAAGGTTTTAAAATAGTTTCTTCATTTGATAAGGAAAAGGTTTTTATTTTTCAGGTATTTAAAGTATATAGATTATATGTTTTAATTATTCCCCTTTTCTTAACCAAATTATTGCTCGTAAATCATAAAAAACCTCATCCTAAAAGCCTAAAATAGAGGTGACTGGTGTGAATACAATGTTCTTTTGTAGTAAGATAAATGATTTGGGGAATTCTTAACTTCAGAGTTATGTTGATTTCTGAAGCTGATTTCTGAAGTTGACAAGCAACGTATGTTAAAGTAAAAGTTTTAAAAGTGAAATAAAGAAAAAATACTAAATTTAAATAGGTTTCCCTTGAGTTGACAGAGGGAGAGAAAAATTAATAACTTACATACTTAAAAGTAAAAGTAGACATAGCTCTGTGTCTCCTTTTAAGTTCACTTAACATATTTAAAATTTTCATATCTTGGATTATGATATAAAATGCAAGAATAAAATAGCCTCGTGGCATTTAAGAACTGTAAATAAGCATTCCCATAGGAAAGTTTTCTCCAAAAAGCACAACATAAAACCAACAAAAAGGAGAAAGAAAGGAAAAAGAAAAAGACAAAAGAATCCCTGGTCCTTGAGTTTGGGGCATAAAGATGATTGCTTGAACTCAGCACCTGGGCACTGGTCTGATCTTTTTTGCTCAAGCTGATGCTTTAATTTGAGCCATAGCTTCACGTCTGGCTTTCTGGTGGTTAACTGAAGATAGGAGTCTTACAGACTTTCCTGCCCTGCCTGAGTTTGGAGAATCGCGATTTGAAGCCAACCTAGGCAGGAAAGTCCATAAGACTCATCTCCAATTAACCAGCAAAAATGCCAGGCTTGGTTTAAGTGGTAGGGCACCTGAGTGAAGAAGCTAGGGGAGGCTGTCCTGGCCCAGTACTGGCAACAAAAAGTGCTCAAATAATTTTCCGTCCAATATGCCTCCTGATGTATTTTGGCCATTTTAACATATAGAGTGGATGCTGAGGGTAAGGGCATTGGATGTCACCCCAATGGATGCCTTCCAGGAACGCACATTTTACGTTTCTCTATATGAGTTAGGGCACCTGGGTTATTAATGAATGGCTACGTGGTCCAGAAAACCTTCCTCTTCTCTTTTCTTCCATTGTTAATGAAAACAAAAACCTAGAAAGGCCAAAAATCTTCTGCATTTTCTGAATGAAACACAAGCAGAAATTCCTGAGTGAGGAGAAGGCTGAAGGGAACAGAACCTGACCTAGAGTTCTTGCCACATCTTTGCTTCAGTGAACTTTACATGGAGACAGAGGAAGGAAATTGCACAAGCAATACAGAAAGCAGCTCAGCATTCTCGGCAAGACTATGTTTTAGGCTACAAAAGAAAAAGTTAACTCTGAGCTGGGTGCCATGGCCTCCTGCTTGTGTCCCTAGACACTCAAAAGACAGAACGGGAGGACTGTAGTTTCAGGCTAGCTAGGAGGCAAAGGCAGGGAGACACCATCTCCAAAGTGACTAGCAAAACACTAGGCTGGAGGCATGGCTCATGTGGTAGAGTGCCAACCAAGTGACCAAGGTGAGAAAGAGCACGGGGATTCTCAGTTCAAACCCCTGTACCAGCAGGGGGAAAAAATCGGATATGCGAGGAAACTTGCATTAATACACTTTGTTGACTTTCCAACCGGCTTTGTTTTAATGACAAAGGCAAGACAAAATTGTAATTTTATTATGGAATAAATGATACATTGTTTTCCAGTGTTCTATGACAAGAGAGAGAATGCTGGGAGAGTTTTTTAATTTCTTCTTTTCCTATCCAGAACATTCACTAACTGCCTCTCATTTTCAGGCAATGGCCCTACAAAATTAAGTATGATTTTCCTCCTACTAACAAGTCTGCAAACAACTCTTCAACGGGATCTTCTCTGTGAGCTGTAGTGAATGTGATCTCATTGAACCTAATGTGCTTTTAATAGTCTCTTTGGCAAGATGTTGATATTAAGAGGGGGAATGAAATACCCATGCTATCACCTTGAGTTTGCGATTATGCCTTGTATGTAAGGGTTTGAAACGCTTCAATCCCATTCTCACTCAGTGTTTCCCTGAGCTCTAGGGCCGAGCATGCGAGGTGCAGATTGACTCTGGGAGCTCAGCTGAGTCCAGGGCCCCTGCCTGTCCCCCACCCTTCCCCAGGATGCAGCCAGCCCTCTGGCCAGCCAGGGTGCCTCCAGGGCCCACTGTGGACCTGTCCTCACTAGCCTCGCCTCCTCGCTAGCTCCCATCGTGGCCTGTCCCCTCACCTGCACGCCGTCAGAGCCGGGGACGTAGCTGGCTCTCTTGAACGTGTCTGTGACGTTCCTCAGGATCTCCACAGACATCAGGAGGTCGCCCGCATAGAAGTTCTTTCTCTGGGTCAGGTCCAGCAGTGTCTTGGTGACCTGGGACATGCCGTCGCCTGCCAGCATGCGCTGCCCCTTGGCCAGGTGCTCTTTGATCTGTGGGGTGAGAAGAGGAGACCGGCCTCAGGCTCTTCACGACCTCTGCTCCACACATCTTCACCCAGACCTGGAACCGCACTGTCCTCAAGGCTGTGCAGTGCCCCACAGAGCCTGGACTGCACCAGCACACAACCCGTGAAGCAAGACCTCCATTCTGCACAGCTCTGCTGGACTGGACAGGGTGTGTGGTTCAATGCACTGGGAAAAGGAACTCTAAAAACATTTTTGCACAGAGTTAAGCATAACAGAAGTGTGAGAAGAAATAAAAAAAAAAATACCAAAACACAAGCCCTGGAACTGGGCGCCGTAACTCACTATAGTCCCAGTGACTCAGTGGTTTTAAGGATCACGGCTGAAGGCTAGCACTGGCCAAAGCCAGGAAGGCGTCATGTCAACAAGTACAACAGGCATGTGGCACAGGCCGTGTAAAAGGTCTGGTAGAATGATAGTTCAGGTAAAACCTGAGAGACTTCGTTCTTGAACGAAGGGCTGAGTATGTGGCTGAAAAGGGAGACTGCTTGCCTAGCAAGTGTGAGCACGTGTGCTCAGACTTCAGTGCCACCAAAATAAACAAAACTTTTAACCATTAGTTTTAATAGCTTTTTATCTGCTTTAAGTAAATATTTTTAATCTTGGTATAAGAAAACGCCTCTCAATTTTAAAAGCTTGCGATGACATGAAAGAAAGGTCACTTTAGTTTTGTTTTTTGTTTTGTTTTTTTTTAAATAACCACAGTGCAAAAGAACAAAAACTAAAACCCCTCAGCCAGGTTTTCCACAGTAGACTGAACCAGTCAGGTAACTAATTGGTGGCCAGAGAAAAGGACATCACTTTTTGTATTTGTTTGTCTCACAATCAGGCCTGGGGCCGGGGGGGGGGGGGGGGTAGGGGGGGGGGGTGGGGGGGGGGGGAACGTATCACACAAAAATGGACAGGTGAGAAAAGACAGATGACATGGTCCTTTCATGAGTTCAAGGTCAGCCTTTGTCTCCACACTGCTAAATTTTTAGTGGAATTTAACAATGAAATGATCAAGAACAACCACACCAGAGACATGCTGAAACATAAAAGCTGAAATGCACAGTTGTGATTCCTAATCATGAAGAAACCTGCCAAAATACTTTAAAGAATGGCAATCAGGCTGTGCACCAGTGGTTACACCTGTAATCCCAGAAACCCAGCAGGCTGAGACCTGGTGGTAACGTCTGTAACCCTAGTGACTCAGTGGGAGATCTGAAGGATCCTGGTTGTATCCACACTGGGCAGAAAAGTTCACTCCATCTCCAATTAACCAGCAAAAAGCAAGGCTGGAGGTATGGCTCAAGTGGTAGATCATCTGCTTAGCAAGTTGGAAGTTCTGAAGTCAAACTCCAATATCGTTCTCCCACTCAAAAACAAAACAAAACAAAAAAAGCACAACAACGACAACAAACAAACAAATAGCAATCAATGTATACATACTAGGAATTTTCTAGAGGTCACATTCTTTATAAACATGATCTTAACACTCCTCCATGTTAGTCTTGAAAGCGCCCTAGAATATTTCAGTAAAGGGAAAAATCTTCTGTGATCTAGTTCTCATCCACTGCATTATGCTAAAGCACATAGCATCTTTAGACAGCTTCCTTCTCCAGGTTCCTCTCCCTGTCTCTCTGCTCCCCTCAGAGGAGATGCTCCCTGAGCCCGCTCCACTCCGCTCTGCACCAGCCAGCGATCTCTCTGGCTCTGGCCCAGCTCTGGAGGCTCATTGCCAGCTTCCTGCAGTGACATCATCTCACACCAGTCAGGAGGCACCGACCTCCACTGCTGTCCACTGCCAAGCCCAGGCCAGAGGCAAGGAGCAGGGCTCTGCCGCCTCACAGCCCTCTCACACCGCACCTCAGTGTCGGGTCAGCGGAGCCAAACTGCTAGGGCATGCTGGTGTGCACAGGTTAGCCAGCACGCTGGTATGCACAGGTCATCTGGCATGGTGGTGTGCATATCATGAAACCTGGACGAGACCAGTCCGGGCAAAGAAGTCTGAAAGGTTGCATCTCAAAGGAAGAAACTTGGTTGTGTGTGCTTCTGTCCAGCCATGCTGGAGAAATAGGAGCATCATGGGCCAGTCCTGTGCTTGGATAGAAAGCTTGCTTCCTATCTCAAAAATAACCCGTGCTAAAAGGCTGGAGGCATGGCTCAGGAATAGAGCGCCTGACTGGCAAGTTCAAGGCCCTGAGTTCAAACCCCAGAACATCTAATCTAAAAAAAGCATGTAAATCTCTGGGAAATGTTTTTCCTCCTCAAGATTCCTGTCAGTGTTGTTATATTTTCCTTTAAAAAGAGAACCATATAGACATGTTTTGTTTGCAGAAGGTACTGGGCCCTCAGACCCTCGGACCGGAGGGCAGTCGTTCTTGTCTTGGTCAGCATCAGACCCGAGTCAGGACAAAAGAACCTTGCCAGCTGGTGGATGAGCGGTCCCTGGTCCCAGCCTCGCACGCAGGGCCTGAATTCCATGACCTGCTCCTGGGATGGCCCTCCAGCTTTATCTGAGAACACACCGGCACACACACCTCCCCGCCCAACACGCTTCATAGCATTCACACAGGGCATAACGATGTTCAAATTTGGATGACACACATTTCTGTCTAGAACATTCTGAGTGGAAAGATATCTTCCAGTTTCTAGATCGTCATTCACAGGACAAGTGAGCTGTGAGACATTCTTTTCTTACCTCAGCTCTGCCTTTCCAAGGCTTCTTGTAGAATGACAAAGCCAAGTCTCTGTGCTAAATTATTCTTTTCTTTTCTGGGTTTTAAAATTCATTATAAATGGGTTTGCTCATCTTGTTTTTCTCTATTTCAATCTGTTCTTTATCTCTCCGACCTCTCCTTTGTTCATGATCTTGAGGCCTGGACACTGAACCTTAGCTTTTTCACTAAAGACTGGATGAGCCATTTGAGTCACAGCTCCACTGGTGGCTTTGGCTTGTTATTTGGAGATAAGAGTCTCATGGACATTGCTGCCCAAGTTAGCTTCAAACCTTGATCCTCAAATCTCCACTTCCTGAAGTCAGTTATTTCTTCTTAACCCCCGAAGCTTGAGTGAATTGCAGATTTACCAGACAAATCCTAGCCCCAAGTTAGAGTGAAGATTAGTTTGTTAATCCATGACTCAGAGCTTTGAGAAAGCGTCCAGGAACTACTTGTGTGTGAGGAGCCTGCCAGTGTATGTGTGTGTGTGTGGGGGGGGGGAGGGGGTCAGAGGCCTGAAGCCCAGGGCTCCCTGAGTTCATCTGACTTCACAGCCTGTAGCCAGGTCTCCCCGAATTCAGCTGACATCCCACTCTTCATCCACAATCTTCCCCTGTAGCTCTGGCCTTGCCTCCTCTTGCTTTTCAGCTTGGCTACAAATGCAGTAGTTGAAATAGATGCTTTGCCTGCTCTATTTATGTAGAACTCTAGGTAAACTATGAAAGTTAGTTTGGGGTACCCACTGTTTCACTGCTGGTATAAACATGCTAATATGCACCTGTCAAAATGTCACCATTTGACGAAATGGAACAGCCCGTATTTGCAGACAACATGACCATATATCTAAAGGACCATCCCCTAGCTACTAGAGCTGATCAACAACTTTGGCAAAGGAGCAGGATACAAAATTAACCCATAAAAATCAGAAGCCTTTCTATAAACCAACAATGCACAAGTGGAGAAGGAAATCAGGAAAACAATTCCATCTGCAATAACCTCAAAAAAATCTGTGAATAAGCCAAACTAAAGGTACAAAATATATAAACTATATATATGCATATATATATATATATACATATATATATATATACCATAACACTTTGAAGACAGAAATAAAAGATGATATCAGGAAATGGGAAGGACTACCATGTTCATGGAGAGGTAGAATTAACACTATAAAAATGGCCAAACTGAAAAAATGATGTACACATTAAATGTACTCCTCATCAAAATCCCAATGACATGCTTCACCAAGGTAGAGAAAACAATTCAACAATTCATACGGAGCAACAAAAGACCTCAAATAGCTGAAGAAATTCTCGGCAAAAAAAGTAATTTTGGTGTCACAATCCCAGACCTCAAGCTCTACTAGAGAGCAATAATAACAAAAACAGCTTGACACTAGAACAAAAACAGACCCAAAGACCAATGGAACAGGCTGAAGACCCTGAAATAAAACTATATACTCAGAGTTATCTGATATTTGATAAGGGAGCCAAAGACATAGAGAGGAAGAAAGACAGCTTCCTCGATAATTGGTGTTGCAACAATTGGGCATCCTTAGGCAGAAAACTAAAAGTGAATCCCTGTTTATCACCAGGCACTAATAGCAATTCAGGGTGGATCAAAGACCTCAAAGTCAGACCTGCAAGAGGGAGTAGGAGAAACACTAGAACTCACAGATATAGGCAGAAACTTTTTGAAGACTCCCAGGGCATAGCAGAGAGGAGACTTGACAAATGGAATATGTCAAAATAAAAATTTTCTGCACAGCTAAGGATATAGTTACTCAAGTAGAAAGACAAGCAACAAACTGGGAGAAGGTATTTACCAGCATCAGACAAAGGCCTAATACCCAAGATATAAAAGGAGCTCAAGAAACTAACCCCTTCCAAACTAATAAATCAATCATTAAAGGGGCATGGGAGCTCAGGAGAGTCTTCACAGAAGAAGAGGTAAAAATAACAAAGAAACACATGAGAAAATGCTCATCATCCCTGGCCGTTAAGGAAATGCAAATCAAAACAGCTGTGAAGTTCCATTTCGCCCTGGTTAGATAGGCCAACATTGTGAATTCAAACAACAAATGTGGCAGGGATGTGGGGAATAGGAACCCTAGTGTACCCCTGGTAGGAATGTAAACTAATACAACCACTCTGGACAGCAATCTGGAGGATCCTCAAAAACTAAACATAGACCTTCCCTATGACCCAGCCATACCACTCCTGGGCATCTATCCAGATCATCATGACTCAGGATACCATAAAGACACCTGCACACCCATGTTCATTGCTGCCCTATTCACAATAGCCAAGCTATGGAAACAGTCCAAATGGTCCACAGTAAGTGGCTGGATCTAAAAAATGTGGTACCTAGACACCTCCATTACAAAGAATAATATTATGACAGTTGCAGAGAGACGGATGGAACCTAGAACAAATCATGTTAAGGAGGTAAGCCAAACTCAGAGACACAAACAGTGCATGTTATGTCTCAGATGCAGGGACCAAAATACCCTGGGATGTGATAAATGTTACAAGACCCTAGCCATCCACACACAGTGAGACCAAAGGAGGATGCTCTTAGGGGAGGAACACAAAGGCACAATGCCTGTGTGCATCTGATCATACAAAATAATATTTATAGAAATGAACCCCAGGAAATAGGAACAAGAGGTATTTTTCTTTGTTGCTGTTTTTCTTTTTCTTTTTCTTTTATGTCTTTGGGAGGGTAAGGAGGGCACAGAAATGGAGGGACAAAGGGTAAACAAATGCAGCAGTGGTACTCACTGGACACTATGGTGGAAATGAAATATACAACTTGTGAGTGAGGATAGGAGGAAAAACTTGGAGAGGGTAAGGGAAGGGATGACACTGTCCATGTTAGGTCTGCCCGGAGGGTACAGCCCCTCCCCTTTCCTCTTCCTGAAAGAAAACAGGTGGTCTTATAGAAAAACACCTGCGCGAAACCAGTCATTACCTGACTGTGAGTCAGCAAAGGACCCCAGGATCTGAGGTCATTTCCCTATCCACTGAGGTCACTTCCTGAACAGCCCTGGTCCTGCTTCCTTTGGACAGTGGGAGGTTCCCTAGACTCTGAGGTCACTTCCCCATCCACTGAGGTCTCTTCCTGAACAGTCCTGGTCACACCTCCTTTGTAAAGGGAGAGGTTTCTCAGACTCTCAGCTCACTTCCTCATCCAGTGAGGTCACTTCCTGACAAGCCTTGGCCATGCCTTCTTTGGACAGTGGGAGGTTCCCAGGCTCTGAGGTCACTTCCTGAACCACCCTGCTCACATGTGCTTTGGACAGTGGGAGGTTCCCAGGCTCTGAGGTCACTTTCTGAACAACCCTGGGGCTGCCTTCTTTGGACACTGGGAGGTTCCCCAGACTCTGAGGTCACTTCCTCATCCAGTGAGGTCACTTCCTGGACAGCCCTGTCCACGCCTTCTTTGGACAATGGGAGGTACCCAGGCCCTGATGTCACTTCCTGAACCGCCCTGGTTACACATGCTTTGGATGGTGGGAGGTTCCCCAGACTCTGAAGTCACTTCCTCATCCAGTGAGGTCACTTCCTGAACAGCCCTGGTCATGCCTCCTTTAGACAGTGGGAGATTCCCAGGCTCTGAGGTCACTTCCTGAACCACCCCGGTCATGCCAGCTTTGGACAGTGGGGGTTCTCAGGTTCTGAGGTCACTTCCTCATCTGCTGAGGTCACATCCTCCCCTCCTTCCCTATATAATCCCTCTCACCCAGAAGTTCCTCCCTCTTTTTTGGGGGGGGTGTCCGGTCGTGGAGCCTGAACTCTGGGCCTGGGCGCTGCCCCTCAGCTCTTTAGCTCAAGGCTAGCACTCTACCACTTGAGCCACAGTACCACTTCTGGCTTTTTTCTTTTTGCTTATGTGGTGCTGAGGAATTGAACCCAGGGCCTCAGGCATGCAAGGCAAGCACTCTACCACTGAGTCACTTCCCAGCCCAAGTTCCTCCCTCTTTCATATCTTCTTTTCTCTCTACACACATCCACCTCATGAGGGCTGGCAGTTTGCTCTCCCCCCAATAAACATGTGCTCTTTATCTGACTTATGAAAATGTAACCCCTCTGTTCATCACCTTTATAATAACGATAAAAGAGCTGTCATAGATCTTGTCTCTGCTCCTTCACATATCTTGCTCTTTCTTTGACTCTTTCACTTTATCTCTGACTCTGTTTCTGTCTCTGTCTCCCTCACTGTCTCTGTCTGTCTGTCTTTCCCTTTTGACACACCGTGGTTTGACCTCATGGCCACTCCCTTGCTAGGCTGGCATTCTATTACTTCAGCTAACTCTCCATTCCCTCATTTATTTCTATAGATTTAAATACCATCCACAAATTCTACTGTTATGTTGCTATCTCTGCTTTCTCCTTCAGGAATTCTGTCCAGGTAACTGTAATCAGGGCATAATCGGCACTTTCAAACCTCGTGGAGTATTCTTGCTCTATCTTATCTTGTCCCTCCCAAGAGTCACCCCTGTCCTGGTCCTGGTCCTGGGTCACCCTGCTGTCTCTGGCACACTGGGCCCCACACAGAGGGGCTGGTCAGTGCTTGATAATGAGCTCAAACCAAAGAAATAACCACCACCTCTCTTTTCCTTTGGCAGCCATAATACTGAATTGTTGACCTGATAAAAGCTGCAGTTCAAGATCTTCAAACAAAGAACATGTAATAATTGGGAACTTTTACATGACAGACTGTCTTTAAAACACATCAAACTAACATGAATAAGCAAGTGATTTCAGAAATTTTAAACATCTAAAGTTACATAATTTCTACCTCCAGAGACTAGCAACATAAAATGCTACCTTTGCTAAATACCTCACATGTTGTAGTCAGAGAGCATGCATGTCACATGAGGTATGTGGCAGGTGTGGGTTTTTAAGTTATCTTCACTGGCACCAAGACTGGTCAGGGTGCATTCCCTAGTGCCGAGCTCCCAGAGGGTAGGTGTACCAAGATTTGAGCCAAGGCAGTCCTGATTGTAGTCTATCTGCTTAACTACTCCAGGGATGAACTCAGGCTGTATATAATACTTCTCTTAAAAATGACCAAAATATGTACAGGTGCAGTGGCTTAAGCCTGTAATCCTAGGTACCCAGGAGGAAGATAGTAGTTCACTGTCAGCCTGGGCATAAAAATTTGTGGGACCCCCCCCCCATCTCACCCCATAGCTGCTGCAGTGCACCTGCCCACTGTCCTCACTGACACAGGAAAGAGTGAGTAGGAGGGTCAGAAGCCAGGCACAAATCAAGATCCTACTTCAAAAAGAATCAATGCAAGAACAGGGTGGGAGTATGGCTCAGGTGGTCAAGCACCTGCCCAGCAAGTGCGAGGCCCTGAGTCGAAACACTGCTAAAATTTGTGAAGATAGTTAAATATTTAGAAATGATTCTCAGCTCCGATGTTTGAAGGAAATGTCCTTTGCACACAAAGAAAGAAGAGAATGGCTTGGAGCAACTTAGTAGATGAGGTGGGTGGGGTCAAGTGCTTGAGTTAACACTGAACAACACAATATACGAATGTTTCAAAACCATTCACCAAAGCCAGCGCCAGTGGCTTAAACCTGTAATCCTAACTACTCAGGAGGCTGGGATCTGAGGATCTCGGTTCAAAGCCAGGTCGGGAGGGAAATTATCTCCAATAAACCACTCAGAAAACTGGAAGTGGTACATTGGCTCATGTGGCAGAGTGCTAGCCTTGAGCTAAAGAGCTGAGGGACAGGCACAAGCCCAGAGTTCAAGCCCCATGACCGAAAAACCCCAAAACATTCACCAATATCTATAAGATTATTTTTTGTTAAGAAAATTTGTATTTTCCAATCTTTATACTTTACACTTATAAAAAATAACAGTCAAACACCAAGAAAATCAAATAGAGTTGATAGCTTTCTGCACATGTAAGTGCCAATTCTGGATTCTTGACACAAGAAAATTAACATTAATAAAATCCTTACTACTATATATCCAACATAAGTTAAAACCATAGGCACTAGTTTACCAAATCCACATTTCTTCTTGAGTCTAACCACAGTAAGTCTATTTAGATTTTCCCAGACATACCTTTTTAATGTAGTAGTTTTATTCAATTGTGGAGAAAACCCTTCAGGATTCATGAAGAACTTGGTTTGTGCTCTGGCTTTTTGCTAGTTAACTGAAGAGAAGAGTCTGGTGGACGTTCTACCCTGACTGGCTCCAAGTTTTGATTCTCAGATCTCAGCCTCCTGAGTTGCTAAGATTAGAAGTGCGAGCCACAGGCTCTGTGTCAAAAATAGTTTTAGAGTTTGACACATGAAGAAATGCTCAACCTCTCTAGCAATAAAAGAAATGCAAATCAAAACAACCTTGAGATTCCCTCACCCCAGTTAGAATGGCTATAATCAAGAACTCTAATAAC
This sequence comes from Dipodomys spectabilis, assembly GCF_019054845.1. Lineage (NCBI taxonomy): Eukaryota > Metazoa > Chordata > Mammalia > Rodentia > Heteromyidae > Dipodomys > Dipodomys spectabilis. Next base: position 1,851,441 of record NW_024871134.1, read on the forward strand.
AACAGATGCTGGAGGGGATGTGGCCAAAAGGGAACCCTACTGCATTGTTGGTGGGAGTGTAAACTTGTTCAACCACTCTGGAAAGCAGTATGGAGGTTCCTCAAAAGATTCCACATAGAGCTCCCCAATGACCCAGCAATCCCACTTCTGGGCATTTTATCCAAACGATCACAAACAAGGCCATACTAAAGCTAATAGCACAACTATGTCTATCGCAGCATTATTTACCATAACTAAGTTATGGAAACAACCTAGATGCCCCTCAGTAGATGAATGGATCAAGAAAATGTGATATATATATATATATATATGTGTGTGTGTGTGTGTGTATGTGTGTGAATTGTATGCCTCTATCAGGAAGAATGACACCGCCCCATTTGTTAGGAAATGGAAAGACTTGGAAAATATTATATTAAGTGAAATAAGCCAGACCCAAAGAAACATAGGCCCCATGGTTTTCCTTATCTGCAATAACTAGTTTATGTCTAGGACAAGCAGCAAATGTCAAAAGCTATGTACGTATGAACATATAAGATGATGCTAAGCAAAATGAAGCCCAAGATAGGAACACAAGGGATTTTATTTTTGTTGCTGTTGTTTTTGATGTACTTATAATGTACTATGTGTTTTTTTTTTGTTTCTTTTGTATGTTTTTCCCCCATGGTATAACCCGTTTTCACTGTATTTGATTCTGGTGCCCTGCATCTTGTATATGCATATTTTCTAATTTGGGGAGGGGAAGGGAAATAACAAAATGCTGAAATAAGGATACAGGTTGACCCATTGTAACAATGAGATGTACAAGACACTATGTTGGAAACAAACTTTACAACTTTGGGGCTGCGGGGAATAGAAGGGAGGGGGGAGAGAGGAGTTGGGGAGTTGGGGAGGGAAGGGATAGTAGGGGAAAACAAACGATGAGGTAACAATGCTCCATAGGAACTGTACTTATAACCTTACTCATGTAACTGTAACCCCTCTGAACATTATCTTTACAATAAAAATATATATTTAATAATAAAAATAGTTTTATAGTTTATAGGTTTCCATTTGACGTGACAAGCCTCAATGATGATTCTGACCACATTTCAACCCTCTCTGACCACTTTTTTCTACAAAGGCCAATTTCTAAGTTTCTGTATAACTCATGTTTGATGTGAAAGGGGACAGAGAAATGCTCACAGTGCTGAGGGGCATCAATGAACGGATAATAATATATGCAGCTTCTTGTCAGAAAGCCAAGCATTTTTGAACTCTGTCAGCAGGTAATAGCAAGTCATTCACTTAATGATGGTATTCCACTATTAACACCTACCCTGTGTTTCAAGGGAAAGCACAGATAATGCCTGTATGGAAAAATAAAGATACAATTTTGGTTCTAGAATATGTGTACTTCAGGGTTAGAAGTGTGGAGTACCTGACTAGAATATGTATACTTCTTTTTTTTTTTTTTTTTTTTGCCAGTCCTGGGCACTGTCTCTGAGCTTTATTTGCTCAAGGCTAACACTCTACCACTTGAGCCACAGTGCCACTTCTGTGTATGTGGTACTGAGGAATTGAACACAAGGCTTCATGCATGCTAGGCAAGCATTCTACCACTAGGCCACATTCTCAGCCCCTTAGAATATGTACACTTCTTAGGTGTTTGTATTTTTAAGATAGAGATCTTATATTTACACAAATAATAAAAAGCAATGTATGAGGGAGGAAAAGAGGAAGGAGGGAGGGAAAGAAATAGGGAGGAAGGGGGAAAAAGTCAGGTAATTGAGAGCAAGACTGGCCTAGGAGGAGACTGACTTTGGGGGCCTACGGCTGAACAAGTATCTTTGACGCTGATGAGGTTCTAAAAGTGCTGTTGAGTATTCTCTCTGTGTGGGAAGCTGAGGAGTTAGGAAATGAAACATTTAGGGTAAGAATGTCTCGCTTGATGGGTCAGCAGATCACTGTCGGGGCCTGTGGAGCATGAGACGGAGATTTCCAGTTTCTGGAGGCTCACTGGATGGACAGCAGGTGCTCACGCAGAGCTAAGAGCTCGCAGAGAAAATGAGGTTGTCTGCTGTGAGGCCCATGTAAAAGGCATCCCATCCTCCTCCTTGTGTGGAATGTGGGGACATGGCCTCCTCCTTCTTCACTTCCTGGCCACCATGAAATGGCTCCCATCATGACATGATTTGACCCATGCCACAGGCAATTGTCTGTATCAGTTGTGACTGAAACTTGGAGCCAAAGTAAACCTTTCTTCTTTTCCTGTGGATTATCTCAGGGATTCCGCACAGTAACTACAGGCTGCCTACACCCAGGCTCAAGCGCTCAGTCCCTGACTGGACTGAAATGCCTGTCCTCTGGCACGGTTGAGGAACTGCAGACAGGGCCACTGTCTGCTGAATGACAGTGCAGTCCCAAGGTCTGCATCTGCCTTAGTGTGACACACCACTAAAGACCGTCAAGTGTGCAAGGCCTGAAGACATGTCTGACCATGAGAAGGAACGTAAGAGACAAAGGCTCGGAAGAGAAACACTGGGAGAAAATGAGGAAAGTTATTACCTGACTCATATACCTATAATCCATCTGTTCCTCACTTTACAGTAAAAACACATACAAGCTCACCTGCCAATTAGACACTGTCCTGCCCACTCTGGTGCTCCCTGTGGCTCTGGGCTGGCCTGTGCTGCCCAGTGATTCGGCGCTCCAGGGTGTGAAGCTTCCCTGGTGGCCCCGGGGGATGACAGCGGTCTCTGATAGTGACATGACTCACACTTGGAAACTTCCAAACAAAATGTAACCCTGCTCCACACACCCAGACATCAGACTCGGAAAGGCTCAGTGCTGAGAGGGAAAGAGCAGCTGTTTTTGCAAGCTTAAGCCTGGTCATCTTTTGGGGTAATTAAGTTTCTTGGGGTCAGTGAGCCAAACTTGACACCTGCATGACAGCTTCATCATCTCTCGCCCACTGAAAAGCTCCAAGTTTTCATTTAAAAATGCATTCTTCGGGGAAACAAGGCATGCAGTATTTAACACAGAGTAGATTTGATCATAATACAGAGTTCTACCCTTACTGATAAAATTGAACACCAGGTTTTGCTTAGCCCTTCCCTAGATTAGAAAGGGAATTTATTTGTTCATTTAAATAGGACTCATAAACCCGACACCAGACCTGGCCTTCTTAACCTGGCTCTTTCTGTTCTCTTGCTTTCTGACCACTGGGCTTTTTTTTTTTTTTTCCCTCAGAGATCTCACTAATTTCATTGTCCACCAGAAGGTTAAAATTTCACGCAGCAAACTTGGCAAAAAAAAATGTGCAGAGTGAATAAGGCCGAGGGCGGTACCTACCGAATGCTGCAGGAGCCGGTAGTCGTTGGAGATACAGCGTGCGAAGCTCGGCTGCTCCCAGAAGGCCACTCCCTGGAGACTGAGGGAGCAGCGGCGGCTGGTGGTGCCTGCGGGTCGGAGAGGACAGAGAGGGTCAGAGAGGATTCTGGTGGTGAGAGGACAGAGGGGGTGGGAGAGGACGGAGGGGGTCAGAGAGAACACAGAGCAGCTCCAGGCCACTGAAAGGCAGGTGGAAAGGGACTTACACAGCTTTCCCTTTAAGAAAAGCACTGGAAAGTGCTGTTTCAACTATTTTTATAAGGTGCATGAATCACATTGAGAAATCATGGCATCGGTGATCTTTTCCGATTCTCTTCCTAGGCTCGACTTGCGAGGCTGTTTATGACATGCTTCATCCGCTGCTTATAGGACAGATGTGTGCATGGCTATGGTCAGAGGGAGCATGGGGAAGCCAGGCTCTCCGTGGGCTCGGTTCCACTGTACCTGTTGCGTTCAGCGGACACTGATTGAATGCCAGGTCTCCTGCTGGGGTCCGCCTCCACACCATGGAGATCAGATAGTCCTCTGGGCAGATTTCGTAAGGTGCTGCAATTTAAAACACACACCGAATGTCAGCAGGATTTATTTTCCTAAATCAACACTCCACAAATACACCTCAAACTGCAGAGCTCTTGTGCGTGTGCATATGTGCCTGTGTGTGTGCACATGGTATATGTGTGTGTCCTTGCATTGGGGCTTCAGCTCAGGGCTTCCTGCTTTCACATGGCTTTTTCACTCAAGGCTGGAGTTCTACTACTTGAGCCATAGCTCCATGTTCATGATGGTTAGTTGAAAATGAGTCTCAGAGACTTTTCAGCCCAGGCTGGCTTTAAGCTGTCATCCTGAGATCTGCCTGGCTCTTCTATCTTTTTTGAAGTATATTATTTACTGAAATGTTAGTGACATTCTCAGAAGCAAGAGTCCACAGGTTGCACATTGCTGTCTACAAATGGTCTCAGTGGCTTGTTTTTATTAAGGTAATTTGGGATGGGCTGAAGGGGAGAACGAGGGCAGAGGTGGTGACAATCAAGATATGCCGTCCTAGTGGACTGACGTGCTGAGTCGGCATTTACCCCTTTGTGCAGTTAACAATAATTAAAAAAAAATAAAATACAATAGTCATTTGGAATTGCCTATAAACACAAGGCACACCAAAGAAGTCCTTCCAATATTCTTGATATTTAAGAATTTTAAACAATAAAGGATTTCTAATGAAAACAAAGTCATATCAGATTAATACATGTTAAGAATATGTAAAGTCTATGTACATGTATATTCGTACCTGTATATACTCATATCTGTGCCTCTGTGTACATGCAAACATATGTGCATACATACAAAGTCTTTTTATTATCTGTAACAACCATTCTTGGGTTGTATGTGTGTGCCAGTCCCGGTTCTTGAATTCTGGGCCAGGGCACTGTCCCTGAGCTTTTTTACTTAAGGTTAACACTCTACTACTTGTACAGCTCCTTGAGTGGAGCCATGGCTCCACTTCTAGCTTATTTTTTATTTTTGGTGCTTAATTGGAGATAAGAGTTTCATGGACTTTCCTGCCCAGGCTGGCTTTGATCTCAGCTTCCTGAGCAGCTAGGATTACAGGTGCACGCTAACAATTATTCTTAATAGTGTATCTGAATAAACAAATGAGCAAATGAATATTTGTATGGTTACATAAGTGCCTAGATAGAGGAGGACCTAAAAGGTAATGAGCAATGATGACAGAATTACATCAGAAATGACATGTAGCCCAGCAGGGAAGGCCCTAGCTTGGATGCCTGAACCTCAAATGATGATGATAATGATGATGATGAGGAGGAGGATGATGATGTCTGAATAGATAGATGTGTGAGGCTTTCTCAGAGAAATGCCTTCCTTTTCAAATATTATTCTATTTAAATATGTGATGATCTACTGGCACCAATTCCTCTTCAGATTTTGCCAACTTAGACAACTGAGATACAGTTACCCATATGTGAAGAATGTAACTGGCTACATTCAGTCCTGACACTGCACACTGTTGTAATTGCCTCAACAATGAGTGTTTGAGCCCGGGGCTTTGAGGACGGAGCATTTCAGAGCCATGGGTGTCATCTTGCGGATCCCAGCTCATCTCTCTCTGACAGGATACTGAGACCTGCAGGCAAAGGTTCTTGCTGGTGGTGAGCAGCCAGCTCTGTGCAGGTCTGGGTCATGGAAGTGACTTCCCGCATCTCTCCTGTCATCTTAAGTTGTCCAGGACAATCTCCTCTGTCCGAGTGCACATCTGTACCTATTTCTTCCAGGTTCTCATGAGCACACTCTGGCTCTGTCCCAACTCTTGGAGGCTGGGCTTAGGGATGGTCCCACAGTGGGTTGGGCCATCGCCAGTCTCATTTGCACATGGTGTCCTTTTCTCCCTACTGTGCTCAGCCTCCATCTTCACTCATGGGCTTCTCCTGAGAGCTCTTCACACTGAACTCTTCCCTTCTTGAAAGGTAAGTCTTAGGAAGCCATTCTGTCCTAAGTATCTGCTGGTCCTGAGGGCTTTTACTGTCTAGGGTCCTGTACGACATCACCATACTTTAACTCATCCTTGTGTTAGACACTCTGCCCTCGGACAGCTGAAACATCGGTGGCCACATCGGTGTCATCCTGCTAGTGCTGCCCAGCTGCTGGGCAACTGCAGACCAACTAAGTGCTCCCAGCTAAGACTTAGAGATGGTTCTTTCCCACAACATAGGAAAGCAGGGGCAGGGAGGAGAGTAAACATTTACTGTTTCAGATGACAGAAACCTTTATTATATGTTAAACCCAGAGGAGAACACAGTGCAGATGAGGGACACCTGGCCAGGTCACTGTGTCCACCCCCATTCTGGGGCTATGCCCTGCTCCCCAGCCCCTCAGAGGAGCCTGGTTGGTCACCACACAAGAAAAGACTGCTGTGAGGACAAGAAACCCTCCAGGGGTCAGGACAGGTTTTGTCACTAGACTGGAAATGGCAGATACCTCGTGAGTCAAAGCACAAAGCAACAAAACAGAACTATTGACACAGTATGCACAACGTGGGCAATGTCAGGGAAGTCTCTCTGGATGCCCTAGATCTCAGTAGAGACTGAAGTAAAGTCTATGGTGGCTACCTCAAGCAAAGCATGGGAACCTCATGCTCCCCCTCATGCGAGCCGGGCAGCTGGCACTGGCTACCGCCTGTTCCACCTTGGGGAAGCCACGTGGCCGGCTCTGCAGCCTTCACTGGCTTCTCCCCAGGTGACCACAGAGGCTCAGGGAGTGGTGCTGAAGAGCCCAAGTGACAGGATCAGGAAGAAAGGGCAAGGCCACCAGGCAGGTCAGGGAGGGGGATAGGCCCTGAGGAAGCAGGAGATGCTCACCATGCCAGGAAATACAAGCAGTGGAGACAGGCAAACGTCAGCCCTGCTGGAGGAGCAGGGCTGCGGTGAGCTGAGTCTGGACGCAGGTGTTCACTTGTCATACTGTAGCTGCACCTCCTCCCCTGCCTGTCTCCAGATGCACACTAGAGATACTATAACTGCATCTCCTTCCCTGCCTGTCTCCAGCTACACACTGGAGACACTATGGCTGCATCTCCTTCCCTGCCTGTCTCCAGATGCACACTAGAGACGCTGTAACTGCATCTCCTTCCCTGCCTTTCTCTAGATGTACACTAGAGACACTGTAGCTGCACCTCTTTTCCTGCCTGTCTCCAGATACATATTAGAGAGCTGTAGCTGCACCTCCTCTCCTGCCTGTCTGCAGATATATATTAGAGACACTGTAGCTGCACCTCCTTCCCTGCCTCTGTCTCCAGATGCACACTAGAGTCACTGTAGCTGAACCTCCTCCCTGTCTCTGTCTCCAGGTACACAATAGAGATACTAGCTACACCTCCTCCTCTGTTTGTTTCCAGATATACACTAGGAACACATGTGGGTTTCTTTCAGATGCCTTTCTTGGGTCTTGGAATAGCAAAGCTGAATGCTGGGTGGCATTTGGCATTTACATACACATGGCTGCTCCATGGAAACCTTCATGTGACCCTGCCTGCACTCCGCTCTCATGGACTCGTGCCTCACCCATCCTCTCCTCCTGTCTCAGGTCTGATGGTAACATCAGCCCATCCCTACACCTGAAGCGATCTGCTCCACCTGCCGCTCATCTCCTCTCAATCTTCCAAGAGTTTCTGACCCAGGCTTCACCCTGGCCTCCTTGAAACATGTATGGCTTCCTTCATGCTCCTGCCTAGCCTGTGGTGGAGAGAATCAACTCCAACTCTTTTCTCAGGATCTTTCAGTCAAAGGGAGAAAACAGATGCAAAACAAGAAGTGACCAGGTATAAAAGTGAGGCCCCCTCCCCCTGGACAACACCTTGGCCTACCAAATGACCAGACGCAGAAGAGGTATTGGTTCAGAACTTTCTGTCTGTCCCTCCCCAGCCCAGTACAGGCTCCCAAAACTGTCCATCCATGACCCTGTGGGGAGGATGGGAAGATTGGGAAGGACAGCCAGGTTAGGAATCTCCAGCCAGTCGGAATGCTGTAGGACCCAACCAATAAAGTGTTACCTTCCAAAATACCTCAGTATAACAGGAGCAACCAATCAGATCACCTCATTATAATAGGAGCAACCAATCAAAAAAGCACAGCCTGAGCATAGGAACCCATAGACTCCAAAGCATTTGAGAACACTCACATAGACACATGAACACACAGATACACACATGGACATATATACAGATATACGTGTATACAAATGGACACACAGGCACACACAAACACACATGGATACACATTGACACAGATACACTCAGGGAAACACACACAGACACACAGAGTGGCACTGACTTTCAAGCAAGATCCTTTGCTTCTGAATAAAGAACTTCTCTTCCTTCTTCGGTTCCTGAGACAAAGCGAGGCTCCCAGGCAGCTATAGTGGGCTGCAATGCCATAGTGGTAGAGAAGTCTCCTGTACTCGTCCAGAAAACTCCACGTTTTTAAACTCAAACTGTCTCCTGTCCCCTCAGTGAGGTTTGAAATGCCTGTGCAAAGCCTGGTGCTGTAGGCTCTGCTGTGTCCTGCCTCCGTCTTGCAAGAAACCCGAGAGTATGACTGTCACACAGAGTGTCTGGTTTCCTTGCACGTGCGTTCCAGGCGTACCTGCCCCTGGGGACCCGTGCATAGTCCCAGGCCTGGCCTGGCCATGCCCACCAGCAGGGGGCGCCAGGGGCACCGGGGGAATGACTGGCCGCACATGGGCTGGGCACTCTCACCCCGCCTGCCAGGCAGGTTTAGGGCCTGCTTGCTTCTCAAGGCATATTACTTGGGTGGAAAAAAAAAAGTCTTCCTCTCCTGTAAGCATGATGTTTTCTGCTTAGGATGGGCTGTGCCTTGGGTTTCATCAGCACCACACTCAGCTCGATCCTCCTCACCCCCGCCCCACTGCCCTCCTGCTCTGCCCGGGTGCCTGCTGCCTCATGCTTATCCACTGTTCCATTCTCTAAGACCCCTCCTCCATTCTCTAAAACCCTGCCCATCACCAGCATGATTTTATGTGTTTGCTCTGTCTAGAAAATCAGCTCTCTTCCTTATGCACTATCATGCAGAATGTCTATTTCAGATTTCTTTTTTTTTTTTTGTTGGTCGTGGGGCCTGAACTCTGGGCCTGGGCGCTGTCCCTCAGCTCTTCAGCTCAAGGCGAGCGCTCTACCACTTGAGCTACAGCGCCACTTCCGGTTTTCTGGTGGTTTATTGGAGATAGGAGTCTTGCGGTCTCTCCTGCCCGGGCTGGCTTTGAACCGCGATCCTCAGATCTCAGCCTCCAGAGTAGCTAGGATTACAGGCGTGAGCCACCAGCGCCCGGCCTTATTTCAGATTTCTTATAATGGAATACTCCACAAGTGAGGGCCCATTTTTCAATTTTGGGCATTCTCAAGAGGGAGATCAGGGAGAATGAAGATGATTCTAAGGGCAAGGATCTTTGTGTGTGTGTGTGTCTGTGCATGCGTGAACATGTATATACATGTATCTCTCCACAAGTGTATGTGTGTGCACATGTGTGAACCTGTGAGTATGCATGTGTGTGTACGTATGTGTGATGGGCTCACAGTAGTCAGCCCGTCTCAAGCAGAGTTTCACCACTGTAGCTACACACAAAGTTAGGTCAAAAGCGTCTTCCAGGTATCAGCTGTTGACTATCAACATGCCGTGGAAGGGTACAGCAGACGTGGCCAGATCATGGCTGTGACCGTGTGGCCTCTGGGAGGCCTACCACATTGCAGTGCTGGTGGAGGGCGGAGCTCCGCCGAGTACTTTCCCAACCACGCCTGCATGTGCAAAGTGATGCCAACCTCTCTGCAGTCACACAAAGCAACGCCAAACCAAGCCAAACCAATAATGTTTCTAAACCAAGGAGATCATCCATGAAGCCTTAGAGCCACTGTTGTTCTTGGAGACAGACTGCCAGCACACAAGTGATAAAGTACAAAGATGGCAAGCTGAGTCAGATAGAAATCGCCACCCGGCCTGGGGCCTCCTGCTTTTTAGTAGTAATGACAAACCAAACTTTTTATCTAAGATGATTTGACATTCTTTGAAAATGATGCCTATAAAATTAATCAAGAATAAGTTAAAAAGTTAATATGTCTCTTTATGCTTATATCAAAAAGTAAAATAGACTAGTCATTGAAATAGTAATTTAGAATTTTCTTCTATTTCAGGTTATGGAGTCCTCAGTATTGGGAATCTCTCTGGATTCTTCTTAGAGAGACTTCTAGAACTCATTCATTTAATAAATACTAATCATGGACCTATGAAGTCCTGGTCTCGGTTAAAAATTACACACAAAAGGGCTGGAGAAGGTATGGTAGGCCCTAGGCGAGGGGTACACCGGCTGTTCTGGGGGTGTTGTGGGAAAAGTGGCCAGCGAAGGATTTAAAAAGGGTGTCTACAGGAGTGAGGAAGGGGCGAGTGAGCCACAGAGCAGCTTTCTGAAGGTCATGGGGCAAAGGGAACAGGACACATTCAAGGAACCGGAGAGTGTGGCACTGGATGGTGAGGAGGACAGTGAGAGTCTTGAATGTATTCTGAGGGCACAGGAGACAATGTGTGTGGATGCCCTGCCTCCACTTTGGAGGAGGGAGGGGAGGAAAATGAGGGGGGAGGGAGAGGCCCGGGCGGAGGCGAGGGAGTGACAGAGCCTGATCCGTGAAGAGGCAGAGCAGGCTCACTCCCATGGCCCAGTGGAGGCCTGAGGCCTGGATGATGGACAGAATGTCCAGAACTTCCATCCTGAGCACCACCACCACCACCACCACTGCAGGGAGGTGAGTGTGTAACAGTCTCACCTTTGACACATGCCACACCTGGGGCCACATCAACACATAGCTGACACACGGAGCCAAAGCTCAGGCGAGATACGACAATGGAAGAGGAACGAGGGACAGAGACAGACAGAGACAGACAGACAGACAGACACAGACCTGTGTTAAAAATTTTCCCATTTAACGTTGCCTACGTGTATTTTGTAAATTAGAAAATTTGCATTTAGGCTCAGGCCACTCTCTGTGTGCCAACAAAACCAATTATTGTCCGGCAATAGGCAAGACTCCTGTATTTTTATCTTAGCAAAAAGCAATCGCAGCCCTGTTCCTCAGCCCGGAGAGCTCACTGCTCTCCCTAGCACAAGGATGTAAAAACTCATTTGGAAAATACAACTATACTTGAAGTCACAAGTATGCAGTTAGCAAGCTCCCTTAAAACAAGGTAGCAATTACCTAGTGATTAGCTGTTAATCTGTCTATTCAAACTGATTTTCTGTCTCTTAAAAATAGCAGAAATTATACAGGGCTTAAATCAATTTGATGTGGAAAATTAGTTTTTACCTCATATGCTAGAATTTCATCATTAAAGAGAAATTGATTCTAAACTGGAGAGCTGAAATGCAGGAAGAGACAAAAGTGTGTGCTATTCATGACCTTACATTGAGATTTTACCTGCTGGCAAATCAGGAATTACTATGTTTTGCAGCCTCTTAGAAAGTTCATTGAAAGAATAGCAAAATTCAATTTTGAAAAATAATCCCAAGTAACTGCCAAGAACGTTATTTGTCTAGTTATTTAGTTAACTAGTGACAGTTCTGAGGCTTGAACTCAGGCCCTCGTGTTCTTGTTAGCTTCTGTTGCCCAAGACTGGTACTCTACCACGTAAGCCACACTCCACTTCTGACTTTTTGTTGGCTAAGTAGAGATAAGAGTCTGGGGCTTTGTCTGCTTGGGCTGGCTCCAAGCCTGATTCCAGCCTCCTGCAGAGCTGTGATTACAGCTGGGCCCCACCAGTGCCTTGATCAGTGGGAGCTACTCAAGAGCAGGCTTGAAGGTTCATTTACATCCCTTTGTGTATTATTTTAGGAGCTTCCAAGGAGAACAGTAATCCTTGGCCTTCTTCAGCAGGACCATAGGTGGACGATGATGACCTGGGGACCCAGGGAGCGGCAGGTGGGTGGAAGGTGATGGGGACAGGGGTGAGTGGGAGGGGTGGATAGGGATGGGGACAGGGGTGGGTGGGATGGATGGTGATGGGGACAGGGGTGGGTGGGAGGGGTAGACGGTGATGAGGACAGGAGTGGGGGGAGGGGTGGGTGGTGGTGGGGACAGAGGTCAGCGGGAGGGGTGGACGGTGATGGGAACAGGGGTGGATGGGGGAGGTGGATGGTGATGGGAACAGGGTTGGTGGGAGGGGTGGATGGTGGTAGGAACAGGGTTGGTGGGAGGGGTGGACGGTGGTGGGGACGGGTGTGCGGGAGGGGTGGATGGTGGTGGGGACAGGGGTGGGTTGGAGGGGTGGACAGTGATAGGGAAGAGGTGGGTGGGGAGGTGTGGACATGGCAGAAGATGTCTCCATGAGGGTGGAGATGACTGGCTGCAGGAGGACATCCGTCCGTCCCTGTCTGTCTGCCTGAGGCTCCAGCATCATCATCGTGAACAAATCAGAGACCTATCCCAGCAAGACAGGTTCATCTGGTCTCTCCTGGCAATGCAGTCATTAGGACTGAGATTTGAGGACAGTAAAGACACTTACAGAAACTTACATATTTTACTTAAATCTAATACATCAACTATCTCAAAGAAAGATAATGCTCCAAATTATAGGTGCCAATTAAAAGGTATATGTGATTTGAAAAATTCATCCAATTAAAAAAATACACCCAGAAATTTGAAAGAGGAAACGATCCTAAAGTGTTGGCACTCCTATCTTAGTCAGGGCAGACTTTTACGAGCACGTGATCACACCTATGACACAGAATGCAATGTTCACAGGACCCTGTCACCGGCTGTGTCCGTCTAGCTGTGGCATGGAGTTTGGGTGTGAGGCTTTCAGTGAGGTGAGCGGAGCTGACTGGAGCACTCGTGAGAATACACAGCGAGAGCAGCAGGCCGCTTCGTTGGAGTTTGACGGTGAGAGGAAGGAGGCAAGACCAGGGGTGTCTCCTTGAGATCCTCCGCTATCAGGGAGAAGAGGGACACAGGCTGACAGCCTGCAGACAGCCGCGTCCGGAAACGATGGCATAAAACCCAGCCAGAGGTGGGTCTGCTCTGTTGTTACGCACTGTTGCAGGCATGTGCTGCATGTGGAACCTGTCCTTCTATCCCAGAAGACCACTGGGAGGCAGGGGGAATCTTAGGATCCAGGCTATGAAGGATTCCTGTACATTTGTCACATGATGAAGGCCACTGAATCATTCAGGGACAATCATCAGACAAGCCATGCAGTGGTAGAACATGTGGCTGGAGAGACAAAGGGTACACACACTGCTGCTTCATAACTGCCATCGGCTACCATGTTTTATGATTCATCCCAGAAGCAATGGCACAGGCCAGACATGACTCCCTCCTGTATGGAAGGCCTCTAAGCAAAGCCTAAGCACTGCCAGGCTCCACAGTACATGTCGCATGATCCACAGAGCCCTCTCTAGGAAGTGGCACGAGGAGAGGAATGGGGCGGTGGAGGGAGGGAGGGGGGCCCAGGGCAGGGGCCCAGGCTGAGTGGGCAGTGTAGGGAAGGTACTCGGCCCCTCTCACATGGGAAGATGGCGGTCATGGTGTCTGCACACAGGGGATGCACGCTGCAGACAGAGAAGAGTGCGGGGGAGGCAGGTGATCCACGGCTTGTGGTGTGCAGTGAGAAACGCCACAGGTTAACATTCACCTTTACTATCTCAGAGATTGCTGAAGACAAAAATGGGTTGCATTAATTAAATTGTATTTTTACTTCCATAATTTAAAAAATTGATGCATAGTTCCTGAAATGTATTGTTCATTTTATAAAGTGAGATAAAAGGAAGAAATCACAATAGGAATGTTTCTCTACTTTTCTTCTCAATTGAAAAATAACCCACATGTTGCCAATATTTCTAAATTAGACAAAGTCGGGTATTAGGTTACTATGAAATTTCCTTTTGAAATTTTTGTCATGACAGAAGCTGTGAGAATTCTCTCATCTGATGAGCAATCTGATCAGAAAAACTGTGAAAACAACTATCTCCACAGCAACAGGCCTGCGTACGGCACAGGCTGCACTGCCTGTCCACCCGGTCATGCAGAACCTGCTTCAGCCTCTGAAGTTCAGCCCTGAAGACTCTGAGGCCTTGCTCTGGAACCAAAGACCGGGTTGGGCAATGCTCTTAGGGGCGGGCTGTGTGCTCTCCAATGTCAATATTGGCTAAGCTGGGCTGACACACACCCTCCCTCCCTTGGGGGGGGGGGGTTCTTGATATGCCCCATCTGTACAGAACATCTGAAATGATTTGTTTTCAGAAGATATCTGAGAACATTCAATACAAAAATAAACTCACTACGTGGTGCCACCTGCTGTCGATGCTGGGCTCATTGATCGGAGGTGAACCGGTATGAACAGCGCACTGTGACATTGTTTATAATGTTCAAAGCATATCTGCTGAAGACAAGCTGGAACTGTAAAAACTCTGCAGAAGCCAACACTTCCTCACAAAGCTTCTGGATTGCCACCTGACCACAGAAATCATCGTGACTCTAACGGAATGGCAGGAGCTTTGAAAAGCATGAGCTAAGATGGACTTGGTGATTTGGAATAAAAAAGGTGAAGCTGATGTCTACTGCAGGCAAATAGTTCAGTGTGGATCCGTGTGAGATTTAACAATGAACATTTCATTGGACACATCTGAATTTCTAATGGTAAGTTCACCCTTGACATGCAGTAGTGTGCATAATTCTTACACTTGCGGGGGGGGGGGGGTGCTTGCAGCTTATGCTTGTGATCCTAGTTCCTCCAGAAGCCAAGATCTGAGGATGCAGGTGCGAAGCCAGCCTAGACAGAAAGGATCATGAGAAACTTACCTCTAACTAACCTGCATAGAACTGGAACTGGAGGTCTCAGTGGTAGAGTGCCAGCCTTGGGCAAAAAGTTAAGTGAGCGTGGCTCACACTTGGAATCCTAGCTACTCAGGAGGCTGAGACTGGAGGATCATGGTTCAAAGCCAGTCCAGGCAGGAAAGTCCATGACATGCTTATTTCCACTTAACTACCAAAGATAGCCAGAAGTGGAGCTGTGGCTCAACTGGCAGAGTGCTAACTTTAAGCAAAACAACTCAGAGAGAGCTGAGTTCAAACACCAGGGCTGGCACACACGTGCGTGTGTGCACACACACAGAACAAAATGAGAGCCCGAGGTCCTGAGTTCACACACACACACACACACACACACACACACTTATCACACTTGTCTCTAACAAAGAAAACATTTTCACTGGAGATGACCTACCCCAAGTACTCTACCTAGGACCTGATGTGCAAGAAAATCCATGTGCACCAAGACCTCCAACTTTCCCCACACCCTGCCTTCACACTACAGATGGTGTGGAACATTCTCCATGTGGGCACAGTACTACCACCATGCTGGGAGCACTCTGCACATGGGCACAGCACTAGCACAGTGCTGGGGGTACTCTGCACATGGGCATAGCACTAGCACCATCCTGGGAGCACTCTGCACATGGGCACAGCACTAGCATCATGCTGGTGGTACTCTGCACATGGGCATAGCACTAGCACTGTGCTGGGGGTACTTTGCACATGGGCACAGCACTAGCACCATGCTGGTGGTACTCTGCACATGGGCATAGCACTAGCACCATCCTGGGAGCACTCTGCACATGGGCACAGCACTAGCACCATGCTGGTGGTACTCTGCACATGGGCAGAGCACTAGCACTGTGCTGGGGGTACTTTGCACATGGGCACAGCACTAGCACCATGCTGGGAGCACTCTGCACATGGGCACAGCACTAGCACCATGCTGGTGGTACTCCGCATATGGGCACAGCACTAGCACCATGCGGGGAGCACTCTGTGACAAGGAGCTCCTGCCAGGAGAGAGGTGCTGCTTGTGGCAACAGGACCACAGATCTGCTTCCCCTGCTTCTGTGCAACAGGACAAGTGTGAACTGCAGAGCTGGGCATTGCTGGAACATAGCTAACCACCCTTGATTCCCAACTAGTCAACAACCCCCTCTCCTTCCCCAGCTGGGAAGAGAGGTCATTTTGCTTGACACAGTTCTTCACAAAGACATGGACCAGACCATCTCTATTTCGATGGCCATGGTGGGAGGGGGGGGCAGTGCCTTTTCATTTGCAAAGAACCACAACTAAAATAAAACTTTACTATCCTACTAAGCAGGGTGTCAGCTTCCACGGGCAGATCCTGGCTCCTTCCACTTCCTGGTTTATTTGATCACATCGTTGTTACTATTCGTTGTGTTGTTTCACTTCGATAGGTCATGACAACCCCATGTAGGGTCTACACATCACCCCCATGGCCATCATTGGCAGCCTGTGAGACACGAAGATTTGTGGCCCCCAACTAAATCAACAGAACCAGAGTAATGAAGGATCTGGCCAGGAGGGCATTCCCGCAAGCACTTGCGATGATTTTGAAGCAGAATGAAATTTGGGAATCATTGTTTTGGAGAATGAGAAGAGTAGGAATATAAAGGAAGCAAGCTTTGTGATTCTTACTACCAAGGAAACAGAAAAGCAAATTACTCAGAAATAAGCTGAAGTCTCTGTTGGTATCTAGAAATGAAGCTGTTTGAAAGGCATCACACAGAGATGGAGAGCTCTTAAATGCCATTTGTCTTGAGATTTCAGTGTGCATGAATGTGTGTGTGTGTGTGTGTGTGTGTGTGTATCACATTTACTAGATTACAGTGTACCACATCCTGACATCAAAGTACTAGAGTGTAAAAGACGTAACTTGGATTCCCAACAGCACTGCTGTCCTCCACGGGTGTACATTTAGACATAAAAGTCAGAACCGTCGCTACATCCTCGGACCAGGCTGCCACTGCTTGGCACATGCATGATGTGGCAATCTTACTTTGCAGGTTTTCCTAAGTGGCTCAGCCAGCAGAATTTACTTAACATTTGCAGACAAAGCAACTGTGGTTCCAAGAAGAGAAATGTTATTTATAAATCAAATGTAATATTTACCTGGAAGTGGTCAATTCCAACTTAGCAATTAATGACTAGAGAGTGATAGATCTTAGAGAGGTGTGTAAACAGCAAGTGTGTCCCTGGGTGCAGACAGGGAAGTCCAGGGAGGCAGAGTGAATGTGAGCCCAGCCAACAGTGACACTTGCTTACTAAATAATTTTAACCAGGAAAAATAATTTTAAAATAGTATGCTTCACATTGTGGCGATTTCACAAAACCAGTAAAAATTATTACCGTCCAACTGTTTTAACTGCCACAGCCTCAGGGTGAGCAACGGAATTGAGATTAATGTGACCATTATTTAGTGAGCTTGACCACTTTAAAAATTGGGCACTTAATTATCTTCCCTTTAGCTATTCTATTTTCCAACTAGCAGTGTTCTTAAAAATAAATTTTTCATCCCTCTCTCATTCTCTTTTCTCATGAAGACAAAAGGAATCTTATTTGTGTCAATGATGCTATTTCAATATCCTTTTTATCCCTTTACCCCAAATAAGAAATCATATCTTGAGAAGTTTTATTTAGTTTTCATTTCTAATAGACATTATATCAGCTCATGAGTAAATCTAGATAATTAATCATTTTTCATTAATTATGAGAACAAAGAGGTAGGTATATTTTATTTCTCTTTGACATGAGTGGGTCTCTTATGTTGCATTAAAATTAAGTGAGGCATAAAAATAAATAGTAGATGCACCCAGAAACTGCAAGAAAAATTAAGAATGAACAGGACTAAAAATAATACTAGAAGAAAAATAATGTTTTAAAGGAAACATATGCTGAGGCTTTGTTATTGACAAAAAAAGGAAAATGCCTTAGTAAATATTGTGGTAATTTGCAAGCTTTCTGAGTTATATTGTTAATGAGTAAATCTGAAGCAAGTTAATGGTTGAAATTAGGAACTCTACCCTGCTACTCACTAAAGTACTATGCAGAAACTACAGAAAAGAAAATCAGGCTTAGAACTCAGTGTAGAACTCAGTTGGCAGAGCTGCACTAGAGCGAAAAAGCTAAGGAGCAGCATACCAACTCTGAGTTCAACCTCCGCTACTGTCAGTCAGGATTCTATTCTGTGCTGTCAGGCATTGGAATAGGTAGCCAGGGCTGTGGTGGCTAACACAATCCATGTTAATGTAAAAGTGTCAGATAATAACACATTCAGAAGTCTGCCCTTGCATAAGCAGTATTCTGTAATGTATCTGTGCTAATTCAAGAATTTAGTTTCATTATGAGACAATTTTTATCTTCAAAATAATTATTGGTCCTTTTCAAATCACATTTTTGGAAAGGGGAAAATAAATATGTTGATACTACCCCCCAAACATCGGTCTAATGTAAGAAATGTTTTCAGTTTTATGTGATCACTTTTAACCTGTCTTAAATCATAAAAGCCCACAGACAGGCTTAGCTGGAAAGGCGGCACATGTTCTTTCTGGTAAGCAGATTTGTAAGTTGTTTTTCAAACAGCAGGTGGCAGTCTTCGTAAGTGTGATTGCACTTGGGCTATCTTCACCTGTGCACATGAAGCAGGATTTTAGAATGTGGAAGAACCTTAGGAGATAGGAGTGTTTTAAATACTTCAAATCTTAAAAGGGTCTTGTTTAATCATACTTTACTGTTATCAGGAAATGTCTCTCTTGAAAAAAATACATGTTTTTGCTTGACACTTGTTCATTTTTGTGGAGCAGCACAGGGATTTCATCGTGATACCTGCACTGGTTTCCCACTCACTCAAACTCTACATGCTGCTTATTTCTCACCACTCTCAATTCACATGGCCTGGAGAATTAATAAACTTAATTGTAGAGCTCAAGCTCAAAGAAAATCTGCTGACTCGTAGCTCCTCCTAGAGTCCAGCTGCTGTTGGTATTCTTGCTGCTGAACTGGGAAGCATTTTTAGAATTCTGATTATGCACAATGACAAAGTTTTGATTTCTGAGTGCCTCTTAGAATAACCTAGTTTCTATAAATGGATATGGTCATGTTAGAGGCAGGAGTATCTGGCTTCTGAACTAGAAAGGGGCCTCACGGATGTGCAGGCAGCTGTGTCTCCTATTACCCATGCATCTGGACAGCCAAGGAGATGCAGCCTGGACCACAGAGCTCAGATCTACTAAATGCAGCCCATGTGTCTACATCTCCTTATGAAATCTTAAGAGCTCATCCTGCTATCCATTTAGTATGTTCATAGCATTTTTGGTTATGGTATTATACTAAAATTACAATTACTGAATTTTCTGTGTGTCATGAATATTTCACAGCATGCATATTTCTTTTTACTGTAAGTACTAGGGTCTGAGCTCAAGGCTTCATGATCTTGCTTGGCTTTTCTGCACAAAGCTGGCATTCTACTCCATGAGCCACACCTCAACATCTGGCTTATTCTTTGCTAACTGGAGATAGGAGTCTCACTGACTTTTGTGTTCAGGCTATCATTGAAACCTGATCCTCAAATCTCAGCCTCCCAAGTAGCTAGGACTACAGGTGTGAGCCACTGGGACCCAGCTTGGAGTATGCATGTGTTTAAGAAGAAATCTGTCTTCCACATCATAGAAATCTGTTCACTATAGTCTGACCATTTCTAATCTTGCATTCTTTATAGTGCTATGTGTAAAATCTTCTTTTTTTTTTTTCCCCAGGGCTGAGGACCGAACCCAGGGCCAGGCGGGCGCCCTTCCGCTGGGCTAAACCCCCAGCCCCTATATGTAAAATCTTCTAATGCAGCATTATTTCATGTCTTTCATTAGTAATCAAGAGTAGCTACTTTTGTTTTAAAAATGTTTCTTGTTTGAATTTTCTTTTAGAGTGGAAAAAGTGGAAAGGAACATAAATGGAGAGTTCCAGGTCATTCTTTAAGGTGAGATTAATTAATTAGTGTTCGGATTTCCACAGCGTTGTTTTCTCTTCTAGGTTACCTGATGCTGTCCTGTGGCTGTGTGGATGACTGTCCGGGGCCACAGGTCTGCGCGGCCCCTGCGGTCTGACCCACCCGGGCGCCTCTGACCCGGGCGCCTCTGACCCAGGCGCCTCTGACCCAGGCGCCTCTGACCTCGGAGCCTCTTTCTGACCCGGGCGCCTCTGACCCGGGCGCCTCTGACCCGGGCGCCTCTGACCCGGAGCCTCTTTCTTACCCGGGCGCCTCTGACCCGGAGCCTCTTTCTTACCCGGGCGCCTCTGACCCGGAGCCTCTTTCTTACCCGGGCGCCTCTGACCCGGAGCCTCTTTCTTACCCGGGCGCCTCTGACCCGGAGCCTCTTTCTTACCCGGGCGCCTCTGACCCGGAGCCTCTTTCTTACCCGGGCACCTCTGCTCACTGCAGCGCCGCACTTCTTCCCCCGCGCCGTCGCACTGCTGCCCCGTGACCGCGGCCCCCTGGCAGGTCCGGACCCTTCGCTCCCAGCCGCCGTCGCAGGACCTGGAGCACCCGCTCCAGTGACCCCACTGGTTCCACTGGCCATTGGCTGAAAGACAGGGGTCATGGTCAGTGGAGCACGCCGTCCCCGGAAGCGCCTGCCACACACGGGGTCAGCCCGAGACCCGCCCACTGCCACCCCGGAAGCGCCTGCCACACACGGGGTCAGCCCGAGACCCGCCCACTGCCACCCCGGAAGCGCCTGCCACACACGGGGTCAGCCCGAGACCCGCCCACTGCCACCCCGGAAGCGCCTGCCACACACAGGGTCAGCCTGAGACCCGCCCACTGCCAACCGGAAGCGCCTGCCACACACGGGGTCAGCCTGAGACCCGCCCACTGCCACCCGGAAGCGCCTGCCACACACGGGGTCAGCCTGAGACCCGCCCACTGCCAACCGGAAGCGCCTGCCACACACGGGGTCAGCCTGAGACCCGCCCGCTGCCACCCCGGAAGTGCCTGCCACAGGGGGTCAGCATGAGACCCGCCCACTGCCACCCGGAAGCGCCTGCCACACACGGGGTCAGCCCGAGGCCCGCCCGCTGCCACCCCGGAAGCGCCTGCCACAGGGGGTCAGCATGAGACCCGCCCACTGCCACCGGGAAGCGCCTGCCACACACGGGGTCAGCCCGAGGCCTGCCCGCTGTCCGTCCCTTCATCTTTGGTCCGCGGGTCCCGAGGGTGATGTTCCGAGTCCTTCTCGGCCCGTGGATGGCTGTGCACAGCCGCTCTCCAGTTCTTTCCTCTCAGGCAAGTTCAGCGCCCATTAACTCTGTTCATCGCTGAGTCTCCTCAACTCCCGACTATGGTGTATAGAACGGGCTTGGTACAACCCCCGTCGCTTATACACACACCCACACCTACACACACACACACACACATGCACATACACACCCCACACACCCCCCCCCACACACACACCTTACTCCATGACTGTGGCGCGTCTGGTGGCGCCCTCGTCCCCTCACCCCGCAGGCCCAGCCTCACCTGTGCACTCTGGGTTGGAGCACTCTCTGCTCTCGGCCCAGGGCCCTCGGCACTCGGAGCCCCCGTGAGCCGCGGCTGTGCACTGCCGGCTTCTCTGCTGCGTCCCGTTCGAGCACGTGACAGAGCACTGGCTCCATGAACTCCACTCCTGCCACTGTCCATCGACTACCCAGGGAGAGAGAGAGGGAGAGAGTCATTCAGTGCAGTTCTACAGCACGAGGTAAGGTCACCTTTGCAGTGAACCTGTCAACAGATTCACAATTGAAAACTGCCAGGTCACCCTGGCATGAGATTTTACTACTGCTCCCCGAATTACTGCCACCTGCTTTCTCACACCTATTTTTTTTAGTACCCACAGTATCTGTTTTGATTCACTTCTTTTTTTCAAAAAGAAAATTCAGCATTTTAAATGTACACGCCCTTGAGCTAGGCCTTAGAACATTGGACAGTAAATTAAATACTGAGCAGTTCAACAGAGAAGTTACATTTGAGAAAAGGAATCCCTAAAAATAAGTTAGTTACATGCTAAACAAGCCAATTATAGAGTGTGTTGCCAAGATTGATTTCAGAACACTGTGAGAGAAGAGCTCAGAAGAGCTGAGTGCTTTCCCTCACGAAGTGAGGTTTCAGCAATCATGGCGAACACCGGGAAAACTGAGAGACAAGGCTTGCTGCTGAGGAAGCAGGAGCACATGCAGGGATGGAAGGAAGGCCAGCGCCAGTGGACTCCAGAGAGGCCCAGCATCGAAGGGCTTTGGTTGGCTTCATTGAGAATTTTGGCCGCTGTACTCATTAAGGAGCCAGGACATGTCTTAATGCATGAGTCCATGATCACGTCTAGTAGTGGGTAGAGAGGAAAAGGTCTGAGGCAGGGCCGGGATATCTGGTGAGATTGGAAAGCTACCGAGGAAGGATGGAGGGGAAACTCCAAAAGAATGGTCTCAAGAAACAAAGTCGGTGATCAAGTGACGGACCCACTCACAGTGCTGATCACAGCAGTTCACAAGGCTGTGGAGCCTTGCTTGTTTTTACAGATTCACTTAACCATCACTCATTTAATCAAATGATTTTGATAACCTGATCGTTAGAAGACATGGTGATGCATGTTAATTAAAAATAAAGGAAAGTAGACACAAGTTCCAACTTCAAGATCGTAATATTAAGGACATCAGGTGGTAAGAGAAAGGTCAAAGCTAAAAACATATTTTGTGTCTAATCGTGTAGAGACAGGATCACCTTAGCCCAAGCTGGCCTTGAATGCACAATCCTCCTGGCTTAGCCTCTTGAGAACAGGGATTAGAGGTGAGAACCACCACTCTCAAGAGCAAACACATGTCACAGGCAGTGTTCAGGGCTTTATGGACAGAGAAAATCTGTTTGGGGAGCAGATAGCATGAGAATAAAGTGAGATCAAATAGTTCAGACAAAGGAGATGACCACCACCAAAGGCCAAGGCTACAAACAGAAGTGAGCGAAGGACGCAATGAACACCTGCTAAGAGCAACCAACCTCACATGTGTTATGAAAGCACTTGAACGTAGTCATCTTAGCTTTCCCAAAGATTTTCCATGGTAGAAAGGATGTTTGATCATAGGTAAAAGAGAATTTACCATACTCCAAAGTTCTGACATAAGCTAATGCTGCTATAAAACAACACAACAACTAAAAACCCTGTCCAAGCAAAGCAGAGGCTGGCAGAATCTGAGGAAAGACTTTCAACCTAATTTCAAAGCTTTGTGTGTAGCTATTACATGGTAGGTTGTTTAATAGCTATCTAGCTGTACTTAATAAACCTTCTCTGAGATTAAAAATCACAAAATGCCACTTTGATCATTGCATTCATGTAATTTTAGCATCTGACTTTATTAAAAATATCTGATAAAATCTGTAGCCAGTGTAGCATATGTACCAGACAGAAAAAGTTCTAGTAAATTAGTAGAACATTATAAACCATCAACTTACTGAATAGAAGTGCAACTTTTCTTTTCAAAGATAAGTCTCATAATAAAGCCTACATTACAAAACTTTGCTATTCTAAGACATATGAGAAGGGTTTGCAACAATGAGATTCATACCCTGAACATCACAAAATAGTTGGCAAAGAAATGTGCAAGCATGTATATACTGAAAGCATTCAAAAAGCAATGTGCAGATAAATTAAATGATGCCAGCCTAATCTAAGTTGATAAAAGAAGGAAGGAACTGTGTTATGTCCTTGAATGTTTTGGGTTGCAATGTATTTTACCTCTGATTTGTCACAAGTGTAGAAGTAACATGCACTGGCTAAGGGAGGGCAGGTTGAGGAAATGCACAAACCCAATGTGGATTCTGGAGAAAGGACAGCTTGGCAGTTTGTAGTTTTATAAGGATGAGAAAGGACTGCTGAAATGAGATTAGGGAAAAATGAGGGAAAAAAACCCATGTTTTACTTATTAGGCTTTTTCCTGAGAGATAACTTTGCTTCACCATCAGTGAAACAAAAATATAAGGACTTTAATTCATATATCTGTAGTATTCGTTGTTCAATCCTTTTTGATAATGTATATATTTTACATCTTGTCTGAAGCTCAACAATAAATTGATATTTGGCTTCTGAGTATAATTTGATATTAAATACCACTGGGACATCATGGAAATATTTGGGATATGAAGTTTTGTTTACAGTCAACTACATAAAAAATTAATAAAACTGAAGATGCATCTGGTGGGTGATATTTTTTGCTATTGTACTTAAAATTGAAAATTGGAAAGTCATTTTATTGAGCATTAACTGCAGACAACAGGAAGACAGTGAGATGAAGGAGATAAAAGGATGTCAGCTCCAGCAGGCCTTGTACCTGAATCCCAGATTGCTAGGAAAAGCAAGCAGAGGAATCACTCATATGCAGCTCTGGGCAAATGCTGAGATCTAGCAAGCTGTGTGTGTCTGGGGAAAGAGAGAAAGCTGGGGACACTGGAAGGATGGGATCAGATGGTATGCAAAAGAAATTATAGGATTCTACTGACCTTGTGTAACAAAGGAGACGTAGCTCTACAAGAGGGTTTTAATGCAGAAAAATGACATAGTTTATCCTTTTACATTTATTTGAAAACAATCTTGCTGTTGTGTATTCAGTGCTTTGTGCAGGGGCCAGGATACTGTGAAAAACTAGGATTCCATGTTGCTGTCAACTTGGGCAGTGGAAGCTACTATTGTTTTAGAAACAGGAAGATGAATTTGTGTTGCTCTCTAGATGCACAGATGATAAGCTGCAGGGAGGGTGTGAAGAAAAATAGAATCAGGTTGACTCCTTTTGCTTAATAAGGTAGGTAAAGAGTAGATAGGTTTACTGAACTATTATGTGTTCAAATAAATAGGGAAAGATATTCAGCACAGAAACCAAGGTGTCAGGTTTTATGATATTGTTTTAGATATAGTACAGACTGTAGGATTAAACAATTTGTTGCAAATTGTGCGTCTGTGGTTTAAAACAAATTCAGAGACTTGACTACTTGTTTACAGTAAACTAACTACAACTCCAAGAATTTACATAGACTGAAAATGACATAGGAATCCAAAAGAAAGTGGAAGCAGCCATGGTTACGTCAAATAAGACAGCTTCCAAACTGGAAGCAGCAAAATTAATAAAGAAGGTCCTGTACAATGATTAAGGGATCTATCAGCAAGAAGAAATAGCAATTCTGAATATTTATCCAATATCAGACCACCCAAACCAATGCTAAATATTATAGGCATAAAGGAGGTGAATTCAAATACAGTAAGAGTTGGGAACTTCAACACCATTATTTTTGGAAAATTAACAAGAAACAGCTGTGTTAATTTGTACCCTGGGCCACATAGAAACAACAGACAGCTATGTGCTATGCGCCCCGGAGCGTTTGATCCTCTGCTGCAGAAAACGCACCCTCCTCTGCTCAGAGAGTAAGCTCTAGAACAGCATATGTCACCAGACAAAGCTCAAGAATTCAAGCTGTGTTGAGCTATGAATATCTTGTCTACCTACAATGTAATAACTAGAAACCATTGATTTATAAAGCCACCCAGCATTGGAAATTATACCAACAGATAGAAATTAAACCCCTTACTTTTGAAAAGCCAATGGACTAAGGAATAAGAAAGATCTTAAAATATTCTTGAAACAAATGGAATTGGAGGTACAGCCTACATTTCATAAAAGACAAGACCGAAGAAGTTTACAGAAATCAATGCCTATACATAAATGGCAGAGGATCCATCTGGAGCAGACAGCCTATCACCACATCCCAAGACTCCAAAGAAATGAGAACAAGCCAAAATCAAATTTAGTAGAAGAAAAAAAGTCAGAAAAACAATGCATTATTTTATTTAAAGAGACTAAAAAGCAATATACAATGTCAAAGACAATACAAAAAGCAAAGATTTGGTTCCTTAAAAAGACAAACAAAATAGACAAACCATTAGCTAGATGATAAAGAAGACTCAAATCAATGAAATCAGAGACCAAATGGGAGACATTAGAGGGGACATTGGAAGTTATTAAGAATCATATGTTGACAAACCTCATGACACATGGACACATGGACAAATCCCTGGACACAAACATCTTTCCATGTGTGAGTCATGAGGAAATAGAAAATCTGAACAGACCAATAACAAGTAATGCCATTGGATCAAGAACAAAAATTCTCTAGTAATAAAAGACAAGATGATATCACTTGAGTTTGCCAAACAAATGAGGAACTGCCAAGATGAGGAGGTGGTGAAGTTGCAGAGCTCTGGCCTAGCCAGGGCATCATCTGAAGATGATCTTAGATACAGAAAACCTCACGGGCAATAGCTGAAATCCTAATGGAAATAACTAATTCAGAAAAGTTGTTAGGATGCAAACACATCAGGTAAAAATCCTTAGTGCTGTTACATACCAATACCAAAGTATCTGAACAAGAAATCAAGAGAGCAATTCTATTTCTAATAGCTACCAAACAACATCAACAATAACAACAAAAACCCTAGGATAAATTTAACTGAAGAGGCAAAAGATCTTTACAATGAGAACAGTAGCATACTTGTGAAAGACACAGAATGGAGGGACATCCAGAATTCATGGAGTGAAAGAATCATTATTATGACAAATATACATAAAACCCAAGGTAACCTACAAATTCAATACAAACTATTAAAAACACTAATGGAATTTTTCACAGAATAGGAAGAAACACCGTTAATGTTGAGTTGTAGGTACTCTCAGTACTCAAAGCAATATTGAGCAAAAAGAACAAAGCAGGTGGCATTGCTCAGGTGAGTTCCAGTACAGTGCTGACCTGTAGGAATCAAGAGGCAAGAAAGCCACCCCCTCATCCACTGCAGAGGACAGGACAGAACTCCCAGAAGTAAACCCACAGATCTATGGCCAACTAAGAATTCAAGAACGTGAATTCCAGAAAGGACAGCCTTTTCAATAAATAGTTCTGGAAAAACTATATTCACACACAGAAGAATGAAATCAGACTCTTACTTCTCATCATTTGCCAAAGTCAACTCCAAATATATTAAAATTTTTAATGTGAGACTTAAAGCTGTTGAATATGGTGTTGCTTGCTTGTCTTTAATTTCAGTAACTGAGAAGCTGAGACCGGAGGACTAGAAGTTCAAGGTCAACCCAGAATACATTGTAAGGCTCTGTCTCAAAAATAAACAAAATGGCCATATATGGAGGTACTAATCTGTAATCTCAGCTACTCAGATGGCAGAGATAAGACACTGGCAGTTCAAGACCAACCCTGAGCAAAAGACAAATTCCTATCTAGAAAAAAAGAAATACATAACCAAAACTGTAAGTAAAGCAAAAGGCCTGAGGACAGGATTTACACAGGAAAGAGTGCTTGCCTAGCAGGCACAAGACTGTGATTACAAAAAGATACAACAAGAAGAAAACAAAAACAATAAAACTACTAAGAAAAAGTAGGGAACGTTCAGATCATTAGAATGGGCAAGAAGTTTTAGACTAGACCCCAAGCTCCAAAGACAGGAAAATCAAAATGTCTGAATGTGACTGCCTCGAACCGCAGAGTGGGGACATCTGCAAACTGCACACAGTGGGCAGGAAACAGCGCACAGTGAAGTACTACACCAGTGTGGGCAAGGAATTCCTAAAACTAAGGATCGAGCAGGAAAATGGAGAGCAAACCGGAAGGCACCACTTGCACACGCTGCACCATAACATGCAGTTTCTTCTACGCTAAGCAGGTTAGAGCGAACACTTCCTTGGGACTTTTCAACTCTTCTTCATTTGTCAGAAATACATGCTGCTGGTATGATTTTTGTGTGCTATTTTTCAATTTGAAAACTCCAAATGCCCATTGCATTCAGAGCCATTCTACAAGAGGGCAGGGGGTGGTGGTGGTGGTGTTAGGAATAGAAAACGGAATGGCTGTGTCTAGAAGCAAGAGGAAAGCCAGTGATCAGACTGTATCCACTGTATGCTGATGTCAGGTGACACAGGTGACCCTTCACTGCAGCAGTGTGACAAGGTGCCCAGGGGCTCTGCACCCAGACAGCCAACAGGACAAAAGGCCATTGTGTGGCCCTCACCCCACCAGATCCCCGGAGATGGAACCATGGTGGAACATGGCCAGAGGAAGGGAGGAGAGAGCCCTGTGCAGCTCCCCAGTCACTGTTTCAGTGATGGTAGGGGTACAGGCCAGTTCCGATCCACAGGGCGCCGGGTAGCCAGGGGCCTGGGAAGAGCTCTTCAGAAGGCAACAGATGAGGAACAGCGGGCTGAACGCTTGCTCCCACACAGGCTGAAAATGCCAGAATCCCTGCTTTCTACCTGCAGGGTTAAAATCACTTAAAATTCCCCATTGTTTTTAAAAGCAAAATTGGATACATAAAAAAGGGGTCGTGGTAGGGTTCAAAAGGACTTAAAGAAGCTGGCAAGGGAATTACGAAGTTGAAATGATGGAAAATAGTAAAAATAAAACAAGCCAACATGAATAAAGACACAAAAGTGCAAAAATCTTACAACCTTGGAGTTGGAAGATGACCATTATAATGTTTAAAAATCCAAAATGAAGAAAAAAAATGCCATACAAGAGAGGAGAAGGTTAAGAGGTAAAATTCAAATCAATTAAAAGGCAGGCTAATGAGGCCGCAGGTTAACAAGGCCGGATTTGTGTGTCAGATGTTCACAAGGCTGTGCAGAGACAAGTGCGGGCTTTGAGGCAAGATCAGGTGAAGGTCAGGCCTCTTTGCACTGACAGCCTGTACCAGACAGGCTCCCTGCAGAGGGCAGGGCTGGACGCCTCACACCTGAGGTCAGCCACGTGGAAACCTATTGCTCTAAAAACAGAGCCATTTGCATCTGGGATTGTCCTGGGAGCTCCCGCCTCTCTCAGCAACAGGCAGGGCTACAGGAATGTGTTTCTCAAGTGGGTTGCCCGCCCAGATAGATATGCCAGGAGGGGAATCCCCCAGCTTTTGACAGAGCCAGGGAAGGGTGATAACCTGACCTTTGCCCAGTCTCTTAGTATCGTAATCCTCATACAAATCTTGATAAACCTCCTCCACTTTATATCAAATTTGATATATGCAGGGTACCCTCACCTAATTTTAATCATAGGGGCCCTAGGACATAAAAGTTTAATAAACATTAACTTCATTTCACAAATGTTGCCTAAGTAAATATTTCCAATTGAGTATTGCAACTGAAATCAAATTCACTGGTTCTGAATTCCAGACCACGTTTCCCCACTAAAACTACATTTAAACTAAACCTTTTCCCCCTATAACACCTAGTTGCATTTAGCTTTGCATATTTCAGTGTGCAAATAGGACTTGGTGACACAGGTGTTTCATTATTTCAGTCTTGTGGCTGTTACATGACTGTTAAGTAGCTGCTTTACCCTCTCATTTGCAGTTTATCAATATATAGCACACAACATCACCTCCAAGACACAAGTAAGAGCCACAGTAAAACCCACAAATTAACAAATATATTTCTCTGAAGCAGGCGTTCCCTTTTTCTAGAAAATATATTCAGATAGTTGAGTCATAGAATTGTCCCCATACCCTACAGCAGCCAATCCCGAACAAAGTTCCTTTTGTTAAATTTTTCCCTAAATCACATCAAAGAAGTTGGATTCCTAAATAAGTCTCTTTCCACACTCGACAGCACAGTTTCCTGGCTGGCTTTTCCACACCACCAAGAGTAACAAACTCACCTTATGATCCAGGCGAGTGCTGGGTGGACAGCACCAATAAAATAAGACAACCTGTGCTGTGATTTACCCAATTTGCAATTCACTGAGTTCTGTCACTCGCAATAACTTTGTCCTCTCAACTGTCCTATGTGCTCAGAAATACCATGTACACATATTATGGAAGAGTAAACAAGGATCTGCAGTAAATGTCTGGAGGTGTGTGTGTGTGTGTGTGTGTGTGTGTGTGTGTGTGTGTGTGTGCGCGCACACACACGGGCGGGCCTGTGCATGTATATGCTTGTATGTCCTTATGTGAATCAAACCCTTCTTCAGCACATTAATTCATCACTAAACAGATGTAGAAAATGTGTGTGCCATCCCAGCTACTCAAGAGGCTGAGATCTGAGGATCACGGTTCAAAGCCAGCCCGGGCAGGGAAGTCCGTGAAACTATGGTACCATGGCTGTGGGGTGCCTGCGCAGAGAGGTCTGTGCGCGAGCTTCCTGGTTCCTTGCTTGGGCGCCCGGTCCTGGGGTCTATTCGGTGCGGAGCCTGGGATGCTGTGGCAGCGGCTGGGGCCAGGGCTGGGGCGGAGGGTTGAGGGAGGAGGACAGGGCATGCATGCATGCGGAAGGTGGAGTCTGTGTCCCCGAGGCCCCCCGCCGTCTGTCACTCCCCGGTCGCCATCTGGTTCTCTGCAGACAGGCACCCGTCTGTCTGTCCATCTGTGGCTGGGCGTGCACCTCTGCGTGTGCGCATTCTGCCCATGGTTTCTGAAAGTCTTGAGCACAGAGGCGGACCGCGCGCCGGCTACAGCCGCGTGTCCATGTTGGGATGCGTCCTGACTGCCGCGGGCTCCTGTCCAAGGGGAGGGGAGGGGCTGGGCCTGGGCGCGGGGCCGCGGGCAGGCCAGGCCCGGTCCTGAGGAATGGAGGCCACGCCCTGGGCTGTGCGGGCCGGGCCGTGTCCCTGCCCCAGTGTGCGGCGTGCGGAGCACGCGTGGAGACCAAGGCCATGGTGCAAGGCCGGTGACCACGATGAGGGTCCTGAGCCCAGGATCCCCGAGGGCACGCGGGCTGAGTGCCTGAGAATCGTGGATGCGCGTCCACAGAAGTCCCAGCAAGGTGACCAGGGAAGGGGACAGGGCGGGCGGGGACGGGGAGGAAGGACGGGGAGGACGGGGTGCTCACCCGGGCAGAGCGCGATGTTGCACGGCTTGTGGTGCGTCTCTGGGCCCTCGCACGGGCGGCCCCCGTACTGTGGCGGCGAGCAGGCCCGCGTGCGTGTGCGCTGGCCACGGCCGCAGGTGAAGGAGCAGAGGCTCCAGGGTGACCACTCCTCCCAGACGCCGTGCACTGCAACAGAGAGGGCAGGCAGTCACACCGCGCGGCCGGCCGCCCGCGCCCTGCATCCCTCTGGCCCAAACCCCGCACCCTGCTCCCGCACCCGCACCCACAGACCCAAACTCCGCACCCCATCGGCCTGCACCCTGCATCCCCTCCAGCCCGAACCCTGCACCCAGCGCCCTGCACCAGCGCCACGCACCCTGCACCCGCACCCTACGCCCGCACCCCATGCCCGCGCCGCCCGGAGCCCAGGAAAGCAGAAAAGGGCTGGCTGTGCACGCGCCATGCGCCTTCGGTAACCAGTTGCCTTCTTCGCCCAGCACGCAGGATCCCGTGCCAGGGTTGCGTCTGCCAGGCTGGCTTAACCCTTCCAGGCCGTCAAAGTCAGACATTAAAAACCACCAGCCAATGGTGAGGGTTCGGGTTTCTAATACATCTTGAACCCTGGGTTTGTGAAATCCCAAAGGGTTTTCCTTCTGAACTCCCTCCCTTTGCCTTCCACCAGGGAGCAGGGTCTCTTCTGTGACAGGCCAGACCCTCCTCTCCTCTCCCCTCTCCTCCTTCATCCCTCTCCTCTCCCCTCCTCCCTCTTCTCTCCATCCCTCCCCTCCCCTCCTTCCTCTTCTCTCTATCCCTCCCCTCCTCCCTCTCTTTACCCCTCTCCCCTCCTCCCTCCTTTTTTATCCCTCTCCCCTCCCCCTTCTCCTCTTTATCCCTCTCCCCTCCCCTCCTCTCCCCCTCTCCTTCTCTCTCATCCTCCCCTCCTCTCTTCCCACCTCCATACACGCAGGGCACCCGCGGCTGGCGCAGTGCAGGTAAGCACGGGCTCCTGCCCTGGCAGCCACCCACCTCCACCCTAGCCTCTAACACTCAGAAACCCTGCAGCCCACCCAAGCGTGAACATAACTACACGCTACATTCCAGCAGAAATGAAATATAATTCGCATTTCATCACTGAAAACACCGCCAGCCAAGGTGGAGGTCTTTTACCAAATACCAATTCAAATGTTAGATCTCTTCTTTGAACCCCCAAACCACTGCTCTCACCCCAAGTCTCAGTGCTTGGGCGAGTGGGCATAGCATCTCACATGTATTACAAACAGAAGAGCTCGGGCCTTGGTGTATGCTCTGAGAAGTTTAAGACTTCAAACTTCTGAATAAGAAGGGGAGTGAAAACAAATGGTAGAAAATGACAACAGAATCTCTTTGGTGGCGTGTGCACAGTTCCACACGACAGGAGTCATGGGAGAAATCATAATATTTCTAGCCTCTTCTTCATTTAGATTCCAGCCAATGTGATATTAAAAAGCTTAAATCTAGCTAATTAACAATTGCATTGCTGCATACTGCTTTTTTTTTCCTTTTTGGTGAGATTACATGCTAAACATTTTTTTTAAGGTTACATGTCCTCAATAAATGAATCTACATTTAACCCACAATGTACAATAATAATATACTATCCAGTGAAAAAAGCCTTTTTAAAATAATATGAGCCACACATGAAACCTCACCTCACATTATTTTAATAAGGCTTTTTTTCACTGGGTAGTATATTATTAATGATTTGTTCTTGTGGATACTACTAAATTGGTAGAAATTTATAGTACTACTTTATAATGTTTGCATGTGAGATTAATAATATGCTAAAGATTAGAAGTTCTCATTATAATAGAAAAATTATTATATAAGGTCTTTTATTCTTCAGTAAAATATGGAAATCTCTCTGGTGGGTGAAAATTTGGTACCAATGACCCCCTGGCACTGAAATCACATTCACCCACTTCACAGTGCTCTTCGCCTCTGGCCGGGCCATGCCGCCCTGTGTCTTCATCCTGCTGAGCAGATAACTTGCACAGAACACACCCAACAGGCCACCTGCAGACGTGCCGTGCGCATATGCGCGTGCTCTGATTTAGCTGGGCCAGAGGTGAGGCGCTCCCATGGGGGGAAGGGTGTTCAGTGGGAGCAGGGTGTGCAGGGTGTGAGCTCTGCCAGGCTGTGCAGAGCTGGGGGGCTGCGGTCCCCGGCCAGGCCACTGCCCGCAGTAACACGGATATCATCTGCAGACACGTCTGGAAGAAGGCTAGGTGTGCTAGACACCGAGGGGTGCAGCCAGGGACCCCACCAAGCTCACACCCTGAGAGACCAGCAAGCACCAGGCCTGGCCCAGCAGGGCCACAATGCCCAGGGACTGCGCAGATGCAGAACCTGGAGCTGGCCACAAATGCAAACAGGAAGATGCACACCCTCGGGCTATGGCCCTCTGCTACATTCAACTTCATTTATCCTCTACTCTCCTTCTCAGAGTAAGAGCTGCTGACGAGGAGAAAACTGTCAAAGCAAAAACTGCAAATGGCCCAGCATTTTAGGATCCATATGCAAAGTAAGAGAGTGTGATTAGATGTAACGCTATTGATTAATCATTGAGCATGCAACTTATAGTAATACTTAAATATAAGCAAGCTCCAGTGTCATCATTGCATTTGTTCTGTGGATTATGATTTTAATATTGAAATTTGTCTTTTTATTATGCCACTGTCTTTAATTAAATGCCAAAGAGATTAGTTTCACAGAGTCTGAGACAGTCAGTTACTCATTCATGTCTCAGTTATGTGGAGAGAAATTTATTATTTTATAAAGGAGTTTACATTGTTTAAGATAATATTTCAATTTTAAACTTTAAATTTCACTTGTTCCTAATTTTCGGGACACATTAGATTGACAAACAAGTGAAAGTTGTCTCAGGATGGCAGATAACAAAAGTATTGAGCACTGAATATGCCATTACAAGACAATGACCATTTGCCAGAAACCTGACTTGCTATAACTGGATTCCTTGAATACATTTTTAAAAGAAGGAAGTTATCAAGTTATTTTTCATATTTGGAAAATTAAAAATAAATCAACAAGACTAACCTCTTTAATTGAGCAAATTGAGCTATAAGAATGATTTAGATGTAAGCTTCTCTTATCAACATTATGCAACTTAATTTAGAAAGACAAAAACTTCATGTATATGTTAGCAAAAATTAACTAGTAGTTATAAACATTTCTTCTGTAGAGGTAAAGTTAAGAAGTTTAGAAAGCAAAGAAATCTATACACAAAGTATAATCTCAGTTTAAAACAAATTTGTCCATGTGGTAGGCCTAGAACTAGGGCTTGAACTCAGGGCCTGGGCAACGTCCCTTAGCTGAGGTGCTCAAGATTTTTGCTCTACCACTTGATCCACACCTCCACTTTCAGACTTTTTCTGGTTTTGAATCTCGATTCTCAGATCTCAGCCTTCTGAGTGGCTAGGAGTTTAGGGGTGAGCCACCAGTGCCTGGCTCATTTACTGTCCTGTTTTCAGAGGTATTAATTATTGATCTTTTCTTGATAATTACATATTTTCCCCCTCAGAGCCTTTGGTTGCCATCATCTACTGCTCATCTTGTTTCTTACTTCTG
The DNA here is from genome assembly GCF_019054845.1 of Dipodomys spectabilis. NCBI lineage: Eukaryota > Metazoa > Chordata > Mammalia > Rodentia > Heteromyidae > Dipodomys > Dipodomys spectabilis. Next base: position 1,885,699 of record NW_024871134.1, read on the forward strand.
CTATCAAGGGACTACCTGCCTCGTTCCATCATGCTGCTTTCTGTTCTGTCACCAAGTCCTGCTTTGATTTCCTCCAGTTTCTCTACTGGGATAAATACATTAAACATAAAATTTACTATCAAAGCCATTTTAGTGTATAATCCAGTTCAGGTCTTTAGGCAGCTTCATACATCTGTGAAACTGAGTCTCAGAACCTCCTTATTTTGTACATCTGAAACTCAGTATCTATTAAACAACTCCTTTAAACTTATGTGTAATGGATCACATTGACTATCTGCTAGGAAGCTAGGCCTGCCCTCATTCATCCATGCCACTACTTGAGCCACAGCTCCATTTCCAGCTTTTTTGTGATTAACTGGAGATTAAAAAAACAAAAAACAAAAACTCATGGACTTTTCCTGCTAGGGCTGGCTTCAGAGTGCAATCCTCATATCTCAGCCTCCCTAGTAGCTAGGATTACAGCCCGACCACCAGCCCCTGTCTTTACACTTGTTTTAATCAAGTGCAGAATCTGCAAATGGAGATCACTCAAAACTGTATGCATGCCTTAGCTGACAATCTCTTTCCAAGGGCTCCACAAAGACTGCACACGCACTAAGGGAAAGCGCACAGTCCCCAGCCATGGAATGCTCAGGCAAAAATACAGGCCTGGCCAGACACTAGTGGCTCAGACCTGTAATCCCAGCAGCTCCAAGGCTGAGATCTGAAGATCAGTCCCGCAGAAAAAACACCAAGTCTCTTATCTCCAGTTAACCAGCAAAAAGCCAGAAGTGAAGGTACGGCTGGTAGAGAGACAGCCTTGAGTGAAACTGCTAAGGGACAACCTCCAGGCCCTGAGCACGAGGCCCAGGGTCACATAAATAAAATGAAATGAAGTAAAATAACTAAAAGGAAGTGAACTAAAGGAAAATAAAACACAAGGGAGACAGCTGAGGTGACGCTATTAGAAGAGGTAAATAAGAAACTGGCATCTGCAGTGGGAGGCCACACGCAGCAGTGCGGCCAAGGCGTGGTGACAATGTCAGAGGGAATGAGCAAGGCGCACAGGTGAGGCATGACACAGTTCAAGCACATCCACAGGGAGGTACTGCTAACACTACCTGGACAGAGGGCAGTGTTATTGCAAACCCGTGACTCTCTTAACGGACCGCTGCAGTGAGTCCCGAAAGGTGAGACACAAGTTCTGGTTCGCACCTGCGACCCTTGACCGCAAGTCACAGAGCACGGGCTCCACGGAGACCAGTCCTCCACGCCAGATTCACCTGCGTGCGAGACAACAGACAAGCGTGAGACACCACCGCCCACCACCACCCCCCGGGGCATCACTGTACCACACGTGACATTGTGACATGCTTGAATAAGCCAAAAGCAAAATTATGACAGTACAGCAAATAGACAAGGAAAACATTTCAGAGGTAACCCGCCTTAAGGAGGGGTCCACACCATGCGATACAAAGACCTGTATGTGCCATGACCTTGGTGACAAAACCCTCCACAACTACCCTGCTGTGTGTGTGGACGCTAGGCGGGCTCTCGTCATGTGTCAGGAAGGGTGACAGTGGAGGGCATCTCACTCTGCTGGCATAGGGTGCTGTACTTGGGTGGCAAGAAGCAGCAGCTACATCTGTGCCCCTGCTGTTCTGGTGCACAGGAATGGCTGTGCCATGCCCTGGAAGTCCCCTGCATAGCTCCCTTCTGACGTGACCCACGGGGGAGCTGAGGGCTGGAATCTGTTTGTAGGGTACTGTGAGGAACACTGATACGTTTGTCTAGTCAATAGTTTACTGTGGGTGAGACTCCTTTTTCAGCCTGTAATAGCTACTTGTTTTGTAGTAACCTATTAATGTCCTTCTGCTGCTGATTCCTCATGATCTCAGGTAGAGAAGTAGGATTTTTAAAGCTGGAAACAAACAAAAATTCCTCAATATGTATTAACTTGTGAGGGAACGGAAGTGTACTCCACATAGGGCTCTGAGAAGCCAACTGGTGTCTGCATGCTGTCCCGCAGCTCGCGTCTGGCCAAACTCCTGCTCTCTGTGAACACTGAGTCAGGGCTCCAAGGGTGTTAAGAGTTCCAGATGCCATCGCTGGGGGCTGCTACTGCTCTTCTGGCGTCAGGACCAGGGCAGACTTTTACAACTGATTCCAACAGTTTCTACTGTTGTCCTCAAATTCAACTGGGTTTTACTTGGAGCAGGAACTCTTTAAGTTAGACAGGTATTTACTGGCTGGGAAAAAACTGTACAGGTGAGGTGTTTCTGAGAACTTTGATCCACTGATGATAGAGACCCGGGAGTGAACTTCGTTTCAGAGATTCTGTCTAGATTTTGCCTCTGAAATACAATTCAAAGGATACAAATGATAATCGGCCTTCTCTTTTCCTTTTCAGAGTAAATGACATGGGAGTCCTCAAGTGTGCCACTCCAGGGCAAGCTAGGCCAAACATGGACACTCTCAAAGACAGGAGTTTGGCCCGGTCTGTGACTCTGTTGTGCAAAGGAGAGAGCCAGCTAATAGAATGCATACTCCTGAGGAAGGGGTCGATCTCACATCTGGTGAAATCTGCTGAACTGGAGGCTGAGGCAGCTCCCGCGTGAGCACCAGTCCACGGACACCCTCGGGTCTGAGCATTCGCTCCGTGTAGCACTATGCATGCAGAGGCACGAGTGCTGGCTCACTGAAGAACGGATGCTCAGCACACGAAGCAGGGCTCTCCTTAACACCATGAACTATGTGAAGCTTAAAAGTTCTTCCTTGATCATGCCTCAGTTTCTGTCCTATTTCACCTGGACGCATTTATGTGTAACTAACTTCCTGCATGTGCTTGGCTGATGACACGAGCCAAATTGGAAGACAGGTTTCATAATTGATTCTTTTACATCCGATTATATTCCTGCCAGACAGAAAAATCTTCATTTCAATAAGGCCAATGGTAGGACAATGTTTGAAAAAAAGTAGTCACATACATATATATGTATATGTGTACTGTGTATATTTAGCAATGAAAATTTGAGGCTCAAGTTAGAAAAAATATAATGTGTTTTTAATGATTTCCAACCTGTTGTAATGAAGTTACATGAAATATAAATATTATGATTTTATGATATTGATTAAGAGCCAGAAAATTAAGAGCAATGTGAGTTCTCTAATAAGTGAAATGACGAAGGTTATGAATAAAATTAGCTTCATTTGCCACAGAACAATTGTTCTCTTCTGCTCTCACTGTTATCATGACAGAAAAACATATTTGAATTAAACCAAATGAAGAGCTAGGCTCAATACGTACTTTTAAACAGACTTTTGTGTCCATGTGCTTCCCTAACACCAAAGCTTCTTGTAGAACAAAAACGAATAGATGGAATTGAACTAAGGGAACTGAATTAAATTCTGCCACTGTAATTGTGGTCTACCTACCAAAATGATTTCATTCTAACGCAAAGGCTACCTTTTCAGGTGGTATTTTCCATCAGTATTTCTTAACGCTATGCTTCTTCCTTATCCGAGGTGTAGAAGCCCTGCCGTTGGAATTTACTGGTTTATGGTGGAACACAGCTCAGGCATCTTAAAGATGTGTACTTGTGAAGTATTCAACAATATGTAGAGGGCACAGAGCAGACTGTGCCGCACAGGTTTCCTGGGAGATGTCAGATGCACTGGAGCCTTCCCCGCCTCTAAGAGATGTCGTGGGTGCAGGGGAGGCATCAGACTCTGTCCCGGGAGGAAACAGCAGAGCCAACAGGAAAGTTCTGCATATGCAAGGTCTGTGTTTGGCGGGAAGCTACTGAATGTCCTGAGCTCATGACATTACCAAAATACTTTATCCCTGTGAACGTCTCCAATCAAATGGGATGTATCTACTTCCCAGTGGGCCTGTATTATGCAAAGTAATGTGTGTGAGTGCATTTTAGCACACAAACAAGATGTTAATATAACATGTTGCTAGTATGTTAAGGGAATGGGATTAGAAACACACACTTTTATTTTATTTTTTTCTATTTTAGGTAACAGGATATTTGGGCTGCTTTCCTTGTGACACTAAATATGTTTACAAATTCATTTGATGTTAAAAGTTGGTCATTGAGACGTTCTCTTTAATTATTACTCTGTATTCTTGTTCTCAAATTACTGTTAAGAAATTTTTATCAACAGCACCAGTGTCTTGGTTTGAAAGAGAAGTCATATAAATTTAATTTTTATAACATTTAATGCCATCTGTGTTTGTTTAGGCGACATTAACACCTAAAGAAAGTACTCAGAAAATATTTTAAAAAGAAATAGCCCTTTCTTTTTTTAGTTTTATAAGTGCCTAGCATCAAATTCTGTATAATTAAGAACTAGTAAATAATAACAAGGTTTCACAGTCTCAGCTCAGTATTCCAACTTATTTTTGTTTTGTGTGTGTATGTGTGTGTGTATGTGTGCATGTGCATGCGCACATGGGCACCAGTACTGAGTCTTGAACTCAAGGAACTCAAGGCCTGTGCACTATCCCTAAGCATTTTTTGCTCAATGCCAGAGCTCTACCACTCGAGCCACAGCTCTATTTTCAGTTTTTTTTAGTAGCTAATTGAAGGTAAGAGTCTCACAGACTTTCCTGTGCATTCTGGCTTTAAACCACAATCTTCAGATCTTAGCCTCCTGGGTAGCTAGGATCCCAGGTGTGAGCCTGAGGACCTGGCTCTAATTTCTGTTTTATTTATTTAATTTTGTACAATACTTGGGCTTGATCTCAGGCCCGCACACATTTGCTTGGCTATTTTGCTTAAGGCTGGTGCACCATCACTTGAGTCACACCTTCACTTCACTTCACTTTTGATGGTTAATTGAAGATAACTTAGCATCCTGGGCTGGCTTCAAACTACAATCCTCAGAACTCAGTCTCCTATGTAGCTAGGATTACTGACATGAGCCACCAGTACACTGCTCCTAATTTATTTTAAAAATAACTATATATAAGTATGTATTTATGCTTAACACTACTTACTTCTAAAGCATTTCTGGTTTAAAATGGAAAGAATAATCAATATACATTTTGCTTATGAATTCAGCATCCAATCGATATTTTAGAACTTTAATTTTAAAATGTGTTTCTTTTTCTGTGTCATTCTTAATAACATGTGGAAATGATTTTATGGTTGTCATGAATCTAACAAACATTTTGTCTCTTTACAAAATCATGTGTTACTACAAATAAGAACTAGACACAACACAATGGAAAATAATGAATAAATGCAAAAACTGACAATATTTTCTAAGGAAGGCAATGTACCTTGAGAATTGAATTTGCTTTCAAAGATTTTGGCTGGAAATTGTGAATGTTCTGGGTACATTTTGCAAGCAAATTAAAAAAAAATGGAATCTGAACAAAAACTCCTGGCCAAATTGTATAAAATTTTATATGCAGGCTAATTTTCCTACATGACCAGAAATTAAGAATAACTGTTTTCCATTTTAATCCTTGACTTATCTGAATTTTCTCCTGCAAAAATAAAGACTATCTTTTCTGGTCCTGCTGACATTTCTCCAGGAGAGAAGCCCTGCATGGCTGGCTACTCAGCCTCTTCATTTAGAGTCAAGCATCTTCAAATCTGTTCCATGGCTGATCATTTTGCTCCCAGAGTTAGAGCAAAATGTTTAGAATTTTAGGAACTGGTCTAAACATGGTAATGCACTTTTGAACTTGGCCAGGCAGGTAATAAAATAGAAATTGTTGTTTCTTTTCTTTAACAAGAAGGAGCATGAAAACTCAGCTGAGAATGTTTTCTTCATTCCTGTCTTTGACAACTGTGTTTTGATGATCTTGTTTCAAAACAAAAATCCCCCCAAAATATGGCCTTGTGGAATTATTATAAACATTCAGCCTTGGGAATCTGACAGGTTCAGCTAATCTATTGAAAGGGACTGTGAATCTCTTATCAAAAACACAAATTCAGTAACATTTGCATTTTAAGTTATAGATTTGGGCAAGTGTTCTGAAGAAACATCATATAAATACTGAGGACAAACCTATTCTCTGGAGGGATTTCATTAGACAGAGTAGAAATAACATGTGAGAGAAATGAAAATTTATTCATTAATGCTAAAACAGCTCATATTTACAACTTTATAAAGACCTAGATAATACTCTTCATTTAAAATTTCCACAAATAAGGTTGAGGGCTATACACATTCACAACACAGTTTTAAATACTTTTGAAGAGAAACCACATGCAGTGACCTGAATGGAACTGTAGCCCACTGATTATGACAAAACAAAGATGAATGTATATACTTGATTAAACTCTATAGCTAGAGGATTAGCAAAGATTCTGCATATTCAGAATTTAATTATATGTATTAATTTACACATTATTTATAATAAGGCAATTATCGGTCATGTATATGTAGGAGTTTAAAATAATTTGCCATTGAAACTTTTATAATCTAGATAGTCATTTTTGTTGACATTTAATTTTTTGAAATCTATTTCAGCTTAGTATCTGAGACTATCAACTTTTTTTACTATTTAGCTTATATAACCAAATTCTTTTCAAATCAAATATTATATTATTAGAATGTTTTAATGTGTATACATAGACAGACATTCAAGCAATATTAAGTAATATTTACAGGCTTTAACAGTTGAACAAATCATTCATTGCTAAATTTAATCCTCTAAGTCCTATTTAAATTCTTGAAAGTCTTATATCAATTAATTATTGAAGAAATAAACTTTATTATTTTTCTTTACAAGCTTAATAACACATTTTAATGGTTAATTATGTGTCCGTGTGTGCCAATACTCGACTTTGAACTTACAGCCTTGTACTCTCCCTTGGCTTTTTTGCTCAAGGCTGGAGTTCTACTACTAGATTCACACCTCTGCCTCTTGTGGCTGGTTAAATGGAGATGAGAGTCTCATGGAGTTTTCTACTGGGGCTGGCTCTGAACTGTGCTCCTTAGACCATAATGACCTGCTTAGCCAGAGTTACAGGTGTGAGCCATCAGCGTCAGGCTACTAACTGTTTAGCAACAGGGAATACTAACATGTAAAACCTAAATATCTAACACAAAATAATCTTTATACATTTTTTGTGCATTTTTCAATTCCAAGCTACTTTATTTATGGACTTTAACTGGTGACAAAAAAATGACTAAAAAAAAATCAGCTCCAAAAACTGACAGATGTGCAGCACAAAATCATGACAACATGCAGTGGTTCCATTAAATTAACAACAATAAATAGGAAAATGTAACTAACGTATTACCAGTTTGTGCCATAAATTTAGCAGCATCAGCTGGCTCCTGAGGGACCCTTTTTTCATGAACAGATCGAGGTCGCTGACTTTTTATTGTATGATCTCCCATCATTCCAAATTCTAAAGACAGAATAAAGGTATATGAAAGCTTGTGTGTAGACATTTCTCACAAATTACATTACTGTCTCATGCATTATGTTCCGGGGCATAGCTAGAAGTTATTGCAAAGACACAATGCTAAATTTTCTAGACTAGTCTGCTTGTACTCAAGTCAAAACCTGCAGACATGAACAAGATTGTAAGAAGCAATAATCACAGTCAACAAAGATACATCGGGTGTTAGGTCAGATTCACTAACAGAAATACTGCATTCTACGCTGATAATATTCTGAAGCAATATGTCAGAAAGACAGTGCAACCATACTGTGTTAGTGGTTGTTTTCCAGAGAGAAAATCCTCACTGGCTGACACCTGCCTCTGCAGACCAGGAATTGGCCCCTTGGGTTTTTCAGCACTTATCTAAAGGGATGAGTAATTCTTTTTAACTTCTCTTGGGAAGGAGGGGACAGATTCTCCCTACATAGCCCCAAGCTGGCTGGCCTCAAACTGGCAATCTGCTTCCTGAGTGCTGGAATTGTAGGCTGGAGCCACAATGTCTGGCTAGAAGTAAGTAATTCTGCAATCTAACTTTCCCAAGGTTAACATTCATATAATGGATTATTTCAGTATTCAAAGATGATTATGTTTAGTATCTCAAAGGCACACAAAAAACGAATATTCTTGTAATTCTCATTTTCTCTAGGCCTGACTCAAATAATCCCTTGTCCTTGTAATCACAGGTAAAACTGATTTCTCTTGTAAAAGCTGTATTCCAGAATGGAGAATGGGCTGGGGTTTCTATTTAAGCTTTAAAACAAATCCCTTAGTGGGGGAAAGGAAGACCACTAACTGCACTCCACTCACAGGTGGGTGGAGGGGGGAAGAAGTTGAAGAAGAGAATGATTTCAGAGTAAAATATTTCTAAAACCCCGTAGACTTGAACTTCCTGTACTTAGAATTCTGGAAGTTTTGTGTTTGCTGATATGCATGGTAAAGCAATTTTAGGAGAACCAAAGCCTAATGCATGGAGTAACTTGCTGGTTCTGGGTTGTAAGCATGTAAGTGAGGTGGAGAAATCCCCCTTGGACAGGTACCCTGGGAACTTCCCCCCTCCCACCAGAGAGGTCAGAGAGGTCAGCTCCAAGAATTGTAATGGCAGGGCAGCCATTTTACCAGAACCAAAAAGGTCAAAATTTGGGGATGCAAAAGCCTAGTTCCCTCTTCTGTTTTTCTCTTACTAATTTTAAACATTCTTCTGTTAAAACATGAGAACTAATTTTGCAATGTGCTTTGTAAAACTCTAGTCTTTTGTGTGAGAAAATCATAAAGACTCTTTGTGTGTCGTGAAAATTTACCATAAACTCTGACACCTCATCAGCCAACCTGCTGGGAATTTTGTGTGGAGAGCCAATCTGAGAAGACATGCCCTGGGAAATTTGATGAATTTAAATAGGCATTTGTTTTGTTTTGCCAATTCAGATTACACTCAAAAGAGAAAATGGAAATTTTCATAAAATGGCATTTGATCTGATAAACTCCATCACTCCTTTCCAGCACTGCCAACATCCTTCTATTTCCTTGTGTCTACGTGTGGTGCTTGAGCTAGTTTACAGCAGGCTTCTAACAAGAAGTATCTAACTATATACAATTGAATGGTTTGTGAAACTGGCTATTTAGAATGTTTTATGTACAAACTCCTAATGTTTACGTGTTAAACCAATGGAATGTTGTTAAGACCTCAAATTGCAAAAGAACTCAGCAATATATATATATATTCTTTAACACGTCATCTCCTTTGCTGTGGAATTTATAATTCAGGTGATGCCTGACATGTATACCTGCTTGTGGTCACTGTCTGTGTTTCATCATGAATTGTGGCTTACACTATGGTAGTTTTGGCAGCGAGAAGGAAAAAGAAGCCAGCATACTTATTATTCCAGATCTACAAATTCTGAATCACATACCCATTATATAACCTGGTTTTGGTTTGCTCACGTGTTTATTGCTTGCTGAGTGGTATTGGGGTTTGAACTCAGGGCCTTGAGCTTTGAAAAGGCAAGCACTCTGCCACTTGAGCCATGTCTAAGCCCTATCCTGCTTTAGTTTTTTTTTTCAGATAGGGTCTCATATTTTTACCCCAGGCTTTCTGCTGACTAAGATTCTCCTACCAATATGCCTGAATAATTGGAGAGATAGGTAACAGGCAAACACCATCACGCTCAGCTTGTTTGTGAAGATGGGGTCTCACTAAACTTTTACAAGGCTGGCCCAAACTTTGACTGTCCAGACAAGTCTCTCTCTAGTAGCTGGGATGAAAATTATGCACCACTGTATCCTACCCTAGTAAACCATTCCTATTCTCTATAGAAGCATGGGGACAATCTGAACTCTTTCCTGTAAGGGAAAACAAAGCATTTGTGCAGGGAGTAAGTTCCAATGTTTGTGTTCTGGGTTGGCAACTGACACTACTGTAACTTTAGTAGAAAGTATCATGTTGAATTTTTAATGATTTGTTATAAATATGAATCAAATAAAATGTACATTTATCAAGTTGAATTTAAGTAATTTAGTTCATTTGCTGGAATGCATTTCTATATTTCAAATATTTATAATAGAAATTAAGTCTCCACACATCTATCCTACTCATTACAAGGTAGGTACTGATTGTTCTATGAACAACAGAGCTGACAGTCACCATATTTAAGAAGATTTTTAAAAAATTTATGAATTATTAATATTTGAACATTGAAAGTGTAATTGTTGATGATTGTCAATGTAGTTTACCAGAAAACTAATTTTTCAAAAGTAAGTATGTGACCCTGACATAAATTCTCTATAAAATATACAATGTTATAAATTTCTATATTTTTAACATGGTGAAACAATACAAAGGCAGTATTTTAAAAATATTCTGGGGCTATTACTCCAGATCTAAAAGAATTGAAATTTATAATTGAAATATGCAAACTGTTACCTACCCAGTGAGGCTCTTTTGCCAATGTTTCTAGTCCAATTGATAAAAGTAAGTCTTATTTGTTTTAGTGTTCCAGGGTAAGATCTAACAAAAAAAATTACATTTCCTTCCAAATTTCATATTTGATTATCTTAAAAACATTGATGTGTCTTTCATAATGTATATCTTCTACTTATAATCAAGTAAAGACCTATTGGATCATTCAAACTTAAGAAAACAGCAAAGTATTGTTTTTACAATTGTTCATTATGGTCTGTGGTAAACTTTTAGTATATTGTGCTTTTTGGGTAAGTTTCAAAAGTTGGTTCACAGTCAAACAATTCTGCATTGGCAAAGATAATATACTACATTAGTTACATGAGGAAATAATTCAGCCAAATAAAAAGATGATCAGCTTGGGTGAAAGCAATGGAAAGCAAGTTATGAAATCAAATGAAATAAGGAGTAGCATAATATTGTGAATGTGCTGATGAAAATGGAGTTATTTCCTATATCTTTATGCTACGCTGATGTGGGTAAATAACTTCAAGAATAAGATCCACATGACTGACAGTGGCCTTCATAATCTGGGATATTTTGCCCACATGTCTTTCGCTGTGCTCCTTGCTGTAAGCAGTCCTGCCTTGGCAGGAAAGAGACAAAGGTCCACCAAAGAGAGGTTTGGGAAGTCTTTGGCCTTAAATCTAGTCTTGTGTCTCTTCCCTCCTGCAGGTTCATAGAGCCATTAAAAATAAATAAATAAATAAATAAATAATAGACTTTAGATTACAATGGTTACTTATGATGATTTTGTCTGAAAAGCAAGGTTTGTAATAATGGATGTCTTAATCCATTAAAAAGTTAAAAATCACACATGTCTATTTGTTATTACACCATTAAAAAACATTTTTACACACTCAGACAAGGATATCATCAGATAAGTAGATGACAGTCATCTTCGCAAAAGCCTCCAGCATTTCCATGGGAACCTCCTAAGCCCAACCTCCTAGGCTGCTCTCAACAAGCTCCCAGATTTATGTGCTGAACACATTCAGAGGCCAAACTCTACTATTGTTTGTCATGGCAGGGGCCAAGGGCCGCTCACAAAGACCCCTTGAAATAAATCCCCTACACCCCTGCCTCCCCAGACTGCGCCTCTAAGCTATCGGCCACCCGCCCACAGGAGTGGCTTTGCTGACTCTGAATTCCTGTTTTGGTTTGAAAAAACATGGAGTTGCATTTTAACTCTTAAATTAAGTAACTTTCCTTATTATGGCGCCATACATAAGTGAAAGAAAGTGTGTCTTATGAAATAAAAAATCAATTCTTGCTCTGTGTGTAGACAGAATTTAGTATTTATTTACTAAATGGCTCATCCAAGGAGCATTTGCTGAAGGCGTACAAAGCCAATTATTTATTAAGCACCAAATCTTATGTTTAAAACTGCTTATTCAAAATGCACATCACTGTCTACTTAGGGTCATTCTTACAACTCAGTGTGGAGTGGGGAATTAGAACTTTATACTTGAAAATTATTTACATCAGCTTATGATTACCATGATCAGTATTTCTGCCATCAACAAAGCTTATTATCTACCATTACATCTACCATAACACTCATATTATATTTAAAATTTTACCTCACTTACAACTTAAATCTAACTGCTGTGAAGTAAATATTTTAATAATCATTTATTAGCTACTGAATATGCACTAGGGACTAAAGAATACAAATAAGACATTTTCCTGATATTCTAAAGTTCACAGTCCAAAGAAATTCACTAAAGAGGTATTTGAAATATGTAAAAGTAACTTTTCCTAAATCCTAGAATACTTTTTCTATACAATGATTTGTAATACAGCTCTAAAGAGCAGATATAGCTTTTAAGTAATTCAACTGGACAATTGAGATGATATCATTCATTGAAATCTAAAGGAAAGAATATCAAATACATTATTTGTTGGGAGAAGAAAAATCCAATCAGAGTTGGCTTAGGTGGGAAAGCTGTGTAAATTCTGTTCAGAAACAATCAGATATTCTTAGAAAGATTTGCTTTTACATATTTTACATCTGCATTAAGACAACAAATTTACTTATTTCGTATTTATTGGAAAGAGTTGGCCCACTGAGTTTGCATATAGGATTTTTTTCTCTAATGTATTTGAAAGTGTTATAGTTAGTACAATAACTTATATCCCCAATATTTCGGTTTACTTCTGACTTCTGAGATTTTAATTTTAATTCTTCATTGTTTTGAAATAGAGGCTGCCTTGAGAATCCACGTCTTCTCCTCACTCAGTGAGCATTCTGAGTGCTTACCATGCCACACAGCATATCCGCTAATGCGGATGGGTGAGTGGAACACTGCCGTCTCCACAACCAAAGCATAATGAATACTGAAACTGCTCTCTATTACGGGGGCACTGGTGGCTACTCAGGAGGCTGAAATCTGAGGATTAGGGATCAAAGTCAGCCAGAGAAGGAAAGTTGGAAAGACTAATCTCTGAGTAACCACCATGCACACAAAAAGAGAACAGGGGCTGGGGGTTTAGCCCAGCGGAAGGGCGCCCGCCAGGCGCGCCCGCAAGGCCCTGGGTTTGGTCCTCAGCCCTGGAAAAAACAAAAACAAAAACAAAAAGAGAACAGAACAAAACAAAGAAACAAGTAAGAAAAAAAAGGAAATTGGAAGTGCAGTTGTAACTCAAGTGGTAATATAATAGTCTGAACTCCAAAGTTCAAGGACAGCACTCAGGGCCTGAGTTCAAACCCAGGAGTGGCACAAAATAAAAATAAATAAAAAGAACAAATAATGGTCTTTACTGATTATGAATACACTCATTTCATTTCCCCAAAGAACCCAAAGAAATGGAGTAAGTGGGGAGACAAAAACTTCCAGCCAATTAAAGAATTAAAGTGATATAAGTTAGTAAATATTAGAAAATACTCAAAAATAATTACATTACTTAGGAAGGAATATTATGAACTTAAAGTTCATCATTAATTTTCAAGTGGCTAACTGCTTTTCCTTCTTAGAGATCATTTCTTACTTAATTGCCAGATTTAGATATCTGACCACAGGAGTCAAGATCCTATTTTGTGCATTAATGAAACAAAATCTTGTTTTATAAAATATTCCCACAGAAATGACCTTTTTAAGAAGCTAACAAGATGGATAAGTTTATGGTACTTTCAAAAACTGGGCAAAGCATACAATTGGCAAAATACTATAAAGCTAAGGAGAGTTTGTGAAGTTCAAGTTGAATTGTGTAACTTGCAAACTGTCTGCCATATATATTCAATAAAGTGAAGCTATACTTTAATTCATCTTCATACTCGGTAGGAGCATTAATTACCTATAATGATGTATTATTTTATAAGTCCTTGAACATGTAAATTACATGATAAAATATCAGTGATAATTCCAGGAGATTTAGGATTAAATCCTCACGTCCTCTGTTTCGTACTTATTCTGTCTGACTCCAGGCACTGGCTGGTCAGCCAGCCCCAGCCCTGGGTGAGTCCTCGCTGGGCATGTGTGGGCCATGTGGGAGTTCACCTGTAATAGTCAACTCTGCTCTCCATGGCTGCTGAAGAATTATGGAAAGCCAGGATCAGTGGGTTACTTGGAACTTGTTTTGTTTTGACTTGTTGATTTAAAGAGGAAAATAAGTGTACAAGTGTGTAAATGACACATGCACCTCAGCAGTGACAGCAGCTGAATGCCTTTCCTTTTGGCTTCAGGCGCTGATAAAATTAGCTTCTCCTACAAACTGCGGTGTGTCCTCCCTGTCCTCTTCTGTCCCCCCATTCTCCATCCTCCCCATCCTGTCTTCTCCATCCTCATCCTGTCTTCCCCATCTTGCCTGTCCTCCATGTCCTTCCCGCCCTGCCCATCCTCCCTGTCCTCTTCTGTCCTGTCCGTCCTCTGCCCTTTCCATCCTCTGTGTTCTCCTTGTCCTCCCCTTCCTCTCAATCCTCTTCTGTCCTTCCCGTCCTCCCCTGTCCTGCGGGGCTCGTTTCCCAGAGTGTTCCAAGGCGCCAAAGCTTTGCAGAAGGCGGAAGACCAGTGCTCCCACTTCCGCCAGGAGCTCCTCCTGGGAATGGGCTCCAATCAGAAGGGAGCCTCCATGTTCGTTCTCCAATCAGAAAGTCCTTTGGAAGGAAAGCCCTCCTACTTCGACCAAGATTGGAGGGAGGGAAGGGAAACGGAACTGGGGGCCTGGAGGAGGGATGGCGGGATGGCTTTGGGCTCTCTTCTCCTCGCGGGGTCCATTTCACTACTTCACCACCTGGCACTTGTTTGTAAGACAGCATTGTTTTCATTAAACACTTTCCTGCCTTTTTAGTTCGTTATTGGCAAAGGCAACAAATTCCACCCTAGACCTTAGCTGAGACCAGGTGGGGTGAGGTCATGATGGACGGTGCGCTGCCAGGCCTGCGGGGCCTGGGCTGCGGAGACCCGGGAGCAAAGACCAGAGACCTTGGGGGACAGAGACCCGGGGAGCAAGGACCAGAGAGCCCGGGGACAGAGACCCTGGGAGCAAGGACCAGAGAGCCTGGGGGACAGGGACTCGGGGAGCAAGGACCAGAGACCCTAGGGGAACAGAGACCCTGGGGAACAGAGACCCTGGGAAGCAAGGAAACCCTGTAGGGACAGAGACCCGGGGAGCAAAGACCAGAGACCCTGCAGGGACAGAGACCATAGCCATCCATTCACAATCAGTGTCCCTTCACTCTGAGTTTGGACCACAGAGGCCAAACCTCTGGTACCTGCAGCAATTCGCAGTCCCCCATAAATTTGGAGGAAAGTTATTTGTTTTAAGGAGTCACCCTTCACAATATCCATGAGCAGGGTGCTGGCAAATTACACGCATACAATCCTAGTTATTCAAGAGGCTGAGATCTCAGCATCATGGTTCAAAGACAGCCTGAGTTCAAAGCCAGCCCAAGCAAGAAAGTCTGTGAGTCTTATCTGCAGTTAACCATGAAAAAGCTGGAAGTGGAGCTCAATTGATAGGACCACTCAATTGAGTGAAAAAGCTAAGACACAGTGTCAAGGCCCTGAGTTCAAGTTCCAGAGCCAGCACACACACACACACACACACACACACACACACACACACACACACACACACACACACACACACACACACACACACACACACGGTGTTAGTGATGTTTTAGCTTGATGTTATGATAGTTTACCATCATATGTACTGCAGGAAGATACATTCATTGAGAGTCTTTCATGAATATAATTCTCACAAGTCAGAAGCTGTCCCATGAACACGAGGCCACCTTACAGACTGGGAGGCTGAGGGGAGGCCAGGCTAGATTACTGTTCTCATTCATCCCTGTAACCGAAGGCTTCGTCATGCTATTCCAAATATTTTCTCATTCAAAGTTTAGCAACAGTCTTGATCCCATAGGTGTGGCCTGACTCTCTGGCGCCCACATCCACCTTCCCCAAGGCCACCTAAGCCGTGCCAAACTCTCCAGGCAGTCTCAGCCCCTGTGAGAACAAGCTGCTGTTCACTGAGTGTCGTAATACTTACAGACACTCGCCATTCAGGGACCTCACTTAAGCACAATCCATACAGAGCCTTTTTTCTTCTGCTAGCTCCCTTTCTCACTTCCCAATTTCCTTTTCTGCCTGGATAAAGGTTCTGAGCCACCTCATCTTCCACATTCATCTCAGCCTGACACACTCACTAAGAGTTTTCCCCAGGAAAATGGAAGTTCTTCATTTCTGGTTCTTCAAGGGTGCCTTCGAAAGCATTTCTTTCCATTTCCTTCCCTGAACAATTCTCTTCTTTGTGACAGAAATTGTTCAAAAGAATATCCTCTCGTTCCTCTCTTCCCACTCACCTAGCAATGTCAAGCAATCTGACTTCAAATTTCCTTCCTCAGAAGGAAATGCTCTCTGGAAAGTGGGCTGCCTCTTAAAAGCTGTCACGTTCAACTTGATTTCCTTCAGCAGTTCATACCCTCCCGCCCTCCCCATCCCACAAGCTCTCTCGAAGTCCTCAGCTCCTGGGCTTTAAAAAGTGACACAATTTTAATTTTTCCTCCTCCTGAATGTCTTCCTTTTCTTTCATTGCTTTAGCGATTCTTCATCCATGAAGTATGAATTTGCTCTTGGGTTCTATCTCAACAGGATGTCTCTCCAAAATCCCACCTATTCCTACACACTGAGGTGTGGCATTTAGACCAAGAGGTGTGGTCTGACTCTCCAGAACCCATACCCATCTTCCACACAACCACCTACTCTGTGCCAAACTCTTAACAGGCAAACTTAGCACCTGTGGAAACAAGTTAACCTGTCCTCGGGACAGCCACTTCTCCTTATGCATTGCAAGTCACTTAATAAATATACACTGCCCCAAATAAACATTTGATGAATAAGTAAGCAGTGAAATAAAAATAAGTTGAACAGAAATCGTGCAGAAGGCTGTTTTATATTTATGAAAGCATCTTGATGGACCATTTGTGTATGCAAAGGCAGGCGTTAGCACTTGGTGCAAAAAAGTTGAAGCTGTCTAGGTTATTTTGTACTCAGTACTAGTAATAATTAGATGTTTATTCAGCTGTTAGAGAGAGAAGGTATAGCTTACTTCAATCAACTGAAAAAAAAGGGTAAGGTTAAAAAAATCTTGGCGGAATGGAAACAGAAGGGAAAAGTGTTGAGAGAATAAAATAGAGAGGCCAGCTGTCATGGTTTCCTTCACCAGCTTCAAAGTGATATTAAGGCAGTGACTCATGCCTGTAATTCTAGTTAATTGGGAGGTTGAGATCTGAGGATAGCAGTTGGGAAGTAGATGAGACTCATCTCCAATTAACCACAAAATAGAAGTATGGAATTTTGACTCAAGTGGAAGGACACCAGCCTTGAATGAAAATGCTAAAGGACAGTGCTCAGGCCGTGAGTTCAAGCCCCAGTACCAGTGCATACACTACAAAAAACCAACCAATACTGATAAAAGTGATATTTAGCTGGTGCCGGTGGCTCACACCTGTAATCCTAGCTACTCAGGAGGCTGAGATCTGAGGATCTTGGTTCAAAGCCAGCCCAGGCAGAAAAGTCCATGAGACTCTTATCTCCAATAAGCCACTAGAAAACTGGAAGTGGCACTGTGGCTCAAGTGGGAGAGCGCTTGCCTTGAGCTGAAGAGTGCAGGGATAGCGCCCAAGCCCAGAGTTCAAGCCCCATGACCGACAAAAAAAAGTGATATTTATGTATTAATGTATATACTATGCTGCTGTAAAACAGTCTTTCCTCAGTTTCATTAAAAGTCTATTTTCCTTTGAACTGCTTAAATGTAGGGGTTCAAAGAAGAAGACAGTTTGCAATGCAAAATTGAGTCCTGGAATATATGGACAAGTTGGAATATATCCAATATGTATATACATCCAATACACACACACACACATACACACACGTATGTATATCCTGTATATCCAATATATAGCTAGGTTGGAATATATCCATTCCTTCCCTTGTCTGGTCTGAGATTATACGGTCAATCCTGAATTTCTGGTTCTAGATGACACCACAGTTCTCTTCAAGCATTCCTTCACATTTATAGTCCAGTTAGTCCTGAGAAAGCTGAATGAGGCACGTGGGAAGGCCTGACAACCTCAGTGGGGTAGAAATTGATTCCAGGTCCTAGGTGGCACCAACGGGCGATCGGAATTACATGTGGTCCTTCCCATGCCAGGCCATGGGAATTACCTGTGGTCTTTCCACGCAAAGGCTCTGACACAGCCCAGCAAGGGTCTAACGTGATGTGCTCAGTGTCATCACCTTACAGAGCTGGCAGCTCGGCAGCCAGGGTGCACAGTGAAATTCAGGGCTAGCTCTCTGTCTCTGTCTGTTTCTCTCAGTGTTAGGCTTTAACTGTGGGCCTGGCCTTCTTGTGCATCCTGGGGCTCTATCACTTGAGCCTTTTCACTTCAGCCTGGCTTTTCCTGGTTAATTGGAGATGCAGTCTCAAAGGCTTTCTGCCAGGGTTGTCTTTAAACCAGAATTCTCCAGCTCTCTGCCTCTTGAGAAAGTAGCATTACAGGCTTGAGCTCTGTACAGGGGCTTGGGTGCAATCTCTCTTAGATGACAAATCATTTTTTCTCCTCTGCTCCAGTCTTTAGATGCAATATTTTCTCTTGCTGGTCAGTTACAATGACTTTATCACCACAAAGTAGAAGAATGAAGATTTTTTTGCTTCTCAAGGAAATATGTTCTCCTTTGAATTGTGCTAATTTTTAAAAAATATTTCATTTATGGATAGACCTTTAAGCAAATAAGCCAGGCTCAGAAAGGCAAATGCCATGTTTTCTCTCATATTTATAATTTAGATCTAAGAAAGAAGACATGAATGTAACCAGAATGCTAGAGAACAAACACAACCTGAATATGTTCCGTGATGGTATGAAAACACAATGACGAAACCCGTGAAAATGAAAAGAATGTTGGAGTGGTTCAAGAGAAATTAGTAAGAGAGAGGGCAGATAAGATCAAAATAAAGCACGTGCAAATATAAAAGTATCACAATGAAACCTTTATGGACAATTAATAAATGCTAATAAACCTTTTATCTGCCATTTCTAAATTAATTATAATCTTTCTTTAAATCTACAAGTTCTTATTATATCTTTACAAGGAAATTGTTTCAATGTAGCTTCCCAGCTGAATATATTTGGTTTAAGAGAAAAGAGATTTAGAGGGTTTCAAAGGGTTCTGGTTTATATGAGGAAAACTGAGTGAGACCACATTGGATATAACTTTACCAAACTTCAATGAAACCTTGATGAGGTTTTCTTCCGAAGCACGGAATTCAGGATTGTTGGATGACTTAGCATTTAGCTGGGTTATAAGTTGTTTTTTTTTTTTTTTTTTTGTCGGTCGTGGGGCTTGAACTCTGGGCCTGGGCGCTGTCCCTCAGCTCTTCAGCTCAAGGCGAGCGCTCTACCACTTGAGCTACAGCGCCACTTCCGGTTTTCTGGTGGTTTATTGGAGATAGGAGTCTCACGGTCTCTCCTGCCCGGGCTGGCTTTGAACCGCGATCCTCATATCTCAGCCTCCTGAGTAGCTAGGATTACAGGCATGAGCCACCAGCGCCCGGCTTGGGTTATAAGTTTTTTAAGAGGCATGTTGACAAGGTAAAATACACACAAACAAAGGTACTTAGAAGACTAGGTATGAATAGCAAAGACAATCCACACAAGAGAAACTTTGTGACAGGTTCAGTTTGGGGCTACATCAAAAAATACTGACTGTGAGTACAAGCATGATATGAATAAGTTCATACTACAATTAAGAACTGAGAACATTTGGCTTGGGTATGATTTTAAAAAATAGTAATTGCACTTGAGTGTTTGGAAAGTGGTCATGTAGCAGAGGAATTAGAAAGAAATCAGTCATCTGGCTAAGGAAGAAAGTCCTGGGGAAAACAGAACAAGTCCACAGGAAGAGCTTTCCAGCCATCATTCAAGCTCATTCCTAGAGGGAGCAGTGACCATGGCCAGCACTGGTACTGGGTCCTTCCTCTTCCCACCACAGTGCAGTGGACAACAGGCAATCCCACAGCCTGTCCTCTGCCGGGTCAGCTCTGATTCCTTGACTTGCCTAGGATTCCCGCCTTCTCCTCTCTGCTTCCCATCAGTTTTAAACTTTTATCATTTCCAAAATCCTTCTGAGGAACTGTATGTTGGCACACACTAAAGATACATACCCATGTGTGCATGG
The DNA here is from genome assembly GCF_019054845.1 of Dipodomys spectabilis. Lineage (NCBI taxonomy): Eukaryota > Metazoa > Chordata > Mammalia > Rodentia > Heteromyidae > Dipodomys > Dipodomys spectabilis. The sequence goes on from NW_024871134.1 coordinate 1,905,732, forward strand.
ACTGTTCATCAGGGAAACGCTGGCAATCAGTCCAAACTCCCATCTACCACAGAATGGCAAAGGCAAATGTGAGGTGTATCTCTCTCTATCTCTATATCTACCTGTCTGTCTACCCATCTACATGCAGAGAATGAAATTCTATCATGTTCAAGAAAATGGATGGAAATGGATAACATCATGCTAAAAGAAATAAGACCGACTCAGGAAAACAGAAATCGTGCATGTGTTCTCTCAGACGCATGATCTCCACATTTATAAACAACCATAGATGTAATATTTGTGGGAGCACAAAAAGAGAGAAAGGATGGGAGTGTGTCACACTGATCACAATTTACACACATCTGCACAACCACAGAATAGTGAATTAGAATAGTGAAATAATAGTGAAACTGCTTAAAAATGGTTAAAAAAGTGGGCTTAAGTGAGACAAAGAAGATGACTAGGGGCCTAACCTTGAACATACACTGTACACACGGGTGTGTCAGAGTGAAGCCCAGGTATATAATGCACACATCACACTGTGTGTGGCCATGGGCTTAAGGAAAGCCGTGTTTGGTTAACACTCAGGCTGCGCTCTCAAGTACAGGGCCAGATGCTCAGGGGGGCCACCGAGACGCCTTCAGCTTTAATGTCTGTGTCGTCTGTGCTTTGATTGTTTACGTTTCTGTACCATGAGCGGCCTTGGTGTTAGGCGTAGTGAATGGGCAAGCGCCTGTCCAGGAGTCCCTCACTCCCCATTGGTGCTGTAGGCTTTGCTTCACACTCTCAGGAAAGCAGAATAGGGCAAACTAAGGAGGCTCGGCTCACAAGGTGAATTGATATAAATCTGTTCTAAGAAAAGAGGAAAGAATGTTCATCTTCCAGTGTCATTAACATGAGATTGGGTATAAAAGAAATACTTCAGTGTAACAAGTCACAATGCCTCATACATAATGTTTTTACCCTAGGAAAACAGATGTCTTGAAAACTATGATTTTACCAAAAGTTGGTTTTGTGCACATGAACAGATGAATTCTCTCTGGTGGAGTAACACCAGGGCTTGAACCCAGGGCCTTGCACTCATTAGGCAAGCGTTCTACCACCTGAGTCATAAAACCCCAGTTTTTTTCTTGATTTCCTTCTCTATTTTTTACTGATAGGATCTCCTGCTGTTTTATTTCCAAGTCTTGCCTTGAACTGGATTCTTTCTACTCTTGCCTACCAAGAAAGTAGAGAATTTACATTTTAAACAAAACATTGTAGTCATTCTTGAAGAATAGGAAAAAAATTAGATACATTTATACATCCATTCCCAAAGTTAGTGAGGTTGAAAACATATTGATTTTACTGTCCTTTTCCCACTGTGTTTTCTCACTAGTTTTAAAAGCAAATGTTATTCTTACCACAGTTTTCCATTCTTAGTGGCTGGCTGAGAACTGCTGAGTTCCTCTACCGGGCACACAAGTGGCTTATCACTCACAAAGGTGGCTTTTCACTCACAAGGGTCACCCCTGAGTCACACAAGAAACTTAGTTTTTCTGTGTGACAGTTTGTGTTTTGCTCAAACCCTAAGCTTTCAGAGAACCAGAATTTTCCATTACCCCGAAACACTAAATTGATCTCAAAACTAAACTTGGAAAAATATTCTTTCAGACATTAAAAATAAAAGAAAGCAAGAAGCACAAACAACCACCACATGATGCTTCATATTAACAATGACCTTTGGGTAGCAAAAAGAAAAAGTAATTTCCAAAAATCTTACATTCAAACTTTCCCAGAAACAAATTTGCAATCAAATAGACATCACCAGCTAAAAAAGTAATTGCTAGCTTAATTTCTTTTGCAAATTTCACTGACATTAGTGAAGTTAAACGCACAGCCTAAGTAGAAAGGCTCCATTCATTTTCCTATCGGTTCTGCTATACTGCTGTGTCTAGTTTGATAACTCCAAAATGTACATTTTCTTTTCATTGTCAAACTCACTTCTCTCACAGGTTTTTCTGAAGGCTGAGAGAATCCCATGCTGGAATGCAGATGCCCTCTCTGAGTTGCTCACTCAAGTACTGAAGTTGGCCATGTGCTTTTTAGCTTGACCTTGGCTTTTGTACTCTGAATCTCACACCAATTCCACAAAACCACTTTAGTGCTGACCCTTGATACCAACACATAAGTGAAACCAGCAGATACACAGTGAGTTAGCATAGAAGGGATCATTCTAAATTAAACTGTGAACCTACAAACATAGGTGTCAATGATTTTTTTCCTTCTGCATTTATTTTATTTTATTTTTTTGGGTCCGGTAGTGGGCCTGAACTCTGGGCCTGGGAGCGGTCCCTCAGCTCTTTTAGCTCAAGGCTAGCGCTCTACCACTTGAGCCACAGCGCTACTTCTGGCTTTTTTCTTTTTGCTTATGTGGTGCTGGGGAATCGAACCCAGGGCCTCATGCATGCAAGGCAAGCACTCTACCACTGAGCTACCTCCTCAGCCCCTTCCTTCTGCATTTAAATGAGAACATCTACATTTCTTTAACTCTTAAATGCATTGTCCTTAGAAGAATGCAATTGGTTAACTTGTTTATACTAGTGTCAAACAAATATCTTATTCTTCAACAAGGGTAGACATAAGAGAGAGAGAAAGATAACATACTATATGTCCAATCACACTATCAGACATCTAGATTCATGGCTGAGAGTGCATTGCAGGCCCTTGTTCTTTGTTCTGAGATACTTACTTTGGGTGTTCCTGTACAGTTTCCTCACAGGAAATGCAAGTTGATAAAATGTACATTATCTGCATGTGACCTCTGCCACATGCACAAGAATAAATCCTCTCACTAATATAAGCAATCTTCCAAATTTTAGGCTCTCCCTATTGGGTACTGCATTAGACCGATAAGTGGAGGGCAGAGTTACAGCACTAAAAAGACTGACTACGGAATGGGAGAGAATCTTTGCCAGCTGTCAGGGATGTAATGATCAGAATATTCAGGAGCTGAAACACTAAACCAGAAAGAGTCAGTAACCTAATTAATAAATGATCAAAGGAGCCAAGTAGACCCTCCTTAGAAGAAGTTGTGCAAATGACCAAAAAAATAATGCATGGAGAAAGGTTCGGCAGCTCTGGCCATAAAGGAAATACAGGTGAAAGCAACACAGAGACCCCACATCACTCCCGTCGGAATGACTGTCACCAAAACCGTAACAGCAGCAAACAGGTGAAGGGTGAGGGGAAGAAGGAATTCCGATGCACTCTTGGTGAGGGGGGAGTCAAGCAGACATCATGGAAGGCAGTATGGAGAGCCCTCCAAACACTATACACAGAACTCTCCCACAGCCCACACCCTGAGCATCCAGCCGAAAGACCGCAGCTCAGGACAAAACAAAGGCCTCACACCTCCCTTCACCAAAGCAGTGTTCACCATATTATGAAACAAGACTGGAAGCCCAACAACCATGAATGAACCAGATGTATGTGTCATGGTGATCAAAACAGATCATAGGAGTTGGGTGCCAATGGTTCACATCACTTAATCCTAGCTACTCGGGCATCTGTGAGATCTAAGTATCATGGTTCAAAGCCAGTCAGGATAGAGACATTTATCTCCAAGACGAGGGATGTGGTTAAAGTGTTAAGAGTACCAGCCCTGAGAGAAAAAGCTAAGGGACAGTATCCAGGCCTTGTGTTCAAACTTCAGCACTCGCACACGCATGCACACGCACACACACACACACACATGATCATGTTATAGTTTGTCACAAAATACATCAGTCTGCTTGCAGTCTCATAGTATTGTTTTAGTCTATAAATCAGGAAGTCTTTTTCTTCAGGTCTGATGGACAGGAAATAAAGAGATGTCTCACATAATAAAGAACAGACTAACTTGTTATCAATTGTTCTTAACACTAGCAGCTTAGGAAGGGATTTTGTAAAGTCTGTGTCTGTTAATGAGAGGCCTGTCCCAGAACACAGGAAATTTGCAATGAAGTTCAAGCTAATAGGAATTTATCTGTATGTCATGTCAAAGCATAAAACGTGGATTTGAGGAATCCTTTAATCATTTAGCATGACCCATCCGTGTTCTAGGCCATGCATACATTTCTAGCTGAGAGTTTCTTGTTTTTCTTATCATCCAAATAGAAAAGGCTGGTATGATTATAGTAGGTTAAATGGTAAGAATGTAATTTTCTTTCATTTTTAAAGCAAATAATAGAGATGTTCCCTCTATTTGGCCTTATTTGAGTGGTATTTTTATCTTTCCTTTTGCTTTCTCAATATTCTATGACCCTCTGTATTGATCACAATTTTGATGTTGAAATCAGAGCTAATGCTATCAGATCTGCTAAGTTATCCTCTAAATTCTTTTAGTGCACAGATATTTAGATCAGATTGAATGTCTGTAGCATCATCGTGGTACAGTTGACAAAATTCTTTGATTAGTGATTCACAAAGGAAAAAGCAAACAAGCTGTAGTCTTCTAGAGAGACACATGCTTAATGAAAGAAATTAAAATGGCTCGACATTACCATATGTTAATCATTTCCTGGGCAGAAGAAAAGCATTACGACCAATGGTTTGACTTACTGTCCTCTAAAGTTTGCAGGGAACAAGTACTCTGCTGTGGTTTGGATTTGGGGTTTGGTAATCCTCCCCGCAGAATGAAATATTGAATATTTATAGTTGCAATCGTGAGTCAGCAAAAAGAAGCAGGAATTATAATATGTGATTAGTCACAGAGAGCATTTGGAATACAAATAAGAAAATGTCTGGCACAGCCGGGCAGCGGTAGCTTACACCTGTAATTCTAACTATTCAGGAGAGTGAGACCCTAAGGATCACAGTCCACAGTCAGTCAGAGCCAAAGCCCATGAGACTCCATCTCCAATGTACTAGCCAAAAAGCAGGCTGGAGGCGTAGCTCAGGTAGTAGAGCACCATCTGAGCAAGTTTAAGCAAGGATTGCCAACAAATGACAAAGAAAGTAAAGAAAGAGGGAGAGAGAGAGCATGTGTGCCACAATATTGCAGATTCTATACAAACCAGGATGGTGGCATCAAAAATCCTATTGCTACATTTAGAACCTCATTCACACTAGCAGTGAAGGTGACATCACATTACTCCTTAACATACATTTGTATATAGGGAACAAGATCTTACAGTTTAGAAGACTCAATAAATAAAGAATTGCCAATAGACTACAACTTTAAAGATTATTTTGTGAGAACTTCCATTTGGCTAGGTAGAATAACCGTTTTCAGGACTGCTGACCTTACATGTCAAGTGTGAACTCACTGTCCTGTGAACCTTGCCTGTGTGTGAGCTCACTGCCCTGTGTGACCTTGCACGTGAAGTGTAAGCTCACTGCCCCGTGTGACTTTGCACGTGAAGTGTGAGCTCACTGCCTGGTGGTTCGGTCCTGTCTGCCTCTCTCCCTAGGGAGCAGTCTGCGGTGGGTTTGAGGCCTGGTCTCTGGGCACTGGCTCCATGTGGCCCTGGCTTCTGTTTGGCGCAGATCTTCTAGCAAGCAGAGGAGGCTAGGGCCTTCCACACCTGAGATTGAGTTCTAAGAAGGGGAGCTCTCCATCCCGGATCCCACACGCCCTCTTACACATTCATTCTAGAGAAAGGTGATGGCCATGTGTGAGCCGTGGAGAGGCTCAAAGCCTCGTCTCCACATGAGCCAGCCTGAAGGAGGCACTTGTGCTTGTCCTCAGATGAGGCCATGTCCTGGCTGACCACAGCCTCGCAGCCCACGGCCTCATCGCCCACAGCCTCGCTGCCCACGGCCTTGTTGCCCACAGCCCCGTTGACCATGGCCTCATTGCCCACAGCCTGATCATGGCCTCACTGCCCACAGCCTCACCAACCACAGCTTCACTGCCCACAGCCTCACTTACCACAGCCTGACCATGGCCTCACCGTCCACAGCCTCTCCAACCACAACAGGCCCACGGCCTCACTGCCCACAGCCTCGCTGACCACAGCTCCACTGACCACGGCCTCACCGCCCACAGCCTCACTGAACACAGCCTCACCACCCACAGCCTCACTGACCACGGCCTCGCTACCCACGGCCTTACTGCCCACGGCCTCACTGACCACAGCCTGACCACATCCTTGCTGACCACAGCCTTGCTGCCCACTGCCTCACCACCCACAGCCTCACTGACCACAGCCTGACATTGCCCATGGCCTCACTGCCCACAGCCTGATCACAGCCTTGCTGACCATAGCCTTGCTGACCATGGCATCACTGACCACAGCCCCGCTGACCACGGCCTCACTGACCACAGCCTGACCACAGGCCCGCTGCCCACGGCCTCTCTGCCCACAGCCTCTCTGCCCACGGCCTCGCTGCCCATGGCCTCCCTGCCCACAGCCTCTCGGCCCACTGCCTTGCTGTTCACGGCCTTGCTGGCCATGGCCAACTGTTCTGCCACAGAACTAAACAACCAGCCTTCAATAATGATTTCCCCAGTTCCTGGAACGTAGCCAATGGGTTTTCATGGAACTGTTTCACAGAACTTTTGGTTACTTACTTATTATTCAACACTTTAATTGTGAGCGTAGCTATTTGATGCCCATAAGGTTGAAAACATTGTGATATTATACAAGCTATTTGAAGCCCATAGGGTTGAAAACATTATGCTATTATACAAAGAATTAATACATTTAATCAAAATTTACCGAGAAGCTTCTGTGTAGATGGCATTGTGTTTCTTTTTGTTATTTTTTTTTTTTTAAGCCAATACTGGAGCTAGCACTTAGGGTTCCATGCTTTTACTTAGCATTGCTGCTTAAGGCTGGCACCATGCAGTGGTTAATTCAAATGTCAATTCTTATTTTTCTGTTATTTACTGCCACATATATATTTAGTGATCTCTTAAACTCTTAATTTTATGGTAAGTTTATAATATAAGAATATTATAGGGCTGGGAAGGTGGCTCAGTGGTAGAGCGCTTGCCTTGCATGCTCGAGGCCCTGGGTTTGATTCCTCAGCACCACATAAGCAAAAAGAAAAAAGCCGGAAGTGGCGCTGTGGCTCAAGTGGTAGAGTGCTAGCCTTGAGCTGAAGAGCTGAGGGACAGTGACCAGGCCCAGAGTTCAGGCCCCACGACCAGACCCCCCTCAAAAAAAAAGAATATTATAAATGTAAGATTCATTGGAGTGAATTACTATTTAAACTTTACTAGGTTTATCTAATTCTCAGAGTTGAAGTAGTGGTTAAACCTTTTATGTACTAATATTTTTATTTTCCATTCTAATAATTTCTGTTTTTTAAAATAAGTTTTTTATTGTGAAAATACTGTACAGAGGGGTTACAATTACATGAGCAAGGTAATGAGTACATTTCTTATCAAGCATTGTTGCCTCCTCCTTCGTTTTTCCCCTACCATCCTTTCCCTCCCATCTCCACTACACTCCTCATCCTCCACTCCCCACCCCCCAATAATTTCTTTAAAAATTTTCTGATGAGACATAAAACGTTACTACAACATTTAATTTCTCAATATTCAATTTTATATTCCATTCAGCCTGTAGTTTCATACATAGATATTATAGTAACTAGTTAAAATGGAATTTAACTAGTAATTACCTTTATTTGTCATAATAGTGTATGTGTGTGTGTGTGTGTGTGTGTGTGCGCGCACGTGTGCACACTCATTCACTCTAGTCCTGAGACTTGAACTCGGCATGGTCACTACCCCTGAGCTTTTTGGTCAAGGCTGATGCTCTACCACTTGAGCGACAGCTCTATTTCTGGATTCTTGATGGTCAACTGACGATGAAAAGTCTCATGGATTTTTCTGCCGGAGATAGCTCTGAACCATGATCCTCAGATCTGAGCCTTCTGAGGAGCTGGGATTACAGGAATACTTCCATTCCCCATTATTTACATGTATATTCCCCTTAAAGGAAGCCACCAAAATGGTGGTGACAGCCTGGTGGCTCCCTCTTGTCCTTACACCACGTGTTGCCCAGGTGTCGTTGTCACCCATAGAAGGAAACACCCCTGTCATCCGTATAAACCTTTTCTTTGTTAGGCTGTTAATAAACCAGTTGTTTTGATTTTGAGAATACTGATGTGAGCTGGGTGGCTCACATCCCAGCTGTTCGGAAGGCAGAGAGCTGGCGGTTTTGCGCTAAAAGCCAGTCAGGCAGAACAGTCCACGAGGATCTCTCTCCAGTCAGCGAGCAAAAAGAAAGAGGGGATGGAGGTGTGATTCGAGGAGAAGAGTGCCAGCTGGGATAAAGAGATCAGAGTGAGCGCACAATGCTCAGAACTCAAGACCTGGTACTGGCTCAAAAAAGAAAAAGAAAAAAAGAATATACGCTTGGGATAATTATTCAGAGGAAAAAAAGAACGTGATGTGAATTTGCAGACCCCATAAGCTAAGCACTTGGTTTTGTTGCTATGTAATGGATTTGGATATTTGGCATTTTTATCAAGGTATAAAACATGTATCTGAACCATTGATGCATTTGTATAATGCAGCATTACCTCACCAATATCAAAGCCTGCGACTTACAAGAGCATATTTGCATCCTCTTGTTTTAAGACCTGCCAGGGCTCTCCCGTGTTCATCAGAGCGGATGACAAATGCTCCCTATCCCAGCAGCCCAGGGGCAGATCCACCGACCGGCTGCGGCCACCCGCTCCACCCCATGCTCCCCAGTTCCCCCACACACCTAAAAACCCACCCTCAAGGGCATCCCAAGAATATGAACAATCCCGGAAACGAAACGTGCATTCTTAAAGCATATGAAAACAACACAAATCAACATGCAAAAGGCATATTTCACGTCGGTATGGCTGAATTAAAAGACCCCAGTAGGAAAGGTAGCCGTTCCACATTTCAATGCGCCACATTGAACTTGGGGGTAAATCCAACTCGGCCGTTCAGCCATGTCTGAAGCCCCTGGGCTTCACTGCAGAGGGAAGGCTGGCCCAAGAGAGTCACTGCTGGGGAAGGCTATGACAGGGACTAGGGAATGTGTCCCCTCTGCTTCTGAAGCAGGAGGAAGCCACTCTGATGTTTTCTTTCTGCCCCTCTCATTGCCTGAGATCTTCACTCTCATTACACCAAGGCAGTTTTTCCACCATCACACTCCTGATCACTTAATGCATGCGGTTAGTTAGGGTTACCAAATAAAAATGAAATCCCGTCAGATTCATGCACAGAGAACATTGAAATAAAAATAGGTTAATTCACATGGCAAGTGGATTAATAGTTGCTAGAGGTAACCAATTATACTCCTATCTGAACCCATGTGACTTGAAGTAAAATGTTTTTGCCCAAATGACTGGGACACAGCACATGTTCCTTCAACTCATTTAAATTTTTGGGATCAGAATGAGTTCGTGTTTTGATGGAGCGATCTAAATAATTACTTCATCTGCATTTCACAGGCCATTAATGTGATTTTTTTTCCTACTAACCAATCCATCTGTGTATCCAACATGAGTTCATGAGGCAATTATCTCCTCTCTAGCCAGCCCCTTCGGGCCAAGGAGGCAGATGAAGAAGCCACTATGGCCTTCCAGGCCGCATGCTGCAATTCTTTCTGTTTGGGAGCTATTTGTCTGATTTCCCCAACTTCTCTCCTGAAGGAGGCATAGCCTAGCAACAAATTAATGCCTTCAACTCTGCAACTCACAGAGGGCAGGAATCTAGAACAGACATTCTGGAAATTCAATCATTTCACCAGCAAAATGTGAAATGGCTCATGCAACATGTTCTATATTTTATTTCAAGTTAACATTCAGAGAGGAAAATCGAAGGTCTATTTTACTTTCTGAATGGACATGAGCAGGAAGAGCTGCGTTTCTACGCAGGGGAATTTTGTTGCATTTAATTCAATACACACCACCACGAAACAAATAATTATGGTTGATTCAGTAGCAAGAGAAAGGAATTAGAAAAAAAATTTTCAAGAGGACTAATCATAACATGATCTATAATTTGTGGAGAACTTTATCAAGATTACTTGCTAACTCTGAAGTGGAACATCCTATTATTTATTACGTGGTCAGATGCCATGGTACACACCTACAATCCCAGAACTTGAGAAGCTGAGACAGGAGGAGTGGGAGTTCAGGACCAGACTGGAAAACACAGAGAATATACTTCAGCCATCACACGCCGGACAGATGCAGAGCAAAATCTGGTCTCAAACTTAGTTTGGGTGCGGATGGAGGAGAAAAGGATGGAAGACGAATGAAGAGAGATAGGGCAGGCAAACCTAGCCATTACATTCAATATTTACACGTGGACAGCAACTCGGTAATTTGAGCCACGCGAGTAGGGTTGGGAAACATGGGGTCTCTGGAGAACCAGGGAGGGGTAACACTGATCAAGGTATACTTCACTCATGGTCTGATTTGTTAAGTTAAAATCCCTTTGCACAGCTACTTAAAATGGCCAAAGTAATAGCCAAAGTAAATCCTTCAAGATATAAATTATATATATATATATATATATATATATTATAGACACACACATTATCTATGCTCTTAAGAAATTGTATGCTTTTCTTGCTAACTTCTAGAAATACAGAGAAAGCAGAATATACATTATAAGATGACACATATCTCCCTTCATCAACCCTAAATGATAGAAGACATAAATTAATCTAAAGAGGGGTAGGTTTTTAATCAGTGTTTAAAAATCCCCCCTCATTTCCCCAGGCCCATGATATTTACGAAGAATGCACACTTGCATAACAAATGAAATAGATGGAATTAATGTTTAGCTTAGATTTGAAAATAATCCAACATCTATCCAACTCGTACTTTACAGATGACCCTGCCTCACTCCATGCTCTGTGCAGGTCTCTCCTGCTCCTTCCCCGTTCCTCCCTTTTTGCTTTTTAACATTTATTGCAGTGGAACACGAAGTCTCCTACTGAAAAATCAAAAGAGATGGTTGGCCTGGAGACAGCTTTTCATTCTCTTCATAGACAGATACAGCCCCTCATGTTAAATCTAAAAGCAAACAAAGAAAGCTGGCTCCTTTCATATTGGGTTTTAAAGATGCACACCTTAGACAAAGTCTTGTTTTAGCTCCCTCTGAATGTGGCACCCTCAATTTCATCCCCGGCGAAGCAGAATTATGTGATGAGGATCAGCACGCTTACTTAAGAAATGAAAGTAGTCCAGCAAGCCAGCTGCTCCATTTCTCCTCCACAATGAAAGTAAACAACTGTGTGTTTTTCTCATTGCTCATGCATTTCCAAAACCAGAACCTTTCTCTTTCCTCTCATAAACTGCCAATTTGAAGGCCACAATTTTTATTTTGTTTTGTTTTCCACATGGTCAATGATAGTGACATTTATTTCCCATTGTTATTGAAATACTCCATGGGGAAATTTCCAGTGTTTTCCAGGGTGACTGATATGGGAAGACTTGCTGTGTGTGAGTCAGAACTGGGGGCAGAGGGAAACACCAGAGTTGAGTCCACGAAGAAGCTCAATGGAAGCAGAAGCCTTGAACTCCAGACCTCGGGCTTCATAAAGATCCAAAGCAACATGGCTCTGTTCCCCATTAAATGTTATCAAAATTGTGTGCTTCAACTAATACTATTTTAATTTCCTCTTCCTCCACATGTTTTGCCCATCTGTCTAGATGTTTCGCTGGGTGTTGTCTTTGGGAAGGACAAAAATTGTTTAAATATAGTAGCTACGTATTCTTTGATTAGGTCTTTCCAGTGTTTAATTAAGACTCAACCAGTACTACTTAAGCATATATCACAGAAAAGAGTAGTTTTTTTTTTAACGCTGAGAAATATGACATGTAGGATTTTTGCTCTAGAGTTGCTTAAAATTCACTGGTGGGGACCAAAGGAAATAAATTAAAAAGTGCAAAGTGTGGGCATTGGTGTGAGCGAAGATGGCAGGTGCTGAGCTGTAGAAAGCAGCCTTCCTCTGGGTGGTTGAGGCCAGGGGGCTGGGAGGAGATCCTGGTGTTGAGGTCTAGTGGAGATCTGAGCACTGAGCAGGCCTGAGAGAAAGCGAGTGAAGCGTGTAGGGAAAGGAGAAAGACCCTGGCCAGGAATGGGGAATCGAGGAGGTGTGGCTATGCTCTGGGGGAAAGGGTTGGATTCGAGATAACCCTTTAGTGCTGTGCCTCAGTTTTCAGGTGATGATAGTCAAAGAAGGAAGGAAGGGAGAGAAAGAGGGAGAGCATAAAGAGAGGCTGATTCTGCGGCCACTGGCTGCCCAGGAGAATTTAAATCGACTAGAAGGAATGACAGTGTCAGATTTGGCTGCCCAGGGGTCAGTGCAGACAGGAGGGCAGCGTCTACCCCCGGCCTGCGCTGTCTGTGAGCGTGGCCTCTGGGCTGACTCAACCTCACAGCCAGAGCTTGCGTCCTCTGCCCAGCACAAGGCAAGCCAGGCCTTCACCAAGCTGTTGAATCTGTCATCTCCCCACAGCGTCCTGAACGCCTCCTTCCAGTATCCAAACGTCCACGATCACGTCCGTGACAGTATTCATTTCAGATCAACTTCCAGTGTATTTGAATTCATGATTTCACACCAGTGCTTGGCTGGAATGCAGGGCTTCCTGCTTGGCTTTGTCTCTCGGTCCTCTACCACTTGAGCCATACTTCTGCTGTGCTTTTTGCTGTGGAATTGGAGATCAGAGTATCATAGACTTTTATAGGTGTTAGCCACCAGCTCACAGCTTGGTATTCCTGGGGTAAATATGCAACCAAAGCTCTCACCGTTCTTCTGTAATATCTTTGATGGTGGATATATAAGTTGTGCTTGGTCTCTAAGTTCAGTGTTGGCCACGCTTTCCCTCGCTCGTTTGCCCTTGCTGACTTGGGACCCGGATTCCCCACTCTTGTGTGTCCTGTGTTCTCTCTTTTCAGCCTGCAACGTGCTGAGCATCACTTATCACTGCCTGAATTTCTCTTTCAAGTCCATTGTGAAAACAACTTGCTCTGAAGATCACCTTTCCTTTTGTTAATTCCCAGTGCTTTTAAAAGTTTCTCTCTGCTTCTTTTTATTAATTTTCAAATTTAAAAATGTCTGCCTTACATGAAGACTATTAATATCTTGCAACCAGTGATAATTAGGATATACAACAGACACACATTTAAACCCCCTTGCAGAACATCACAGGTTGATTTAATTGTATTACATACAGCAGTCAAATATACCTACACTTGTTAGAAATTTATTTATTTTCTACTTCTTATTTTTAATTTTTGTCAGCCATGGGGCTTGATCTCGGGGACTAAGCATTGTCCCTGGGCTTTTTTTGCTTAAGGCTAGCCCTTCAACACTTTCAGCCATGACTCCATTTCCAGTTTTCTGGTAGTTTATTGGACAGAAAAGTTCCAAAGATTTTCCTGCTGGGCTGGCTTTGAACTGCGATCCTCAGATCTCAGCTTCCTAAGTCACTAGGATTACAGGTGTGAGCATCAGTGCCTGGCTTCACTGGAAATTTAATTGCAGCTTTAAAGAAATACCTGTGACTTACTAAACACTAAAAGAAGTCTAATGTCCCTGTACACAGCGTCCGACTGTATTTATAAACGTGATTCTTTTTTTATATTTTTTATTATGAAAATATCATACAGAGGTGTTACAATTATATGGCCAAGGTAATGAGTACATTTCTTATCAATCATTGTAGCCTCCTCCTTTGTTTCCCCTTTCCAACCCTTCCAATCTCTCCCTTCCCCCACAAAGTTGTAAGGTTCATTTTTCGACATAATGACTTGTTCATCTCATTGCTGCAATGGGTCCACCTGTATCCTTATTTAAACAATTTGTTTTTTCCCTTCCCTTCCACAAATTATAACAACATCAAATACAATGAAAGCAGGAGTTATACCGTGGGGGAGGGACATACAAAGCAACAAAGAAAACATCTTATAAATATGTTAGAAACAATCACAAGAAAGAAGAAACATTTGAATACTTATCTTGGAGTTCATTTCAACTAACATCAACTTATCTGACCTTTTCGGCTTGTCTCAGACATGTACTAGTTATTGCAAATAAGGGAAACCATGGGACCTATGTTTCTTTGGGCCTGGCTTACTTCACTTAATATATTATTTCCCAAGTCTTTCCATTTCCTAACAAATGGGGCAATGTCATTCTTTCTGATGGAGGCATAGAATTCCATTGTGTATATATACCACATTTTCTTGAACCATTCATCTACTGAGGGGCATCTGGGTTGGTTCCGTATCTTTTGACTGTACAACTATAATCATGATTCTTTAAAAAGCTTGAGGGTTAGAAATGAAGTCTTCAGTCATTTTGAACTCATTGTAATCAATGGTGCTTACCTGTAGAAAGAAGCCTAAAAGTTTGTTGTGTCAAGGCAAAAGAATTTGCTAAGGACAAACTGAATATCAAGTGTGAAATTTTCAGAGTGACTGTATCCACCTGTGCATCCACCTCCGCCAAGATGCAATTCTCAAATTCTTTAGCCCAAGATGGATGCCTGAGTGTGTGAAGGCCACAATTTGTTCTCAGGTGCTGAAGCCCAGTTCTCTTGATGGGTGGATGGCAGCACAAAGAACAAACAGGCTGAGATACTTTATTTCTTAGGACTTTATTGGCAAGAAGGGGTTTCAGGAAGAAAATACCTTTGTCAGGAAATAAAAAAGTTCACAACAAATATAATTGGAAGTTTATTATTATTATTATTATTATTATTATTATCATTAACATTATTTTCAGTCATGGGTCTTGAACCCTGGGCCTGGGCGCTGTCCCTCAGCTCTTCAGCTCAAGGCTAGTGCTCAACCACTTGAGCCACAGCTCCACTTCTGGCTTTTTGGTGAGCAATCGAAGATGAGAATCTCACAGATTTTCCTTTCTGGCTTCCAGCCACAATCCTCACATCTCAGCTTCCTGTACATTGACTCTCAGCTTACAAATATTACTGACAAGCCTCCTGGCTCCTGTCACAGCAGCCCATCTAGATACCAGAAACACATGCCTGACATCAGACTGGACCAGAAAATGACTTTTAGTCATGCGTGGACCACACAGAACTGGTTTGTGTTATTGATTTTTTTGTATGTGGGTGCTACTGGGTTTTGAACTCAGGGCCTCTCGAATGCTTGGCTTATGCCCTAAACTCTAGCCATGGTTTGTGGTATATGGGAGCAGAGTCTCACATTAGATTGCCATCAGCACAATCTAGGAACTGTCAGGACAACTTTTGAGAGATTAGCTATTCTGAGACCTTATCTAGTATTAGTTTAAGTCAAGACTGGAGTCTAGAAAGCTGCTCAGGTGAAGTGAAATCTGAGTGCCAACACTTGCACAAATAGAACAATGTCCAGGTGTTCAGTCTTCATTATGGGCTATGCACACCTCTTCATTAAACATTATGCACTAAGCAGTTATGGTGACAGCACACTGTCCTATCTATGAGACTATGGTTTGCATTTAGAGAACTTCAAGAATCACACAAGTCTCTAAACTTTGAGAAGGACAGAGTTGCTTACTCTTTATGTAACTAAGATTTTGTATCAAAAGTCTGATTTGGGTAGGAAATAATGGTGTAATTCTGCAGTATACACAGTGCAAGCACCATGGGTGTGGGCGTGGGTCTCTGCTTGTGGGAGGACCATGCTGAACATTTCCACACAATGGTGCCTACTCAGTTATTGTTGAAAACAAGCTCTACGTTTATGTTCACGTGCACAGGGCAGTTGCTTCATCTTCTGACTTTTTCAAAGTTTTATTGGCTATATTTCATAAAGCTTTTCAGAACATAATCTCCACAAACTAGGGAATGACATGATACAATGTTGTTGCGTGTCATCAATTTTGCTCATTTTGACCAAAAACAGATATTGAAAAAGTTTACTTAAGTAGATATTTAGGAGGAAACGGCACTAGGAATGCTACACAACACTACATATTTAGCATCTTGATTTTTCTTGCCATGGAACTTCAATAATCTGCCTTATAAAAACACACCAAGAGCTGTTAATTATTTGTATTGACCCGTTTAGGTACGTTGATCGATAGTAAGGGTGCTTTCATATCCCACTTCAGGTTAGGAACTTGTACAGGACAACTGGAAAATTTGTAGCACAGGTTAAACTGCGCAACACTGATGTGTTATAACCACATTGCTGGGTTTGTAAATTTTTTTTTTTTTTTGTCGGTCGTGGGGCTTGAACTCTGGGCTTGGGCCCTATCCCTCAGCTCTTCAGCTCAAGGCGAGCACTCTACCACTTGAGCTACAGCGCCACTTCCTGGGTTTATAAATTTAACCTAAGAACATATACAAGAATGACAATACCCAGATGTATGTGCATATCTGTGTGTGTGTGTGCGCGTGTGTGTGTGTGTGCTATGAGAGTGTTGAAGGAAAACATTTGTCTCTCCATGAGGGTATAAATTGTTTTAGGCAATAGTGTTTATAATAGGAAGTACTCTGACCCACCTAAATGTTCCAGGGTAGAAGTGACTGAAAAATGCCACACCGTTCTATCACTGTGCGGTCCGAAAAGAATGGTGTGAAAAGTTATTTTAGAAAAAAATCTTAAAAGAGGAATTTCATATTTCTAATTCATGTGTTAATTTCTGAGCACAAAAACGTTGCGACATTAATTGGGTTAATTACTGCCAACTTGGACCGATGGAAGAGAGAAGTGTGGAGTTGTGTGGAAGCAGTTTGGCCACTAAGCTGTTGGTTAGTTAGTGGAAAAGATCAGGTGGTGAGAGGTACGGGGAGGGTCAGCCTGCTGCAGAGCTAGACAGCAGTGGGCAGGTGTTCCTAGCCGCACCCTCAGAAGTGTGTGCATCGGACACAACAAGCAACACTCAGCACAGGCCAAGGATGGACAGCATTTCTAGGTGGTGTGTTATGCCCCATTTCTTACTAGAAACAATTATTTCTGATTTTCTCATTTAAGAGTTTATCAGACATTCCAATTCACTAAATGATTACAAAGTCCTGTTTCTGAATTTATGGAGTATAATTTTTTTGCGTGTCTTTTTTAGTTTTTGTAGGACCCCTCGTTCCTTTTTCCTGGTCATTTTCCTAACCCTGTCACCTCTGGGTTTTGCTCGTACGTCCTCTCCTCCATTGTCCTCTCGGGTGACGGTCCTTCCCTCTCTCACTGGGTCAGCCTTCCTGGGCGACCTCGTGCTCTGGCCCCTCTGTGTGGAACACCAGATCTGCTTGATTCTTCACCTGGCTGCTGGTTTGCTTCCCTTCAGATTTCAGCAGAATGGCTCTCTCCCCGCAGAGACAGGCTCAGGTCTCATGGTATCCTCCAGTGCCTTTTCCTCCGCCCTTTCCAGGAGGCCTGGGAGAGCGGCCATGCCTCCTATGTATTTGTGTAGCTATGCAAAATCTGCACAGAGCTGCCGTCCAGCCCTCAGCCTGACACCAAGACGTCCTCAGTGCTCAGTGACCAAGTAAGAGGGTGCTAATGCTTATACTCACTCAATAAACACAGACAAGTGCATCTGTTGTTTACCTCCCTGGGCTGGCTTTGAACAATGACCCTCAGATCAGACTCCTGAGTAGCTAGGATATTACAGGTGTGAATCACAGATGCCAGGTGACTAAGTCATTATGGTGTGTGTGTGTGTGTGTGTATGTGTGTGTGTGCGTGTGTGCTGGTCCTGGTGTCCTGGGCTTAAACTCAGGGCTGGGCATTGTCCCTGAGCTTTGATGAAGTGTGTGCTTTACCATTTGGGTCACAACTCCACATCTGGCTTTTTGGTGGTTATCTGGAGCTGTGTCTCATGGGATCCAAATGGAAGTCTTCAGATCTCCGCTTCCGGAGTGGCCGGGAGGACAGGCTTGGGACATGGATGTCTGGCTCTGTCTGTGTTTCAATGAGATGATGCTGAGGAGTCGTGCCACAGAGAGCCCGCGTCGCCAGGGTCGCAGCAGACGACGGAAGCGCAGTCAGGCTGCCCACGGGGACTGGAGCCAAGACGCGCGGGGGCCGTGGCCGTCCGGGTGGGGTCGGCGCTCCATGTGCCCGCTGCGCGCATGTGCACGGGTCACACTCACGCGCGCCTCCACGCGTGGCTTCCAGCTGCCCCAGACACACGTGGGGCCCCACCACCCGGCACAAGTCCCACGTGGAAAGTGGGGCCTCGGCCGCGCTCCGGCCCGCCCCGAACCCTGGGCCAAGACCCCGGCGGCCGCGGAGCAGGCACGTGCACACACACACACAGCCGTGGAGCGAGTGCATGTGCACACACATGGCTGCAGAGTGAGCGCGTGTGCACACTCACATGGCCACGGAGGGCAGGCGCAAGTGTGCACTCACATGGCTGCAGAGGGTGTGCGCACACGCATACACAGTCACGAACCGCTGCGGAGCCAGCGCGCGTGCACACGCACACTCACATAGTCACAGAAGGCAGAGCACATGTGCAGTCACACGACCATGGGGGTGAGCACGAGTGTGCACACTCACAGGGCCACAGAGGGCAGGGAGCATGTGTGCACACTCATGGGGGACCAAGCACCTGTGTGCACAGCCAAGGCCAACCGCAGGGCACGCAGCACAGTTGTGAGATCAACGTGCTCTCTCACTGTAAACATGTGAAGTACTTCACAAAGCCAAGTATGCCATCCACAGCGGAGGCTTTCCAAATGTAGAACGTACAGATTCGTGGAAATCCAGTGTCACAGGTACAGGCAAGGGCTGCATCCGGGGGTCACGGGGAGGGGGGAGAGGGGGGAGGAGGAGCACCTGCCAGTCACAGGCTCTCTCCCCTTCTCCGTCTGTCTGTCTCTGCTTCCCCCTTCCGTTAGCTGAAAGTTAATCTCCACATTTTTCTGAACAAGTGAATTTCAAGTGGTTTGATTCCGACAAATCTATAAAAGCCCTCACTGGCTTACTCTGAAAGAGTATAGCCAATTTTAATCTAACTTTTTTTTTTTTTTTTGCCGGTCCTGGGGCTTGAACTCGGGGCCTGGGTGCTGTCCCTGAGCCTCTCTGTGCTCAAGGCTAGTGCTCTACCACTTGAGCCACAGATCCACTTGAAGCTTTTTCTGAGTAGTTTATTAGAGATAAGAGTCTCACAGACTTCCTGCCTGGGCTGGCTTCAGACTGCGGTCCTCAGATCTCAGCTGAACCCTTCAGTAGCTAGGATCCACCAACAACTGGCTAATCTGTTTTTTTTTTTTTTCCCCTATCATAGCAATGACATTTAGATTTCCTGTGACTGAACCTTTAATCTTTAATCACTATGTGTGTCTGTCTGTGTGTACACGTGCACGCCAGTCTCAGGATTTGAACTCAGGACCTGGGTAGTGTTCTTGAGTATTTTGCTCAAAAGTACTCTACCACTTGTGTCACAGCTCCATGTCTGTCTTTGGATGGTTAGTTATAGATAAGAGTCTCACAGACTTTCCTTCCCTGGCTGACTTTGAACCCCAATCCTCAGATCTCAGCCTCTTGAGTAGCTAGGATTATGGGTGTGAGTTACAAACAACCAGCAATTTTTAAGCATGTTTAGCACAAAACTACTATTGCATTACACTGTAAGAATCCTAAATATCTAAGTGCTTCAATTTCTGATACAACAGTTTTGTTATGATTTTAAAGAGAAAAATGTTATATTTAAAATTCCAGTTATATAAAATGATATACACTTCATTTTCTTTTCTTTTGTCTTCTTTGTTCATTTATCTGTCTTTGGGAGGGTAAAAAGGGGCACAGAAATGGAGGGACAAAAGGTGAACACATGCAGCTGTGGCAATCACTAGACACTGTGTCAGAAATGAACTATACAACTTGTGGGTGGGGATGAATGGGAGGAAAAAACTGGGAGAGAATGAGGAACAGGGTGAGGGTGTTCCAAAAGAAATATACTCATTACCTGATTTATATCAGTGTAACCTTCATTTAAAAATGCAATTCAAAAGTATTCATTCAAAAATCATATGCAAAAGAATATCTAATGGTACCTAATTATGTCTGAGTAAGTTAATTGGCTTGGACTGTGTGATTGTCTTTACATCAATATTTAATTTATGTATACACTAATCATAGTATACTTCAGTAACAGTAAATTCACCCATTATATTTATCTTTTGCCAGTATAGAGAATAATGTAACTTTTGCAACTAACGTGTTCAATGTTATCTTGGTTCTCTGGAATTCACACAGGCTAATCTGCTTTTTAGTAATAGCCACCATGTTTGCTAAGGAGCCATGCCGACAGCTGCTGCTGTGTGCCCTTGGCAGGGGCCTGGCCCTAACTGGCTTTGCTGGCCCAGGCCTCCATCCTGACCATCAGAGGGCAGCGTCCTACTCCTGGCAGGACAGGCTGGGGATGGGGCTGGACCTCCGTGCCGGCCCTCCCTGACCAGCACTGAGAACCAGCAAGATGAACATGGGTGAGGGCCGGGGGTGGCCTTTCTGCCCTTGGGGGAGAAGATGCCTGACCACAAGGCAACAGAGGAGAAGGCACAGAAGCAGGAGAGTCAGAATTCAGACACCATCCGAGCCCCGGATGGAGTCTTTGTAAGACCTAGGGATTTCAGTAAACTATAGATTGCATGTCTCCATCAGGCCCCTAGCTGCCCAGTCTGAAGGTGAAAGCAGCCACCGTCAGGGTCAGGGCATCTGTGCTGGTGTATTTGGTCCTAAGGGGGCTCTGTCATTTTACAACGTAAATCAACGGATTATCTATTCCTCTGCGGATAGCTCTTCAGACACTGTCATTATTGTAATAGCACAGACACACGCTTCTAGCCTGCGAAGCACTCATATAGTTTGAGTGTGTCTACTAGGTAATGAAATTTTTTTCCTTTTTTACAATGTTACCAACAGCCAGTGAAGTCACTGCGAACATCTCAACAAAACCCTTGCTAAAACTCTTTAAATTTCAGAGATAACAGTTGCCTTTAATCTACCAGACCAGCTATAGGTAAAACTTCCTTTATATTAAAATTCTACTTGATATATAAAAGTTTCTTGATATTTAATGTTTCTCTTACAATTGTGGTCTAAGCACTTAAAATCCTTTGAACTTAAATCAAAATAAGAGTATTAGAACATTTTTTTCCAGCAAGGCAAATTAAAGGAAAAAAAACTTAGTTTTTAAAAATATACTAAAATCTTTCTATAAATATATACCACAATAGTAATTTTAGTTTTAATGTAATGGAAAAATTAATCATAGAGCAACAAGAATTATCGTCATCTAAAAGCTGACATGACCTTGTATAAATGAAGCACTCACTTTCCATTAACTGTAACAGATTCTCCTGATGATTATGTCTCTTCACAAAATTATTCATATATAACCTGATTCTGATTAGGGATTTGGATGGCAAGATAAAATTGGTTGGTACTGGTTTTTGAAACACACACACACACACACACACACACACACACACACACAAGATTCTAGTGGTAGATTAGATAAGTAGACTAGTCTATTATCCAAGAAAATCCACCGTCTGTGCTCATTATTCTAGTTAGCCACCAAAATGGGCCATTCACTGAAAATGTTGGTATACATTCGTTTCAGATCATAATTTCCCCTTTCATCTCTTATTCTATGTAAATATAAAGAACTTCTAAACCAGAAACTTGTGAGAAGGAAGATAATGTCTTTTGATCTCTGATCCTTCAGAGGGAATTTTCAGCTATATTTAATTAGTGCAGATCCATTAAAAGTCCAGGATTTTCTCTGAAGGAGGCTCCAGAGGCAGATTTGTTGGGAGGCTTCTCTCCCTTTCCGGAAGAAGGTTAACTCTTACTCTGAAGGCCCGGCTGCCACCGAGGGCGGGAGCCCTGGCTGACTGTGAAAGAACGCCAAAAAAGCCCGGCTTCCTCCTGAGCACCCTACTGTCCCTTGCCCTGTTTTCTAAATGGTGCCAACTTCCTGTCTACAATTACTCTCAAATGCCGCCACCTGCAGGTGGCAGTCGGGAACACACCCTACAACCTCCAGAAAAGAAACAACCACGACTTACCTACCCACCTGAAGATACATATTCCAATCATCTCATTATACCCAGGTATTAATCTATACACACATTTATAATTAATTCTTTTCAAGCAGCCATAGCTGTTTAATCAAGAGCTCTCATGTGAGTTAAAATAATACCAGTCATAAAATCCAAAAAGCCCTCTTACATTTTCCAAAACAAAAGGATGGCAGATCTTATCTGCTGAGAAAGCATTTAAGCTTAAGATGAGGTGGCGTGGGCCCATTTCTGCCAGTGTGTCATGATTAATACAAGAATGATATTTCTAATTTTGAGATAAGGCTAGAAAACTGGCACATGGAAACCAGCTAAAACTACCGACAAACACGTAAGACCGTGTAAATATTTGTCAGGACTCAAATTCCCACATGAAATGCAGGTTTCCAGTCAAAATCCCAATCTCTGTATCCAAGGGAAGGAGACTCAGAAGGGAGTCTCTCAATGGTAACCTCTGAAGAATTCAGAACAAGCGAGCACCATGGGTGATCACTGCATCCCCCCCCCCCCCGCCCCCCCACGAACCGGGAACACAAAGCCTTTGTGTCAACAGCAAGGCATATTCTAGACACAGACCAGAACCAACTCCTCGGAAGAACCATCCATCCATTGGCAGTGCCTCTCCATCTCGGCTTTGGGTTGCTTTTACTAAGAACTTCAAGGGCAAGGAAGGGAAATTCTGTCAGAGCAAGGTTCCTCTCCTGACTCAGGGAGGACTGGAGCTGTGCCTTGCTTTCTCCCTCCCAATCTTCTCTTGGCGATGGTGACTTTCAGGACTCCCGTGTCACAGGGCCTGGCGTGCCCTGGGCGCCCTTCCTACAGATGCCGCTTGTCTTCCCCTGGTGAAATACATGTGGACAGGGGTCACTGGACAGAAGCTGCCCAGATGGCAGGGTTGCATCTGTTCACTGAGTCCACCTTTCATCTTTAACACGTGCTTCTAGATTGAGTGGATCAATGAATGATTTATATTTAAAGCTAAGGTCACGCTATGTTTCACTGAGCTACCTATGAATGGAAATAACAAGTACGAAGTATTTTTATCCCAAATCACATCCACTTAGCTTCGTGTGACTTCATATATGTTTTAACATGTGAAATCAAGCCCTCATGAATTGACATGCAATGGATGAACAATATAAAATAGCACTTGTGGTTTACTTGTTGGACAGGGCAGTGGTGCACACGAACATGGCTCTCACTTAACGGGAAGCGCACACTTCCTATCTCCATGTTTGAGACTTACTAAAACTTCCATTGGATACAATGCTGTCTTGAAGATGCCCTCTTTTGAATGTCACAGTTAAAATACCAGGTCATTTGCTTATTTTTATTATGCTGTTAGTATATTACCAATATAATATGTGAAATATTCCAACACCCTGAGACTTCCGTGGAAGGCTCTTCTCTAACTCCTCCTCCTTATGGAGTGGCGTTGCATTCCTTTACCTTGTAAAGATAAGAGAATTGCTGTCTCCATTGTATCATTTCATCAAAATACTCCAAATACAATAGGAATGGAAGCAGAGCTGGGGTTCAAGTGGTAGAGAGCTAACCTTTAGCAAGAAAGCTCAAGGATGGTGCCCAGGTCCCGGATTCAAGCCCTAAGACTGGCGCGTGTCGCGCGCACACACACACACACACACACAGAGGTCATTACAAAATCTCAGTATATGAAATCTACACCAGGAAGAAGATTCTGGAAACTCAGATTTAACTCTTTTGGGGAATGGGAGGAGAGCTGAGTGCAAGAGCACTTGCCTGGTATTCCTAGAAACATGAATTTAATCCCCAGCGACCACACACACACACACACACACACACACACACACACACACACACAGAGGTCATTACAAAATCTCAGTATATGAAATCTACACCAGGAAGAAGATTCTAGAAACTCAGATTTAACTCTTTTGGGGAATGGGAGGAGAGCTGAGTGCAAGAGCACTTGCCTGGTATTCCTAGGAACATGAATTTAATCCCCAGCGACCCCCCCCACCACACACACACACACACAAATGCAAAGGGAAAGGCAGGCTATTTTGAAATTCTAAAGCCAGGATTTAGCTGGCTGGGCGCGCGGTGAGCATCTGTGTGCGCGGTGAGCATCTGTGCTGGTATGGCAGGAAGTAGTGGCTTGCTTCTACATTCTGGGTCACATCCCTGACTCCTGTTGAACTCTACCAAAACCAGTGGTTTGGGCAAGTATTGGTAATGACACAGGAGATCAAACGTCTGAGATCAAATGCTCTTCAGAAAAGGTTGGGCAGTGTTGTTCATTGTAACCAGTCCACCACAAGGCAGAGAGCGGAGTGGAAAGCCTGCATCACATGCAGGTTTCAATCTTGCCTCTAGCTGACACTTCCGCACCACATACTACAGTGCTGGGCATTGCCGTACTTTGCTCAGCCCTCTTCAATTCTGGGTTGGAGACAGGCAGATGACAAATGTAGCGCTGCCAATGGAGACCGCAAAGCTAGCCATGGGAGCACTCGAGTTACAAATTCACAGAGAACATGTCATCTATTTTGTGCATCAAAATTCCATGCAAGGAATTCTGGCTATATCTGACATGTAAACATAAGAGTATGAAGTCTCCCTAAAAGCATATTTTCTTCCAGCTTTTTGCTAGTGAATTAGAATCTCATGGACTTTGCTGCCCAGGATGGCTTCAAATCTTGATCCTCAGATCTCAGCCTCATGAGTAGCTAGGGGTACAGGGTGAGATTCCAGTTCCTGGCTCAAATCAGATATTTCTTTTTGTTTAAGCCATATAAACACCATTTTCGAGTTTGTGGTTACTAGTTTGTTCAAAAGTACTTCATAATACAGAGAAAACTTATTTATTATTAACTAAGAGGCCAGGGTGTTACCTAAACTAAATGCTCATTGAGTAAGAAATTTTTATGCACGTTTAAGAGTCAACCTTTCATAATTCATACTTCTAAGTTATGGAGAATTTATCATCATATGAGTCAAGCAGAGAAACTCGAAGTGTTACCAGGAAGTGTAATAATAAATCATGTGTCTACGACATGTTATTTCCCAGAAGATGAGATTTTAGAAAAACAGCTACAGGAGTAATAGTAATGTGATTAATGTATAATCCTACATTTTATCCTCACCAAAAGCCCATTTATAAATGGTAGCATTTGCAATAAGAATGGTTGTTATGAAATCCCAACACCAAGAATACCTATCCATGAAAATACCCAGGGCCAGAATTCCTAAAAATCACATTTCCACAGTCAGAGCAGCCTGTGACTCTCACAACCAGTGCTGGGAGATCTTCAGGACTGATTACTATTACACTATTTTACGACCGATATAAATTTTAGAGGTCTCGTTTAATATTTAGGATTTTCTGAGTTATATGACCTCTTTTGGAACGAAGAGAGAATACATAACATATTTTCCTATCACAAAGTGTGTGTTCAAATTTCCTGAATCACCTGTAAGAAAATGTAATTGTCACTGAATAGTTAACACAAACTGCAAGCTCAACGATGTCATAATTCTACTTGCTTTCACCTGTCTGCCTCCCACCCCACAAGGTGGACGTTTCGTGAGTGCTGCATCTCTGAATCAGAGCGACTGTGTTCTGCTAGCTTTGAACTTTCATCACCAACATTGCTAGCCAACAGTTTCAGGGCCTCTTGTATCTTGTTGCACACGGAAGTATGAAGTGGGGCTCTATCACGGAGGCTCCTTGGAAGGAGAGGAATCTTTGTAGTTGGCTCCTTGGGTTTCTCCTCCTGAATCCCTGTCTCTGACCCTCACCCCCTTCTCCTCCTGGCACGGCTGGGGCCTCATCTAGTTTACCCCCTTCTCAGCTCCATCTGCAGGGATTATGGCATTACATTGGGGGATTTGCGCTGGTTTTCAGGGAGAAAAGAACAGGAAATACAGCCACATAATCCACATTTAATTTCACAAAAAGTAGCCAAATCTAAAGCCAGAATATGTTCACCTCCTGTTTAGAGACTAATTCCGCCTGCTTCATGGCTGCAATTGGCTCCCAGGTAAACAAAGCACATCAATTAAACATTGCAGATCAATACCAGTCACTTTGAGATAGATTTGTCATGACCTTAGTGTTAGAAAACTCTTAAACTTTATGAATTGTTGAACGTGTTCTTTTGCTTTTCGGTAATACTGATTTCCAAAGACAGAATCTCTCCCAATATCTCCATTTCCAAACAGGAGCACTCGTGGCTTTGGTCTGTGGAAATGGAAGTGGGTTTAGGAAGTTAAAACCCAAGCATTCTCTATATATTTTTCTCTTCTATCTCCCTTTTCTAGAATTGCTTTAAAATGATCCTACAATGTCTCAGCTGAAACAAGTAACCAAAAACACATTAAAATGGAAAAATATGACCTAAAATTTGCTTAAGTAAGCCAGCAACACAGAGCCCCAGCCTCTCCTCAGAGCAAAATGCTATAGAAAGTTCATCTTGGATCTTAGTTAAAGACACTTAATGATAAATTATATAGCCACATGCTTAATAAAATGGGTCTGTATACAGCTTTTGTAACTAATTTAAAAAATTATACACTTCATTCAAATGATTAAGAGAAATAGCACACAGGATCGACGAACAGCTTACTTATGAAAGTCAATTCTTTTGTAATATACTACATACCCAACACTAAGTATCCCAGGTCCTAATCTGAAGAGGCCCTTCCCCTCCTAGGAGGCGAGGAAAATCATGGAAGACTCTTTTCTTTTTGTGCCAGTGCTGGGGCACAAGATAAAGGCCTCCAGCCCTCACTTGGTTTTTGTGATGGCTGCTCTACCCTTTGAGCAGCAGCACCATTTCTGGCCTTTTGCTAGTTAAGAATCTCTCAGACTTTCCGGGTGGTTTTGAACCTTGATCATCAGATCTCAGCCTCCTGAGTAGCTACGATTATAGGTGTGTGCCACTGGCACTCAACGGCTAAGGTATACTTACAAATCGTTGCCCAAACATCAAAGCCTTCCACAAAGGCATGTGTATTTACTTGCTTTATTCATGAGATGTACAGCAAGAATAAATTAATTTCTAAAATTTAATTATAAAAATAATAAACCATTATAGGGAGGGCTTATAATTGGAGAAAAATTGGTTTATTTTACAAAAACTTTGTCCAAAGTTAAGCACCATAGTCAGATGCTGATGGATGTCTCAAGTCCATAATCCTAGCAACTCAAGAGTCTGAGATCCGAGGATAGTGTTTTTAATACAGCCCAGGCAGGAAAATCCACAAGACCCTTATCTCCACTGAAAACGACTAAAAAAGCCAGAAGTGGAGCTGTGGCTCAAGTAGTAGAGTGCTGGCCTTGAGCATAAAAGCCCAGGGACATTCCCAGGTGCTGAGTTCAAGCCCCAGGATGACAGAAAAAAAAACTATCTGTCTGTCTATCTATTATCTATCTATCTATCGAGCAGCAGAAGTGACATTCTGAGGAGAGTCTTTGTTTTTTCTTTTAAAAATGAGCTCTGGTAAGCACATTCTTTCTTTGTAGGAAGAACTGTTAAGGGATTGCTGTAGAGGATGAACTAATGGATATGAACAATGCTCAGCCCGGTCACTCAGGAAAGGGAGAATTTATTTTAGAGGAAGAGAGCATGGGATCAAGGCATCATGGAGTTGAGTCAGTTTTCAGTACAGAGTGTGGGGACTGCATACTTGGGGACACATTTGTTACACTTGGTGACAAGAAACTTCTCAACAAGAATCGTGCTTATCATATGCTATAAATGCTGCTCATGATTCCACAGAAGGCCTTTCTACTGCAAATGGTTAAAGGGACAAGCAGAGTCTGCCCTGAGTGCAAATGTCCATCAGGGCAGTTCTCAAAGGCGCCAAGCATATTTAAAAGGGATGAAGTGTGAGTCTCCGTTCGAGCAGGTGATCTGTCTGCTGTATGCTTTTCAAAATGGTAACGCTAACTGCATCTCTGAAGTAGAGATGGAAAAAAGAAACCCTTGTACTTGACAACTGATGGGGGAAATCATGACCGCCTTTTCTGTCTCCACAATTTCCCAGACAGAGAACAGGAAGCCAGCTCAGAACAGGAAATGGATCACTGCGACCTATTCCTTCCCATCCTTTACTTGTTGACAGTGATTTGCTCTAGCCACAAGCAAGTGTCCACGTCAAGCTTCTATGGACAATTAAGTCGATATTAAGATGATCTGGCCTTACAAAGCCATTTTTTTCTATTCACTTTTTTTTTTCTTTTTGGTGCCAACCCTAGAGCTTGAACTCAGGGCCTGGCCAATGTTCCTGAGCTTTTTTACTCAGGGATGCAGGTGTGAGCCGACAGAGCCAGCTTCTATTCACTTTTAACATGAGAAAACTGAAACTTGGAAATGTTTAAGTCTTTGCTCAGGGCCACCAAGAAGGTGAGTTGGTGAGCTGGGATTTGAACTCACAAGGACTGACTTCAGAAGCCATGCTTTCAGCACTGTCTGGACAATGAAATATGAAGACTGCCACCAACAAACACACGATGGCTGTTCCTTCCTGATCAGTGATTGCCTTGTCTCCAATCAACAGCTTAGACAAGAACCGCACACTTTGCAAGGTGAGACTGTTACTTAATAATCTTTTGCGTCAGTTTGGCACTAGTCTCTCTCAACTGGCATGAATCCTGTGTTATTTTATATACAATATAATTCTTGAAGCAAAACACAATGTGTTATAAGAAATTACATAGTAGTTTCATAACACACATTTAAAAGCATACATATTTATCGGTTCTTGCTCCCAGATGTCTATTTTTGACTGAGTATAAAATGCTGTGCTGCTCATAGGTTTTATTTTGGAAAAGCTAGTCTGGAGAATGGTCATCATCTATTATTATCCTTTTCTGAGATGTTTGGAAAAATATTATGATACACACTTGTGCAATATTTCTGGAAGTGTTGTAACCAGAGCTATTTTATTTGCTGAACAGAAATCTAGGATGGTAGTTGCAGATGTGTGCGTGTGTGTGTATGTGTGTGCGCGCGCATGCGCATTTTAGAACTGCGCCCACCTCTAAAATTCTATGGTTTTGCTGATCCCCTCTCAAAGTTAAAAAGAAAGCCAATGAAACCAATAAATTTAACTTTAAAGACATTATCTTACCCAGCAATCAACTTTAAATGTAGATCAGAGAGAAACTAATTATAATATGCTTACATTTCACTTATTCTGCATTTTATCATTGCAGTTACTAAATCCATCCATGTATCATTTGCAAATACAAGAAAATAGAAAAGATTTCCCAAATTCACATCGCAATTATAAATAGACTGGTGTTGACATATCCTCTCCCTCCCTCCATTCCTCCCTCCTTCCTTCCTTCCCTCCGTCCTTCCCTCCCTCCACCTTCCTTCCTTCCTTCCTTCCTTCCTTCCTTCCTTCCTTCCTTCCTTCCTTCCTTCCTTCTTCCTCTCTGCCTCCTTCCCTTCTTTTCCACAGTTTCCACCATCCCTGTTGCCTTGGGAACAGTATGTTCCACTTATTGATGACACCTGTCACTTCCAGAGACCATGGGCTTTTGTCCTGGTTTAGTCCCTAGTCACTAATGTCATGGTGGCAGAGTCCTGCTCATTGCTCTCCAGGAGCCAGACACCCTGGCATCTCGGCTTCACCCAGCTCACAGCTCAAGGAAACGGGCAGAGTTTGAGTGCTATATCTCATGAAAAGCTTGCCGTGTTCGTCAATTGTCTTTCACTATAGCAATCTCAAAAGCAGGATAGCTTTAAACTTGCACATTTTGCTGAATATCAGTAACTGTGATTCATCATCAGGCCAATAAAAACATTCATTCATATATAATTAGTTTTAACTCCTAAAGTGTTCCAAATTACCTCAAATTTAATGGTAACCACCAGACAATGAGAAATACTGCAGGCCAAAGGGCTTTGAGAACAATTCATCTTAATACTTAGGACGAGACATTCTATTAATATATTTTTCTTAAGTCAAAAAAGATTTGAATAAAGGATTATTATTAAGATTTTTTAAAGATTTTTTTCTGACCATGTCTTGTATCTATACTACTCAGTATATACTTGTATATATACTACTCAGGCAGTATATAAAGCTGGACTTTATGACCTCATAAAATTTCTCAGAAAATCCAAATGGGGGGGCAAAGAAAATGATATATTTTATACATTAACTGTTCAGTATTGTTTGTATTCTTCAAAATAGTGTAACACATATTCCTTAAACACTGGAAGCAAATGTCCATATTCTAGCCCCTTTAGAGGCAAACTTCTTCTTTAAGATTATTCACAAATTAGATCTGAAAAAATGGGTGTTAAACACTCATAAAAGCAACTTATCTATTTACCCCTTGATATGTTCTCTTGAGTAATGGTGCCTTGGATTTCCAGTGAACATTTATAATAAATTCTGTTTTGCTTTAACTTAAATATGTAAATTATATGATAGATCACGCATTTCTTAGGCTACCCTGCAAAATCTACAGACAGACATATTTACAAAATGATATTAACAAATAGAGGGCTGTGAAGGTGGCTCAGTGGTAAAGTGCTTGCCTTGCATGCATGAGGCCCTGGGTTCGATTCCTCAGCACCACATAAGCAAAAAGCCGGAAGTGGCGCTGTGGCTCAAGTGATAGAGTGCTAGCTTTGAGCTGAAGAGCTGAGGGACAGCACCCAGGCCCTGAATTCAGGCCCCACAACCGGACCCCCCCCCCCCAAAAAAAAAGTTGAAAAATAGATACTATGTGGTATCTCCATTGGGAAGTTTAATTTCAGGACACTGATTTTTTTATAGCTCTTTTTTCATGATTCAAAAAGCAATTTCTCTCCTAAAGATCAGAGCAAACATGATTCTTTTCCAAAACCTTTCTCATAAACAACATTTCAGTCATGTTCTTAATCTGAATGAACATTTAAGTTTTTATTTTTAGTGAATCAATGTTGCCAATAAATATTTCTTGTTTCTCTCTTTACCTCTCTAACAAACTTTATGTGTGGCTTTCCTCCTAGATGGGAAGATCAGTGAGTGTCAGTGTCAGTGATCGAAAGTCAATAAAAATTCAGAGTGCTAATTGGGACCCCAGGAAATTTTCTTAGTATTAGACTGTATGAAATAATTCATCCATTTTATTAAATTTAAATAGGATTTATCAATCACAACTACAAAGATGAAACAAATTTTGACAAGAAAAACAATGCTTATACTGTATATACTCAACCACAATATTTCTTTTCCTTATTTACTAAGAAATGTAAGCTAATAAAGCTGATGACCCTAAGTGCATTCTAGAGCAAGTGTGATAAATGTGTTTAAAACATGTTAAGGTCTGGCGCTTCCTCTCTCAAAGGGAATCTTTAAAAATATACATGGAACATTTGACAGCCAGTCTCTTAGACGGCCTATGCTATTTCTAAGATTTCTCCTTTTTAACTTCCCTCAAATCAATATATTGTCAGGAAAAATCTATTGTGAGTATAGAACATTTAAAACTTGACTTCTACCATTTTTAAACTACTTATTTAGGAAGAAGATTAGCATTTTGCCTGGGGTTTTAAATGAAGTTTCGTTACCGTTGTTGTTAGTAGGAATAATAAAATACCTTTTATTTATATATTCATTACCAAAGGGCATGATGAAGTGAGCATTGCCTGGGACTAAATGTGTAGTAGGAAAGATTTATTATTCTACTTGGAGCTCTCTTTATTGCTTTCTCAAAGGTGACTGCAATAGTTCCCATTTCCTGCATTTTATGATTAAAATTTATAAATGTTTTTCAATTTTGTTTAATGACTGGTTACTTAATTTTCTATATAACTAGCAAATACTAGCTCTTCTTCAAATCTCGTATATACATTATTTAATGTGGTTTCTTCTTTGGACTGTACTGCTCATTTAGTTGTATGGCCCAGGTTCTTCAATTTTACTTTATTAATGTTATTTTTCCTTCATTCTCTCTCTTTTCCTTTTTCCTCTTTCTTATCTTCCCCTTTCTCTCATGTTAACATTCTTTGTTTTAAATACGATCTTCTACTTATTACTTTTGAACGCATTTTTCATACTCATGTACTTCTTTTTACTTTGGTTCCTTATTTATTTATTTGTGTGTTTGTTTTTGCTGGTCCTGGGGTTTGAACTCAGGCCTGGCCACTGTCCCTGAGCCTCTTTGGGCTCAAAGCCAGCATTCTACTACTTGAAGCACAGCATCACTTCTGGCATTTTCTGAGTAGTTTATTGGAGATGAAGAGTCTCATGGACATGCTTGCCATGGCTGACCTCAAACTCTGATCCACAGATCTCAGCCTCCTGCGTAGCTAGGATGACAGGTGTGAGCCACTGGTGCCTGGCCCTTTTTATTTACTATTTTTTCTTAATTCTAAAAATGTTATTGTAAAGGTGATATACAGAGAGATTATGGTTACATGATTCAGGTAAGGAGAGCATTTCCTTCTGAACACTGTGACTCCCTTCCTCGCTCTCTCCCACTTTCCCCTCCCGACCCCCTTCCCCACAAGTTGTATAGTTCATTTCCACCACCATGTCTAGTGGGCTTCACTGCAGAATTGGCTCACCCTTAAAAAAGTTATTGCTATCATTAAGATGCTGTACAGAGAACCACCATTTCCTAAGTCAGGTGATGAGTATGTTTCTTTTTTTTGGATAATGTCACCCCTTCCTCCCTCCATCCCCCCTCCCCCCCCCGTCCATTTCCGCTGCCCTCCCTGCACGCAAGCTGCTTAGTTTATTTTCCACACAGCGCCTGCTGGATCCCGTGGCTGCATTTGTTCACCTTCCCCTCCTTTCAACTTCACTTGCTTTTGTTCATCCTTTGCTGCCATATTTCTTTTCTTTCTTAAAAAATAGCTTTAAGCGGTTGTACTAAGGGGTTTTCAGTTCATTGTCAGTTCATGAGTCCAGTGCATCCCGATCCGTGTGCCCCTTCCATGTCCTCCAGTCTCCCCCGGTGTGGCCTGCTTCCGCGTCAACAGGTGAGCTCTGAGTGTTATGACTGCACTCTCCCAACCCCTTCCCCTTAACCCCGAAGTCCCAGCTTCCTGATGCTCTTTACTCAAAGGTGAGTTGCCCAAGGAGGACAGCGTGGAATGCTCCTGTGGTGGCCAGCTTGTTCGTGTAGAGATGAAAGGGACCCTGTATGTTTCCATGTACATTTATATTGAGACCTGATTTCCAAGGGAGGGAAAACGTGCTCTTTAGCCCTCTGAGCCTGACTTACTTTATTAACATAGTCTTTTTTAGGTCAACTGATTTCACTACAAATGACATAATCGTGTTCTTCCTGAAGAGTGTATATGATTCCACTGGGTATATATATATACGTGTGTGTATAAGAATTCACTATGTACACACACATATATTAAATATCTTATGTCACCTTTTCTTAATCCATTCCTCTATTGTAGGGCACCTTGGCTGTTTCCATAACTTGACTGGCGCTGCAATGAATCTTGCACCACTTGGCTTAAATAATGCAACAGTGAACATGGATGCGTGAGCGTCTTTACTGCTTTCTGACTTATAATAATTTGAGGAGATGAGGAAGAGGGTGGTTCCACGTTTATCATTTTGAGGAATCTCCACGCGGCCTTCATGTGCTCTGACCAGTTTATGACATCAAGAGAAGGAGCAACAACTGCTGGCAGGAGAGTGGAGACGAAGGATCTGTGTGCATTTGTAATGTCCAGGGACAACCAGAACCTTCTGCAGAGATCTGATCCACACCCACACCAGGAGGTGTGACTCTCCCTCCCCCACCAAGGGGGCATCTGAGCAGCCACTCCCCCAAAGTCTGGCGGTAAATGCTGGGAAGATGACAGGCCAAACCCTCCAGGGGATGAAAGGTACCCAGCCCTGGCTTTTGGACAGCACCTCCTCTCTGTGATACCCAGCGTTGTGCACGTCCATGCTGCGGCTCACAGAGAAGCTTTGCCTCAAATAGGCTGCCCTGTGAAGCAACAGCACGACAGGCCTGACTCCTGTGAGAAGCTGGTGGTGGGGAAATTCCTATAACCCTCCAGGAAGAGCAACCCGGGCAGAACAAAGGCATACTTCTAACCTGAGCCATCCCTTACACGAAGAGTCAGGAAGGCCTTTGTGCACATGCGTGTGTGCATGCGCGTGTGTGCACGCTTGTGCGCGTGGATGCACATGCTGTGACAGAGACAGACAGACTGACAGATAGAGACAGAGAGACATAGGGAGACAGACAGAGGAGGAGAAGAGGTCCTTTTAAGAACTAAGAACCAATTTCATCTCATTTTTAGTTTCGTCTTTGCTGGGACTTAATTTAAATTCTTTATTCATTTTGAAGGTAAGTTGAAAAGGTTCAGCGAGGAAGTCTGTGGGGGAGGAGTGACAGAGATTAACACGAAAGCACACGCGTTGCCATCCACTGGGCATGCATCAGCCTGGAGAGCTGACACAATGTCTAAAAACCCAACTTGCAAATAAGCAAGTGATACAGACCTCTAAACTCAGAATTCTCAGCTCCTATGTGCACCAATGTTTTCATTTTCTTATTTGGCTTTACTACTATTTAATTTTTTTTCTTTTGTGCTTGTTCTGGTGTGTGAATTCAAGACTGGGGCACTATCCCTTAGCATTTTTGCTCACGGCTGGCACTCTACCACTTGAGACACAGCTCCACTTCTGGCTTTTTGTTTTTGTTTTTAGTAGTTAATTGGAAATAAGAGGCAGCATCCTCAGTAGCTTGGACTGGTGCTCAGCTTGAAGTCAGATGCTGGCAGTCCAGCAGCAGCCTGCAGAGCTCTTGCCAGTCCTCTACCTGTCACTCCCCAGGCTGCCGCTCTTACCATACATTGCTTCTCTCTGAATATTGCATTACTTTCCCTCTAATTTGTATTTTTTTCCATATAGAATAAAGATTTAGGTGCTGACAATGCAAGGTTCAATCATGGTAATGCCTCTAAAATGGCGTTGCAAATTAACTCTGATGCTCCTGGAGCTTAGCTCTCAGAGCTCAGCTCAGCAATAGGTTTGGTGTAGCAGTAAGGGGAGATCTGCCATTCAGGGGCAGACGCCTGTGAGGAAGAAAGTGCAGCTGGGACTCTTGGTCCTCGCACACCATAAATCCACTCAGAGGGGGGCTGGGCCTTCAGAGGTCAGGCAGTAACCTCCAAGGTCATCAACCCTATTTCTAAAATGAGATGGACTCCATCCCAGCCTGGAGAGCCCTGATTGCCCTCTTCAGAGGGGCTGTAAACCACCCTGGCATGATACCACTCTTTTCTATCTCATTTAAGAGAGCAAGGAAATACCTCATTTTTTCTCTTTCTTCAATGTCCAAAGTTTTGTCTTCTTCTTTCATAGACAGCCTGGGCAGCAAAGTCCATGAGACACCTATCTCCAATGTTTTATTTCCAGTTAACCAGCAAAAAGCCTAAAGTGAAACTGTGACTCAAGTGGTAGAGGGCCAGTAGTACATAAAAGGTTAAGGAACAGTGGCAGGCCCTGAGTTCAAACCCCAAGTCCTGAACACAAATGCATGTGCACACACACACACACACACACACACACACACACACACACACACACACAGAATACCACTTTTCCATAGCTGTTTTCATACCTATCAGTATCCTTAGAGATAAATCAACCAGTGGGCAGTTCCTCCCAATTTTGAAGGACAATATTGACATTTAATTACAGCTTGGGGCTTTCCTGAGCAGATGTTAAAGTACAAATGACAGTGCTTGGGCATGCAAGTTCAAGAAATGCTTATCTGCATTTAACCAGCAACAAACCAGAAGCAGACTTGAAGCTCGGTGGCAAAGCGCCAGCCTTGAGCAGAAAGCTAAAGGACAGAAGCTCTGAGTTCAAGTCCTGTCCCCTGATCCCCCCAAAAAAGAACACAGAAACCAAAGTGTGCCATTTACAAGAGCACAGGCTGCCTCTTTGGCTGTGTTTTTTGATGCATTAGAGGAAAGTCATGCACTAAGCCATCCCAGAAATCATGAAATGCAAAGTGTAGTTCTTGCAGGATGTCATTGCGTGCCCTGAGTGGAGGTGGTCTTTACTGCAGACCCCCAAGCAGGGTGGGAGGGAAGCGAGGTCCCGAACTGCATCCACCTCCTGCTCCTTCCCCACCCCCCCTCCGCCCAGGTCGTACTCCCACACACACTCCCACCTGCATGTCTAGCACAAAACACAATTCAAGTATGAGTAATAAGAAGGAACTTATTTCTTACCAAATTCAAAACAAAACAAAAAATCCTGAAAGAAAAAAAAAAATCCATAAACTTTCAAAGGTATATGAAAAACTCATCCCAGGGAAATTTTCTCTGCAAAGCTGAACACCAAGAACTACGCGATTCTTTGGAATATAAGAAATTACAGAACTAATTACAGACCCTCTCTCATGGAAGAAATCCGAAAACGCACGCAAGGCTGAAAAAGAAACTCGCCGGAGATGGAATCTGAGCTGGAGAGGAGAGGCTAAAAAGGTGAAAATGCAGGAGAACTCTTGTTTTGCTGACGGGCGTCTGGGCTGAATGCTGGCTTTCTGTCATGCTGCTGACTTTAGCAGACCTCGAGCCAACCACGTCACCCTGAAACCCCCCAAGGTCTAGTCCCAACTTAAACTGTTGAGAAGGGCAGGAGGGTGGGCGCACGCAGTGGTAATATTCCATGTGCACATGTGAAAAGGAACTGGAAAATGGAGGCTCTGGTTGGAGAGGTGGGGAGAGGATGGGGGTGACGGGGTGGAGAGGCCTTGTGCTCCCGTGACCTGTCGAATGAATCCCCGCTCAGAATAACAAATGCGCTGCACAGAATTTAGACGTGAACCGTGCCGAGTTTGACAAAACCTTTCCAACTTCTCCAAAAATTCTTGAGTGAGTCAGCTGGCCAAGTACTTCACAGCGAGACGCTAGCCAGTTTGTAACCATCCAGAGATTGATTTTTCTCAACTCGTATATTTTCAGTTTGACTTTTAAGTTGAACAACAGTGCCAACTATTTAGGTCTGATTTGTCCCTAACATGATAGACCTGAGGTCTCACCAGATGCCTCGGGGCAGAGTCTTGCACTTTATTTCCTAAGCAGTATTTCACATATGTAGCTGCATTGGGTTATGACCTTCTGTCTCCCTACACTGGTGACCACTGGCCTGGATCTCACGTGCTGGGCTCAGGCCACCCTGTGGATGCGGGACCCGGGCTCAGGCCGCCCTGTGGATGGGGGACTCGGGCTCAGGCTGCCTTGTGGACCTGGGATCCGAGCTCAGGCTGCCCTGTGGACGAGGGACCCGGGCTGAGGATGCCCTGTGGACTCGGGACCCAGGCTCAGGCTGCTCTGTACTGAGCAGGACCCATGAACATCCTCAGCAAACACAGCTCAGAATGGAGAATACATCAGCATTGCTGACGAAGCCAGCCCTGTGGCCTCCCACAGGCCGGCAGCTCCAGCCGGCCTCTACGTTTCCACCATTCATCCTGTGTGTGTTGTTAGCAGAGTCTGGAACTTCAAAGTCAGCCCAGCCAGTCACAAAAGAAAACAGTGCAACTACTTTAAACTGGGTCTTTCTGGCTTACGTAAAAGTGGAAAATGTCAGTTTTATGGTTTTAGTAAATTAAGTGATATACTGTATTATATACTGACCTTGGCAAAACAGAAATAACGGAGATCCCAATCTCAAATATTTCTTCAGCGTTAAGACAACAATTGCCTAGTTCATCATTTTTTCTTTTTCTTCTTATTTCCCTTTTTTAATGCCAGTACTAGGGCTTGAACTTAAGACCTCACACTTTCTATAACTACTTTGTCCAAGGTTGGTGTTCTACCATGTGAATCACATCTCCATGTCCAGTTTGTTTGTTTTTTTTATTTTTTTTGGGTCCGGTCATGGGGCCTGAACTCTGGGCCTGGGCACTGTCCCTCAGCTCTTCAGCTCAAGGCTAGCGCTCTACCACTTGAGTCACAGTGCCACTTCCGGGTTTTTTCTTTTTGCTTATGTGGTGCTGAGGAATCGAACCCAGGGCCTCAGGCATGCAAGGCAAGCGCTCTACCACTGAGCCAACTTCCCAGCCCTCCATGTCCAGTTTTTGAGTGTTTAATTGGTGGTAAGAGTTTCACAATCTTGCCTACTCAGGCTAGCTTTGAACCTGGGTCCTTGGAGCTCAGTCTCCTGCGTAACTAGGATTACAGGCAAGAGCCACCACTGGTGCCCAGCTATCATTTTTTTTTCTTTTTTTTTTATTGTGAAAATACTGTACAGAGGGGTTACAATTACATGGGCAAGATAATGAGTACATTTCTTATCAAGCACTGTAGCCTCCTCCTTTATTTCCCCTTCCCATCCTCCCCCCGCCTTCCCCACCCAATCCTCCCCGCTACCACCCCCTGCACCAAAGTTGTAAAGTTCATTTTTCGACATAATGACTTGTGCATCTCATTGTTGCAATGGGTCTACCTCTATCCCTATTTAAGCGATTTGTTCATGTTTGACATTGTAATGATATTTCACGTCAGTATAAACTGACTGCATATACTGTGTTCTTTGGGCATAAAAGACTTTTGTAGTACAAAGAATATGGTAATTAAGCAACTCTAACAGTTTAAAACTTGCTCTCTCCTATATTCAATTTGTAGTTCATATGCTACAGGAGAAATCATAGTTTTTTTTTTTTTTTTTTGGTCCAGTCGTGGGGCCTGAACTCTGGGCCTGGGTGCTGTCCCTCAGCTCTTCAGCTCAAGGCTAGCGCTCTACCACTTGAGCCACAGCACCACTTCCGGCTTTTTTCATTTTGCTTATGTGGTGCTGAGGAATCGAACCCAGGGCCTCGAGCATGCAAGGCAAGCGCTCTACCACTGAGCCACCTTCCCAGCCCCGAGAAATCATAGTTTTTAATGAAAACCTTTGCTTTGTATGTGAAAGGCCATCATTCCCCTCACAGGCCATCCTTTAAAAGCCTTAGCATGGAAACATAAAGGTATACGTGAGCCAAGGCAATTAGGGTTATCTTGTGGTTTTCTGTCCTACGCATAGGGTATTTCCTATGAAGAACAGAGACGGCTATTTTAGTTGAAAACGTAAACAAGCCCATCTTTATTCATGTCTTCATCAAGTCTCCTCTGTGGCATTCCCGACCCTGTCCAGGGATTACACCCAGGAGGGATGCAGTCGGGAAGACAGGGAGGTGGGGAGGCAGGGCCAGAGGAAAACCCACTAGGAAGACGAAAATCCATGACGATCTCAAGGCTGGGAAAAGAAAACACCGAGCTGCTGGTTCTGAGAGAAGGGTTGGCGTTCTTGAGTTTATTGTCCCGGCAGGCACAAGGCCTGAACCTTAGTGACTGTTTACCATGTGTCCATCTGCCTACTTTTATTGTACTTTATCGTTTTAGTTTTTCATTTTGTTTTCCAGAGTGCTGAGGGTTAACTCTAGGATTCTGAACATGCTAGAAAAGTGCTGAGTCACCGAACTCCATCCTCTCCATCCTCATCCTCATCATCCTGATCATCACCATCACCATCATTTCGGATAACATCTCATTCAGGATGGCTTTGAACTCTCTACGTAGCCCAAGTTGGTCTCAAACTCATAAATTTTTCTCTGTCTCCTGAATGGCAGCTTTATACATGTTTACCACATTTGGTCATTTATTTTTTTAGTCAGTTATGGGGCCTGAACTCTGGGCCTGGGCACTGTCCCTCAACTCTTCAAGCTTAAGGCTAGTGCTCTACCACTTGAGCCACAGCACCACTTCCAGCTTTTTCTTCTTATGTGGTGCTGAGGAATCGAACCCAGGGCCTCATGCATGCAAGGCAAATGCTCTACCACTGAGCCACCTTCCTAGCCCCCATTTATTTTATTTTTATATGTTTAATTTACTTATTTATTTTTGTGCTGGTACTGGGACTTGAATCCAGGGCCTGCTGTTGTCCCATGATTTTTGCTGGTGCTCTACCATTTAAGCCACAGCTCCACTTCTGGCTTTTCGCTGGTTGATTGAAGATGAGAAAAGTCTGACAAACTTTTCTGAAGTTCTGGGCTGGCTTTGAACTGGGACAAAGTCTCTGTCTCTTGAGTTGGAGGTAAGAGTCACTAGTGCCTGGACACTTTTATTTTTGATTAATTTTGCAAACATGGCCAAGGATTGTAGTGAGTTTAGGCCCATGATAGACACAATTTAAAAAAACACGATTAAAAAAAGAGTACTGGTACTCTAAATTAGGTATTTGAACTACATAAAGTTCAAATACCTAATTTAGAGTACCAGTACTATATTCAAAACAACCTGATGATGTAATAAGAAAATCAAATAAATAAAGAGCATTCAAAGAATTAAACATAGTAAAATGTGAGCTGTCAGTGAAGCAGCGGCAAAAGCAGATCTTCTTCCCAAAGTCACGGATCTGTAGAACCAACATCGTGAAAATATCGATACTGAAAAAGGTAACTTATGAGTTCTGTGCACTTCCCATCAAAATCCCAACTTCGTTCTTCACAGAGCTAGAGAAAACAATCCAAAAATTCATATGGAACCAGGAAAGCCAAAGCAAACCTGGGTAAAACAAAGCAATGCTTGGAATAGATCACAATTCCAGACTCAGACTTCACTGCAGGGCTGTGATCATAAAACCCGCGTGGTACTGGAATGGAAGCAGGCCGTGGAATAGACTGGAAGATCCAGAAAGAAATCTGCACATGCACATGTATCTGGGATTTGACAAGGAAGCCAAAGATATATATGTTGAAAACAACAAAGACAGCCTCTTCAACAAATAATGTTGGCAAAACTGGCCTTCACATGTAGAAGACCAAACTGGACCCCTGTCTGTGGCCTCACACAGACTGGACCAAAGACCTCAGGTCAGACCTGACACCCCACAGCTGCGACAGGAGGGAGCAGAAGAAGCTAGAACACACTGTCATGGGAACTTTCTGAGTAGTGTTCCCGGGGCTCAAAAATTTGGAGAGAATAGACAAATGGGATTGGCATCAAAATAAAATGTTTCTGCGCAGCAAAGAATATAGTTATTAAGCTAAAAATACAGACAGTCAAATGGGAGGAAATCTTTGTCAGCTACACCACTGACAATGAGTTAATGTCCAAAATATACTAAGAACTCAAGAGACTAACCCTTCCCCAAATTTAATAACCCAATTAGTAAATAGGGAACAGAATTAAATAGAGACTTCTCAGAAGAAGATAAGAATGGCCAATGAACACATGAGGAAATGCTCATCATCCCTGGCCATAAAGGAAATGCAAATCAAAGCAACACTGCGATTCCATTTCACCCCAGTTATATTGGCCAGTGTGAAGCATTTGAACAACAGATGCTGACAGAGATGTGGAGGAAAAGAAACTCCACTGCACTGCTGGTGGGATTGTAAACAAGTACAACCACTCTGGAAGACAGTCTGGAGGTTCCTCGAAAATCTAAACTCAGATCTTCCCTATGACCCAGCTGTATCACACCTGGACCTCTACCCAGAACATCACAAGCCACGATACCATAAAGACACCTGCACATCCATGTTCACTACTGCACTATTCATAAAAGCCAAGCTATGGAAACAGCCCAGATGCCATTCAATAGATGAGTGGATCCAAAAAGATACAATACCTATACACATGGAATTTTACATAACCATGAGAAAGAATATTATGTCCTTTGCAGGGAAATGGATGGACCTAGAACAAAGTGAGGTCAGCCGAGCTCAGAGAGACAAATGAGTGTGTTTTCTCTCATATGTAGAAGCTAGTTCTCAAATATAAACATATAGGATAACATATACAGGATTATAAGCATATACACACAAACCAACTCACTAAAGGAAGATAAAGTTAGAGGGAAGTTCAATGGTGTAACTCCTCTGAACAACTAAGAAACAGTCAACAAAACAAATACCAGGAACCAGAAACATGTTGGGGGGTGGGGTGATGAATGGAGAAAGGGGGAATAAATGTAGTCACTATATTCAGCTCACACTATGTGAAACAATGCAGGAATGTGAAGCAAAGGAGAGGGAGATGTGGGAGGGATGACATCAATCAAGAAGCTTGGTTCTCATAACCCAACTGCTGGGATTGAAGCCCCTTGGTACAACTACTTAATTAAAAAAAAAAAACCCTAGCCACACAGCTCATTAAAAAGAGTCAGTCTTGCCGGGCACAAGTGGCTCACACCTGTAATTCCAGCTACTCAGGAGGCTGAGATCTGAGGATCACGGTTCAAAGCCAGGCCAGGCAGGAAAGTCCATGAGACTCTTATTTCCAACTAACCACCAGAAAACCAGAAGTGGTGCTGTGGTTCAAGCGGTTGAGCGCTTGCCTTGAGTTGAAGAGCTGAAGGAAAGCGCCCAGGCTCAGAGTGCAAGCCCTGCGACCGACAAAAACAAACAAACAAACAAAAAGTCTTATTAATCAGATGTGAGTTATGCCACATTGCTGTTGTATTTGAGAATGTGGACATTGGGTATAGAAGCAGAGCAGTGTGGGAAAAGTGGGAGGTGCCTGTCATCAAGTCAGGTTGAGTAAGGGAAATGGAAGAGTCAAAACAATTACCAAGAAGAGGCGGAGTGGTTCGTGTCTTCCCTGGTCTCTAATTGCACAGTCTTTTAAATAAGTAGAAATGCATCACTAATATTTTGTCTTAATTTTTAAAGAGGCAGAATTATTCAATAATTAAACTAGGTACATATGCGGTAGGATTATTCCTAAATGTTTCTAGAATGACTTTTTTTTTTTTTTAAAGAAATGCTTATGTCAATAACCTTCCTAGTTTTTATATTGTTTTTCTGTAATCCAGGCAGTTTTTATACTTTGGATACAAACTCCAACTGAAAATATAAGCTTTAAACAATGTTGGGGCAGTTGAAATGATACAGTATGACTTAGACCTCTTTTTTTTTTTTTTGGTCATGGGCCTGAACTCTGGGCCTGGGCGCTGTCCCTCAGCTCTTCAGCTCAAGGTTAATGCTCTACCACTTGAGTCACAGCACCATTTCTGGCATTTATGTGTTGAGGAATTGAACCCAGGGCCTCATGCATGTGAGGCGAGCACTCTACCACTGAGCCAACTTCCCAGCCGGATTTAGATCTCTTAATGCTGCACCTGTAACTAAGAGGCATCTGCTAACTTCCTACAGAACCATTGGGTCAAGTCTTGGCTTCAGTGTCATCAGCAAGACCATGTCCAGTCAAATCAGAGCACTGCAGCTCGAGAAAAAAAGAGTCACGCGTGCTGAAAATGAAGATGGAGGAGGGTCTTCAGGGGGACCGGCACGGGAGTCCAGGTGGATGGAATGCAATTTGTGCATTTACAGCTAAGGCACAGGACAAGGATGGCCACCCTGCCCGGGGACCACAGCTCAACCCATTACTCGGCTTTCTCCCCAGACCCTTCCCATGGCTTTGTCTGCTTCCCCTCTCTGCTGGCTCTCTTCCACCTCAAGAATGGTTTTCCTGAGCCTCCATTCTCAGTCAAATTCTAATTTAAGCAGAATGGATGATGGCCAGGTTTCCTGAGCAAGTAATGCAGACGGCATAGGCTCAGGGCTAAAGTCTCCGATATTATCAATGGCTTTCAGATAATGACTTGGCTGGATATGAGAGATCCTGGTAATTTAGAAAAAGTTGGTGCACACAATGGGTTCTGATTCTGACTCTGAGCCTGTGCGTATTTTGAGTTTCTCTTCTGTCTTGCCCATGGGAACGGGCAAGACAGTGCCCAAAAGAACACTGGCTAATGGAGATGGCTAACTGTCTCTGATGGTCAAAAATTAACACTCTCCTTAAAGTGAACCTCATCGATCCTCCTGTTTTTGAAAGCAAAAACTTAGACAGCACTAATTATATGAGCTTAGACAGTAAGATCTTAGCTACTTACTTCTTCTCTATAAGAGCGATAATTCTATATCCGTGCATAATTTCGGAAATTCGGTATGTTTAAGCAACAGATGTAGCAATTATTTATTTCAAATACTTATTCTTATCGCTATGCGCATCTCATGGGAGCATGTTATTTCACTTTCTAATAACAGCAGATTCCATTCAGAACATTATTTTCTACTTGAATCACAGTGAAAAATGGAGTTGCCGATGCATGATAGTCACTTCAATATGAATGTGGAAAAATTAATACTAATTAACCTGAATGATTTGGCTTTTAAATGAACACGCTACATTAAAAGTAGATCCCACAAAATGAGACTAAATTCCTGAATATCCTTGTCAACAACGCATTTCGTACTTAATATTTCTCAAGAAGTAGGGCTGTGATTATGAATACAGTTTTTTAAGACATATTGAATAATTATTATTTTGACTTCCTTGTATGTTCTTGACTTCTTCTCAACAGGAAGTAACTAGTCAAAATAATTATGGAGCCCAGATATTCTCATTTTGAAACAGAGATGGACACCAGTGGCTCACGCCTGTAACCTTAGCTACTCAGGAGGCTGAGATATGAGGATCATGGTTCAAAACCAGCCTGGGCAGGAAAGGCCATGAGACTGTTAACAGCAAATTGACTAGCATAAAGCTCAAAGTAGAGCTGTGGCTCAAATGGTAGAGCACCAGCTGTGCGTGAGAAAGCTAACGGATAGCATCAAGGACCTGAGTTCAAGCCACAGTACACACAAACACACACACACAGACTACCACACATACACACCACACCGTATCACACACATCACACAAACATAAACACACACATACACACCACACAGACACACAGACACAGAACCACGGTACAGAACTTTTCATAATATTTAATTTTTCACAAGTGCATCTTTAAAAATGATGACTTTTCTAATAATAATTCTAATACTAGTAATAAGTTAATTCTACATTGCTCAAAGGAGGAAAACACTGAACTTTCCTTCCCTCAGTCTATGAACATTAAATGATGAGTTAAAGTTCTCCATGATATGCAACATGTCTACTGGCTTCGGCTCACTGTTCCTTCAACAGACAATCCACTGCTTCAGGTCAGAACTATACACA
The DNA here is from genome assembly GCF_019054845.1 of Dipodomys spectabilis. Taxonomy (NCBI): domain Eukaryota; kingdom Metazoa; phylum Chordata; class Mammalia; order Rodentia; family Heteromyidae; genus Dipodomys; species Dipodomys spectabilis. The sequence continues at coordinate 1,950,650 of NW_024871134.1, forward strand.
CTTCCTTTCACTTTGTCACTATGACAGTGACCTTTCACGTAATGGCAGTTCACTAAGAGGGACAAATATCTATATTATCTATATCATCTATATCCGTATCTGTAGAGATCTTGGTGCATGTGGCACAGGTGAAGTGCTGTCACTGGTCTCTGAGCTATACATTAATTGTTCACACTTTGTAAGAGAGTATAGAGGAATAGTGAGTTATCTCTTTTTTTTTCAACTCAGAACTTTCTACCCCTCTGTCTTCAGCCCTGGTTCTGCCCTGCCACAGCCACGGCCCCTCCAGCCTCTGTGCTGGAGAAAGCCCCGGGGACCGCGCGGCCTTTGCCCTGATCACATTGGCAGCAGAGGGAGGACAGGCCATCCTCTCCCAGGAACCTGTCTTCTGGGGCAGTCTATGCTCATTCCTAGCTTTTAATTATCACCCAAAACCTCTTGAAGCCAGGTGCTGGTGGCTCACGCCTGTAATCCTAGCTACTCAGGAGGCTGAGATCAGAGGATCGAGGTTCAAAGCCAGCCCAGGCAGGAAAGTATGTGAGAATCTTATTTCTAATTAACCACCAGAAAACCGGAAGTGGGGCTGTGGCTCAAATGGTAGAGCACTAGCTTTGAGCTCTAAGAGCTGAGGGACAGCGTCGAGGCCCAGAGTTCAAGCCCGACAAAAACAAAACAAGAAGAAAACTTTTTGATTTATATATAGTGATAAAATATTAGTCAGCTGCAGTTTATTTCTAGCATTGTTATAGATAAGATATATAAATATGTAGATATAGAGACACATGCATGTACATACATGGAGCTACTGATTGCAATGCATTTGTCTAGCTTGTGATTTCCAATCCTCTGTTCCCACAGTCCTGCAAGCCTTTGCCTTCCACCCCAAGCTCCACTCAGAACCTGTAGTTCGAATTCAGCCTCGAAGATCTAGTTGTGTAATTAAAACTTCTTATATTTCAAGCTCAGTGTCACGTGTCTGAGTATCATTACCTGAGTGAAAACATTTGGTTCTTTTTGCAAACAAGTGTTAGAACATATTTCTTGTGTGCAAAATTACTTAGTGATTCATTGAGTTTATAGTTTGCATACTTGGTAGTAATCCATGCAAAATAATGCAAGGATGGAAGCAATCTCAGACAAACCGAATGAGGAGGAGCAACCGCATTATTTACTTTGCACCACGTATCTATAAATTGTCATCATTTTGGGGTGTGTGTACTGGAACTGGGGCTTGAACTCAAGGCCCAGACACTGTCCAGGGACATGCAGCTCCAGGCTGCTTCTCTACCATTTGAGCCACAGATACAATGTCCAGTTTTCTGGTGATTTACTGGAGATAAGAGTCTCATCGACCTTGCTGCCCCAGCTGGCTTTGATCCATGATTCTCAGATCTCAGCCTTCAGAGTAGCTAGGATACTGGTATGAGCCAGCAGCGCCCGACTCCAGTTGGATCTTCTAAAAGGGCACGCAGACCTCTGCTTGTTGGATGTAAAAGGGAAATGTGGTCCTGAAGACTCTTGGGGGCAGCACAGTCTTTGAAAACTGTCACTAACTTTAATGACGGTTGTTTGATCAGACTCCAAAATGAGGTGGTTCATCAAATGTCTGGATGACAGCATCTATTTCTCAAGATCACTGCCAAATGTCTGTGTCTGTAAAACTGGAACTGGGCACAGATTTTTTTTTTTTTTATTTCCATGATGTGCTGTTCCTTTGGTATGAGATCTGGTTATTCAGATGGACTTTGAATGGCAGATTTTGAATTTTAATAAGTAAGAAGCCTAATGAATAGGAGTACTGGCCTTCAGAGGCAAAATGATTCTACTGGAAGAAATGTTCTAAATGATTATTACAAAATCAGTGCTCCTCGAGTGCTTTACTTACTTTTCTTTATGCCTGTACTACAGTCTGCCCGTCCATTCTTACAGTCAAAGCTGGTGCTTTGCCACTAGAGGCAAACCTCTGCTTCCAGCATTTTGCTGGATAATCGGAGATAAGAGTCTCATAGACTTTCCTGCCTGAGCTAACAGCACCGACTTCCTACTTATTGTAAGATATGAAGACCTCAGTATATGATGCTCTCAATTATTCATTGAATTTAATAAACAAAGTCATCCAAAACTAATTTACTTCCATAACACATTCTTGTATTAGATCTTATTGTCATGACACGATAGTGATCTCATTTTGTAACGTGTGTATGTCTGTGTGGATATCTGTGGGTGTGTGTCTATAGGTGTGTGTGTGCTCATTCTGGTGGTGAGCTCAGGGTCTTGTGTTACTGCTTGTCTGAACACTGTGTGGATGGAAAGATAAGTAGAATGCACTTTTTACTGTTCCAGACTGAAGGGAGGACAAAAGCAAGCATAAAAACAAATGTGGAATAGATTGCCACATTATAACGGACATGCCATAAGATTAGAGAAAAGGACTCACTCACCCTTGTGCAGTCATTTGATTTTTAGTCAGAAAGCATTAAAACATTTTCATAAAATTTCATTTGAAAATTATCTTTACATGGTTTTAGAAAGGACTTTCAACTTCACACATCTGACCCGTGTCAGATTCCATCGTCCACCTCTCATCTCCCACCCCACCCCCACCAGCTACCCGAAGTTCCGCATCCATTCATCAAATATCACAGCTGCGTGTGATATATCACAGCTGTACCCACACATCCTCCTCTCCAGCAATACACATACTCATCTTCATGAAGATGAGGATTGTCCAAAGTTACAGCAGGTCACCTGATTGCTAAAGACAGAGCAGTATTTGGGGAAGGCTTGATCAGTAGATCCAGCCTGCCCTGAAGTGGATCCTGCAGACAGAAATACCCAGAAGCAGCTGGATATGAGAGATCTGATTAACGTCCTTAGACATACTAGCCTCACTCAGTTTGTGACACTAGATGAATACATGGAAAGAGAACATTAGGCTGTTAGTGGTGTTTAAAGGAAGCAATGTTGTTGCAGACAAGAGAAGAAAGCCAGGATAGAAAGGACATGAGTAAGGGTGGAAAGCCGTGCATAAAGGTCATGTACACAGTGCACAAACCAAGTCAGTCAGACAGCTGTGAGGTGTGTACACATTGTACACAACAAGTCAGACAGCTGTGAGGGGCATGCACAGTACGCAGGCCAAGTCAGTCAGACAGCTGTGAGGGGCGTACACAGTGAGCACACGAAGTGTCAAACAGCTGTGCGGCATGTACACAGTACACATGCCAAGTCAGACAGCTGTGAGGGACATACACAGTGCACATACCAAGTCAGACAGCTGTGTGGTGTGTACACAGTGAGCACATGAAGTCAGTCAAACAGCTGTGCAGTGTGTACACAGTACACACGCCAAGTCAGTCAGACAGCTGTGCGGTGTGTACACAGTGCTCGTGCTAAGTCAGTCAGATAGCTGTGAGGAACATACACAGTGCACACACCAAGTCCGTCAGACAGCTGTGAGGGGTGCCCACAGTGTGTATGCCACGTCAGATAGCAGTGTGACGTGTACACAGTGTGCAAGTCAAGTCAGTCAGACAGCTGTGAGGGGTGTACACAGTGCTCGTGCTAAGTCAGTCAGATAGCTGTGAGGAACATACACAGTGCACACACCAAGTCCGTCAGACAGCTGTGAGGGGTGCCCACAGTGTGTATGCCACGTCAGATAGCAGTGTGACGTGTACACAGTGTGCAAGTCAAGTCAGTCAGACAGCTGTGAGGGGTGTACACAGTGCCCACACCAGGTCCGTCAGACACCTGCGCAGTGTGTACACAGTGTGCACGCCAAGTCAGAGAGCTGTAAGGCATGTACACAGTGCCCATGCCAAGTCAATCAGACAACTGTGCGGTGTGTACACAGTGCTCATGCTAAGTCAGTCAGACAGCTGTGAGGGGTGTACAAAGTGTCCACACCAAGTCAGTCAGACAGCTGTGCAATGTGTATACAGTGCATATGCCAAGTCAGTCAAACAGCTGTGAGGTATGTACACAGTGCACTTGCCAAGTCAGTCAGAGAGCCATGAGGGGTGTATACAGTGCACATGCAAGCCAGTCAAACAGCTGTGAGGCATATACGCAGTATGCATGCCAAGTCAGTCAGACAGCCATGAGGGGTGTATACAGTGTGCATGCCAAGTCAGTCAGACAGCTGTGCGGTGTGTGCACAGCGTGCACACAAAGTCAGTCAGACACCTGTAAGGAGAGTACAGAGTGTGCACACTGATACATGTAAAATCAAACAACGTCTGTCTGTACCATTCTGGCATTGTTACTGTCTCAGGAATAGAGATCAATAAACGTTCCCACAATCAGGAAGAGGTCATTTTAGCATGGAAAAAGTGTATAAAAGACAAGTACGTCTATTCATCATCCATTGATCTTCACTCTCTATTGTTCTATGCTCAATCTATGTTTCTATCTCTCTATCATCTATCTATCCATGTGTCATCCCTCTGTCCAGCTCACAATAGATATTGCAAAGGTTAAAGCCAAGCGTTGGTTTGACAAGTCTGTCTAGGATAGGGTATTTCTCTACTCAGTTCCCAAATAAGACTTGTGAGTTCTGCAATCGACAGCTTCATGAAGATGAAGGATTTGTATAATAGACAGGACCTTATCCAATGGGATACAACAAAACCAGGCTTCCTTGGGTGGTGGGAGTGAAGAGAGCAAGAATCCAGCCCTGGGCAGAGGAGAGGTGGTGGGGGAAGAGGCGAGGCTGCGGGCAGGCCCTGTGGCCCCAGAAGGCCTCCCATCAGAGCGGGACTCATGGAGAGAAGAAATAAGAGGCTGGTGCGACAGGAGCCATTTTCTAATTAACATACTTACTTAGGGTTGAGTGTGAGGTTTGTTTGCTTATTAGTTGTAACCAGTTTGTAATTATATTCATATCCTTAAGGCACAATTCTAAGAAGACACATGAAGTGTTCCTTCAGTGTGTTAGAGACAGGAGGCCACAGCCTTTCAGACAAAGATAAACAATGTATTTGTTTCAGAAACAAGAATTTGTAAGCTAAACTAATTATAGCAGAGAGGAAAAAAAAATCTTTCCCTTTGAATCTGGGTGTCATTAATAATGCAGGAATTATTTTTGCACTCCTGTAGAGCTAATTACAAATCAATTTTATATAATTAGAGATTAATATTCTTGGTTATGTTTTTCTATAACTCTTCACTTAACTGCCATGGCCATGGAGATTCCTAATCATTTTCATGAAAATAAATAATTATACTTTTGATTCCACTAAGCTTCAGATACTTGTTCCCAACCAAATATTTCTAGATTTATTTCTAAGTATTAGAATATTTTTAATGAGTACTTAGGTATTCAAAGTAAAATGAACTAATCTAAAATCAATGAAAGAACAGAATGTTTCTTTCATTTCATATCAACAAGTGTTTTTGTTTTCAAACAGAAGCTTTTGCCCCTTTTATTCTTCTTGCCAGGGGAGAGCCTATTTTATTTCTTGGAGGCCTTTGAAGGTGAAGTGAGAAGATGGCTCTTGTGTACGAGATCCTCTATCTGCCTCTGCTTCTGAATATTTTTATTCAAGATAGATAATTTTATCAAAATCAGTTCAAAAGCAAAGAAATAATATACCAACAGAAGACGGTGAAATAACCTAAAGATTTTAGCTTAAACACTTTTTGTCCTCAATAGATAAACTGTAACGTCCAAAAGCAATTTCCTCTTGCTACACTGTTTCTAGAAAATTTGTGGCCTAAACTGATCACAGAGAAACTGCAAAAGATTTGGAAGTTTTTCTCTCTGAGAAAGACAATGCCTACCAAATGGAAAGCCTACTAATGCTCTCATTATGTAAAATAAAAAATACTTTTAAGAGCTTGGCATATAAATATATCAAATCATTGTGACAAATATACAGGCATGCTTATGGCATTTTAAAATGTCCTGTGCTGCACAAAATTATTATTTCGTTAAAGAAGACATTCAAAGCAATGCAAATATTACACTGACATTGAAATTTTAAGTTGGTACATTTTTAACCTAAATGCAGTTGTGAATGTAAAATATACATTCCGCCCAGGCCTGATTCAGCTCCCACTGGATACACACAAGCACAAATGTACATGTGCTCACAAGTCACTTTTGTGTGCGGATGTGCTGGTACTGGGGCTTAAACTTCAGGCTTAGGTTCTGTTCCTTACATTTTTACTGAAGTCTAGCCATCTACCACTTGGGCCACCCCTCTGCCTCTTACATAAAATGACCTTTGATACTATTTTGTATGGTGGTTTGTCTTTCAGGATCACATTATCCATCACAAGCCAGTGCCTTCATTCACTTTTTTCAGCCCTCTGCACTAGCTCAATCCCCACCACTCGAGTACCGGCCAACTAATCCTAATTCTACAATTATTACTTAATCTACTGCAGCTAAGAACGATTCCTCTCTGCCTCATTGATTTCCCACTGTTCATTAACTTGACCACCTACTCATACATTTAAATGTATCATGTTTGTACTGTATATGTACGTGTCTAGCTATCATCTATCATTTATCATATCATCTATCATCTGTCTATATATCATGTCATCTATCTTACAGCATCTACAAAAGTGCCCTGTATAGTCTGATATTCGATATCTAATAAAATATTATATACTTAGCATGAGCAAATAATACAACATTAAATAACAAAAACTCAGAAATCATGAACCCTATTTTGTGTTGTGTGGGAGGTACTTGGGTTTGAACTCAGGGCACTGTGCTTGCTAGGCTGGTGCTCTACCACTGAGCCATACCTCCAGCTCTGTTCCTTGGTAGTTATTTTTGGGACAGGGTTTTGTCTCCTGGTTAGATGCAAACTTGAACCACAGCCCGCCTGGATTGGGCTCCATTGTCATCATCAGTAGACATGAGCTGCCAGACCCATTAAGAGAGTAAGCAGGGTGTTGTGAATTTTCCTGCCTGGACTGAACTTGAACTACAATCCTTCCATTCTAAATTCTCAAGTAGCTAGGATTACAGGTGAGCCACCATCACTAGGCTATCCTTAACACTGAATGGTTTATACCATACATAAACCTAAATATGTGTGTGCATGTGTGTGCGTGTGTGTGTGTGTGTGTGTGTGTGTGTATGTGTGTGAGTGTGTGTGTAAAGCTCAAGAGATTGAAGCAGAATATAGGAAATACTAGTGCTTAGGATTTTGTTTTTGCTTTTTCTTTTTGGGTGTGGTGCTGTGGCTGGAATTCATGTCATGGGCCTTGGTCTTTAGCTGTACCACATAAGGCACAGCTTTACTTATGGCTTTCTCCATGGTTATCTGGAGATATTCCTGCCTGGCTGGCTTTGAACCACAATCCTCAGATCCTCAGGCCTCAATCTACCAAGTAGCTAGAATGACAGGAGTGAGCCACCGATGCCCAGCTATCTTCCATTTTTAAAAAGTGACTTAATGATCATACTTCTGCCAATTGTTCTCTCTCTCTTCCTGTTTTCTTTCTATGCCAAATGTAAACTTCCTCTTTTGATTCTGAACATTTTTCTCATGATCTTCATGTTTATCTGCCCTGCCTGTCCTCTCACACCTTCTCTGAGCGTCTCTAACCACCCGTGTGCACTGTCTAGCCCCAGCAGCTCTCCCGGCTGCTCCTTGGTCCCTCTTCTCCCGAGGAGAGGCGGCCAGCATGGCGGGTGAGTGTGCTGGACGCAGAGCAGCCCGGGTGGTGCTGGTGCAAGCTGGGCCACCTGCACAACCACGGCCTCCACACAGCCTCGCCAGCCGCTGCGCCTTTCATGGGGAGGCCTGCAGAGGGGGGAGACAGGCCCTGTCCACTGCGGGAAGCGTCCAGTGCAGAGCTTCACGTGGACTGAAGACTTCATGTTTCTAGGTATGGAGAGTCTTGGTCAGTTCTTTAAGGAGCTGGACCTGCTCCAGCCCACTGTGACCCCATCCCACCAGCCACCGCCCAGCTCTGCTGCACACTGCAGGGCCCCAGACCCATGCAGCTGGGTGCTTCTCCCTCATCCCACCCAACAGCAGTGGTGGTGGCATTAACAATAACAACAACAATAATAATAGAAGAAAGAAGAAAGTGCATTGGGCACCACGCCAGAAAAGGGCAAATGCTATCATCCTCGGGTAACTGAACGGAAGGTGGCAGGGCCAGGGACCCCGAAGGCCTCCATCTACCGCCAAGAGGAGACCGCAAAAAAATAAAAATGAACTTCCCCCCAAATAATGTATGCTAAAATATGTATTTTCTGACATTAAGTTTGCAGGGCTGGGGAGAGAAGCCTCTGGGTTTGCATAATACACTTGTGTCTCCGTGCAACCTGCCACAGTGTAGGAGAGGAGGAGGAGAATAAAACATTAACTCAAATTAAAATGCACGTGTCAAGAGGTGCTCCGTGGAAAATGCTATCATTAAAAATCAACAATCTGGGCACCAATGTTGGCAATATGTGTTTTTGTAAATGAAGGGAATACAAAATTTTAACTTCTCCATGCTGTGTGTGTGTGTGTGTGTGTGTGTGTGTGTGTGTGTGTGTGTACCAGTACTGGGGCTAGAACTCAGGAACTCACACAATGGCTTGAACTCACACACTGGCTTGACTTTTTTCACTTGGCACTCTACCCCTTGAGTCATACCTGCACTTCCAGCCTTTTGGTGGTTAACTGGAGATAAGAGTCACAAGGACTTTTCTGCTGAGACTGGCTTCGAATTGTTATCCTTAGATTTCAGCTTCCTGAGTAGCTAGGCTTAGATGCATGAGCTATTAGCCCCAGACTTCAATGCAAATTTTTGCTAATTGGAAAAATATTTAAGCTTTATAAAGGAATGTGTTTATAATCTCAGAACTCAAAGGAAGACCTGCATGTGTGTGTGTATAGTAGTTTTGAAAATCATGAATAATAATACATTTCTGGGTATCATATAATATATAATATAATAATGTATATAATAATATACATCCTCTGTCATTTATATTATTGACAGCATTTTTCTGGGATAGCCATATGTCAACATCATTACACTGAACATGTTGGAATACAACAATTGGTATTAGAATCCTTTAAATAATGTGCATATTCCACAAATTCAGAGATTATAACTTGATCACTGTTATTACTTCAACATTAATCCATAATGCTGAAATGAAAACAACCAGGGAAAGCACACAACTATCTTCCTGCCTCTGTTGAGAGTGTTCAGTTTCCAACAGCAGGGATCAGAGCCCAGTGAGAACTTGCTCATCCGGTGTGTTCTCTGGAACGTGTGTTGAGTTGGAGTGTTCCTGAAATTCATGCTGTCTGTAATGCATGAACACAAGGCAGGAGATACGAACAGAGCTTCTAAGGCAATATATTTTTTATCGAATCAGGGCTGAGGTCAGCATTTTCCATTACCTTTATGGTTTAGTAGATCTCAAACATCACAAGACTCATCTCTGATGCTCACTAAAGATCTGGAACTTCCTGGAGTTAGTGGCTTAAGTCTGTAATCCCAGCTACTCAGAAGGCTGAGCTCAGAGGATTGCAGTTCAACGCCAGCCTGGGCAAGAAAGTCCAGGAGACTCTTAAGTCCAGTTAATCAACAAAATGTTGGAAGTGGAGCAGTGGCTCAAATGGTAGATCACTAGCCTTGAGCAAAATGCTGAGGTACACCATCCAGGCCCTGAGTTCAAGGCCAGGGACCCACATTAAAAAAAATCATCTTACAAAATTCATCAGATAACTGTTTAATGATATGCCTACTTACTGTAACATGGTTATGAACAGCAACAAATTATATAGATAATAGAATATTATAATAATATAAAGAAGACATAGAGTAGTATGCACAAAGTATAATATATACAGTATGTAAATATATTTTGAAGTTACTTATTAATTATGCTATGTATTTTATATATAATACGTTATATTAATAGACATTTAAAATAATTTGTTAGTCATTCTCATATTTAGGACATTAACATATCCTCTAGGAAGTAAAACTTCTAAGTACTTTTAAAAACAATATAGGTTGTTAGTTGGCTTTAATCCTTGTAATAGATTCAATTGATAGTAAGTGTGAAAAGATCATATAATTTTAGAATAAATAAAAATAAAGATCATGTAAATTTGAGAATAAATAAATAAACATGAAAAGATCATGTACATTTTAAAATACAAAGTCTCTAGACTATAACAAACCATCAAAATAACTTTTTTTTCAGGGTCTGGATACTTTCCCTGAGGCTAGCACCCTACCACATGATCCACAGCTCTTTTAATAGTACTTATTGAAGAAAAGAGTCTTATAGACTTTACTGCCCAGGCTGGCTTTGAAACATGATCCTCAGATCTCAGCCTCCTCAGTAGCTGGTATTATAGTTGTGAGCCACCAGTGCCTGGCTACACTCTTTTAAAAAGCCATTTAAGAAATTTCAGCAAGATACTGATTTTATCATGTGATTTATGAGCACAGGAAATCGCAAAGAGGTTCCATTGGTAGTTTAGTACCACATAGGTAGTGTACCTGGAATGAAGACATCGAGATGCACTAAGTTTCTGAAACCATAAAGTGCTTTCATTTTGTTTACATTTTATACGTTAATATGATTATATAAAGTGGGTTGAAAATGATATTTTTGAACTGAAGTGTGCACACCCAAAACAACTATCATCTATCATCTACCTATACTTATTTCTATGTATATATTTATCTCTATCATCTGTCTATATGCTGTATATATGTATGTATCTATCATCAATCTATACTCCTCTGTCTCTATCAAATTATATATCTGTCTGTCTGTATCTTTATCTCCATCATCCATCTATCTGCCCGTCTGTCTATCTATCTATCGATCGATTGATTTATCCTCATGTGGTTGTGTCATTATTCAGTAGTTTAGCTTTGGTAAACAGGCGAGTTTCCCCCACCCCCCTGCCCAACCATTATCTGGGACATGAGCCCTAAATGGGTATCTATAGGCTCAAGCTCAATGAGTGTAAGTTGCATGTATTTTAGTTTATCACACTATATTTGTGGGCAATGCTATTATGGCTTTGTATTTTTTAGTGGATGTAAATGACTCACCGGGACGTACAGCCATCTTACTTCAGGAGACCGTGCTGAATCAAGTTGCACGCACTGATTGGTAAGCACCTCTATGACCCCCCAGTACACAGGAGTGCAGTGTCAAGAGGGTACGTGAGGCAGATAAACACTGGGGTCCCTCATTTCCAACTGTACAAAATGCTTGACCAGGGAAGGGTCTTTCTCGGTACAGGGGTCCCACACCATGCCTGTGAGCCCCATGAAGGGCAGGGGGTCTTCACACCTCCCATCCACAGCTCAGTGCTGGGAAGTGAGGATTCACACGTCAGCCCCATGGCCTGCCATGGATAAAACATTCTGAATATCCCCTGAGTGCTGGAGGATCATGGTAAAATAGCATCGAGTTGCGTCTCATCAGGGACTCATTGAAGCATTAGGTGCTATTCACTGACAACATGGAGCTTAGTAAACAACACAAAGGAAAATTATACTGCTGAGAAAAGAAACAGAATTCCAGAGGAGCAGTCGTCTTTCGGGCAGATAAGAAATTGCAGCATTCACACTATTTCATGTTGTGTTCAGAGTAGATACTCATTCTAAGTTGACATCTTTACAGAACTGTGGTTCTTATGTTCTAATACAGTGTGAGAAGCAAAAAAAAAAAAAGTCAGATCTGACAAATCCTTTAAATGAAACACATAACTGAATTTTAATGATCTGACAAAACAAATAAATGTTGAACAGTAGTACTTTAAAACATCAATTCAGTTTTTCATCACTTTGACTTAGCAATTAGGAGAAAAGTCAGCACCTTTACCCCATTCACTGCAAATGAACCACTTAAGTAAAAGAAAAAGAAAATGATACTCATCAAATTTCTTTCCTTACCTTTATAAAAGGTAAGGAAAAATACTACAGAACTTCTTTCCCCAGTGAGTTTTGCTGAGGACAGGCTGCAATCCAATAAATCGGTACTGAATGATCACCTCTGCTGCACTAAGCTCTCTGAATGTGGACTGGCTAAAGCCTCACCTAATTGAGCAAATAGTGCAATAGGAACAAAGTTAGAAAAAAATCTTTCAGTATTTGACAGTTGGCATTACTAAATCCTTCTAAACACATAAAAAGTGCTGAGATAATCCAAGAATACTTTCTGATTGTCCTCATCACAAGCAAAGAAAGCACAGCATGGAGAGTGATGGCCAGAGAGAATCTGCCTGACTTCCCACACTCACTTTTCACATTGTGTGATTTCGCCAGATGGAGGGAAACAGTGTCACCTGGGACTGAAGGCACAGATGTGCGGAATATCTCCCACCCAAGGTAGGGACTGCAGAGCATATACAAAAGTTAGATTATCTTCAGACCACTGAAAGCTACAAAAATCAGTGTGTGGGCCATGACATGCCCCAACGGGTTGAAAGACCCCATCTTCCTATAATGAGACCTTGAGATCTTAACAGACAGGAAAGATGCCAGAAATGTAGTCAGGGAAAGAGTTCTGTCCTTAAGAAGAAAGTCCTGATCATTATTTCAGAAAAGAAGAGTTGCTCAGTAACATCAAATGGATGTTGGATAAAAGTAAATGAGAAAGAAGAGGCCGTTGATTAAGGCGAAGAAGAAGCATAAATTTGAACAACAGAACTACTTCATTAAGGCAGTGACTGTAAATTCCTTCATGCACAAGACATGACAGAGGAGCAGAAGGGAAGCAAGGTGGCTCACATCACCTAAGAATTCCACATCTGTTCACATACAAACATGGAAATAGTCCCGGGCAGAATCAATCTAACATGCTGGAAAACCTTACTACAATGAAAATCACAAACATATGCAACCTGTTTCTTTGGGTCTGGCTGGCTTCCTTTGCTTAATATAATTTTTTTTAAGTCTTTCAATTTCTTTTTGAATGGAGCGATGCCATTCTTTCTGATGGAAGCATAGAATTCCATTGTGCATGTACATCACATTTTCTTGATCTATTCATCCAATGAGGGGCTTCTGGGTTGATTCCATATCTTGGCTATGGTAAACAATACTGCAATGAACATGATTGTACTGGTAGCTTTAATGTGGCCTTGTTGCCTCATTTGTTGTAACCAGATTGGACCTAAAAGTCTACAAGTAAACACATTATAGAAAAAGACAAAAATTATACTTGGACATGATAAATTATACAAGACTGTAAATATTCACACAGTGAGAGCAAAGCAGGATACTCTTAGGAGAGGATCACAAGGGCTCAATAGCTATGTGCATACAATCATATAAAATGATGCTTATTGAAGTGAGCTCCAAGAAATGGAAACAAGAGGTTTCCTTGTTATTTTGAAGTTCATTTTTCTCTTTGGGTTATTTTTTTTTTATTTTTGTACCTTTTGTCTTGTATGTAACTTTACAGTTTTGGGAAGGGTAAACGTGGCACAGAAATAGTGGAACAAAGCGTGAACAAATGCAGCAGTGGTACTCACTAGACACTATGTTGAAAATTAACTATATATTTATGGGGGGAGGGGTGGTGTCGGGAGGGAAAATCTGGGAGAAAATGAGCGACGAGGTGAGATTGTTTAGAAAGAATTGTTCTCATTACCTGATTTCTGTAACTGTAACTCCTCTGTACATTACCCACAATACAAAAAGAAAAGAAAATAAGAAAATCATAAAAACCAAGTCCATAATGGACCAACAGAGAGGATCACGGAAGAGGAAGATATCAATGATGTGAAAGAGAGATGGCAGAATCTCTTTTGAGATGGGGAGGAAGTGTAGTGAGAACACAACTGGATGGCTGAGAAGGAAGTGTTTGCTTTGCGGGAGTGAGGACAGATGGGAGGAGGAGGACACAGACGTGTCTGGAGGCTGGAAAGGATGATGTGCTGGACTTCATACCTAGGCTCATTTCTACAAAGCCTGCAGAGTGAGAAGAAGTGGGACTGGAGGCTCACACTCTTGTGTGAGGACTGGAGGCTCACACTCAGGTGTGTGAGGACTGAAGGCTCACACTCATGTGCGTGAGGAGAGGGAGGACTCACACAAGTGAGATATTTGAATTTGGATTCAAGGAGGATTTTGCTTTGGAGCAAAAGGTATGTGAGTCTGGAAAGGAAGGAAGCGAACAGGGCAATGGCAAGCTATGGCAGCCCCGGGTCCTCACATGAATGGTTCTGCAGTGTGAGTCTTGGAGAGAAGTCTTAAAACCAGATCCCCAGAGCATTCCCGCACGCTCCGGTGTGAGAAAGCACGTGCTGTGTCAGGCCACCAATTTTGGGGTTAGAGACTGAAGGCGAAGTACATGACAGGCTGGGAAGAAGAGAGCCAGGAGTGGAGAAAGCGTGGCCAGACATGAGGATGAGAAGCGCGGGTAGGGTGGTGGACAGTGAGCCAAAGAAAGAAGTTTGAAATCCACTCTGTGGGAAACAAGGATTTCAAATAAGGGAACTGAATGATGGGGACAGTTTTACAAAGATGGGACCAGAGGCAAAGCAGACCTCTGACCCAGAGTGAGCTTGTGTGACCATGAACCCCATGTATTCCCACAGACCCTGGTTGGAGGGAAGCAAGCTCTGAAATCCTCAGCATCACGTGTGTACCTCAGCCCGGGCTTCCCATGATTAAGTGGATTCATTAATTAAATGATTAATTCAATTTGATTCACATTTCAATTGATTGGGTGTTTCAATAAACACACACCACTTCAAACATTTAGTTATACACGGCTCTAATAACCAAGGTTCACAAACAGACGGAATACTGGTACTTTTCCTTTCCTGTCAGTGTCTCTCATCCTCTAAGCCATCCTCAGATGGGTTGACTGTTGATGCCAACAGAAAACTTGAAAGATGGAGAACGTAGCTAGTAACTGCATTTCCCTCTCCGTGCCCACGCACACCCGTCACAGGCTTCCTCCCCCACAGCCCGTGCTGGAGACTCCAGGTGTGGGGGGGGTCTACCTTATGAAAGAAAGAAGGCTGTCGCTATTAGAAAGTCTGCCACTGTGCTGCCCGTGCAAGTGTCTAGGAAAGAAAACAGAACTTCTTTACTTTTTAAACTTTTATCTTGCCGGTCCACAAAACTAAACATCCAACGACTCCACCAGCAACTCCACCACTGGGCCTCTTCTAAGGGGATAAATCATTATTCTAAACATATGCATGTATTCAACGAATATTGAATGGAACTAGGGAAACTGAAGGGAAGGGTTGAGCTGGGAAGGATGAAGAAGAGCAACAGGGCTACATCGATCATGGTACACTGTACTTGTTCACTGACATGCTGAATGGTAACCACCTTGCACAACCATTCAAAGATAAAAAAAACACAACTTAAAAAAAGGAAAAAAATAGCCTGGGATTTAAGAGACTTGGGCCATGTCTGATATTTTTTATACGAGCTTTATAGGCTTAGATGGATCATTTGAAATAATATGATTTTTACTTCCCTGATTGAAGAATAAAGGAGTTAGACTTTTTTGTGTGTATGTGCCTAAGAGTTCATGATACCACTTTTCAGTTTTGGTTTGCTTCCCTGTTGTGTGCTTTCAGCTGTGCTCTTAATCCCAGAAATCTTAGAATTGATATAGAAAAGTGCTCAGCCTAATCTCTGCGGCCCTCACCAGGGTCCAACTAAGACGGGACACACGTGTCATTCCAGTGAGAAGCATGGAGGCGCGTACCAGTGTGTTCTGCGAGCTATGTTGCATTTAAGGCACAGTGAGCACTGGATCTGGGGCCTGTGTGTGCTTGGTGGACAGCCTGGGCACACCAGCATGGGACAGGGCAGGGCCAAGACTCTCTTTCTTCTGAACTGAGGTCGGTGGGAAAAAGCTCTAATCCCAGACGGAAGGAGAGAGCCACACAAGCCTGGTATGGCCAAATGCAGAAGAATGTTTTTGCTAAGAATGGGCCATCAGAGGAAATTCCAGAAACGGCAGGGCCAGGGGCAGAGCAGAGGAGGGGCGCAGATCCCTGACACAAAACAATGAAGTGAACTTGAACACAGCGATGGCGCTGCACACAGGACTGCGGCTGGCGAAGGATGACCCTGTGTATGCACACCGCCACCTCACCACCCGCATGGCGCACGGTAACGCTCCAAACCAACCTGCATGTGTAAACCAGCACCTCACCACTGGCATGGTGCATCATAACGTTCTGAACCAACCAGCGTGTGCACACCACCACCTCACCAGCGGTGTAGCACATGGTAATGCTCCGAACCAACCAGGGCTTGAGGTCCAGGCGGGTCTGTGTCCTTTCCATGTCAGAAGTTAGCTTCTGGTCACCTTTTCTCCCCACCAACCACCTCCAGGCAGTATCCTTACCCCCCTGTGCTCCTATGGTTGTGTCTACCTTATGTACAGTCATTTTATGTGTGTCTACCTTTGTGTACAGTTATTTTATGTGTGTCTACCTTTGTGTACAGTTATTTTATGTGTGCCTACCTTGTGTACAGTCATTTAATGTGTGTCTACCTTGAATACAGTCATTTTACATGTGTCTACCTTTGTGTACAGTTAATTAATGTGTGCCTGACTTTGTGTAGAGCCAGTTCATGTGTATCTACCTGTATGTACAGTCAGTTCACGTGTGCAGACCTGAACTCCTAATGTGGGAGCATGTCATTCAAGGGCACGGCCGCTGCTCTTAAATCCTCACTGCTCCTCCAGCCATCTTCTCCCTGTGCCAGCTTCATCTGCCCTGTGTAACCTGTGAGCGTGTGTGAGTGTATGACCTGTGTTAGACATGAGAAGTGTAGATAGGACAAATACAGTGCATGTAGTCCCGGCTGATTCATTACTGGGTCACAATGTATTCTTGACTGCCTTGAGATAAGAAAAGTGTACATTCTACCCACACAATAGTCTCCTCTCTAAAAGCAGGAGGAAATTAAGGAAATGCCTGTCTGTCTTTTCTTTGGCAGGGCTTTTCGTGCAGATTTAGCACGCCCTGTAACTGTCTCTTCACTCATTTGTGCAAGAACACTGAAGTAATTGTGCACACCCTGAGTATCTTTCCTTACCAGTGCTTCCCCACATGGCCTGTTTATCAAAAAGTACTAGGAAACTCCACCTTAGGGTATGCCAAACCTATTGTAGGCTTGTATGGAACATAACAAGAATTATGCCTAAATTGCTATGAACAGGCAAAGTGCTTCTTGTGCTGATTATATCAGACCATAGAGAAGCAAGCATTTCACTTCACAGTATTTTGAGTTTGGGTCATTTAAATAGTAACAATTGTCTCTTGAGCCCCAACTAGGGAACTTTGGAGATGGGTCAAACGCATGCCAAGAAAATCCACTGCCAGAAAACCCCTTTGCCGAACACAGCTTTCCGGATGACAAAGTATGAAGTTCTCAGAAAACCCTTGGAGAGACTGGCAGGAGATCGAGCACAGACATTCTGGCATAAAATAAGAATATCTCAAAAGAAAGAGAAAGCTAATGAGCAGTGAACAGGTGGACTGCACTCATAATCAAGTACACAGAGTACAGAGAGAAAAATTGAGGACAAGCGCCCCAGACAGACTCCGTAGCATGTTACAGAGAAGATCATTCTAGTGCTGGGGTCTGACCTAAGATATTGCCCTCCTTCTTGTTCAGTAGCAAACCTATCTATCTATCTATCTATCTATCTATCTATCTATCTATCTATCTATCTATCTATGATTTCCAGTGACTCCACTGAAATACTTTGATATGAGTGTCATTATTACATATATACACATATTACATTTATGTGTGTATGTATGTATGTGTGCATATATATATGTATATACATATACACATACATAGGATATATGAGTATCATTATTACCGGCCCAGAAGGATGAGATTCTAAAAGCTCATAAAACCTGAACAACTGGTAGAGAAAGATCTGAACTCAAAGCGTTGGCAATTTTCTTTCCCTCCTTTCATATATAGAGTTCTTCAGCACAAGGTTTTTCTCATTTTCCTTGGCAACAAAAACAGATGATTTTCATGAAGGTGGAATCTGAGTTCCTTGAGCCTACGGTGACTTTACATAAAAGTCCGTGAGACCCTGGCAGGCACGAGATCTGACAGCCAGTCCAGACAATCAATGAGTATTTTAAAAAGGAACAAAAAAGGAAAAATCAGTCTAGAGAATAAAAAACAAATTCTGAAAACTTCTGGAATCCACTGGAAATCTGATACAAAGTACTTTCTCTTTAGAATGCTTTGCATTTAATTTGAGGTCTTCACAGATACCTTCAAGCCATTCCTGAACCTTTCATGTTTACTTCCTTAACCCTTTCTTTCCAATGATATCTGACAGTTTTACCTTGTATAATTCCATTGATAGTCAACCTTCAAAAGTGTAAATGACTCTAGAAAAACGCGGATGCTTGGATTTGAAGGAAAACATTGATCTGAACTCTTGCTCGTGGAGAGCACCTTAAGATGTATGTTGTAATCACTGTATCCTTGAATCTGAAGCTTTTGAGAAGAAATGTGTAATTGATGCTGTTTTGGCCCAGAGACACCCAGGATGCAGGCTGCTCCTCCATGTCACCATGTGCAGAGGCCTGGCGTACACGTGCAGCTCAGTGGACGGAACTGTGTGCACAGGAGCGCACTCCGTGGAGGAAGCCTTTCACACGAGCACCACCAGACCATTTCACAAAAGAACTATGAGGCATCTGAAAGGAACTCAAAGGTGTGGGGGCGATGGGTGGTAGAGGGGTGGATGAGCAGGAACTGGAGCAAGGGACAGTTACACATGTGTACACACGTGGTCAAGGGAGTGGGACTGTGCATGAGTCTGGGAGGGGACAGACAGCAGGAGCGCAATGGAAGGGACACTGGACACTACCGAGTCGTTCTAAAGAAGTACACTAGTCAAGCTCTCCCTACAGAGTCTACTCTACTTGGGTTAACCCATTTGTAAGTGCTTGTTTATCGCCAGTGTGAGGATGTGCAGACTGATAGGCACGGTCCAGCTCCCACCTGTGAGCTAAGATGTTCAAGCCGTCTTTCCCTGGGTCTGGCGTCCTTCACTTAACATAGTTCTTTCTAAGTCCTCCCATTTTCTCATGAATGGCACAGTATCATTCCTTCTGATGGATGAGGACAAGTGTGGGGCCGAGGGGAGAAGGGAGAAGACCGAAGAGGGGCCAGAGAATATGCACAATCCTTGCAGACACCACAGAGCTGGGAGATACAAGGAACGGAGTGGGGGAAGACGCCGACACACGGACACAGAGCAGGTGCATCGTACACATAAACGGCTTTGTTAAAGGCCTTAAAAATTAAATACATGCCCTAAAAATTATGAAAAGTGAGGGCAGGGATGAGTGGGGAGGAGTGGGTGAGAAGGTGAAAACAAGCAACATGGCTCAAGATGCACTGTGTTCATAAACTGCTGCAAACAGTAACTCTTCTGCACAACTAAAGATAATGACAGTACTTTTAGAAAGAAGCACTAGATACTTAGATGGACACATTAAATTGCAACTGCCCTGGATGAGATTTTCAAGTTCAGAAGCAAACAAAGCTAAATTGAAAACAACGTTAGCTGGGAAGCTTGAGCTTCTGGCATTTTCATGTCAACACATACTCTAAGAGGAAAGCACCTCACTTGTCTTAGAATTCTGTATCTTTATGTAAAACATATTTTTTTTTGGTCCGGTTGTGGGGCCTGAACTCAGGGCCTGGGCGCTGTCCCTCAACTCTTCAGCTCAAGGCTAGCACTCTACCACTTGAGCCACAGCGCCACTTCTGGCTTTTTTCTTTTTGCTTATGTGGTGCTGAGGAATCGAACCCAGGGCCTCATGCATGCAAGGCAGGCGCTCTACCACTCAGCCACCTGCCCAGCCCTGTAAAACATATTTTAAGGTACGGCACCTTTTTACTTTCCCAGAGATAATTTTACTTAATTGTACTTTATCAAAGGTAATTTTTTTTTTGTCAGTTGTGGGGTCTGAGCTCTGTCCCTGAGGAATTCAGCTCAAGGCTAGCACTCTACCACTTGAGCCATGGTGCCACTTCTGGCTTTTTCTGCTTATGTGGTGCTGAGGAATCAAACCCAGAGCCTCAGGCATGCAAGGCAAGCACTCTATCACTGAGCCACCTTCCCAGCCCCATCAAAGATGATTTTAATTGTCTATGCTTACCTTCCTACTTCTGAAATTCCGTGGGATAAGAAGTGAGAAGCAGATGCCCATCAGAGTGATGTTTCCAGCAGCAAAAGCAAGAAAGACTACCTGACTGCAAAGTCACCTGATTGCAAAGTCACATGACAACTGCCACAGTCACAGGTCATACAATACTGCCCAAGGATCTTGGATTTCCTTACCTTCATTCCCCCGAACCTGTGCCCCAGGCCCCGGGACCCAGACCACCAATAAAACCACAGTGTTCGTCACTCAATGCTTTTAAGTAAAATCAAATTTGACAAACAGAGTTGTGGTTTAAAATAATGCCATTACAATGCAATCATAAATGAAGGTTGAACTGAAATCCCTTTTTACAATTACGTAAAGATAAGGGAAAAATGAACGTAATAGTGGCATGAATATTCAGTGTGCATGTTGAACATGCCCACTTGAGGGGAAGGTGGCTGGAGGGAGAGGAGAACGAAGGAAGGGAGGGACTGATCATCGTGCATGACATGTTGGAATGAAATCGTTTACACAACTGAAGGTAATTTTAAGACATAATATAAATATAAATAAATTATGGCATTTATTACATTTCTTTCATAGAATTTCCTCGAGAAAATCAACCCAGAATACCATGGTTCACCTCTGAGAACTGAGTAAATAGGATCATCTGCCATGTTCTCACTTTTCCGGCACCTGGTGTTGAAACTTTTAAATCTTCACACCATAGTTTGAAGAAGTGCACTGAACAGGCTCGAGCTGGACCTGAATGACCCCAGCACCGACCATAAAACATTCCCATCCCTTCTGCACACACAGCCCTAGCCTCTTACTAAGTTATTTTCCTAACGAACAGAACAGGGTCTATTACCCTGTGCTCATTTCTGTCTGAACACTGTGTTATACATTTGTGTATTTTAATTACTACTTTTACTGAATCTTTGGTAAATTACTTAGTTGTTGTTTGCTGGTCCTAAGGCTTGAACTCTGGGCCTGGGTGCTGTCCTTGAGCTTTTGGATCCTGACTAGCTCTCTATGGCTTTTCCTCCATCCGTCCCTCCTTCCCTCCCTTCCTTTGTTCCTTCCTTCCTTCCTTCTTTTGCTTTCTTTCTTCCTCTTTCTCTCTCTCTCTCTCTCTCTCAGTAATTCAAGATAAAAGCCTCAGACTTTCCTGCCCTGGTAGCTTCAAACCATGATCCTCAGATCTCAGCCTCCTGAGTAGCTAGGATTACAGGTGTGAGCCACTATAGTGACCCCATGTGGTATTTAATTTTATTTAACTTTTGACCTTAAGAATGAATTTACTAGTTTTCACAGACACAATCACGAATCACTGTGTGTGCATATGTATGTAGTATGTACCAAATGATTATTTGCTCTGAAAGCTCAGCAGTGAGACTTTGTGAGAATAGAAGATCGCCTTCTCTTCCTCATGAAACTCTTACCTAGGATTAAATTCAGCTGTTTCTCTTCTCTTCACCTATACTGCTTTGGTCACAATATGTGATCTAGAGAATTTTGGCATTCACATACATAAAATTAGCACCACCAAGCCAGCAAAGGAAACAGACTGATTCAACAGCAAGAATTCTTTTGCTTTGTGGTTATGAATCTAACCTCATTTGAACACAAATGAGCTATAACTCAAGTTACCCACAAGAAAGTAAAATCTAAGAAGGCCAGACACAATTTTTTACTTGTAGCAAGGGAACCATAAATGCATTTCTCCTTTGTAAGCACCTTTCAACATAATGGAAGCCAGGTAAAGTTTAGTCAAAAGCTCATATCAATATATTAAATAGCTTGCTATTTGCTGACAGTTGGTATTCTGAAATCTAATGATTGCTAGTAAAAAAAAAAACACTTTTCAGCAGAGAGTCTATTATGGGAGCTAACTAATGTATATAAAAGGAAAACATACTATACAAAAATTTTGAATGGAAATTACAAAGACACTGAATTTCTTATTTGTTATTAGTGTTGTTTTGGTTGTTTTGTTTTTGTTTCTTGGACCTGGGTACTGTCCCTTTTTACTCAAGCCTGGTGCTCTACCACTTGAACCACAGCTTCACCTCCAACACGAATCTCACGAACTGTTCTGCCTGAGCTGGCTGTGAACTGCGATCCTCAGATCTCAGTGTCCTGAGTAACTAAGATCCTAGGCATGGGCCACCCCCCAACCCCACCCCTGCTGAATTTCTCTAACTACATGTGACATCATTAATTATACTACCAAGCGTGGCTAGGAGCGAAGTCCCCAGGCGGGAAGTTAGGAGTCCTGGGCTGTCCCGGCTCTGCTAGCCACAGGCTTCACACGCCCTCTTTCCCCTCTTACTGGTCTTTCTCCTCGTCATCAAAATATAGCAAAAACCATGATGCTTGCAAACTCGGTGTCATTTGAGGCTCATACGTAAAATCATATGCAACACATCCATCATAAAAATATGACAAAATATATAATCACATAGCTATATCTACTCAGAAATCATAGTTTTACTGTTGAACCAAATTAATGTGTTCCCAACATTTACAGCTGAGTTTTGCAGTCTGAGGTCTACAACCTGTCCTGCAGAGCATCTGCCCTCAGTGAATGATGAGGTCAGAGTAAGATGGGAGCTGCGGGGGAGGGGAAGAGGGAGCTGGGAGGGAGGAGGAAGGATGAGTGGGGGGAGGGGCAGGAGTGGGGGTTCTACCTTTCTATGCTGCTAATGTAATGTTTGTATTTTGCTTCTGAGGGCAAAATGATGACCTAACCATGTCATCCTAGTAATATGATAATATAGTAATATAATAATATTATATTATCACCCAAACCTTGCAGACTGAGTGGTAAGGTCCAAAACAAAAAGGCTGCCATTCTCCACAGGATGTGGACCCCGGCAACTCCCCCACCCCAGCCTTTATTCCTGAACCTCCTCCTCACATCGTCCTCCGGTGCTCATATGTCACCTGCCCGGAGCCATGCTGACAAATGCCAAATGTTCCTCAGAAACGCCCACAAGATCCTGATACTGCTGCTCGGGCCTGACCCCTCTGTCTTCTGAGTCACCTAGAAAAACTCACATTGTTTTCAAGTTCACTTCCTGCTAGTTCTCCCCTCTGTCCCTCCGCCTTCTCACTGAAACAGCCAGCCACACATAGCCTATGGGGAGAAAACAGGCGGGCTCTAGCACCTTGAACTCTTCACGGAAAGGCAATCGACATGGGGTAGTCTCACCATCAGCATAGCTCAGCATCTTGCCTGAGCAGCAGCTGGGCCTCCTCCTTAGTCTCAAACTAACTATCTGTAACGTGGGCATGATACATTGAACTTAGATGGTTAAGTGGGGAACTGTATTTGAGTCACAGACAATAGCTCCTGGCATACAAGCAGTCTTCAGCAAATGCTAACCTGTGGTAAAGACGACATCAGCAGTGGTGAGAATGGCCACAGTCCTTGTTCATATGATGATCTCGCCTTTACAAAAGAAATCGCTTCAAAGCACAAATAATTTCCACTTCCCCTCGCTCTTTTTATTACCAGGGAGTGAACACAGGATGCTCTTGCGTGGCTTCCTTGTTCACAGCTGGTGCCCTACCACATGAGCCGTGCATTTACTTCCAGTTGTTTGGTGGTCCATCGGAGATACGAGTCTCACGGACTTCCCAGCCTGGGCTGGCTTCAAATCAGGATCCTTACATCTCAGCCTCCTGAGTTGCTGGGATTACAGGCGAGAGCCCCTGGTGCCTGGCTCCTGACTCTTTGTTGCCCAGTGGTGGAACACCGCGTGGGATGTGTATAGAAATGAACGCGGAGGACAGTACCAACGGCTTCCTTCCACTCAGGTCAACTCTCCATCCTCCCCTTCTTCTGCTGGCTCCCTTGACGCTCAGTCTCCAGCCAGATTAGCCAGGGGGTGTCCCATCCGAATCCTGGGGTACACTGGCCCCCCTCTGAATCCTGCGGAGCAGTGAGTACGCCCTCTGCTCTTGGTTTCTACAGCGCTAGGTAATGAGACGGTGAGCTAGCTTTGAACATCTGTCTGGTCTTTCAGGTTTCCATCTCTCATCCTGGCAGTCATCACTCCTCCACATGGTTTACTCTGCCTATTTATGTAGCATGCAGGCGTCTTTGTGGGAGAACGAACCCAGCTCTACCTACGGATAAATGTGACCTCAGCTCAGACGTGGAGACAGAAATATTAACCGTGTCTCGCCCGACGGAAGACTGCATGGAGAGTCCGCACGCTCACGCTGTGCAGACGTTGACTTGATATTTTTAATCAGGATGGAGCAATGTGATTCCTGGGTGTGTAGTTGGGAGGCGGAAGCTGTGACTTGGTGACAGATGAAGGGAAGCGGGCACAGCTCCAGATAACTGAGTTTGCTGGGGCAGGAATGTGGTGCGGGTCAGACAGACAGACGGAGACCACGCAGACGACTGGTGATCAGGGGTTGCCTGGAAGCCAGCCACATCAGACTTTGCCCTCAGCCTTCATTTTGCCAGCAAGCCATTGTAATAACCTCCACCGGAACTCACGCAGCGGCAGCTGAGATGCTCTCCTTCCTGGAGATCACCACCGATAATCACACAGACACAGCAAAGAAAGCTCAGAGCAGAGCTAGAGAAATCCAAGTTTCTGGGAAGGTTTTGTTGCAAATTAAGACGTTATTCATTCAGGAAAACACTGGAAAAACACTATAAGAAAATAACTGCAACACACCCAGTAAGTTTTTAAGCAACTAATGTCCCGTGGTAAGATGGAGGCAGGTATGTGGAGGGGCGACTCTCAGGCGTCTCCTCCTGATCCTGAATTCTGACTTTGGTGGGCCTCAGAGCAGGCAACACTGGGGTAAGGATACACACACACACACACACACACACACACACACACACACACACACACACACCTTCTGCAACCGCTGGGAAATCTAAAACTATTTAAAATAAAATGTATTTTTTAACCGTCAGAACTTTCATACAGCAGAAAGAATTCACAATGAATCCGATGCACGGATTCTCCAGACTTCACTGGTCAGCCTCTTCCTCAGCCGCCTCACGAGGCTCATGGGTTTTCACTCGCGCCACACACACGTCACACTTTCCTCCCAACAGCCTGTCATTGGAGACACGCTCTTATGGTTTAAGACTTCTGTCAGTTCCGGGCCTCGCACTCAAGCTGGTCCAGGGTTGGCGTGTGCGCCCCGGTGAGTGACGCCACGGCCCTGCGCCCTTTTAAGGATGTTTTCCTGATCTGTGGCCCTGGCGTCTGGGACCTCAAGCTCTGGGCAGGAGCTGGTCGCCACGAACACTCACGAGGAGCTGGCTCACAGCACCCAAAGCAACGCACAGGGCAGATGGCGTGGTCCTCCAGGGCATGGCCGCTCCTAGCCAAGGCCACTGGATGCACACATGTCCTCCCTCCCCCCTGCCCTCCCCCAGTCCTGCCTTCAGGTCCTCCCTCACCCCTCCTCCAGCCCTGCCTCCATGTCCTCCCTCAACCCCACATTGCTGCACAGCCTCATAGGTCCCTCAGTGCCTTTGGTCAGCACTCACCATTAGAAACCTGAACCACTGTGACTCTACACACCTCACAAGACCATTGGATTCATTGGTAAGTCCTCTCTCTCTCTCTCTCTCTCTCTCTGTCACACACACACACACACACACACACACACACACACACACACACTATGTGTGTTTATAAATATACACACACAGACACACACAAATATCCATCTCACACATGCACACATACCACACGAGTTCAAACACACATCTAACCCCAGCCGGTAGAGTGGCCGCTGCCCACCTCCTGCAGCACATTGCCCTCTTGGAAGTGTGTCGTGCTGTGGAAATGGGGTAGATGTTAGATGTATAGTGTGTCGTGCTGCAGAGATGGGTAGATGTTGGATGTAGAGTGTGTCGTGCTATGGAGATGGGTAGATGTTGGATGTAGAAGTGTGTGTCATGTTGTAGTGATGGGTAGATGTTGGATATAGAGTGTGTTGTGCTGTGGAGATGGGTAGATGTTGGATATAGAAGTGTGTTGTGCTGTGGAGATGGGTAGATGTTGGATGTAGAGTGTGTTGTGCTGTGGAGATGGGTAGATGTTGGATGTAGAAGTGTGTTATGCTGTAGAGATGGGTAGATGTTGGCTGCAGAGTGTGTTGTGCTGTGGAGATGGGTAGATGTTGAATATAGAAGTGTGTTGTGCTGTGGAGATGGGTAGATGTTGGATGTAGAGTGTGTTGTGCTGCGGAGATGGGTAGATGTTGGATGTAGAGTGTGTCGTGCTATGGAGATGGGCAGATGTTAGATGTAGAAGTGTGTCATGCTGTTGGATGTAGAAGTGTGTCGTGCTGTGGAGATGGGTAGATGTTGGATGTATAAATGTGTCCTGTTATGGAGATGGAATAGATGTTGGGTGTATAAATGTGTCCTGTTATGGACATGGCATAGATGTTGGATGTAGAAGTGTGTCATGCTGTGGAGATGGGTAGATGTTGGATATAGAAGTGTGTTGTGCTGTGGAGATGGGTAGATGTTGGATGCAGAAGTGTGTCCTGCTATGGAGATGGGTAGATGTTGATGTAGAAGTGTGTCAGGCATAGGGCTGTGTGTTTGGCAGAGGGAACAACTGAAGAAATAAATCCTTGAACTAGGCACCGCATGATGCGAAGGATGGGTGTTTCATGCAAACTCATTACAAGAGTTGTACAAAAAATGTTTAAAGCCAAACAATTGGAATTGCCAGCCTTGAAAATACTTTGATGACACACCTAAGCTTTGCACATGCCACTGGGAGATGTGCAAACAAACACTGTGTTGGCTGGGCGGCTCCGTGGCTGGGCGCAGACGGTCTGCCTTCTATTTTTGCAGCGGAGTTAGAAATTGCTCCACTCTGTCACATGGGAGGCTGTGTGGTGGGGAGAGCTGAGGGAGAGTATGTATATGCACAC
Source organism: Dipodomys spectabilis (assembly GCF_019054845.1). Classification (NCBI taxonomy): domain Eukaryota; kingdom Metazoa; phylum Chordata; class Mammalia; order Rodentia; family Heteromyidae; genus Dipodomys; species Dipodomys spectabilis. The sequence goes on from NW_024871134.1 coordinate 1,977,724, forward strand.
CATCATGTAAACACACCTCATTTCCCGTGTACAAGCTGCCTTCCAGCTGTCTCTCGCAGCCCAGTCCGAGGGTCCTCATGGGGAGCTTCAGTCCATTCCTGGAAAATCCAGTACGGAGCCTCTGCCTCATCCTTCACTAGCCTGGCCCAGCTCCTGGGCCCGTCATTCCCTGGCAGTAAGTGCTGCTAATGAAATAGCATCTACTTCAGGATGTCCCCAGCTGGCAATGAGGCCAGACAGGAGCTGGACTCAACACTGCCCTTTCCCTACCATGATGCAATACCCAGTGGGCACCAGCAGCACCCCAGAGGGGCCGTGGCTCAATGAAGATGGCTTGGCTTTCCTTATTGGGGCTCAGAGCATTTCCCAGTATGTCCCAGAGGAGGTGAAAGGAAAAACTGGCATTGGTATTTTTCATCTTGTGTCTCCGAGGCCATCTGTACGCACACCATGCTGGGAGCCCAGGCCTCCGCACCCCCTCAGATCCCACGTCTGCCTGAAATGCCTGTCAGGAAGCTAGAAATACCTTCCGCCGATGCAAGTTAGCAGACCCATTTATCTTTAGAATTCTTAGCTCCCAGAGAGATCAATTATGGCGACTTAACTCCCTTTGGTCCTGGTAGCAATTTTCAGTATTAAAAAGGACATTCTTTCATGTGCAACCGTTTCCTACCCTGAAGACGCTGCCCTACAGCCGCTGTGCCTCTCACCCCACGACACGGCTGCTGCCACAGACAAGTGCACGCGCGTGTGTGCCCAAGTATAAAGACAGAGTAAGAAAACGACTGTGACAAACGGAGTTCTGCATTCCTCCCAGAATTTAAGTCAAGCATTTTTGTCTTTCTATTTAGGATACAAGCTACACGGCAACGTCTAAAGACATTTGCTAACTGTATCAGAGTGCAAATGAACTAGGTGCTAATCTCGCCCAGGGTGAACGATGGTACACATGATCCACCACTAGCTTTTCAGAGACAAATGACACTTAGACACTCCTCCAGTGTGTGACTCTCTGTCTCCTGAAAGAGAGGCTCTCTTCGAAATGGAGCCTAGCAAAGTTTACCTTCCATATCAAGAGGATTGCAATCCGGCACTAAGAAAACCTTCCATTGCAGATTCAAACAGAGCTGGGCTGGGCTGTAATATTTTCGACAATAAATCAACTAAATGGTCACAGAATTTCCTGCAACAAAGGCCATGGAGAAATTTGACCTAATTAAAGATCTTCAAAGAGCTTTCGTAATTTTTCCCCTAGTGTAAAATTTTCTTAGTTGTGAGATGAGGTTTAAGGAATTTTTTTTTTTAATTTCACATACAAAAACCTTCAAGAAAACCAAAGAAGATTAGTAGCTTTCCAAACCAAGTGACTCTCAAGGGCTCTAGACTCATTCCGTGTCCCACGGTAGTCTCTAGTACCATTTTTCTTAGATTTATTTACTTCCATTATTTATAATTGCCTCCTTTAATTGGCCCAAGCTAGCTTCCTTTCAATTCTTTCCAACAGCGAAGCTGGCAGAAATGACTGGCAGCTCTATCTCGCACAAGACGTCATCCTGAGAATGCAAATGTCAGTTACCAAGCTTGCTCTCACCGGTGTTTAAGAGTGGGTGTCTGCATTTAGCAGACTGGGTACACAAGATTCTGAAAATGCATGCGCAATCACATGCTGAAATGAAGGGATAAGAAGAGTGGACACAAGCCCAGAGCTCACTGCCTCTGCTATAGAGTTCAGGCTCCTGCTGAGTCCTTAGCTCTCCCCAGCAGGAGAGAGGACAGAAAAAAAAAAAAATCAGTGCATGCTCCTCCCCTCCTGTCTGCAGGTGAAGACCCAGAAAAACTGACAAATCTGCAAGTGTTTTCTTTTGATAATGGGACTTTTGTTGGTATTAGCGTTTTTGATCGGGGGTGAAGTTCGGTGGGTCTCATCTGCTTTTCTTCTCATTTTTCTAATCTAGTAAAAATTGTAAGTAGTCAAGAGGCAGCCAGCAGACCTGGGGTGTGGGGAGCAGCAGCTTCTGTGTAACAGGGCAGGCATCTGTACTCGATCGAGCAAATGCAAGCTAAAGCCCCACACTCCATTCTACCTGGACTCCAAACCCACACATACGCAAAACAACAACAAAACATGTAAGATAATATGTAATTATTGCTTTGTAGAGAATATATGGCTCCACAACCAATCAGCTGGGTATTTCTTTGAAACAACACATAGAAAAATAGATAAGGGAGAATTTATATGTATTGATTTATTTTTAGCAGCCAGGCTATCTGACCCCAAGCCGGGATGGGAAGAGCCTGGTCTTGGGGTGTGGAGGACCCCGGGCAGGCATTCCCGACCCGGGCCGATAAAAGAGGTTGAGGTATATAGTGGAGCAGAGACCTTTGGGGCATTTTTTAGCCCCTAGAAGCAGCATTTCTGCCCAGTGCTGGTCACTGCCCTGTCTGCCTCATGAGTGTTAGCTCACTCAACTCGACACTGGGTGGAAGGCCCCAAGCTCCTAGGACCACAAAGGCCACCAGCAGGTCTTGGGACTGGCTAAGTACCCCATCTCCCTCCTCCCCTGCCTTCCCCCCACCTGTTTCCCTCCTTCCCTGCCGCCTCCTCCCCTGGGCTCCCTTCCTCCCCTGCCTCCCTACTCTCCTGCCTTCCTGTTTGTTCCCTCCATTTCCCAACCTATGGGTCCCACTATGGCACCACCTTCCTGCTCCCTGACAGAAGAAGTGTGCATGGGTTCACTTCCTGCCTGCTTCTAGGTCACCTTGACTCCTGTCAATCACCTGACTCCGGTCAATCACCTGACTTCTGTCAATCACCTGACTTCTGTCAATCACCTAACTTCTGTCAATCACCTGACTTATGTCAATTACTGCCCAAGGGCCGGAGCCAGGGAACAGTGAGGATTGCAGTCCCAGAGCAGAGGCAAGGTAACACTGGATTTTGTTTTTAAACAGGTCCTGGGGGAGATGCGGAAGTGAAGGTTGATGCGATTAATTTAATTTAATCCCCGTGGGAGAGGTTCTTATCCACTTTACAGGACTGACACAGACAGTTACAGTACCCAGGCTTCCTTGTGTCCTGGCCGAATTACCCTGAGATAACACTTGCCTCAGTAAAAGAATTGCTCTCTTCCAGAACTTTCCCTCCCCTCATCTAACAGTAGAAGGTATAGTGACAGAGCAGGATTCTTACTGTTCGGTTGCTGGGACCAATCTGTGAAATCTGAGTGACAGTTTTTGTTTTTCTTGCTAGAGGTATTCAGTTCTATGATAATAATTGGAAACAGGTTGCCTTTTTAATCACCCCTGCATGGAAATCAGCAACCTATGAACCGGCCACATGGATGAATTCCCAGACTTCCCCTCCGACTGCACGTTTCAGAAACGTTTCTCAGGAACAAATACGTAATAAAAGCCCTGCCTTTTCTGAACTGAAGCAACAATTATTTTTCCTGAAAAACAAAACAGTACCCATTACAGATGGGTCATATATCACCCTAAGCTTTCTCCTGTGGCTGAAGGAATCCAAAATAAAAATGCACAAAACTATACCAGTAACACTGGAGAAGGAATGAATGTAATTTCAGTCTGAAGTGGAGTTAAGTTCATTTTCAAGAAGACATTATTAACAATGTATAGTTGTCAATTCAGTGATTTTTGTACCAAACTCCAGGAAAAAAAAGCCTAAATGGAAGATTTGCTATTAGTTGCCCAAAATGACACTTGATTGTACAAAACAGATTACCGTAATTATTTAACCTGATTGTTTCCTGCTTCCTACATTACTTTAGTTCCTTGCTCAGGACCAATGACATAAAAAATTATAGAAATTGTAACAGTAAGGAATAACAATCAAGGAATTATAAAATAGTCCCATTTGTTCTGGAATATCTAAGTTTATACAAGATTATTATCTAAAAAAATTAACATTTAATAAAATTTGAAATTGTAGTAAAATTTAAAATGTAATAGTAGATAAAGTATTTCATTAAACTATTAAATATTAAATTAAGATTTAATAAATTTCAATTTTAATAAAATTTTATTGAATTTAGCACAATAAAATTGACTTAATTTAAATTTATCTTAGTAAAATTTAATTTTATTGCATTTAGTGTTATTAAATTTAAATGTTATTCAATTTAATACAATTTAAAAATAAAATTAAAAATTTAAGTTCATAGACTCTAAATGTTTTCTATAGGAATCTGAAAGACACCCTTGCTCTCCCTTAGCTTTTCATACAAGGCTGGTTCTTGGCCACTTGAACCAGAGCTCCCATTCTGGCCTTTTGCTGGCTAATTGGAGATAAGAGTCTCCTGGACTTCCTAGCTCTGTCTGGCTTCAAACCTCCATCTCCCTTTGAGCTTCCCAACACAGCTGCCTCCTCCAGCCGGCCTTCCTACTAGCCTCCTTAGCTTCCTTCCTCCAGCCAGCCTTCCTCCTGGGCTCTACAACCTGCGGCCTCCTCCAGCCGGCCTACCGGCCTCCACAGCCTGCTGTCTCATTCAGTAACCCAGCTCTTCCGGGTCTCCTTCCCCCAGAGTCCTCAGGGCTGCAGCCGGGACTTCACCTGGCACTGGTGCTGGCAGCCTGCTGGCGCCGTCAGCTCACAGACATCCCGCTTTTCACAGAAAACCACTTGTTGTTTATCGCCTGACCTTTCCTTGCCAATCACAAGAAGGATGTAAAGGATCCATTTCATCTCACTCACTTTTAATTCTCTAGTGTTCAATAAGCTTTTGTTGGAAGAATGAATGAATGAATGAAATGTCCTCATGGTGCAGTCAAATTGGGCACCTCCAAGGTTTTAAGTGGAGAAGCCCATCCCACTGGTGTTTCTGGGTTCCAGTGTTTGGGGTGCGTGACCTGGCCCGGGGTGGGGAGCCCGCAGTTGTGGACCCACAGTGAGCGGTCCTGCGGCAGGCCTTGCTCAGCCACACGGGCCACCTGGGAAATGGCTTACTCTCTTTAACCAAGCTCCTACTTCGAGGAAACCTGCTGATTCCAAACCCACAGGTCTGGCGGAGTGGAAAACAGACAAGACACAGACGGCTGTGCTACAGACACGCCCGTGCGTCTGCAGAACTCAGGACATGGAGGCTGTGCTGTAGACATGCCCAAGTGTCTGCAGAAGTCAGGAAAAGCCTAGCTGTGCTGCAGACACACCCATGTGTCCACAGAAGTCTTAAGAGAGTTGGTGATGACTACTTCTCACTAAGGCAGGGGTCTGCCCCGCCCCCCCCCCCCGAGCTGAGGGGCTTTCTTTTTTGTCGGTTTCAAATATCCTGACTTGTCCCCCGAGAGTGACCCCCCAGGAGGTCCACTTGGCCGGACGCAAAGACTGGCATCCGAGTGCGGCACGTACAGACTTAAAGCCTCACATCCCTTTTTAAGGCTGTGCATATTCCCTCCAAACTGGAGTCTTAATTTCACGCTGTCTTCCAAGATCCAATCCAACACCGTATTAGACCCTTAACATGAAGAGAGGCTAGTCTATACCATAAAAGTCTAGTGTGATCACACTCAACAGCAATCCTGTGGTCCTGACAGGACTCTGCTGTCCCCTGGGGCGCTGGTCCTGAACCTCAGAAGCACCTCTGCTCACCCACCCTTCCCCAGAGCACCCAGCTTTGTCTAGAGCACACTCATCTTTCCCTTCCCCCTGCCCAGGCATCTGTGCACCCCTCACTCCCTCCTTCCCCCCTGCCCAGGCACCTCTGCACCCCTCATCTTTCCACTTCTCTGGACCCACTACTTGCCTGGTTGCCTTTGGGTCTTTGCTATTCCAACACCTCTAACAGAGAGTGCTAGACAAAAGTCCTTCTTAAAGTCCAATTTCTCCACCGTGGTCCTCTGATTACAACAGAAGCCAGCAGTAAACACAGCTACAATGCCCCCTTACTTCCTGAGGTCACACTTATCACCAGACACTAGAACCCCAAACGTGCCCATCACATCCAAGCCTGAAAAACCATCTCCATCTCCCCCGCTTCACGGTCTACGCAATCTCTGTCCCTGAGCCCCAGCAGCTCCTCCCTTCCCAGGCAGGTGTGGTGGTCAGAGGATTCCTCCCTCCACAGCCGACCACCCCAGCCCCAGGCCTGGTGCCTGTGCTCAAAAAACAAATGACACACAGAGTAGCAGGCCACCTCTCTCTGCAGCCAGGCCTTACTTCCTGATCTGGGAATGGCATGGCCATGAACCTACTGCTGGCTTGCCTAGTGTCTCTCTTTGTTAGCAGGGTAACTCGCTGAGCACCAGGAGTCTGAGATCTCCATGGCACAGGAGTGTGTGCAGAACTCCAAATGGAGATTTCGCCTGCTCACAGGGCACCGAGTGAAGGCATGCTGCTGTAAGGCTTCCACATAAGCAAACCACTGACATTCAACCTCACAGCGAAAACATGATCCAAGCAGGGGCGTTCTCTCTCCATCTACCTGTCTGTCTGTCATCCATCCATCTATCCTATCTGTCTGTATCTACCATCCAACTATTCTATCTCTCCACCTATCTATCATCCAGCCATGTATTCTGTCTGTACGCATCATCCATCTATTCTATCTATCATCTATCTATTCTGTCAGTCTGTCTGTCCATCTGTCTGTCTAGCTGCCCTATCCCACACAGTAGTAATATAATCTTTTGAGACATTATAGATGTTGTGCTGGACAAGGGAATCAAGTCGAACTATTTAGCATTTTATTTTTTATTCATTTTTCAACACCTTGAGGGGGAAAATAACTTTCTACAGTCAATGGTTTTGTTTTTGTCACAACCAGGTCTGCCACTGGGAAATCTGAACACGCCAGAATCAGAGCAAAAGTTTACACATTGAATGTATAAATCAAATATTAAGATAATTGCCACGCACCGGTGGCTCATGTCTGTTACTCCGACTACTCAGGAGGCTGACATCTGAGGATTGCCATTTGAAGTCAGTCCAGGCAGAAGAGTCCACGAGGCTCTTATGTCTAATTAACCAGCAAAAAGCTGGAAGTGGAGCTGTGGCTTCTGTGGCAGAATGCCAGTCTTGAGCAAGAGGCATTAAGTTAAAACCCAGAACTGATGCCAACCTACACAAAGATACTGTGATATAACTCTTTCACTGCCAAAAAGTACATTCTCTAATTTTTAAATCTCACATTCACATCATTGATGAATGCTGTAAAATCGTGACCATTGTGCTATGTGGGTATATGATATACAACTGTATTTCAGATTTGGACAGGAAAGACGAGAGACATGGAACTGGGCAGTATCAATCAAGACGCTTGCATCGTACAGCCAGGACTCCAGACACAGGATCTACAGCAAAATATTTTGCTTGCTGCATTTTACACTGCCTGAATTCCACTCTGCATTTTCTACCTGTAGTTTCACATTTAATCCCATTCTCCAGAAAGATTGCTGTATGGAGAAAGTAAGACTCAGAAGAAAAGAATCTCGTTTTAAAAAATTAGAAGATCAATCAGGCAACAATCCATTTCGGGATTTTTCGATCCCCTACTACAGAGGGAAAGAAGTTCAGCATTTAGTTCAAAGAGAATGTCCCAAATTTTTGGTGACTTCCTATTGAAATAAGCTGAAGCATGAATTGAAAACGTGGCCCAGTCTATCTTTTGGCTTTCCAGCCACTGTTGTGAATGGCTGCATTGGTTCTCGGCAGACAGCAGTGGCTTATTATCCTAATAGAATCAGAACGAGGAATCTGCAGACTTTGTTTCTGGTGCTTCATGCACCAAGCCCAGTAACTGGGTTCCGGCCCTCCGTTCGCCCGTCTCTCCCAGGGCTCGAGGTGAGTATTTGGCTGGAGAACACGTTAAGGGAGCAGCCACGCTGCCTGGTAAGCAAGTGGGCGCCAAGACTACCTGTGGTGTGGCCTGGCGATGTGCGTCTCCATCCCCGCCACCTTCTCCCTGACCGGCCTATCGCTTGGCCTTTCCTTGGGATCCGCACAGAACTCAAGTTTTGTGTTAAACTGTTTTTATAAATTATCTTTAAGTCGTTGTACAAAAGATTTCCATTGGGTATGTCCATGGATGAGTCCAATGAGTCTGGGTCCATGTCACCCCTCCCTGTGCTCTCCTCCCTCTCCTAGCCCCTCCTCTCCCCTCCGGTGACCTGGCTCCATTGCACACACGTATGTCGAGCACTTGAGTTACACACACACACCCTTCCCCTCTGCCACCCTTGAACTTGTCCCCTACCCTGCCGGCTGTTCCAGTTTCCTGGTGTTCATGTTGCTAGACTGCGCGTTAGCTGTTCAAAGTACTTACACTGCTAGAATTCACCCCTACCTCAATGCATACCCCACTTCATTCAACGTGTGCAGCTACATCTGCAACCTGAGCATGTCTGTATGTGTGCTTATGATGCGGATCTGACTTCTGCATGGGAGGAGCTCCTGGAGGTAGCTGTGGGACACTGGTCTGCACCACACCAGCTGTGCCCCATGGGATGTCACTGTCTCACCAGTTAGTTTCCTATTGCAGAGATTGCTGCTCTGTTGTTTCTCTGGGATATACCTCCATTGCCCTCTAAGAGTTTGTTCTTGGCTTGGGGAATATGCCATGTTATTACCTATATCTAGTTGAAGTTTTCTGTTACATAGAAGAGTGATCAAGTGGCTGACGAACGTCACAAAACTGGATAATAGTTAAGAGGAAAAATAAGATTTTGGCATCTGAGGCTGGACCTGGGGAGGGGTAGGAACCCAGGTAACGCTGTAGCTCAAGGGCAGTCCGGGCGGGGCTCAGGGACAGCGGGCGGCGTGTGGCCTGCACCCTGGACTCACTATGCAGAAACATCTGTAGGCCTCATAGGAGGCTCTGACGGTCAGAGACTCTGTGCCCCTGTGTCATGGCTGTCATCTAGAAAAGCAGCGGTAGCCACGTGAAACCACGCATGAAGTCACGTGAGTGTGAAGTCAGGAAGCTCAGCCTCTGAGCTATGGACACAACCATAGCTGTTTTGGTGAGGGACACAGTTAGTAGCAGGTTGAGGTGAGTTATCTCAATATGTTTTGTGCTGATAGCGGGACTTGAACTTGGAGACGTTCATGCTCACTTAGCTTTTTCACTCAAGGCTGGCACTTGGCCACATCATCACTCCTCCATCTCTGCCTTTGTGCTGTTTTTTGATTTATTTATTTTTTTACATAAAAAGCTCACAGATTTTTTTTTTTTATGCTTGCTGTGGCTTCCAACCGCAATCCTCCGACCTCAGCCACCTGAGTAGATAGGATTACCATGTGGGACACAGAGCCCTGCAGTCACAGCATTTTGAGATGGAGAAGTGATGGTCGTTTTCACGCTAAGTTTCTCTTTAAACCACACCACCTACCTCTCATGGTGTTATTCGTTCCAATCATAAAACATAAAAAAAATGACCTTGGCATGCTCCATTTCACTAACAATGATAACAGCACAAATAATTCACACCTTTAAAAACACATGGTTACAACACTGAAATAAAAAAAAAAAAACCTTGTAAGAAAAGGGACTTCTGATGAAAATCTTGAGGTATAGCGATACAGAAAATAGCCATTTACATCTGGCATGAAGAGCAGTGAATGAGTACCTTTGAATATATGTAAATAATCAAAAGAAGAGAGCCCTGTGCAAGGGTATGGGAACCCGAAGTACTGCAAGAACACAAGAACTTGGATGATTATGCCTGTCAGATCACGTGCAAATGTCCTCAAATAGCCAGTGGATCCGAGCTTTGCCACTAAAGATCATATACACTCAGTACGAATGTGTTACAATTTTCTTGTACAAAGAACACAGAAAACCCTACAGCCAGCATCATTCTCATCTGAGGATTACACAAGCAGTGTAAGAGTCACTGCCTGAGAATCTGCTATTATTTCTACTGTCCAATCTTGACCACAATCCTGGGCAAGGTAAAATATAATGAAACCCATCAGTAAGAGGATCATAAAGATAAATGAAAAGAACAGATTTTCCCCCCAAACAGATTTTTATCATCTTTCTGTGAGCCCAAACGACCTATAGAAAACCCACTAAGAATTAATCAGAATGTTCAAGATGTTTACAAACCATGAAATCAACATGTGAAATTCAGTCAAATTCCTTTCTAAACTGGGTGCTGGCGGCTCACGCCTGTAATCCTAGCTACTCAGGAGGCTGACATCTGAAGATGATGGTTCAGAACCAGCCCAGGCAGGAAAGTCCGTGAGACTCTTATCCCCAGTTAACCACCAGAAAACTGGAAGTGGTACTGTAGATCAAGTGGTAGAGCGCTTGCCTTGAGATGAAGAGCTCAAGGACAGCGGCCAAGCCCAGAGTTCAAGCCCCAGGACCCCCCCCCCCCCCCACACACACACACATCTTTTCTATCAGTAGGAATAAAATAGGTATTTTGTAGAAACATGGTAAGGACTCTCTGCAGTTCTGGTGTGATGACATGGCAGGGATGGTTTCAACACCTCCCCTCCCCTCTCTCCCTCACTACAATAGAGGCTGTGATGACGCTATCTCTCTCCAGAGCTGCCGGCGTGGCTGCCCCTGGCTCTGATGGTTCGATTCTGCCTCTGGCAACTTTGAGACTTCCTCCTGGCCCTTGCCAAACCTGCCATTGCCACCCACTGTCTGTGAGACTTCTCCTGGGTGGAGGCGATCTGTTGGTGAGGTTATATCCTTAAGAGGAGTCATACAGGATTTCTTCTTTTCTTCTCTGTATTCAATGACAGTTGTAGTCAACTGAGCACCAGGGGCTACTTGAGCTCCAGAACCCTGCTTTTTACTCCCATATTGTAACTATTCTTTTTTTTGGGGGTGGGGGGGTCCAGTCGTGGGGCCTGAACTCTGGGCTTGGAAGCTGTCCCTCAGCTCTTCAGCTCAAGGCTAGTGCTCTACCACTTGAGCCACAGCACCACTTCCGGCTTTTTTCTTTTTGCTCATGTGGTGCTGAGGAATCAAACCCAGGGCCTCATGCATGCAAGGCAAGCGCTCTACCACTGAGCCACCTTCCCAGCCCCTGTAACTATTCTTGATGTTCTTCAAAGCTGTGAGATGCTCTGGCTGGCCCTGTTCCAGAATCTCACCCGCACAGAACCAGCAGATCCTTTCAAAGAATAGTCAGCAGGGATCGTCAGAATTGTCTGCGAAGACCATTGTATGCAAGTCCAATATCAAGATGGGGCTAGAACCGGTGTTTGTGAAAAGAATTAGAAAGGTATCTTTTGGCTTGTGATTACTGGCAACCCTAGTGTAAGTTTCCCCTAATGGTTAATTTCTGATGTACTCCCTTTTAAGTCAGAAAGAAGACTTAAGGACCTGTGGTGACATCTCAGATCAGCTTGGTACCTTCAACATGCGCGTTCTCCATCCCACAGAGATTCTGGCATAAAGGCAGAGTATGAAACATGAGAAGAAAGGGACACGTAAGAGGTGGTGGCAACTTATTATGCTATGGCATCCTCAACAAGCAATGTGACAGTCAATGAACACAATGGGCATGGTCTATGAATGGCTGAAAACAGTTAACGGGAACTCCTTCTAAGTAAATGTGTACACTTCTGTGTCAAAACACGCATGTCAGTCTCTTAACAGTAATCGAAACAGCCTAAATCACCACAAATAAAAATGCTTCAAATGCGTGTATGAAGCCAGGCTGAAGTTTATATTCTGGTCCTGAGTTTCAATCTTTAAACCTCTGCCCCTCACGAATCTTACAGAGATTATATCAGTGTAGAAGACTGAATGAGTACAACTAAATCACCTAACAGGATTCCAAGATGCCACAGAAATTTGTTATACCACAGGCTCTATTTTACTATAATATCACAGTGTTATTCATAACTGAGTATAGTTCTTTAGCCACGTTATTTGGAGCCCTCCTGCCAATGATCGTATTAGGATGCTACTGTTTGCCTTTAAGCATCTTAGGTCATTGCAATCCATGCAAATACATTTATAATATTTCATGCTTAGGTGAAGGTAGGAAGGCAATCTTTCTGTTTCATTTTCTTAATTTTTTTTTTCAAATAGTAAATTTAACAGTCTCCTTCATTTAACAATTCTTTGACTCAACAATTCTTCGATTCATCAATTTATTTGGTCACATCTACTATCCAATATTACACATAAATATATGCAAAATAAATGGGTTACATTACGACATGCTGATGCAGGCATGTGCATCAAACTCAGCCCCTCGCCTCTGAGTACCCTCTTCTCTCATCCAAGGGCTTCTGGTTCAGAAGTCAGCTTGTAAACTTTCTGCCTTCTCTAGATGCTGAAGTTTCCAGTTCTTAATTATTGAGTCTGCAGAAAGGTTTACCACTGAGCGTAGAATTGCTGCTCATCATTGCTCATTCTTTGAAAAATAAAATGTGTGCAGCTTTATAGACCTGCTGATACGTTCACATAAACCCCAGGGGTGCTTTCCAAGCTTTAATCAAGAGGACAGAAAAAAGAATTAGGGAAAAAAATGAGAGGGAAAAAAGAGAGAGAGAGAAAATAAAATTAAGAAAGGACTGGGAGAAAAGAATTCACTGAGCGAGTCTGAAGGAGAGGAGGACGGGCAGGCAGACCAGGACATGAATGAGGCAATGGTAGAATATAAACTTGGCCATTTACAAAGTCGTGGTACTTGTACATTATCTCATTCCATCAATCAAGTACATGGTGTCTCCAATATTTAAACTTTTAACTGTTTTCTACCTGGAGTTTGGACATTAAAGTCGATTTTTTAAAATGGAGTTAATCAAACTTCGTAAAAAATTTGGTCGGAGTGCTAAGTGTGCATAACCCCTCCAGGGTGGAGTCACACTTGGTGCTTGCACGCCCTGGTCTGCCTTATGATACCACCTCCCTTCTTCCATTCCTCCCATCACTGTCTCTGAAGTCCGACCAGTGTGATGGCAAGAAGAAAACTGGAGAGTAAAACAAATGCTAGCGTTTTTATGTATAAAGGACTTAGACTTCGTCTGAGAAAAACAAGAACACACAAAAAACGTATAACAAGAGAAGACAAAGATAAAGAGTAATGAGCAAGGGCCAATTATGTTCACACAGAGCCTTGCGGCTGGCTGTAACCTATTTGTGTTGCAGCACTGTGCTGTTCATGGCAGGCAAAGCCAGGGCCGCCTGGGACAGAGCCCAGCTGCCTCTGACCGGTAGTTCAACCTGCACCCCATCGGCATGTCCCAAAAATGCCAGTAAAGCAAGAGGCCCTACTTAGGTATCAAGTAGCACCAGAGCACCTGCGAGTCAAGCCAGAGGGCAAGTTAATAAGTGACAACCCAAGCAGAGTCCAAACAAGGATCCACAAATTTGTCCATTCCCCATATGAATGTATTTATAGTTATTATACATGTGTATGTATAAAATATATATTATAAATAAATACATGTATTTATATTTATTATGAAATCCAGAAATCCCAGCGTGTATGCTTGGGAGTGCGAGCACACTAGCTCCCTCTTTGCTCTTCCTCTCTCGGTTCTGCATCTCACCTGGGGTTAAACGTCTCCACGGGACGCAGGCACAGAGCTGGACCTCGAGGGACTGACCCACTACAAGGACTTGAGGGAGGCAAGGCCCGCCTGTGTCTGCAACACGAGAGGAAGTTGACGGAACCAACCTGATTTCCCCAGCATTGAAATCACACAAACTGTTTCACTTAGGAGGCAAGATTAAAAAAAATAGATAAATCTATTCTAGAAACTCTATCCTTCGCACAAAGAAAAAAATGTATTTTCTTACTTTCCTTTAGTTATGATATCTATGTATCTATGTATGTATCTATCTATCTCTGCACATTGAACGCAGCTGACAAATAATTCAGAGAACTGGACATGCAGCCATCAGGTATCCTCAGGAGGCTGTAAAATTGGACATTGAACCTAGTTTGGGTTTGCACCCTGCTAGGGTTCAGGGAGGGAGAATTCTCGTTGGCCAGCACCATGTGGTGTTCTCTAATACAAAGGATGAAGGGGGGTGGTCAGCTTGCAGGCATCGGCCTCCAGAGGCAGAGCCACAATTGATTTCAAAGAGTTGTGTGGGCATTTTCTTTATGATTTTTCCCCAACAAAAACCATGTGAGTTGGTCTTGTATGTCTCGCCTGGCCTTGTGTTCACGCGTCTGTGATTTATTAGGAACGAACAGTTGTTCACTATTGTTGGATCTGGCTCTGACCAGAGCAACCCTTCGGTATTTTTTGTTACTTATCTCAGCTTAATAAGGCTTAACATGGAAAAATTAACCTTCTATACATTTCTAATTGGTTTTTAATGAATTTTGGTTTCTCTGTAAGGAGAAAAATGCATCCAACTAACTACACAGAATTTCATCTCCATTACTGAACCATATGACAACACTCTTGAAGGGAGAAATGTTTCTGAGATGTGTGTGTGTGTGAGAGAGAGAGAGAGAAAGAGAGAGAGAGAAGAGGTAGGGAGGGAGAGAGAATATGTAACTGTAATTCTTGGAAAAAAGTTTAAATACCAAATTTTTCTCTTATCCTTAAAAACATAGGCATTAGCCTTGTTTTATGTTAATAAATGTCTTTTGTTATGAAATTCTAAACATAATGCAGGCTGCACAATATAAAAGCAATGCTCTTACACACTGAATTCCTCGCTTCTGCTTATCTCTTACGCCTCTAATCAATATATAACAAAATAACGTGCCTAGCTGCCAAGTTATGTCATTAAATATAATTTTCCATGCTAAGGGTAGGCTCAATGGAAAGAAAGCAAAAGAAGAGAGTATGGTACTCAAACTGAACTGAAAATAATTTAAAATGTAGTATGTTATTTTAGTTCATGAAAAAGAATCCATGAGATGTTCTTAGGTCAAATTTGTAATATATGATGATTTAAATGGAGTAAGGTGTGTGATTAACCTCTATTTTCTCTGAGAATAGCTCTTGATTTTCTCCTCTCAATTGACCCAGTTTCTTTGACTCTTCCGTGGCAAGAGAAATAGGTGAAAGGTTACATATGGAGAAATTTTTATTAACACAAGAAATAGTCTGACACTTAAGTTCTAGTTAAGTCTAGATGATTTTTAACAGTAAGGAAATATTGTTTTTGCTAATAAAACTCAGAACAAGAGACTCAACTTGATGGAAAAGTTTCATATGAAATTAGAATCAAAATATTAGGGCAGCTGAGGCCAGTGGCTCACGCCTGTAATCCTAGCTACTCAGGAGGCTGAGATCTGAGGATCGAGGTTCAAAGCCAGCCTGGGCAGGAAAGTCTATGAGACTCTTATCTCCAATGAAGCACCAAAAAGCTGGAAGTGCCGCTGTGGTTCAAGTGGTAGAGTGCCAACCTTGAGCTGATGAGCTCAGCACGTCCAGCCCTGGCACCCACTATGCCCCAGTGCGCCTGCGCAGAGCCGCCTGGCCAGATGTGACTTCTGAGGGACACAGTGGCTGTCATTAGAGCAGATGAATGGGGCCAAGTGGAGGGAAGACCGGGTAACAGTGATCTTTTGGGGGGCATGAAGGCGCACCATAGCAAGACACGCAGCTGAAGGGCGGGGGCATTGCTGGAGCTAAGGGCATTGCTGGAGCTCAGGGCATTGCTGGAGAGCAGGGCATTGCTGGAGTGAAAGGAGCGCATGAAGGGCAGGGAGCGCGTGGAGCGCAGGGCACTTTAGGAGTGCATGAAGCGCAGGGAGCGCAGGGCACTGCAGGAGCGCAGGAAGCGCAAGAAGCGCATGGAGCGCAGGGCACTGCAGGAGCGCAGGAAGCGCAAGAAGCGCATGCAGCGCAGGGCACTGCAGGAGCGCAGGGAGCGCAGGGAGCGCGTGGAGTGCTGGGCATTGCTGGAGCGCAGGAAGCGCAAGAAGCGCATGGAGCGCAGGGCACTGCAGGAGCGCAGGAAGCGCAGGGAGCGCAGGGCACTGCAGGAGCGCAGGAAGCGCAAGAAGCGCATGGAGCGCAGGGCACTGCAGGAGCGCAGGAAGTGCAGGGAGCGCAGGGAGCGCAGGGCACTGCAGGAGCGCAGGAAGCGCAGGGAGCGCGTGCAGTGCTGGGCATTGCTGGAGCGCGTGGAGCGCGTGGAACCCAGGGCACTGCAGGAGCGCAGGGCAAGTGGCTGTAATGCAGCACCGCCATTTCCACCCCACCCTGGAGCCCTCCATCACTGCTCCAGCAGAGGCCAAACCCGCGCCCCGGGAGAATTCCTGGGCTGCTGCTCCAATCTCCTCGATGTGACAGGCTGGCCTCCACTGCCTGGCCGCAGGGAAGCCGCATGTCTCTGATCTTTCCCTTTTGGTGCTGAACGCGATCTTACCAAGATGCTTTCGAAAGCCAGGGGCCTGCGATCTGATTTGCTACTGGTGTTTTGACAAGGCTGGCCTTCCTCCCTGCGTGTGCACACACAATCCCTGTGTGCACACACAATCCCTGTGTGTGCACGCACACACGGATTAACACTGTGAATGCAAAGGGAACACATGTGAAATATGATCTCATTAAATTGTTTTAGTTCTCCCAGCCCCAGTTCCTTGAGCCAAAGGCTTTCAACTGAAGCGGGGCAGGTGTCTTCTTCCATCGCTGGAGCTAAACGGAGGTTCTCTGTGGCCAATCTCCCAGGGCGTGGCACTATCCCTTCCCCTCCATCCCACCCAAGACTCATTCCCAGCACCGAGCTGCCTAGCAGGTGAAGGAGGATGCCGCCAAGCACCACCAAGCTCAGCCGGGGAAACACATATGTCTTTCTAAGGGGGACTGCGAAAGGGTGGAGCTTTGCATCTTCCCGAGAATTATGTCCCCCTTAGGTGTTTAGTTTTTGAAAAAGAAATAGCCTTTCAGCGTGAAGTCTGACTAACAGATAATGTCTATTTCAGGAGGTTGACATAAAACAACAAAACCCATCTATCAAATGGGGACTCCTAGGTACAATGTTACCGAGTAAACGACCTGAGTAATTTGTGTGTGTCTGTGTGTGTGCACACACGTGTGCTTGTGGAAGTGTGCCACTACTGGGGCTTGAACTCAGGATCCAGGAGCTGTCCCTTAGCTTTTTTTTCTCAAGGCTGGTGCTCTACCATGTGAGCTATGGTTCCATTACCAGTTTTTTTTTTTGGAGGGGGGGTGTAATTAGAGGTAAGCGTTGCCTAGATTTTCCTACTGGCTTTGAACTGCAGTCCTCAGATAGCAACCTCCTGTGTTGCTGGGATTACAGGTGTGTGCCCCTAGGGCCTGGCTGTTGAATATATTCTTTCAATAATTTACTGAGACCCCCCCATTTCCCTGCAGTCAAAGCATCCCTGTTTCTGCTGTCCTCTGTCTTCTTAATACTTCCTATCCCTCTGTCCTGCTGTTTCTCCCCTTACTTAAATATTGAATGCTTCAGTGTCACCGGGTGAACTCAGCTTCCTTCATCTTCTGTCCTATCTTTATTCATTTTTTAATCTATCACCTCCCACAAGTGGCTGCTTGCGAATACCTTTCCTCATGCCTCCATCAACTTCACCCCTGGCTGGCAGCCTTCACTTGTAATTCTCCAAGGAAAGTCCAGACACACCATCCAACATATTGTCAGCTCAGTGTACTTCCATCAGGGCTGCTTCTAATTCTTTCCCTCCCTCCCTCCCTCCCTCCTTCCTTCCCTCTGTTCCTACCTCCCTCCCTCCCCAGCCTGTCCTGTCATCCTAGGAGCACGAGCTCTCCAGATAGCACCAGTATTGATGATTTTGGTCAACATACTATTATCTCAAAAACAGCAAGTAAGAAACAATGATTTTCCCTTCCCTTCAATTCTGTCACTTCCAATTACTGCCATTAATCTGTATGACATCACTCAGCCTGTCATGGTTTCCATCTTCATCCCTTTTATTGAAGAACTACATTAAATATGCAGCAAATGCTCTGTTTGCCTTTGGCTCCCATTTGCTTCCAATGCTGAATCATAACGCCCCAATATGACTGTTCTGCAACAATGCTGTGTATAAACACCCTCCGTGCAGAGCCATTGCTGCAAATCCAGGCACAATCTTTGCCACAAAGTCAAACCCCAGATTTCTTGGCATCTTATGACAATCTGATGGCCATTTCTTCCTTGTAGGGCATGCGGGGCTCTTGAGAGACGCTTCTTCTCCCACACACAACTTCCAGCTTTTTGCTGGTTATTTGGAGACAACACTCTAGGTTTGTTTGCCTGGGCTGACTTCCAAACAGGATCCTCAGGTCTCAGCCTCCTGTAGCAAGGATTACAGGTATGAGCCACCGATGCATGGCTGCACTGACGTGACCCCACATCTGCTTGGTAATTTGAACTTTGTTTTTTATTTCTCTCATCATCAAAATGTCTCAAGTAAACACCAGGCCACCATTTTCACTAGTCAAGAAATTAACAAGACATGAGATGTACGCACAGGCACTCTGGTGACAGAATGTACAGTATGGACTTTTGACTTGAATCTCAACAGCTGAGCTCTGTGTTCAAGGACACCACCCTTGGGGAACATTTTCTCATTTCAAATATTCCACGGTATTTGTCTGATCTCTGCATTTCTGTTTCTTGCTGTCTTATATCAGGAATATTCCACCCAAACTGGGATTCACATGGTAGTTCTTACAACAGATTAACAACCTCATTCCAAGTCTCCATGCTGAGTACTGGTAATCCATATAATGCATTATGTTTGTACTATCACAAGTCTACTTTCTTATAAATCACCTTGATCCATGCACGAAGTTTTACCAATTAAATCACAGGTTCCTGAAGAGCTGTATCTCTTATAAATATCCTTTGTGTTCTCAATGTTAGCAGACATGGCAGATGTGAGATTAACTGTAAGGTAATGATAACTGAAGTAAATTCATACAGAATTGTAAGGAATGTATGAAGCTCATATATCTGCATCACTGTGTCCTGTGTGCAGGGAGCTCCCTACTAGAAAGGGGGGATTTATACCAGTCCAGGCCAGGGGTAATTCACATCTTCTTCACGATTAAAATAATGGGAATATATCATTTATGTTGGCTGTCCATGTGAAACAGTAATTTCTTTTTTTATTTTTTTATTGTGAAAATACTGTACAGAGGGGTTACAATTACATGGGCAAGATAATGAGTACATTTCTTATCAAGCATTGTAGCCTCCTCCTTTGTTCCCCCTTCCCATCCCTTCCCATCCCCCCTCGCCCCCCCCCACCCAATCATCCTTGCCCCCCCACCAACGTTGTAAAGTTCGTTTTCAACATAACGACTTGTACTTCTCATTGTTGCAATGGGTCCACCTGTATCCCTATTTAAACGACTTGTTTTTCCCCTTTCCCTCCACAAATTATACCGACATCAAATACAGTGAAAGCAGAGGTTATACTGTGGGAGAGGGGCATACAAAGCAACAAAGAAATAATCTTATAAATGTGTTAGAAACAAATGCATGAAAGAAAAAAAAACATTTGAATACATATCTTAGGGTTCATTTCCCTAACATCACCTTATCTGACCTTTTCTGCTTGACTCAGACATATACTAGATATTGCAAATAAGGGAGACCATGGGACCTATGTTTCTTTAGGCCCGGCTTACTTCACTTAATATAATTTTTTCCAAGCCTTTCCATTTCCTAACAAATGGGGCAATGTCATTCTTTCTGATGGAGGCAGAGAATTCTATTGTGTCTATATACCACTTTTTTTGATCCATTCATCTACTGAGGGGCATCTGGGTTGGTTCCATATCTTAGCTATAGTAAATAATGCTGCAATGAACATAGTTGTGCTGGTAGCTTTAGTGTGGTCTTGTTTGTAAACATTTGGGTAAATGCCCAAAAGTGGGATTGCTGGGTCATAGGGGAGCTCTATGTGGACTCTTTTCAGGAACCTCCATACTGCTTTCCAAAGTGGTTGAACAAGTTTACATTCCCACCAACAATGAAGTAAGGTTCCCTTCTGTCCACATCCCCTCCAGCATCTGTTGTTATTAGAGTTCTTGATTTTAGCCATTCTAACTGGGGTGAGGTGGTATTTTAATATTGTTTTGATTTGCATTTCTTTTATGGCTAGGGTGGTTGAGCATTTCTTCATGCGTCTATTGGCCATCCTTCTTTCCTCTTCAGAGAAGTTTCTCTTTAAGTTGTTAGCCCACTTATTTATTGGGCGGTTGTTTCTTTGAAGATTTGTTTTTGGGGATTTAATTTTTTGAGTTCCAAATATATTTTGGATATGAGACCCTTGTCTGTTGTATGGCTAGTGAAGATCTTTTTCCAATCCGTGGGCTTTCTATTGATCTTGCTAGCTATGTCCTTTGCCATGCAGAAGCTCTGCAACTTCATGCAATCCCATTTGTCCACCCTTTCTTTGATTTTGAAACAGTAATTTCTAGTAGCGAATGGATTCCAAATTTGGCCAAGTAAGGTCTACACCAGGCTGGTGAGCCAGGGGCCAGGGCATGTCCTGATGCCCTCAGGTAATGCTTTACTTCTCTGTAGGGCAAAGTTTTAAAAGTTTGATGGCAAGATGCTTCCTTCATATTGGGAAAGATTACCAAGAAAAGTTAAGACTTTTGGTGACATGTATTGAACATGTAAGTGAGAATGACAACAATTTTCACCCTATATTCATCATTCCTTTTAATATTTTGCTTTTGTACACATAAAAAGAATACGCAGAATGGCTAATATGGAAAACAATGGGCTAAACTACTCAGATTTACAATTCCTGGCATCTGGATAATGAGCAAACAAGCACAGTGCTCTTTTGGTAGTCAGCAATATAAAGGACTATTTAGATTGATTTTCCACAAATTCACAGGTCACAGGGATTGACATATTGTGTTCAGCCCTGGGTCACAGAAACACTGTTCAGCACTGGGTTACCTAGAATCACTGTGTGCTCAGCCCTGGGTCACCTAGAAACACTGTGTGCTCAGCCCTGGGTCACCTAGAAACACTGTATGCTCAGCACTGGGTCACCTAGAAACATTGTATGCTCAGCACTGGGTCACTTAGAAACACTGTGTGCTCAGCCCTGGGTCACCTAGAAACACTGTGTGCTCAGCCCTGGGTCACCTAGAAACACTGTATGCTCAGCACTGGGTCACCTAGAAATACTGTGTGCTCAGCACTGGGTCACCTAGAAACACAAATGGTTTTACAAGAGGTTCATGCATCACAAAATCTCACGGCTGAACTTTAAAATAGGCATAACCAGAGCATGTGCTCACGCTTCCTGTTTCCTTTTAGAACAACACATTTATCTTCTTGCCACAAAATATGCAAATGCTAATATTTGTGGTAACAGTGTTAATTGTTGAGTTGCATTAAACTCATTTTTATAAAATCACCCCGGTAATTATATGATTTCCCCATTGATCTTCTAGTATGGTCACGAAATGGGTTCTCACTCATCAGAATTCTTGGGTTGGCACTGGAGTCTGTTTTGTCTGTCTTCCGACAGTGGCATGATTATCGCATGGAAAGGTTAACACAGGTAATCATCGTGAGGAAGCCATGAAGACTTAGGAAACATAGTCACGCTCCGTGATGCCACTAAACTTGCACAAATCCACGGTGACATCAAACTCCATCATGATCCAGTTGTTGGAAGGCAGTTTTACTCAGCATCACAATGAGAAACTGATTTAAATGCAGTATTTCCTGCAAAATGACTTCTTTTTTTTTCCCAAATAGTAATATGAGGGATGTAGACTTTCATTGCCAAGAAAACTCTGAAGTAGATCTTCTGGCATTTTTGGATTTCATAATCTCCCACAAGTATTCAAAGACTTTTCTGACTTCACACTTTCAGCTCCATCTTCTTCCCCACTCTGTGTGTTTGGTGCCAAATTTGCAAATCCAAGTGGCTGCAACAATTCCACTTACAGCACTTAAGTGTCTGATGTTAGCATCTATAGAAATGGAATGTGCGGATTCTGAGTCAGTTCCAGAAGGTTCCTTCTGAGCTGGGGAGTGATGTATTCCATAGGTTAATATGCATAAAAGCAACCAATGGATCCATTTGCACTGACAGCTACAAGTGCGAATGTCTCTCCAGATGCGTGGAGGACTGGATTCAGAGCCTGCCGGGTCAACACTCGAAGACAGTGAGCCAGCGGCTCCTCCAAGATGCTCGTTCGGGTCGGGAAGCAAAAGTTCGCAACCTCCTCCTGCTTCTCCTCTTCCTCCTCCTCCTCTTCTCATATTCAGGGGAAGTATTTTTATACATAAAGCTAGGTTCACACACACACACATCCATGATATACACATGCTCATCTCATGGAGATATATTCACGTTTGTCTGAGTTATATGTTATATATCCAAGTTTGCACACTTGGCCTTGCAGGAGCTGGGCCGAAGTATGGGGCTGAGCTGCCTACCGCACAGGCAGAGACCACAGGACGCTGCTGCCGGCTGCCCAGGGACTGCCACCGTCTGTCCATAAGGTTCAGTAACACAATCACTGAGCAGATTCAAGAGGCCACAAGGGAAAGCAAACCAATAATGGAGCTAAGAGTATGGGATGAAATATTAGAGGATATGGAAATCAAATCATCTCCAAAGAAGATTAAATAAAATAAAAATGTTTGCTTAAAAGGATTAGGGAGTCTAAAAAGAATTACTAAAGAAACCAAGGGAAGTCTTTTGGAGAGTATGGGGGAAAAAACTAGAAGGGAAAAAAATGTGCAAGCAGGGAAGCCCTGTAAGTAATAGAATTCTCTAGTGGAAAGAGGAGAGAGACAGGAGGACGATTTTACTGCCTAGCAGAGAGAGATAAAGGGTCTCTGAGCACATCTTGTTTCAGGCACAGGGAGATGGACTGTTACAACACCAGCAAAAGGGCTCTAAGGACAATGCAAGCCCAGTTCATTTGACTGCCTAAAAGCCAGAAGCATTTATATAGCAAGGGTGCTTTAAGCTAGGCTGCAGGTGGGGATCTTGGAAATGAAGAATAAAGCAACAATGACATCAATAAAAATGGAAGATCTCATTAACAAGATGTGTAAAACATATCCAGAAAAAAAAGAAAGAAACAATGGACACAGGTAGAGGTTTTTAATCTAAGAATCATGCTGAGTGCTAGTAATCACACCTGCAATCCCAGCTACTCTGGAGGCTGAGATCTGAGGATCATGATGTGAACCCAGCCTAGGCAGGAAATCCCATGAGATTATTTCCAATTAACTACCTAAAATCCCAGAAGTGAAGGTGTAACTCAAGAGGGAGAGCGCTAACTTTGAGCAAAAAAAGCTTAGGGACAGTGACTAGGCCCTGAGTTCAAGCCCCAGTACTAGCATCAAAATAAATAAATAAAATAAAGAAATGTAAATAAAGAAATGATGTGTAAATTAAGAATAATAATATCCATTAAAATGGCACAAGTGATAGTTTATAACTTTTAAGTTGTTGACATCGGCGGTTGGCAGGGCTAGGTGCCAACTGTCACGGGCATTCGGAAGCGTGAGGCAAGGGAGTCTGGGCCTCCACTTCTGGAAGGAGGTGGAAACCGTGGCCCGGGCATCTCGCACAGAAAGGCATCTAAGGGAAACTTCCCAGAGAAGACTGCCTCACAGACCTAAGGTCGATTTGCCAATTTATCCAAGGACGGCAGAGACCTGCCCAGAGGGACTTGGTCAGAAGCTGTGTGGCTACAGTCACCAATGTCATTACTGTCACAAGCTATCATAAACACCTGGCCAGAGAGGGCAGGGTTATGATGAGAAATGCAAAAGGAACCACGGGGCAAAGTAAGAAACAAAGCAGTGGTGGCCCTCACGTGCCCACCTGCTCCAAGAGCGTGGCGCTGGATGCCTGTCCCATACCGGCATTCACACAGGCGTGTACTCGCGTGTAAGGAAAGGGCCACACTTGTGACCGAAGCCTGCCCGGCTAGCTACGTCTCAGGCATAGCAGCGGCCCTTAGAGTGGGGGAGTCAGACCTTGAGGTTGCGACCTTGCAAATCTGATCCTGAACACCCAGAAAAGGATCCGTTTTCCCTCCCTGGTGTCCACCTGTCACCATTCTGCTCTTTAATTGTCCTGACTTTGACTTTCAGTAGCTCGTTCGTGGAATAATCCATCACAAAGCATCTGTCACACTCCTGGAGTGGCACAGACTGTATCTGCTGCAGGCTGAATAATATTCCACCCTTCCCCTGCCCCTCCCCTCCCTCTCCCCTTTCTCTGCCCTTCCCTTTCCCTGCCCTTTCCTCCCCTGCTCTTCCCCTTCCCTCCTTCCTTCCCCCCTTCCCTTCCTTCTTTCCCGCCTCCCCTGCCCTCCCCCTCCTCTGCCCTCCCACCTCAGGTCCTGTCTTGAGTGCTCACCATTCCATCAGCCAAGGTTGAAGGCTAAACAATGCCAACTAATAAACAGGCAGAATATTTCTTTTATTGGCTTTTTTCGTTTCTGACTTTCAAATTGTATGGCTTTTATAATCAGTCCCACCTTTCCTCTAAACAAATCTCAATATTAAAAACATTTCACAGTAATTAACTTGAACAAGACTCCTGAGACTAATAAATCATTTTGTAAATAATGAAGTGTTTTAATCAATCATAAACATGGATTGTGTTAGCCAAGTGAGGCATGCCTGTAATCCTAGCCACAGTGAAGGCTGACTTCTGAGGACCCTGGTTCAAAGCCAGCCTGAGCAGGAAAATCTATGAGATGCTTATTTCCACTTAACTAGCAAAAAGCCGGAAGTAGTGCTCAAATGGTAAAGTGCTCAGCCTTGAAGGAAAATCCAAGCGACAGCATGAGGCCCTGAGTTCAGGTCCCAGGAATGGCACTTGCATGCACACATGCACACACATGCACACACACATGCATGCACACACATCAATTCACTGTTCACTTAATTAGATATAAGCCCTTAAGTAGTCATTTGGTTCAGATTTGGAGAAATTTCTATAATACTGTATTTTCACAGGAAATGTAGGCTTGAATAAGGCCGTGAGAGCCATTTGCAAATTTCACTAACTATAGAGAGTTAGGCTAAGATAAATATAGTTTTATTTCCTAACAGCACTGGCTTTATGGTTTCAGCAGCCTCTGTGAGTGCACTGTGAACCTCCCGCTCCTCTCCACACCCAGAGAGCTCCTCTGGGCTGGAACTTGGCACAGGAGACGCTTGGATCCATTGGACACAGACTAAGACGTCAGGGGAAAATAAGTATTTGTAGACAGAGAATCAATAAAGCCTGGAGAAAGCCACGATCTCCCTGCGTCCCCGCACCCAGCTCTGGTGTGCAGTGCCCACCACAATTGACCCTGGGTGCCGACTCTGTCCACGTGGCGGATAGAGCTGGAGACCTACAGCTCCCCCACCCCCTGCCTCCCCGTGTGGCTCAGTGGCCTGGTCTGCTCTCCCAGAGCACAAAATCCCATACAAATCCAGGATATGGACCTTCATGAGGAAGAGGAGGCCCACACAGGGTCTTCTTGTGCTGGCTGCATGGCCATTATGTCCTTCACCCTCCGACTGGGCATCTGCCTTCACCCTCAGACTGGAGCCCTGGGCATCTACTTCCACCCTCAGAATTAGGAATTAGGAATTCTTTTGCATTCTCATCACCTTAAGAAGCACAGTTGACAGAGTTCCCTAACACATCCCTTGGGACTTCCTGTTCCTCTCCTCTTGCCGGGCGCAGGTGTCTCATGCCTGGAATTCTAGCTACTAAGAAGGCTGAGATCTGAGGATCATGATCCAAAGGCAGCCCAAATAGGAAAGTCCGTGAGACTCTTACCGCCACATAAGCAGCAAAAAAGCTGAAAATGGGCCTATGGCTCAAGTGGTAGCGTGCCAGCTTGGAGCAAAAAAAGCTCAGGGACAGTACCCAGGCTGTGAGTTCAAGTCCCAGGGCCAGAACAACCTAAAGAACTTTCCTCTTTAGTTTCCCTGGTGTTACTGATTACATCTTCTAACTTATTATGTCAATTTTCATGCCATTTATTTACACATGTGATTTTTCCCGACTGTGGCCCAAGGGTGGAGGCATATGCCCAGGGCCCCAGTCTGAGGGTGGAGACACATGTCCAGGGCCCTGGTCTGTGACTGCATTAAACACACACGTGTATGCACACGGCCTTCGTGTGTGTCTGACGCAGCAGAGTGCCTCACACACGAGTGCTTCCCTTGTAAAACAAATGTTTCAGGGAGCAAATTAGACCACATGTGGTCTAAAAGCTTCCATGGGTGTAGAATAGATTCCTTTATCGTTTCATCCTTTCAGAGAAATTCTGTCCCCCACAGCCAGGAGTAGTGATGGGAGGGCCTTGTGTGCAGTGACGGCCAGAACTCAGGCTGCAGTCTCAAAGCCAGATGGACAGAATGGACTGCGGGCCGTCAAGTCGTATCTGGGCGCCAATCAGAAAGCGTGGCACAGAAAAACACCTCACAAGGAAGGAAAACAAATGCACTTAAAAAACATCCCTTCTGTATACTGGTGTCAATATCTTATTTTTCAAAGCACATAGCCTTATCTTCTAGGAGGTTCATTAGTGTGTTAAGCTATTAAAATGTCAATAGCAGTGAAACTTACAAGCAAAGTGCCATTCCCACAGAACTCAAAGAAAAAAGTCAAATCGACTAAAATTCAATAAAGAATGCCCAGATAAAATAAACTGAAAGAAATTTACATCAAGCTTTCTAACAAATAAGCACCTATGAAATCATTGTATGCATAAAAAATTCACAATAATTTTTGGAGAATGAATTCATTGCATATTGGATGCTTGTTTTGTGTTAGTCCATTGAGATAATCATCATTTTTCCACCCAGGAGGCTGCTGGGCACTGCAGCCTTGATGTGAATTCATGCAGGTAATTCTCAGCCTCAACTCTCCCTCTGCATGTGGCAATTAGGGTTTTAACGAATGCATCAAGGACACAAAACCCTCAGTAGCCTAAAGATAATAGACATTTAATCAACTCTTTAAAGTTACATGGAGAATACCCCAGTGAAAGAAACTACAGAGCTGCAGCATTTCTTTAAAATCAGAAAATTTAACTAAGTGATTTCTCAGAAATGTATCTACTTCATGTTCTACTGGTTAGACTTCCCTCTAAATTTTATATAGAAGTACGAAGATCAGTTTGGATAATAAATGATAATAATAATAATAATAAATTTGGGCCTGGCGCTGGTGGCTCACGCCTGTAATCCTAGCTACTCAGGAGGCTGAGATCTGAGGATCACGGTTCAAAGCCAGCCCGGGCAGGAGAGACCGTGAGACTCCTATCTCCAATAAACCACCAGAAAACCGGAAGTGGCGCTGTGGCTCAAGTGGTAGAGCGCTCGCCTTGAGCTGAAGAGCTGAGGGACAGCGCCCAGGCCCAGAGTTCAAGCCCCACGACTGACCAAAAAAAAAAAATTTTTGGATAATAATAAATATCTGGCAGGGATATAAGGCCAAAGGAGAACTTACAGTGCTGTTGGTGGGAATGTAAACTAGTGCAACCACTCTGATAGCAGTCTGGAGGTTCCTCAGACTTTCCCTACGACCCAGCCATACCACTCCTGGGCATCTACCCCCAACATCACGAGCCAGGATATGATGAAGACTCCTAGATATCATTTACAATGGACAAGATATGGAAACAGCCCAGATGCCCTACAAGAGACGAGCAGATCCAAAATACTGTGGTATCTAGATACAATGGAATTTTACACAGCCATTAGATAGAATAAAATACTGTCATTCAGGGAAACGGATGGACCTAGAATAAATCATGTTAAGTGAGGTAAGCCAAGTTCAGAGAGACAAAGGGTGCATATTTTTCTTTCATATGAGGAAGCTAGTTCTAAAATACACTGGGACACGATAAATTATACAGGACCCTAGGCATCTATACACAGTGAGACTAAAGGAGGATGCTCTTAGGAGAGGAGGACCAAAGCTCAATGCTTATGTGCATCTGAGCACATAATATTTATCAAAATGAACTCCAGGAAATGGAAACAAGAGGTACTTTTCTTTGTTGCTGTTTTTCCTTTTGATTTTATGTCTTTGGGAGGGTAAGGGGGAGCACAGAAATGGAGGGACGAAGGGTGAACAAATGCAACAATGGTACTCACGCGACACTATGTTGAAAATAAACTATACAACCTGTGAACAGGGCTGGGAGGGAAAAACTGGGAGAGAACAAAGGAGTGGTAACAGTTGAAAAAGAAATGTACTCACTACCTGACTTATGACATAGTACGTAGTAACAGTAACAAAATTAACCATCATGGAAAAATAATAACCAACAGCCTACTGATCATGTGTTGATGTCATTTTGATGACAATCTTTGTGAACAGTAGCTACATTCGATGGCATATATCTCCTTAAAACCAAAAGGAGTCTTTTTAAACAATTATGTGTGTGTTTGTTATACTGGGGCTTGAACCCAGAGCCTTGAACTCTTGCCTGCTTTTTCCCCTTAAGTCCGGCACTCTATGACTCAAACCACACCTCCACTTTTAGCATTTTGCTGGTTAGCCGGATATGTTTCTAGCTGGCTTTGAACCACGATCCTCAGATCGCAGCATTTTGAGTAGCTAGGATGACAGGTGGGAGCCAGTGGGGCCTGGGTAAGGATTCTTAATTTCTAGTCTTAAGTTTGTTTTCTAGGAATTTTCTTCTATTCCATCATGGACAAAAATAATGAAACAAGAAGATAATTCGGGGTTACTATTTTGTTTTAGTATCTATTTTGTACAAAAACAGTACCTAGTTCTCTTTGGTACTTATTTAGGGTTCTCTTTGGTACTTATTTAGGGTTTTTCCATTAACAATGGCAACATAACTAACAATATTTTGAAAATGGAATCTCAAAGAACCATTAACTCTAAATCCTTGTATTATGGAATGCTGGAAGGAGAAATTGGGAAAAGAATTTGTCAGGAGGCATGCATGGCAGGAGGACTTAGTGTTACAGCTATGGGTGGACTTTATGTTACCAGAACTCTGCCCTGAAATCATGCCTACTTCACAACTGTCTGTCTCTGCTAGCAGTGCTAGGCAGCACAACACAGAAGCAAGCTAAGGTGCATAAAATGGCAGCACGGCTGATCTAACCAACGAGCAGGCCCGGACCCCTACAACACAGGATGTCGAGGTCAAAACCAGGAAAATCCCGTAAGTCTTGGCTCTCCATTTTATCCTATTTTGGCGGGGGGGGGGGGGGGGGATCTCCTGTTTTCTACTTCTACAGATAAGCAAATCCTTCCCAGTCCTGTAGGCTAGTCCATGGGTGAGGAACAGCAGCTGAGCGGCCGCAGGTCCTGAGGGGCCAGATTGAGCTTAAGGACAGATGGCAGCAAGCCACACAGAACACTGGGCCACGACGCACCTAATTTGTGCCTCTCTGCATGGCAATGACCTCTATCTTTACATTCATAGAGCATTGGACCAGCCCCTGCACTAGCTTTACAGTGGACCATGGAACCATTCAGATAAGATGCTTAGCATAAAAAAAAAATACTGTTATTATAAAGGTGATGTACGGGGGGGGGGGGCAGTTTTACAGTTAAATAAGTCAGGTAAAGAGTACACCTCTTGTTTAACAATGTTACCCTTTCCCTTGCTCTCTCCCAGATTTTTTTCCCTTCCATCCCACCCACACGTTGTATAGTTCATTTTCAATGAGTGGACACTTAGCAGTCTTATTTCTGTCTTCCCCCAAGGTGAGAGGAATAGGCAGATATAACCATCCCAAAGTCCTTGTCTCTATAAATTTCCTCTTGTTATGTTGGTATGGAGAGAAAAACCTATCTAGTTTCTGGGTAGAAGACTAGATAACATGGGGCTGGGAAGGTGGCTCAGTGGTAGAGCACTTGCCTTGCATGCTCGAGGCCCTGGGTTCGATTCCTCAGCATCACATAAGCAAAATGAAAAAAGCCGGAAGTGGCGCTGTGGCTCAAGTGGTAGAGCGCTAGCCTTGAGCTGAAGAGCTGAGGGACAGCGCCCAGGCCCAGAGTTCAGGCCCCACGACCGGACCCAAAAAAAAAGAAGAAGAAAACTAGATAACATAAGAGACGGTAGATGGTACCACTCAGTGGAAATAGGAAAGGTTATAAGCAATTATAACGTTTGACAAATCATCTTCACCAGCAATAATCTAAAGTCAACACCAACCCCCAACATTGCTCTTTCTCCAGCTGGTACCTGTCCAGAGAAGTCACAGAAAATGTCTAATAATAACACAGTAAGGAAACAGTATTAGTAAGTCTCCACGCTGCTAAACCACCACTTTCTTTCTCACCTTCTTTGCCTCTTTTAAATATTCCGCAAAACCTGACACTCTTGTTTGGAAATCAGCCTTCTATCCTTTTAGCCTGGGCTATTATTAACAACACTCTCCTGCAAGCATCCTGTCCTTCGATTCATTAAATTTGATTTTGGATGCTTGGCTTCTTTGCCTAGGCCCTCCCTTTTATGTGTCTGTCAATCAACCCCATTCTCTAGTACATGTGTTGACTCACCCCTGCTCCCAATCGGAACCCCAGCTCATTGTTGCTAACCCTTATCCCACTTGGCCCTCTTGCCATCAGATCATCCTTCTCAACAGGCTCTGTCCCTAACACACTGCCACACCGAGAGCCATCTTGACTCTGGGTTCCTTGGCCTGCAGTGCGTTTGGGGTCGCCCGTGGAGAGCCTGCTGTTGCTCGCATGCTCATGCTTATGGTTCACAGTCAACCAGGAGCTTCTCTCCATGTGCGTACTTTCATGGGGTGTGAGCGCATCTCCTCGGGGGGGAACAGCACCTTCTGCTTGGCTTCACATCCCTGACATGCGTACTACTGAAATGCATCCTAATTAATTTCTGTCAAGCTAGCTTTCCTTCTGTCTCATCCAGGCTGTACCACTGGGGACGTCACTGTCTAAAATAGGAGCCTGGTCACATTCCCCTCCCCCCCACCTGCTGCTCTCAAGGTGCAATCCTCTCCACTTCACGTGTGGTCTTTCATAGTGCCTGCATTGGACCCTCTGATGTCTGAGAGTTCCTCACTGAGCACACACTTCCTTCTCCCTCTGGCGCTGCTGAAATCCAGGGAAGGGTCTGAGTGTAATCCGTACTAGTCATGGGATGTATGTGCATACTACAAAAATCTGATGGCTCACGCCTGGAATCTTAGTACTCAGGAGGCTGAGACCTGAGGATCATGGTTCAAAGTCATCCAGGATGAGAAAGTCCACGAGACTCTTATCACCAACTAACCAGGCAGAAGTGGAGCTGCGGCTCAAAAATCTCAAGGATAATGTCCAGACCCCAAGTTGAAACTCAGAACCAGCACAAAAAAACAAGCCCACAAAATGTCCTGGACTAACTCAACCCTCAGTCATGCATGCAGCTTTTGGACAGGGACTTGGCTGACAGCTCAGTATCTGTGCAGAGACTCTGAAATGTGGTGACTGAACAGTGGGTTTCGTTATAAACTCGTTAACCATGCTCTTACCAAGTGCGTGCTTTCCTTGAATTGCATGTACATCTAGGGTCTAGCAAACGGAGCATCTCCTGAGTGAATTAAGTAAGTTGTTCTTGGACTTTTTTCCCTTCTACTGACTAAGTTAGAGAAACAGAGGCAGGCGGGAAAGGCCCTGCAAAGAACACATTGAAAAATGCAAGTTTTTCCAGACTTCTAATTTGCTAGCTATTTGATGCCCAGCCTGAACTGCCAAAATAAGAACTTTATAAAACAAAGAAGCACACAAAGGCAGTAATCACGTCTCTTATTTTGGTATGTAAAACTTTTCATTTTAAAGTTTTATTTTTTTAATATTTTATTTGCTCTCATATAAAGTTTTTGAGGTTTTTTTCCCCTCTGTTTTGCCTTTTTTAAAGATGCTATTAGTACCCGGAAAGTACAGCAAAGTCTTATTAAATTAAATACTTCTAGAACAATAAACTATTGAAATTCAGAGGAGTGACCTGTTGTTGACCCATATTTTGACCATTACCAAAAGTCAATAAAAGTCCACTGAACTTCTGATTTAATTTCACATTCTCCATGCTGCAATTAAATTACCTCTTGTAATTAACCCCTAGGTTTAGGAGCTAATGTCTCCAATCTTACCTATTCTGAAAGATTTGCTATGAAATAATTGTTACCATTTTTCGGTATCGGAAACGTTCGTAGACCAAAATTTCTTCTGAAATTCCTAATAAATACCTTGTAAGGCTAAGGTTTTGTTGAAGGCTCATTTTAGTTGGAAATGTTTACCCCAAAGCCTGGAGTTCTACATACAGACTGATCATGAAACGCCTGGAGCTATGTACGGATGTCTTGCTATGAGAACGTGCAAGGTGAGCATTCAAAGTTGCTGATACAGTAAACGTGAACATTTCCCTCAAACTTGTCCTGCATGGAAAGAAGGTTCCAGGCAAATTGAGGCAACTTATTTAGGAAATGTCCTAGAAGCTTTTACAAGAGAACTTTTCAAACAAACAAAGCATTATTCAGCAGAATTGACAAGTGCTGGAGACACCACGAGGGAGGATAAGCACCGAGTAGAAGCCAAAGAACTCCAGGCCCACACAAGAGAAAATGAATAAATCCTACATGAAAGAAAACACACTGGAATCTTGAGACTACCAGCTCACAGAAGCGGAATCATGTCCCAAGTCCCTGCTTATCTCCTGGGAACAGGAGTGTCAATTATTTTGATTCGATGCAAACTCTTGAAATCTCCAAAGTCTTGCAGGGAGGGGTGGGGAGGGGCAGGGGTGGCGGCAGGGAGGAGGCAGGAGGCCCCTCGGCAGCCAAGGCTAGTGCTGCCCATGGGGCCCACTCTTTTTTTTTAATTGTGAAAATACTGTACACAGGGGTCACAATTACATGGGCAAGAGAATGAGTACATTTCTTATCAAGCATTGTAGCCTCCTCCTTTGTTTCCCCTTCCCATCCTCCCCCTGCCCCCCACCAAAGTTGTAAAGTTCGTTTTCGACATAACAACTTGTACATCTCATTGTTGCAATGGGTCCACCTGTATCCCTATTTAAAGGATTTGTTTTTCCCCTTCTCCTCCACAAATTATACCGACGTCAAATACAGTGAAAACAGGGGTTATACCGTAGAGGAGAGACATATAAAGCAACAAAGAAATAATCTTATAAATGTGTTAGAAACAATCACATGAAAGAAAAAAAACATGTGAATACATATCTTAGGGTTCATTTCCCTAACATCACCTTATCTGATCTTTTCTGCTTGACTCAGAGCTCCCCTATGACCCAGCAATCCCACTTTTGGGCATTTACTCAAATGTTTACAAACAAGACCACACTAAAGCTACCAGCACTGACTATGTTTATTGCAGCATTATTTACTATAGCTAAGATATGGAACCAACCCAGATGCCTCTCAGTAGATGAATGGATCAAGAAAATGTGGTATATATACACAATGGAGTTCTATTCCTCCATCAGAAAGAATGACATTGCCCCATTTGTTAGGAAATGGAAAGGCTTGGAAAAAATTATATTAAGTGAAGTAAGCCAGGCCCAAAGAAACACAGGTCCCATGGTTTCTCTTATTTGCAATATCTAGTATATGGGGCCGACTTTTTAACCCGTGGTGACTGTGAACTCCTCATGCGATGCCACGGAAGGCCGAGTTAGAGGAAATGGCTGTGATCCACCCGCCGGGCTGTGGCTCTGTGCATCTCCAGAAATGAAAGCACTGCTGAACGGTCATGTGAAACAGTACATTCAAATAAAGATGGAAAACAGAACTTTAGGGGGATTTTAGTGTCTTCTGGATCCTTTCCTGAAATGGACACACTAAGAAGTAGCATGAATCAAGTAGAGCAGCAACACTTAAATTATCCAACAGGATTGTAAGTCCACAAGTACACTGTAAGTCCACAAGTACACTGTAAGTCCACAAGAACATGTGTGCAAC
The DNA here is from genome assembly GCF_019054845.1 of Dipodomys spectabilis. NCBI lineage: Eukaryota > Metazoa > Chordata > Mammalia > Rodentia > Heteromyidae > Dipodomys > Dipodomys spectabilis. The sequence continues at coordinate 2,011,548 of NW_024871134.1, forward strand.
TAAACTGTGCTCACACAACTAGATGTGTGAGTATACAACCTGGCTGTGTGTTTATAAAACTAGATTGTGTGGGTGTGTGCACACACATGACTAGACCATGTGTGTGCACAACTAACGTGTAACAAGATTGTGCGTATCTGTGTACACAAAATGAGGGATAATCTACACCATAGTATAATTGAGACTGATGAGCATACAAACTTCAGGCAAGATGCACAGCCATGAAAAAAAGTGTGGAGATACATCAGAGAACTTAGACATGAGTCCTCAGTTTCCAATTCTGATTTCTGTCACCATTACTCCCTTGACCGGGACTTTATTTAGTCTAGAGCAACAGTCCTGGCAAGTTCATGTCAGTGCAACAGTTGGTTCTTGGTTGCAGCTCATCTGGGTTGAAATCTCAGGGCTGCCAGGATCTCTGCTTCCTCCCAGAAGCCCCAGGGACACCCCGACCCAGCAGCCAGCCCACTCCCAATATGGCCCGCCCAGGACTCAGCCCTTCCTGCTTCTGAACACCGGGCGGTAGCTTCCTGTTCACAGATGCCCCTTTTGTGGCTGGTTGTTCGCTCCTGCCGTACTGGGCATGCCCTGAGGTCCCCCAAGCCTATCTAGAATTGTGAGGGTGCTGAACACTGCTGAGCCTCCACCTCCAGCCATGATTCACATCTGTTGAGTTCTTTTTTAAAAAATTATTTGTAGTCAACACTGTCCTAATGAGTACAAAGGGAAATTAATAGGCTTTAACTAAAACACCTGGTAGAATGCTAAAAATAAGGTACACTAGCTGTCCATGTTCTTACTACAATGTTTTTTTTTTTTCCTTTAAGGAATCTGCAAAGACAGCAGTGGGGGGGGGGGGGCGCTACTGTGAAACAGTGGGGAAGAGCAGTGGAGGACAGGGGAGAATGGAGGATGGGGGAGAGGGGAGGGGAGAGAGGAGGAGGGGGGAGAGAGGAGGAGGATGGGAAGAGCAGAGGACGGAGGACTGGGTAGCCAGGAGAGCTTTAGCTGCGCTACTGCTGCCTTATTGCATCGATAAGTCAAACACTCTCTCTCTCTCTCCCCTCCCCCTCTCTCTTTCTGTCTTTCTTTCACAGGATCTAAGATTGCCTGCTGAAAACCTTACTGAAAGGAACACCAGATGACATGAAAATATCCCCAGTAACTGGAACCCGAGGAACAAAATTTCAACTCGCACAGCGCGCTGGCTCTGGCTACCAAGGTTCTTGGCTGTCATCTTTCTTCCCAGAGCACAAAGCAGCCCTAGGACTAGGCCTCTAGGCCTTTCTTGCTTCGTCAGAAGTAGAAGGAGATTGCTGAGTGGTACACCTTCACCATGGCCAGGGGAGTGTGGCAAAGCAGGTGGCAGACCCACGGGGCTGCTCGCTCAACCCGGGCATGCCGTGAGCCAGAAGCACCTCACGCCCCGTGTCCCCGAGGCCTCGTCACCCCGCCGTACAGGAAAGAACGCTACTTTCCGAGGAGCAACAAAGCTAAGAGTATCAAAAGAGAACAAGAATCTCAGACTTAGATCCAGTCTTGATATGTCGGACATTCACTGCACAGCAGCGAAAAGGCAATCCAAGACCAACTAAAAAGACTGCGTGTACCTGTGGCTCAAAACGGACTCAGCACCTATCAAATCCTAAAATTCACCCCCTGACAAATCTGACATCTTCTTAGCCCCTGGAGGCCCCTCCGCCTTCATGCTTCTTCCCTGTACAGTTAAAATGGAAAATAACTTCGGAATAATTTGGCAGCAGGCCAAATGTATTGTGGCACAAACGGAAGATTCCGTCACGCTGTGCGTCCCTACCTGCTCAGGGTTTTTAATTATTTTTGGATTGGTAAAGTGCACCGATGACAGGAGGGGAGATAAGCAGACAGGCCTGTCAGCAGAGGGGGTAGCTGCGGGAAAAGGCGGCCCAAAGGTCTTGCAAGGAAGAGTACTGTTTGTGCAGTCATCATTTGACAATTATTTTGCACACGTGAAAATCTACTTACTGTTTTGGATAAGTTCTCTTGTATACAGTCTTACATTTTTGGACTAAAACGTTGACTTCTTTGTCAACAGACTGCCCAGATGTGGATGTTCTACATATTTAATAAATAACATATGATACGTGAATTTGAGACTCAGAAGACAATACCGGAAAGTGAAATCTTAAGTAAAAATTAAAATGAGACATTAGCCTAATATTTTATAGCAATTTCCAGTTATCATTTCCAAGACACGACAAGAATTTTGGTTCAAAATGCTTAGATGGTATATTGTCAAAATCACTCTAAAAAAATCTGTTATTGGGTTGGGAGGAATGGGGTGAGAAAGTTGAAAGGGTGAAATTGATGGGGACACATTGTATTTATAAACTGCATTTTTTTTTTGTTTTGTTTTGTTTTGTTTTTTGGGTCCGGTCATGGGGCCTGAACTCTGGGCCTGGGCGCTGTCCCTCAGCTCTTCAGCTCAAGGCGAGCGCTCTACCACTTGAGCTACAGCGCCACTTCCTAAACTGCATTGTTGACTGGGAAAAAAAGTCAGTGATTTACTGATTAATCAAAATTACTTCATGCCATTTCTTCTATATGACATATTCTACATAACTAAGTGGATATCACATATCAAAGTATGCAGACTATTATCATTGTTTTAATTGATCATAATATAAATCTTATAGTACTTATTAAATTTTATAGGTTAAGTAAAACTTCATTAATAGGAATCATAGGCAAGCAGATAGATATAGATAGTAGATATAGATAACAGAAAATGAAAGATGATAAATGAAAGATAGATGATAGATACATGGATAATAGATGATAGGAGTAATACCTAGATATAGATAGATAATATATAGATGATGGATCTAGATGACAGACAGACACATTGATACACAGATAGAGATATAAAAGGTAGGAATAAACCTAGTATTGGAGGCATCAATTTCAACTTCACAAGGACAAAAATTAAATTTATTTTTACTGTTTTTATTATCTATAAGTAGTTGTATAAAGAGGTTTCAGTTTCACGCAGTTTCTGAGTACAGGTCTTGATCCACATCTCCCCTTCCACCTTTCTCCCTGTCCGTCTCCCCCTTCCCCCTCCCCTTCAGTGGCCTGGTTCTGAGTTCACCTATATGCATTGAGAATCATGACTGTAATCTCCTACCCTGTAATCTGAACAACTCAGGAGGCTGAGATCTGAGCACTGTGGTTCAAATCCAGCTCAGACAGAAAATCCACAAGTCTCTTATTTCAATTAACCACCAAAAAAGCCAGAAATGGAACTCTGACTCAAGTGATAAAGTGCTAACCTTCAGCTAAAATGTGAAGTCACAGAGCCCAAGCCCTGAGTTCAAGCCCCAAGAGTGGCAATTAAAATAAATAGGAGGGCTGGGAAGGTGGCTCAGTGGTAGAGCGCTTGCCTTGCATGCATGAGGTCCTGGGTTCGATTCCTCAGCACCACATAAGCAAAAAGAAAAAAGCCGGAAGTGGCGCTGTGGCTCAAATGGTAGAGCGCTAGCCTTGAGCTGAAGAGCTGAGGGACAGCGCCCAGGCCCAGAGTTCAGGCCCCACGACCGGACCCCCCCCCAAAAAAATAGGAGTTATACCATTTGACTCCTCCCTTGTATAAACTAACTCCAGTCAATTTGCTTTGTGTCTATATACATGTGGCTCTGTATGTATTTTCAAATATGTTTCAAATTTAAATCTAAGTTTCATATCTGAGAGAAAACATGTGCCCTTTGTCTCAGAGTCTGACTCTTTAAAGCCCAGCTCTTAGGAAGCTAACGCAGAAGGTAGATAATTCAAGACCAATTTGCACGGCATAGCACAAGCTTGTCTTGAAATTAATAATAACAGAGATTTTTTTTCTTTTGTGCTAGTACTGGGGCTTGAACTCAGGGCATGGGCCCTGTCCCTGAGCACTTTTTGCTCAAGGTTAGCTCTCTACCATGTGAGCCACAGTGCCACTCTCAGATTTTGTATGTTTAATTGGAAATAAGAGTTTCATCGAATTTCCTGCTTGGGCTGGCTTTGAACCCAGTCCCCAGATCTCAGCCTCCTGAGTTGCTGGGATTACAGGCATGAGACGCTGTCCATCCCCAAATGAGGTCAGAGCTCTCAGGCTCCAAGTCCACCTCTGAACAGAGCTCTTAGGCTCCAAGTCTACCTCTGAATGCCACGCACACACCTCATGGCACGAGCTGTCCCGGGGCATTCCAGGTGCAAACCTGATCCCAAAGGAGAACGGGAGACGCTGTGAATGCCCCGACCGAGTGAACAGAAAAACGCAGCATTTCACTCCGCTGGTCCAAACGGCAGAACCACAGCCCATTGAATTTTTCTCTCATGTGTTTCCTGTCCCTAGTCTCTCTCATTTGATTCTTTCTCCCTTTAATTCTCCCTGTCAGCCCCTCTTCCTACCCACTCTATTTACACATCCCTGCCCCTGATTTCTGCAAGTGCAGGGAAGTAACAGGAAAAAAAAGAGGGAGAGAGAGAGAGGGAGGGAGAGGGAGGGAGAGAGAGAGAGATCTTTAGTGGGACTGACAAGCCAGAACTAAAACACGCTGGAAGCAAAAATCCACATTTGCATTCTAGGGTTAGGAAAGAAGCGATTAAAATCCAAACTGAAAATGTTTAAAAAGAACTTGAAATAGCAGTTATTGAAAAGCCTGTGGAGCAAAAGTAAAATTGCTAACTGAGCCCTGCCCTTTGCCTTCTTGTTCCCAGACGGCGAAATTGCAGACTCTTTATTTAGGGAAGGATTTTATCTCTGCTGAACCCAGAAAGCTGCAAAATAACGTTCCACGCATAAATTAAGCCTCTGCTCAACTTCAGCTTCATAAAATTTTTAGTGCACTTTGGAAGTCAAGAAATTTATTAATAGTATTTTTTGCCATAAATTGTTATTTTCTTGGAGCTTTAATTCTTACTTCTAAAGAACTTTTCCCCTTGGTGTTATCTTTTGTTTTTCATAGCTGAATATTTTAAACCAAGAATAGACAGATCTAGTCATATTAAAAGTCTACTTTCGCACCCAACAGAATTACGCCCTCCCTCCCCCGCAAGTCCTCTCCTGTGTTCCTCACTAGACCGCAGTGCTTGGGTCTCAAGAAATCACGCTAAGTAGACTGAGCCTACCAAAATGCCACGAACACAAGTATGTGGATTTTGAAGTCCTGGGTACTCAGAAATCAATCACCGTGTCTATGGAAGTGCAAAGATGAGTGGATGACACTTATTCCTGAGGAAATAATCTAAAAGCAGGACCAATGTCAGTGAGTGGCACACACTAGTAATAGTAATAATAATAACAATAATAATAATAATAAGCTATTAATCACCAAAAAGACAAAATGGAGATGTGACTCACATGGTAGAATGCCAGTCTTGATGGAGATTAAAGAAGTGCACAAGGCCTTGAATTCAGACCCTAGTACTAGAAAAATGAATGAATGAAACAAAATGGGCCTGAAGATCAGGGACAGTTTGCTGGCATGATGGAAGGGAGTGATCAGAGCTGTGAAAGAGAAAAGAAAATCAAAGTTCATGCAAGTCCCGCTCTGGACCTAAGGGAAGAAACAAGGCTCTGCATGAATCTGGGCTAGAGAAAGATGAAGGGAATGATGCCATCCTCCTCCCAATGTCACAGCCCCTGCTAAGGAGAGGTGCGGGGTGCGGGAGATGCTGAGGATGGAAAGTGATGAAGGGAACAGAGTATTTAAATTTCCACCACCAAAGCCTGTACTAGAAGTGGAGGAAAATCAGTGCATACCTCCAGAGGGTCAGTTTTCTTGAAGGTAACCAATCCTGGTTAATGTGTGTGTGTGTGTGTGTTTGTGTGTATGTTCTTACGTGCCCATGCATGTGTGAAGGTGCCAGTGTTTGGACTCAGGGTCTGGGCACTGTTCCTGAGCTTTTTTATTCCAGGCTGGTGTTCTACCATTTGAGCTATAATGCCACGTCCAGCTTTTGGGTAGTTAATTGGGAATAAGAGTCTCGTGGACTTTTTCTGACTGGGCTGGCTTTGAACCTCAATTTCTCAGACCTAAGCCTCCTCAGTAGCTAGGATTACAGGTGTGAGCCACTGAGGCCTGACCACAGTGGGTCATAGCTATCTCCAAGTTCAAGGCTCCGCCTCATGGGAGGAGACTAGATGGCCTAGGACAATCGATGCGGTGGGAGGGAGTGGCTGCAAAGCCTAGGGGACAGAAGCACTGGGCAAGGGCAAGGCCCCATCCTGATGGCTTCTGACTCTTCCCTCACCGTTCTCAGCAGGAAGAGAGAAGAACCACATTGAAACTAGAGACTAGAAAAACATTGTAGATTGGTAAGAGGCAAAAGCAGTCCATCCTTTCAGCCTGGAGCAAAATCACAACACCAGCCAAGGGAGGCGCTGCGTGGTCAAACCAGATACTGAATGTACCACACAGTACGAATCACCCATGGCAATGCAAAAAGGGGCAGGCGCTGGGTGCTGGTGGCTCCCACCGGTAATCACAGCTACTCAGATGGCTGAGATCGAAGGACCCCGGTTCAAATCCAGCCCAGGCAGGAAAGTTCCTGAAACTCATCTCTAATTCAGCAGCAAAAACCCATACGTAGAGGTGCAGCTCAAGTCATAGAATGGAAGCCTTGATAGGAAAAACTGAGGACAGTGCTTAGGCTCCGAGTCTAAGTCTCATTTCCCGAGAGAGAGAGACAGAGAGACAGAGAGAGAGTGTGCAAGAGTGCTCTATCTAGTCAATGCAAGAATAATTTTTCAACAGAAATCCTATTTAGGTCATATCTATAAACAGAAATGTCCTTTTGCGTATGTAGTCCAACACAAATAATGTGTCCCAGTTAATATTTTAATAAAAGGGGCTGTGTCCTTGGTGGAAATGCTAGTCCTTCTAGAAAAAAAAAATAAATCATACTCCAGAGAAAACCACGGCTGTCCCCTCTTGCCTGGGCCTCCCAGAGGCCCCCAGGCTGCCACAGCTCTGCACCTCCAGCTGGAGACAGGCTGGGGCCTCTGAGCCTGGTCAAGTTCCTAATTCACCACCAAGTTCATTCTGGGAAGCCACGCCCTTATTTACTTCCAGTGATCTTTACTGTACTGAGAAATGACGTTCTTAAATGGGATGCATTTTTCCAAGGGTGGAAAGCGGCATGCCATACAACTATTATGAGTTTTTTTGTTGAAGTTCAATGGATTGAAAATAGATTGATAGAGCTTAATACACATTGTACCTCTTGTGAAGCAAATGAGAATAGGATTAGTATGCAGTGTGGGACAATACCCCCACAGGAGGAGAAATACATCCATGGAGCCAGTGGAAATGTGAATTGCTATTAACGAGCCGAAGCCTAGGCAGGTCTGGAGTCTGCATCTCATTTTGGATTTAATTATTGCAATAACATCTCATTTGCTTCAAGGTATTACAATTATCTCCTGTTTGAAATTGAAAGGTATTTTAGAGTGAATGTAGTTAATGAAGGAAAGGGTTCAAAATGTCCAGAGCACTGAGCTTCAAAGTAGAACAGCCTACATTTTAAACAATTCCTGAATAAAAGAGCATATGCAAAATGTACTTCTCAGGCCAGCAAATGAGGTATCATTTTTTTTCTATTTTCAATGCTATTAAGACTTTTAAAATGACATTGGCTACAAATTGATAACAGGCATTGACATTAATCAAGCTCTTTCAAAAAAAACCTCATTTTCACAATTTCATAAGATACCACGTGTTAGTTTGAATATTCCCTTAATTTTTTGTAAGATAAAACTTTTAAAAAATGAAATCAAGCTGGGCTTAGGATCCTAGCTACTCAGGAGGCTGAGATCTGAGATTAGTCATTCAAAATCAGCCTAGGCAGACACATCCATGAGACTCTAATCTCTACCAGCAAAAAGTTGAAAGTGGAGCTGTGGCTCAAGTGGTAGAACACCAGCCTCTACTTCAGGATCATCACCTAGGCCCTGAGTTTAAGGCCCAGTAATGACTGAGACATACATATAAGAGAGAGAGAGAGAGAGAGAGAGAAGAAACTTTAAGCTCAATGGTTTTAATGTTTCAAATATAAGACCTCCTTAATTACACATGATTTTGATAGTTGTTCTCTGATCTCTGACAAGTGGGGAATACGTCCTGGGTTGAAGTTGTTCAAAAACAGAATAGAAGGCTCTGGAAAGGCCCAGAACTTACCAGAAGGCACAGGGCCTAGTGCTTAGAATCATTTGTAGCGCCCATGGAAATTTTGTAATTTTTTATAAAACCACAGAGTTAAAAATAGATGTGATGTAATCTGGGCTCTGTATTCCTGCCTATAATAATGTAGCTATTACAAAGCAGCATGTGCTTTTCTGTTTGCTTCTTTGTGTTTTTGGCAGTACAGGTTTGAACTGTGAGCTTCACTCTTGGAGGCAAACTCTCTAACACTTGAGCCTCAATGCCCACCCTTTTTACTTTTTAAGGTCTCACACATTTTGACTGGCCTGGCCATGAACTAGGATTTCCCACTCTCTGCTTCAGGAATATGGGACATTACAGGCCTGAGCCAAGGAAATCCACTAATTTTTATTGATTGATTGATTCATTCATTGGTTGATTCATATTTTTAATCAAGAAATGAGCCACAAAGCAAAGACTGTCTCTATGCAAAACCATTGTCATTTGGCTGTGGTTCAAGTCTCTGCCTCAAGTCCTGCAATGTTACCAACTCTAAGAAAATGCACAGCTCCTAACTCAACACTAGCACTTGAGAAAACAGCAGAAAACACCAGTACTGTTTTCTTGGTCCTTCCTCCATCTTCAAGGCTGCCTAGACCTCGCCTGCTTCTCTCCAGACCTGACTTCCTGCTCTCTCAGCCTGGTCATCTGCTTTCCCACAGGCTGAGGCTTGATGACACAGGTGACAGAGTGCCAGATGAACAAGAACAGCTGAGGGACGGTGCCCAGGCCCCGAGTTCAAGTCCCAGTTCTGGCACATACACACACAAAGATCATTCTGTTTGTCACTAGCATGGCTTTTGTGGTAATAAACTGTGTTCGATGTATCGTCTCTGAAACACGCACATATACACACCTGCATGCACACACACATACATGCACAGATGTCCTTCTCTCACTATGGAGAAAACATTTATAATCTAAAAGAGATCCTTACGGCTCTGAGGCATGTGCCTGTGGTACCTAAGAGTCTATCTACAAAGTACAACAATCCAGGAAGGTGCGATTTAAGCTAGATCTCAGCCTTATTTTAAGACAATCAGGCTATGCAAAATACTAAATACAACTTTCAATCTGCTTTTTGTCCATATCAGAAAACATTTTCATAAACACCTTAATAACTACTTATCTATGGGTGGTTACATAACACATATTTTAGAAAAAGATTGATTTTATTGGAAAAATCATTGCATATTCCTTTAACAATAACTATGTTTAATAGTGCTGAATCCACCCAGATTTATCTTGATCACTCTTGTATATTATTCCACAGCCAGCCATGCTGTTGCCTCTGTGAACTGCGTGGGAAGGCAGGCTCTACCTTTGGACCGCCACCCCCCAAGCCTGCCTCTGTGTCTCATGATTTTAGTAGGAATTCGGGGATATTGCTCCCCACTTGTTACCCCATCACCTCCCCCGACCCCTGCCAGGTGGCATCGGTGCTGCTAGCCTGCCTTCCACGAGAACTGGCCAGGATGCTCTGGCCATTTCCCCTGCCACCCTGCTCTACACAACCCCTCCATCACTTCCTCCACTAGCCCTGCAGCCCTGGCCACCTCCTCCCGGCTCTACTCAGCAACTCCATCACGCTTCCTCCACTAAGCCCTGCAGCCACGCTCTCATTTGTGGAGGGGCTCGGCTGGTGTGAGACCAGAATGACAGACTTGGTCATTCAACTCCTACATGATTCTTCAAGCAAGTGTGTGCATGCGTGCATGCGTGTGTGCCCGCGTGTGAGTATATGTGTATGAAGCAGCAAATGGGACCCTGAAGTTCAGCGTCTCCCTTCCAAGACCACCATGGTGCTGATTCACATTGGAATAACCCAGGGTGGGAAGGCTGCAGAGAACAAGTTCCTTGTTCTGATTTGCTCAGCGTTTGCTCTGTGCATGGGGAGACATAGTCAGCAGTGAAAAATCACTGGACAAGTCACAATCCCTGCATGCTTCTAGCTTAAACTGTAGAGGAGAAAACAGGACCCCTGCAGTAAGCCTTGCAGGTGCTGTATCTGAAGAGAGAAGCTAGCTGATCCATGGTCAATTCGAGGAGGCCCACTTGGGGAAAATGCCTGCCCATCTGTTCCTGGGAGTGGAGAGAAAGCAGAGAGGTAAGGCGGGTGTCAGCGACCTCCACAGAACCCCAGGGCAGAAGAGCTGCAGGTGTTCCAGGTATTACAGAGTAAAAACTCAGCATTCTCCCACTGGTTATTACTCTGACATGCACATCGTCTTTAAAATACTTTCCCGTTATTTCTCTAGTTGTAATAAATAAAACTGGTATAATTATATAAAAGTAAGTGAACTTAAAACTAAGTTTGTGATATGGATAAATGATTCACTAAGTTTCCTGCTGTTTTCAAGGATTGTTCTTAACTTCAAATTTAAAACAGAATTATATCTAACAGCAAAAAAATTATATTTTATTTATTTTAGTATAACAGAATAGGATTATCTTTTTTGTTGTTGTTGTTGGTTGTGGGGCTTGAACTCTGAGCCTGGGCACTGTCCCTCAGCTCTTCAGTTCAAGGCGAGCACTCTACCACTTGAGCCACAGCGCCACTTCTGGTTTTCGGATGGTTTATTGGAGATAAGAGTCTCATGGACTTTCTTGCCCGGATTGGCTTTGAACTACGATCCTCAGATCTCAGCCTCCTGAGTAGCTGGGATAACAGGTGTGAGCACCCAGCTTAGGGTAGTCTTTTCTTTATATCATGCCAGTACTGGGGCTTGAAGTCAGGGCCTGCAGCCCTCACTTGGCTTTTTTCCCCCAGGCTGGCACTCTACCACCTGAGCTACCCCTCTACTTCTGGGGGATAATTGGAGATAAGAGTCTCATGGACTTTTCTGCTTGTCTGGCTTTGAACCTTGATCCTTAATCACAGCCTCAGATTCTAGATATGAGCCACAGGTACCTTCTGGATGATTTTATTTTCAAATGGAATTTTAAACTTGCTCCTTTCAACAAAGGCTTGTTGTCATAAAGTCAGGTTTTCACATAAGAAATACTTAGCATGACATTATCAGATCAAAGCATGTTTATAGGTACTGTGGATCTCAATTAAATTAAACATTCAGAGATTTTCTTTGTAAAGTAAATCTGGACATTGTTTCTCCTGGAGAATGTCAGGTCTTGTGCTAGGACACTAGCTGTAACCTCAATAGATTTATAAAAGCTATTGATAGAAGTATTTTCTAAAAACAGTGAAAAGCTTTAAAGTAGGTGAATTCAAATTTGGTGTTGTTAAAAATAGCTGCTTCCTAGAGCCGGCTGTTCTCCGTTGACTCTTAATGAACTCTTGAAAGCTCACTTGAGAATGATAATCAGGTTGGCATTATTCTCCAAGTGCTAAAAGCAGAACCATACTTTGAAGACAACAAAGACATCAGACATGAGGCTGGCCAGGCTGTGTCTCAGTAACTCCACACCTCAGCCTCTCTGCTGTGCCGGCAATACAGCCAGCCCCTTTGAGGGAAGTGTAAACACGAACCACAGTGCCTCTCTAATAGTGAAGTGGCTCTCATGGCAAAACACAAATGCTCGAATGGATCATGAACATGGAGTGGGCATACATCAGCTGACCACGGCCTCGTCCTAAAGCCTCCTTTGATGTACTGTGGACTCTTGGTATGGGGGTAGATGCCTAGAGTCCTAGCTCTTGGGGAGGCTGAGGCAGAAGGATCATGAATTCTAGATCAGAAAGGTAAACATAGTATGATCAATGACAGCACACTACATTGAAGGAATAAAACTCTACTACACGTTGTCTAAAAATGTCAATGGAATCTTTGAAACAGGAAATTTCCTCGGTGATAGTCCCGGTTGATTTTAGGAAATCAGTCAATAACAATGCCCGGGGAATGATCGCTTTGAAAATATCAATTCCAAACGCAGCTTTCAGGACCACAAAGCCACAGACTCCAAATGACAGCTGTGCTTCCTAAAAGTCAGTGGACCCACACAGGACAGTTCTTGGGAGAGTGCTTTAATGGGACAGAAGGTTAATTTTCTCTATTTTTTAAAGCAACTTAAGAAGAGCAAGGCAATCATTTTGTACTACAATACAAATGATTCTGGATGATTGAAAAGTACTTTCTGTTGTCCACAAACTAGATTGTTTTTTCAAATTTTATTTTGGCCACTTCCCAACACAGATCAAGGCAAGAAGATTTCACAGTAAACAACTAACTACATTGCTTTTACAATGAATAGTTTATACACTATTTGTTTATTAAGGGTTATCCGTCATTAAATTCTCCAATCAACCGTGGGTCCATCTCTAATTTTAATTGCTTTATTTTTCTTTCTCTCCAGGAGATGAATCTATTAGCCCCTCACTATTCGTACTTAGGATAGTGAGTACAAGAAGGCATGGAAAGGAAAGCATCCGATGAGCAATTTGGAGCCGATGTACTGCTCGGTCTGGCACACGCTGAAGCGATCTAGCATCCATTCTTGTCTCTAACAGACACAAAGATAGGCCAATATTATTTTAATTTTTTATCGATACCGGTGGTTGATTTATAGATGTTGTGCTTGCTAGGGAAGTGCTCTACCACTTGCATCATGCCCCTAGTCTGTTTTCGCTTGTATTTGTTTTGCAGGTGGGGTACACGTTAAAGGAGCACTTGGGGCTACGGAGCCAAGAGTGAAGGTGCATGTGAGCACCGGAGCAGCCCAGGGGGCCCCAGAGCCCGAGGCCACTGTGGGCTGGATCCCAGCACTGGGCCCCCCTGTCCCTGGAGAAAACCCTGTGTGTTCACCCCAGGCCAGCAGGCACTCTGGGAAGGCTGCAGAAAGCTGGGTGCAGTGTAAGAGCCAGGGACAGCTGTGAGGGCCGGAGGTCCAGCTGCTCTTGGTGACAGAATGTGGTGGCTTTGGCCTCTCTGCTCCTTAACCGCACAGTTATGAACACTGGCAGGGCCTCTGTTAGGCCGAGGGCCCGGTGTGCATCTCCAAAGGAGAGTGGCCCTCACAGCAAAGGTGTGCTGTGTTCATCAACGGCTTTGCTCAATGGCAGCTCCTCTGTACAACTACTGAACGATAATAAAAAAAAAGAAGGAAAGGGATCTTCAGCGTTAAAGGATCTGTAGCACACAAGCTTGGAAAAGACTGAGCAGGTTCCCCTGTTAATGAAGACAATGCTCCACTTCCCCCTCCACACGTTCCCAAGCACATGGAAACTCAGCTTCCCGGGCCCCCTCCCACCCCTATTTGACTGGTATTTAAAATAAATGATGGCACGGCAAGAAATTCTAGCGTTAGTTTTATAACAATTCTTTGTAATACCGATCTCAAAAGAAATTCCAGGAGGAAGTTTTTTGGGTTTCCTCACCGGAATGACTCCAACTTTCCTGTCAGTGGCTGTGATTTACGCAGAGACATGCCTGCCTGTTCAGATCACGGAGCAGAGGGAAGCGTGCCCACACGAGGAACGCATTTGCCTCCCGTGTCGGGAGAGTCTGTAACCACGGATGCTGAGGAGGAGCCCAGCATTTCGGAATCCGAAACCCAAAACACAGATAGCCATAAGACGCTTCCTTTTTAAAGAATATATTTTAAGAGTAACCAGCTTTTCTCTGGGGGAAAAATTAAAGGAAAATTAGACTTCTGTTGGAAGAGCCATAGATGGAAATCAGAATCTCCTCAGACACTGTGACAAGATTCTCCTGATGAAGCTGGTCTCAGGGAGCTTTCTCTCTCTCTCTTTCTTTCTTTCTTTCATTCTTTCTTTCTTTTCCCTCTCTCCCTTCCTTTCCCTTTCTTCTCCTCTTTCTTCCTTCATCTCTTTCTTTTGGCCTGGCTTCAAATCGTGATCCTCCCATCCCAGCCTTCTGAGTAGCTAGGATTACCAACAGAGCCTTTAACTGCCCTCCACTTACCACTGCCTGTGTCCCTCCTGGGTTTACCTGGAAGTGACAAAGCAGGTCAACCACCATCTACTTAGATGCCTTGCTCAAACCCTGTCTGGAACAACTACCACTTTTATTTGCACCGTTTCCTTCTCCTTCCAGCACATTCTCCAACCATTATCAATAACCAGGTTCCCTCTGAGTTACCAGGATACTTCTTATGCCTCTCTGCTGTCTGTCACAGAAAGTTAAATCTGATGCTTTACATCAAGGGCTTGTTACACATTCAGTGGTGTCAGATGAGATAAAATGAAAAGATCAACAAAATGAATGAAATAAACAAAATGCATCAACAGAGTAGAGCAATAACAGGCATTTCTGTTCATGAAGTGGGTTTTTTTTAATCTATTGTAAAAAAATATCACATTGCAAGTCTCACTGTGTAACGACCCAAGCTCCTTACTTCCCCTTGGGTTTCTAGTATTTGATACCGAAACATCTCATGATGTTGAATGATTCCTGCCTAATTCACTTTTCCACATACAGAGACCAATAAAACCGAGGGCCAGCGGTTGTGGCTGCAAGCAAGCTTCCTATACAATTGTCTGACTTTAAAATGATCAAGAGTTCTCTCATGACCTGAAGTGTGAGCAAACAGATTCTTTGAAAAGGAGGCAGTCATTTATGGAGTTTAACTTTGTCAGCATGATACATACAGGATGGCTTGTCAAAGAAGGAGGGTTAGGGAAATTATTTCTCAATGGACATATGAAGCATTGTGTGTGTTTTACCTATAATCAGAACTGAACATTCTGATTTCAGATTTGTTCCACTCTGCACACCACTCCCAGGAGACAGCGGTGTGATCTCCGTGGGTCTCTCAGGTCTTTTTATTCCCACTTACTGACCTGACTCATATCCCAGAGATAAATCTCTCTGCCACCCACACAGCACCACAGGAGATATGCACAACAACTCAACTGACAACAGAATATTCTTTTTTTTTTTTTTGGGGGGGTCCGGTCGTGAGGTCTGAACTCTGGGCCTGGGCGCTGTCCCTCAGCTCTTCAGCTCAAGGCTAGCGCTCTACCACTTGAGCCACAGCGCCACTTCCGGCTTTTTTTCTTTTTGCTTATATGGTGCTGAGGAATCGAACCCAGGGCCTCAGGCTTGCAAGGCAAGCGCTCTACCACTGAGCCACCTTCCCAGCCCCCAGAATAAAGATTCTTTAATTCATCGAAGTAATCTGAGGTTTCCAGACTCACTCCTCAATCCTGTCTCTGGCTCTTCCTCTCCCGGCTTTCTCTTTCTTTCTTCCCCCCTCCTCTTCTCTCTCTATTCTTTCTCCTCTCTTCTGCTTTTTCTCTCTCTCTCCTCTTTCTGTCTACACTCTGTCTGTTTCTTCTCTCCCTTTTCTCTTGTCTTTCTGTCTTTCTCCCTGAAACTGAAAGGTTAAACTCAGAGTCTGCAGCTTTTTAGACAGGCGCCCTACAGCTGTACCCTAGACTTTGTCTAAAGCAAATGCTAACACAACACCTTCACTGCATTTTTCTATATTTGCTTCGTTGTGATTTCCATAATATAAAAATAAATGGTAATTATCTCTACTAAAGGATTGCACATTTTAGGATCTGAAATAATTTCATGCTCAACTATATGAAGCTAGGTTGGAAATTGGAAATTCCTATTTAATGGTTTTAAAGCATTAGGACAAACATTACTCATATGTCTATATAGGAAATTCAGAATTTTTAAATGTAAAAACATTTGTACTATTGTTACTTAAAAAAAAATTTTTTGGGGGTCCAGTCGTGGGGCCTGAACTCTGGGCCTGGGCGCTGTCCCTCAGCTCTTCAGCTCAAGGCTAGAACACTACCACCTGAGCCATAGCACCACTTCTGGCTTTTTTTTTCTGCTTATGTGGTGCTGAGAAATCGAACCCAGGGCCTCATGCATGTAAGGCAAGCGCTCTACCACTGAGCCACCTTCTCAGCCTCTGTTACTTAAAAATTTTATAAGTCTTTGGAAGCTGATGAATTTTACTTTCCTTTTTCAGAAAAGTAACAGTATCAAGTTCAGGAAGTTCCTTCTGCTAAAGTTTGCATTAGTTCATTTTTCTTTTTTCTTTTGAATCAGACTATGTGAAATCTCAGAATTTTCTCCTTTAGGTTTTCAATTATACAAAAGTGACAAAATGTCAGTTTTTTTAAGTTTAGGAAACTATAAAAAAATGTAAAACCCCAAACTCAGAAGTTTTGTTATTATCATTATATACAGCTTTTATATTTTAATACCAGAAAGCAGAGAGAAAAAAGTCTAGAATCACTTTTAATTTCCAAACTTAGTCGTTTACTTCTACAGTGACAATAATTTCAAAAGGCAGGTTTTGCTCAAGGGGGAAGTGAGAAACGCCAAGTTCCCTTTAAATATGAAGAAGCAGCTTTGAACCACTGGCTCACACCTGTAATCCTAGCAACTCAGGAGGCTGAGATCTGAGGATCGTAGTTTGAATCCAGCCTGGACAGGAAACTGTGTGTGACTCTTATCTCCAAGTGCAGCTGTGCTACACTCAAATGGTAGAACAGCAGCCTGGAACAAAAAGACTAAGCAATGAGGGACCATGGTTAATTAAGCCTCAATACCCACAGGCACATGCGAGCACACACACACACACACACACACACACACACACAATTAAATTTGGTGGACATAAGTGGCTATCACTAACTGCGTTTCAGAGAGTCCTGCCCAGGCAAGAAGAGCCATGGAAAGCTTGTAATGGAGAGGAAGAAGAAATCCAGACAAAAGCAAGCGAGCGAGCAAGAGACGGAGAGGGGGAGAGAGGGAGAGACGGAGAAAGGGGCGGGGGAGAGATCTTTGGGCTTTAGCTGAATACCAGAAAAGGAGGAGATAATCCACAGCCTCAATTACGCTTTCCCAGGGTGCTGGGGACAGCTTCCCTGGCCTTGTGACTGTCCCAGGCTGGGTTGGTTCTTCTGCAGGATTGGAGCCATGAGGGGCAGCGACGCTAGCTGAGCACTTGTGCGCCATGACAGAGAGGGTGGCTGGTCCTCACTCAAGATGGCACCAGCGGCGGGGACAGGCCACCCTCTTGGCAGCCAGCCACAGCTGACCAGAGTCTTGCCAGCTGAGGGCCACTGACCACACCGCAGACCGCACCCCTGCAGCCCACACCAGAGATCACAGCACCCCTGGAAGCCACACGTGAGCCAAACCTCTCGCCACCACCCCAGGATCCCACAGCCTTTTACTATCCCGATGCTGTGGGGGACACTCACAAAAGGCAGTCGAACTTTTGCCCCTCCATCCCCCGTATCCAGACTCTGCCTCCCAGCATTAGAAAAGCACAGACGAGTGTCTTCAAAGCCAGGGCCATCTCTTGAAGCGATGCGAGCTGCAGACACGTTTCTTTCAATGTAACGTTTATACAATGAATTCCGTTCTTTTATTTTCTGACCGTGAAGAGTTTGCACAGGGGCTACAATGTATGCATCCACCTGCAAGTCCAGCACCTCCTGCCCAGCTCCCCTCCATTCCCCAGACGCAGCTCATGAGTCCCACGTTACCACACGACTCTGTTGCATGTTCGAGCACAGGCCCTGAGTTCAAACCCACTGCTGCCCGCCCATGGGGCAGAGAAAGCAAGCCACACAGAAACGAGATGATGTGCCATTCCAACTCTCCCCACCTCCCTCCCTCCCACAGCCCTCCCTCCCTCCCACTCTTTCTGTGCCAGTCCTGGGGCTTGAACTCAGGGCCTGTGCTGTGTGCCATTGACTTTTCCACTCGTGGCTGGTGCTCCACCACTAGAACCACAGCTCTACTTCCATCTTTTTGCTGGTGACTTGGAGATTCTTATGAGCTTCCTGCTCTACCACGTAGAGCTAAGCTTCTGGAGTAGCATGGACTATAGGCATGAACCACCAGCCTCTTGACCTACTTTAGTTTCTAAAAGCCAAGCCCAAAGCACAGCCCTTACACACTTCCTGGTGTCCCCAAAGCGGAAGTTCTCTCTGGGAACAGGAACGGGAGCCCCAGGTCATCGAAGCAAGTGTCAAGCCAGATTCCCACCCACTGGTTTATGTTATGAAACACAGTATGTTCTAGAAATAGCCTTTAAAAGATTTGAGCTTCTGTAAACATGGAAGATCATCTATGAAAATTACAGCATGGGCTAGGAAGGTGGCTCAGTGGTAGAGCGCTTGCCTTGCATGTATGAGGCCCTGGGTTCGATTCCTCAGCACCACATAAGCAAAAAGAAAAAAGCCAGAAGTGGCACTGTGGCTCAAGTGGTAGAGCACTAGCCTTGAGCTGAAGAGCTGAGGGACAGCACCCAGGCCCAGAGTTCAGGCCCCACGACTGGACCCCCCCTCCCAAAAAAAGAAATGTTTGGGGTGAGGATCAGGTGGGGGGAGGGGGAAGTATGGGAAGGGATAGGAAGGGGAAACAAAGAGGAGGCAACAATGCTTGATAAGAAATGTGCTCATTATCTTGCCCATGTAATTGTAACTTCTCTATACGGTATTCTCACAATAAAAAAAAAAAAAGGAAAAAAAAGAAAATTATAGCAATGCGAAGTTCTCTTTGCCAGCTCATCTGTACTTGTGTGTCATTCTATGTGTGGTCACACTCAGGAAAGCTAGTGTCAACTTACCTTTGTGGTGAAGCTAAAATTTTGTGAGCTTAAATACTAGAAGTGAGCTGGGCGTCGGTGGCTCACACCTCTCATCCTGGCTACTCAGTAGGCTGAGATTCAGGATTATAGTTCAAAGCAGCCCGGGCAGGAAAGTCCAAGAGACTCTTATCTCCAATAAACCACTAGAAAACCAGAAGTGGTGTTATGACCTAAGAGGTAGAGTGCCAGCATTGCACACATAAACTAATGAATGGCACACAGGCCCTGAGTTCGAGCCCCAATACCAGCACAAAAATGAGATCTACAGGTAAACTCTCAGGCACACATGGAAGAAGGAATCACCCACTGAACTCACAAAGGAAGGAGACATTTTTATCAGGCAAAAATTTGACTCCAGTCATCCCAATTTCTCCCATCTTCTTCCTTCTCTTAAATTCAGTTACCTTCCAAGCCAAACACACACTATTTTTAGTTTTCTTTCCTTAAATTGATTCTACAGAGCGAAGTTGTCATAGAAACCCCAATCTTCTTCCTTTTTGTTTTGAAGTGTGTGCTTTTCAATGCCTTTCAGAAAACACACTATTTCCCTGTTGACGTTTTTAAGGAGGCAGTACAACTCTCTCTCTCTCTCTCTCTCTCTCTCACACACACACACACTCTCACACACACACACATACACACACACACACACACACCATTATTTCCTTTATAGCCCCCATGCTGATGGAAAAAAAATCACTTTTCCCCTCTCTCACTAAGAGTAAGGTCAAAGGGAAACTTCAAAACAGTGATAGAGAGTTTGAGAATTTGCTCCATTTCAAAACAGACTGTCATGTAACATGGCCATGCCCCCTGCGGTACACTCAGGACAGCGCAA
This sequence comes from Dipodomys spectabilis, assembly GCF_019054845.1. NCBI lineage: Eukaryota > Metazoa > Chordata > Mammalia > Rodentia > Heteromyidae > Dipodomys > Dipodomys spectabilis. The sequence goes on from NW_024871134.1 coordinate 2,031,150, forward strand.
GCCTCCAGCCCCGGCCGCCAATTCCCTAGCTGCTCTGCTGCTATTGTTTGGGAAGGGCCACCGCACACGTGTTGGGGTTTGTGCGATGGAGTCTCAGTAACCCCTGGGATATTTCACTCTATTATAAAGCAAGGTGGAGAAATTATGTAGCATGTCATAGTGTTTATGCGTATTAAAATAGGAGGAAAAAAATTTAAATGACAAGAGTCTAGGATCAAAACCTAACCAGCAGCTATCGCCAGAAACGTATACCTATCATCCTAGCCACTCAGGAGGCTGAGATCTGAGGAAAAACTCAGGAAGACAAGTCTGAGAATCTCCAATCTCCAAGTAACCAGCCAAATGTCAGAAGAGAAGCTGTGGCTAAGGTGTCGGAGAGCCGGCCTTGTGTAACAAGGCTGTGTAACAAGCAAGAACTGTGAGCCCTGAGTTCAAGCCCCAGGATGGACATCACATTCTCTGATTTTAGTTAATTCACTAAAAAGTGCCAACTAAAGCATTAGCACAGTTAAAGACTGTTTTACATAGATGATTGCATAATGAATCGTAACTGTCCATACACTGTGATTGGAGGAATGAGTGACTGACTTCAAAGAACTGCCAGGACAGCAGCTTCCAGCATTGTACACAAGCTGTCCCGGTCACACAGCACCCAATATCTCCCTGAGACCGATCGACCTCTGTGCTATCCACTCCTCTAACGAATGCCTGGTCCTGTTTGCAGGCTCTGGAAGGTTCCTGCCTGTGACTTAGCCCTTTACACACTCACCAACTGTTTTGAAAGAGAAGGAAGAAAACTGACAAGAAATCCACAGCAATGCAGACCCTGGCTCAGAAAGTTCATTAAGAAAAACACCACGACTGGGCACTGTGGCTCACGGTTGTGATCCTAGCTACTCAGGAGGCTGAGGACCACGGTTCAAAACCAGCCCAGGCAGGAAAGTCTGTGAGACTCTTATTTCCAATAAACCACTAGAAAATGGCAAGTGGTATTGTTACTCTTGTAGAGCATCAATCTTGAGCAGAAAAGCTCAGGGACAGCACCCAGGCCCTGAGTTCAAGCCCTGTGCCTGCAAGAGAGAAAAGAAAGACTAAGAGAAAAAAAAGAAAGGGAGAAAGAAAGAGAAAAATGAGAGAAATAGAGAGGAAGAGAGAAAGAGGAGAGAAAGAGGAGAGAGAAAGAGGAGAGAGAAGAGAGGAGAGAGAAAGAGAGAGGGAGAGAGAAAGAGGAGAGGAGAGAGAGAAAAGAGAAACATAACACAGGAAACACAGCCAAAGGAAAGCATCTGTAGCACACATTGATCGAGCACCTATAGTAGGAATTCACAAACACGCGAGTATTTAGTACACATCGCTAAAATGTACAGAGTAACATGGGACTATCATAAAACACGGCGAGCTGACTGGAGCTACCCCGGCTGCTTTATGGAGTGACTGCTGGTGCTCTATTCCACACTCGTCTGTCAGGGGTCGCATCTGCCTGTCATATTTGCTCTCCTCGGTTTCCCTGCCCTGCCCTGGACAGTGGCCACCCAGCCCGTCAGGATAGCCAGACTGAGGACACTGATGAGGCACAGTGTGGCTTCACGGCTCAGACTGGCCTTGAACTCGCCGCTCACCTGTCTCAGCCTCTGGAATGACAGCTTATTTTTTTCAATCATCTTTAAGTCGTACAGAGGGATTTCAATTCAACATGTCAGTGTGTGAGTACAACACCCCCTGACCCATATCCCTCTTTCCATCATTCTCCACCGTTGCCCCTGCCACCCAGTTGAGTTTGCACATAGGTACACTGAGGATTATGACTGCATTCACCCACAATTCCTGAGTTTTGAGAGAGAAAAAATGTAGTCTTTATGTGTTTCCAGAGAAGTGTACCAACAAAGGTTCATTATAATATTAGTAAGTATTTTAGAGCTCAATTCTTCCATCCATATGCATCACAAAAATCAGAATCCAATGTATACTCTACAAAGTTAAGAAGAGCAGGGGAAAGGGTTAGAGGGGAAGGATGAATAATGAAGTTGAAAGGGGGAAACTGATCAAGGTATGTCATATTCATAAGCTGCTTTGTTAATTGGCAACTCCTTTGTATAACTACTTAAAGATAAACACATAAATAAACACAGTAAAAACAAGTTTTAAGATAAAAAAAAAACAACCATCGTAGAACCATCAGATGGTGGAGATTTACACTTATTGGTGTGGTGAGAGAAGACAGGATTCCTTCCTGGCTCTTTTTCTGAACAGAAATTATGACACAAAGGGAAAAAAGATGAAATGGTCAATCCAGCTAGATAGGTATCAGGCTGCGAAAAGCACCAAGTGTTCATTCCAATTGTACGCAGGTGGGGGTGCAGCACACTGTGTTTCTCTCATCATTAGAATATAATTGCACTGGAGAGTTTACCTCTTTAGAAATCACACTTGTCTGGGGTTGAATTAATTGATGATGACCACGTGAGCAGGACAGAGAGCAGCAGGCCAGGTCTTGGGCGTCGGAGGTTAAACCCAGCTGTTCTGAGCTGCGGTAAATTCCTTGACTTGAACGTGGTCGTTTTTAACATGAGGCTTGGCACGGTATTTCCCAGGGTTTCTCTACACTGAAGCCAGCCCTGATAACTTGGTCTAGGCCTAAAGGGCTCCAGCACACAGGACTTAATTTTCTTTGACAAGTTACTCAATCTGCCCGTGACTCAATTTCCTCAAGGGCTAAACGGAGATAAGGATATATTTCTCTGTGTCGGAATGTATTTGACAAGGATGGAGAAAGCCTCAGTGCTGCCCGGCTGACAAGGATGTTGTATAAATGCCAGTACTTGGACAAGAATCGGGAATGTTCAGGTCTTTTTACACCTGAAAATTAAGCATGCTTAAGTACATTTTTATTCTTCCCATGCACACTTTCTCCCCACAGAACTCATCTAAGTGGCCGACTGTGCATTTATATGTGCGAGCTGTGTATTCTACTTCTTCTGAGAGATGAGGCACACGGTGCGTTTGTTGAGTATTCACAAATGAACGATCACAACAACAAGTGCTTGTTAACTCTGGATAAAGTCCAGCAGGATAAAGAAACAAGCATGCACACCTGACTTTATTTTTGTTGGCTAGAGGTCATCTAGTCATGCCCAAAGTTTAAGCGGAACTTTTAGCAAACAAAGCGATAGCAAATGTATCTTACATTCAAAACCTGAAGAGAGAGACCCACAATCTGATCATCACTTTTTCACAAGATATGTTTTTAATGTTCTCTTCTTTGCAATTTTGGGCTCAGAAGAATTAGATTTCTCTGTGTACAAAATAATTCATAATTAATGCACCCATCCATCGAGATAACTATGCTTATCCTCATCCACTCCAATGTAATCTTGAGTTACTCCACAGTTTAGTCAATGAACCTGTATTTAGAGCACATTGGCTTTATTTACTCAGTTCCAACTTCCATGAATTATCTCCAAGTTGCAGACAAACAGCCTTTCATTAAAAAGATCCTAATTCTCAAGAGTCTCAAACCTGCAACACCATTTCTAAAGTAAACTGAGCTAGCCCTAAGTTTAAAGCATGCTTGCCTTCGATGACTTTAAGCACTGTTGGTGATATGTCATTGAGGATAAATATGTGTCTATGATATTCTCTGTCTACCCATCCACAGATCCATCTATATCCTTCCTCAATAATTCTGGGATTACATGGGGAAAGTGTGTGCACACACGTACATGTATGCACACATGTACACCTATGCGCATGCCCAACACCTCTTACTTTTCTTTGCTGTGCTTGTTTGAGTTCAAAGCAGCTGTGTGCCCGGCTAGCGTCCTACCACTTGAGTCACGGCACCAGCTCCATTTTGCTGTGATTATTTTTCAGATGAGGTTTTGTGGGTTTTGTCCAAGAATGGCCTCAGATGGCTGTACCTCCAATGAAAACGCCGACGTGCCCAACTGTTTGGTGGAGGAACAATCTTCCTAATTCTTTCCCTGGCCGGCCTGGAATATTGATGCTCTTGAAATCTACCTCCCACATGGATGAATCGGATTACAAGTCAGTTACCACATCCCATCTCCTATGGGAAAGTTACTAACAAATTCTGAATATATGTATGTGTGTACGTATACATACACACATACACACATTTCTTGTCAGACATGAAAGCTGCTATGAATCTCAATTCTGAGTCAGCACTGTAATTTTTCTTCAGAGGCTAACACTGTAATTTGTTTTCAGAATATAAAATACACTGTTGAAATATCCCAGCTCTAAGTGCTTGCTGAAGTTAAACACCTGAAGACCTCCCAGAGCATCTGCTCTATAAAATGTAACCAACTTTTAACACCTCCAGGAGGTGCTCCGTGCGTGAAGCAGGTGCTGGAGATGCATGGATTACTAAAGCAAAGACTCTAATCGCAAGAGGCTTGCAACCGAGTGGGTTTACATCCCACCATTAGCTTCCCGAGAAAGAACACTGGGAGGGAAATTCCTGCCATAAAATTCCCCAGGTCACACCATGTCTACAGTCAGCCTCTATGTAGGGTGAACAATGAATGATTTAGATTCTGAAGAGATTTAGGTCACAACATTGTAATTGCACACATTCTAATGGTTGCTCCTAACGTGCATGCTAACACTCCTATTTTTCATGTTGTTTGCTTTATTTGGCTGGAAATATTCAAGACATGGTCTTTATTATTAGTTTTCAGAAATTAGTAATTATGTGCCTGCTACACCCACCCTTCACTCTCCTGATTTCTTGTACTGGCAACCTGAGCATAAATCTGGTTCTTCATGTTCCTTACTCCTTATGTTGAAAGAATTAATAAATTATTTTATGCTTATTATAAAGTACTTTATTTTATGCTTATTATGTTTTTCTGTGTAGGGAAAATGCCTATTAGACAGACATTGTATCTTACTGAATTTTTTAGATGTGAAATCTGTTCATATAAAACACAGTATTCATCAACATTGATTCGGCATTAATGTTTTCCAGGGAATGCCAACTAGATGCTCCCCACAACCATTAGTTACCATTTTGGCATCATTTTATCATCTTCAACTCCTGATGATGGTGTTTTTACCTTTCTGCTTTGCAGGCAGGCTCTCATTATGACTAATTTTTCAATCTCATAATTAATCAAAAGTGTGTTCTTGGTATCCTCCCCTTCTTGACCATATAGGTAGGGTTTTGTTTTTTGCTTTTAAGAAAACTTTCTTTACTTCATTGATCTTTAATATCATAACAAATGGTACAATTAATACACACTAACATATATAAGTGACAAGAAAGTCATGAAAGTTCTCCTGAGGAGTGGGAGGGAGGGGAGAGGGTAAACAGAGAGATAATGAATATGAAGATGGTCCGAGCAGCAGTTTATATAGGAAAATAGAGCAATGACACTTGTAGAAATTTTTTGAAAAGTAGGGCAGGGGTATAGGTCAGGGAAAGGGGAAGGTTGGACAAGATACACGGTATGCATGTATGACAATGCTGGGTCAGGACAGGTCAGGATACACACTATGCGTGTATGAGAATGTTGGGTCAGGATACGTGGTATGCATATACATAAACATCCCAGTAAAACACTGTTTCTCGCACAACTCCTGTATGGTAACCATGACTCTCCCAAGGAGGTGGAGGCTCCCTCCTTCCCACTGTGGCATCTTCCGTCTTCCCTGAGCATCCTCTCCTCCAGGGCTTCTGGACCGGAAGTAACTGATGTTCTAAGTTTCCTTTCGTGCCTTTTATCTTCCTAACCTAGCTATTTCCCACTGTTTTCAGTTTTTTATTTCAGCTTCATACATTGGATTTTTGGTGTCTCTGACACTCTTATTAATTTTCAAAATACCCTTCTTGTTTCCAGCTTATTTTAAGTACAAAACATGCTTTGTTTCCAACAAATGCTTTCACCTTAATCAGGATGATAGTTTGTCACTGCTGTGAGTTCTACTCCACACTTTCAAAGGCTGCATCTCCCCTGAGTTCCTTTTATTTGGACTCCAAATATTAGAGGTTTTTCTTAACTGATTTGGGAGTTAAGCACTGAGTAAGTTGACAGGAAACCCTGTGTATGAGTTTACAGAAACACAAAAACATTTCCCCACAGGAGACATTCAGCATTCAACTGTCAAGATCTTCCACTGGTAATATGTTTTATGGTTCCTTCTGAGTGTTTCCGTGAGGAAAGAAGTGCCAAAGTTTGAGGGTGATCAGAGTAAGAGAACAGAGAGCATTGTCTCCTCTTTTTCCAAATATTTTAATTCTCTAAGCCTTGTCTGATATGTTATACCACCTTCTGGAACCCCAGGATGCCCACTCCAAAAACTCCTTGGTTTCATACTTTAAAAAAATTACCTAGCCAGGCGCCTGTGGCTCATGCCTGTCATGCTAGCTACTCAGGAGGCTGAAATCTGAGCATCACGGTGCGAAGCCAGCCTGGACAGGAAAGTCAGTGAGACTCTTATCTCCAATTAACCACCAGAAGACCAGAAGTGGTGCTGTGGCTCAAGTGGTAGAGCGCTAGCCTTGACTTGAAGAGCTGAGGGACAGCACCCAGGCCCAGCGTTCAAGTTTCTTGTTATTGTTACTAACATATTTATAAGATGATTTCTTTGTTGCTTTGTATGTCCCTCCTCCATAGTATAACCTCTGTTTTCACAGTATTTGATGTTGGTATAATTTGTGGAGAGGAAGGGAAAAAACAAATTGTTTAAATAGGGATACAGGTGGGGGGCTGGGAAGGTGGCTCAGTGGTAGAGCGCTTGCCTTGCATGCATGAGACCCTGGGTTTGATTCCTCAGCACCACATAAGCAAAAAAGAAAAAAGCCGGAAGTGATGCTGTGGCTCAAGTGGCAGAGCGCTAGCCTTGAGCTGAAGAGCTGAGGGACAGCACCCAGGCCCAGAGTTCGGACCCATGACCGGAACCCCGCCCCCCCCAAAAAAGGGATACAGGTGGACCCATTGCAACAATGAGATGTACAAGACGTTATGTTGAAAAACGAACTTTACAACTTCGGTGTGGAGGGTGGGGGGGGGGGGGGGACGGGAAGGGATGAGAAGGGGAAACAAAAGAGGAGGCAAAAATGCTTGATAAGAAATGTACTCATTACCTTGCTCATGCAATTGTAACCCCTCTGTACAGTATTTTCACAATTAAAAAAAAAAGACCCACAGCCAACAACATCAAAAAAAATTACCTATCTATCTATCCAACTATTTATTTATCTATCTATCTAAGATAGACCTATCTGCATTTTTATCTGCCTGTCTATCTAAGATAGATCAGGCTATCGTAGATAGATAGATAAATAAATAGATGGATGGATGGATGGATGGATAGATGGATAGATAGACAGATAGATAGATAGATAGATAGATAGATAGATAGATAGATAGATAGATAGATAGATAGATAGATAAGTTACTCAGGAGGCTGAGATCTCAAGATTACAGTTTGAAGCCAACCAGAACAGGAAAATCTGTGAAACTTTTATCTCCAACTAAACAACAAAAATGCTAAAAATAGAGGTGTGGTTCAAGTGGTAAATCACTATCCTAGAGTGAAAAAGCTAAACAACAGTGGGCTGGACCTGAGGTCAAGTCTCCTAGGTTCACAAATGATATGTGATATATCATATATATTATGTGATGCATATGATACCTATCACACAAATACATCAAAGTATAGGCTTCTGTATGTGATCTGGGGGTGATTTTAATGACTAGTAGGAATTACTATACAGTGATTCTAATTCTATTCCAAAATATACCTAGAACTTGGATATCACAAACACATCCTCAAAATTTCTCAGAAAAATGGCATTTACAGTGACATCAAAATTGCAATTTATACCATATTTCACTTTCTCCCAATGGAAATCAAGTTTTTCTTAATAAAGGATGTATTAAAAGAGAAGGCCTACTTAAAAATAGGCCAGACACCTCAATTCAGATTTCCATGACCTCATTATGGAATGTAATATTAAATCTCTAGAAATAAAAATTTTCTGCATTTCTTAAAGTGTTTCAGGTCTAAAAATTTACATTATTGTGCATCTCCCTGACTCTCTCTCTATGTCTCTCTGAGTGAGTAAGGTTATTACAAAAAGCTGAGGTTTTTTTTTAATTGTCAGTGTGATGTTTACAAGACCAAGCAATGGAGTGGGAAGTATAAAACACATGGCCAGGATGGCACTGTGTGGACTGCAGAAAAAGCAGATCAGTAAATAAGACACACAAGGGAAATCAGCCTCACAATCATACACAAAGTGATGTACAGGGGAGCTCACACCTGGAGTGATGGACAAGGGACATCAGCCTCACAGATCACACTCAGAGTGACAGACGAGGGAGGTCAGCCTCTCAGTCACTCCTCACACCTGGAGTGACGGAGAAAACTGGAGGGCAGATGAAAGAGATATCCAGACTTCAGGAATCATACAATTATTCTAGCTCACTCTGGAAGGGAACAAGACTATCCCCAGAAACAACACCCAAAGGTCGACTCCCTTCCTTCACCACATCTGTCAAAATGTAGAATTCCTGTAGGAATGTGGCTTTCAGATTTTACAGATCAGACAGGATCTGACCCCACTGCTAAAGGCGACAGCCGCCACATCAGAGCAGGAGGGAGATGCCCTCCGGCTTCCTCTAGAGAACGGAAGCCAGCCCCACAGAATCATGGGTCGCTGGGCCTCCTCTTCTGTGGGACCTGGGATGCACCTGCAAACCCACTAGTCTACAGGCTGGGTGGTGAGTGAGGGCTTACACAGGAACTAAGTAAAGTGCTATGCATGGTACAGAGTTCCCTTAGTGTAATCTTTTAGAAAGACAAAGTCACAGCCCCACAGAACCAACACCGGGAAACGGGTCCATGTGAGAATTGGGGTGGGGCTGAGGGGAGAAGGGACAGGAAGAAGGGGGGAAGAGGGAATGCAGTCAAGAATTCACTAAGAAAAGTGAAGGAAAGAGTGGGTCAAGGGGTGGGGGACACAGACCAAGCGGCAGTGCGTTCATGAATTGCTGCGTTAAACAACATGTCCTCTCTACAGCTACTTAGAGATGAACAGAAGTTAAAAAAGATATGTGGGATTATGACCAACAACCTCCCCCCAAAAGAAAACAGAAGAAATGTTTACCACTTACAAAGAGAGAAACTAAATTCAGCTTACCCCTTCTCAACAGAGTTTGGAAAAGGTCAGTATTTCAGAATATGACACAATTCACTAAACAGGTTTTTGGTCTTTGATCTAAGGAGACAAAACAACTCCCGTTTTACAAACATCCCAGTATGCTTCAAATTCCGTCACCCCGGTCCATTTATTATCTGGTAAAACGAGCGTATCATGTAATCAGAGCGGAGCTTACAGTTTAGCAAGAAAGCGGTAAGACTGGAATATCTAAGAGAGTTCAAAGAAGAGGACTCCTCTCATCCAAACCCTGAGAGGAGAGGACTGCAAAGATCCCATGAAAATGAGAAACATGGCATTTATCTGCTGCTCTTGAATCTCCTTTTCCTTTCCAATGACTGCCCAGGAATTTCTCTCTGCGCTACCATGTCACAGTGTATCATCTGACATTCCATATTCCATGCCAGTGAGGAGACAGGAGGGAAACCTGCCAATCCCAGCTCTCAAACACACAATAAGTTTAGCAATATTTCACCAAATCCCCAATGCCCACACATGTGTACGTGTGTGCATATGTACTGTATGAATTGTGTGTACATGTGTGCATGTGTGTGTGCACACATCTGTGACACATAGCACACAGATCACCTCCCATGGCTTCTGCTTGTGTGTCACTGATGCCGGGTGAGCTTTGAGCTCTGGGGACTGACTTTACACCATGCTGCAGGTGGCTGTTGCCCAGGTTTGCCCTTCATGGCATGGCTCTGGCTGTTGAATTCATTCAGCACAAGGCCTCAAAGACTCCGGGTGAAAGGCGTGGAGAGCAGGTTCCTGGTGAACCAGCTCGGCCATGGCTCAAACAGTCAAATAGACCACAAGTCAGAGTGTTGGGAAGTCCGAGTCCAATGCCCGGCCCAGCCCACCTCCCGTCCACCCCCCCTAGCCCGTCCTCCTGCACCGGCCCACCTCCATCTCCTCATCCCCATCGCCCTGGGTGGTTTGTACAGGTGTCTTGTCACTGCTTTTTCTCCTTCCTTTGTTTCATTTTTCTGTTTCCAGCTTATCACGTCTTCTTGCTTGATGCATTCATTGACCGTTTATGTCTACCACAGTCCTTCAGGCTGCTGAAAAATAAAGCGTGGCTGGGTGCCGGTGGCTCACACCTGGAATCCTAGCTACTGAGGCAGCTGAGATCTGAGGATCACGATTCAAAGCTAGCCTGGGCAGGAAAGTCCATGAGACTCTTATCTCCAATGAACCCCCAGAAAACCAGAAGTAGCTCTGTAGCTCAAGTGGTAGAGTGCTAGCCTTGAACAAAACAAGCTCAAGGACAATGCCCAGGCCCTAAGTTCAAGCCTTAGGACCAACACCAATAGAAATAGATGATAGATGATAGATAGATAATGGATAAATAGATGCATGAGATAAAGAGATAATAGATAGATTGATAGATAAGATAGACAGAGTGGGCTGTTTAAAAAATGTTGGGAGCTCATTTCCCATTGTTCCAGAAGTTAGGAAGTCCGGGGTCATAGGCACTCCCATATGTGGGGAGTGGGGGATGATTTCTGGTTCATGAACAGCAACTTCTTCAAGCTGGAGAAGGTCAAGTGTAGAAGAGGCTGAGGGGAGGAGACTGAGGTAGGGGGAAGCATATACAGCCCCTAAGAATTCAAAGCCTGCCTTTGCTGCGGGTCCCGCTCTGTGCTGGAGACAGGACTTCACTCATGCCGCTCAGCAGTCAGGTGACAGGCAGGGCGCCCACGGCCCAGGCTGTGAAGCCAGCCCAAGCCTTCACACTCACAGAACTATGCACGTAAACAAGGACCGACACTAAACAAATGTGCTCAGCCCTCAATCCATGCAGTCTGCAACAGCCCCACACACTACCCAAGCCATGCACTCTCCATCTCCCTGTACTCCAAACTAGCATCTTTTCACATTAATTAACACATAGTTAATTTGATGGAAATGCCTTCTAGGCAATTTAGAAATTAGTCCCAGGATAAATATTTTGAAGAGGAAATAATAAAGAATGTAAAATAGGAACAATTCATTGGTACAGAACAAGCAAACTCTGAAAGAAACAGAGCTGAGGAAAGTGATCATTTGCATCCCTATTCAGAAGATAAAAACATCTGGGAGGTAATCGGTGAGACAACTTGAAACAATTTCCTTTTGAAATGTCTTGTTATTGTAATCTTCTTCTGATGTTGTGTTTATTAGCACAATTAGTACTTCTGTTTTAATTTACAACGGCTAGATTTTAACTGAACCAGGAATTAATGAGAACTGTAATATTTATAATAATAATACTAACATTCTTGTACATCAAAAATCATAAACCCAAGTAGCGGAGAATGCCTGTCGTCCATGCTGTGGTGATAAGTTCAAGAAGAAAAACCAACCCAGGGAAAAAGTGATTTCAAAACTAACCAAAGAAAAAGGGCTAGCGACATGGCTCAAGTGGTAGAGCACCTGTCTAGCAAGCATGAAGCCCTGAATTTGAAGGCCAGTGCCACCAAAAATAAAATCATAAAATTATAGACTATGAAGACTGGATGCACACTTGGCTAGTCAACTGGAATAAATCCTGTAAATAAATATATCCCTCAAATATATTTTATCACGTGTGTGTTCTCTATATGTTCTAAATCAAGGAGGCTCAAACTCAAAATCTGAGTGGCTGATTGATGGCTGCCACTCACTGGGAAAGGTTAGGCTTACAGTTAAAAATCAAGTTGTTCCTGCCACCTTAAGTTGATGTGTGTGTGTGTGTGTGTGTGTGTGTGTGTGTGTGTGTGTGTGTGTGTGTGTGTGTGCAAATACTGGGCCTCATGCTTTTGCTTGGATTTTTCACTGAAGGCTGGTGCTCTACTATGTGAGCTGCAACAGTACTTCTGGCTTTCTGCTGGTGACCTGGAGCTATGTCTCTCAGACTTGCCTGCCTGGTTTCACTTCAATCCTCAGATCTTAGCCCGTGGTTAAAGGCATGAACCACCAGCATTCCTCACTGGGCTGGTTTTGTTGACTTGATTTCTAATGAGCATAATGGAGACGGCTGGCTTGCAAAAGACAGAGAAGCAGAACAGACAGGTTACAAGCGAAGACCAGAGGGCCACAGAGCCTCACCGCCTGGAAATGCTGCCCAGTGCTTCGGAACCAGAGGAACGTAAAGATTCTGAGCTGTGAGTGGAATTTCTTTCATTTTGAAACCCCAGGAGGCAACTGAAATCTGTTCGTAGACAGATGCCTGTCCCTGAGCTTCCCGCTGAACATCCAGAAGAAGGTCCTAAGCCAGAATCTACAATGATGTCAATCGACACGTTTTTTAAAATTAAGAAAATGAAGTTATGAAAGCTTTGTGTTGAGCTAGAACCCACAGAAAGGCATCTGATGCATAATTTTTTCCAGAGGGAAGAAAAGAAATCTAAGTACAATATAAAGGATGAAGTATGGTGCCAATGGCTCACACATGTAATCCTAGCTACTAAGGAGGCTGCAATCTAAGGATTACAGTTCAAAACCAGCTCTGGCAGGAAGGTCCACAAGACTCTTACCTCCAATTAACCACCAAAGAGCTGAAAGTTGTGCTGTGGCTCCAGTGGTAGAGCGTTAGCCTTGAGCAAAAGAGCTCAGGAACAGTCCCAAGGCCCTGAATTCCAGCTCCAGTATACACACACACACACACTTTTTAAGAAATAAAGAATGAGCTTTGGTTGTACATGACTGATACTAATTTTGGTTTATTGTGAGGCTTTTGAGAAATATGAATATTTTTTAAAAAGAAGCCACCATAGGAAGTGTTCTTGTCAAGATTAATGTATAGAATACTTATGCTTTGTGAATAGTCCCTGGCAAAGAAAAAAAAAAGGACATAATTTTTTGAGTTCTGCATTGTTGGTGGAGTGTAAACTTGTTCAATCACTTTGGAAAGCAGTATGGTGGTTCCTCAAAAGACTCCACATAGAGCTGCCCTATGACCCAGCAATCCCACTTTTGGGCATTTACTCAAACGATCATAAACAAGGCCATACTAAAGCTACTAACACAACTATGTTTATTGCAGCATTATTTACCCTAGCTAAGGTATGGAACCAACCCAGATGCCCCTCAGTAGATGAATGGATCAAGAAAATGTGATATATATGTGTGTGTGTGTGTGTGTGTGTGTATATATATATATATATATATATATATATATATATATATATATATATATGAATTCTATGCCTCCATCAGAAAGAATGACATCACCCCATTTGTTAGGAAATGGAAAGACTTGGAAAATAACACATTAAGTGAAGTAAGCCAGGCCCAAAGGAACATAGGTCCCATGGTTTCCCTTATTTGCAATACCTAGTATCTGTCTAGGACAAACAGGAAAGGTAAAATGGTATGTACATATGACCATATAAGATGATGCTAAGTGAAATGAACTCCAAGATAGGGACACAAGTGGTTTAATCTTTCTTGCTATTGTTTTTAATGTACTTATAATAATGTATTATGTGATTTCTTTGTTTCTTTGGTATGTTCTTCCTCCATGGTATAACCCCTATTTTCACTGTATTTGATCCCAGTGCCCTGCATCTTGTATATTCATTTTTCTAATTTGGGAAGGGGAAAGGAAATAACAAAATGCTGTAATAAAGGATACAGGTTGACCCATTGTAACAATGAGATGTACAAGACATTATTTTGAAAATGAACATTACAACTTCAGGGAGCAGAGAGGGAGGAGTTGGGGAGGTGGGGAGGGAAGGGATGATAGAGGAAAACAAAGGAGGAGTTAACAATGCTTGATAGGAAATGTACTCAATTACCTTACTCATGTAAGAAAACCCCTCTGTACAGTATTTTTACAATTAAAATATTTTTTAAAGGAATGAATAGGAGATTACATTATTGGAGATTTCTAGAATCAAAAGGCAAAATACAGTTAAATAAGCAATATTTGGGAAAGGATGGCTCTTGAATAGTAGCAAAAGTGATTATGAAAATCGGAATTTAAAACAGATTCATGCAAGTAAGATTGGTGTAAGTGATTAAACACACATTCATTAGCAAGTTTTTTTTTGTTTGTTTGTTTTTGCCAATTCCTATGGCTTGAAATCAGGGACCAGAAACTGTCCCTTAGCTTTTTCTCTCAAGGCTGGGGCTCAACCACTTGAGTCACCCCTCCATTTCTGGCTTTTTGCTGATTAATTGGAGATAAGGAAGTCTCCTGGACTCCCTGGGCTGGCTTCGAATACTGATTCTGAGATCTCAGCCTCCTGAGTAACGAGGATTACAGGCAGCACCGCTGGAGCCTATGAAGCACGTTTCACTCCTTTCTCATTTACTGTGAGGCCATGAAAGTAGCAAGGCACTGTGCAAGTCCCTGGGTTCCACCGCAGAGCGGGGAAGGCAGGCCTGGAAACAACAGAAAACACACCAAATGCATACAACTGGCTTGACGGATGTTCACGGCCCAGGGAGAAACGTGGACAGCAGTTCTCTGCCTGTGAGTTCACTTTATGGTGGGTCATTACTGCATTCTGCGAAGATAATACCGCCCATCAAAATGGCATCTTTCATTTAGCAACAAAGCCGCCGCGAGGTACTGGGAGACAGCGTTATTGTCATGTTTATTCATTTGTTTATGTTTGAGGCAGGGTCTTTCTTGGTAGCTCGGCCTGGCCTGGAACCTGTGGCTCGTCTGCCACGGCCTGTCAAATGTTGGACTGCACTTTCTCTTATAAGGAGAGTGACTGCTTTGGCGAAGGAAAGCAAGCCTTGCTGATTATAAGAGGGAAATACCAAATGCAAATGAAACATCTAATGAAAACATGGATGCTGGGCTCAGTGGTAAAGTGCTTGCCTGGCAGGGCTGGGTTAGGCCATAAGCGGCACAGGAAGTAGAAATAAAAAGAAAGGAGGGGAGAGGAGTAGAGTGGAGAGGAGGGGAAGGGAGGACAGGGGAGGGGAAGAGAGGGGAGAGTGGGGGCTCACTCGTGCTTTGGGTGATTAGCAGAAGGTACTAAGAACAGCTAGAGATGTTGTAACTCGCCAGGAGAACACGGGAAGGCACAGGGATGGCCAGTGAGCTTGCACTCGCCTCTCTGGTGTGCACACAGCACAAAGGAAGCAAAGCCATGAGCCTCCTGCTCCACAAGCTGCTCCCCTAGGAGACCAGGCTGCAGCCAGGCCAGCTCTCCACCCCACCCCCACCCCCGCACCTCAGCACCACAGACTGCGCTTCTCCTGTCAGTTATATCACTGTCCATCCTACATATTTCCTTCTTCAGCTCAGTTTCATTCAATTTGTGTGTGTGTGTGTGTGTGTGTGTGTGTGTGTGTGTGTGTGTGCGCGCGCCTGCGCTGTTCCTGGGGCTTGAACTCAGGGCCTGAATGCTCTTCCTGAGCGTTGTTGCTCAAGGCTGGTGCTCTACCATTTGAGCCACAGCTCTACTTCTGGATTTTTAGGTGGTTAATTGGAGATGAGAGTCTCACAGACTCTCCTGCCCGGGCTGGCTTTGAATCACAATCCTCACATCTCAGCCTCCTGAGCAGCTAGGATTACGGGTGTGAGACACCAGCATCTGGCCCTTGGTTTTTCTTCCCATGTTTACTTAACTTTATCTCTGAGCTGTTTGTACTGCTATCAATATACCATACAATAACAAAGCTCATGTAATGTGTCGTGACTGAATTTTCCATTTGGAGCTCTGTTTTGGTGAGGATGGAGGCTTGTACTTGGGAGTCTTCCGCTTCCTAGGATCCGCCCTCCATGCTGAGCCAGACTCCCTGCCCTGTCTCTTCTGCTATTTTTCAGATGCCGTCTCATGGATGAAATCGGGCCAGGACCTGTCTGCGGAGCGCCTCCTAGCCGTGCCTTCCAGGGCCGGCCTTACAGGCTTGTTTTACAGAGTAACCCTCGAAGTAGTAATGTCTTACTGATTTGCTTCCTTTCTGTCCTCTGTTTCTGGTTTCCAGACAGTGAGTGTCAGCAGACCAGGCCAAGGGCACTGGGGAACACCTCTCCTCTGGCTCTGTCCACCCTGTCCAACCCGAGGCTCTAAGGAACGATAGCTCTCCTCCTGTCAATTGTCACTGGCTGCAACCGAACTGCACAGAAGCTAGGGACAGTGCATAAATGTCAGGCTGCCCGCACACGTGTGCACACGCACACATGTGCCATGCACACAACCCTCTGCATCCACTTCTCTCGTGGCCTAGACCAGAGGCCCCCTTCCCTCCACAGTTAAAACCAGATGTCAGCACACTCACTGGCACTCAAGCTCTGCTAATCTGTTCCCGCCGCCTTTCCTTTGCTAATGGCCTGACAAGCACTAAATGTCTCAGCAGCAGAAAAACAAGGTGGTCATTTCATTTTCCAGTGTATCAAATGTCTTTATTTATACATGTCCATATAATGATACTTTGTAGTGTAGGCTGGGTTTATATCTATCTTACAATGTCTCAAGTCATTCAACATTCTTTACATTAAATCTTGTTACACAGGAACTAATTCAGGTGCCCTCTAAAATCTTTTAATAGCTTCCTAAGCAAAATTCATCAAAGACAGTGTACTTTTTAAGCCAGGTATGAATTGCTCATGCCTGCAACCCTAGCCACTTAGGAGGCTATGATCTGAGGATTGTGGTTCAAAGGCAGCCCAGACAGGCAAACTGAAGAGACTCTTATCTCCAATTAACCACAAAGTGCCAGAAATAGAGCTGAGGTCAAGTGGTAGAGCACTAGCCTTGAGTGAAAATTTTCAGGAGCAGCACCCAGGCCCTGAGTTCAAGCCTCAATACTTACACACACACACACACACACACACACGAGTAAATTTTCAATATCAGAAAGCACATGCCAGCTAATGGGCCCATGTTTATCTTCCAATTTATCATCTTTTACCCCACAAGTTAAAAAGTGCTCCAATTCTATACAAGAGACCCATCACATGACAGAAAGCAGCTTGGGTATAAAACAGTCCATTAGAGCCAAACGACACTCTAATTTTTATATTAAGACTAGTGATAAAAATGGTCACCTTTGTATGTATGAAATATGGAAAACAGCCCCATGAGCTTGAATATGACACTGTTTTTCAAAGACTGCGAACCACTTTCCTTGAAATTACCTCATTTTCTTGATCATTAACCCACCCCACTTCCATGCCTCTATATCCAGATCATTTATCATTACTTTTTTTGGTTAATCATCCACAAAGTTGCCTATGAAGTTCAAAGTCAATTAGGTTTTCATTCATATTTTTAAACAATATTCTAAAAAAAATTAGCCAGTGTCAAAATTAAGAATATAAGACAATTACAACTGTTTGTCTTGTTCCTGTTTTCGTGAAATATCTTTATAAACTGCAAAATGAAAGGTATTCATTATAGGAATCTATTATTATAGGTTTTTATTATTAGACATTATTTTTGAAACCTATGCTCATTTTGGTATCAATACATCAGAAACAGCAATTTCTCCCTGGAGGAAGCTGACAATTATAGGTACCCACTGAGCAATGCAGCCACGTGCCCAATGTGAGGACTGAGATAGACCAAGCTCAGGAAGACGAAGGCCACAGGTAATATAGACTTTAAAAAGTAACGATCATACGCTTCCTCCCTCCACCTGCTTGTACCCACTTGTCACATTATGATCCCTAGTCTATTTTCATTACTATACATTGAGCTATCTATCTGCCATCTACTTATCTATGGTTTATCACCTGTGCATCTATTGATCATCTTCCTATCTCTCATATCTATTGTCTATTTATAGATCAGCTATCATTATCTATAACTTTACCTATGCATGACATTTACCATCCATCTTTCTATCTTATATCTATCTACTATCATGTATCTATTTATCTATCTCTATATCTCTCTACCTGTCTACCATCTATTATCAATTTTCATGTACCCTAGCTACTATCCACCTATCATATATCTATTTATCTATCTCTATACCTCTCTATCATCTATTATCAATTTTCATGTACCCTATCTATCATGTGTATCTATCATGTATCTATTTATCTACCTATCTACCTTCCTACCTACCTGTCATATCTATTGATCTATCTGTCATAACTATTTATCTACCTGTCATATCTATCATAGCTGTCTATCTATCTCTACCTACCTACCACATTTTCTTATTCTACACTGTCTTCATAACTTGGTGTACACCTAGGCAGAACATGAGACCCTATCTCAAAATGTCAGTACAACAAGGAGCTGGGAAAGGGGCCAAGCAGTAAAGCTCCCGTCTAGCAAGCCTGAGGCTCTGGGTTCAAAATCAAGCACTGCTCCCCCTAAATAACTTGCTACATCTTACACACCTAGCTCCTATCAGAAGAAATGAAAATGAACTAGAACAAAGGAGGACACTTTTTGTGAGGAAATGGGCAAACACCATTCATCAGGTTTTATTACACTTTAAAACAGCCTTTCTATCTTTTGGATGGAATCTCTATGTTCAGATAGTTTTAACACAAGAGCACAATCCAGGGAGCCCTGGGTTGCCAGCCCAGGTAACCAGCAGACA
This sequence comes from Dipodomys spectabilis, assembly GCF_019054845.1. Taxonomy (NCBI): domain Eukaryota; kingdom Metazoa; phylum Chordata; class Mammalia; order Rodentia; family Heteromyidae; genus Dipodomys; species Dipodomys spectabilis. The sequence continues at coordinate 2,049,829 of NW_024871134.1, forward strand.
CAGGTAACCTGAGTCAGAGAAAGGGGATGAAAAAAGCAGTCGGAACACCGTCAGTCCACCAAGGCAGAATGGACCTGGATTGTGCCAAGCAGATAGCAAGGACATCCGTGAAAGCCTTCCCAGGGCAGGCTGGGAACTCCCTCTACCTTTCTGATTGATTGGTCATTTCTAGCATGCAAGGCAGAGCTGCCAGGGAAGCTCAGAGCACTTCTGCTCCAAGACGTCTGCAGCCAGGTTTTGGTCAATCTCTGAACTATCTGCATGCAAGGAATCGTGTATTAGTGATCTGTCACACATAATCCCGTACTTCCTTTTGCAAAATAATCTGAGACTCAAAGAAAGGAAACGCCCAGAATCATGTTCTTGTTGAGCCATTTATCCAATCTACACCTGTACTGTTTATGCCTTGTGGTCTCCAACCGCTATAACACAGCGTGAACTAGATTAACTTTCTGTGAGCAGAAATCAACCCTTTTCCCTGATAAAAGCTCAAAAACCAGAATTTATATGTAAGAATAATTACAAAACAGTATCTGTGGCTACATTACAGAAGCACTTAGGCAGAGATGACAGCACTTTAAAACAAGTCCACCATGCTTTACTTTCAAAGAGCCTCAAGCTTATCTTTAAATAGTATGCCCTAAATATGCATAGGAATTTAGATATATAGGAGTAAAATTTTAAGTGAGAGAAACAGTAATTTGAATGACTGTGGGTGATTTGTAACTTGAAAGGAAAATTCACACCATCAACTTCTGCTATTTCCTATACAAGATAACTAAGCGTATCTAGTTCAGTTTATCTTATTTCCTAAGGTAACTGAGTTTATACAGTAATTTTTTTAATTGAGCTAGGATATTAACTGTGGTTCACTGGGAACGGAACGTGAATCCCAAGTATTTTTCACTAACATCATCTTAATTTTAATGCTAAATGAAAACAGAAGAACTGATATCTAAAATACAGGTCCACTAGAAAAGTGACAATGTGTGCTGAATATTTCACACATGCAGATTAGAAACATTATAATTCAACAAACATATTAAAGATCTTAAAGGTATGATCTTATGCCTAACAAGTAGTCAAACTGATACTAAGATGCTCTTTAATATGATATTGATTTACCGTACATTTTTACTGCCAGAGGTGTGCCTACCTGAATTACAAGGAGATAGACATATATATATATATATATATATATATATATGTATGTTATATTGTGTGTGTGTGTGTGTGTGTGTGTGTGTGTGTGTGTGTGTCTACCTCTATGTCTGGTCTATGGAAAGCATTGGCTTGGCAATTTATATTACATTGAAATCTAGCACTGACCAGTGGTACTCATATTTTGTGTATAAATTTCAGCTGATATGCTACAGTTCAAAACTCTCAAATCTTTTTTTCTCAAGCAAATTCCAACGGTCAACAGAAGAAAGAATTAGGAGTGGTCGATCCTCCCTGGGTGCATTGGATGTACTAACTTTCATTAGTCCAGCTCCAAGCCACATGCTCATACCAAGTTGATGGCCCTGCAATGGTTTTCTAAACTCTTCTTTTTAATCTGTGACATTGTGCAAATGTTACAGTATTTTAAATTATGCACCTAAAGCCCTTCTATGTAAGTGGAATGATACAAGAATTTTGATGTTATTCAAGTAACAATACTGCCACAATAATGGCATATAAAATCAGTAGTGTTGGGATTAGAATTTGTTATAATAAAGAGGTAATATTTACAAAGTACATTAGAGATTAAAATCAGAATAAAATTTACGTATGGGAAAATATGCTTTTCTTTTTTTTATTGAGAAAATACCGTACAGAGGGGTTACAATTACATGAGCAAGGTAATAAGTACATTTCTTATCAAGCATTGTTGCCTTCTCCTTTGTTTCCCCTTACTATCCTTTCCCATTCCCTCCCATCCCCCCCCCACGCCAAACTTGTAAAGTTCGTTTTTTGAAATAACGACCTGTACATCTCATTGTTGCAATGGGTCCACCTGTATCCCTAGTTAAACAATTTGTTTTTTCCCTTCCCCCCAAAAAATTATACCAACATCAAATACAGTGAAAACAGGGGTTGTACCGTGGGGGAGAGACATACAAAGAAATCATCTTATAAATATGTTAGAAATAATAGCAAGAAAGAAAAAACACATAAATATGAAAGAAATCAAAAGAAAAAATGAATAATACCTTACTTTTGGATCTATTTTTCCAGTAACAATTTTTAAATGATCTTTTCTTCCTTTTGTGTTTTGACTGGCAATGATACCACAACGTCTCAACTCCTCTTTCTTGGGACAAGTGACATAGTTGCTTTATGTACAAAAAAATAATTTTGAGCTGGGAATGTCCCTTGCCTAGCATGCATGAGGCCCTCCCTGGGTTCAATTCCTCAGTACCACATAAACAAAAAAAATTATATTTAAAAGCTGATTACTTACTCTCAAGAAATACTTTCATCCCCAAAATACTGAATCACTACTAAACACCAAAGTGTCTATCAACTGACTTTCAGTAATTGAGTTTATTATGATTAAGAAAATACCTCGAAGATTTACTGTAGTAAGAATGAATTGACATTTTACTCTTTTTCTAAGTAAGGTAATGCTTATTTTCAGGGCCCAGGCAAATAAAAAATTGAGAATAAACAAAATAATTTTCCCAATCATTTTAAAGATAAAAATGAAATAAAACATTCCCTGGCTAGGGAGTGAACTTTTTACCTCTTTCCTTTTTATACATCCCCTGTATCTTCTACTATTAAAGATGCTTAATCTAACTATAAACTATTTTTGTCTAATGTAAATGACATTGTGCCAACTTTAAATCATTAACTTATACAGGAAAAGATCATTGAAATTCTAGTTTTATTTTGATCCTGTATAATCATAATTACGGAACAGATTGAGTAGCTAGTTGTGTTAATGGGGTGTTAAGAGAAGTTCAAAGCAATTAAAGTCTTTACCATCTAGGCCTTTGTACCACGAGACACTCATGGATTTTTAGAACAGAATATTAAAAATAGACTACATTTATATTTAAGTGAATATATTAGTGGAAAATTTAAATTTTAGAATGTATACCTGTTAATGACAGAAAGGTCATTCATACTCTCTGTGTGCCTTACAGCAGGTCAAAAATCAATGCCCAGTTTTAATCACCAGGCTTCTGGGGGAGTAGAGACTGACCAAAGTTTTTAAACCATCAATTCAGAGAATAAAACACTATTTTTTTGGGGGGGGGTGGGGAGGCAATGTATGTATCCTTCTGGTGAGACACACCAAAAGTTTTAGGGAAGTAGCCAGACACTAGCGGCTTACACCTATAATCCTAGCTACTCATTCAGCCTGTTTCTAACTTGGAAGTCCAGAAAAGGTTAAGACATTACAGTTCACCTCACAGGGCACAGAGACCCGTACTTCTTTACCTGTAAGCTGTACCTTTTATACAAAACACACAGTTGCGTAAAATTACGATTTCACCCTTAGGACAAATTCATCTCTACCCCTTCTTCTAATATTCATGCTTGAGTCTTCCAGGAAGCGGTATAGAAGTTGCTCATGTAACTGAAGTAAGAAGGGAAGTGTGGCAGGAAGGGAACGTAACATTTTTACTTTTCTTCTACACGTGTGCCACCCCAGAGTGAACAACACGATGTCAACATACTCCATGTTCCGTGAGAGGCTCAAAGATTATTTTAAAAATAAAACAGAATTAACAGAACACTTTGCATTATTTGTGCATTAATCCTTTTTTATAGGCTATATTAAAAGAGGAAAGTACACAGATAAGATCTGCCTTGGAGATGCAGTATTAGTTGTTGTTTAATATTGTGTAAATCCCTGAAGGTCACAAAACTCACAAGGACTCTGTATCAACCTCTAAATCATTTCCACAGGAAGCCCAAATTATTCCTTCCTCTGATACAAAATATAAAAAGAACCACCAAGAAATATTTTTTCAAAAAGATATCAGACCCTTACATTAAAATGTCCAGGTCTGCAAACACCCAACAATGGTTGTAATTTCTCACCATGAGAGACTGACATCACACATGAGGTAGTGTACACCTATAATCCCAGGAACTTGGGGACAGGAGGAGTGAGGTCTGAGGCCAGTCTAGGTAAAACTGTAAGACCTTCTTTGAAAAATAATTCATGTAAAACGGCTGGAGGCATGGCTCAAGTGGTAAAGAGCCTGTCTTACAAGAATGCTCAAGAGTGCTGGAGAGAGACAGAGACAGAGAGAGACAGAGACAGAGGCAGAGAGACAGAGAGACAGAGACAGAGAGGCAGAGACAGAGAGGCAGAGAGCAGGAAATGCCCATGTAGTTCAAAGCAAGTTCATCTGTGCACACACTTGTACAGCACAGTTGTAAGCACAGACTATGACGTGGTTACATAAACATGAGCATGTTACACCTCAGACATGCATGCTCCTGAGATCTGAACTGGCAATTTACTCCATCCCTTCTGAGCAGAAACTAAATAAATAATAAAAAAGCAGGAAGTGTTTGTTTTCTTCTTTAATTTCGCAGTTGCTGGATGGATTCTGTTCTCTCTGCTGACTCCTGGAGTGTCTCTCCTAATTAATGAGCGGATTATAATACAAACTTCTTGAGAATAGGAAACACGGTAGACAGAGCCCCTGAGAAGAACGTGAGCATTTGTCAGCAGAGAATTAACTCTGGGAAGAAGGCAGCAGAGAGGCCGGAAGTCCCATGGCCTTCCTCTCCCTTCACCCCCCAGGGAGCAAGGGCACTTGGTGGCAGAAGCCCACCTCCTCCCAGGGAGGCTAATTATTGCTACATAATTAACCTCACAAGAAAGTGGTTCAGATTAATGAAGCAGTGTTTACTGGGGTGATTACAAGCTCTTAGAATGGCTACGAAAGGTATTTGTTTACATAATTACCAACATGGATATTAATAATGGATTCTGGGTAAATTATTGCCATGACAAATCTAGATACCAATTTTTATAAATCATATTTTTAAGCTATTAATGCACAAAAGGAGAGAGGAAGGGAGGGAGGGAGACTGATAGGGACGGAAGAATAAGAAAGGAGGTGGAAGAGAAAGATCTGCAGAAATCTGGTGATAAGTATCTGACAACAGAGCCCCGTCTTGACCTCAAGAGGAGCTGCCATGAGGAGGATCAATGTCCATTTAGATTTGTATCAATCATGGCTCAACACAAGGCCACAGCACCCTCAGTCTAGCTTAGTTTCCCTACGCACACACAAACTCAAGGAACTTTCTGGATAGATTCTGAACGAGTGGTCTGTCACATAAAGACAGGATTTGGGGTTTCATTGGGATTCCTTCTAGCTAGGCAAGAACAAAAACGGGTTCATGAAAACTTCAAGTAAACCTCAGTATTGACAGCGTGAAGTTCAACCACAGCCACCTCTTGAAAACGACCCTGTGGGTGAGCTGAGTTCTCCCATCGCTGACAGGGCCATCAGGCTGCTCCTGCTGAGTTACAGATGCATCTCCAATACCAACCTCTCAGAGGTCTACCAACCTCTGAGCGCCGACACCCCTCCCCATGCTCCTTACAGTTACACCCAGGCCTGGCTCAGGCCTGCCGTCACAAAGCACTCTTGTTCCAAAACTCAGAGATAGCCTACGCCCTTCATACGAGCAGATAGCCGCTGTCCAGCTGTCATCTTGGGGGAAAGGGGAGGGTCTGGCTAACTGAGGCCAGGTCCTTGAGGCGTGGCAGGTGGAGGCCTGCCTGGTCAGGAGATGGGGGAGGTTGGGTCAGGGAGGCCCCCTGATCAAGCCGACTGGGGAGCTGTGTCACTCTCCTGTTGCTCCAGGCCTCCCCGCACTGGGCAGAGCCCCAGGGCAGCCCCCCACACACACAGCAACCCTGGATACCGTGTCCCTCTGCACGAGACCGGAACCCCCGGGTGCCATCTGCTTACACCACAGCCAAAGCGGACGAGCTACATGTGTGCCCGGGGAGATGTCCTCAGTGCTGGGAATTCATCACGGGTGGATGTCACAGCAATTAAACCTTCCTTGCTCTGTTTTAGTTGATACCCGGAGCTAGGCTGTCCGCAACTCCATCGGCAGTGAGGAGGGAGGAGGGCGGCAGCCCACGTGCAGCCTGCGTGGAAGGGAGCAGAAAGATTTCTAACGTGGGCATCTGCACATCCAGCAGCTGGCCAGTGAAAAGGATTCTAAGTGCCTATGGTGAGCGCAATCTCATGGAGTCAGCTAATGGGCAGGACTTCTGTCTGGGAGCCGAGGTGAAGATGGGAGGGGGGGGTGGTTCCAGTCAGACAGATGGACAAGAGGAGAAATGCTCTATCACTGCACATCCTACCCCACTTAGCTCTTCTGCATAAATCAGATCTGCTGTTGAAAGCACTGTGTGTGTGTGTGTGTGTGTGTGTGTGTGTGTGTGTGTGTGTGTGTGTGTGTGTGTGTGTGTGTGTGTGTGTACCAGGGCTCAAACTCAGGGCCTGTATGTTCTTCCTTATCACTTCTGCTCAAGGCTGGTGCTCAAGGCTGGTGCTCCACCACATGAACCTCCACTTCCAGCTTTTCTGTGGTTAATAATCACCTCACAGACTTTCCTTGCCTGGACTGCACTCCCTAATAGGTAAGATAACCGGCGCCTGGCTAATGAATTAGCATCTGCGTGGCTTCTAAGTGACCACAGTTGTGGGTTTGTGGTTTCTGCGGTCACAGGATGCAGAGGGCAGAGGCAAGCATGTGCACTATTTATGATGCCTCGTAATTCACTCTGCCCTCTATGCTATAATCAATTGAACACCAAACACGGTCATCAGAAAATCCCAAGGAAACCACAAGAGAACAGGAAGCCATCCGTTTCCCTGAGAGACCATGTTTCTTACAGGATTAGCTAAGGCGTTCAGTCTCTGTTCCAGGCAAAGAGACCAAGGCACCATCTTGTTCCAAAGCAAAGCCAGTCGAAATGCACAATGCCCCCTGTACCCATTTTACTTCTTAAACGTTGTAAACCACTTTAAAACATGTGCTGTCTTCTAAGTTATAACAGCTGGGAAGAGCCAGGGAGAGCAGATCCCAATCTACAATGGAAGTTTCCTGACCAGGACATGGAAATAAAGACAAATTTCAGTCTGCCTTGTAGAATGCATCTTTAAAAGTCCGCCAGATTTAAGTGCAGAAAATTATATCCACCACTGATCTCTGTCTTCCCAAGGTATTTTCTTTCCCACCTTACCATTTTCATGGATAGAAAATACAGGAATAGACAAGTCCAAGATATCTAGAAATCAGCAAGCATTTATGACTAATTAAAAACACATCATAAAGCCCTGTTTCTAAACAAATTCAGTAAAATTAACCTTTGTCATTCAGTCTTCCCTTCTTTGTTTCCTCCCTTCCTTCCCTCCTTCCCTTCTTCCTCTTCCTCCTCCCCCCTTCCCTTCCTTCATCTCTCCTCCCCTTCCTTCTCCCTCCTTTTTCTTTGGGCCTTCCCTTCTCTTTTCTTTTCTTCCTTTTGGGCAGTTATCAAAATTTTATTTTTTTAGGAGTAAAAATAAAAGTTCTTTAATTTTCCTTTTGAAACAAGAGGGAAAACTCACATGCCTATTCCTTTGTGGGGCTTGCACTTATGGCCTGAAAGCACTGTCCCTGTGCTTTTTTTTTCTTTTCTCAATGCTAGCATGCGCTATCACTTGAGCCACAGCCCTATTTTCCAGCTTTTGTTGTTGTTGTGTTTATGTCTTGTCACTTAGTTGGAGATAAGAGTCCTGGTGCACAGTGACCGCTGCGGCAACCAGCCAAGGACAGATCCCAGGAACAGCCAGCAGCCAGACCCGGCCTCCTCCCACACCCAATGAGCTCTTCTCAAACAACCAGAAGATGGAGGATGCTGCTTCCCTACAGCACAATGCCAGGCAGGTCAGATCCCACCACAGATCACAGACGCATGGGAAGACTCTAGACTGGAAACAAACACATGGTTCTTTATTTGTAATGAGCGTGGACCGAAATCAATCAATCACTTTTAAGACCAACATCAGGTGAGGTACAGTAACATATACCAGGCCAAGCAAGGATCTAACTGATGGGCACTGTCCCATGTGGCGCCATCTGTATGCACACCTTCCCGTGTGCACAGGACAGCAAGCATGCCATCTGTATGCATGCCACAGCAAGCATGCTCTGAGCCTCCTCCCAGCTGGAACCCCTTGGTGAGTTCTGTGGACTAGGCCCACAAAAGTGAGCCTCTCTTGTGTCATGGAACACAAGTTCCAAGAAGAGGTATGTTTGGCTGAACGTATCCCGTTAGGGGTATGTCAATCTCATAATATTCATACCAGAAAACGTGGAAGGCCCATGGAAGTCTATGATGTTGTGATCCAGATACAGGCATTCCAGAAACAGGGAGAAAACCCAGCTTCTACGGCGTCTTATTTGAACCCATTTATAATGGTTTTAGAGCATTTAGGGCGTTTAGAGCATTCTAAATAAGTCATACCAAATAGGACAAACAAAATTTTCCTCAAGCAGTTATTGTTCAAATAAAACAATATGAATGGTAGAGTTTTCTGGCTGAAATGCATTTCCTAAATGTTAGGGTTTAATATCATTTTCTTTAATGGCTTTGTTTTTATTTGTAACATTTTGGTTGGTTGAACTCAAGGCCCTGGGACTGCGAGGCTGGTGCTCTATCATTTGGGCCATATCCCAGCCCTTCTTGCTTTCATTATCTTTCAGATAGGGTCTCAAGCTTTTGTCTTGAACAAGCTTTGGACCACCATCCTCCTACCTCCTCCTGTCACCCAGCTGGGATTACAGGTGTGTTTCAGCCACACAGGGTGTGTTTCTCCAGGCAGGACCACACCAGCATGGTGCCTAGGCCTCTCCTGTCTCTACCTTCCAAGGATCTGGATTATAAATGTGAGTCACCATATTATCTAAACCTGTTGTTTTTTAAAAAAAAAATTAGATGCCTTAACTCTTATTTTACCAGTGCTTTGTAGGTGAAGCTCTCTTTTAAAATGTGTTCTACAGGAGAATAAATCATTATTTGGGTCTACTACTGTAAGATTTGTTTTCTCAAAGTTTAGACGTTTTTTAATCACAAATGGTGTTAGCATGGGTGGTAGGTCTGTTCTACCTAGCTGTGAAAGAAACACCAGCAGAGTCAGATGTTGTGTTCCCAAGGGCTTAATACAGACCACTACCTCAAGAAAAGCCTATCTCAAAGCAGTCTCCTTCAGCAAAGGAGCCTTCTGTTCCTGTCAGAGCCCCTGCCTCTCAGCAGCTCCACCAGGGCAGGGAGCAGGTCTCTACCAGGCTTGCCACCATGCCCAGCACGGGGACTTCTCCAATTCTGCACAAAACGCACCCATAGCCAGAGGCTCAGGGCTTCTTGGGGGGCAACCTATGTTCATGGACAAGTTCAGACAATTAAACGACAATCTCCATCGTGATTATCAGTCACTATGGCTTATAAACACAGAATAACTATCCTAAAATCCTTCAGAAAACCACACTGCTTTGAAGAAAATCTTTTTATGTTAATGGGGAAGGGTAAAATTTTAAAGACTAGCAGAAGTCAGTCAGATACACTCAATACCATCAATGATGATGATGATATATATATGTCTATGTATCTATCTATTTATGTATCTGTCATCTGTCTGTTGATCACCTACAACAAATACATAAGAAGCAGGTAATACAAATGAGAGCTGGAGTCTCACATCTGTAACCCTAGCTATGCAGGACAAAGACATCTGAGGATCTTGGTTCAAAATCAGCCTGCACCATTAAATCCCACAGACTCTTATCTCTAATTAACTAGCAACAAGGCAGAAGTGGAGGCATAGCTCAAGTGGTGGAGTGCCAGCCTTGAGCAAAAGCTAAGCGAGACTATGAGGTCCTGAGTTCAAATCCCAGTACAGGCTGGCACAGAAGAAAGGGAGAGAAAGAAGGAGGGAGGCAGGGAGGAAGAGAGGGAGGAGTCGGGGCAATCGTAACTGTTGCCACTGTTAAGAATACACTTAAATTCTCATTTCACAAGGATATAATTATCAGTTAAAACCAGTTTCAAACGTCTCCACAACTTTGCTTACAGGGCGTAGGTCGTATGAGCTTTCCACAGACCCCGGACGCCTGCCACCATGCATTGTGCATCATACTAGAAACTTGCTCGGCTCACACAGCTGGAAACACACACCAAAGCCTGCCCAGGGTTCTCCCCATGCAGATCCCAGCTACCCTGACAGAACCGTGAATGGAAACGTTCCTGAAATTTCCGTCCCAAATCCCTTCCGGATCCCTGGGTCGGCATCCATTGAGTATTCCCACACAGATCCTCCACTGGGTACTAAGGGGACTCCTGGTCCCTGGATGAATGAGTGTGTGCATGCATGTACGTGTGTGTACGCGTGTGCGTACGTGCGTGCATGCATGTGTGTATGTGAACAGCAACGGTGATGCTAGGGAAGAGGCACACTGGAACTACTGTGTGGGCCCTCCTAGCATGTACACACACACAGCTCACACATATGCACACACAAACACACACACACATACACACACACATACACACACACATACACCTCATCTAATGCAGCCCTCCATCTTGGTAAGCAGTGCCCACACTTCATTAATGAATTAAACTCAAATCACTTATCGAAGGTGACTCTAGGTGACTGAGTCACTGTAGGGACTCAAAGTCTATCAAACACCAAATTATTCCTTCCATTTCAATGAAATGACGCAGCCAGAAAAATTTTAATATGTCTCTGATTTCTCAATTCTCATTAACTGGATTGAGAAGAAATTCTCCAAGCACTGACAAGAACTAAAATAATCCAGCTCATTATTTCATTTGTCGTATCTCAGCGGTCTATCTCCCAGCATCTTGTCCGATGGAAGAAGCTGACAGGACGGGGCAAAAGATGAGAACGTGGAATCACAGGATGAAATGCTGTCCTCACTAACCATTATCTGAAGACTCAGCACCCGTTATTTTAAAGAAAAGCAAAAATGGGGTTTTTTGTTGTTGTTTTTTTTAACCAACTCTGATTTAAGAACCAATGGGCCTTTATAGGTAATATATACCAGAGCAATTCAGAGGAAAAATATATCTGAGACAGAAGCTACCTTGAAAAGTCAGTTTCACAATGTAATTCTTCTATTAAATGATAAACAAATGTCGGCAGCTGGATTGCAAATGAAGTATCTTGATTTTTAAAGAAATCTAATCACTGGCATATCTCCATCAGCTGTAGATAATCATCTGTAGATGCAGTCTCGCTGCGATTCGGGCCGGTGCCCTGTCCGCAAACACACAATGCCACGCATTTGAGGACATTGCCACACAATCCAGTTTTCTTGAGTGTATGTATAGGAAGTACTTCCTAAGTTATCTGACACAATGCGGTCAAGGCATTTGGCTTGACCTGGCCTATAATTTTAGTAACAGCCTCCTGTTAATGGAGTTAAGAGTTCTTCATCAAGAGTTACAAACAGAAGCCCTAAAACTGTCTTCCAAGTACTCTTTTCTTTCTTCCCATGAGGTTGCATGGCCATTTGTGGACAGGAGGGTTTGGGAAATGACAGTATTACGCCAAACTAGAAGACAGAGAGACACAGCATGAACTCAGACAGGGAGGGACTGGCGAGTTTCCTCTATTTCCACTATTCATCTAGGTTGCCATGGATAGCAAGCCATATTTATCACTGATCGTGTCAGATAAATATACATGGAATAAAGAACGAGTCTCAATGATTTCACTCTTTGTTTGCTTGTTGTTTTAACAATGTGTCTTAACAACCCCTTGGAGACCAGAAAGTGGCATCACTCACACATGAATGGAAGCGGACAGGGGGTAAATGGTGTCCAGCTCCCCGGGGAAGGGAATGACAGGAAGATGTTTTGCCCAAGTCACGTGATCGCTGACCACTCATTTCAACTAACATTCACAGGAACCCTGCTCAGTCTGCCCTTCCCTTGGAGATCTCCACCTTGGGTGGGGGAGGTGGGCGTATGATGGAATTTCACACCTGCTGGAGATGAAGGCTGGAGCCCAGGTACCCCGGTGTGCAAAGCACTGTGGGGACCCCTGAAAGTGGGGTGAACTATGGGGACGCTCAGAGGGCGTGAACCTCCCTATGTTCTCATGAAGAGTGTGGATGGAGGCAGCCATCTTCAGAGGAAGAGATCAAAGCAGTAAAAAGAGGATGAAGACAGGTAGATCAAAACCAGCCTGAGAGCAACCAGGGCCAATCAGAAATAAATGAGGACAATTAAACAACTGGCCATGGCAATCCCTCAGGAACTTTGATAGGCCCCCCCAAAATGCAAACACCCCAGGACACTGCTGAAGTTTACCTGGGCACACAGTTTCCCTGGGGGCACAGGTGGAGGGCCCAGGATGAGAGGCAGAGAGAAGACAACTGCGGCCTTCAGATCTTCCACTGCCTCCGCAGGGACCCCAACTTCCTTTCACTAAGGGGAGCCATTAGAAACAAGAACCCATCAAGGCTTTCTATTAAGTTAAACATGTTTTAATTTCTCATTTTAAATGAAGTAGTAAAATAACAATTATATCACACCTATGTACATTATATTATACACGTATTACACATTATATATTATATTAAATATATTTCCCTTTTCACGGCCTTATTGCTGCTGTGCTCTCCTTTAGCTTTTCACTCAAGGCTGGCATTCTACTACTTGAGTCACACCATCACTTCCAGACTTTTGGTGGTTGCCTAGAGATAAAAGACACATGGACTTTCCTGTCAGGGCTGGTTTTGAACCGGGATCCTCAGATCTCAGGCTGCTAAGTAGCATGGATGACAGACATGAAGCACCAGCACTCAGGTTTTATACCTTCATAGTCCAGAATAATCTTCAACAAATGAGACCCTTAAAGGACAGTGAAGTCTTCAGAGAAACTAAACATGGCTTTCTTTGCAAATGGTGTCCGGTCTTTCTCCAGGCTCAGAACTCCGCTTATAACCCCCTCTCTTCACCCCCCCCCCCACCACAATACTGTCCTTGGGGCTTCTTTCAAAACATAGAGTATCTGCCAGTTACCGCTAGCCCATGCCTGCAATCCTCAATACTCAGGAGGCTGAGATCTGCGGATCTCAGTTCAAAGCCAGCCTGGGCAGGAAAGTCCAAGAAACTATCTCCAGCACCAGAAAACTGGAAGTGGCGTTAGTGGTAGAGTGCTAGCCTTGAGCTAGAAGAGCTGAGAAACAGCACCCAGGCCCAGAGTTCAAGCCCCACGACCGTCCCTGCCCCCCACAATACACACACACACACACACACACACACACACACACACAAAACCCAGGTTATCCATTATATGCACACAGGTTCTAGAAATAAAAACTCCCAGAACGACATCACTATTCTTGCAAAGTCTTATGTGTCTGTGTCTGTGTGTGTTTCAATCTCCTTGTCACTCAGCAAATTCACATAAGATCCTGGCATATAATAACACACGTCAACCCTAAATATGCCAGAGACTGATAAATAAGACAATCCTTGGATGCACTAATATTTCATATTTTAATGAGGCATCAGTACAATGCTTTACTGTGTGTCACATTAAAAACAGCAAATGTTTTTGGTTTTTTTTTCCATCTGTCCTGAGGCCCTGGATGAATCAAGAGGAATGTTCTAGTACAAATCCTTTCTCTATTGTGTTTCCTCCATCCTTGCTGAGTCTCATCCTGTCATCTAGAGGCCTTGGCCACCCGCAGCTGGCTGAGGTTGTGAGAGGGACCTCTGGCATCTGCAGCCCTGGGACTGCTCCCCAGCCCCGCCCTGCAGCTTTCCGGGTGGAATGAGGAAAAGAAGCTGGCCACCCCAGGCCAGCCTTCCTCCTGAGCCAGGGAACCTGAGCACCACAGAATCATCTCCCACTGATCCCATTGGTGACTTAGAGGCCAGTGTGAACACGCGTGCACAGAGGTGAGCCATCATGTCATGCACTACCTCGTTTCAAGAGCCAGAGTTCCGAGCTTTCACAGGAAAGGGAGCTGCCTGGAGTAGCAGGCCTAGTCCAAACAGCTGGACTCACGGCATTCAGAGCCTCGAAGGGCTCTTAGAGAAGCCTTTCCTACCATCGCGTATATCTGTGATATCACATACTTAAGATCTCACGTACTTTGCATGAATAAGTGTGAGTAGCGCAGGAGTCAGGATTTTTATGTTGCCTTTAAACAGCCTTTCTGCACTGCCCCTCACCGGCAAGGCTCGGCTGGGATGAGGTGAAGGAGGCAGATTGTATAAGAACAGCCAGCCAGAGCACTGGGACAGCATTGTCACCAGGATCCATAGGTCCCCATCTTTGGGGCCTGGATTTCGGGATGCAGAGGGCAGAGGCTGCATGCCCCTGACGGGGTCTCCCTCCCTCTGACACGCACATCCTGCCCAGGCCCAGCAACATCACCATAAAGCCAGCACCCTTGTGTAATTGTCTACACAGGCACTCCTGCCATATTCTGACACCACTTACACACCTGAGGTGTAACAGTCACTCCTGATGTGCAGACCACGTGATTGCCTGCTCTAACACCTTTCTGTCCACCCCTGGCAATGACCACAAAACCTCTGCAGTCAAGCTGCTGCCCCACCCCCGCCTGGCGGATGGACACTGGGACTGGAGCCCATTTAATGCCCGAATTAAAACTGTGGAAAACACCGATGTCTAAGTTGTAACAAAATGACCATGAAACAAGCACATGCATGCGCACACACACACACACACACACACACCAACCTAGTGTGCATGAGCGAGCACTACTCTATGGGCCGACCCTGTGTGGTCTCCAGTTCTCTCTGAGCCGCTGAAGCTTCGAATTCCAGGGACACTAATTAGTTTTAAATGGTGTTAAACACCCTCCCGCAGTCACAAAGTGTGGCTCTGGGATTTTCACTGGAGAAAGAACTCCTGTAATTTAAAACTACTTTGTTTGTCTTCAGTCTCAGCCGCTAGCTAACTGATCTGTGGAGATGTTTGAAGGTATTCTCTCTCTCTCTCACACACACACACACACACACACACACACACAGAGCCATTGGTGTGCATTTATTTCCTAGCAGGACCTCTCCCTTTCTGCCATCCCCTGACCCCTCCCCCCTCCAACGCCTTTGAATTCCCATCCCCCATTTCCAGTCAGCCAGGGAGAAACAGCTCCGGCTACTGAGGCTCAGCCCTCCACCCCTCCCTTCCAGACCCTTGGCTACTCTCAATGAAAACCCTCCAACAAGGGACAATTTGACATGGGCCACAAAGCCTACTTGTGTGGGGGGAGGGGAGGAGGGGCTGGAGCTTGGCTGTCCCTGTCCACAGACTGAGCTCTTTGTGGCCATCAGAAAACATTTCCTGCATAAGAAATCAACACACTCTGAGTACAGGGCTGCAGCCCAGGCAAGAATATGCATGAGCTCCGTCCTGGAGGCTGGAGTGAGTCCCGGCCTCCGAGGGGAAGGCATTTCCTCCCAATATGCCTTTGCTGCTTCCTTGCATAATTCAAAGCCATCCTGGACTTCAGGTCTCCCCAGGCTCCTCACTGCAGACTGGGTGCAAATCAAGGTACTTTCAGGCTTCCCCTGCATGTCCCTGGCACTGGTTTCTGAGGTGTTTTCCTACCTACCTCACCTCTGGGATGTTCCCTCCTTCCCTTTTCCATGCATATGAATAGGAGACCAAGACAACAGTAAAAACAACCTCCTCTGCCCCCCAAATAGCCCAGCAATTGCAAGAGACATAACAGGGAAGAAAGATCAAGAGTTTACTTTTGCTCCCTGCTCCCCTGCCTGCTCCCTGACTTGGCTAAGTCAGCCAGCAGAGCTTGAGGGCTTGGCTGCCAGCCTGTTCCTCTGCACCCAGAATTTACTGTCCATCAAAAATGGGCCAACCCAGTTTGGGGGTGTCTACTCTCTGGCTTGCTATTGTGAGGTCTTGGTCATAGTGTCCAAAGGCAGGGCTGGAGTGAGAGATGGAGGGAGGAAGGAAGGGAGGGAAAGGGGGAGAGAAGGAGGGAGGGGACCCAAGGTTGGATGTTTCAGAAGGAAGAAGTCTACTTCACCAAACAGGACCTGTGTGTAGCTTCCTCGAGAATTCTGCCCTCTGAATGAAGGCATTAGCCCTCTCCACTTCCCTCCCCCACAGCCCTTCCTCCAGGACAAGCTGGTCTAGCATCTCCTCCTTGTACCCCACCCCCACTCCAGGGATACACTGTCCCCCAGGCCCTGGGTCTAGAAGCTAGCTGGGGAGACCTTCATGAGGAAAGATGACAAATCAGCACTCAGTGCTAAGCAGAGAAGCACACGGTCAGGCCACAGACCCCACCCCGACCTGCACCACAGACCATACCCCTTCCCCTAACGCACCTTCCTTGGGGGGCCTCCGGGCCTCGCGGGTCAGGTTGCACATCTGGGTGGTCTGCAGCTCCTGGGTCAGGCAGCCCTCTGTCTGCTCATTCAGGGGCAGCACCACGTTGCTCAGCAGCACCACCGAGGCCTGGTCATCCCCGCCCAGCTCCCCCAGGTGCTGGGGGCAGGAGCACTTGGTATACATGGCCCCACAGGACTCAGCTCGGCCATTTTCGGACTTCAGGCAGCTTTCCAGCCAGGTGCACAAGACCTGGCACCCGAACTGGCTGGGGCTCACCTTGTTCAACACCAGAAACTCAAAGAAAGATTTCTGATCCTCGTCTCCTTTTCTCTGCGAGCCCGGGAACTCGGCTGGGAAGACCCGGCGAATCTGAATAAAATTTTTATCATACTGTACAAACACAAAAGCATTCTTGGAATCACAGAGCTGCATGATAGAATGGTTCTTTCTTAACAGATCCTTTATCTTTTCATGGGAGAAATGATCGAACTGGTAAGCCAGCAGAGAGAAGTTGGAGCAGCTCAGGTCCTTCTTGGAAAATTTCAGGTAAATACTGTATTTGGTTGGGTCTGGATTTTCCAGCGTCCAAGTGCAGTTGGTAAAGTTCTTGGGGAACATCTCGCTTACAGAATAGGATCCATAAATGACTCCTTTCACCAAAGTTGAACACCAGAAGTCTTGGGCAGCGTTAAATCCAAACATAACCAGGAGATAGGTGGAAAATATAGAAATCAGCAGCTCACCCACAGCCTTCATCCTATGACATCTGGCCTGCAGAAAGTGCGACAAGAGCGAAAGGCATTGGAAACATAGAATCCTCTCACGATTGCAGCAAGCTGCGTTCCAGATTCCAGTTTAAAAAAGAAAAAAGGAAAAGGAAAAGGAAAAGAGGAGGAAAACCTTAGATGAAGGCCAGGTGCTGTGCTCGGTCCGCAGCCGGGGCCCCGCGGTGGCCACGCGAACAGCGCCCTCTCGTGGCCACCGGCGGCGGCCACCTTCGAGTTTAAAAAGAACATTTAATAGAGGATTAATAGGCATGCCCGCACGCATCCTCCACGACCTCCTTGTCTCCCCGCTATCGTCCTAGAACGCGGGGTGCGGAGGGGAGGGGGCCAAACGGGACCTGCAGAATGAGCACGACCCGAACACTGGCTGCGGATTCTCCTCCACCTCCGGTCAATCGAGCAGCTGACCCCCGCTCTCCGGGCTCCAGCTCCAAACCAACGCCGCCGCCCGGCACTAATCCGATCAGCTGGGAGCTGCTGGCGCCCCGTGACTTCTCCTCTTGACCGTGGGGAGTCATCGCCAGGAAGTACGGCCCCCTCCCCCGTTAGAGGAGGGCCAGGGATCCCTCCCTGGGCGCCCCCCCATGCGCCCTTCCCCATGCGTCCTCCCCTCTGCACCCCTCTGCGCCCTCCCCCGCACCCGCCCTCAGCGCCCTCCCCATGCGCCCTCTCCCATGCGCCCTCCGGCCCCCCCCCCCCGCACCCTCCTCCTGCTCCACGGGGTCCTAGGCCAAGACCCAGGAGAAATCGGGTGCCCCCACCCCTGCCGGGGAGAGGGCGGACGCCCTGGGTAGTGGGTCCCCGGCGGGACCCCAAGGCCTCTCCCGGCCGGCTGTATCCGGTCTGCGCCCCAAGGCCATGCCAGAGCGAGCCCTAAACTGCAGTCCCCGGCTGGTGCCAGGCTTCCAAGTTTCCCGCTGTGGTAGGTGGGTTGGTCTGTCTGTCTGTCTGTCTGTCTGTCTGTCTGTCTGTCTGTCTAATCTGCAGGGATGGCCTCTGGAAAACATGTGCGGGTGGATTTCAGTGTGTGAACTGCTCCCCGAGATCGCGGCTGCGCCCCGCTTCCTTCACGGCTTGTCTGATTAAAAAAACAAAGTCCTCGATGGTCTCTTCTTCTGGAAGCCGTTATCATATAGATCATATATAGATCATATAGATCATACATAAATCACACATATATCATACATATGTCATATATACACCCATATGACTGGGCTGTTTTTTAGTTTTAACCTTTAAGAAGTTATTTCTTTGAATAAATGACACTGCTCTCTCTCTCTCTCTCTCTCTCTCTCTCTCTCTCTCTCTGTCTCCCCCCCCACCCCCAGCCTCTGGGCTGATAAAGTGGTACCAAGTTAATTTTAGAGGTGTCTAGGCTGCCCAGCCGTTTCCTGTCCTGAAAACAGACAGACAGAGGGACATGGGCTGCGAAGCGTTCCCGCCCCCCCCCCCCATATTGCATAACGCTGGCCGGGCGCGCACGTCCGCGCCGAGGGCCAAGGCCGCCGGCTCCCCGCGGGCTCGAACTCACAGTCCCTGTCTTCATCTGAGCAAGCCGGCCTCAAGTCTCCATCGAGCCGCGGTTTAAGAATTAACACAAGCACGCACATACACACATGTCACCAGAATCACTAAGTCTACAGGAACCGTGCCCTAGGTTGCACACAGACACACACATGACACACACAGGAGACACAGACACACACACACAGGCTCAGTGAGCAACGCCTTTTTCTACTTGAGAAAACCAAATCCATGAGCCTATTCAGGCTCAAAGCCGGGGAAGTTGTGGGGAATTCTGGAATGTTCCTCCTGGCTGTTGCTCAGGCAGTTTGCAGGCACTGCAGGTCGGAGGCGCGCGCCCCGGGCGGGTGCAGGCCTGCGCCCGGCGCCCCGCGCCCCGCGGACAACCGGGTCTCCATTAGGAGCCCGGCCGCGAAGAGCCCGTGGCCGCCGGGGACTCCACGCGGGGCCGCAGGGGCGGCGGGGCCCCGGCTCTGCCCAGAGCCCGCCGAGCTCGGCACTGGGGAGACACTCCGGAACCCAGGGCGCGGGGCGCGGGGCGCGGGGCTGCGCTGCCCTCCACCCGGCCCGGCCCGGATCCCGGCGGACACGGCCTGCGGAGCCCGCGCGGGGCTTCCCTTCACCCCGGCCCGGAGCCCCGACCCGCGTGGAACCCGGGCCGCCGCCGCCGCCGACGAAGCCAGGTGTGCGGTGCGGGCCCGCGCCCCGCGCCCCTCCGCCGGACCGCTCCCCAGGCCGCACTTCCCAACTTTGCCTCCGCGGGGAGCGGGGTTCGCGCCCGGCCCCGCGCCCCGCGCCCCGCGCCCCGCCTCACCTCGCACTCCGAAAGCTCCGGGCTCCGCTCTACGACGCCGGCGCCACGCCGCCTGGGACCCGGGCGCCCCGGCCCATCCTCCCCGCCGCTCGGAAAGCGGGGCGCGCGCCGGGGGCGGCGAGGTGTGCGGACGGCGCGGGCGGCGCGGGTCGCCGGGGGCCGCCCCGAAGCCGGCCGGGGCGCGGGCGGCGCGGGCGGGCGGCGCGGGGACGCCGGGCAGGTACGAGGACGCCGGGGCCTGGCCTCCGCCTCTGCCCGCCGCCGCCTCTGCCCGCTGCCTCCGCCGCCGCCGCCTCTGCCCGCTGCCTCCGCCGCCGCCGGCTCTGCCCGCCGCCGCCTCTGCCCGCCTCTGCCCGCCGCCGCGCCGCCGCCTCCTCCTCCTCCTCTTTCTCCTCTTCCTCCTCCCCCTCCTCCCCGCCCGCAGGTGCCGGCGGACGGTGGCGACCGAGGAAAAGGAGAGAAAGCCCCGGGCTGCGGGCGCCGAGAGCGGCTCGGAGCTAGCGAGGCTGCGGCTCGGAGCCGAGAGTCCCCGCTCCGCCGGGCGCGCGCGGTACCCGGAGGATGCGCAGTCCTGGCGCGCGCTCCCGCCGGCCTCCCGCGTGCCCGCGCGCTCTGGGCCGGCCCTGGGTACCGGCGCGGGGCGGGGCGGAGGAGGGTTGGAGGAGGTAGGGATGGACAGAGGGTTGGAGGGAGAGAGGGCTGGAGGAGAGATGGGGGGGGGGGATGGAGGAGGTCTGGAGGAGGGATGGAGGGAGAGAGGGAGGAGGGAGGGATGGAGGACTGGAGGAGGGATGGAGGGAGAGAGGAAAGAGGGAGGGAGGACGGGGAGGGGGGAAGAGGGAGGGCTGGAGGACTGGAGGAGGGAGGGAGGAGGGACAGGAAGGAAGGATGGAGGAGGAACGCAAGGAGGGATGGGGAGGAGAATGGAGGAGGACTGGAGGAGGGCTGGAGGGAGGATGGAGGGGCTGGAGAGGACAGAGGAGGGGAAGGCAGGAGGGGTACCGAGAGGCGGGGTCTCCTTGGAGCCGCGCGACCGCGCACCCCGCTTGGTCCACTCTCTCCAGCTCGCGGGTCTCTGGGTCCGGATCGCGGCTCGGGGAGCAGAGCTCGGTCCTCACCTGGGTTCAGCCCCCCCCCCCGCCCCGCCCCGCCCCGCCCCGCCGCTGGCCTCTCCGCCCGGGATAGGGACGGGGTGTGCGGAGACCGTCCCCAGACCGTGCGCCTGGCGGCGATTCACATCGCACGCGCGCCGCTCGGTGCGGGCTTCGTGGGGACCCGCGCGTCCCGGCGCGGGCTGGGTCGGAATCGCTCGTCCCGCGGCCCCGGGTCTCGCCGCAGGGCTGAGCTCGCGAGCTCTGTTTTGTCTGTGTCCTGTCCGCCCCTTCCAGGTTCCGAGAGGGGCGAGGTGCAGGCAGGGCGGGGGGGGGGGGGGTCGGTGTCCCGCAGGTGCGGGCCGGGGACTGTGCGGGGCGGGCGGGAAGGCCTGACGCATCCGCTGGGGCTGAGTCGCTGGGGCGGCCGGTGACGTGGATTTAGCGATGGGGCCTCGCGTGGGGAGCCGGGGAGGACTCGGGAGGCTGCCGCGCGTGGGGAACCAGGGAGCCGGGGAGGGTTCTGCACAGCGGCCCATGGACGAGGCGCCGGGCCGGGGTTGGGGCGCCCTGGAGCCCAGACCAGCCGCGGCTCTGGCGTCTGGTTTGCGTCCTGCATTTGTTTTGCGTGGTTTCTGCCCATCCTCGCTCTTCGCGTGAGGGGAAGTGACGGGAACACTTGGACTCTGCGTCCAAGGGAAACCAACACACCATGCCCCGCACGCGTCTTCCTAACCCCCGAGCCCCTGGCGATCGAGGGGAGCGATTTCCACGGGTGGCAACTTTCAGAGTCGGGGTGCGAGCGGATTCCAGCCGGCTGGGGCTGCGCTTCCCTCCCGCGCGTGGAGGACGGGCAGGTGCGTGACAGAAACGCGAAGCACACGGTGTGCGTGGCGTGGGCGCGGGAGGGGAAGCCCGGACGGGTCGTGGCTTCGACCCTGGTGATGGTGATGGTCTCTCAGCCACTCTGAGGCCTGGGGACAAGGCGAACAGCCCAGCTCCATTTTAAAAGCTGCGTCCTAAGAGGAAGGCTGCTTCCCAGGGCCACTGGTTCAAGAGGAAACCAGGGCTGGGTCCCGATAAAAGTCCACGCTGATGCCAGCCAGTCCTCCCTGGCTGGCGGGCGGCTGGCTAAAGCGCGCCCCACACGCGGGGCCAGGTGCCCCTAGGGCCCCCCGGCCTCCTCCGTCCGGCGTCGGGTGGTCAAAGCCAAGCGCACAAGAAGGATGGCTGAGGAAAAGCTGCTCTCGGGAATCCGAGGGAGATCCAAGGAGGAACCGCCTAGTGCTGGGTGTCATGTCCTGGCGCGCACACAGACGCGTTCCACCGGCGGCCACGAGCGCCCCAGTGCACACCAACACCAGCACCCGTGACACGCGGGGAGGGTACGGATGTCATATTTCCTCATCGATGTCCACGCAGATATTTTCTGCCTGGGCTAACTCCAAACCTCAAACCTTCTATCTCACTGTCCTGAGTAGCTGGGACTACAGGTGTGAGCCGCCAGCACCCGGTATGTAAATGAATTGCTATTCATGTTTCCTGGCCAACCATCAAAAGGACTGTAAAGAAGCGTTAAAAGGTGAAAGCCTAGACTAAGTTCAAGTGATTACATTTTAAATTGGCCCAGATCCTTCCTGTTTATCATCTCTCCTATTATTTATTCAGAGGAGGATGAGAACATTTAAGTGCAATTTGTTTTTATTTTGTTTTTGTTTTTGTTTTCCCCCCTTCGTGCAGGACCTGAGGCCCGAATTCAGGGCCTGGGCACTGTCCCTGAGCCTTTTTTGTGTTCGTGGCTGGTGCTCTCCTACTTGAGCCACAAATCTAGGCTGGCCTTTTCTTTTTGTTTTTAATTTTTTGTAGTTAAGTAGAGATAAGAGTCTCACTGATTCTTTGAACTGGAATCATCAGATCTCAGCCTCCAGAGTAGCCACCAGCACCCGGCTAATTTAGATCATTTTTAAACCTCATTTTTATAAATTTAGTGTAGGCTTTTCCATTTGGGGATAACCCCATTCTCCGGGATGATGGCTTAACATTAAGTATCATTAGCACAATTTTCCCATTCAAAGAATAAGAACGTGTTTCTACATGTGCAGTGAATTTTAGGAAGTGACTTTCCTACCTTCAGCCCATGCCCTTTTTCTCATACTTTTCCTGGTATCAGTCTATTCTCAACTTTCCAAGTTTTTTTTTTTAATTTTATTTTATTTGTGAACATACTGTACAGAGGGGTTACAATTACATGGGCAGGATAATGCATACATTTCTTACCAAGCATTGCAGCCTCCTCCTTTGTTTACCCTTCACATCCCTTCCCAGACTTTCCAAGTTTTGTAACATGCAGTTTTTCACATTGGTTTGCAGATTATTCCTTGTTCAATGCTCTGTAGGTTTTCAATGTTCAGAATCTCCACCTGATACAAAAAATAAAGACTTAAGGGACTATTAATTTCATAATTAAAGAGAATTAGTATGATAGCAGAGAAATGAAACTTATTTACTGTCTTTGAAAAATGCTTTTCTATGTTCTTTTTAAAAATAAAATAATGAACACTATCGCGAAGTTTCATTATCGTGTGTAGTTCCTTACGCGGAACATTGGCACACTTGTGGAAACCTGTACCAACTCTCTTGTCTTTCCCCTGCACCTGTTCCTCCTCCTGTGATTGTTACTGTGGTGGACATGGAACTGCTTGGCATGAGGATTCGAGTCCATCCAGTCTCCCCATAAAAACGGAACTGGACATTTTCAACTTGGGCATCCCAGGAAAGGGCTAGAGGAAGGTGGTGGGGTTGGCTGGGCGAGCAGTGGGAGAGGCCTGCCCTCCCCGCTTCCCCCCTCCACCTGCCCGGACTGCCCTGCCCACCCTGCATCTGGCTTCACCCAGGCCGCTGGTCTCCACCTGGGCTGTTACTCCTCAGTCTTGAGCGGGACCTGTTCCTGTCCCAGGCTCGGACTGGCCTGCTCAGCTTTGCATTGCCCGCCACGGTCCTGGGCCCTGGGTTCGAGGCTTTCCCTTCTCACGTGGGAATTCCGGGCTCGCTTCCCTTGCTCTTCTTCTGCCTGAGGTCGGGGTTGGGGGGCGGGGGGGGGGGGGGAGGGAGCCGGGCCGTGGCCCAGCCTCCCCGCTCACTGGCCTCTCCCTGCACCGATCCCGCGGGGCACCCACCCGCGGCATGGTCATGCGTGGCGTCCACCCGCGGTGCGGTTGTCGGCAGCCTCCAGTTCCCGAAAGGGAGCCTAAGACTTGAGTACCGCAAGTTCTCCAGAGATGCGGCCTCATCTAACCCGTGCCATGCATGTCCCAGCCAGGCGCCACAGTGAGGGCGCGCGTGGGCCATGGTTGCGCGGGACTGGAGGAGAGCCACAGGGGCAGGCCCACACGGAAGGGGGGGGGCTAGGACCGCGGGGTCATGCCAAAGCGCGGGGCAGGGGCCAGGACCGAGGGGGGCAGGCCCACTGGGGGGGCGAGGATGTGGGGGGTAAGCCCACAGGCGGCGGGGTGGCCAGGACCATGCGCATGGGGGTGGGAGTTGGCCAGGTCCACGCGCGGGGGGGGGGGGGGGGGTGGGCAGGACCCTGGGAAGACGTCTCCAGGCCGCGGACACGCCGTAGGAATTGCTGGCCTACAACCTCCCACCCAGGCCACGTGTGAAATCCTGACTTGCAAAATGCACGAGAAACGGAAAGCCCTGTGCAGTGGTTCACCTGGGGAGACCATCTGCCGGGAACAGGAGCAGATGTGCGCCCGTGGCTGGGGGGTCAGCGCGCTGACCAAGCCCGGGTCCACGCCCACCACGTCCACCGCGCCCACCGCATTCACTGCGCCCACCGCGTCCACTGTGTCTACCGGGCTGCCTCGGGCATGTCCCAGGCACCCTGGCCTGCGCGGCCCCTCCAGACTCAAGACCCACGCAGCCTGGCTCTCCCAGAGGGCGATTTCCCGGGGTGCATTATTTATTTGTTTGTTTATCTGTTTGTTTATTGGCAGTGATGGGTCTTGAACTCAGGGCTGGGGAGATGAGATGGATTCCTCACCCAAGGCAGGTGCTGCACCACTTGAGCCACAGCGCCACTTCCGGTTTTCTGGTGGTTCATTGAAGATCAGAATCTCATGTTCTTTCCTTGCCAAGGCTGGTTTTTTGGACTGCGGTCCTCAGATCTCAGCCTCCTGAGCAGCTGGGGTGACCGACGGGAGCCACAGCCCCCTGCAGCAGTTCTCATTTTCGGTTTTGCCCTCGGTACTAGAGGGACTGTTATTCTTACCCCCGCCCTGTGGAAAGTTCTCTTCCTTCCAGGCAGCATTGGTTGTCGGGTTCATGGACAACCAATAGATTGAGGATGGTGAGGTGAACTTTGGGTATCATTTTGACTTGAATTGCCTTGATAGCTCCAGGTATCGAACCTGTCACACATTTATTAGCTGTGTGTTCTTTTGAGAACTGCGCAGTTCATTTGCTCATGTATCTATCTATCAGATGATTCATTGCTGCTAGGGTGTGATTACCGTGATCTGTGTAAACCCTGGATATGAATGTCTTCTTTGATGACCTCCTCACAAAGATTTTGTTGCATTCTGGAGGCTGTATCTTCACTGTGGGTTTTGTCAGCTTTTGATGTGCAAAAGCTTTCAAATCCAGTGCAAAATCATGTTTGCCAGTTCTTGCAAGAGTCCTTTTCAGGAAGTGGTTGCCTGTGCTTACACTCGGAGTTATTTCCCCCATATTCTCTTGTAGTAGTGTCAACGGATCAAGCCTCACCGTAAGATCTTGAATCCATTTTGAGTGGGTTATTGTCCAGGCTGAGAGGGATCAGCATTTTGCTGGTGCTCTCCCACTTGAGCCACCATCTACCTCCAGCTTTTTAGTGATTAGGTGGAAATATGAGTCTCATGGGCTTTCCTGGCTGGGGTGGCTTCAAACCTTTGATCCTCAGATCACAGCCTCCTGAGCATCTAGGATAAGAGGTGTGAGCCACCAGAGCCCAGCTAAATGGTGATCATCTTTATTCCGAGAGAATGCCTAAGAATGGAGACAAAACATTTGTTGAATGTGACAATTCATATATTTTAAAATTTACACAAATAGAAAGTTTGTTGTTGAGTACTGGTAAAGGAATGTATAAATGAATATCTTTACACATAAAATATGTAAATATATAAAACAATATTATCTATTATAGAAATATATGTGAGTAATTAATATGTGAGTAATAATTATCATGTATACATATATGTATACATGTGTGTATATATGTACTATATATGTATATCTACATTATATATAGTGAAATCCAACAAATTGTTTCGTGAAAAGGGGAATGGAGTGTATGTGCTAAGGGATGTAATATGGGGGTGGGTTTGTTTGTTCAAGTCATGCTGTGCACAGCCACAGAATTATCACAACAAATCTCCTCATTATATTAATCTATGCTAATGATGATTCGTAAGAAAGTTTGTTGAAGAAGTCTGTGAATGCCAGGCTTTCCCTGAAGTGAATGCTTCCAGCATATTTAACCAGTCACAGGCGTCAGAGAAATTTCTCAGGGAGTGTGACTTTGGTGGTGTAACTGAGTGTCTCATAATAAGGCTCAAGTAATTGGAAAATTAAATTTCTATCATGTGCTTACCATTTGAAGCAGGCCATAGCAATCCTTGGAAATTTAGTTTGCAGGGATTAACATTTAAGAGTACACTCTAGTTGCTATCCGGTATTGAAGTTTTAAAAAGCTGTCCGATGGTGTTTGCAGGTCCCTGTTGTCTATTTCTAAATTGTTACATTCTTTGAAAGCAGTCACACAAGGTGTGAGAGGTAAGCTAACCCAGCAACCAGTGCTTATGTTTCCGAAAATTGAAAAAATCTGTCAGTTACTGCAATGTAAAAAGGAGAATTAGCTCAGGTCAACTTTTGGATAGGGTGTTTTTTGTTGAGGATAGCAAATTCTCACATTTTTGAGGACAGAAACACCCCTACACCGCACAGGCTTGATTCTCGTGTCAGTACGCAGGGGTTTTCCATTGAAAATTTACTCCCTGTTCTGTGAATACCCTGGAGGCCACTTCTGGTCACCACTCCAGGTCGGTAGCACAGCAACAAAAGCCCCACTGACCACTCCTGCTCCCCAGTGCTTCTCAAATCCACTGGAATGTGGAAAGGAAGGGGTTTAACAAGCTAAGTTCTCACTGAATTCCTGAGCATCTCTTAGATGCTGTTGATACCCAAATTGACTCTCTCTGTTACAATGTAAACAATTCATTCCCATCTTCTCTACCCACTCAGTTATAAACTCAGGAGAGATGCACCTGCTGGATAAAAGAAATTTTATAATTAAAGTCTGTTGATGAACAAACCATGTCTGATCATTCTCGTACTGAACCACTAAGTTAGGTCCTGTTAAGTCACCTCATTGGACTCTTGTTGGCATCAGATCTATTGGGTAGGCAGATAGATGGACAGGAGGCAAGCTGTAGTTCTGCAGTCATCATTGCCTCTGGCTGTCTCAATAAGAATGCTCTAAAATTTCCAAGTCACATTTGTAAGTGAGAGCACCGCCAGCCATCAAACTCCTTAGACACTGGACAGACCCCCTTCTACAGCCCCTGGGTCCTGTGTCCCAGGGAGGTGGCTTCTCCTCACCAGCAACAGTGATAAAAATTAGATGTGTCTTCCCCTCTGTTCTTTGTGCCTTTGTCTTCAAGTCACACCATTAGGAAATTCCAAATCTGTTTTTAAGTATTATCCTGTGATAACTGTTCTAGTGCCTGGTATAATTTAATAAAATGATTCAATTATTAATGATCACCTAGCAGCTTTTCCCTTGAAAAACTGGTATCACACTGGTTGGGCTTGCTCTCTAGATCCGGCCTGATATCCTGAGCAAGGGCCAGATGTGGGGTCAGAACACGGGCTTTAGTTTGTAGTACTATCACTGATTTGACTTTCATATTGTTTTCTGAACCTCAATTTCTTCATTTCTTCATTAGACTCTGGCTGACATGAGTACAATTGTCACAAGGTGGCAGGGTATTGAATTTGGCAACTACCTGCCGTCCACCAGAGAAGCTCCATTTCCTCAGATTTAAACTACAGCTGACCGTCATCCAGAACATGTGGCAGAAATCTCAGTCCTCAAAAGCTAATCATCTTGCGATAACATTGTACTACACACAGTGTGTATGTCCAGGATCTGGCCATTGATCATGACAAATTCTCATGATGTATAATAGTTTTAAAGAACAAATAATCCAGATAGCTCATTCATAAATCACACTAGAAACCAATCTAAGAGAGATACACTCCCACTACATCTTTGGGTTCTAGATATCCAGACTGTTCCTTTGCAGCTAGATTCCATAAAGAGAAATGTATACTCTGTGAATGCATGTGATAGAATAGAGGTAATTTCTTGTATACATGTGTGTGTGTGTGTGTGTGTGTGTGTGTGTGTGTGTGTGTGTGTGTGTGTATAGAGAGAGAGATGTTTTTTAAAGAAGCAGAAAGATAACAATTTTCATTACAACTCAGGGTTTAGTTCACTGACTAATTGCTTAGAATGGTCACAGCTCTGGGTTCAATTCCTAGCAACGTGTGCACACACTCTCACACACCTACTCTCCCCCCCCCCAAAAAAAATCTCATGATATGAAACAGAACCAAATCTGTAGTGTAAAAAAGGGTTAAAATCTTGTATAGAGAAATTAAGGCATATCCTGCATCCATTGAATAAACTGTAAATCAGATAGAAGAGACAACTAAGTGAAGCAGTGTAAGAGTAATTTCTAACGGAAGAATTTCCCTGGGTTTTTGTTCAGTTCTTTAGTTCAGCTTCAGAAGCAGTGACCTGGAACTAACTCCTGAGGGCCCTAGCTTATTAAAATGATTTGCTATTATAGCAATAACATGATCTCATTCAAGATAGCGCCTGCCAGTATCAGTGCGGTCCTCTACTTCCCATCTCCAAGCCTAGGGGGTTCATTTTTTAAATATATATTTTAATCCATGGCTTTATTCTCCAGGCTAAGTTCACATTCTCTTGGTTGAAAGCCAATTTTTAATTGAATTCAGTTAGTTTAATTGGCCCTCAGAGATGTCTATAAAATGTGCTCTCCCAGATTTCCTAGCAGAAGAGCTTTGTCCCGGGCCACATTCCCAGGCAGACTCCAAACTGCCGTGAAGCCTGGTCTGGCCCAACAATGACTCTTTAATGCAGTGAGATCCTGTGCTGTGTATTTCAATTCTAATTTAGAATGAATTAAAATCTATTTAAATGGATAGCATTATCTCTTAGCACTCTTGATGGAAACCCATCTCAGAATATTTTATCTCTTTAAGGTAGTGCAAAGTGTCATACTTTACACCCTTAATTCTGTATCATCCATTTTATTTCCCTTTATACTTGAATCCTGCACTTCCATCAGTTTTCATTACCCACATCATGGCACGTGTCTGTGACGTGCTTTCAAGAGATGAAACATCAAAGCTGAAGTTTGATACTCAAAGGTAGTTTTAATAGTCCAAAGTTCTGTATTTCAAATCAAAGGACTGAACTTTGAATCAGGTTGCTCATGGAAGCCAGTAGGGATTTGCCATTGTTGGGAAAGCTCATGTGATCATTTGCCAGCAAAGTATTGCAGATCACAAGTTCCAATGTCTTATAATATCTCTAATAATAATTATCATCATAGAGGAATTATTACCATTTGTGCTTTATGAAGTAGAGGGCTGGAGGTGAGACACAGTAGTAAGAGTCCCTGAAATAAATGCCCCAATACAGGAGAAATTTGCAAAGTAGTCCCTTCCCATGAATGTGATCAATGATGCTTCCCTCTCCCCCTCTCAGTGCACTCTCTCTCTCTCTCTCTCTCTCTCTCTCTCTCTCTCTCTCTCTCTCTCTCTCTCTCTCTCTCTCTCCCTCTCTTTCTCTCTCACATGACAGGACTGGAATTGTTATTTTCATTTTATAGGTCAAGGACCAACAAACTAGTGCTGGTGGGCCGAAGCCAGACTGTGACCTGTTTGTGTCAATAAATGTTATTGGACCACAGCTACCACCAGCTGTGTACGGTTTATGTCTACGTTGGAGCTTCAAGGCCAGAGCAAAGTAGTTGTGACAGACATACAGACATGGTATGGGCCACAAACATACAGCTTTTACTACTGTACCCTTTATAGGAAGTTTGTTGGGCTTTGCTGTAAATGCTTTATGGAAAGCGTATGAAGTGTGATTGGCATTCGTGTTACTTCATGAAGAGGCTCTTCATGTTCACATATGCCATTTAATGCATACTGTATTTATTTTGATGTGTAACTTAATGCAGAGTGTATTCATATTAATATGCAATTTAATGAAATTAAATGAATTGAATGAAAGTCTTTGAATTCTATTTAAATGGTGTTTTTCCTCAGTGTCATACGACAATTAGCAAGAAATGATTGTATCAACAATATGAAGGTTTATGATGTGCTTTTACAAGAGGACAAAAAAGAATATTTGAAAATACAGTTACTTGATTACATGAAATACATAAGGAATAGAAAGGACATAAGGAGCAAACTGAGGCATCATGCTTCATAGCTAGGAATTTACAACGGATGTTCACCTAAGTCTACCTGTCAGACCCCAGACAAGGGAACTAGATGAGGAAGAGGAGGGGAGGAAGAGGATGAAAGAAAGAGCAAGTGAGGGAAAAGAAGAGAGGAAGCAGAAGAGAGGGAGAGGAGGAAGAGGGGAGGAAGCAGGACTAGACTGTTTCTTGTTCTAAAATCTATCCTCTTACCATCTTTCCTTCTAATTCTTTTAAACATGGCCTCCTCTGTGAACCTCTATAAAAATCAAATTTAAAATAGGAAAGATTTTTTTTTGTTTGAAAGAACTTTTGAAAATATAAAATGCAGAGTATATTTGTTTAGAAGAGTCAGAAGGTAGACACAAACTGTGATACATTGAATAGCTTCATTATCCTATGAAGTGTACTTATATGATGAAATTAAGAATTCTGTCAAATATTCACTAATGGAAAGGAACGTTAGCATTCCTGGAGAGAGGACTCTTGGGGCATGGGACCTACAGGAAGATACAAATAGTCTTCACTCTAATGCAGATTCCCTGTAGCTTGTCAGGATGTACTCATTCACCCACGGGTGTGTGCAGCTGGATCCTCACTCTGAGGCTGGTGCATCGAACAGAACAGACTTTCTTGCGCTCCTGATGCTTACCTCACTCACATGCTGGTGGAGCAGGAAGGGGATGGACAGCCACAGCTCCACTCCCAGCTTTTCACTGTCAGTTGGAGATGGGTCTCATGGATTTGTCTTCCTGGTGTGTCTTTGAACCCTCAGACCTCAGCCTCCTGAGTAGCTAGGATTGCAGGTGTGAGCACCAGTGCCCAGCTCACCTTATTATTTTCTAACAGATATGTGCAGGTCTACAATGCTAAGTGTAAATCAAGAGTATGTTTACTTGGTTTTCATATATCCCCCTATTTTCGTAGTTTTAATTGACACCATTAATTTGATTTGATTTGTTACACAAGCCTAGCATTCGCTATCTTCATGATTTCTCCCCATTGTCAGATCCAGGGAGCACCTTTCCTCACCTGGAATGGTCTGGATGTGAGGCTTTCTCCTCCTGCTTTGCGGTTGCGTTTCTCCTCGTGTTGTCCATGTCCCACACAGCCCCAGGTGGAGGAGGATATGAAATGACACCATCCCAGTGACCAACTAGTGTAAGGCTGGAGGCCTTACACACAATGTCTTCCTAACCCATCGACTTTAAGATCATCAGAGGACCCCTGGTGAGACTGACCTCATCCGTCCTCTGAGCTTTCTGAGGACAGTTCCAGAAGTCTGAGAACAAGGGGTCAGAAGGCCGAGTGCATGTTTGAGCAAAGCTGTTTGAGCAAAGCTCTGCGGTGTGAAGCTCCCAGGCATGCTGGCCACCTCTGGGAGGATCACTCAGGAAGCGGCCTCCAGAATCCCTCGGCCCTGAAGTCTGGGCCTGCAGGGAGCTCAGGGCAGGACCTTGCACACCTGCAGAAGAGCAACTTCTAGACTCTGAGCAGAAGAACCAAATAAAGCACATCTAGAGTGCAGACAGACTCAGCTCTGAGCTGTGGCACTTGGTCTCCTAGTCACACGCAATGGATGGTCCTTAGCATTCATTTCCATTGCCACGGACAGATTAGAAACCAATTCCTGGCATGTCTACTTTCCCAGTTCTGAATAGTTATGTGTTCATGGAGTTCAAGCATATAAGTACTTAGTGTATTTATAATATGATTTAATTGCATAATTCAGGTATAAACCTCTTCCATTACTTTGCAAAGATTCCTGGATGATTTTTCAACATGGCATATCAATTAAATGTAGATTTAAAGGTATTAAATATAAGATCAAAAGGTATTAAGAAAGGGAAAAATGCTGGGAGGAAATTATTCATAATATGGAGGTGAATGTTTACTGAAGATTCACTGAAGACACTGATTTTAAAAGATAAACATGATGCCTTAACTTTAACATCAAGTTTCTTTAAAGTCAATTTATGAAGATGTTTTACAGAAGGTTAAAAAAAAAAAATGTTAAGCTAGGCACTGGTGTTTCTTGGTCGCAGGGAGGCTGAGATCTGATGATCCTTGGTTCAAAGCCAGCCCAGTCAGATAAATCCTAAAGACTCATCTCCAACAGAATAGCAAAAAGTGGGCAGTAGAGTTGTGGCTCAAGTGGTAGAGAGCCAGCAATGAACCAAACAGTCTAGGGAAAGCTTAAGGTTCTGAGTTCAAGCCACAGAGCCAGCAGGGAAGAAAAAGGAAAAAAAAGGCAAAACGGTCTCTATCAATGGAAGAGCTTTTACGTGTGAAGGAATACGATCAGGTTCTCAGGTTTTTCAATGGCTTCTCGTCCAGGAATTCGACCCAACGAGGTCTCTTCAGCCTCTGCCACAGGAAATAGAGAAAACAGCTAAGGAAACCATTGCAGACAGACACGGGAACAATGGGCAGGCGCAGGCCCTGCTGTGGTCAGCGCAGTGCGGCCGTCCTCACGGCTGCCTTGGCCCAGGTGTCACCCGGACAGGACAGGACGGCACAGGACGGGATGGGACAGGACAGATCAGGGCAGGACTGGCACGTTTTCTCCTGGCTGCCCAGGGCTGGATTGGATTCTCTTCCCAGCGCGTTGAGTGTCCGTGGTCCAGTGTGGAGTTTTTCCTTCTGGTTCTGAAGCCATCAGTGCAATTTCGGAAAGGCGTCTCCCCGTGTCCTCCTTGAAATTTTGGTCAACATATAAAATATTAGTAAGAACTCTGGGTGCCCGCGGGACCAGCTCATTCTCAGCCAGCCAGCTCAGGCATCTCTGCCTGGCGGAGTGGCTACCCGGCTGCCCGGCTCCCCCACTCCCCGCCGGGCTCTGCACAAGGCCTGGGCCCCGCGTTCGGATGAAGCCCTGGTTCCAGAACTCCCCCACCTGGGTATCTTCACGCGGGGAATTGAGTCCTTGGCACAAGAGTGGTGCGTGGAGCCTCCTGTGCCCTGCACTGCGCCCTGCCCGTGGAGGGAACGCAATGGTCTGTTTTCGCTTGGGCTTCGTGGACTTTCTGGTCTCCGAATGAGGCCTTGGCTCTTGGAGCTGTATTTTTGGAGGGTGCTGCTTATAGGGTCCGACCTTCAAGGTCTTTCCATGCCCGAGGCGCCCCCTGTGCTCCCCGGGGCTGGGCTTCGGAGGAGAGGTCCCAGGCTGCACCAGAGGTCTCCCTGCGCCCGGGTTGCGGTGACCCGGGGCCCACGCGTGGACCATCTTCTCCAGAGCTCCCTCTGCACCACCCCCCATTCCCAGTTTGGTCTGTGTTTTCTGGGTAGTTTTCCCACGCGTGTTCATCAGGGCCTGCGATTTTCTTCTTTTTGAGATAATGTTTGCCAGCATCCTAACTGGGCAGTGCTAATCTCATAAAAGGTGAGGGAATTCTCCTCCGTCTGGAACGTTCCACAAGAGTTCTCGGGGGCTGAATATCCTTTAAATGTTGGTAGAATTCAGCAGGGAGAGCCTAAGGTCCTGAGCTTCTCACCGATGAAGACTTTCCGACCAACCCAATGATCTTAACCATGATTAGCTTGCCTTCGTGAATTGTTCTTAGTCAGTTGTTTATGTCCAGGAATTTGAATTGTCCATTGCTTCTATCTTCCCTAATTCATGGGTACATAATCGTTCATAATAATCTCTTACGATTCTTTGCAATTCTATTGTCACTAGCCATGTATTTTGTTTTCATTTCTGAGTTTACTTCTGTAAGTAATTTCAGTTTTTACAGCCCATCTAAAGGTTTGTCAGGTTTTTTAAAAAAAATCCTGTCATGTATTAATTTGTTGGTTGATTCATCCATG
Source organism: Dipodomys spectabilis (assembly GCF_019054845.1). NCBI lineage: Eukaryota > Metazoa > Chordata > Mammalia > Rodentia > Heteromyidae > Dipodomys > Dipodomys spectabilis. The sequence goes on from NW_024871134.1 coordinate 2,083,810, forward strand.
AAACAAGAAGCAAATTCTTAATTACGGCACTAAATGTTTTCCGAGTAATATATTACTCAAGACTCAGGACTGTATGCGGTGGGTGCGGGTAATGCTCATTAGGAAAATGAGAACTCGCTCACAGTGATCATGGGCACAGACACAGTGAGGAAGTGGAACGGGAGCAAAACCCAGGTCTTCCGGTTCCCAGGCTGTGAGCTTGTGTAAAGACAGGAATTCACATCTCAATCAGGTTCCCTCTCTGCACCCAAAGCGCTCTTTGGAGAAGAACACAGAGATGCAGAAAATATTTTTATCAATTAAAAGCAAGCAAGGCTACTTACGCTGCTTCTCTGATTGCTGTAGTAGTGACTACCTATCAGACAAGAAAGATGACACACTCCTGCAAAAGTAAATGCTGGGAGCTGCTTAATGAAGGCGGTGATTGTAGCAAGGATATGAGAAACAGAAAGGGGGAGAGCAAGTGATAAAACCCCTGAGACAGTCTAGATTTGATCGTTGCACAAATGCGACGGCCGGGAGAGAGGAGAATAAGGCCTGATGGGGAAGAACCTGAGCTAGCGCAGAACTTTTACAGAAGGCGACCTGTACAATTAAGGAGGGTTGGCTTTCGATGAAAAGATTTTTATGAGCTTGGATCATTGCTCAGGAAACATGTGTTCCTTTTCCCTTTGATGAAATAATACTTCCTTTTCCAATGCAGATTGGTCTAGGCTCTGTCCTCCTGACCATCCTCTGCACTTGGACACCTGACTTGTCGTGACATTGGATTACGGTAACCGGGGTACAAGCAAGTTGGGAAAGTGGCTGCAGACAAGAGGCTCTCAGTGCGGCTTCCAAGGGGAGACAAGAACCAGGCCATCTGCAACCATTGTTTGAAATAGATAACTTAGATGGAAGAGAAATAAACGCTTGCTTGTGGGGAGGGGCATTGAGATCTTCTCATTTATGTAACAACAGACTCCGAATGCTGCATCCTTTCATTTTGAGGCAATTTAAACTATTTTACAGTTTTGTCCTGTTGTGCTCCCCACCAGTCTGATGAGCAGTGTGTATCCATGTGGATTATTCGTTAAGATGCAGCACTAGAAATTTATTAGCTCATTTATTTGGATTGGACTGGGAAAGGAATAATTGTGGAAAATCCTAGTTGATTACAAGCAAATTCTGTCCTTAAATTTAGAATAAGATGGCAGTTTGTCTCCAAGGTCTCAATTTTACAGCTTATTTTCAATTTATTGAAAGAAGTCATCAGTCTTTGGCTCTGAAGCTCAGGTTAGAAGGCTCACAAGGATGTAACTTTTCTAGGAAACCATACAAGCCATCTACAATCTACCAGAGGCCTCTTGATTCTTTTAGTAGAAATATAAAGACAAACATTGAGTTTATAGTCCTCGTTCTTTTTTATTTTTTTATTTTTGGTGGTTGTGGGGCTTGAACTCTGGGCTTGGATGCTGTCCCTCAGCTCTTCAGCTCAAGGCTTTAGTGCTCTACAGCACCACTTCTGGTTTTCTGGTGGTTCATTGGAGATAAGAGTCTCATGAACTTTCCTGCCCATGCTGGCTTTGAACAGTGATCCTCAGATCTCAGCCTCCTGAATAGCTAGGATGACAGGCATCAGCCACCGGCACCGAGCCTCATCTTTCTTAATTAGAAAAATATACTTTTCTGAAATCTTAATAGCAATCTTCAACATGACAGAGAAAATGACCAGTCAACCATCAGAAGTTTCTAGAATTCCTTTCTGTTTTGTTTTATTTTGTTTGGCAGGGAGTTGCTGTGGGCAATAGATTCAAGGCAGGGAGAAAATTAATGTTTACTGTGCCCTGTATTAGATTTTCCTACCTCGAGTGGTAGTCTCAAATAATACTTGCTTAGTTAATAAGTCCGTAAGGTAATTGAATTTCTGATGATTGGATAAATATGCGATAGCAGACTGTGTTTGGAATAGGTTCGTTAGTGTCCTCAAGTCTTGGTGTCAGCAGTGCAGTCCGGGTGCTAGTTCCTGAGGGCAGCTGTGGCATGGCCTGTGGCCTGTGTGAGTTTGTCAGCCTTGTCGTGCAGGGAGGAACAGGTTCACTGGGGGTAGCTTTGGAGAGCAAGGCAGCAGGGACACGTCCAGAGTTCCTGCTGGAGCCTGGTCTCCAGCCCCAACCACCAGGTGCCTTCATTTCAGCCCAGCAGAGCCTGTGTTAGAATCCTGACCCTAAAACAGTACACTCACGCTGACTGCATTGCCCGTTGGTAGCACCATGGTTGTTAAACCATTGGGAGGAAACCACGGCCACAAGTGTCTGGTTCCCCTCATTTGGTCTACCTGCTCAGAGAGGTTTTCATGATGCTGCTCACCAATTTGACAAAAGAGGCAGTTCTGCTGCTTTGCATTCCTACGTGAAGGGGATTGCCGATTGGAAGGCTCACAGTTAGCTGTGCCGGCAGAGGGAACCCATTCTGGAACCGGCGCATCCAGGCAGAGCTTGGACCGCAGCGATGGTGGCAGAGTCCAGCCGGGGTGCGCACATGCCCAGGCTGAGTACAAAGCTGAGCCTCGGTCCATGTGAAGAGCTGACTGTAGAGCTGGTCCAAAGAAGACAGGATAAAACGAGACAGAACACAAAAACAGACCTGAAGACCAATGGAACAGAATAGAAGATCCAGAAATAAATCCACAGGCCTACAGCCAGCTGATATTCGACAAAGGAGCCAAAGACATACAATGGAAGAAACACAGCCTCTTCAACCGCTGGTGCTGGGAAAACTGGGCAGCCACATGCAGAAAACTAAAAGTGGACCCCAGCCTATCACCATGCACCAACATCAATTCAAAATGGATTAAAGACCTTAACATTAAACCTGAATCTCTGAAACTACTGCAGGACAGAGTAGGAGAGACACTTGAACTAACAGGCACAGGAAGGAACTTCCTGAACAGAGGAGTCCCAGGGTCACAACAAGTTGGAGAGAGACTTGACAAATGGGACTACCTTAAAATAAAAAGCTTCTGCACAGCTAAATCTATCGCAACTAAGCTAGAAAGACAACCAACTAATTGGGAAAAAATATTTACCAGCAATATATCAGACAAGGGGTTAACATCCTGTATATACAGGGAACTCAAGAAACTAATCCCTCCCAAACCTAACAAACCAATTACTAAATGGGCAAGGGAACTAAAGAGGGACTTCTCAAATGAAGAAATAAAAATGGCAAAGAAACACATGAGGAAATGTTCATCATCCCTGGTGGTGAAGGAAATGCAAATAAAGACAACCCTGAGATACCACCTTACCCCAGTCAGAATGTCCCACATCCACAAATCAGCCAACGACAAATGCTGGAGGGGATGTGGAGAAAGAGGAACCCTATTACACTGCTGGTGGGAATGTACACTTATACAACCACTTTGGAAAGCAGTCTGGAGGGTCCTTAGAAAGCTAAAGATTGACCTCCTTTACGACCTAGTCATACCACTTCTAGGCATCTACCCTGAACAACAGGAACCAATATACAAGGACACGTGCACCTCCATGTTTATTGCAGCACTGTTCGCAATAGCTAGGATATGGAAACAACCTAGATGCCCCACCACAGATGAATGGATCCAAAAATTGTGGTATCTATACACAATGGAATATTATGCAGCCATTAGAAATGACAAAATAATGGCATTTGCAGGGACATGGATGGAGCTAGAAGGAATCATGTTGAGTGAGGTAAGCCAAGAATGAAGAGACAAACGGTACATGGTCTCCCTGATAAGTGGATGCTAAATCCAAAATGTTAGGTGATACAACAAAACTAACAGGACTTAAGAAACAAAGAACTCCTGCTCATCTGGTTGAACCACTACTAAATATCCCCATGCTGCTGATCACAAATATGGTATATAACATGTGAACACTGTTATATATTACAGACTGTGATAGACAATTTGCTCCAGGAAAGTTAGAATGAACTTGTGACTTTGAAATTATGTAATCACTTAATCACAATCAAAAAAAAAAAAAGAACCTTGAGGAAGGGAGGGAGGGAGGGGATGGTAGGGGGAAAACAATGGAGGGGGTGACAATGTTCAAGAGGAAGTGTACTCATTACCTCACTCATGTAACTGTAACCCTCTGTATAGTATCATTACAATAAAAAAAAAAACGAGACAGAGCATCATCATTCACACACACACACACACACACACACACACACACGCACGCACACAATCTTGTTACCCTCGTCTCCATAGAAACCTAGAAGGCAAATTTCTCCAGCTGGCACATGGACTTGGTATATGAAATAAATTTCTCTTATTTAGGAAAAGAAGGAGGGAGATCATTAAGAACATTGCAAAATACCTGCTGCACAAAAGTAAGGTTGTAAGGTTGTAATTAGAAGTGATTAACAAATTATATTTCATTGGAGGTTAAAACTCGATGCAAAGAAAATACTTATCTGTTTATCCTTAAGACATACTTCGTTCCTAAAGTAGTTTACTTAATATTTCAAATAAACCAGTGCTAATCTTTTGCTCTAAGTTAAACAGAAAACAAATGTAATGGCAGAATAAATGATCTGTCCAGTTATAATCCTTCTAGACACTTTTTCTCAAGTTCAAATTTTAATTTAATTTTTAAAATTTAGTTTGTCAATGAAGCACTTTGTGCTAAAATTACTTGAACTGTTTTTTTATACATCGTTAGCACACATAAGTATTATCAATCTTCTCTGTCATCCAAGTGAAAATAAAGTCTGCTAACAAGTCTGTATGGACTGGAGCTTTTAATAAAAATATTTTGATGCAATGAATAATAATAAGTGTGGTATTTATTATATTTCACAGGAGTACTGTCACTGTTTTCCTTGTGAAGACAGTCAATACAGTTATCTGTCATTGTCATTCCTATACAATTTATATACTGTTATCAATTATGAATCTTTGTTCAAAGTTTGACCTAACATAATATTTGATCCGCTCCCTAACAAAAATGGACCAATGGTTACACATTATTTCAAGGCTTGAAACTCTTTATGGCTCATACTTTTATACATGTAGCCACTCACGAAGCTGAGATACAGGGGATTGGTGTCCAGTGAAGGCAAAACTACAAGATTCCATCTCCAAAATCCATCTGCTGAGCAAGCATGAGCTTCTGAGTTCAAATTCCAATCCTAGCTCCCAACACACACACACACACACACACACACACACACACACACACACACACACACAATTAGCATTATGAAAAATATATATGCCCTTTGCCACTGAGAAAATCTTACCAAGAAAATTGTCACAGAAGAGTTATTTACCATTGTCAATGTCTCATGTATACCAAATTGGCGTGCCAAATTAGAGAAGGAGGCCTCAGGGGAGGAAGAGTGGGGGGAGGAACTTCCTGTGCTAGTTTAGAGTCCGTGTTTCGTCCCATTTAGGGAAATGTCTTTAACTTGTGTTTGTTTCAGAGTGCATCTGCCAAAATATGAAAATAGACTTACTTTGAAGGTGAAATTGTTAAAAATAATTCATACCCGTTTGTTTTCTCCTGCAGTGAATCTGCACTTGTCAGCCATTACCCTGCTACTGAACGCCTCCCTGCCATGTCCCCTCTGCGGTGAGGCTGCGGCCTGCACCCTGTGTGGTGGGAACAAGATGGCTCTTGTGGAGAAGTCTCCAACCGGCCAAGACTGCGTGCGGAATGAGGAGCTGGCAACTCAGCAGGAAGGAGCAGCGGCCCCAGTTCTCTGGGAAATAGGAAAGATCAGGGTTCAACGCCAGCCCTGGCCAAATATTAACCAGATTCCAGGAGTCTGTGGGTAGAAGGAACGCAGTCTGAAGTCTTTGTGAGTGAGACCTGATCCCAAAACTAAAGCTAAAGCAGAATGAACGAGGAGTGGGGAAGGTGATTGTGGGCCAGCATCTGCCCAGAGAGGTGGGGCTCTGAGTTCAAATCCCGGTCCTGCCCCCCAAATGTAAAACTAATGGAAGAAACAAAGGAATGTATCTTTGGGATCAAGAAAATACTTCCAAAAGGCATAGGATAAACATTCAGCCACTGGGAGTCTAAACATGAAAAAATTGTCCTTAAAGTATCTAAAACCCCATTCCCTCACCAAGTCATAGGCTATCATGACATCTTTGAGATTGCAATTTAGATTATATGTTTATGTTTTATATTATGAAAGACAATTTGCAAATATGTATCTATTGTGTTATTAAGAAACACATCAACTGTAGAATGGTGTTCATCTGTAATCCTTGCTACTGTGGAGGTGAACACTGGATGACTGGGGTTTGAAACCCACCTGGGAAAAATCCGTAAGACTTCATCTTCTAAATAACCAGGGAAAACCATGGCTGAGGCATGGCTCAAGCAGTGCAGCACCAACTGAGCAAACAAGCTGAGCAAGTCTGAGATCTTGAGTTCAAACTTCAGTATCAGAGCGTAGAGAGAAATACAGTAACTATCACAGATCCCATTCTTACAGCTGCACACTCATACGTGTGCGTTAATGGGGACAATTGTGTTATCCAATCTTAAAGAATACAAAAGGCATTTTAAACTAAAAGCCTAAACTACCAAAAAACACAGTGTCAGAGATACTATACAGACACACCTGGCATTATCATTTTTTTTAAAGCAAGTATAGAACTGGGCCATGATTTGGGGGAAGGCACAGGTGGACAGAAGGGGCGCAGGGAGGGACCAGGGTGGCTTTGATTTCAGCCCCGTCCAAATAGAACACATCTCACAGCGCGCTGCATCTTCTTTCTTTGAAAGCCACAGAAGAAAACCAGTGGTCCTAATTTTAAAGATCAGTTTTTCACTTCAGCTGTGGCTGCATTAAATGTTTGTTTTCCCTGAACTCATTTCCTGACATTTTATTTTACTGCCCTGCGTGGCCCAGAAGATTAAAATCCGCTCCCAGCAGCCCGAAAGGCCTGCCCGGTCCAGGGCAACCACAGGTGTCTACCGGTGAGGGAGCTGCAGCTGAGCTCATCTTTGAAGGTGATGACTTCACAGGACGCAGGAAGGCTGGGCCCTGGTTTCCATGGGGATTATGGCATTCAACATTGTCTGGGGACTAGGCACTGCTGGAGGAATGGGTGCTGGGGTTATGGCGTTGACTCAGGCAGAACTCATGTCCTGGCCATCTCTCCGTGTCCACAGAGCCGTTGTGACAGGGGTTGGTGGCGGAAGGGGTCCCCAACATTCCCACCACCCCCCCTACCCCCAACAGCCCCTGGCCGGCCCTCAGCCCTGCTGTCAAGCCGTGCGGGAAAGGGGAGGCCGGCAGAATGGCAGTGCACAAAGTTTCCCATGTGCATTTTTTGTGCTCGTTGCCAGGCAACTAAATTTGTTTTGCTCGTATTCTTGGTGGGGCCGAACTTTCTATTTTGGGTGTGTTTCTTTCTCACGGATACTGAAATGTTGAGATTAAGCCAGGACCACGATTTTCATAATAGATACTCGTGGTGGCATGGTAATGAGGTAATTCACGCTCTAACTCCCCTGGGGAGGAAATCCCGAGCTGTGCCTGAAGAGGTTGTGCGGGGTTGTTCCAGAGAGGTGCTGAGTCTGACTGTCACAGCCAGCCCTGCCTCTCCTGTCCCCGCCCTCTTCCTGCTTTACCTGTGGACTGGATAGCTTGAGTTAGGTTCTGCCAGCAAGGTTACATAGTTAAGCCAGGCACGGTGGCTCACACCTGTCATCCCAACTACTCAGGAGGCTGAGATGTGAGGATCACGGTTTGAAGCCGGCAGGGCAGAAAAGGCCATGAAACTCCTATCTCCAATAAACTACTCAGAAAAAGCCAGGAGCGGTGTTGTGGTTCAAGTGGTAGAGTGCTAGCCTTGAACACAAAAAGGCTCAGGGACAGCGCCCAGGCCTGAGTTCAAGCCCCAGGAATAGATATATATATATATATATATATATATATATATATATATATATATATATATACATATATATGTAGTTGTATATTCTCAAATCTTTCTCTCTGAGGGTCTATTGTTGGAAAATTAAAATCCTTTCAGTTTTCACGTCAATGATGATATTTGTATGCACAGTCTTTTGAGATATTGAACAATGAATTACTAATGCTAGCCACAGAAGTTGTGTGTGCAGGTTATAGAGCCATGCAGCTTCCAGCATCCTGTGTAATTCTGGCTTTGTTATTTCCTGGCTGGGAGAATAAGACCCTGCTGGAGTTCACCATGGAACCTGCCCATGTTCTGGATCACCCACTGGGGCTGGTTCTCAGGCCTGGGCAGCAGGAAGCCCACCTTGGTCACACCTAGTACTTCTGTCTCTATTTCTTATTTTAATGAACTGTTTTTGTTTTTGTTTTTTTTGTCGGTCGTGGGGCTTGAATTCTGGGCCTGGGTGCTGTCCCTTAGCTCTTCAGTTCAAGGCAAGCACTCTACCACTTGAGCCAGAGTACCACTTCTGGTGATTAATTGGAGATAAGAGTCTCATGTGCTTTCCTTGCCAGGGCTAGTTTTGAACCGTGATCTTCAGATCTCAGCCTCCTGAGTTGCTAGGATTACAGGTGTGAGCCACTAGCACCTAGCTTGAAGTCACTTCTTAATTTTATTTTCCAATAACATCACTGTCAGAACAATCTGCACACAGGAACCATTTATTCTAACACTATTGTTGTTATTTTTTTGATGATTACTTTCCCTAGGTTTTATCTCATTTCCTTCTCAGCCTTGCCTGGGTCCCTGTACTCTGGTGAGTTTTTCCCCCTTTTACTTACATCTGTTTTCCCTGGGTTCTCAGGAAGCCTTTTCATGTTGCTATGCAGTCACTGGATTTTTCTTTCACAGAAGAACTCATCCCTGATGTTTCTTTCTGGCTGGGTGTTATCATTTGTTTTCCTGCACCACCAGTGTATTTTAATTTTAACTTTAAACCCCACGTCTTACCTTTGTCCTGTAGCTGTGCAAAGCAAGTGATTTCCAAGTACTTGTTCTGTTTCCTACAACACTAACTTTGTGAAATTGTATAATCTCACAGGCAATCTACAGGAGATTTCCCTTTTCTCTCACAGCTCAGATTTCTTCTCCTTATGTCTTTTTCTTATGCATTGTGGAGTAGGGTGGTTCTACACCATGTCTGCCAACACACAGAATGGGAACTCTCCTTCCCTCACATTCACAGTGAGCTGGGCCTGAACAGAATTCTTCACCGATTTAAACAGCATGCTTTAGATTTCTGTCCACCCTTAAGAATGGCCTCACAGCCTTTATGTACAATGTCCCAAAATGGCCCGGAAGGCAAATACTTATACTGATTGCCTGCTTGTCTCTGTAGGATGAACTATCAGGCTAAGAACCAGGCAATCCATACTTCTCTCTATTTTTGCTATGCATGCTGTTTACTACAACTTCATTCCTTTATTCTGCACAGTTAATTGGCATCAATTAGTTTTACAAGGGGTTTCATCTCGACATTTCCAAAGATGCTGACGGTGTTCCTGGATCAGAATCACCCCTCCAAGCCCTTCTTCCTCTTGTCAGACTCACCTCTCCCCCACCCTTCCTTTCATGAGACTCCCTCCTTCACCTTCCCACCTTCCCTCTCATCAGACCCATTCCCCCCTTTTTTAGTTTTAAAATTTTATTGAAATTCGAGTTTAGAATTTAACAATACAGTACTGTTTGGCATATGTGTAGCAGGATTTTCATCTGCTTTACATGATTTCTAGGTATAACATTTAAGAATTGATCCTTTCTATTTGTCCATTACATACCAACTACATATTTGTTAAAATTTTAGACATTTCTCCAATCATGTCAACATTAAAAGTTTAATAAAAACTTCAAGTATTGAAAAATTAAGACAGTATTGTGGCCACCATAATGTAGAAAATAAAAACTTCAGAACCTTAACTGTTTAAAACTCGTTAACATTAACTGAAGTAATGGGATATGAATTCCTAACATTACTGTATGAATTTCTCATTAGCTTCCAAGTGTTTTCTATTGAAGCATGTCCAAAGTTATAAAAGTTGTAAAAGTCTCTTTTAAATAAACTTATATAAAATTAACCCCAAAATAATGGTGACATGCTGGTGGAGGCATCGGTCTGGAAAGAGTGACTATGCTGTGTCTAGACCTGCTTGATGTGTGTCAGATAGCAGTGTTCTCCCGTGACCCCACACAACAGACTCCTGAGAGAACGCCAGCTATTGCTCAGGAATACCTAGGGTACGCAATAGAATAAAAGTCATCGCCCTTTTACTCCTGGTCCTCCTGAGTTCCAAAACTGATCTCAACAAATTTTGTTCTATTTTTCACGCATGCACATAACTTGGCTGGTGTTCACTAAAATAAATTCATCAAAATGCCATCAAATAGAAGAAGTAAATTGTATCCAGGATGTGGTCAGATTCCACCTCTAGTACAAATGTTCACTTGGGGAGGTGGAGCTCTCGGTTGCCCTGCCCTGGGTGGTGCCAGCCCCAGAGCATGTCGCTCCATGCGCTCACAGAGATCCAGCCTACAATGCTCTGGGGGCTGGCAGAAATGCCAGAGGCAGGGGTGGGGACAAGGTCGGCGGGCCGGGGGTCGCCGTGCTCAGAGCAGCTCCCACTGGGGTCTCCCACGGGCCTGTTGTGCCTGTGGATGAAGGACCGTCAGATGCCATGTATAGAGTCCTTCAGGGTCTCACATTTTTTCAATTGTTATCTTTAAGTAGTTGTATAAAGGGTTTCCGTTCAGCATGTGAGTTCATGAGTAGAATGCATCTCGACCAATGTCACCCCTTCTGCCACCCCCCATCTCTTCCAGCCCTGATCCTCCCCTCGGGTGACCCCGTTCCATTTCCTAGGTGCACACTGAATATTGTGACTGCATTTCTCCCTCCTTCCCCTGTCCATCTGGATGCCCCTGTTCTCCCCGGGACCTCCCCCACTGCATATGGGACAGCTGCCCGCATTCATCTGGAAGGACCGGAAGTTGGTTGTTCAGGGTCACACTGTTGGAACCCTCTGCATAAACCATACTTCCGTTAGCATATTTGTGCGTGGATGCACGTGACCAGGTATAGGTTTACATACACGTATCACTTAGACCTAAGGGCACATGTGTTCTCTTATGTGCACAAGTTATATCTAAATACTATACTGTTCTTAACAGTGTTTATAATGCCGCTCTTGCAGACATTTCTAGAAGCACAGTATTATCAAAAACTTGTGTGCTTCACAAAGTTCCTGATAAAACAAGGGCACAAGTGATCAGCACTTCAGCAACGATCAACTTTAAAGACATAGCACTCTAAGGTCAGTCATGGGAATAGCACTGAATTTAAGACTGTGCACACGGCTAAAAGGGGCAGTGTTGTCCAGTCCCTGGGTACTGGACACTGGGCAAGGTTGTCATCACCCTGATGGAGGTCAGTTCTCACTGGAGAGAGGACAGGAGGGACGGGGAGGGGATGGGGAAAGGACTCTGCTAGAGTCCCAGTCTCCAGGCCCAACAGAGACCTCAGCAGCTGGCGTGGATGCTGGGCAGGCGCAGCCCGGAGCCAGGGCTCAGGCCTCCAATCATCCGGGGAGTCACCCCATGTACACACAGGGGCAGGGAGGACTCTAAGGAGAGCGGCCAGGCAGCCCCGCTGGGGGTCAGCTGCTCCAGCCAGTGTGGAGCAATGGGCTCCTCAGATTCTTCCTTGCTCTCAGAGAAATCCCAGCTTGTGAGCAGCACCCATTCCCCTGTGGTTTGCCAAGTGGGGAGTTAGTAATCGTGGGGGTGCCATCCCATGAGCCTAGGACACAAGGAAGGCCTATCACCTGTGCAAAGTAAGTGATAGGCCACAGGAGCGACGTATGCATGCACGTAATGATTGAAATGAATTCTCTGTGTGTGTGTGAGCACACGTGCCTGTGTGTGCTGGCTCTGAGGCTTGAACCCAAGGCCTTGTTCTCTCATTTGGCTTCTTGTACTCAGAGCTAGTGTTCTACTGTTTGAGCCACACCTCCACATCAGGCTTTTTGCTGACTCAAGGACTTTGCTGCCCTGGGTGGCTTTGAATCATGACGTATGGTCTGCTAGGGTTACAGGTGTGGGTATGGACACGGTAAGACCTTCCTTCTAGAAAACTCTACAAAGCATCTGTATCAGATCAAGTGCTTGATCTGATAAGGAAGTAGCTTTTTTTTTTTCATTTAGGAGTACAACAGTGATGAATTCATTGATGGGTGATCCTGAGCACAGGAATCTGGGAACACAGAAGGTGCCAGCATGGGGGCGGGGGGTAGGCATTGGGGTCTCACAGTGGCAGGCATTGGCTGAGAGGCCCCTGCTGGCCCCTGCTACTTCTGCGAGTCCCAGGTATGGATTGTCCCTTCCCGGCCTGGGTCAGCCCTTCCCCACTGGGGTCAGCTCTTCCCCCATGTCCCTCCGTCTCCGCATGACTGTCCCGAGTGCCCGTATTCATCCTCAACAGGAGGCGAGCCCAGAAGGCTTAAAAACCCACCATGTTCGGGGGTACCCGAGTCAGTTAGGCTTCTAAAATCACCCTCTTTCCAAATGAGGTCATATTGGGAGGAAATTGTGTAGGGAAAACATCGCCAGGGCCGAGGAAGTTACAGTGAAGCCAGCTACTGTGGAATGTGCGGAGCTATTGCGTGCTGACATGGTCCTTCGTTCCATGAGAGCCACACCCCGTGCAGACAGGCAGGCAGTGCCCTGTCCTGCCATTACTGCTGCAAGTCGGGTGGAAAGCCACGCACCTGTGTTCAAGGAGGATGTGCGGTGAAAGGGTTAATCCGTGTGAGGACAGGATGTGTGGCTGCGCCAGAAACGCCTTGGAGCCACAAGTCCTGAACGGTTGGAAAAATCTCATTCCTTGCAGAATTCATGCACGGCATCGCTGAGGTTAAGAAATCCAGGCGTATTTGAAGATAGAGATCATCATTCTCCCATCATTCTGTGGATAGTAGGTCTGTGTGTGGATGCTGGTTGGGCTGTGCAACATGCCTGCACACATACAGAGAGAGAGAGAGAGAGAGAGAGAGACAGACAGACAGACAGACAGACAGACAGACAGACACAGACACAGAGACAGAGACAGACAGACAGACAGACAGAGACAGAGACAGACAGACAGACAGACCCTCCAGCAACAATGATCTGCGTTATGAAAAGATTATCATGTCTTTAGTCTTCTTTCACTTAAAAGGCATTTTTTTTTGGGTCCGGTCATGGGGCCTAAACTCTGGACCTGGGTGCTGTCCCTCAGCTCTTCAGCTCAAGGCTAGCGCTCTACCACTTGAGCCACAGCGCCATTTCCGGCTTTTTTCTTATTGCTTATGTGGTGCTGGGGAATCGAACCCAGGACCTCAGGCATGCAAGGCAAGCACTCTACCACTGAGCCACCTTCCCAGCCCCATTAAAAGGCACTTTTTTGAAACTCATTTAAAGAAACTCTTTCCCTGACTTCTGCAACTGTAACCCCTCTGTACATCACCTTTATAATAAGAATAAAAAATTACCCATACACAAAGAATTCCACTCAACTATTTCAACTATTCCACTCAATTATTGCTTCTTCCTGGATGCCTAGAACTGTGGTTCCCAGTCTGACTAATTCAGACATCTGATAATTTACAAGCAGTTGATATTTTAGTTATTTTTAAAGAATCTCCAGTTTATTGTTTAGCATTAGAGAATATAGTCAAGAAAAACACCCTTTTAGCAAAGAAAAACAGAAACTCACTGACTTAAAACCTATAATAGGAAAAGACAGGAATGCAGTATGCCATTCAACCCCCTTTATTTATGTCTGTTCAAATGTAAATAGTATTTATTGATTTCTGATAGCTGTACATAGAATTAGGGCAGTTTTGGAGCAAATTTTCTGTTTTATCTTTTTGTGTTTTTAATGCACTTATCAGATTCTCACAGTTATAAAAAATATTCTTTCAAGTTGGGAACTGGGGCTCATACCTTAACTAGCTGCTCGGGAGTCTGAGATCTGAGGATCACATATGGAAGCCAGTTGGGCAGATAAATTACAGAGAGTGTTTATTTGTTTGTACTGGTTCTGGGGGCTTGAACTCAGGACCTGAGTGCTGTCCTGGGGTTATTTTTAATTTTTTTTTCCCTTCATGGCTAGTGCTCTACCACTGGCTTTTTGGTGGTTAATTGCAGAGATGAAACAGCTGGATTTTCCTGATCAGGCTGGCTCTGAATAATGATCCTCAGATATTAGCACCCTGGGAAGTTGGGATTCCAGAGATAAGCCTTTGGTGCCCAGAGAAAGGTTTTAGTCTTGGAGACGATTTTACTTAAATGCTATTATGTGACCAAATCAACTGATTATGAAAGGGGTTGTGAGAGTACTGATGTAAGCATGGATGAGGGCTTTTCTCTCGTTAACCTGTGCTAACCTTTGCCCCTTGTAAAGGCAGCACAAAGGGTGGACAGGAGCCTCCAGATCAGCTGTTTCAACTCTGATGCCCAGCTGGGCTTCAATGGAGCCTATGGGCTTTGGAATCAGTGGCTGTGTGTGCAGGAATGTGCATGGACGCTGTGCGATGATGTCACAGGGCCACTCTCAAGGGCTACACAGACCTGGACCTATCTTGGTGTTCATCTTCCTTTCTTAAGAAATAAGTGTTCTGTAGAAATCATTGGGAAGAGGCGAACTATCTACCCATGAGGTGTCCCTCCTAGCTTCTGTTGCAACAGCACTTGCTTGTTTTAAGGAATTGCTTCAATTGCTTAAGAAAGGAAGATCAAACAAAGAAGTATGGAACTAGGAAGATAACATATCACCAGCAGTTTTGTCTTCCTTCTTGTGTCTTCACACAGGAATGGAGACACTGTGTGAGTGAGTCATCTGGTTTCCTGTCCCTGAGATGTGACCGTGAAGGAGCGGCCCCCACCGGCAGAGCCGCTGCCCACAGGCCCGGGGCTGGCTGGTGCACAGCTTCTGTGTCCTCAGCCTCCTCACCTGCTAGAGGAACTCGGAGTTCTTGACATTATCCGTACCAATAAAGCCACAAAGTTGAAATCTCTACCTTGCCTTTGGCGACAAGGTTTAGTTTTGTGGCGTGGATGTTCTATTAGTTGCTGACAGACAATTGCAATTCTCTAAAGAGAGAAGAGAAAGAGGGAAAGCAAAGCAAGAGGGGCCATGGGTGAGGGAGAGCAATCACTGTATAAAAATTAATGCAGCATTCAGAGAGAAAAGAAAAACCTCATGCCCTCACTCAGCCCCCCACCCCCACGTATGCCAGGAGAAGTGGTAGAACTGAACACCAGTTAACCTTAGGTTATACATGTTCTGCTTTTATAGCAATGTAGCCATAGGACGACATTAAATGAGTCTACCCGTGGCTTCCCTGCCATAGTTGGGAGAAGCCTCAGTCTGGGGCGGCTGGGTCTCATTCTCCTCCTTCCTTCACCCCACACAAGGCGCCCTGGCCTGGCCACCACCCGAAAGTCCCTCTCCCTTGGCCTGCCACAACTCAGCTCAGCACACCTTCTACTGTGGATAGCTGAAAACCAATAGACCTTCCAGACAGCCTGTGCCCTTCCAGAAACCTCTTTCTTTCCAGAAACCTTCAGGGTGCTAAAAATCCAGGAAGAGACTGCCCTAGAAAACAGGGTGGAGAGAATTGCAGATAGTTGCAAAAGAATGTCCAGTAAGGCCCCGGTCCTCAGCATTTGAAACCAAAGGACCCCGACCCATCTCAAATTTATTCTGGGATAGATTTTGAAATTGGAAACAATAAAACTTGAAACAATGGTTTTCCCTCCGAAACAATAGCTACAGTGAAGTGAACTCTATTGTCATCAATGAGATATTGATAGGAGAAAGCAGACCTCAACCCTCCAATTCCTGGGTAAATGATGCCAGGATCTGTACACACACACACACACACACACACACACACACACACACACACACACACACACACACACCCAGATTAGAATCGATGTAAGTCTAGATATGCAGAAGGCTGAGATCTGAGGATCATGGTTCAAATTCAGCCTGGGGAGAAACATCTATGAGTCTCTAATCTCCAAATGCCTATCAAAAACTCAGAAGTGAAGCTGTGGCTCAAGTGGTAGAGCACCAACCTTGAGAGAAAAAAAGCCAAGTGGGAAAACAGAGCTCTCGTGTGAGGCCCAGAGCCATCATAAACACTGGTGCTGGAGATAGGAGTCTGGGCCCGGTGCCCTGTGGACAGAGGGCTGCTGGAGGCCCAGGGGTATGTCCAGGAGGAAGCAAATGAAGGCATGGAGACAGTTGCCATTTTAATTATCTCTGATTGGGCCATCATGTCCAAGTTTAACAACATCGCATTCTATAAGGAAATCTTCAACTCTAGACTATTTCATGGGCAAGTTCTGTTCAGGTTAAAAAAATAAATATAACGTTATAACATCAATGCTTTCTATTGAAAGGAACTCATTGCTGCATCAATAAAGTTCAAAAGTAATGAATTTACTTTGTTAAGACCAAATATAGACACAGAAAACAAAGCGTCAAATACCACATTCTATGTCATGAAAAACAGGGCAGTTCTGAGAACTTTATCTATCTATCTATCTATCTATCTATCTATCTATCTATCTATCTATCTATCTACCTACCTACCTATCTATCATCTATCTATCAATCATATATCGATCTATCATATATCTACCTGTCTATCTAAGTAATAATGAAACTGCAAAGACAATGAATTATGACATGCCAGCCTAGGATAAATCACAGTATTTATCATAGTAATGATAGCATATTTAATACCACAGGGATTCAAGCCAAAAAGGGATACGATTTATTCACAAAGGAAAGGAAGACTTCAGACTTTACCGGAGGCAAACCATATTTCAAGACATTCATACCTTAAAAACTGTTACTTTGGTTTCACTGCAATGAAAATTATCTTGAGATAGAAGATTGCTGACATTGTTACTCGAGGATGAGATAGCACGCACATTTTCATGTACAGATAGTGTTTTTCTTGTTTCCACCAAGTCTTCCAAGCAAAGAGGCTTAGAGCAGCCCAAGTGAAGGGAGAGCCTGGGTGGGAGGGCAGTCTTACCCACCAGAATGCCAGCTACTGGGGAAGCAGATGCAGGAGGAGTTGAGCAATGCTATCCAGGACCCCAGCTCAAAAGTTGAAATGCATACAAGGGCTTGGTAACAAGCTATAGAAATGATCCCTGAAAGTATAGTCTTAAGGGCTTGGTATAGTTCCAGCAGTAGACAGCTCCTCGAGTAGCTTTGAGACCCTGGGCTCAATCCCAAGCAACATGGAAAAAAAGAAGAACTAGAAGTGAGTGGGAAATTTCCAGGAAAGACTCCCAAGGAGCTACCCCATGGGAGGAGCCTCCTTTGCTCTTCCTTCTCTTTCTTGCGGCCTACATATTTCCTGCATAGTGGCTGAGCTCTGGCATCCATCTTGATCTATAAGGGTAACCTTGAAGCCCAAGGTTCAGACTTGGTGAAAGAACAAGCCAAAATGAAATGTCTTCCTCACGGAGGTCCAGTAAGCCTTGGGGCTCCACCTGCTCTGTGCTTCTTTTATGAAAGGCGATAAATCATGTTATTTAAATTACTCTGTGTGTGTGTGTGTGTGTGTTCAGTTTTGGTCAACTGCATGCATTCAAATCTGTACCTTCAAGTGCTAAAACCCAGTATAACCAATCAGGAGACCAATTTTTCTCCAAGCATTTGTTTACCAAGATCGGAGGAATATTTTTTACAACTTAACTATGCAAATTGCCATGCAAATGATTGCTTATTAAAAGATCAAAGAGTCATGAAGTTTCGCTGATTATAACACTTAATCCCCGCTTAATCACTGGGGAGTTAAGAAATACATTTTCCATAGAAGAGCACCGATGGAGGCCTCATATTTCTTCTTTTTTTGGAGGGAAGGTACTGAGGTTTAAACTCAGGGCTCCATGCTTAGTAGACAGGGGTTCTATTATTTGAATCATGTTTCCAGCCTTTCTTTTCCAGGAGGATATGGAGATAGTCTTGCTCTTTGGCTGGCTTTGCTTGGCCTGTGATCTTCCTATTCATCCTATGATAAAACCCACCATGCCCAGCAATCATGGTTGAGATGGGATTTAGGGAGTGTTTTAGCCCAGTTGGCCTTGAAGTGAGAACTTCCCTGTGCTCTGCCTCCTGGGTAGCTAGTATGAGCAATCTAAACCTAATCCTTCTAGGTAGAATTAATTTCTTATTAACCAGAGCACACACAAAAAATAGATGTTATGGTCAAGTGTTGGTGGTTGATGTCTGTAATCCTAGCTACTTAGAGAATGAAATCTGAGGATCATGGTTCAAAGTTATCCCAAGCAGAAAAGCTCATGTGACTCTTATCTCCAATTAAGCAGCAAAAAGTAAGAAGTTGAGGTGTGGCTTAAGTGTAGAGCACCAGCCTTGGGCAAAATAGTGCTAAGAAAGTATTGGACTTGCTTTTGAATAACAACTTCGGCAAAACCAATTGTGTTAAAAATTAATTTCTTCAGAAATTCATAAACATTCTTAGAAAAATGAGTACATTATTGAGAAGATGGGAAATGTGGTTGTTTGCCTGTGGGAAATAGTTAAGTAAGCATCCATTTTTACTTATTAATTATTCATATTTACTAAGTCTCTAGAGGTAGCAGGCACTTTGTAGATTCTGACTAAGAAAAATTGTTGAAAATTGCTGAGAATTATAAAGCTTTTAGAACAGTTAACTTAAAGGTATTTTTTCTTGTTATTTTCTTAAAATATATAGTGAATTTTGGTGGGTGTTAGTGGCTAATGCCTATAATCTTAACTACTCAGGAAGTTGGTATCTGAAGATCATGACTCAAAACTAGCTTAGGCAGAAAAGTGTACAATTAGCCTAAAGTCTGCAAGTGAATCTGGGCCTTAAGTGGGTCAGAGTGCCAGCCTTGAAGGAAAAAGCTAAGGGAGAGCACACAGGCATTGAGTTCAAGCCCCAGAACTGGACAAAAGGAAAGAGAAAACCTTCCTGTCTATCTATCTGATCTATCTGAGTTATATATGAGTGGATATATGACTTATATATGACTACATGTATATGATTATATGATGCATACATGATTATATATACATATAGAGTAAAAATTTTAAGAAGTGTCACATTTGAGATAGGATGGAACCTATAGTGTGATTCTTGCTGTATAAATATTGTGATTGCAAAATTGTATATGAACAATTATTTTATAACCATTTTTTGTGGAGTGGTGGAGAAAAGAAAGACCCTATGCTTTGGACTATACTTCTTTATTTTATTTATTTATTTATTTTGCAATAGGGCTGTTTTCTATTATCAGTTAGTTTGATGGCCTTTATGATGTTCTTGATAGTTCTTTACATTTAAGGGTGTGTTATTTTGTGCAAATGTCTGAATCTGAATTCTTTTATCTAAGATCAGAAATTTAAAACTTTTATTTAGGGGCTGGAGATGTGGCTTAGTGGTAGAATGCTTGCCTAGCATGCATGAAGCCCTGGGTTCAATTCTTCAGTACCACATAAACAGAAAAAGCTGGAAGTGGCTCTGTGGCTCAAGTGGTAGAGTGCTAGCCTTAAGCAAAAGAAGCTCAGGGATGGTGCCCAGGCCCTGAGTTCAAGCCCCAGGACTGACAAAAAAAAGCACTTTTATTTATTCAATAAATGTGAAATACAAGACTTATATTAAAAGATATATCATAATTAGTGGAAGCTTTAATCAGTTCAAAAATAACCCAAACAGAATACAAACATTGGATAGGTCTTGTTTTTTTGATCCATTCTGCTATTCTTCTTTGGTTGGAGAATTGAGTCTACTCATGGTTAAGATTATTACAGAGAGATGTGTCAGTTTCCTGCCATTTTCTTGATTTCCTGTATTTTATTTTCTTCCTCTTCCTGTGTTTGCTAAACTGATCTTCTACTGATTTTTGTCTGATTTGTTTCTTTGGCTTTGATTGTTTTCTTCAAGTTGAATTCCTCCCATTAGAATTCTTCGTAGTGCTGGTTTAGTGATCATGAATTTCGTTAATGTTTGTTTGTCATGGAAGGTTCTGGTTTCAACATCTAATGTAAAGGATAGTTTCTCTAGGTAGATCAGTCTGGGTTGGCAGTTGTTGATCTCCAGGGCTTGGATTATACCATTCAGGCATTCAGGCTCTCCTGCGCTGAGGCTTTGTGTGGAGAGGTCTGTAGTGATTCTAATTTTCTTTCCATTGTAATGTAGCTCCTTCTTTAATTTTGTGGCATTTAAAATCCATTCCTTGCTATTCATACCTAATGTTTTTACTATGGTGTATCTAAAAGTATTTTTTTGGATCCAGTCTATTGGGAGTTCTAGATGCTTCTGGTAAGCAAGTAAGATTTTCTCTCTTAATAGTGGGGATGTTCTCAGCTATTATTTTACTGAACAGATTTTCAATGCCTTTTCTATTGAATTCTTCCCTCTTGTTGATACCAATTATGTGTAGATTAGATTTCTTAGCTGAGTCTCACAATTTCTGGACTTCTCTGGTAGGTTCTGAGTGTTTTCCCATACTTTTGACTTTTGTTCTAGCTCCTGTTTTACCCTTGACTTCCGAAGTTCTGTTTTCATTTCACTTCCTTTGTCACCTATGGATTTCACTATGGTTTGCACTGTGGAAATTGAGCCTTTTATGGTTCTGAGATCAGTTCTCATAATGTACATTTCATCTTTTAATGAGGTGTATAGCATGTCTATTTTCTCTTTGTATCATTCCGGGAGTCTTGGACTTTCTTTGTCATTTCTTCTTTGTGCTCTTGAAGTTGTTTTTTGCATCGTCCCTTTTATTTTATTGACCAGTTCTCCCATCATTTCTTTAATGTATCTTTTGTCTTCCATCTCTTCTACATTCTCATTGTGCTATTTTTAAACCACAGAAACAGTATAAACAACTAATCATTATTATACCATATAGAGGAGAGAGTGCAATTCCCTATGCTCATTCTGTGTGATCTCCCATGCCCCGCTTCGCATACCTTCTCTGTGATCTCCAGTGCTCCTCTTTGCATACCTTCTGTGCTCTCCCCTGTGGTCCTTCTTGTGACAGGGGATCCTTCCTCATCATCTCTGGACTTCTGGTGGTTCAGGAAACTAGGGGAGAAACTATTTGGGAACATTAAATAAATTGATTCTGGTTCTGGTTCACAATGTTCTATCAGCTCTCTCTCCTGAGAACAAGGCTGGATATCTGTCAAGCTCTGATTCTGATCTTTATTGTGGCAACACACACACACCACCATTGTGATCATAACAGCTAGGATGGTCAGAAGAGAAAGAGGCAGGAGGGTGGTCGTGTTTTATCACAGTGTGCTCATTGGTTATTAAACGAGTGGTCATTAGATGGAGAACTTCTCTGCATGTCAGATGACAAAGGTGGACGAAGACAGGGAATCTCCCCGGGAACACAGAGATCTGCTCCTTGGTGTGCACCTGCGCAGTGAGTGTCAGGGAATCATCAGTGTGCACCTGCGCAGTGAGTGTCAGGGAACCCTCCGTGTGCATCTGCGCAGTGAGTGTCCGGGATCCGCTCCTCAGTGTGCACCTGAGCAATGAGTGCCAGAGAATCCTCGGTGTGCACCTGTGCAGTGAGTGCCAGGGAATCCTCGGTGTGCACCTGCGCAGTGAGTATCAGGGAATCATCAGTGTGTACCTTCGCAGTGAGTGTCAGGGATCCGCTCCTCATTGTGCACCTGTACAAGAGTGTCAGGGAGCCGCTCCTCAGTTTGCACCTGCGCAGTGAGTGCCAGCAGGTGCACCTGGATGTAGAAGGGATGGAAAATGTTAAACGTGTATCTATTGTCTGCTGGTGGAGCACAAGACCAGAACTTGTGCTTTGCTTTTTGTTTCTCTTTTGATGCCAGTTCTGAAGCTTGAACTTAGAGCCTGGTGCTGCTCTGCCTCTTGCATTATAGTAATACATTATAGTAATACATAATAGATGTTTTTGTTTATACAAAGAGATTCCATTCTTGACCTTGAAATTTAAAACATGTTACAAGGAGAACAGACATCTTCTAGAAAACCTGCAAAAGATGATGCTGAAAACTCACTGTACACTGTGAAGTGAGATGAGCGAGGTAAGATAAAGTATACCAGGCTCACTCTACACTGTAAAGCAACAGCCTTTCTGCGTGAGGGACCTGGCTATCAGCTCCTGGAGAGGAGTGTGGAACTCAGCTGTACAGAAGAGAAATGACATCAGGCTATCGATGACCTATGAAAACCACTCAAAATGTGAACCCATTGCAAATTTTCATGATGGAGCTTGTGAAGCTAAGAAACAAACTTTTAAGAATTTACAATAAGGGGCTGGGAAGGTGGCTCAGTGGTAGAGCACTTGCCTTGCATGCCTGAGGCCCTGGGTTTGATTCCTCAGCACCACATAAGCAAAAAGAAAAAAGCTGGAAGTGGCGCTGTGGCTCAAGTGGTAGAGCCTTGAGCTGAAGAGCTGAGGGACAGCACCCAGGCCCAGAGTTCAGGTCCCACAGCCGGACCCCCCCCCCCCAAAAAAAAAGAATTTACAATAAGAAGCAGCTACTAAATTAAAGAGAAGTAGTAGGTGAACTTAGAAATATTTCTTCTAATTATTACTTATTTATTTGTTTTGCCTGTCCTGGGGCTTAACCTCAGGGTCTGGGCCCTGTCCCTGAGCTTCTTTGAGCTCAAGTCTAATGCTCTTCTACTTGAGCCATAGTACTGCTTCCAGTTTTTCTAAGTAGTTTATTGGAGATAAGAGTCTCATAGACTTTCCTCCTGGGGCTGGCTTTGAACTCAATCCTCAGATCTCAGTCTCCTAAGTAGCTAGGATTACAGGTGTGAACCACTGGTGCTTGGCCTTAGAAATATTTCTTACTGGAATCATAAAAAGGTGAAAAATTAAAGAAGAGTTGCATGAATTACATGTTTGGTTAGCATCCTGTTTTCCAAAGCTATTTTCCAGGTGTAACCACTTAGTTTATTATGTTCTGTGAAGTTCTGCATAATGGAGAATGGAGCTGCTTTGTCTGGACATGGTGTTATGGTAGTGTGTGTCCCTCCCCACGAATTAGGTCGAGATGAAGGCACTGGTTCTCCAGATGCTGCTACCTTGCAGAAAACACTCTTGACCCCAAGCAGCATGATGCCGATTAGTCGCTAACCTATAGAAGTTTCTCGACAAGGGTGCTGTAAAATACAAATTAGGATGAAGGGTTTCTGATAGGTTGGGTTGCCCTGCAGATCATAGCTAACAAAAGCAGTCTTTAGTTTCCTTCTTAAAGTTATTGCAAAACTACTTGCGGGGCAGAGGTCTACACCGGCTGGGGGCTAAACTGAGACAAGAAAAGTCAGACAATGCACAGCTGCTCTCCCACTCCTGGGAAGACAGTTTAAGGAAGGTCAATCTACAGGCAGAAGAGATATCTATCACCACGTTTGTAGCAGCAGTATTCACAGTATGCACGCCAGGGAACCAGCCACCAGGGACAGCTACAGAAAACTTGCTATATATTGCAATGGCATATTATTCAGCCATAAAGAAGAATGCATGGATGGCACTGGAGAACTTCATGCTAAGTGAGATAAGCCAAGTTCAGAATGATAATGCTCCATGTTTTCAGTCATGCATGAGAGCTGAAAAACCAGTATTGAGATTGTAAAAGTCGGATTGTCTGAAGGCCAGCATGCAGGAGGAGAAAAGGAGAGGATGAACGGGAGGAAATATTCTAGAGGTACACTATAGACACATGAAAAAAGCACAGTAAAACCCAGCCCCAAACTGTTATATGTCTACCCCACCCCACCGTTTGCAACTACTGGGTCCCTGGTCCTTACTTGGTTGGTCTTTGACGTACTTTTTCTAAAAGAATTATACTGTTTGAGCTCTCCCTAGAGTCTAAAATATTTCTGTTAATTCATTTGTCACCGCTTGCATACTTCCCACTGTGTCTACTCCTAGATTTCTAGGCACATTCTAGAGAAACCATGCAACCTGTGTTTCTCGGAGTCTGGCTTACTTTGTTTAATATAATCTTTTCCAAGTCTTTGCATTTCCTTATGAATGGTACAGGGTCATTGTTTCTGACAGATGAGTCCATTGTGTAAATGAGGAGAATCACACTGTGTGTAGAAGGGTAGACAAATGAAGAGGGGAGAAATGCAAGCAAGAATGCATTGTACGTATCACAGAATTAAGAAAAATAAGGGTAGGAGTGGGTTGAAGGGGGATGAAGTTGTTGGAGGGATGACACAGATCAAGGCACATCACATACTTTAACTGCTTTATAAATGGCAAAAGATTGAACACATATCCTACAAAATTAAGAGAAGAAAAGGAAAGGGGGCTGGGAAGGATGTGTGAGAAGGTAGAAATGGGTGACATTCATCAAGACACATTGCAAAAACTACTTTGATAAATGGCAACTCCTTTGTAAACTACTTAAAGGTACTAAAATATTTTTTTAAGAAATTTACAAAGGAAAAAGAAGTGTTAGGAGTGAATTTGAATAAAAGCCACATGTTATGCATATTGTAAATATCACAGTGAAATGTCTTTGCACAATTAGTTTATGCTAACCAAATGTGTTTTATTTTTAAAGATAAATGAGAAGATCTAAGACCTTTGATGAGGAATGGTACAGAGAAAGATGTTTCATAGTTACTTACAAAATAAACTTTAAAACTGGAATAAGATGAAATTTGTCCACAAATGAAAGCAACATTACTTCGTCCTGGTTTATAGATTATATACGTCTGTCTCTGTGTGTCCTCTCAGTGTTTAGTTAACATTTATGTATGATATTAATGTACTAGCTTGGCAGAAATTTCATAATATACAACCAATAAAACGGAACCACATAGAGGCTAGAACAAGAAAAGCCATAAAGAAGGGCAAATGATTTTCTGCTTCTTCCAATTTGCAGACAAGTTGCTCTTGATGTCAAGCCTTCTATTGCAATGAGCACAAAATGCACCATTTGGAAAAGATGACCATTAACACTAGTAGATTTCTGAATTATCTTCACCCTAGGCCACTAAATACAATTAGAGTAAGAGAATTATACCAGTCCTAACAAGTACTTAAATCTAATGGTGCTGGTAGTTTTGGTAGATCATTTTCTATGTCTTAGTGGAAGGTTTGAATTTTGATATTGTTTATCTACTTCTTTACTTAGTTTTATACCTTTACTAGAGCTTGCTCTCAAGGTCTGAAGTTCTCACTTGGCTTTCCTGCTCAAGGCTAGCATTTTACCACTTGAGCCCAGCTTCCCTTCTAGCTTTTTGTTGGTTAACTAGGGATAAGAGTCTCACAAACTTTCCTGGCCAGGCTAGTTTTGAACTGCATTCCTTCAAGCTCAGCTTCCTGAGTAGGTCCGATGTAGGCATGAGCCTCCAGCAAGCAACTGAAATAATGTTCAAGTCTTTGCAGTTGCTTTGAACAAGCTGTTCCTAATTTCTAGCTCCTGTGAGTGTAGCTTTAGTTTTCATCAGAAATCATCTTTGCAAGTCACTTAAACTCACATTAGAGATATTTGCAGGACAGGATGATGGATCGAAAAGCAGATAATAACTATTACTCACCAAAGTACTTATTTATTGGATATTAAGTTATCATTCATTATGAAAATCAAATATTTCTGGCTTGGCCTAACCAAGAATACACCTACTGCTCCTTCCCAACAGCTCTTCCTGCCCTGTCCTGGACAGCGCCTCTTTTTGGAGGGCAGCAGGAAAGTGACGGGAACTGATTAGAAGTGACCGGAAGTCGGGGTGGGTGACCAGAAATCTTTTCCTTAATTTAGAAACAATGAGATCTTGGAGGGTTTCTCCTCCCTCCTTAGCCACTAAGAGGTTTGTCTGCTTTAATATTAAACCGTTTACATCCACAGACTATTGTTTTTATTTTGGTCATATTTTCAAACAAAATATATTTTCCCACTTAGCTGTTCTATGTTTGATTGGGCTTTGCTGACAAAGTCACCAAAAATTATTATTTCCAAGTTTTCTGGAGGTGAGCTACTTACCTACTATTTTTTGCTTTTTTTTCCTGAAAAATACTTCTTCAACAGTAGGGCTAGATGACCTGCTCAGGTTTAGACTAAATTTGTTTTTTCTGGGAATATAACCTAAGCAAATAAAGCTTAAATAGTACCAAAGGAGGAGCCAGGTGCTGGTGGCTCACTCTTGAAATTCCAGCTGTTCATGATGCTGAGATCAGAGGATTGGTTCAAAACCAATCTGAGGAATGAAGGTCTGTGAGACTCTTATTGCCAATTGACCAGCAAGAAGTGGAGCTATGGCTCAAGTGGTATAGTGCTAGCCTTGAGCTTGAGCAAAATAGCCAAGCTAGAGTACAAGGCCCTAATCTTAAGCCCCAGTACCAGCACAATAAATAAAATAAAATAAAATAAGATATATTACCAGGTTATTGGAGTAATAGATCTCTGCGGCCAAAGGAAAGTAAAATTGAACAACTCTTTAATTAGTTTAACTCAAATAATTTGTCTTATCTTTCCTAAAACCTCGATGAGGCCTCAGTTCTGGGTAAATATGGGATTTGTTTTAATCTTCGAATAGTTAACTATTTTCAAAGCAAGCTTGTTTTGTGATTATGAAATGTAATTTGTAAGCTAAGTCTTACCAGTACTATTTGAAGAATCTGAGAAACAGTAGATAATATTCATAAATGTTGTCAGTTTTCAAATAGGAATTATTATGTCTCTTCTAAGGATTGAATATGAAGCATTTTATTAACTTTTTGCCTAGGGATTGTTTTTTCCCTTGTTTAAAATGAAAAGTATAATTGAATTTAGAGAGACAAACAAAATTACATAACCTCACATACCTAACAAATATTGAAACAATAAACCTCACTTTTATTTTCAAACGGATTTAGTTAAAAATCTCAACTTGCATTCTAATTGTTACCTGCATTTAGCCATGAGGTTTAAGTAGTATTTGGAATGTTCTTCTTTTTTTTTTCCTATGGGTTGTGGGGCTTGAACTCTGGGCCTGGGCCCTGTCCCTCAGCTCTTCAGCTCAGGCCTAGCGCTCTACCACTTGAGACACAACACCACTTCTGGTTTTCAGGTGTTTTATTGGAGTTAAGAGTCTCAGGGATTGATCTCAGCCTCTTTACAGGCATGAGCCACTGATACCCAGCTTGGAATGTTCTTTTGACCATACAAATAAAAAAAAGAAAGAAAAAAAACCCTTACATCACAACATAATATTTTGCATGTCAATAATTTGAGGTTATCTCCCAATTTCTGTAGCTTACACAGGTGATCTCGCAAGTTCTCATCACCCTAGACAAGGGAGAGGAATCCTCAGGACCAGAGCTTGCCTTTTAACCAGACCCAAGGGCCTGCAAAGACTTTCCATTTAAGTGCCTGGTGTTTTTGCTGTATTTGGAATAATTGAATTAATGTCTATATACATAATTGTCTTCTCTGAGTGGAATCTATGAGTACATTTAACTATTGCTTTTATTATTATAAGTAGATTATCAACATGATATTATTGGAGAGAGGACTAATTCATTTCTGCCTACAACAACATGGACTCAGCATCAGTGTGAGTTAGCGGAGAATGGGCCTCTCCTTCTAGAGTTGTCACCATGGTGCTGTGTTTCACCCTCCCCTCCCCAATGCCTCTTTTCTGTCTCCTCTCCCCTCCCCTTTTCTCCCCTCTATCTTCCTCCTCCCCTCTTTCCTCCACGCTTCTCTTCTCTGATAATAGGGCTTGAACTTAGGGCTTTGCTCTCTCACTTGACTTTTCCATTCAAGCCTGGTGCTCTGCCACTTGAGCCACAGCTCCACTTCCACTTTCAGTTTTTTGCTTGTAAATTAGACAAGAGCCCTGGATTTTTTGTGGTCAGGTTGGCTTTTAAGGATGATCCTCAGATTTCAGTCTCCTGAGTAGCTAGGATGACAGGTGTGAGCCACTGGTGCCTGGCACAAGTACATCTCTTATCATTCCTCACATGCAGAGTAGATTATGCCTCATCACCACCATCATCACTACCATCATCATTCCTCCACCTCTTTCTCTCTGTCTGCTGCAGAAAGCAAAGTTACGTCCATCATCTCTGCAGGCCCTCTGGTGCTTTGGTGTTCCTCTTAGACTCCATGGGGAATAGAAGCTAGGAGGACCAACCGCTGTGTGTGTGCCTGGTGGGGCACTGGTAGGTGTGGTGAGTGGGGGGAGCAGAGGGCGTATGTGTGCTCAGGATGCTTTGGGAACACGTGGGCAAACAGAACAACGGAGCTGGCTTGGTTTGGGGAGGAGGAGAGAGGGAAGCGATGGAGGTGGGGCAGATCCTGGTACCCTGTGTGTGTGTCTAAATGAGACTCTCTTGTACTACTAATGGATGCTAATAAAATTATTACTTTTTAACTGAAGCCAGCTCTTCCTCTTCACTGAAGCGAAGATCCCCAAGGTGCCATGTCTTCACAGGAGCGCTGGGCATGGTCTTCCCTTGCCATCCAGATACACGGTCAGCTGGCAAGCAAGAGAACTCCAGCATTTGGCCAAAAGCAAGCTGTCTCCTTCTGCATCAACAGCCCATGTCCACTCCACATTTGGATTGCAGAGTTCTGGAAAAGTCGATGCTCTGGTTTGACCAGTTTGCAACCAGGACTGCAAAAGATCCTCTTAGAATATGGTAAGAAGGAAGAAAAAATTCTCTTCTACCATTGTAACCAACATTTCCCTTGGCCTATGTAAATAGTGAGTATAAATATAGTATCGAAATACTGATTACACAAGTGATAGGGACATGATGAAGGAACACGCATCCCCAAAGGTGACACACATCGGTAGATCATGGAGGAACACACGTCCCCCAAAGGTGACACATACTGACAGATCATGGTGGAACATGCATTCCCCCAAAGGTGACACACACAGATCAGGGAGCAACAGGTGTCCCCAAGGGTGACACACATGGACAGATCATGGAGAAACACATATCCTCCCAAAGGTGACACACAGCGACAGATCATAGAAGAACATGCATCCCCGAAGGTGACACACACCGGCAGATCATGGAGGACCATATGTCCCTGTAGGTGATACACACGGACAGATCATAGAGGAACACACGTCCCCAAAAGTGAAACACATAAATAGATCTCTGTCTTTCTGCTCAAGATTTCTTCTTGATTTAATAAAAGTTGATAGTTTATCTAGATTTTTCCCATTACGACAGATTAATGTCTAAAGGGTCCATTTTTAACTTGGATTCTGAATGAAATTTGCTCAGATTGGAAAAGAATTGCATTTGGTTAATCTAATTGACCACGGCTAGCTCTCAGCATTACCTCAGCCACGTGGCTGCTGATGTGATTAATGCAGGAATCGTGCTTGCCATCTTCTCCACGCTGGTGTTTATTCCAACATACGCCAGGCCGGAGTCACCGCATGAAACAGGGAATTGATTTAGGGGTTCATATGATACATTGCATGTTGACCTAATCTGATCGTGCTTCTCTTTTAATGGAGATAACAAATGATGGAAGTCATAATTTCATCACAGTAGAAATAGTTTAGATTAATTGCATTGGAAGAACTGAGTTTCCATTACATTTTTGAGATTACCTTTTTTTAACCCCTAGTGTTTCTCTAATTTACGCAATCTACAACTTTGAAAACTCCTTTACCCCAAAATCCATTTGAGGATTTATTTAATGTGTGAGCAATACGCACTTTATAACGTAACCCCTGCTGTTTCTTGTTGACTGATCCAAGTCAATAGATATTTGGCCTGTCCTCTATGACACACTTCCAGTACTGGGTTCCACAGAAGTGAGATATTTTATTAACATCCGACAATGCTCATCGCTTGTCTCTGGACTGCAAATAAGAACTGTCTGAGAGAGGCCTGGGATTTGTTCCATTATACTTTGGAACAGGGCCCATGTCTGCCTCCGCGGCTTTGAATCTAATGACATATTTATGACCTGTTATCTCACACACGTTGAGAGATTTGAAGCCCATTCACGTCCTCCCTCCCTTGAGATCTGAGACAGTATGACAGATGGAAATCTCAGCCATTCTTCTGAATTTGGAAACAACTGTTTTGTCCGATGGAAAGATGACATTTAAATCCAAATGTACCTAAAAGAATGGAAGATAAATTCTTAAGTATTTTTTTCTGCATTTGCTTGCATCAGCCACAGATTCTTTAACTCTGAGAGGGGTTGCTGAAATTGTAATTTAATATATTGTTGTGAATACAATGTTTTCAGATTTGTAAGAATGAGATAATTCTGAAGATTGGGAACAGTGTCTTACTCAAATCATATTTACACAGGTAATCTCTTATATGTGGATATATTACCGCTTGTATACATTGTTTCAGGCCATATGCCAACATTAGAAAATAGCTTCTTTTTCCTTTTGTATTTTTTTTTTTTTTACTGGTGAGAGCTGAGGATATTACATTATTTGGTCAAGCCATATTCTCATAGGCAGTGTGCTGCTATGGAGGGAGGAAGCCCCTTCTTTTTTCAAGGCTGGTTTTCTTTTCCTTTCTTGTATTGTTTCTTTATTGCAATAATGTTTTTATTTCATTTATCTATTTTTTCTGTGTGTGCCAGCATGGGGGCTTGAACTCTGGGCCTGGAAGCAGTTCTTTAGGTTTTTATCTCAAGACTGGCACTCTACCACTTGAGTCACAGTTCCACTTTTGGCTTTTTGGTGGCTAATTGGAGATAAGAGTCTCATGGACCTTACTGCCCAGTCTGGCTTTGAACCACAGTCCTCAGATCTCAGCCTCCTGAGTAGCTAGGATCATAGACCTGAGCCACAAGAATTTGCCTGATTCAGTTAATTTATCAATACAAGACAATAATAATATAGAATCAGTATTCCATTAGGTGGGTAAAGGTTATTAAATGTGTTAGAAAGTGCTTAGAACAGCCAAGTGTGAAAGTTCATGGAATTGTAGGTCTTGTTAAATAAAGGAAATAAGTGTCCAGGTCCTTTCTAAGAAGAATCAGTTTTGGTTCACCAAAGTGATTTCTGCTCCTGCATGAGACATCAAATATTTCTGTTTCTATTGATTCTGTTGAGGCCATAAATCTACATGGGAGGCCTGGTGGTTTTTTCCAAAGGAGGAGAAATCACATGGCCATACAAATGCTGCCCAGTTGTCTCTTACATCCTACAGGGGACAGGGTCAGTTTGGCTGGGTCAGAGCTGGGCCGGGGATGGGGGGTGGGGGAGCAGGGGCTAGGGCTGGGGTTGGGTTTCCAGAAGGCTGACATATTTAGTGGAAATAGTAATGTCCATCATCTATAAACTGTTTCTCTTTCAAGCAGTTCAAAAGTCATCTAGGTAACACTCTATAATATTTTTAGCAAAGATTACTGAAATGTTGACTGGTATGAATTTCACAGTTTTAGATCCGTAACATTTTATATCTGTCTGTAATATGATTGCAAAATTGTCAGTACTGTGTTACTTATGAAGATATATAGGTTGCATCCAATTGTCTCTTTAGGACAATTTAGAAGGAGAGGATATGCTAGTGTCTAATAAGTTATTTTAATAAGCTCAATAAATAAGACGTTATATCTAGTAAGCTAGTGTGTTGGATGGGTTGTGTGTGGTTGGAGGTATAAATATCCGAACATACCTCAAAATTAAGCTATAGTTTGTCACAATGTAATATTGCACAATGGCATTTAGACAATTGAATACTTGGTTTTATTTGAGACTGAAATTCTACACCTGAGCTGATGCCCTGTTCCAGGCCAAAATGTGTATCTGTGACTGCCAGTTAGGGTGCTATCTGCTTCATACTCTGTATGATTAGATCAATTTGCTGGGCACAGTGGCTCATGCCTGTAATCCTAGCTCCTCAGAGACTGATTGAGGATTGGGGTTCAAAGCCGGTCAGGGCAGAAAAGTCTGTGAGATTCTCACTTAAAATTAATCATTAATCAGTGGAGGTCTGGCTCAAGTGGTAGAGCCTAGCATTGAACAAAATGGTGAAGCAAGAGTAAAGTTCCATGCAGCATGCACATGTGTGTGCGTGTACCCTTGCATATACATGTCCGGATCTTTTCCAATGACCCTATAAGGACTCAGGGGGAGGTGATCTTCTCTCTCCTTGGTTCCCTTCCCTGTGCAACCCTGTACCAGGCACCCTGTTTCACAATAAGCACTATTCACACATGTGACATGGGGCTGGCGTGCCTGTGCCATTACTGACACCCTGAGAATTTACTTCCTTGTTTATGACTGTAGCATAGCACTCTACCTTTGTCCTGGACGCTTCTCCAGTACTATGTGGACCTAACTTAAACTGAGCCACACTCAGAGTGTAATGAGCACTGGTGTACCATGACCTCCTTCTGGTAATCACAGGTCCTCACGCGGCTTGCTGGGGACCTGCCCTCCCGCAGACAAGCACCGTCCACACTGGACAGGACACGAGAAGCCCTTGGCCAGCTGGAAGCCGGGCAGGGAATCCCACAAAGGCTGGAGCCGCTCCCTGCAGTGCAGACACTCTGGCTGAGTCTGAGCCCTCGGCAGGCTTTCCCAGGGACATTCTCCCACGCCTGGTGGGGCGGGCCAGGACAGAAGGCGCACACAGAGAGATGGACAGCCCCTGTCACCTCGGGGCAGCGGTGGAGCTCAGGGGTACATAGTAATCAGGGGAGAAGAAGGAGGAGAGAAGCCCAGCGTGGAGGCTCCATGCCCCCATCGAGGGCTTTGTGCGCTCCCGGAATTCTCACGAGCAAAAGGGGCTCCCAATGGGTCCGTGAGAAACAGACAGAGCCCCAGGCTGCAGGCCGAGAAGAGAAGTTTTCCTGTTGCCAAACACAATGAATGCAGAGCAAGATGTGTGAATCCTGCCAAGCCAGAAAAGCTAATTAGCACTTAGAGCTTTCTATAGAAAGAATCGCATGGAATCGCTAAAGTGGAACAAAGAGTAATTTAACGGTCCCAGAGGAGACAAATCCATACTTGAGCCAGGGCTCTACCATGTAGAAAATGTGAGGTCCGAAGTACAACAAAAAGAGACACACAGAGAAACAGAAGAGTGACACACTGTCAAGAGAAATATGATGAGAAAGAACATAGGATGCCACACACAGAGAAAGGCCTGTGGTGTCTTCAGTTAAGGGTTTAAAAATGATCGCCATGACTGAGTAGATGACTTGAGGATTAAACAGACAGGAAAACTTACAGCTCAAGGGACATCCTGTAAGCAAGTTGTAATCATGACCATGTTAAATATGAAGGCACAGAGTAAGCTACAAGGAAAAGGCAACACATTTAACCCACATCACCTCCCACGGTGCAAACTAAGGAGAAAAAAAGATGGTACGAGAAATAGAGCCTTCGCTGCAATGGGACAGTAATATAATGCAATTTAGATCCAATTAGTAAAAAAGAGACTAAGAGTATTTCAAGGAATATTGGTTTAAAATTTCCCAGATTTTATGAAAAAAAATGTCAATTTTAAAAGGAGATAAGTAGGGGCTGGGAAGGTGGCTCAGTGGTAGAGTGCTTTTCTTGCATGCATGAGGCCCTGGGTTCAATTCCTTGGCACCACATAAGCAGAAAAAGCCAGAAGTGGCGCTGTGGCTCACATGGTAGAGTGCTTGCCTCAAGCTGAAGAGCTGAAGGACAGTGCCCAGGCCCAGAGTTCAGGTCCCAGGCCCCCCCCCCCCCCCACACACAAAAAGCAGATAGTTAAAGATCAGCCACTGAAAATCAAGAATAAAAGGAAAACTTGAATATGCTGCCCAGTGTTACATGTGAGCAAAAGGAGAGATGCTAGTGGCTTTAGAAGAAGCAGTCCAGCCCCAAGGAATTTAGAAACTATTTTTCTTTTGTGTGTGTGTGTGTGCCCATGTGTTCCAGTCCTGGGATTTGAACTCAGTGCCCGGAGGTTGTCCCTCAGCATCTTTGCTCAAGGCTGGTGCTCTACCACTTGAGTCACAGCTTCATTTCTGGCTTTTTGCTAGTGAATTAGAGATACCAGTCTCACAGACTTTCCTGCCCAGGCTGGCTTTGAACCCTGATTCTCAGATCTCAGCCTGCTGAGTAACTACTAGGTAGAAAACATTCTATATAAAGTTGATAAGATGTATAGCTTAAGCAAACTCCGGAGCACAGAACCTAGATTTCTTAGCTGTGAATCCCAGTCACTCCCTAGGGATAGAGTTAAGTGGCACAGGAAAGATTATGTAAATAAATTCTCTTATCTTTCAGTATCAGAATGGTTTTCTCTGAGAAGATAATTTCCCATTAGCCTTCCTGAGTTAGCTCTGCAGACAGAGGTACCACACTCATAGGATATGCTGTTTGGCCTGAAGGCAGGTGGGAAGTCGGGTAGGGGCTAGGATGGTTTTCATTCTTGGGAGTGGTGACAAATGGAAGAGAACTGTCCCTGGTTCACAGCCAGGGCGTGAGTGCCTTCTGACGACCTTCTGGCCGGCCTGGAGTTACATGAAAAATGAACAAGACAATTCCAGAGAGGGGATTCAATGAAACCGTCCTCAAATGTGGAGGGACAGTATTGGGCAGCCGTGGTAAGAGTGCAGGCTGGCCGGCTGGGGCGGTGGGGCGCGGACAGTGGACTCTCCCCGATGTGCAGTGGCCCTCACACGGGCAGTGCCGTGGGCAGCGCTGCTGGCTGCTGACGGGGCTGGTGTAGAGCTCAGAATTTGGATACTGCCTTCTGCCTGAGGGAAGAAGCAGCCACCACAGGTAGGGCTTCGTTCACCAGCAAGTCGTTCACAACCCTCCAGGTTTGTGCAATGGAGCGATATAGGCTTCACAATTATCAATGCAGAATATTTGTTTCCAGTGGAAATATATGGACCTTCATGTCAGCGAGACCAGAGGGGTTAAGTTTGTGGTTATTTATCTTCTATGCCAATTACACCATTGCCAGCCAGTAATTTTTATCTGTGGCAGTTTATATGGTTAGAGTGACGTGAGAAAGTAGGCATTATTTGTAGGGTCTTGTGTCATTGTGATTAAAATAGGGAATGGATGCTTTAGAGAAGAAATGCCCAATTAGCAATTTAGAAAATCGATCCAAACTTCACTGGGGTCCACCGTCCTGTGTGTCACAACTGCACGGTTTCCCTGGGACATCTTGTGCCCTTCCTATGACATCACCGGCCATTCACCAGCAATCTTATGAAATGCAGAGATTTGGCATTCTGCTCTTTTATTTACATTGGAAATTACCTCATGGGTCTTTTCAATGTGTGTGTGTGTGTGTGTGTGTGTGTGTGTGTGTACACGCGTGCACGTGTATTTTCTTCTTTTTTTTTAAATGACAGATTGGGCTAGGCAGGAGATTTGTGAGTGCTTTAATTTGTAAAATTTCAATTACTTACTTGAATCTAAGTAAATAAGCTATCAATGAGAGAATCTCCTAATGCTAGAGGACATTAAAACTGAATGACTTTGCAAGAAAGATAGTTTTGCCATCTATCTATCTATCTATCTATCTATCTATCTATCTATCTATCTATCTATCTATCTATCTATCTACCTACCTATAGAGACTTCTATGTACATAAATATATACATACACATATATATTCATGTACATATTCATATGTATACGTCAGTGGTGGGCAGAGACAGCAAGCATATTATACAGCCAGTAAAGGCATTTTGCAAATGTCCTGCTTTGTAAACTGTGTGGTAAGCACAGGACCAATCATGTTTACTTTTTTCTTGCCTTTTTTAATTGGATGATGTATTCCCATTATATTTACTTCATTCCCCCCCCCCCATGCAATTTTGTTACTAAACTTATTTTTCTAAACTCCTGAGGTTTAGGGTGCATATAAAAATAGGCTTATTCTTGGCATTTTCATTGTAGTATCTCCTTCCCAGAACTCTTTGCCAACACTGGGACCCTCTTCTTGGATTCAATGTAACTAGTTTTTAGCTATTTCCATTTTCTTGCTCATTGCTCATAAGTTCACATAGTCACCCTCATAGAAACTTACCTTTCTCCTCCAACACTTCCCAGGTTTTGATGCTGTAACCACATCAGCAGTGGACTGCTCATGTCTGGAGGAATTTTATATTTTAAAAGCAATTTGGGTTGTATCATCCAGGATGGTTAAATATTTTAATGGAGAATTTACAGGCTCCATTTCATCATCAACCAGGACAGGACATGATTGGAATGTGTCCTTCACGATTATGCTGCCCACTTATTGATCCACAAGTAATTGTCCCTGACTCTCCGTCCGGATTTACCCAACATGCAGTTTAGGGATTGTCCCCAGCTGTTTGGTGGTTATTTTTTAATCTAAGAAGGATCAAGTTCGAGATCAATGTTGCCACCACACTAATTCTATGTCAGTTTTCATTCCTGTGGCTAAATGAACTGGAACTGTCTCTCGGGGAGGATGTACCTTGTTCCTTTGGTGTTGCCAGAACTTCTCAATTTTTCTGGATATAGAACCCTCAAAGGGAAAGTGGTGCTTGCTGCCTGCCTCAAATCTTTCCTGCCACAGTCTGGTTCCAATTTGGAGACAGATTGCTGAGTGGCGTCATTATCAGCAAGCACCCGCAGGGGGTTTCAGTTCATCTATTTTGGTATGTCATGTGGGTTCTATCACGTATGTCAAGTGTTTGGTTGGTCATTCTGGCAACAAAGTTGGTTTTGTCAACATGACGAAATCATATTAGGCCTTCTGCCCTTCTCTTCAGGGTTTATTAGGAAGAGCAGGAATGACATACTATTTTGTGCAATATAAATTTATATAAAGGTAAATCTTGGTCATGATACTGATTTTAAAGCCTTATTCACCACTGTGTCCTTGAATAAAG
The DNA here is from genome assembly GCF_019054845.1 of Dipodomys spectabilis. Lineage (NCBI taxonomy): Eukaryota > Metazoa > Chordata > Mammalia > Rodentia > Heteromyidae > Dipodomys > Dipodomys spectabilis. Next base: position 2,120,629 of record NW_024871134.1, read on the forward strand.
AAAAAGGTTGTGTAGGGGTAATTTTTTAAGTTAAGGAAATATTTCTCTTCTGGAAGTAGAGTAGAAAAAAAATCTACCAGGCTTTGAATTTCCCTGAGGAAAAACCATATATAAAGTCTTGGAGTGTTATTAATTACAGTAAAAGAGAAAATGCTCCAACAGGTCCTCTAGACATCAAAAGTCACCTTGGATGATGTGCTGGGCTTCTGTGCTGGGCTTTCGCTGGCCTTGATCCTTGGAAGGAAAATCCACCTGCCTTTCCATGTGTGTATATATGTGTGCACATATATACATATGTATGTATATATACACATGTATGCACACAAACTGTTGGAAAATGAATTACATGTACAGGTACTAAGCATAAATTATTGTGTTCATTTAAAAGAAAGTTACTTTCAAACTTGAATAATGTTCTTTGATTTCTTACCTAGTTGTCTAAGAATACTATCCATTGGTTATTACCAAAACCTTTAGAAACTGAACTTAGTGATAAAAATATTGTTCAAAGAATGCTTCATTATAGAATTAGGATGCATATAAAATAAGATTATACCCCTAAATTTTAATTGTATTGTTGTATTACATTGCTTTATTCTTTTTAAAAAAAACTTTAAACATACATTTATTTATTTATTATTTCTCTCTCTCATCCATTTTGAAAGAACAGAACAAATACACATTCTATTTTAACTATTTCTTAGAAGCTCTTTTTTTTTTTGTCGGATGTGGGGCTTGAACTCAGGGTCTGTGCGCTGTCCCTGAGCCTCTCTTTGCTCAAGGCTAGCGCGCTACCACTTGAGCCACAGCAACACTTCCAGTTTTTGAGTGGTTGCTTGGTGATAAGTCTCATGGGGACTTTTCTGCCTGGGCTGGCTTTGTACTGCAATCTTCAGACCTTAGCCTCCTGAGTAGCTAGAATTACAGGTGTGAGCCACTGATGCCCAGTCTCTGTCTTATTTAAATGCATGGCTGTGATGTTCAGAAACCAGATATTATTTATCATAATTTGGACAATAAGTCACCTCATTGAACAATTATTTTCTTCTACATACAGCCTTTGCTTTCTTGTGTTCTGGGGTAAATTGATGACTTGAACAAGTTCCTGGCAGCTTTTGTTCTAAATTGTGTTAGCTATTGCTTTCACAAGTTCTAAAATGCATTTTGGTGATGTTTTATTTTCTTGAGCCAGTTTTTTCAAGATAAGTCTCTCAAACGGGCTTTTGTTTTCTTTTTGTGCTGGTCTAGGGCTTGAACTCAGGGCTTAGGCACTGTTCCTTCATTTCCTCTGCTCAAGGCTAGTGGGTGCTCTACCCCTTAAGCCACAGCTCCGTTCCCTTCTTTTGGCTGGTGAATTGGAGAGGAGAGTCTCATGGACTTTTCCTTGGGGGCTGGCTTGAGTTGCAGTCCTCACCTCTCAGACTGCTGGATGGATGACAGATGTGACACCTGGTGCCCAGCATTATAAATGAGGCAGTCAGTATTAAAACGCCTGTGCGCAGCAGAGTGGAGCTAGAGTGGAGCTCACTTCATGAACAGACCATAAGTGCATGCCTGTTTATTTCCTGATGATCATTTCCACTCTTGATCAGATGTATGTCTTCCTATTGAATATACGAATTGATACATTTCACTAGTTGCGTTACAAAACGAAATGTATTTACAGCCCAGCGAGCTGTGGACCTGGACGCAGTCCACGCGGCTGACCTACAGGAAGGAAGCGCTTATTTCTGAAGCCACCCTGTCAGTGCAGCCATGCCTCTCCCCTGCCCCCTGCCCCCCTGCCCATGAGGCCAGCCCAGCCTGGTCCTGTGAGCCTGGAGTGTGGAAAGAAACAACTGTGGAAGAGCACAGGCATTCTTCTTCTGCAGAAGGGACACTGAAAACATGTAGAACAAACAAAGAAACAAAGTAACAACCAAAATGATTGAATGTCAGGCACCAGTGGCTATGGCCTGTAATCCCAGCTGCTCAAGAGGTGGGGATCCTGTCTGAAGCCAGCCTGGGAAGAGAAGAGACTCATCCCACTGAACAGCAAAAAGCCAGAAATGGAGCTGTGGTTCAAGTGGTACTGCAGATTTGAGCAAACAAGCCCAGGCACAGCACCCAGGCCCTGAGTTCAAGCCCTGGTACTGGCACACACAGAAAAATAATGTAGCAAAACACTCCTGATCATACTTATATATGCAGAAAGGCAAAAATAAATCATGGTATAATTCAAAATAAAAGTTCTAGTTATCTTATATTTCTTAAAATATTGGTGCATTGGCTATTCAAAAACATTCTTTTTTGTCTATTGACTCGAATTTTCTACCTGTGATTATTTCTTACTTCTGAACACACAGGCTTTTGTGCATCTCACTTGTTCTCAACATTGGAATTTCTACTGTTATATGGACACGTGTGTATATGTACATGAAAGTACATACATATACAAACTATATATATATATGTATGAATATATATATATAGTTTCCAGAATGTCTTTCTTTCCTTGTTTGTACTTGCTTTCCATATAATGAAAAGTATTTGTGATCACCACTGGAAGATCTAATTTTAAAAAAACAGCTAAAGATCTTTTTTTTTTTGCAGTTTTAAAGTATTTTATTGGCAGTGTTGGGATTTGAACATGTACTGCTTAGTTAGTATTTTGTACCCTCAAAACTCAAAAAGTAAGACCAAAGCATTCACTGTCTCCTTCAAGTCTGGTGGTCTTCTGTGCTGTTAATCTGGGTGGTAGTTGGCTGGTGTGACTGGACAGTTAGGAGTCCGCTCTGGCTGGGATGACTCAACCTTCTGGGTTAGTTGTCCATTAACTCATAACCTTTTACATCGTGCCGAACAACCAGCTCCAGTGTGTCCTCATGGAAGTAGCAAGATTCCACAGCCACCACCATCTTCCAAGTGTCTTCTCAGATTCACTCCCCTTGATTCCATTCACCAAAGCAAGTCACACGGCCAAGCCTACATCCAGTGCAGAAGAGAGACACTGCCAAGGTCCATGAACACCGGGAAGCAGGAATCGCTGGGGCCCTCATTGCTGTCATCTACCCCAAGCCGCACGCTCAGCAGATGGGAAGGCAATCTTCATAGCAACCAGTCCTGAGGCCCAGATAGCAAGGATGTCTCATGGAGGCTGCTGACTGCTGCCTACATGTGACCTGGAGCCACACAGAATCCTTCCAGGTGGGTCCCTGGTGAGTGGTCTGGTCCCTTGGGGTCTGGTCCAGGGAGGCCAGTCTGCCCCTGGGGGCCAGGCCAGCCAGGGAGCATATCTGCAGCATTGCAACTTGATGGGCAGTCGCTGTCTCCGGTCACAGGCATTTCCTTCCAGGGACTTAGGGTGCAGAAGTTGCTTTTCAGAAGTGACACATTACATACTTGCCTAAACGATCCAAACAAGTCACTGAGGTTTCTCAGAAGGGATCTCTTGAACTTTTCTAGACAGTCAGGCCTTGAATTAGGATTCTCCCATTCCTAGCCTCCCAAGAACTAGGTTCATAGGCCTGAGCCATTTGTTCTTGGCTCTAGTCCCCTTATTATTGTTATCTGGTGTTGAGGATCAGCAGCTAAAGATCTTTATCTCTCTGACTGACTTACCGACTTACGACCTTTTTTTTTTTTTTGGGTCTGGTTGTGGGGCCTGAACTCTGGGCCTGGGCCTGGGCTCTGTCCCTCAGCTCTTCAGCTCAAGGCTAGCGCTCTACCACTTGAGTCACAGCGCCACTTCCGGCTTTTTTCTTTTTTGCTTATGTGGTGCTGAGGAATCGAACCCAGGGCCTCATGCATGCAAGGCAAGCGCTCTACCACTGAGCCACCTTCCCAGCCCCAGACTTACCACCTTTTTAACTGCTTTTCTTTTCTTTTTCTTTTTAAGTATCAGAATGACCCCAGTCATTTCATAAATTGACTTAGAAAACATTTTAATGAAGATAATAAAAGAGAAGAAAATATTTTAATGGACATTTGGAAGAATTAGAGCCAGGAGCTGCATACATTTTAGTTATGTAAAGAAAGATTTAAATGAGGTTTATGTTCTGTTTTTGCTAGGATGTCTCAAACATTCTCTCACCAGCTGGAGAGCAGGACAACATAATATAATTTCTCATTAACGCAGAGGGAAGATACCTTGATTCGCTTTACCTCTGCACTGGGAGGTCCAATTCCCACATAAACTCATATAATTCTAAATTTTAATATAAAAGTTTTTTTAAAAAAAATTCTTATTGCCTATATTCTCATTATACACACTGTTATGAGAGATTAGAAGGGGAGCAAGGAGAAGAAATTATTTTATGCCGGGCACTGACTTAACTTTTTTAGAATTTCATTCAGGGACATACAGATTTGAGTGATTATCGTTTAACTGTGATCATTTCTAAAAATATCACCTCACACATGTGTGGGGGTGTTTGTTACGCAGCAGGCCAGAGCTGAGTTAGTGAGACAGGCATCTGGGTAGAACTGGGAGAGAGATTTATTTCTTTGTTGAAATCCTCATGGACTTTTCACTGTAAATAAGTTTGAACTGGTTCAGGTCCGTGATGAGACCCATCACATTCTAGCATATTGCATTCCAGAGGAAAACTTCATAGTGAAGGCAAGTTTCTTGGCACTGCTGTCACCGACGTACCTGTGAGAACAACGTGAAGGAAGAAATTATTGTTGGCTCCAGTGTCAGAAGCCCGCAGAGAGACATGAATCGGATTCTTTCTGTAAACAGGCGATTTCCAAGGTGTTGGCTACCACAGAAAGCCAAGCGAGGAATGTGAGAATCCAATTAGTCCCAGAGGCCTTGCTTCCCTCCCCTGGGCCTGCAGTCAGCGTTGGATGCACTGTGGAACAGCATTTGACTTGTGGAACAGCTTGTGTTCTGCCTGAATACGTCCTCAGTCCAGGGTGTGGCACTGGCTGCAGTTCCAGACCACCAGTTATAACCATGGTCTCTTAGGAAAACAGAAGCCAGGCTATCTCTTTATGTATTTCATCTTCTGTATTTTCATGTAGGTATATTAGGAGATATATGGATAAATTCACAATAACATAGGAAAAAAAATCTGCTGTTAGTAGAATAACAATTTTCCTTTTTATTGTGCAGGTACTGGGGCTTGAACTCAGAACCTGGGAGCTGTTTTTGCTCAAGGCTCATGCTCTACCACTTGAGCCACTGCTGTCCTGGCTTTTCAGTGGCTAATTGGAAGGTAAGAGTCTCAAGGGCTTTCCTGCCTGGGCTGGTTTGAACTTTGATCCTCAGCTCTCAGCCTCCTGAGTAGCTAGGATTACAGGTGTGAGCCTCCAGTGTGCATTTTATGATTATAATTTTGAGTGAATAGGTTACTAAGAAATACAGACTGCCTCTCCTTTTGTTTCATGTGTGAATTGCAACAGCCACGTTTTCAATAGTCTTCAAGAAAGAGGAAAGGAGAAGAGGTTCACAGTCTCCAGATACCAGATCAGGCAGACTCCTAGATTCCAGGGGATGAGCAAAGCCAGTGAGGAGACAGAGCGGAGGGAGGGTGGCTGGACACTCACACCCGGGTTCTGGGAATACGTCGTCACCAGCAGCAAGCAAGGAAGCGTGGGCTTCATGGGGCTCGAGCAGGTTTTATCGTAGCAGCTAGTTTTGGGGGGCGTGCAAGAGGAATCACGGTGGGAGGGACCACGTGCAATGTCTAGCAGAGAAGATGATGTCCGCAGGTGTGCTTGGCGGTGTGTGTGTGTGTGTGTGTGAATACTGGCGAAAGTCTGTGAGTGGAAGGAGTGTGTGGGGTGCGCACTGTCCAGCCAAGGCAGAAAGGCCGTGGGTCCACCTTTGCAGCCACACCGTTAACAGAGGAGCGGGGCAATGCGTGAGCAGAACGAGGTGATTGAGCAAGAGAGGTGAGCTGGGTACAAAATACGTGACCTGTGCTTGCTTGAAATGAATTTAAATGGAGAAAACCACATCTCTGGTGGGAGAAGCCACTGTGATGTTTTACTCTTGGGGTACTGATGGGTCTGGGGCCTGCAGCAGCCTCTGGGATGCGGCATGAAGGTATTGTCTGAGATGCTATGTGAAGGTGTTTTCTGAGATGCTATGTAAAGTATTTTCTTGTTCTGCACGCTGGCTACTGTGGCATGCTCCAAGTGTGAGGATCGTCACAACACTGACAACGGTTGCCATTTTCCTATGTGTTATTCTTCAGAACTCATTTCACTGAAATCTCTTTAAACCAGTTGTCATACAACAAGCAGAAAGTGTTGGTGAATGAATGGATCCTGGCTTCCTAAGCCCGTGGGTCCAAGCAGAGCCCTTGGGCTGGGAGACTTGGAGCAGGTGTGGTGTGTTCATCATCCGTGTGTAGCAATGGCTCCGAGCTGCCCCGTGCCGTTGTTTCCTGTCTTCTCCTTTGCCACATTTCTCAGGAAGCTCCATGGAAGGGGACCCTGATGGATGGCTTCATAGGACTCAGCTTTTCAGTGGTAAATAAAGCACAGAAGGAGGTGTGGACAGGAAACACGCTCAGAGAGCTGCAATCCCAGTGAGATGTCTGGAGTGAGGGCCTCCGCTATCCACATGTTACACAGAAGTTCAGATCCGCTTCTTTTCTGTGTTCTCTTCTTATGTGCACAAGCGATACTGCAAAAAAAAAAAAAAATAGCTGGGTGACAGCATCTCACACCTGTAATCCTAGTGCCTGAGGATGAGTTCTGAGGATTGAGTTCCAATTCAGCCTGACCAAGAAAGTCTGGAAGACTCTTATTTCCAATTTACCATCCAAAAAAGCTGGGTGTGGCACTGTGGCTAAAGGGGTGGACTGCTAGCCATGAGCACAGAAACTCAGGGTTGGTGTCTAGACCCAGAGTTCATGCCCCAGGACTGGCAAAACAATGTATTTCTATATAATCTTTAAGTCATTGTATAAGGGTGCTGATTCAACCTGCCAGTTCATGAGTACAATGCGCCTTGGCCAATGTTGAGTGACATCGCTCTCCTCCTCTCTCCCAACTGACCTGTCCACTCCAGTCCACCCGTGTTCACACGGGTGCACCGAGTGTTCCAACTGCTCTCTCTCCACTCAGCTGCAGTAGGCATGTTTTGGCAGTTTTGGTAGGCTCTCGCTGCCGACACTGCTGCGGTGGAGCTGTGCTGAGCCGACCGGATTCCAAAGACTCCAAGTGTCGGCATGATTTCGGATTGGTTGGAAATTCAAAACTATCATACCCTGCCACCCTAGCTACTCATGTGGCTGAGGGCTGAAGATTCCAGTTCCCAAGCAGTGGATGCAGAAAAATCCACACGAGACTCTGATCTCCAATGAACCAGCACAAAGCTGAAAGAAGAGGTGTTGCTAAGTGGTACAGCACTAGCCTGGAGTAAACACTACGGAACAACACCCAGACCTGGAGTTGAAGCCCCGGTACTGGCATACAAACAAACCAATACGTAAAGTGATTTTATTTGTACAGCTGTAGGCTTTAGGAGATGGCTTTTTTTGTGTGCTGTGGTTTTTACTCCTGTGTATCTTGACTTGTTGGCTGATTGTTTCATCACAAACATCTCCTGTTCAGCCCCCTCTGCTTCAAAGATGTCTTCCTGAATGAAGTTGCCACTGTAGATCTGCTGACAGCTGCTCATGAAATTGTTCTTCTAGGAAAGAAAATACGTCCCCTGATTCTGTCCGAATCTCTGGCAGGTTTTCTTGGTAGTTGACTGCAATTAGCGTTGTGATTTCTGTTGGTGAAATAGCTTTGATTTTGATGCAGATTTTTTTTAAATTCAGAGCTAATCGTTTCATATAATTAGTTCTATAACCTTGTGCCATTAACAATTTTCTGAACAACTGAGAATCAACCTCTAAATGGTAAGAATTCAGTGTGATTCTCGCTGATTGAGTAAAACTCTTAATCAGATAACTTTCTTAGAGATAAACTGTCTTGAATTTCCCATTTTACAAAGCAAGTAAATAGTTTATTCATACTAAATATACTCTTTCTGATTATATGTCTGTTTCTTTTTGTATTCTGTACATACAAACGTCTGTTAAAACATTGCAGTTTTACATTAGATGGTGAAACCAAAACTTTCCATGACAAAAATGAAAGGAATTCATGATCACAAAACCAGCATTACAAAGAATTCTAATGTGAGGAATGCAATCTGAAGAAAACAATTAAAATCAAAGAAATGCATCAGATAGAAATCACTAGACGATCAAATTAGTAAACTCAGGAAGAGGAAAATAACAAAATAACAAAATGGCAGGAAACATGACACATCTCCCTATAATAGCCCTAAACATGAATGGATTCAACTCAATTCAAAGAAGAAAAATAGTAGATTTGATCAAAAAAACAAAATCCATCCAATGTTTGCATTCTGTTTTGGGTTATTTTTGAATTAATTAAAGCTTCCACTCATTATGATACATATCTTTTAATATATTACCTGTGTGTCACATTTATTGAATAAGTAAAACATATTAATCTCTGATCTTAGATAAAAGAATTCAGATACAGACATTTGCACAAATAACATGCCTTTAAATAAAGAATATCATAAAGGCTGTCAAGCTACATTATAATAGAAAAAAGCCTTATTGCAAGCAGAAAAAAGAAAGCATAGACCCAAGCATAGCCTTTCTTTCCCCTACCACCCCACAAATATCTATCTCTATCTATCTATCTATTTCAGTTTTATTTTTCTAAAATGAATCAACCAGAAATCCTGGCCATAGTGGCTCATGGCTGTAATCCTATTAATTCAGGGGGCTGAGATTTGATGATCACAGTTCAAAGCTATTCCAGGCAGAAAAATTTGTGAGACCCTTATCTCTATTTAACCAGCAAAATGTTGGAAGTGGAGCAGTGGCTCAGATGGTAGAGCTTCAGTCTTGGGCAAAAAAGGCAAGAGGGAATACAAGGCCCTGAGTTCAAGCCATAGTAATGGAAAAAAATCAAACGTAGCAACTGTATCTTCAAGTTTTAATTAATTAATTTATTTTGAAACAACTAAGTTTAAGACTTGAAATGCAGTTCCATGTGTACTTGTCTGGGTTCAATCCCTAGGGCCCCACCAAAGTGGGGGGCAAGGGATAAATCAGAATAGATGTGTGATTTAAAGAAGATAAATACAGCAAACCTTGATTGATGTACACAGAATCAGGTTAAGAAATAAAACACTATCAATATCTTTTAAAAAATCTACTCTTCCAGCACGAAAGTATAAAACAGCTCTGAATGTCAAATCTAAAAAGCATGCACACTATGAAGAGGCAAAGGAAGGATATCTTGTAAAATGTCTTATAGGTGGTAAGATTATAAATGTTCAAATAACTGGTAGGCGATTTCTACTGATACTTGATTTGTGATGACATTCATGTCAATTAATTAATCTTTAAATTTACTCATTGTAAGGGTGATATACCGAAGGGTTGTGGTTATATAAGTCAGATAAACAGTGCATTTCTTTCAACTAATTACCACCCCTTCCCTTGCTCTCTCCCAGTTTTTCTCTCTCATCATTCTATCAGTTCTTTTTTCATTTGGTGTTTTGGATGTCTACTCAGATGAAACTTAGTCCATACCCAGTATATCAAAATATCTCATTAAATTAGTATCCAGCAAGTTTTCAAAATGTTCCAAGCTGTATCTTTCGGCAAACCACCGAGTATGGATGCAGTGAAATGTGTCAGAGTTCCAAGCCAAATAGATTCAGGGCCAGACTTGCTATTTCTCAACAGAGATAAAAATTTTCACTTCTCACAGCTAGCATTTAAGGGAGATGAGTTTCACTGCACCAAAAACAGAGAGCCTGAAACAGAATTGGTCTTTAAGAATTTCAATACTAATTGAGTGGAGTCTGCAAACTGCCAAGGGTTGGCACAAAATTTGTGAAATTTCAAAAAGAAACAGTTCAGTAGATGTTATTAACTGCCTGTTTCTTCTCTCTTTTTCTGGTATTGTTAGGAGTTGAATACAGGGCTTCATGCCTTCTAGGCAAGCAATTGACCCACCCAGCTATTTGCCCAGCGTTATACTAAATCTAATCCCAGTGTTAAATAGGTTTTCATAATTTCCTAAGGCCTGACTGCTTTCAGTAATACATAATTCAAATATATGTCCATAGTCTTCATAATGAAAACCATATACAAATGTATAAAGGATATTTTATGTATGAAATATGCCAAAAATTCCTTATTCATTAATTTCTTAATATCCCCTCCCCCCCACATACAAAAAGAGCTGAATCAGGCACTGGTGGCTAATGCCAATAATCCTATTTAATCAAGAGGATGAGATCTGAGAATTGTGCTAGTTTGCATACAGCTGGGACACACAAATACTTCAGACTCTTGTCTCCAATTAACCAGCAAAAAGCTGGGAGTGGAGCCATGGCTCCAATGGTATAGCACCAGCCTGGAACAAAAATAACAGAGCAAGAATATGAGACCCAGAGTTCAAATCTCTGTCTAATACAAACAAAAAACAAAAAAAAACCTCTTAATTAAAAAGGATTTGTGTGCCTTATAGAGAGCTAAAGTTGAAGATATTGTCTCTAGTGTTGATTATTTTGACACAAATAAAATACATATATTAAATTTTCAGTATTAGCAAAGTTTACTAGCAAACATCCTTTTTCCTTCAGCTGTCTTCTTTCTTGTGTTTGTATGTGTTTGTGTATATGTTTGTATGTGGGAACATGTCTTTGCAAAAATTTCATGAGACTTCTATATCTGAAAATTGTCTTATTTTTTCTTTAAATTATATATGCTTGACATGAATTAAAATAGTAAATATTGTTTTTTGTCTTTCTTGTTCATTTATCTGTATTTTGAGGGGGAAAGAGAGGCACAGAAATAAAGGGACAAAGAATAAACAAATGCAGCAGTGGTATTCACTAGACACCATGTTCCAAATGAACTATACAACTTGTGGGTGGTGACAGAAGGAAAAAATTAGGAGGGAGTAAAATGTACTCATTACCTCACTCATGAAATGCTAACCCCTTTGTACATCACATTAATAATAACAATAAAACATGTAAAAATTAAATAGAGATTTTCCCTTTTAAGAAACTGAATACATCTCTAGTACCTGATAGTATCTACTTTCTCTGCTAGGTATTTTTATTATGTTTAATATTTCCAATGGCTGTATTTTGTATTACATTCAATGTCCCTCTGGTGCTGTTTAAATTACACAGCATATACATTAATAAATATAGTACAGTTGATCTCTATGCCTTGTTAATACTCTCAGTAGGCTTTCCAGCTTGAGTTAGTAAAGATGCGGAGACATAGCTTTGCCTCAATCACTGGAGTGTGTCATTAACAGCAGCATCAGACACATAAAGGAGAAATATAATTGCTTCACATAACTCAACAATGGATTCTTGCATAAATATATATACACATGAATGCGAAACAGGATCATGATTCTGCATTGTCTCATTTTTCTATACATTAGAATAACTACACACATGTAACAAGAGTGACCCTTTCTGATATAAATCCACTGGATGACTTCCACACACATCTTTAGATCATGGAACAGTCTTGCTGGAAGGAGAGATCAGCCCTAGATAGATGATTACTAAGTCCATGTGAGGGATGGGAGAATGCATCCTTTCCCTAATGCGAGTTGGTAATGAAAGGAGGAGAGGGCAGGTTACTCCTGGACATTCATACAAGATCAGATGGTGTCTCCGTCAAATGTCAGCCTTGTGGAGAAGAGACCCAGGCCAGCAGTGAGAGACCCCAGCCTCTGAATTTGCGATCACAAGAGCATGAAAACGCACCATGACAGTCATGGATGGAAACCTACGGAGTGAGAGGAAAGGTGCGATAGGCCTCCTGCAGATAACAGCCATCTGCCGGTTGCTGTGGCTTGCACCTGTCATCCCAGTGACTCAGGAGGCTGAGCTCTGAGGACCGAGGTTCAAAGCCAGCCTGGGCAGTAAAGTCTTTGAGTTCCTTAATTTCAATCATCCACCAAAATGTTGCTATTTCAAACCTTTGCTACTGAAACTCAGACTCTTGAAAGACTTTCTGGCTCGTGGGAGGTAGGAGAAAAGGAAAGTTGCACAATGGCTTTTTGTAATTAACTTGAAAGCAGAGACCACCCCACGAATCTCTTTCTGCATAATGATGAATTCTGAAATCTGGAAATAGAAGGCTTACATTTCCTACCTGAGGCTTTTCTCTAGCAATTAGTATTCAATTGACTCTTCCTTTCAATACACTCTTAGTATTTCTCTCAATTATCAATGTTATTTCCCTTGTAGCAGCTCCTGAATTTTTATAGGGCCATTCTAAACAGTTCTGTATTCTTACCATTACAATGACCCTTTTTCAAATGTAATGAATTCACCCATCTGCCTAATATACTTTCCTGCATGCTATAAAGTTCTGGAAAATTTAGATTTACTGAGTCTTTCTATAATTGTGTGCTCACTTACTCTCGCTTACTCTGTTTCCTTAGATTTTTGCCGACTCCTGGCATTACTCAAGAACACAACACTGCTTGTTACACTTTGAATATGGAACAGTCCCCACCGGCTCCTGGGCTGGAATGTGGTCCCCAGATGAGGGAAGTGTGTGTGTGTGTGTATGTGTGTGTGTGTGTGTGTGTGTGTGTGTGTTGATACTGGGGCTTGCACTCAGGGCCTGGGCACTGTCCCTGAGCTTTTTTGCTCAAGGTTAGTGGTCTACCACTTGAACCACAGCTCCACTTCCATGTTTTGGGTGGTTAATTGTAGATGAAAGTCTCAAGGACTTTCCCACCCAGGCTGGCTTTGAACTGTGATCCTCAGACCTCAGCCTCCTGAGTAGCTAGGATTACAGGCGTGAGCCACCAAAATCTGGTTCTCTTTCATTATGTTTTTAAAACATTAGTTATGTCCATAGAGGCCCTATTTCTAACACCCACATTGAAATGGGGATTTCAAATATGGATTCTCCTGGAAACACAAACATCCACCCCATAGCATTCACAGTTACTTATTTCTCCCGGTATGATCTGTCCATTGGAAAATTCCTTACCTCAGGGCACTCACGATGCCCTGTCCTGTTGGGAGCACACAGTAGGCACTGGTTTCTTGATTTAATGACATGGTGAAGGCCTTTGCCAATCCAAAATCTCGGTCATGTGATGCAGTGAGAGATTTGATCGGAGTGGTCCTGGAGTTTGTTGGATGACTGCCTTTGTGGTGTTTCTCAAAGTGATTTCCAGTCTTAAAAAGTGATACATATTCACATAGCTTATAGCTGCATATTAAAGCAGCTTATGGGTATGGGTAGTTTGTTTTGTTTCTGAAATCCAGCTACTTGGGAGCTGGAAATCCAGACAATAACAGTTTGAGGCCATCTTAGACAATAAAGTTATTGATACCTCTTGTCTACCAAAACCTAGGTTTGGGGATGCTTTCCTGCCATCCCAGCTGGATAGGCGGTGTCAGGCAGATGACACCTGTCCAGGCTGTTTGGGCAGAAGCTCTGACACCCTATTCAGGTAACAACAAGCAAAGAGGATGAGGGTGTGGCCCAGCTGGAAGGCTGCCCTTGTTTGTGGGACCCTGCTTCCAAACCACAGGACTGCCAAAGGAAAAAGATGGTTACATAATCAAGAGATTCTCAAAAATATTGCATGAAGCTAAGTGATAAATATTGTTTATTTGATCACATTTTTGGCTTCTCAACTGGATAATAGGGTTTTCTGAGAGTGCTGGATCAGTCTTTCTCTCCTGCTTAGAAATCCGAGAACTATTATGGTATTTGGTACAAAGCATACTATAAATAGTTATTTTCATGTAAATCATGTCATTATGCTAATGAACCACAGGAAGATTTGAATATCTCCCCACTAAATAATTACTGAATAATTTTAAAATAGTTATGGTTTTTGAATTTATAATATGTAACAAGTACACAAATTTGAACTGATTAAAAATATGCAATAGACAAAAATACAGAAGAAAAGAATACCTGACAAATATACAAATACATAGCAAATATATAGCAAGTACACAAATTTGAGTAGACAAAAGTTACAGAATAGACAAAAAAACAGAAGTAAAACATCTCTCCCTAACTGTTTTCTCAGTTACTTTTCTTAAAAACAAACTCTGCTATTGGTTTATTGAAAAACTCCAAGAGAAAGTGTGTGTTTATACATATGTGGAGATTTTATTGTGCTTTTCTAAGTGAAGATACACCATGTTCTTGCTATGTAACTTGATCTTTTTGCTAAGTGATGTGGATTTTACTCTTTGTCAGTACCATCTGACTTCATGCTTTAAGCAGCAATGTGCTATTTCACTGTAAGACCCCCACATAATCTATTTTATTCCTATTTGATTGGGGATTTTTTGGATGTAGGGTCATCATTCCATGAATGTAAGCATCTAGATAAGATGTATTTCAGAATAAGACTTCACTGAGTCATGGTGGTTGTGAACTGTGAAATTCAGTAGATTGCCTCAGTGCTGTCTGTGCAGGTTCTGTGACTTTATCCACAGTGAGTTGGAATCCACGTGTCCCTTCTGAGGGACAACACAGTACCGCCCTGTCACCCAAATCATAAAACCTTTGTGAATTACCACCATGCAGAGTGGATTTTTATGACTTTTAAATTTATTCTGATGCTAGCAGCAGCATTATATCCTATTCGGGAATTTGTGCTTTTCCTCTTTTTGCATAATAAGCTTGCTTTCCTATTTCATACCTTCCTTTTGTTCTTCCTTTAATTTTATAGTGTGGTAATGTTTTCTGGTTTGCTCGCTAACATCTTCCACTTCATAAATGTGTGTGTTCGTGTTGTGCGCATACACATGTGCCAGGTGACAATGGCTTTTCCCTTAAGCAGACTATTTTAGTTAATCATCCTAAATGCTCAAGGTAAGCTTACAAGTCGCCCTCACTTTAGAAATGAGGAGACAGGTTCACAAAGATTTAATACTTGTGGGAAGGCAGACAGGCACCCAAGACTCAAAACCATTTAATCCTGAATCTAAACTTTGTTTCCTTAAATAAAAACTTTTTGATTGTAATCAACATATCATCGTAGTGTCACCAATTCTTTATGTTATAATGTGTGTTATGAAAGTAATTTGATTAAAAGGAAGTCTCTCATCACGTTTGTTTGAATATGTATCTACCTATCTATCCATCCATGGGCAACAACATCCTAAGGTATAAATATTTTCTATAACTCTAATTTTAATGAAGATGTTTTAGATTGTTCAAATACAGAAGTAAGTATTTTCAAGAGAAAAGACACTGGACTCTACAACTTGCTGGATGGTAGGTATATGACGTGGTAATGACACACAGCAAGTACAGTGCTATCTAGGTAGGAGAGGATTGCTTAAGACTTCCCCTTCTTTAGAAACGGCTGCACTCTGCACCACCTGCAGGATATACAATAGGCCATTTCCATTGAGCAGAGGAGGACCCAAAGCTGTCACAGGTTGGCATCTCCTTCTAGTGGGTGGCAGCTGAAACTGGCGTCTCAACCACCACCCAGCTGAAGCCCAGCGCCCACTCTCGCTTCCCAAGAAAACTACTGTCAGACTCTGCTGAATAAATAAATAGGTCAATAATGATTTGAAAACAATCATTTCAAATCTCGATTGAGATGATCTCAATCTCAGCTGAAGTAATTGCCTCACTCTGTGCAGCTGTGAGGGAGATTTGAAGAAGGGCATGCACACCTGCATTTGACTCCTCCTTGTGGGACAGAGCGAGGCTCTCGGGAAGGAGGAAGACAGCACTCTGATGTGTGATTTTAAAAGCCATGTTTGAGTGAAGATGGCAGGTTTGGTTAATCTGGCTGGAAAAAGGACAACTTTCTACTTATGACAAGAAAGAGGCAGTTCCCTCAAAATCATCAGAAGACAATGACCTACTTCTCAGATAGACTGATTGGCACCCAAAGGTAATTGTTATTCACTGGTGAGGACGGACTAGGTACATTTTAGTATTAATTGTAAATTTATGCAATAGCATCTTAGACTGTAATTATACCTGAGGAGTGGTATGTCCCTAAATCTAGAAAATGAATACATTTCTTACTAAGAACAATCAAATTTAATGTGATTTAATGCTATTGAAATGTTTTAGGGAATGTATCATAAATGTTTTCATTAGTTATATTCCTTTGTTGAGTCTGCAAGGGACAAATGAAGCATGATAATGCCCATGACAAAGTCCATTCTTGTTTCATGGAAGTAAGTTTATCATCATAGATGGCTGCAGGTGTGGCTGTTGGGTAAGATCACACAAGCCTTATTTGAATCTAGATTACAGAGCCATGGAATATAGAGCTTCTTGTTTCTCAGTCCCCTTGCAAAAGGGAAGGTATAATATCGAGTTTTTAAATGTCTTATGGTTTCTAATAAATTTCTAATAAGTCTACCTGCCAACTGGTAGATGTGCTATCATTACAAGATCAGGACTGTCTCACGGAATGTTCTCACACAGAGCTGACCAGAGGCACTTGGATAAGAGCTAAGACTGCTTCTGAAAGGTCTCAATAATTCATCGCTTCATTCATTTGTTCATTTCAAATGCCAATTACATTCATTCCAAGCGACTGTTGCCATCTAGGCTCTGCAAAGCCCTTCCCACGCATCCTTTTGCCTGATTCTGTCTTGTTAAGTCATCCTCAGAAATAGCACCTGAATCATGCGCCACTTAATTCTGTCTAACATTATATATATGTGTGTGTGTGTGTTTGTTGTTTTATTGCCTATTTTCACTGTGAAAATATCATCTTTGCAAGGGCATGGTGTGAATTTGTTTAGGTCTGCATAAACAATGTCTTGAATTATGTGCGACACAAGTGCCAGTGATCATAAATGCTTGAGTAAGCGGTGAAATAAATCTTTGTACAAAAATGCATTCGTATTAATATGCTCTTTCATCCTTAGGATGTTTGCTTTGTTTTGGTTTGGGATATTTTGACACTTAAGACAATGAGACAATGAATTTCTTTGTACACAGGCTGTTGCATAGTTTTCTGCTGCTCTCCTGAGTAGGAGATCTGAGAGGGACACAGCGTGACCAGACGGTTCACATTCCACCACTTCTTAAATATTTTGACACCACATGAAGAAGCGTTGGCACCATTGCCCGTCGCCTGCTGCTGATAACTCAGAAGATAATTTGTTCAATTGAATGTGTTTGAATAAAGAAGTGCGTGAATTAAACAGAAGACACTCAGACAAACAGTCAGGGCAGGCTTCGTAAGCACTATTTTTTTCACTTTATTTTTTTATTATGTTAATTGTCCAAAGGGCTTTTATTATGATATTTCAATGCACGCACACTACGTACTTTGAGCACATTCACCCCTTTGAGTGCTCACCCTCATTCCGCACCCCATACTTCCCACTTCATACTTCCACTACCATTCACTTCTAGGGTCTGGATTCCACACGGAATGCAGAATCTATGCAGAATTTGTCTTGCTCAGCAAATCTGATGAGCTCTAGTTCCATCTATTTTCCTGAAAAATAAAAGACATGATTTCATTCATTAGGCTGAGCTATTGTGTCTACATGCCCTGTAGTCTTTATGTGTTTACCAGCTGATGGAGGCCTGTGCTGATTCCGGGTTGGCCTCTTGTGAACAGTGTGGTTACAGCCTGGCGTCTTGGCTCTCTGCTGACTGTGAGTGGACACTCCTATTGTTCACCAAGGATGGTACCCAAGGATGGACAAGCTTATTCCTGGATCTTCTTCCTGTTCCATTGGCCTATATGCCTAGTTCCGTGCCAGTACTGTGCTCTTCTGTTATGACAGCTCTTTAACATCATTTGAAATCAGACATTGTGAACTCCCAGTTGTCTTCTGTGGAGCCTCCACACTGACCTGTAATTTGCATAGCCACCAGCAGTGTGTGAGGGTCCCTTTTCCTCAGTCCTCACAGCTGGGTTGCTTGTTTTCTTGGTAAGCCCTTCTCGCTGGGTTGAGATCAAATTCCAGTGATGTTTGGATTTGAAATTTATTTAGGCTAAATATGTTTAACATTTCCTCATGTATGTATTCCCCATTTGTGATTCTTCTTTGAAGAATCACAAATTCATTTGCACATGCACTAATTAGACTGTTTGGTACATGGGTGTTTAATTTGTGGAGCTCTTTATGTGTTTGGGACATGAATACTTTATCCAATGATTAGCCAACAAGGATTTTCTCCCATTTCTGCCTGCTGCCTCCTGATTCTGCCAGCTCTTTCCTTTGCTCAGAACAGGCTTTGCAGTTTGCTAGAACCACATTTGTCCATTCTTGCTCATTTCCTGAACTATTGGCTCCAATGAAAAAAAATTACCACCTACCAGGTATCTTCCAGAGTTTTCTCTTTATTTTTCTGGTTAAATTTGCTAGTCTTATATCCAAGATCTATTTGGAACTGACTTTTCTAAGGAGGAAATAGCAATCTAATTTTAGTCTTCACATGTAAAAACCCAGTTCTCCTCACACAACGTGTTGAAGAAGCGATCCTTTTTCTCAATATAGATGTTTTAGCACCTTTGTCAGAATTTCCATGGCTGTGGCAGTGATGGCTTATTCCTGGGTCTTCTTCCTGTTCCCTCGGCTGATATGCCTCACCTGTACCATGCTGCTTCTGCTACTATGGCTCTTTAGAATCATTAGAAGTCAGACATTGAGAAGCTCAGCATTGCTCTCTGCTCAGCATTCTCCATGGCCTGTTGTGTTACCAAATAAATCTTAAGGCCAAGTTTTCTACATCCATGAAAAATGACATTGGCATTTTGATAGGGCTTTCGTTGAATGTATAGACAGCTTTCAGTAGAGTAACAATTTTTATGCTATACAATTCTGACAATCTATGAACACAGGAGGTCTTTCCATGTTCTAGTATCTTCTTCAAAGGATGCCTTCAGTAGCTCATAGCTTTCCATATAGATTCTCTTGACCTGTTTAATTAGATTTCTTTCTTTCTTTTTTAAAAATCTATTTTGGTATTATAATTGAAAAATTTCCCCCTGATTCTTTCTCAGCCTATTTAGGACACAGAAAATCTACTGTTTTTTATGTGTTGATGGTGTATCCAGACTGTATAAAGTAATTTTATAAACAGGGATAAATCCATGGCTTGGATCAACATCAAACTTATAAAACTATTGAGGTGATATATAATAAAGACTGTGGTTGAATATAAGCACACAGCAGGTAGAGAAGTAGAACTTCAAGGAGGTTTTGGAATAATCTTTGTTCTTGTTGAAGCCAATGGCTGTCAGAATAAACAACAGATTAAAACACTCAATCAGCAAAGATGGTCCCTTATTTTAGATGTTATCCAAATGAAGATTAGTGTCAATGTATTTAGTGCTTATGCCATTCAGCTTACTATATTATATGCAAACTAAATTGCTCTCTGAGGGCATGTTAAGAAATTATAACGCAAAAATCATGTCTCGGAGGGCACTTCTCATTTAAAATATAAGAATGTGGGGGCTGGGAAGGTGGCTCAGTGGTAGAGCGCTTGCCTTGCATGCCTGAGGCCCTGGGCTCGATTCCTCAGCATCACATAAGCAAAAAGAAAAAAGCCGGAAGTGGCGCTGTGGCTCAATGGTAGAGCGCTAGCCTTGAGCTGAAGAACTGAGGGACAGCGCCCAGACCCAGAGTTCAGGCCCCACGACCGGACCCAAAAAAAAAAATATATATAAGAATGTGCAGCATTCTCATTTTGTATTGCTAGTCAATAAAAACCAATATCTGTTAAAGAACAACTCCTAAACCACAGAGAACTGCTAAGCTCACTTCGGCCTATTAGCACGCTAGGCGCTTGGATGTTGTCCATTCTTGTGTGCCGTAGAAAGACAAGAACCCTGTGTGTGTGTGTGTGTGTGTGTGTGTATGCTAGAACATGCTGAGGCAATGCCATCTATAGCAGTGCCCAACCTGTCTGAAGAAGAAGAACCATAACCACAGGCAGTCACAACTGAGTGAATGCAGTGTGGTGACAGCCCAGGTGCTCAGGGTGAGGCCAGGGGTGCGTGTGGTCAGTGCGGAGTGGGGTTTGCTGGACACCGGGGGGACACAGGATGCACCGTTAATAAGAACGTTAAAGACAGCAGGTGGGAGTCACGAAGTGATGTCCACTCACGGGGAGCCATGTAGGCTGGCTGCAGCGAGTGAGCAGGGTCACCAGGAACGAGCCCACATGAGAGGAGGGAGAGCCACATCCAGCCCCCCCCCCCGGCGGTGGGAGGGGGTCCGTGGAAGGCTCGTAAATGCAGGGGCTGTGATTCCTCATCCTGCTCCCCCAGATAATGCTCGGCATCTCTGCCTTCTGCCTGTTTCCAGAACTCTCCAGGCAAAAACGCCGGATTGATTGAATAATGACAGGTAAGTACTGATTTCTCGGGGAGAAATCCGCATCTTGTAGTCGCCTCCCCAGTCACCCTGGTTTTCTTCTACTGAGAGGACAGGAGTAAATACAAGAGGGCTCCTCTTATCTCTCTTTAATTATTCCTCAATAAATTACACAAAAATAGAATTGACGCAGGAAGGCAGCACACCTACTCTCTGCTATTAATAATAAACATGCAGTGAAACAAGTAATGAAACCACTCTTAAAGATGAGGCCCGCAGCTCACACACAGCTCAGGTTGCGAGCTTCGTGGTTCCATGACCATCCTCTGGTATGACGTGCCTTCCATGTGTGCATTCATGCCAGCAGACAAGAGAACAGCCTTGCACCCTTTCACTTCTGCTTTTGGTCCAAAGTCAACTTTCATTCACAGCAGAGGTTTTCTGAAGTCATCTGTTCCCACGTAAGCGTTCTGTCCCTAGGCGCGTGGCATCAATCTTGCAACTCTAGTAAGCGCATTGCATCTTTCGTGGTTGTCTGGTGTTTATAAAGTAGTGCATGTGGCCTGTTAATGTACTAAGGCCTGGGTCAAGGCCAACCCCGCTGTCAGAGCTATGTCTTCCTCACGAAGTGGCTGTCTCTCCGGGAAATCTGCGAGTGTCTCTTGGGTTAGGATCAAAGCTGCCGGGCCTGGGAGCGCCCACCTGCCTGGTGCTGGTGTGGTGCAGTCCGTGACGCCATTTCTTGCCAGGCCCTGGAAGGGTCTAGGTCGTGATGTCGTGTTCAGAGTGGGTGTGTTTGCTGGTGGTGTACGTCCTCGGAACCCTTAGAGGTCACATGATCGGAGAGAGTTTTAAGTTCTTACATGAAAGTTCTTCACATATTTCACCTATGCTAAAAGTGACTTGCTTGAGAACAACTTTAATAGGAAGTGCTTTGGGAATTATAAAGAGGAGGAAGGGATAGAGGAAAAAGAGAGAGGGGGTCAAACCAATAAATAAATCACATTTGAAAATATGAGCGGTTGACTCTTGGTTTTTGTTGAACACACATGGAGTATTCTTGGTCTAGAATAAAAGGATAAAACCATGTTCTTTGCAGAAATGTGGGTGGAAGCAGAAGTTATTAGGTTATTGTAATAAGCCAAAACCAAAAACAAACAAGAAGGCATGTACTGTGTTTCCCACTCCTCTGTGGAAGCTGAAAGGTGGATCTCACAGCCACTGGAGTTTAACAGCTGTCATGACAGAATGTGAAGAACAGAGGGGATAGAAGAAGAAGCTCCAAACACGAGAGCAGGGGCTACTCCTGCCTCTCCTGGTTGCGAGTAGCATGGCAGGAAAGCTGCTGCTGATCTATCCGAAACAAGTAGACAGGACGTGCAAGCCGGCAGCCCCAGATCTGATGATGTGAGGAGAGGGTGGAGTTTAGAACCCTTCTTTGATCTTTACAACTCAGATGGATGTATCGCTTTATCATAGCACAGCATTGAAAGATGTATGAAATATTACATCTTCATCTATCAAGAGTAGAGTCGTGTAAAAGTAAAAGGTTAAATAAAATGGAGGCTCGTGTCCTGGCAGTTTTGGCAGGGATCTAGGACCGTACAAGATTGCTGCTGTTGCGTTGTTCTCAGTTGACATGTGAGATGCAATGCCCAGGCCTGAAGCCTTAAGTAGGAGGAGTTTGTTCTGCAAAGAACAGAATTAGGATGTAAAGGAATCCTACTGGGCAAGGGTCTCCGTTTCCTTAGAGTAGGACCTGAGTGTTTCTATCACTAAGGAGGTGTCCTAACTGCAAACTGACCACTGATCACCCCAGGGAGGGACTGGGGAGGACTCAGGACCCCTGTGTGTCTCCTTGGGCACTGCTAAGAGGGGGTCTATGTCAGCATCCTTTCCCTTTAGCAAACCTGCCTTGCATCAGTGCTTCATAGTTGTGTTCATAATATATCTAAAAAGGTGTTTATGAGCCCGGTGCCGGTGGCTCACACCTATCATCCCAGCTACTCAGGAGGCTGAGATTGGAGGATCATGGCTCAAAGCCAGCCAGGGCAGGGAAGTCTGTGAGACTCTTTTCTCCAATTAACAGACAAAAGGCTGAAACTAGAGCTGTGGCTCAACTGGTAAAGCGCTAGCCTTGAGAAAAACAACAATAACAACAACAACAACAAAACCCCACAAAACTCAGGGATAGCATCCAGGCTCTATGTTCACAGGACTGGCACCGACACACAAAATGTCATTTATGCTTAACCTCTTGTCTCCCCTACTTGATTTTCTATATGATTGTATTAATGTGTCCCCATAGTCTTGAAAGCTCCCTTACACAATAGATATATATGAGTGTTTTCAGAGGTGTTTTAAAATGAATTTAGCACGACCTGAAAATCCCTAGAAATAATGTATCTGCCGTTTAGATAATTGAAAGCTTTTAACAAATACTTATGACACCCAAAGTGCTCCTTCACTTACACCCACTGTAAACTATTACAGTAAGATTCTGCAGGCTGCTTATTTACCAATGACTTTGGAACACCCTTGAAGACCTCTTTCATAGATCTGTGAGGAGGGCCACTCCTCTGTGCCCGTTTCCACGCTGGAAGATGAGTGAAGGCCAAGCAGCCTGGCCTCCTTCCTGCACAGAACCACAGCTATAGCTCGGCCCTGCCTGGGGCTCGGCCCTGACTAGGGCTCAGCCCTGCCTGGGGCTCAGTGCACCTGACCTTTCTCCCTCATCAACTCCTTGGCTCCGGGCTCTCAGAAAGGATCCAGATCTCTTTACCTCATGAGCTGGTAATTTTTCCTTCCAGTGTTAGAGCAAATCTCCCACTTCACCCTGCGTGTTGAGACAATGCAGGAGTTCTTTGTTCTCAGCACATCTCATGTTTTTTTCTTCCATTCTTTCACGCCATTTGAGGATTGGAATTGACTTTCTTGTCTAAATCTAGAACGGTAGTTTTTATTCCATCTCCTTTCATGCGAACGAGTCTGAATTCACACGGTTCCATTGGATTTGGCATCTTAAAAGTCACCCCTAATCTAGCCACTCATTAACCTAATATATATTTGCTTGAGATGAACTACATTAGACATTTATTCATAAAAATGAGTCTTGATAACTCAAAGCAGACACTCTGAAAACATTACAGGATGGAATAGGAGAAACACTGGGTCTCCTCGGCTCAGGCCGAAATTTTCTGAATAGAGACCCGGAAACACAACAAATCAAAGAAAGGTTGGACAAATGGGATTGTATAAGGTTGCAGAGCTTCTGCAGGGCAAATGACATAGCTAGCAAGATCAATAGAAAGCCCACGGATTGGGAGAAGATCTTTACTAGCCATACAACGGACAAGGGTCTCATATCTAAAATATACTTGGAACTCAAAAAAGTAAACCACCCAACAACAAATCCTCAAAGAAACAACTGCCCAATAAGTAAGTGGGCGAAAGACCTAAAGAGAAGCTTCTCTGAAGAAGAAAGAAGGATGGCCAATAGACACATGAAGAAATGTTCAACATCCCTAGCCATAAAAGAAATGCAAATCAAAACAACATTGAGATATCACCTCACTCCAGTTAGAACAGCAAAAATCAAGAACTCTAACAACAACAGATGCTGGAGGGGATGTGGACAGAAAGGAACCTTACTTCATTGTTGGTGGGAATGTAAACTTGTTCAACCACTTTGGAAAGCAGTATGGAGGTTCCTCAAAAGACTCCATATAGAGCTCCCCAATGACCCAGCAATCCCACTTTTGGGCATTTACCCAAATGACCTCAAACAAGGCCACACTAAAGCTACCAGCACAACTATGTTTATTGTAGCATTATTTACCATAGCTAAGATATGGAACCAACCCAGATGCCCCTCAGTAGATGAATGGATCAAGAAGATGTGGTATATATACACAATGGAATTCTATGCCTCCATCAGAAAGAATGACATTGCCCCATTTGTTAGGAAATGGAAAGGCTTGGAAAAAATTATATTAAGTGAAGTAAGCCAGGCCCAAAGAAACATAGGTCCCATGGTTTCCCTTATTTGCAATATCTAGTATAGGTATGAGTCAAGCGGAAAAAGTCAGAGAATGTGATGTTAGGAAAACGAACCCTCAAATATGTATTTTAATGTTTTTGTTTCTTTCATGCATGTGTTTCTAACGCATTTATAAGATTATTTCTTTGTTGCTTTGTATGTCCCTCCCCCACAGTGTAACCCCCGCTTTCACTATATTTGATGTCAGTATAACATGTGGAGGAGACGGGGACAAACAAGTCGTTTAAGGATTCAGGTGGACCTGTTGCAACAATGAGAAGTACAAAATGTCATGTCAAAACCAGCTTTACAATGTCGGTGGGGGGGGGAGGGGGGTATGATTGGGTGGGGGGGAGGGGGGAGGCTGGGAAGGGAGGTGAAGGGTAAACAAAGGAGGAGGCTGCAATGCTTGGTAAGAAATGTATGCATTTTCCTGCCCATGTAATTGTAACCCCGCTGTACAGTATGTTCTCAATTAAAATAAAATAAAATTAAAAAAAAAAATGAGTCTTGATGACATGGAGTCCCCAACAGATATTTAGATAATTATTCTGTATTAGAATGAGTAAAATATGGGTATTAATAAACATTTCATCGAACACTGGGTTTACACAAGCATTGAACCTGCTTAATCATTTAATGCAGTGCTATAGAAAAGTGTGGCAATAGAAATCGGGACAGACATATTACACATTTAATATGGTTCTATAGACAATAAAGTGTAACTGAGCAGAAATTGGAACAGAAACGTTACACTTGTGTTAGGTCTACTGATTGAGAAATTGAGGTTTATCTTAGTGGTTAACTAACTATATCTCACTAGATAATGCAAGAGTTGACATTCAAACGTGGGACTTTTGTGAGTGAGTTCCAAGGACTGAACCCAGTGCCTTCCCGCCTACCCTTTCAGCCTTTCCATGCTGCCACTCAAGCCCTACCTCCAGTGCCAGCTTTTCATTAATTGAAAATAAGGAAACTTGAACTCTTTGTCTCTCTAAGTCTGACAGGGGAGGATTACAATGGCGTAAGCCGTTTGAACAATTGGCTCAGTTTACCAAAATGAATACCAGGAAACTGGAATACGTGCGGCTGTTTGGGGGTGAGGCCGAGGAGAGGGGCAGATGAATAAAGTGAGGGAGAGGGGAGGACACAGTCATAGCACTCACTGTGCAAGAAAAGTCATTTCCAAGCGTCTGCAGACCCATTGTCCCATTAGCCAGTGTGTGACAGGTGTGTGGTCTCACTGTGCATGCACAGAGATGGAATGTCATGCGTCACAACATGGTAGCCTCTGTGTGTCACTGTGCAGCCGCAGGCCCAGGCACAGGGTCTCCCCGGGTGTGTGGAGAGGGGGCCGCACGAATCGCGTGAGCACCAGTTGCATTCACACAGCAAGGTAGGTCACAGGAATAGAGAACGGAAATAATAGTGGCTGTGAAGGATTGTGAGTAGAAAACCAGCTTATCCTGGGGACCGGGATGGGACTGGTGTGGGCCATGCTTCCCTGGACACCAGTGCAGACTGGGAGAAGTGACCAGGCCATGTCTGTGTCTCTCATTCATTATTCTGCCCGGGTGTGTGTCGGGGACAGGGTGGTAATAGAAGAAAGAAGCACAACGTTGGGCTTCATCCGGCTCGGCCACTTCCCGGTGGTGCCATGCGGGCACATTTGTAATCTTGGCCGTTTCTTAGCTCCTAAAATGGTACACACCCACGCCAGGACCCCCACCGTCCACTTCAGTGGCCTGGATGCCTACACTGAGAGAAACCAAGGCCAGTAACCCCCGGGGAGCAGGGCACAGGTACTTGGCTCTCGCTGTTCTTGTAGAAGTCTGCAGGCCATGCAGGATGCGTAGCTCCCGTGGGCTCTTGCATGTTCTGTCAAGTCTGGTTCCACAGATCATCTCTGCTGCTCCTGTTACAAACTCAGCTCTGGCCACCTGGACATGCACTGGGCACTGGGACCCAGGCTATAAAAGCATTTCCTCACGAGCTCCCATGCCATGCTTGACACTGGCCAAAGCACATTCCTAGGACATAGATAGCAAAGGGTAAAAAAAAAATCCTGTCCCATTCCTTGAGGGAAAATCAGATGCACTCAGCACAGAGCCTTGGGCTTTCCTTCCACAGACCAACCACACCACAGCGCACCACGCTGGCCTCCATGGCAGTTTATTGTGTGAGTTAGTCCGGACAGTGTGGTTTTACTGAGTGATGCCAGCCACTCCACGTGGGATGTTGCTGGCTGATGGGAGCTGAGCCTCCCGACACAGAGGATGCCTGCTTCTGTTTCACACAGCCCGAGCTTTCTTCCCAACACCAAAGCACAGGGGGGAGCCAGAGCACGGTGGGGGAGGGGTGGGGATAACTAACTTTCAGGCATTTGTAATTTCTGCTTGGAGCCCATGGCTGGATTATAGAAATTTCATCTGCCATTCCCACCCCATCCCGATTCCCCACGTGAAGAGCAAAGAAATGAAGGCTCAGACAAACCCTGTGAGAGGGTAGAGGAGAAGATACCTTCAGCCCTGAGAAGAAACAAAACCACCATGAAGGGCAGGAAATTTGCAAACTGTCATATTTGAAAGCCCAGCCGGCAGAAGCTTGCAGCCTCTGGTGAGCTGTGACTGGCTGAGTGTCTGGAGGAGAGCCGTGCAACTGGCCGCTGGGGAAGTGGAATCTGAAGACTCTGCAGGCCCAGAGAAGAAGGAGGAGGAGGAGGAGGAGGAGGAGGAGGAGGAGGAGGAGGAGGAGGAGGAGGAGGAGGAGGAGGAGGAGGAGGAGGAGGAGGAAGGACACCAGGTACACTGGTTGCTATGGCCCCGGGGATGGAGGGTACAGGGAAGCGCAGAGGCCTGGCATCCAGTGGAGTCTGCCATGCTAGGTTTGGAGGGTGGTGGAATGAAGGATGAATCCCAACTCTAAGCTGGGCTGTGTGGGTGACATCTGATGTCATTACCCATGGGCTGGAAGCTGATGTCCTTTGTGTACATTAAATTCCACCCCCTTCCCACCCCTGTTCTCCACCCTCTTCCTAGTCCCCAGTAGTTTCTTCTACAATCATGTCGTTCATTTTTCCTTAAGTCTGGATTCCACATGTAAGAGAGAAATGTGATTCTTGCCTTAGTCTCTCTTATTTTTCTTAGTATAACCATCTCTGTCCGGGCACTGGTGGCTCATGCCTGTAATCCTAGCTACTCAGGAGGCTGAGATCTGAGGATCATGGTTCAAAGCCAGCCTGGGCAGGAAAGGCCATGAGACTCTTATCTCCGATGAACCACCAGAAAACAGGAAGTGGTTGGGGCTGGGAAGGTGGCTCAGTGGTAGAGCGCTTGCCTTGCATGCCTAAGGCCCTAGGTTTGATTCCTCAGCACCACATAAGCAAAAAGAAAAAAGCCAGAAGTGACGCTGTGGCTCAAGAGGTAGAGCACTAGCCTTGAGCTGAAGAGCTGAGGGACAGTGCCCAGGCCCAGAGTTCAGGCCTCACGACCGGACCCAAACAAACAAACAGGAAGTGGTGCTGTGGCTCAAGTAGTAGAGCACTCGCCTTGAGCTGAAGAGCTGAGGGATGGCACCCAGGCCCAGAGTTCAAGCCCCATGACTGACCAAATAGCATAGTATAGTTCCATTATGGCTAAATAAAACACCATTGTGAACACCTTTTCTTTATCCACTGGCCAGGTGATGGGTGCTGTCTGATGACCACAGCATGGCTCTTGTTGAGGTGGGCATCAGCAGAGTGTGCCTTTCTTTCTACTTTATGCAGACATGCGTGGCTGTGTATTCTGAGTGGCACCCAGCCACATCACAGCTCTGCTGTTAGTGTATCGAGGGGTCCCTGCTGACTTTTAGTGTATTGAGGGGTCCCCTGCTGATCTCTCAGTGTATCGAGGAGTCTTAGTAGCAGTGCCTTATATCTGTGTACTCACGAACAGTGTACAAGGAGATTTGTTTTCTGTGTGTGCTAGTACTGGGGCTTGAACTCAGGGTCTTGGGGTCTCACTTGACCAATTTTGCTGAAGCTAGCACTTGACTACTTGAGCCATGGCTGCTCCTCCTGCTTTTTGCTGGTTAATTGGAGGTAAAAGTCTTACAGATTTTTCTGCTTACACTGCTTTGAAGTGCGATCCTCAGATCTCAGCCTCCTGAATAGACAGGACTACAGGCTTGAGCCCTGACACCTGGCTGTTCTTCCACATCTTCATTAGCATCTGTGTTTATTTTCTGTAGCACACAAAAGAGAACTGACAGGCCTTCATTCAGCTTCCTTTACTCACTCGATTCTGGACTCCACAGACCTGTGGCTTAGGCTGACATAATCTGGTTGGATTATGTGGGGGGAAATATTTAGTGAAAGACTATAAGAAGTATGAGAATATGATAACTTGTGCCAGAATTTCCTCACTGGAATACATAACACTTTGCTTGGGGATAAAACAGCTAATATTCCAAGGCCAACGGTTAAGTACAAAATCTGTTCATGGAAGGCCGGCATTGTTACTGCACCTTGGCTGAACTCTTCAATTATGGACACTCTGCGGACACGACCACCTCTCCAAGCAAGGGATGGTTTCCAGCTAAAGGGCCTGGTATGTCCAGTCTCTGGGACCTGTTTTCTGAACATCAACGTTTAATGGCAGGACCACAGCCTGTTTGATGTGTGGATCATGCAAACACCCCGTGGCCCCCCAGCGCAGACTCTGTCACAGCACTCCCGTGGTGGGGATGAATCCCCTTCCCCAGCACCGCCGCCTTCTGGTGTGGTGCAGCCATCTTACCAGTCATTACGAGGCCCTGACGCAGTGCTGTGCTCACTGAGCTATGAGTCTTGCTGCGAATAACTCAGTCAAGTTGTGAAGTGCTTGACATTCGCTCCTAACTGGTGCGAGCACTCGGGGTGTAGCTGGGCCACCATGGCTGAGTGCAGCAACGCTGACTGGAGGCCGCAGAAAGGACACCAAGACCAGCATGTTGCTCATTTGCCAAGAGACCTCTTAGACTGCAAATGGTGAGATGGACAGCCTGCACGACAAGGAAGTATCTGCTTCTTTGCTATCAATTAAACTCCTTTGATCTTAGGGTCAATGTCTCCATTGAAGTCTGAGAGCTGTTAAGGGTTACTAGAGTCCCTTCCATGGCTCTAAGTGTGGAAAGCTTCACCGGATCAAATCATGCTTGCGGGGTCGCTGGCCCCTGCGCTCTCAGTGTTAATCCTCCTGTGTTCTGAAAAGGGCCCCTATGGTGAATCCCTGCTCAGAAGAAAAGGAGACCTTTGGGAAGATGGCAACTCTGCCTTTTGGAGGAGAGGATCTGCAGCCTCCACGTAGCCACACCCAAGGGACTCTCCAATAGACTATCGGTGCCTAGAATGTCTACTTGCACACACATGGGGACAGGCCCAGACTTCCAGATCTCCCAGGAACGCCTGGGAAATGGCAGCTGTAGACTGTGTTCTGGAAGCTGCACCTCCTGGACTACTGCTCAGTTTATATTACTTGTATTTACAGAAATGTTCCTCTCAGTTTCATTGTGTGCAAGAGTTGCGCAAGTTTTGAGAACCCAGCAACTCAAGGATGCTCTTGATGATTTATTGTGAAGGTGTTAAGAAGAACCAAAGTGTAAAAATGTTGAAATAAGTTATTTACTGTAAAGGTGATAGACCGAGGGCTGACAGTTACACGATGCGGGTAAGGAGTACATTTCCTTTGGAACAGTGATACCCCTCCCTTTTTCTCCCCCAGGTTTTCCCTTCCTGATTCCCTAACCCCCAAGTTGTATAGTGAAATATTTTAATTTTAGTGTTTTTCTGAGTCAGTGGGTCCCAAATCCCCTTTATCCTGGGTGACTAACATCTGCTGGGGTTTAAAACAGAAATGGGCAAGGCACGTCGCCTTCCTAGGACTGTGATGAGAGCCTTTAGCAGGAGACAGGGCTCTGGTTGTGATATGAGGATGCAGAATGCAGTCATTCTGTCCTAACAAGTTAAAAGCTGAGCCGACTGACGGACCACAACAGAGAGGAGGGCGCAGAGCAGCATTCTCTCCTCAAGACTGGAGAGACCAGTGGGAAAGCTGGGCTCAGCTTGCCTGAACAGAGGCCAAGGGCTAACCCCCAGCACTGGCAGGAAAAACATCCTGTGCATATGGAACAATTAGGGGTGTAGCATGGACCTAGTGCAAACCCACAGCCCTGGCTAACCAAGACAGGTGCCAGGGAGCAAGGCCCCAATGCTCACCCTCCAACCCCGGAAGGAGAGGAGAGGAGAGAAGGGCCCCATTAGGGGAATAAAGATGAAAATGGTATGAGTCTCTCCTAGTGAGTCATGCAAGCAAAGACAGCAGAACATCTCAGAGGCATGAGGAGGGAGCCCTAAAACCAAACAAGGTTAATGCAAACAGTAAAACTCTGCCAGCCCGGAACGCGCTACTTTGTGATTAACATCCAAAGAGAAGAGGAATGAATGATTTTGTCAGGAGAATAATTAAGGGAGTCTGTTGCCCACAAACATGTTAAAAAAATGTCACAACAAGTTATTCAGAGAGAAGCAAATAATGAAGGCAAAACACAGATCACATAAAGACGGGAAAAAACAAAGGAAAAGAAGGGCAAAATTAAAGGAAAAATCTTTTATCTTTATATCTAGATGACATAGCAATTAAAAGTTTATAGAAATAATGTATTTGAATGCATTGAATATGTTTTACATATATGCTTGAATATGTGTGCTTGAATGTTTAATATATATATGTGGACATATATATATAACTATATTTGTCTATATATTAAATGACAATGACAAATATCAAAGGGAGAAATTTGAATTATTTTTGTTATCATAATATATTCATATTAAACTACCCAAGAATAGTAAAGTTTTGTTTCAAGGTGTAATTGGATTTGTAGATGTATACTGCAGACCCTGAGGAATCTGTTTGTCTGTCTGTCTATCTGTCTGTCTGTCTATCCATCCGTCTCATATTCTAAGAAAAAAGAAACAGAATCTTATAAATACCCAACTATGACTGCAAAGGACAGGAGAAGGTAAAAAACAAAAATAGAGATAAAGAACAAGCACAATGAATAACATACACAGGAAACCTGTCTTATTTATTCACAAACTTACTCTGTGTTTTTGACCAGGCAGAATGAGTAATAAATAGAATGAAGAAATATCAAACACCAACATTTAGAATTCCTACACACACGTCGCACTGCTGGCTATGACAGAGAAGGGCTGAGTCCTTGGGTGTATTGAAGTTGTGTGATCTGTTTGAGTACTTTCTTGCCCATAATTTCATGAAAATATTCTTCCCAAAGCAAGGGAAAAGACAAGATGTTTAATTTAAGTTATTAAGTTAAAGCCTTAGGCTTATTAAAAAACAGCATGCTTTAGTGGGAATTGTCTGGTGTTTTGGGAAAATGAATGAAACAACCACTCTATGGGAAGTGAAATTCCCTGGAATGGTGTCTGGGGCTGTTGAGTGGTATTTTGGGGTAGTGCTTCTTCTTGTGGTAGTGATGAAGCCACTTCGTGGGGTTTCAGGCAGCGGGGCTCAGGTGGACTGAGCACAGGTTAGGAGATTCCCGAGTGCTCAGGGATTGAGCTCCGTGTTGCTCAGATGGACTGAGCACAGGTTAGGAGATTTCCCAGTGCTCAGGGACTGAGCTCCGTGTTGCTCAGATGGACTGAGCACAGGTTAGGAGATTCCCGTGTGCTCAGGGACAGAGCTCCATGTGCAGCTCTGTGCTCTGCCCTGCTCCAGGGTGGATTTGCTCAGTTGGCTCCTGTGGAACTATGTGCTTGTGGACACGAAGCTCCTGCTGTAGTCCCAGACGTGGCAGGGAAGAAGAGAGCATGGATTCCATCAGTGCCAATACCAATCCATCACTGTATCAATCGTCAGTGCCAATCCCTATCAATCACTCTGTGTCCATCGTCAGTGCCAATACCTGCCAACCACTTTCTCCACAGACAGTCTAAATTTACCAGTGAAAAGATGGATTGTCAGACTGGATTTTTGAGAACAATCAGGAGTGAATTCTATGATTTTTTCCAAGTCAAACATGAAAGTCTCTGATAGAGATGAGGTGAGCTGAAGGCGGGGGGTGGAGGCGGGTTCTGAGGAGCATGGTGGAGCGGAAGTGAGCTCTGAGGCGTGTGGCCGGAGGGGCATGCTCTGAGAGAAGCAGCGATGGAGCACTCAAGTTCTGTGTTTATTTTCTCGTGGAAATCTCACACTGATTTTCATAGTGTCTGAGCTAATGTATATCCCTAAAAGTATTTCTTAAGTATAAGCATAACTTTTGCACTTCAACGTTATAGATGCCAATCATTTAAAACAGGTTTATTCTAAATACGTTACAGAAAAGTGTAAAATACAGTATCATTATACTCTGAATATTTTTACAAATTACAAAGTGACCAATTGTGAGTGGAGAGTCAGCTCTGTGTGTGTGTGTGTAAAACAAAAGTAATAGTTTTTGTGCCAGTCCTGAGTCTTGAACTCAGGGCCTAGGCACTGTCCCTGAGCTTATTTTTGTTAAAGGCTGCCCCTCCACTTGAGCCACAGTTCCACTTCGAGCCTTTTGGTGGTTACTTCATGCCGAGATTCTCAGATCTTAGCCTCGTGAGTAACTAGGATTGTAAACAGGTGCTGTCCAGCCAAAAACAATTTCAAATCATAAGAAACATTGGACATAGATGAGCCATGAGTGCTCCATGTACAGTATGGATTTTTAAATATAGTGTCATCATTCTCCATAGTGTATTAGCTGCCCTTTAATCTTTTTTAATTCTATCTAGGATACGTGTCCTTTCTCTTGGTAGTATAATTTACAGTGTAACTTGTGTGTGCAAGCTAAGATTGATTTACATGCATCACGTCCAAATGTCTTGTCATCTTAGCATGTAGGTACCCTGGTTTCTATTTTACAGATAATCGAGATGCCTGGGGAGGCTAGCTCCTCATGAATGCCTTACCAGATGCCGAGTGGTGGATGAGGGCTGGCCATCCCAGCACTCTAGCCTCTGCGTCTGACTGGTGAACGTGAACGGCCCATCTCTCCCGCTTAGCTCTGTACCGGTGACTTCTCCCTAATAGCCATCATTGTTTAACCCGCTTTCTGACAAATGCTCTGTCCCTTGGTCCTGGGTTGCTGGAACAAACCATTCCTTTAGGTCAAGCTAAAACTCATGTTCAGAGGACAGAAGGTTGTGTGAGGAAAGGGAAAATATTAAATAAGTCACAGTTGTAGAAATAACCACTGAAATTAAGCAGTGGTGATACCCTTCATTCATGTGTTTCTAAAGAGCTGCTTTGAATCTTGACCAATGCTGGGTACTAGGTTACTAGTGCTAGGTTACTAGGTACTAGGTAGTGAGTTAGTACACAGAGCAGAATGAAGAAGCTTCCCCCCAGGCGTGAAGCAGAGCTCCTGGGAAGAGACTGGTAACACACGGGATCTGGAGGTCGAGGACTTGGTCGGTGGCTGTTTCTGGGGGGTCATGGTGGAGCTGGGAATCATAACTTGCCACCATCGCCTGCAGCCTGAGCTGTTACTTGAATATTGGGGGTAAGTTTGTGCAAATACCCCAGGAAAGAAACATGGTCTATTTTGGTGAATTCATTTCAGCCTACGGGTGAAAACTGTACTGGAAATTGATGAGGCTCCCAGAGAACAGAAATGCATTTACTTAAATTAGATACATTCTCCTCTGAACAAGGCTCTCTGAGTTTATCCCCGGGCCGCTTCCTGTTCTCTTAGTGTGTCTCCCTTCTAGTTCTCTGAGCACGACTGAATGCAATGATATGAATTGGTGATTCCTTGTATACGGATACTCCCTGTCACGCCGTTGGGAAGACATTCTCAGCCACCTCATCACCTTCCAGAGGTGCCAAGAATACCTCTTACGCTCAATTATTCAGGGAAATATGGCAACCATTAAGTTTACTCTACACCTTGAAGTCCCTCATTAATTTACCACCTGGTAACTTTTAATGCAGTCCGGGAGAAGCTTTGAAGATATCTCAATACAACTTTTGAGTCCTAGCTATATTAAAAGTGTGACTATTTTTCCTGTAATCACCCAGGGGATGGACCAGCTGTCCGGAAGACCTGTGTACAGTGAGGGTGGCCAGCTGTCAGGGCTGCTGGCCTGGTCAGGGAAAATGTGGCAGGTGGTGGAGTCACTGATGGCATCAGTGCAGACCATTGGCCAAGACAAGCATTGTCTTCCAACATGGAGCTGTGCTCTCTTACTGGAAACACACTTGAGAAAAAGCAACTCTTCAAGAAATCAAGTTAAAAAGCCCAAAGCCGAGCAGATCCGAGGATCCTGTTAGGCCTTCACCCCCAAACCACTTGCGTCTGCAACAGTGGCCTTTGCAGGTGACCCCCTTTCCAAGGTCACCTCAAGGTCACAAGGTGCACATAGAAACCAGAGGGTCACATGGTCTGTAGCCGTGTTGAGTTCAACAACAAATCAAGACCCAGGCAGGAGTCTCATGCAAGTCTCCACTCCTATCTCTTGTGGGCCACAACTTGATCCTACAGCAAAACTGTTACAAAAAAACATTGTGTAGCTGGACGTGATCCCTTTCGAGTTGCACTGGGCTCAGGGCACTTGGGAGGGTTAAGCTTTAGAAATCTGATGATCTGAGTATTAATATCTTAATTGCATTCCCCTTTGTTATGCCAGAGATTTTTTTACTTAACTGCATCTGATTGGTTTCTGCCACTGCTTTATTTAACTAGATTTCTAAGAGTGTTGCTCCAAGTATTGATTAGTTAATTGTCCATGGATTCATTGTTTGCATTTAGAGTCAATTTTTTCTTTATTGCTTTGACTGTTGCTTTATTGTTTTATCCTGCCCTATGTTGTATAGAGGTTTCCCCAAATTTCCATTGTTTGCCAAAATAAATCGCTTATTTCATATACACTCTTCTACACACTGACGTTCATATCATTTGCTTGAGAGAATGAAACAAGTGTACTGATTTTCTGTGCAATCTCCATTTCCAAAGCTCATGGGGGTTATCATGATTTAACGACAATGTTTACTATTTCAGCCCCCCTTCAGGTTTGTATTCTTTATAATTGTCCTCTCAGTGAAAGAGGATAAATTTTCTACTCACAATTTACAACATTTTAATGATGTTTTTATTCATTTTTTTCTGTAAACTTTAAATTCATGATGATGGCAGATATTTGAAGATGTGATTATTATGATTATTATTATTTTCTGCTGTAAGAATAGAATAGCAAACATATATAAAGGTTTATGTTTGCAAGAATTTAAGATGTAATGTTAAACCATTTGTTTTCTACTTAATACATAATGTACATTTGCTGTACATTGGAATAATAATACTGTACAAAATTCAGATTTTAATAAAAATTATCTGATGAATGTCAGATGATGGTAGCTCATGCTTGTAGTCCCAGCTTTCCAGGAGGCTGAGATCGGAGGATAGTGGTTCAAAGCCAGCTGGGGCAAGAAAAGCTGTGAGGTTCTTATCACCACTGAGCCAGACGTGTTGCTGTGGCTCAGGTGGTAAAGCACCCCTAGCCTTGAACATCAGAGTCCAGGCCCCAAGTTCAATCTTGGCACCAATATTCTTCCACCTTATATCTGAATGCCTTTCTGTAATGTTCCTGCTTTACTGAAAGGATGTCACACAAGCGTGCAATATTCACCATCTCTCCTTCCTTTTCACTTTTTTGTCCCATTTCTTTGGTGCATCACCATCATATAAAAGAGCCCCACTGTGGAATTTCCATGCATGCACACGGCACCCATTGAAGTTCACTCTCCAATTATCCATCAAAATGCTGGCCTGATGATGTGGCTCAAATGGTAGAGCACCAATGGTGAGCAAAACAGCTAAACCAGAGCTTGTGTCCCTCAGTTTAAGACCCAGAACCGGCACCAAAACTAAAAACAAAAAAGAAGCAAAGGGATTATGGGTTCTTAAGAAAAGCAATGATGATGGAGGAAATGGAAGAAAATGAATCTGACTTTTAAAAAGAGAATTTAAAAAAGTGTGTGTGTGTGTGTGTGTGTGTGTGTGTGTGTGTGTGTGTGTGTGTGTGTGTGTTTGTATTCAAGCTTCAACTCAGGGCCTAGAGCCCTTGCTTCGCTTTTTCAGTTCAAGGTTGGGGCTCTATCACTTGAGCCACAGCTTCACTTCCAGCTTTTGGTGGTTAGTCATATGGACTTTTCCTTCCCTGGGCTGGCTTCATTCTGTGCTCCTCAGATTGCCACCAGCTCTTAGCTATTTTAAATAATTTTAGCTTCGCATTTTCTCAGTCTGGATTTCATTACAAAAAAAGATTTTATATTGTGGATGTCACTGAGGTCATTGTTTCTACTACAATAATGAGCTTAGAATTTGGGAATGATTGCCAATCCAAATGTAGTTTCCTAATATTTACAAGGGTTAAGACAACCCACCGAGTGTGTGCTGAGTGTGCCTTTGAGCAATCTTGTTTTTTTATTGCTGTATAGATTGCTCAAGTTCACATATGCCGCACTTGAAATAACACAAGATGTCTGCTTTCTAAATCAAGATTTCCACCTCCTCCACACGCTGTGTAGATATCCTAAACCTTGGAAGATAAACAAAGGCAGGTTGATGACTGCCCATGTAACTGATGAGACTCAGCTTCAATCAAACATAAAACCAGTAAGCCCTTGGATGTGACAAAGGATGATATTGAGTAGGGACGAATGTTCTAATAGGAGTTTATCTGATGTCTAATGAACGCATGGCATTACAGAATTGTGTGTGACACCCATTTCCCTCCCTTGTTGTCTTTGGATAGGAAGGAGAAACAGCCAATTTTCCTCTAAAGACTCATGGCTGCATCTGCTTCTCATTTTCTTTCTTTCTTTCTTTCTTTCTTTCCTTCTTTCTTTCTTTCTTTCTTTCTTTCTTTCTTTCTTTCTTTCTTTCTTTCTTTCTTTCTTTCTTTCTTTCTTTCTTTCTTTCTTTCTTTCTTTCTTTCTTTCTTCAGGTTTTAGACTTTCAAACTATTTTGCAGACAATTTGTAGGGCTCATCTAGAACAACTTTAGTTTTTACAGTTGGCATGGAGGCTGGAGCTCAAATTCCTCATCTCAACTTGCTAATGCTTGTTGAAGAACCTGACAGCCTACCATCAATTTCCTTCTGCTCCAGATGCAATTACTAGCAGAGATTTTCATCATCATAAATGCAACAGAAAGCAGTGGATTACAAGAAAACCATTGTAATTTAATTAGTTTATCGACACACTAATACTTTTTATCTACCCACATGGACTCCTTATTAATGGGGTTGGTACCATGTGCTCTTTAAATAAACATCAGTGTCTTCTTCAAATGAATTCCATGAATCTCCAGTTATAAAACTGACTCCTACATATTTACACATCCATATGTATATTCTAGTATTTTTCTTTTGACTGATCATGTAGGAGAAAATCAGTCTCCACTAGAATAAAATGAATAATTTTCTTTGTGATACAAACTTAATAGTGGCAAAGCAAATGGTTCCTATTAGTCAAATAAAAACTTAGGAAGGTTTGCAAGATGGGTCTAGATGGAGAGTTACAATTGCCACTGAAAAGTAGAAGCAGAGTTTTGTTCTTGCCATGGCTTGTCTTTGATTACAGAGTTGAAGTGTCTTTGGCCCCATTGGGTTTGGTAGAGTAGGAGGCTAGGATGCTGTGGTGCACAGGTGAGTCTGAGATTCTGGTACCACTCTGTTTAGAACAACAAAAGGTATTAGAGAGAGAAACAGCCGGCAGAGTTCTCCCACCTTTCTCAGTGATGGGGACTGAACCAGGGATCTGGGGCCTCTGCCTCCTAGCCAGAGCCTCCCATGGCCCCTGAATTACAGCCACCCTCAAAAACTCACCTAAGTGAGAAGCAAACCTCTCCCAGGTTCACAGAGCCGGGAGACGATGCGTCTGACTGCAAGACCAGCCTTGGCGCTCTGCTCCTTGGGGAAAGAATTCCACCTGGCCCATGATATGCTGTCTCATGTATATTTGGGACCCGAGTGGGGGAACGTGCAAGACACAGATTGCATGTGTGACAGGTATAAAGAGGAAATAAATCTGCGATGAGTAAATTTGCAAATCGTGGAAGATGCACAGTCCTCAGCCACAGCTGTCACATTCCCACAGATCTCCTGTAAACGCAAGGGGAGAGGTTTCAGACTCTAAATTCAGAGGTGATCAGTGCTCTGTACCTCTAAAATTGCATATTTTATCTAATATCAGATATGTTATCACTTTCCTGGCCTTTAATCTCTCACCGGGTAATTTATTTGTTTTACTTTTCAGATATTCCAGTAAGTGCTAGGAATGCAAGGCTGCCTGGGCCCATTGAAATAAAAGCGAATTAATATATAAATTGTGAGGATTGTTGTGCTTCTTATTAATGTCAACTGTAGTTCCAAGGAGGGCTTTGCCAGCCAGAGGTCAGACTGTCTCTATGCCA
Organism: Dipodomys spectabilis; assembly: GCF_019054845.1. Taxonomy (NCBI): domain Eukaryota; kingdom Metazoa; phylum Chordata; class Mammalia; order Rodentia; family Heteromyidae; genus Dipodomys; species Dipodomys spectabilis. The sequence continues at coordinate 2,159,479 of NW_024871134.1, forward strand.
GGAAGTTCAGTATAATTAAGCTGGCACATGTTGTTTACAATCTCAAATACCAAGGAAAGGAGAAGTTGATAATCCATACTTCATGCAGTATCTCTAGATCTTACAAGCATTTATAGAAAAGTGTGAAGCTGGGTGCCAATGGCTCACACCTGTAATCCTAGCTACGCTGAGTATCACAGCTCAAAGTCCATAAGACTCATGTCCAATTAAACACCAAAAAGTCACAAGTGGAGCTTTGGCTCAAGTGTTGAGCGCTAAACTTGAGTGAAAAAGCTCAGGGACAGCACCGAGGCATGGAGTTCAAGCCCCCCAGTACTGGCACAGTAACAAAAAAGAAAACTATGTAAATCATAACCCTATTATCTTATTCTATACGGTTCTGGGGACAGTGGTGGAAACTGGAGTACAATATACTGAGCATTCTTTCATCAAGTAAGCAGCAACGGAAAGGTCTGGCTGACCTCCAAACAAGCTAGCCAATCTCCATTCTGTTTAAAGGTCATGACAAACAAGCTATCTGGGCTATAGAGATCTGCTCATAGTCCCAGTCCTCCTCTCAGCCCATCGATTTCCCACAGAGCTGGACACAATCTGTTGTGTGCCTGGCGGGGCCTGAGTGGATGCCATAGACCCTGAATATTCTGGGATGGATGCTGCTGAATGTGGTGGATAGAATAATCCTCCCCTGCCTCCCCTGGCATCCACCACAGACATGAAGATGTCCACATTGTAATCAACCGGCCACAGCGGAACGTGGACAGCAAGGTATAAGCAATCAAGTTGCGATGTGAGTAAAATCGTTCATCATTCCCCTCCATTCATCACATCCCCTAATAATCTGGAATGATTATCTGGGCACACCCGAGGTAATCAGGAGGGTCTTCACAGTAGAGATAGATTTGAAGGGGTTAAGGCAGAGCTCCTGGCACGCACGCTGATGTTGGTGTCTTGGATGACAGAGGATGGAGGCCGCCTGCCCACTGGGGAACTCGAGGCCTCCCCGATCACACGGTGAAAAGCCTTTATTCTAGTGTGGCGAGGTTCAAGTTAGACTGCGGACATGGAGGACACATTCGTGTGAAGCCGCTTCATCTGTGTTCTGCGGGTCTCCCACGCAGGTTTGAGCCCTGGATGTTGGGGGCTCCTGTCGTAAGGACCTAAAACACGTGGAAGGAGATTGGAAATCTGGCTATGGCAGAGGCTGGAAAAATTGGGGAACAGGAGGGAACCCCAGGATCACTCCCGGCCGATGTCAGTAGAACGGTGCGTGTTGAGGACTGCTTGGATGACCTGGAAGAGGATAAAGATGGTGAAAGAGGAAACACAGATAGGCATGAAGAAAACTCAGATGGCTCAGTGTTCGCAGGGTGCGGGGGAGAGGAGCAGGCTCGGGGACAAGGGGCTTTTAAAGCAGGTATATTTTCAGAGTATTTCTGTGGGTTCCTCATTTTTCTTGACCAGGAGCACACAGAGAAAAATCAGTGTAACTGTTACAGGAAACTAAGGTGTGCGTGATAATAGAAATAATTTGCATCCTATTTGTGTGTGGTTTATTTGGTCAGACTGGGAATACAACCCAGGCTTTAGCATATACCAGGAAAATAATCTGTCCTCACGCTTGATCTCATTTTATTTCTGAGCGTCAGCAGGAATTCCCAGAGGTGGAAAACACTTTTTTTTTTTTAAATTTAAAACTAACAGTTTTTACTAACAGTTTTTTTATTTTATTTTTTATTGTGAGAATACTGTACAGAGGGGTTACAATTACATGGGCAAGATAACGAGCACATTTCTTATCAAGCATTGTTGCCTCCTCTTTGTTTTCCCTTCCCATCCCTTCCCATACTCTCCCCTCCTCCCATCCGACCTTCCCCCCACCCCCCACCAGAGTAGTAAAGTTCGTTTTTCAACATAACAACTTGTACATCTCATTGTTGCAATGGGTCCACCTGTATCCCTAGTTAAACGATTTGTTTTTTCCCTTCCCCTCCACAAATTATACCAAGATCAAATACAGTGAAAGCATGGGTTATACCATGGGGAGGGACATACAAAGCAACATAGAAATCATCTTATAAATATGTTAGAAACAATTGCATGAAAGGAAAAAAAAAAAACAAAAAAACCACATTTGAATACTTATCTTGGGATTCATTCCCCTAATATCAACTTGTTTTTAATTTACACACACGGATTTTCAAAAATCCCTATTAATTCTTGGTGAACTTCCATTTCTGAATCGTTAGACATCCTGTAGTTACAACGTCAAGGCTGTGTGCTCTGCAATACACCCTTTTCCCTCTCCTTCCTGTTGGGGTTAATGGTTTGCGTGAGACCGCACACCTGTCACACACTGGCTAATGGGACAATGGGTCTGCAGACGCTTGGAAATGACTTTTCTTGATTAAATGACCATCGAAAGATGCAAGGCTGAGCAGGCCAGGTGCTCGGGCCAGGCTGACTCTCCTGGATGCCTGTAGCCTGTGTGCAGTTGTCACTTCTCAGGATCCAGAGCCCTGGAGAGCGGTCTCTAGAGGAGTGCATTTTAGATCCAAGGGAGGTCCCGAGCCCCTGGGGCCTTCCGAGCTCTCCCACGACACAGCTGGCCATGGGTGGGAGGCAGTGCGGACACATTGGAGTTTCCCGGAGCCCGAGGAGCTCAGCTGGGCCCGATGTCCCTGCTGGAGACCACACACACCATTTCTTCTGCTCTTAGACGCTGTCTATCTAACCAGACGGGTGGTTATGAAAATTCTGTCACCCTAAAACACAGCTATGCATTTCCAGTTTCTTTGTGATACATTTATTTCTTTGGTTCATGGACTTGGAAATCTCAGCCAGGAATTGAGTTATTTATTTAAATAGAATAAAACCAAGTTTGATCGCCAGTCTCTTCATTTATTGGTGCTTCGTACCTTGGTTTTTCAACCTTTAGGGTGAAACCTTGGCTAAAAGCACACAAAGACATTAGGTGATTACTATTATTAAGTTTAGATTATTACTATTATCTGTTCTTGATCTCTTGCACACTGAAAGTTCTGAGTTTATTGCATAATGGTAAAGATTAACATTAAAACGTCTCGCAGTATCCTAGAAATGAGACAAGATAGCACAATGATGATAATTTGTAAGTGTTATTATAAGGTCTGCCTTTTCAAGGCCATCCTCAGGTTTTGCAAGGGATTTAAGAGAGGATATGCACAGGTGGTCACCAAACTGCAAGGAGAGGAGGATTCTATTACAACATTGGATTTTATTTGTTTAATGTTATGTTTTAATTTATAGTTCATCTCTTTGAGGAGAAAATACAGTATGGCATGTATTCATATATATTTGATTTTAAATATTCTATTTAGGGCTGGGAAGGTAGCCTAGAGGTAGAATGTTTGCGTTGCATGCATGATGCCCTGGGTTCGATTCCTCAGTATCAGATAAGCAGAAAAAGCCGAAAGTGGTACTGTGGCTCAAGAGGTAAAGTGTTAGCATTGAGCTGAAGAGCTAAGGGACAGTGCCCAGGCTTAGAGTTCAGACCCCATGACTGACTATATATAATATATATTATTATATATATTATACTTAGTTATATATGATATATTGTATAATATATATTCTATTTAAGAATGCAACATCATTTTTCTATTGTTGTAGATATAAATGCCTGAATTTGTGTTAACTTTTACAATTAATGAAGCAATCATTGCTTTTTTAGCTAAGGAAACCATGTCTCAGTCAGGTTAGATATCCAAAATGACAGAACTTGCACATACCAAACTCTAAAGACTAGCAGCTGCTGTAATTGTGATGAGATAAAATAATTAAAAAAAAACTAGCCAGGTGCCAATGGCTCACGTCTATAATCCTTGCTACTCAGAAAGCTGAGATGTGAGGATCCAGGTTTAAAGCCAGCCTGAGCAGGAAAGTCCATGAGATTTATCAATGTTTTCTTCCTTATCACCTCCCTCTGATTCCCTTATTTTAACAAGCAGTTTACATATTTTTGTGTAAGAAGCACTGGATTATGCAAGAGAATCAAACAAGGTTTGTTCAGATGCATTTATAAAACTAATAACTTCTAATTTTTCCATCAGCATTTTAAATCTCATGTTTATAAATTTTATCATGCATTTCAGACTGTTAGATTTCATCTCAATATTCAAATCTGTTCATTTACATCTTGAATTATTCTAATACTTAAAGCCCACAGTAGATTAAGAAATTTGCAGGAAAACTGTAAAAAAATATAACCTGAGTTGTTGAGATGTTAATTTTATGATACAGTATCCTCATCTTAAAGTGTTTTTCTTAAGTAATATATAGAAATAGCATGAACAATATTTTGAATGTAATGAACTTGGTTAACCATGAAGACACTTTATAATTTAGAATTTAATTAGCAAATGGGTTGGTTATAACACAAACCAAGAAAGAAAAGTAATTTTCCAGATTTTTTGCTTCAACTTTTGTGGTGACTATGTTTTATGCAAATAAATTAAAAGATAATTACTTATATTACATAAACAACAAATTAAAAAGTTACATTTGCCTCAATGTAAAAGTTACATGATTAAATATGCTCAATTTATGATAATTTTTATAATTAGTTTAATAATTCATTATTATTATCATTTCATATTTGGTGTTTGACTATTTATTTGCCAAGAATTTATCAAATATCAATATTTGAATGTAATATTTTGTGAATAAACAATATTTTAATGGCCTTGTAAAACTTTTCAAGGTTAGTGATTACCTGAAATTTTTTTCCTGGTATTTGTTGGGCTTGACTGGAGGGCTTAGGCAATGGGCCTACATGATTTTGACTCAAGGCTGGTGTACTACCGCTTCCAGCTTTTTGGGTGTTTAATTGGCAATGGAAATCTCATAGACTTCCCTGCCCAGGTTAGCTTCAAACTATGATCCCCAGATCTCAGCCATTTGAGTAGCTAGTATTATAGGTGTGAGCACTGGTGCCCGGCTATGTGAGCAATTTTTATGTAATAGTGAGAAAATTGAGCCTAGGATCCATCACTATTCAAGCTGACTGTAGGTGTGGAACGGAGCTCTGTCTTTATGTATTTATTGATTTGTCTTTTGATTCGTGGCTGGACGCACTCCTTTGAATCTAGCCACTCTTTGACCATTCTTGGTGGGGTGAGGTGGAATCTCAATGTTGTTTTCATTTGGATATTCAGTACGGACAGAGATGTTTTCACCTGCCAATTGGCCAATTTCACTTTGCTTGCGACATCTCTATTAAGCTCCTTTGCCCAGTGATTAATTAGTGTTATGATTCTTTGGGATGTTAGCTGTTTGAGCTGTTTGCCTATTCTGGATATTAGACTCTTGCTAGTTGCACAGCAGGCAAAGAGCTCCATTCTGAAGGTTTTTGCTTAGTAACTATGTCTTTTGCTGTGAGGAAATTCACAGCTGGATGCAATCCCATTTGTAAATTCTCTTATTTGCTGAGCTCCTGGAATTCTATTCAGGGAGTTCCTCTGCCTGCTAGTGCATTCTCATGTGTCTCCTACTCCTTCCTGTAGTAGTTTCAAGGTGTCAAGTCTTCAACTGAAGACTGTTTTATAAATGTAAAGTCCCATGTTTTCAGCTTTCATCTACTTTCTTCTTGTCTACTGTTCACTGTTGCCCTCTTTTGCATTCTGTGCCCCGCAATTCCTGAGTCAGGAATTTATGATTTTGTTTCAGATTCCTGGAGATGAAGGAGAGTTCTAATTCACCAAGACCTCTGACCATTTGCTGGGAGAACATTTGGACAGGTCTGGTTTCTTTGGATAAATCTGTTTAGTAACCTAGGCCAGACAAAAATACAAAGTATCAACTGAAGCTGGTATTTGCAGGGGAGAATAAAAATAATCACTTGGGAAAAAACAAACTCATGGTTCAACAAAATGAGCACAGGGAACCTGGCACTGGGAGGAGGAAGAGGAGTAAGAGAGGAAGCAGGGAGAGTATAGTCCTAATTTTCAACATGTAGCCTATGAACCCAGGAAACTCTAAGAGAGGGGTAGGGGGTGAGGGAGCTAGGGAAGTCTGACCTCTGTCCAGAGACACTATGTTTTTAAGCTTACATGTTGGATAGTAACTCCTTTGCACAACTACTTAAAGACAGTAAGAATATAATAAAAATCTAAAAATGTCCAGAAGTGAAGAGAGGCCTGTAAGGTATTACTACTAGTAGGAAAATACATTTGTACTGTTCAATGCAGGTATAAGTATTCCTTTACATTTCAGAGTGGGGATGCCAATTATTTCTTAATATGTTCTCATTCTTATTATATATCTAATTGAAGAATCAATGAGTCTGAAATGTAATTAGTTTTAATTAAGAATACCTCATGCAGCTAATCATTTATTCGGTTTTCCTTGTTTTACATTAAGTTTTGGGCAGTGAATGACTGATTGCCTGAACTTTCTAAATTATGTGGATGACTATTCGCCATCATTTTCACTGCATGATTGAGTGTCCTAGTAATTCATGCTCTAGAAACCTGGCTAATCTAGAAAGTACACTTTCTCCCTTGCCCCTTTGCCGTGTGTGTACACGGGCAGGTAGGTAGCTGGGTCTTTTCCCTGTTGGATGTAGAGCAGTGCTGGTTTGCCTCTTTATTCATTATTCTAATGCTTACCTCTAGCTATTGATTGGATTTTGGGTGGCAGGAAAAAAATCCACACACACAGCACTCTGACTACAAATAAATATCCACCCAAGGCCGGCTAATGACAAAACTACTGAAACCAAAATAAGCGATGAAAAAAAAAAAGGCTTATACTGGACATTTACAACTTGCTCAGTGATAATGTGGAACACTCAGCGCTCAATAATTAAGATGCTCTGCAAAGCGACTATCAGAGCTAGTTTTGTAATTCACAGATTAGGTTATTGGGTATCCAAATTAAACAACATTTTGATTCTATCTCACCCCACCATGAATGGTCCTTGGTTGACAGTGGATCAAACACCAGTTATAAAGCAGTAAATACAGGAAGTGAGGCTAGTTAAGCACCCGTTCTTTGCTTCTATGAACTTCATGCATGATGTTTGCTCACTTAGAACCCCAGTGTTCACATCGGCAGATCACAGATGATATTTCCACCCCATGAGTCTTTCATGAGCGGCTCACTGGCAATGATGGTTTCTCTTTCATTGGATGAGCACAAGCTAGGGAAAGGAAGCCATTTTTGGAAGCTAGGTCGACTTTGGACCTTGCTCTAAGCAAGTTTTCATCTTATGAACATTTTGTTGACTTAATATGCAAGTCACATGTTTGAATTTAGGAAATGAAGATAACAATATCCCATAGCTCACTGTTGTGAAGACCAAGAAGAGAGCACTTGAGGAATGATCGTGATCTACCAGCACGTAAAGCTCCCTGAAGTTCTGTCTGTGTTCTTCCCCTTACTACTTTCCTCATGACCATCACCAGCATTAGCAGCAACACTTAGGATTGGGGGGATCTGTCTTTTCTGGAAAACAGTTATTGGACAAGTCTAAGTGTCACTGTAGATGAATAATTAACAGGTTGATCATTCCTGAGCTATCTTGAACGTTTGCAGTGATGGCCCACCACTTTTCCTCTCAATGAATGTCAAGATGGTCCATGCAAATGTACTATAGTTAGTTAGCTGTTAAAAACATTGACTGTTAGTCAGATATAAAAGTTCCAACAGATGATGAACTCTTCTGTACATGTTCCTATCACCTGAAGGAAGACAAGGGATACTGCTATTTTGTTTTTCCACCAGTTTTGGTCAAATTAGACTCATTTTTAAAGTGGTTTGTGTTCATTGTTCCTGAGTTCTCTGGATTTATTTTGGTCCTGTATGGAAAGATCTATCTAGGAAAAACTCAGTGAGCTTTAGAAAGATGTGCCTTGATTTTTAACATTTTAAAATCATTGCTCAGCACTGTGGTGACCATCTTACTACAGATCTCCAACAATGGACACTGACGTCAGAATGACTTCCACCTGGAGACTTCAGTGGTAGATAGTTCCTTACACCATTTTTAGCCTTCATCTATGCTTTGTGCTCGTGACCGATAATGGCCTCAATTGTGTGCCAACACTTGAGCATTATGAAATCATGCATCAGTAGGTAGAGTTATGTCTTGACATGTACACAGATTTATGTGTACACACAGACATCATCTTGCTTGTCTGTATATTTATACCGTGCGCCTCAGAAACAACGGTACTGGGATTGTAATGCTGTGCATTAAGACACGAGCCCAGCCAGGCCCATGGTTGGAGGACCTCAGCCTGGGCCACATGTTTCCCATGGCACTAAGCACTGGATCTTGTGGAATGAGTTCCATGCTAGATATATCTTACAGGCTCAGAGGTGAGGAGACATTCGATACTGGAGGTGGAAAATCTTCTTTCATGTAGAAAATGGCCCATCCAAAGAGAAGCAACCACCCTGTCAGCTGACCCTTATTGTAATTCTGGCCTGGGATAGAGGAAAAGCGCCGACAGTGTCATGTATACACACACGGCTTTGTGGGGCTGACACATTCCCTGATTTGCCCTCCACAAAAGCCAGCAGGAAACTCCAGCCTTCCATGGTTAGGTTTGGATATAGGGTAGAAAAAAGCAATGAACGTATTTTAATAATGTAAGTTAAATGTCATCATTTTAAAGGAGTTAGCCTCAGAAATGTGGGATTCAATAAATATTTGCCAAAAAATTAGTAAGAATATTATATTTATTTCTTTTTGTTTTACTATATGACCCTTTATAACAAAATATAAATGAATGGAAACACTGAAGATATAAGATGTAAGTTTTTGTTCATACTTTGGAAACTTACTAGTGGCACGTACACCAACTAGTGGTTTGAGCGTGAGGAAAGACGGGCACAGAGCGGGCCCTGCCCTGCAGCTGGCCGAGCACCTGGACCACAGTTCTCACGTGTCGTACACTACAGACGACAATCTTCTCTCTGGCCAAAATGAAGATTAAACTGCTTGGAGATGTCTGTGTTTGTTTTCAAAACCATGGCATCGTTGGAAGCAGAGCGGATTGCTCTCCATCAAATGCGAGTTCTTGTGTGTCTGACTCATCCCTCGGCTGTGAGAGACACTTGGCAGAGGAGACCCAGACAGACACTGGCCTTACACCCCTTACCAACATCTGTCTCTGCCATGGAGAAGTTCTTGGGTTGTTCTGGATCTTTCTAGAAATTCCATCACTGCTCTGACTTCAATGACTCTGTGCAGATTGGGGGAAATGGTTAGATTTCCTATAGTTTAGTCCAAAAACAACATGGCTAGCCAGTGCACGCCTTCATGTTTCTCAGTTCCAGTCCAGTCCAGAGACTGGGATGTATCATATTCAAACACAATGTAAGCCAGGCCTGGTAGCCCATACCTGTAATCCCAGCTACTCAAGAAATGAGATTGAAACCAGCCCAGGCAAGAAAATCCACGAGACTCTTCTATCTCCAATTAATTACCAAAAAGCTATCAGTGGAGCTCTGGTTCAAGTGGTAAAGTACCAAACTTGAGTGAAAAGAGGCTCAGGGACAGCACCTGGGGCCTGAGTTCAACCCCAGGACTGGCACAACATAAACGAAAAAGAAAACTTAAGACTCCATCCTGTTGCAGTGGTGGTGTCTGTGTTGCATGGCTGTGTGAAGAAAACAGCAGTAGACGAAGTGTTGTTTAGATCCTTCTAGAGTACTCGCTGTCCCTTCCTCTGCTTGCTCAAATCAGGTAAAGCCTTATCTAAAGAGAGGAGGGGCGCACTGCGCCCTCCCTCACTGGGGGGTGGTAGCTGAACACAGATGTGCAGCAGAGGCAATGTCTGGGAGGCAATGCCTCCATCAGACTCCTAGCAGTGCGTCCCGGGATGTAACCTCCTTCATGATCAGACACACCTGCTTCTCCTGTGATCAGGAGACTTTCACAATATGGTACAGACGATGAAATACAGCATGAAAACAACAAAGCAACAACTACAAAGTGCAATAGGAAATAGGAATGGCACAATGTCATGTGTTAATAAAACCTCAATAAAAATAAATTGTTATTTACCACTATACTAATTATACTACCAATCATTTGTGTCCATGGAAGATGAACACAGTGTCCCCTACAAAATGATTGTACTAAATATATACACATATAATAATTTACTAATGAGAAGTAGATCCAAATATTAAAACATTCTTGATGTTTTTCAAAAACAATTTCTATTCCAATTATACCCCTACAAGATACAGGATATAGGATAAATGAACCCTACATTTTCTTCCCTTTTCAGGTGATTTCATATTATGCTTACCACTAGAAAATGAGAATAAAACCATATCCTCTTGTGTATTTTGTAATTAACTCAAATATTGCAAATACCTGAAGATTGCTAAAATGATTGGAAATGAATTTCCAGTGTGTGGCTATCATTCAGAATCTGTTGAAGATCTTTAGTTGGCAATCAGCCCTAGCCGGGTAAAGGCAGAGGATCTTAGAAGCCTAGAAGTGATTGACTTTTAAAAATTACAATGCAATCTGCAAAGGGATTGGGCAAAGCTCCACACAGTGTACTAGGCAGCGTGTCTCAGACCCTCCCGCCCCCATCCTTATGTTGTGGGGGGGGGGAGGGAGAGGCGTAGAGGTGGTGGAATCTGACTATACTGAGAATGCACAGAAAGTACATTGTGTGAAAACTTCATTCATCAGGGCAGCACTGTCAGAAAAGGACAGAGACACGTAAGTCTCTAACCAAGTCCAGGCAAGGCTGGTTACCAGCAGCCAGGACTCTATTCCAGTGAAGTATAGTGGCATTGTGCGTACACAGCACTGATCGGCTGAAGCAAGCGTGCAAGCAAAGGCCCAGACTCATTCAACACTCAGATTCTGGGTGGTCCTTCATACTTCTGTTTGCACATGTACTCATGATTGATTGTCGTTTCCTCCATACAATGGAGAAGAGGTAATGTGTTTTTCTTTATTTATTGGCAATACTAGATTTTGAACTCAGGGTCCTGCAATAAATTAGGCAGGTGTTCTGCCACTCAAATAACATTGGCAGCCTTTTCTGCTTCAGTATCTTTTGATGAGTGTCTTGTGCATGTCACCTGGGCCAGCCTGAGTCTTGATCCTCCGATTTATACTCCCCTCAGAGATGGGATTACAAGAATGAACCACTGCGCCAGGCATAATGATTACCTCTATACGTTCAAGAGTTATCTTTTGAAAGGCAAATCATCTCCTGACAAATATCCTCTAAAAGCCTTTCAGTTTTCTTAAATACAAAGGAAATGCTTTGCCGCTGCTGCTGGCCTGGCTTGCTGCCGTCCATTATGCATGCGCTTCTTTGGAGAATGACACATTAGCAATGATGTTGCCTGCAGACAGACAATGGCTAATCCCCTGCTGTCTGCCCGGTCTGAGTGCCTGGCTGGCAAGATGGGTGACTGCCTTTCTAGTCCACAGAGTACGAGGGAGGTGGTGCACCATCACACCTTTCATTATGTGATGCCAAATCGATGCTGACTTATTAACATACACTAGCTGACCCATTTTATCCTGGTGGCTTTGAACACCCCAGCTGCAGGGACCTGTAGCTACGAGGAAGTGAAGACTGCCCACAACCTTCATGAGCTGGAACGTGGCTTTCCCCCATTTCCATCCTACGGAAAGCTCGATCCTGCCAAGAGGCTTGCTGCCCTCCCAGGGGGCCCGGCTGTGTCCATGGGGGCTGCAGACTTGGAGCCACGCATCGAGGGCTGGGCGGGGCCATCGAGGCAGGTCATGGCAGTGCGCTGCACAGTGCCCACCAGCCCAGGTGTCTGCCAGATACGGCCTCACTGCTCTCCTCACGTGCCAGATTGTGTGATGGGCAAGCTTGGAACCACACAGCCCTGGCGCTCATCACCTGCTAAGGCACCGGAAGTTCGTGTGACTCTGCTTCTAGATTTCCTTCTTGTGGACGGACATAAAATTAATTCGTTTGAGCATTTGCTTAACACCTGTTTCTGAAGAGAAAGAAAGCTCTGATTTTCCCCGACTACGGTCTTGTCTCCAGGGCCTTTGGGAGTTTGTGCTCTCCTCTGACTTGGAAGGGCGGGGAGAGTGTGCACTGCCCTGAGAGCCGTTTGTGTCCAGGCAGCTGAACCTCTCCGTTGGTTATTTCTTTGACACAAATAATTATATATATAATTACACATCATACATATAATACGTAAATATTATAATTTATAATTATATATCTTCATAGAATACTAATAGAACATTCTTCCTAAAACACTAATAGGACTGTTGTGGCTGAAATAAGAGATGATAATACTTTAAGATGTAAAGGAAGGGCTGGGAAAGTGGCTCAGTGGTAGAGCGCTTGCCTTGCATGCATGAGGCCCTGGGTTCGATTCCTCAGCACCACATAAGCAAAAAGAAAAAAAAAAGCCGGAAGTGGCGCTGTGGCTCAAGTGGTAGAGCGCTAGCCTTGAGCTGAAGAGCTGAGGGACAGCGCTCAGGCCTAGAGTCCAGGCCCCACGACCGGACCCAAAAAAAAGATTTAAAGGAAGAAGCTGGGCGGGGGCATAATGCCTGTTATCCTAACTTCTAATGTGGTTGAGGTTGGAGAATTAATGGATTTGCACATATTCCAAACAAGCCTAGGCAATAGAATGAGTCTGTCTCATAAAAACACATTTGAGGCAAAACAATGATGAAATGAGACACAGGAAAACATAACCATTTTGACCCATCTTTTAAATATGTAGTTGATGGGTCAGGGAAAAAGTGTTTCTCCGGTTGAATCTAGAATTATTATAAATGCTCTTTGCCTAGGAATGCATCGTGAAGTATAAAGCAATGTGAAACAAAACCAAAGAATTCGACTTTGAAAAATTTGGCAAAAGATATAAAAATGTAAGATCCTCACCTGTAGTAGTTTTCAATACGTAAATAAGAGTTAAGCAAATTATACTATACTGCACTATTCTCAATACTTTGCTTAAAATTAAAACTTGCCAGGACACAGATATATATTAAGTATTGATAGCATGCTTAATGAATTTTTAATTAAGCTAGCAGTGATTTAATTTGCCTGTGAAGTCTTTTAGGTACTAGAAGATATTGGTGGCTGTTATAAACACCTCAATTCTGAAAGGAAAGACAAAATGACACTGTAAGATGAAAAACGTGCCTGATAGTACACTTTGCTTGTGATGTATTTATTCATTTATCTATTTATCTATGTGTGTATGTATGTATGTATTTATTACTGGTAAGGAGGCTTGAACTCAGGGCTTTGTGCTCTTGTTTATCTTTTGGATCAAAACTGGTGCTCCACTGCCTGAGCCACAGCTAAGTTCCAGCTTTCTGGCAGTTAAGAAAATAGAACAGTCTCTTGGATTTGTCTGCCCAGGTTTCCAAACACAGATCCTCAGATCTCAGCCTCCCAAGTCACAAGGAATTGCCACAATCTCTGCTCTCCGCTGGCATCTGTCGGCGCTGACCTCCGATGGCTTCCATGCTGCTTGAACAGGTGTGTTGACCTGTGTGAGAGGAAGAGAATAGATTTCATTTCTACAAGGCCCATTGCCCTGGAGCTTCCTCTGTCCCTCAGCAGGTCTCCCATTTGGGCCATGCAAACGTGTGGCTACATACATACATGTCTACTGTGGCACACGTGTGTACACACATAAACTGTTCCCCAGTATGTGCCACGTACATACATGTACACACACACCCTGGAGGAAAGAATAAACTCACTCTGGCAGAGAGGAGATGACTGCCATGTGCTTACATGACAAGACTTCGTGCGAGGGGGAAAAAAATCCCAGCTTCTGTTTAGAGGAGACAAACACGGATGGAAATTGAGCTCCTGAAAATAAAACTATTTTAGCCAGTCAGAGCTTGGCTTTTACATTCCCACAATGTGAACAGAACAAATCCATTGGAATAAAACTGTACATACGAGAGATTTCACTTCTCTTTAAAATAGATTCCACATCATCCTGCCAAAAAATGCAAGATGTTCCTTTTGATAATATGTCTGCTTCAGCCTCCACTTCCAGGCTGTGACTGAGAGGGAGAAAGTCAAATGTGGGAACATGCTAAGACACGCAAGCTCACAAGACTGTAGGAGACTCCTGTGCCCCTTCTTCAGCATATTTGATAAAACATGAACATGAAATCGCCACAAATATTCTCTCTGCTGTATCCTAGGCCAAGAGCAGGAATAGGACTTCTTCCTTCATCTCCACTGATTTGTTTAATGTGAAAAGTACTTTTGTTTTTTCAACGTGCGATATTTCACCTTTACAACCACATGCTTCCTACCGGGGTACCTCATCCATTAAGGATTCCAGACGAAAAAGGGAAGTCATCTTTTCTTTCTACATAGCATTTACTTCTCAGGCTCGGAAACACAGGGTGGTCAGGGAGATGCTCATGCTCCTTGAAGAAAGAAGAAGCGGCTGGGAACTGGCACTCATGCCTGTAATCCTAGCTTCTAGGAGGCTGAGATTTGAAGATCATGGTTCAAAGCCAGCCCGGAGCAACAAAGGTCAGTGGGAAGTTACATGCCACCATGTCCAGAACAACCTTTTGGAAGAAGAATAAATCTTGTTTTAATAAGCCATGGGAATTCTAGGGGTTAATTTTTCATGTAATATAATCTTGCTATACTGGTAGATAAAATGCCAATTTATAATAAGGTCCTTGTTACAGATGACATATTTAAACGAATAGTGTTCCTTTATCAAGATACTAAATGCCATTTCTCAGTTTGAAAGTAAGATTTTGGTAGGAAGAACAGCATTTTACAGTTAATTTGAAAACTAAGTCAAGCTCCAGAGTTTTAGTTACTTAGGTATCTTTTATAATACATATGTTAATTTTAAGGGTTTATTATACTTCAGTCATTTAGAGTGTTGCCAAACTCACATAATACAAAATCTATTAAAAACAAATGTTTCCTATTTTTTTCCCATGTTACTTGTTGTGGAACTATGAAAAGGAAACAGGCATTGAGGCATGGAATAATTCATCCAATAAATGACCAAGAACGAAAGTATCTGCTTGACTTAGATCCAATGTCATATTAAATGCTAACAGGCATAGGTAGGTGGATGTTTTCTTGAGCTTGGGTGTCAGATTATGTCTAGCAGGCCTAGTGACACAGGCCTGTAATCCCAGCTGCTTGGAGGCCATGTGTGGGAATCACCTGAGAATCACAGGTTCAAAGTCAGCCTGGGCAGCCTACCAGGACCCTCTCAGAAAAAAAACGAAAAAACAATGTGACTGCTATGTATTGATTGCAAGAAAGTTCTTTCCCAGGTGTCTTAACAAAAGATGTTGGTGTGCACTGGCCGGTTTATTGTAAGCCCTCAGCAGATCTGTTCTGCAGGCCTCCGTGCTAGTGTCAGCCTGGCTCACACACTTCAGTTGTAACCTGTGATGGTTCCAGGGCTAGGATGGACAGATGGACAGATACCAGTTCTGTGCAGCCCTTGGGCTCAGGAAGCCAGGCCACAGAGTCCGAGAGGCACTGGAGGAGGACAGCAGCACCTGGGGGCGGCCTCCGGCTGGGAAGGCTCACCTGTGGGCCTTCCTAAACCTGCTGCCTTTGTTTCCTTCCTGGTCCCCGAGACCCAAAGCTGCAGTACTGACCACTAGCCACACAAACCCCTCTCTCCCGCATCGTTGTCTGCAGATGAACAAAGCTTCCGCAGAGACAGAGGACAGTGCATTGTCGTTGTTTTGTTCTCTGCTACCAGTCTTAGGAGGATCTGGAAGGTTTCTAACTGCCCAACAGCTGCTTCTGAGTTTCAGAGCCGCACCGTGAACACTGCAGGAGGAACCGGAGCGGCCTGTCCCCCGTTCTTGGGTGGTTCTTGGTCCTCTACTGAATTTCAGTGAATGGTTTTCACTTCAGAGACTTCTTCTTCTTCTCAGGAATGTGCATCCATTAGAAGGAACAAATGAAATACTTTCCAGTTTATTGAAAACATAATAATAAGCTCTCTTCTACCCCATTGGAAACACGGTGGCCTAAAGCTCCACTGATCTTCATTCATAAGTAGAATTGTAGATGGTGTACAATGAAGGTCTTATGTTTTCCACAATATACATTATGTTGTTAACTATAATTATGATTTTATTACATATAACAATGTATCATTTTATTATATAATTTTTGTATGTTTTTATTGCAAAAATACTGTACAGAGGGATTACAGTTACATGAGTAAGGTAATGAGTCCATTTCCTATCGAGCATTGTTACTCCTCCTTTGTTTTTTTCCCTAGCATCCCTTCCCTCCCCACCTCCCCAACTACCACCCTCACCTGACAACGTTGTGAAGTTTGTTTTCAACATAATGTTTTGTACATCTCATTGTTACAATGGGTCAACCTGTATCCCTATGTAAGCATTTTGTTTTTTTCCCTTCCTCTCCCCAAATTAGAGAAGTGTATATACAAGATGCAGGCACCGACATCGTATAATATGATATAAATTGTGTACACTACAGGAAGCTTATAATTGACTATTCTCGTGAGTGAATCGCATGCTGACATGATTAGCTTTTCCTGTAATCTCTCCCAACTGAGAAGTAATTCAGGGCCTGGTTAATTCACTATTCCTAATCTGACATGACTTTGGGAAGCATCCCTTTTCCCATCTTGTCTACAATAAAGGACATATTAAGTGAAAAGAAGCAAGTGCCTGTTCCCTGTGAGTTAGGCTAGTGTGGTCATGGTTATCCAAGCTCCTAGTGCTTAACCCTGGAAGGCAGATTGTCCAGTCAGCCTGCATTCGCGTGTGCCAGGACAGACATTCACCAGAATACATCTCACCAAACTATAACTGTAGCTAAAAACCCTGTGACATCTTCCCTTCTCCATGCGATAGATATTGAGATTTTGTCTCTCTTTTTTAATGTGAAAATACTGTACAGAAGAGATACAATTACATGGGAAAGATAATGAGTACATTTCTTATCAAGCATTGTAGCCTCCTCCTTTGTTTCCCCTTCCCATCCCTTCCCATCTTCCCCCGCCTCCCCACCCAATCCTCCCCGCCCCCGATTTTGTCTCTTTATAACTACCATGAACATATATCTTAATGTCAGAATTCCCTAAATGTAAGTATTTCTTTGCTTTCATTCACACGTAAGCTTTTAAGGTCCCTGGACAAGTCTATAGAGATGGAAGCATGCCACGTGAGCTCTTGTGCACAGAGCGGAGTTCTGTGCAAGGCGATCTCATGCCTTCTTCAGCAGGAGTAGCAGTCAACGAGGCCTGGGTACAGTCTTCTATGGATTTTTCTAGAATTTCAATTGCTTTACAATGTTTTTGCCCCAGCTTATTTCATAGCATATTAATATTCTGATAACCTATCCTTTTTTCCCCTTGTTCCTGGGACGTCTCTGTCATTTTCACCCCAGTTGAGTTGGATGTGCAACAAAGCACAAGTATCAGTGAAAAAGACAGTTAACCCTTACCAGTGTTCTGACCCGTTCCTGGTGTCTTCGAGGGCGTCTGAACACTGGGGACTGCAGAGCGAGGCTGGGGGGCACCTGTGCGCTGGAGGGACACTTGTGGGCCGGGGGACACCTGTGGGGTGGGGGGACACCTGTGCGCTGAGGGCCCCATCACGGAGCGCAGCCTGGGGACAGCGCTAGGTGGGTCTGTCACCGGCGTCTCTGGACCTGGGAACTGGATTTCTTTACCACAGCCCGGGCAGCTCACCCGACGGCGGCCATCGCGTCCGTGTGAACCAGATCTGGACGCAGTGCTGGCGGTGCAGCCAGTGCCTGCCGGATGGATACCGCCGCGCACTGGGGAGGGGCCCCACAATGATCAGGTTAAAGTGAGCTCAGCATGGTCTCCAGGCACAACGCCCGCGAGGCGCCCGCTGCCGGCCCGGCTGCTGCGCTGGATCCGATTCGTGCGTCTCCATTCTGCCAAGGCCGGGGTCAGCCCGAGGCCGGGCTGGGGGCGGTGCGGGTCCTGCGCCCCGGGCCGGCTTCCCGAGGCCTGCTCGCACCTCTGGCCTCTCCTGGAAGGAGTCGATCGATCGTGGTCCGCTCGCGCCTCTGGCCTCACCGCGAGCGTCCCGGAGCCGAGTCCCGAGTGCGCCTCGGAGCGCAGAGCGCGCGCGCGCCAGGGCGCAGGGCAGCTCCGCATCGGAGCGCCCAATGCCGTTTCTCCATCCTCCTAGCTTCCACACCCCAGCTTCTTCAGAACGAAGACACCGCATCGGACCTCCCCAGGTTCCGGGAAGCGCTCTCTTGTTCCCTTGGGCGCCTCTTCGCCATGGCTCACCTGTCATCCCAGCTACTCAGGAGCCTGAGATCAGGATCCGGGTTCAAAGTCCGCCCGGGCAGGAAAGTCTGAGTGACTCTTACCTTCCATTAATCACCAAAAAGCCGGAAGTGGCGCTGTAGCTCAAGTGGTAGAGCACTCGCCTTGAGCTGAAGGACAGCATCCTGACTCAGAGTTCAAACCCCACCCCTCCAAAACAAAGTCTCAGTGTCTTAATATTTCAGTTTCCAAACTCAAATCTTATTCCAGGTTTATTTAGCCTGCCCTGATAAATTACTGAGAACATCAGTTATTTCCAAAGTATTTTTTTTCCTATCAAGCAGTGATTTTTAATAGTACAAAATCATTCTATAGAAACTAGTTACCCACAAAAATTAATCATGGACTACCATGAAGTAGCTTTACTGCCTCACATTTCTTATTTAAAACCAAATGCAAGCTTTGCATCTTCCTATTATTTTCCAGACTGTTATGGTTTCTGCACATGCCTCCCAGCTATTGCCATCACGAGTAACATTACTTATGTAACATGCATGTACCATCAGGGGCAAGAAGGAATCATTGTCCTGAAATGCTTCTTCTACCTTGACTGGCCCATTCCTCACATTTGCTTTTTTTTCTTAATGAACGATATTGACCCTTGTAGGGTATTCACACGACAATCAGTCCACAACCAGAGGTATCCGCCCTTCACCACTGAACTGAAGGATTTATTTTCGAATGAATTGCATTATAATATTTTAATAGCAGCTCCCCTTTCAAATCCTTTCAATAAATAGAGCTTTCACATAGTGCAACTTGGTTCTTTTCTGGTCCTTAGGCACCGGCTCTCATTCAAGTAGATATTGATTTATACATAAACACTTAACGAGGGTAGTGGAGTACCTGCTTATAAAACTTGGCCGTAGTTTACAATAACACAAAGTATTCCCTCTTAATCTATTTGTCTATAAATGCAAATTGGTGTGCTTCGCCTGTCTGAAAGCAACATAAACTTCTTAAGAACAGGCTCTGAAACACAAGCGTACCCTAGTCTTCAGAAAATAGCTGCAGCTCAAATGCAATTATTACTTGTTTTCAAAAGCTAATCCTTGCACGAGTCTCATCTCCGACTAACTTTCAGATCTTGAGATCTGAAAGATCAGCACTTAGTGAATTGTGCCTAGTTTTTATTTGCTTTGCAATCCCCTGAGCTTTCTCCATTCTTTTAATTTTCTTTGGGAAGGTCATGGGGTTATACAATCAAGAGATGATATGAAACTTCTGTCCTTTAATCAAAGCTGATCTCATTTGTAGTTTCATCTTTATTTTACTTAGATATTTTGAAGTGTAACCATGTCCGAATTCATCAATGTTGCTATTCCTCTGCTAGCACAGGAGCATATAATGCTTTTCTTTCTGACAAGCTAAAGAAGATCTAAGCACTTTATTACAAATAACTTTTCCTTACATGGGACAACATCATTGTGTTTCTTAATTTCATCTACTTCATTAGTTATTAACAAACATGGCAATCGAATCTGATCAAGGATGATGACAAGCCTTAACATCTTAATACCATTTCTGATCAGAATATTATTATTACATTAACCATTCAAAAAGTAAATTCTCCCCTAGAAACCATTTGTTTTGTAATTGCACATGAAAGAACATTTAAAGCAATCCTTGCCAGAAGCTGTGCAGCCCTGTGGAATGTGGGTCCCATTCAATACCACCATGCATACCTTAGAACCTCAGCCTAAATAGAAGAATGTTCCCTAATTCTGTCCAGCAAAAGGTTTAGTATGGGTCATGAGAACAGGAAGTTCTTTTTACAACGGTCTTTTCAGATATTTATTCCAACGCTACTTTCATGAAAAGCTATTTAGCAAACTCATCATGGAGAAGCTTCTGATCCTGTATTTTATACTGTGTCCTAGATCTGAACTGAGGCTTGTGGACTTTTAAGACTTTCTGTTTACTGGATTTGGGTTCATTATCCATCTTTATAGATTTATATTCTGAAGTGAGGAGGATTGAGGCAATTTATTTTAAAATTTGAGTGTAACTATCAGACAATATAGAAATATAAAAAATATACTTGAGAATAGAAACAGCAACATATTTTTGAAAGGGAAATCTCTAAACACACAATGCCCTTTAGCAAAATAGGAATCGAGTACAGGAAAGAGAATCTAATTTGAACATATTTTTGCATAATATAATGCAAGGATGTTAGGCCTAGTTGTATACTGGAATTTCTTTTACAATGTTTTGTGTCAGTACTGAGTTTTGAATTCAGAGTGTCATGCTCTTTTTTGTTGTTTGTTGTTGTTTGTTTCTCTAAGTTGCCTCTCTACCAGGTGAGCCACAGCTCCACATCCAGCTTCTTGCTGGTTAACTGGAGATGAGAGTCTTGGATTTATCTGCCCAGGCTGGATTTGAACTGTGACCATCAGGTATCAGAGATCTTGAGTAGCCAAAACTACAGGCATGGGCACCATCGCCGGGCTTCCTTTTGAATACTCTGGATTTGATAAATTGTGGAGGGAACAGAGATGTCTTCATTTATATAGATGGTTTTATAACCTTGGCATGAGGATAGACTTGAAAATTATTCAAACCCTATGATGATAGGAATGAATAGTATGCAGCAGGTGCTCTTTATACATTATGAAACATATGATATTATGTTTTATTGTATGAGATTGAACTGGTAAGGGTGCAGCATAATCTCTGAATATTATAGAATATGTTCTGTTGTATAAGGCATAAGTGTTTTTTTTCTCGAGATTGATTGCTATGAGTTATAGCAAGTGAGTTGTGTTGAATTCTGCGTGTGAAATCTGACAGTAGAGGATAGAGAACAAACAAGATGTGATTGTGTGACTTAATTTGAGAAATAAACTTCTGTGGAGACAGTAAGAGTGGTTGAGGCCTGGTCTTCTACAAGTGGAGCAAACTCCCTTCCCACCTCGCTTTGCAGCAGGTATTTCTGATGGTTAACAACCTGCAGAGACAAGGGGCCTTGTGCGGATGTGGGGACAGGAGCGTGGGGGGGGGGAGGGAGGAGGGGGTAGGTGGGGGAATGGGACAGGAGCGTGATGGGGACTGGAGTGCGGGGGAGGCACAAGAGTGTGGGGGGACAGGAGCGTGGGACAAGAGCTCCATGAGGCCAGCCAGGCCAGGGGACTGTGGGCTTCAGGGGAGGGGCAGAGGGGAGAGGGGTAGGAGAGAGGGGAGAGGAGGACATATTGGTCTGGGGCATCCTATTACACATGGCAATGGAGCACATCTGGTAGTTTCTTACCCAACATGACGACCATGTTGTATTATAACTTAGTAACAAGGGAAACTTGAAACTTTGCAAGAGACTAGATTTTAAATATCTTGAGTGCTCACACACATAAACATACACACACATACATACACATATACACAAAAATACACACAAAAACACATACACATATACACACAGATACATACACACATAAAAACACACATAAGCACACACACACAGAAGTAGGTGAAGTAGTGAGAAGATGGATACATGAAATAACTTGGTTGTGTTGATCTTTCCATGGATCGAGATGGCCCATCTGAACTTGCCTGCCCAGCTGGCTTCAGACCTTGATCCTGAGACCCCAGCTTCCTGAGTAGCTAGGATTACAGCAGGAGCCACCAAGTTCCGGAAAACAGCTGTGTTTTGGTGACAGTTACCCAATATGGGTGAGGTGAGATGTTTTAGCTTTGGAAAATCGGCATTTCCATGTTGAATTAGGCCAAGCATATTGTCACTTGCTTGTTGGCCATCTGTATAACTGCTTTTGGAAATTGTCTTTTCAGATTCTTTGCTCAGATTTGTTTTATGATAAATGTGTAAGTTCCTTATATATATCAGATATTAATCCTACATTGGCTATATGTTTTGCAAATATTTTTCTTATAATCTATACGCTGTTTTTCATTTATTTTTTTTTCTTGCTATACAGAAGGGTTTTAATTTGAGGTATTTTTGCTTGATTATTTTTGCTCTGGATATCTGGGTTTTTGACTGGATATTAAAAGTAGCAAAACAAACAAAAAAACCCCACAACAACATGAACTTCAGTAACATTAGTATTAAGGAAATTCCTCTGTTTTTTCTTAAGAGTTTTCAAGTCTCATGCTTAGTCCTTTGCTCATTTTGTCTAGAGTGTGTGTGTGTGTGTGTGTGTGTGTGCTCATCCTAGGCTTGAACTCAGAGCCTGGGTGCTGTCTCTGAGCTTTGGTGCTCAAGGCTAGCACTCTTCCACTAGAGTCATAGCTCCACTTTTGGCTTATTTGGTAGTTAATAGGAAATAAGAATCACATGGACTTTCCTGCCCGGGTTGGCTTCAAATCTTGATCCTCAGAATACAGCTCCCTAAATAGCTAGGATTATAGGTATGTGCCACTGCACCTGGCTTGAGTTGTTTTTTTGTGTATGTGTGTGTATAAGGGTTCAGTTTCATTTGATAGCATTGTGTTTCCAGTTTTCTTTATGCCACTTAGCTAAGACATTATTTTCTCTCCATTGTGTCAAAATCTGTTGACTGTGTGTGCTTGGGTTTATTTCCAAACCCTTCATGCTTGTGCACAAACTCATAGGTTCATTCCTATGTCCTTCCTGAGATCTTGTGTTTGGATGCAGTCATTGTGCAGAAGGTACATTTTTCTGCCTTATTTTATTTATAAAATACCTCTTTTTTCTATTTTAAGCTAAATTTTATGTGTATCCTTTATTTTTTTTTTTTTTTTAAATTTATTTTTTTTTTCTTTTTTTAAAGAGTGAGGTTATGAGTACACTTCCTCTTGAACATTGTTACCCCCTCCATTGTTTTCCCCCTACCATCCCCTCCCTCCCTCCCTTCCCCGAGGTTCTTTTTTTTTTTTTTTTTGATTGTGATTAAATGATTACATAATTTCAAAGTCACAAGTTCATTCTAACTTCCCTGGAGCAAATTGTCTACCACAGTCTGTAATATATAACAGTGTTCACATGTTATATACCATATTTGTATCCTTTATTATACATGCATGATTTTCTAATGGTGTATGGACTTCATTTGCTAAAGTCCTTCCCAGAGGATGTCTGTCCTTCTAAGGGATGGTTTGCTTGTATATCTCATCTCTTTTTTCCCCTAGTTTTTCTGTTTGTAAGGAGATTTAATTAGCATCTATTAGTTGTATAAGGAGAGGGTTTCATTATATTTCCATGCATATATACAATGTACCCCAATCAAACTCACCCCTCCATTACTCTCCCTCCTCTCCATTATTGTTCCATTTTCACTCAAGCATATGCAATATTTTACTTTGCCTTCTTGAAACATTTTATTATCTTAGAGTAGTTGTACAGAGGAGTTGCCATTCCCCAAAGCAGTTTAAGAACACAGTGCATCTTGATCCACTTCACCTCTCTCAATGCCCACACCCACTCTCCTCTACTTCCTCCTTCCCTTGTCTTAATTCTTGGTTGTGCATTGAACTTCTTCACCATTTAACAAAGCAGTTTATGTGTATAATGCGTCCTGATCTGTGTCATCATTTCCACATCTTCACCCATGTCCACACAGCCCTTCCTTTATAGTTCTCAATTCTGTGGTGTAGACAGTGAATTCTTGTCATCATTCTTGATCTGCCCTTCTGCCTTCATTTTTCTACCTTCTTCCCTTGGTCCCACTCTCCTCTCCTGCAAGTGTGTCCCTTTCTCAGGGAGGGGTTGGGGTGTGTGTCTCCTTTCTTAGAAAGGGGTTGGGTTGTGTGTCCTGTTTCTCAGGAGCGGTTGGTGTTTGCCTCGTTTCCTGTGGTGTGCACTGGGGTGAGCTAGAAGCCCAGGCGGAGGAATCACCTCCGAACGCTTCTGAGTGAGTAGGCTGAAGGCTGCGACAGTCAGCCTGTTTCTTCCTCTATGGCAATGAACTGACAGCGCCTCTCGGGCTGCCTCTGCTTCCCATAAATGGGAAGATACTTTCCCTTTTTCCTTCACACATTTCAAGTGACCACAATACTTCCTTTCTTAGTGACGCATTAGGCAGCACACCCCAGGAAGCCAGGCCCCTGAATTCCAGGTGGGCCTGGAGGGGACAGGCCTAGCATTTTCTAGGATCTCAATGAAGGATGCTGCCGACAGGACAGATGTCAGCACAGTTCACCTTTTCAAAACTTCCTCTGAACTTAGAATTGCTTAACAGTTACAGTCAATGTCCTTAAAAACTCACCTATGAAAATTAATTGGTTTGTATCAACTCCAGGGATTTACACATAACCCAGTTCACTTGAAATCTTCTTGTAAGAAGGGAACTGAAAATATTTTATGGAATACTCCATTACCTGCTCCTGTTTGGAACCGTGAATATTTTATGCTCTCAAAGGACGTCCTCATTTCTGCTGTCCAATATGACTTTGTCACCGTGACGCCAGTTCAAGCACATATACTGGTTTCACGTATGTGAAATATGATTGACTGGTTTGATTGTATGAAGTATTGTTTCCTGTTTATGTACATGAAATGCTATTGACTTCATGTGTGGGATCTCTTCGGTGTTGCACACTTTCTGCTGTCAGTGGCTGTGGGTGATGTGAGAGCCTGTCCCCCAGGGAAGGATGTCACAGGTGGATCGTGAGGGATCCTCTCAGCAAACGAACCCACTGTCTGTCTGTCTGTTTGCCTCTCTAGTGGGGTGCAGCATTGAATGATGGGACCCGGCCCCATGCCACGTGCTCCAGCTCTTTCCCCTGCACACCCAGCTCTCTGAGAGGACTTGATTTGTTCTGAGTTCTCAAATGCTCTGTAGTTCAGAATGGCCGAGCGGGAGCCCTCATTAGGCCCTGGCCCTCTGAACATGGAGGGCTCATCCTGCAGGCCAGACCGCCCGCAGGCCAGGTTTTTATAAGATAACTACAGAATCCAATGCAGGCATTGGCAGCTTTCAACGTCTCCCTTCCGATCGGGTTTGAACACCCTTTATCTTTTCTGGGGCTGAAAGTGGCTGGATCCCCGGTGGGGCTAAATGGTCATTTAGGATTTCATGTAGTCGCCGGGGTGGGGCGAGTCACAAGTTTCTCCCTAAATGAATGCCCGAGTCTGCGGTGAAGCACTGTTCCCCGCGACACCATCTTTAAATCATTTTTGTTAACGAGCTTCAAACACAACACCATTGTGTGATTCCACACCTCAAACACGTTAGGAGTGCCGGCCCAGGTGAGTTTCCCTGTGCTGCAAGAGGGCCTATTATTTCATCCTGAAGAGAAAGTGGGAAGGCTGTCACTGATCCCGGTGTTCTGAGTTAATGTGTGAGGGTATTGTTCACATTTATCTGGAAATAGAATAGGGAGTTGATTCAAATCAGAGCCTCTTGAAGGTCCGCCTTCGGGGAATTCCACCCGTTTGTCATTCCAAGGAACTGAAGTCTGGAGTCCAAATGCATCTTTGACAAATGCTGCTGCCCCTGCATGCATGCAGGACAGGACCCCTCCAGAACGGGGTGCTGACTCAGCTTCCCGGGTGATCTTCCCAAATCCAGCCTTCCTCCGGCCGCTGTGTCCAGTGATGGATGGGTGGTCGGTGCACACAGACCCGCTGGCTTTGCTGTCAGAAGTTGGATCCGTTCTCCACCCATCAGGGTGGCTGAGCCAGGTTGCCTCTGTACCCCAAGAACTGGGCGTGGGGTGAGCCGGGCAGCCCCCCAACTCCTCCCTTGATGAAATGCACTCCATAGCAGCCGCACGTGCAGTGCATGATCCTCGGGTGCTGGAGCATTTTCCTTTTGGCGTTCCCTAAAAGTTCATCCAAGATTTCTGGTGGATAATACAATTTAATGTGATAAGATTAAATTTAATCCATATTATTTCCTTTGGAAGGTTTAGCTAAGGCAGGACTTTATCCTCCGGATGCAATGAATTGAGAGCGAGTGGGCTCTCCAGTCACCTCAGAAACGAAGCGATTCAACATGAGGCTACAGTCCGCCTCCCTTCGAATGAGCACGGCCCTGGAGATCATGCCACGCTTGATTAAAAAGAAGAAAGAGAAAAAAAGACACGCCACTAACTCGCTGTGAGGGCGGTGGAGAAAATGCGCCTCCGTCCCCTGGCTGGAACTGTGGCGTTTGGTTTTGTTTATTTGAAAGATGATCAACTTCAAATAACGACATTAACTCCGTGTTTATGGCTCTTAGGAAACAGTGGACGTCATGTGTGAATGCTCGCCTTGTGAAATTACTGATGTTTCATAAACTTTTTGATCCGTGGTGAGGTTTTCTTAGAAGTAGAAGCTGAAACTCGGGGAGCATCCTTGCTTCCCTGAACGGAGTGCTCCTTGTCCCAGAACAGATGCCACCCCCTCCAGAGCCCCCACCAGCTCCCCAGCTTCTCGGCACTTGTAAAGTCTGCAAGGGAAGCAGATACAGAAATACAGATACAGAAACAATCCATGGGAGAGTGTGCGTCCATACTGCGTGAAAGTTGGTGGCTGTGTTTTGATCAGTGTCTCCTGCATGGACACACAGTGGGTCTTCCGCGTAATGTGTGCTTCTGCGCCCACACCCCACACCCTTCCTCACAGAGTGTGTCTGTAGCAATGCCCAACTTTGTACTGTACGCCACACAGAGGAACTGCTAGGTTCATCAACCATGGGTCCTCTCTGTGGCCACAGGACTTGTGGCCTGGAGGAGAGATAGTGAATATATCGCGTGACTCCCATCCCGTCTCCTCCATGTGAGTGAACAGTTACATTTCCATGATCGTTTGGAACAAGTGATGTGTTTGTTGGCAGTACTGAGGTTGGATTGCAGGGCCCTGCACCCTCTCAGCTTTCTTGCTTGGTTGTCACTCTACCACGTGAGGCACTCTGCTAGGCAAGCTTTTTGCTGGCTATTTTGAAGATAAGAGTCTTGCTCTATTTCTGCCTGAGTTAGCTTTGAACTGTGATCCTCCAGATTATAAGCCTCCGGAAGAGCTAGAATTGCAGGCATGCGCTATTTATTGCTGCCTGGCAGTCAAAAAATCAATAACAAGCTGGGTACTGGTGGTTCACGCCTGTTATCCTAGCTACTCAGGAGGCTGACATCTGAGGATTGCAGTTCAAAGCCAGCCTGGGCAGGAAAGTCTGAGAGACTCTTATCTCCAATAAACCACCAGAAAACCAGAAATGGTGCTGTGATTCAAGTGATAGAGTGCTCACTTTGAGTTGAAGAGTTAAAGGACAGCGCCCAGGCCCAGAGTTCAAGCCCCATGACCAACCAAAAAACAAAACAAAACAAAACAAATCCCCTCAATAACAAGGGCAATAAAATTAAGAATGAGGGAAGAGTAGGTAGGGGAGCAGTGGGTGAGAATGTTGAATGGGGTGACATTGAACAAGACACATTGTATGCCTAAACGGCTTTGTTAAATAATAACTCCCTTGTGCAATTACTTAAATATTAATAATACTATAATAGCAAAAACAAACAAGTGGAAAACTCAGTTGAACAAAGAATAGAAAATGCAGGTTTCTGATAGGAACAGTTGCCCCTCCCTTCATTAAATAGATGAATGTGCTAATGAAGTAGAAATGGACACCTAACACTTCAAATACAGGTGGACCCATTGCAACAATGAGATGTACAAGTCGTTATGTGGAAAAATGAACTTTACAACTTTGGTGGGGGATGGGGGGAGGATCAGGTGAGGGAAGGGGGGGAGTATGGGAAGGGATGGGAAGGGGAAACAAAGAGGAGGCAACAATGCTTAATAAGAAATGTACTCGTTATCTTGCCCATGTAATTGTAACCCCTCTGTACGGTATTCTCACAATAAAAATAAATAAATAAATAAAAATAAAAAATTGCATTGCCATTATAGAAACTGTCATTCCTTTGTGAAACTGCAAACGGAGACTCATGGTCTAAAGACTACTTGTATGATCTGCAAAGTTATTTACTTTGATTTCAATTTCGGCGGTAGTGGCTTTGAGTTGAAGGCCTGACCCTTGCTTGGATTCTGTTCTGCCACTTGAGCTATGCCTCCAGCCCAGCTTCTTGCTGGTTGTTTTGGAGATACCATCAAGTAGCCTTTGCTGCCCAGGTGGTTTTCTAACTGCATTCTCTGGCTCTCAGCCTTTTGAGTGGCGAGGATCATAGGCGTGAGTCACTGGTGCCCAGTTGTACCGTCATTTATATAAAACGTACTAAAATGAGTGAAACTAGCGTGTTCTTCATATAAAATGAATACAAAATTTATTTATGAGAAAAATTAAAGTATTTCTATTGATCTGATATTTCCTCTATGCGTATTAGGCATAATTCAGGCATAGAATAGAACCGATTACTGCTCACAGTAGCTCAATGCCTCTCACGCGCAACTTCTTTACTCATACTAGAACTAACATGGGTGTGTGTCACGGTGGTCATTTGAGGTGCCAGTGGAAAGGATGTGGCCATATTCACGTGAGAACTGAGCTGGGGGAGGGGAGGGAGGAGGAGGAACTCTGAGGGGTGGCTGCAGACCAGAGTGACAACAGGAAGCAACATAACATTCCAAAGAACTAGCACACAGGTTTTCACTATAAAGAAGTGATGATGTCCAGGTCCTGCCTTAGCTAGGCTTTCAGAGATACTGACCCAGGGGGAAAAAAAGAATATATTTATTCTTTATTACATTGTTAATGCTCTTTAAGTAGTTGTATAAAGGAGTTCCAATTAACGTGTGAATTCATGAGTACAGGCATCTTGATCCATCCCACCCCTCCCATCGTTCTCCATCTCCACCCATCCCGTCATGTTACCTGGTATGTCATTTTTTTTTAAAGTTTTGATCAAAAGATGCATCCATGCTGTGGTGTGGTCCTATAATCCCAGCCCTCAAGAGGCTAGGCAGGAGGGCCATCATGAGTTTGATACTAGTCTGGGCTATGCAGCAAGACCTCGAATCAAAAAATAAAGAATGAATGAGGCAACTATTTGAAACTTCTATTTACTCATATAAATTTAAAACAAGTGAATCAATCAATCAATAAGGCATATATTTAGCATCTCTCCTGCTTACTCATATAATTTTCAGAACTGCCAAGGGCCTCAGGTTCATTTTCATTATTGTATAATTGTTGTCCAAAGTCATTGATTCCATTGTGACATTTCTAGGCATGTATACTGTGTACTTTTTAAAAATGAGAATGTACCTGTTTAGCCTGTTTATTCCTTGAATTTTCAAAATTGAATTGATGAGTTGATTAATACTAAATGCATTTCTAGTTAGAGACTCTCTAGGCAAGATATGACATGCAGAATCTCTAAAAAGCCAAATAATATATTTTAGTGCATAAATATGAATGGAGTATGAATGACAATAAAATATGAGAGGCAGGGCCAACAAGTTGGAAACAAATACACACAAATCATCTCTTTGCTGCGTCATTTCACTTCTAGAAAGCCATGTAGAACAAAAAGTCAACATTAAAAAAGCAAACGAGGGGCTGGGAAGGTGGCTCAGTGGTAGAGCGCTTGCCTTGCATGCATGAGGACCTGGGTTCGATTCCTCAGCACCACATAAGCAAAAAGTAAAAATCCGGAAATGGCGCTGTGGCTCAAGTGGTAGAGCTCTAGCCTTGAGTTGAAGAGCTGAGGGACAGCACCCAGGCTCAGCGTTCAGGCCCCATGACCGGACATCTCCCCCCTCCCCCCAAAAAAAAAGCAAACG
Organism: Dipodomys spectabilis; assembly: GCF_019054845.1. NCBI lineage: Eukaryota > Metazoa > Chordata > Mammalia > Rodentia > Heteromyidae > Dipodomys > Dipodomys spectabilis. The sequence goes on from NW_024871134.1 coordinate 2,189,450, forward strand.
AGGCAGAGAATATAGTACACTACATTCTTACGCTGGCACTGGGTTTTGAACTCAGGGCCTGGGCACTGTCCCTTGGCTTTTTCACTCGACCACTTGAGCCACAACGCCACCTCCAGCTTTTCACGTGGTTCACGGGCGATCAGGCTCATGGACTCTCCAGCCTGAGCAGCTTTGAGCTGTGATCCTCAGATCTCAGCCTCCTGAGTCACTAAGACTTCAGGTGGGAGCCACCGGCGCCCAGCTTCACCTCTCTCTTCTATTTTCTTACCCTTGGTCTTTTTAATTTTTCTGTAGTTGCCTTTTCTTGACTCCGTACAGGCAGCAAATGCACGGCTTGGCTCAAGGCCAGCAGGTGTAGAGAAACCCAGAGATCCAGCGATCCTCAACCCTACCTGCAATCCAGCTCTACCCGGTGGGGCGAGGTCTCTCTGCACAGGTTGTGTTAGAAGAGACCGCGGCCTTTGAGGAGCATGGAACAAAACGTGTTTGTCTGCAGAGAGCTTCATGCACAAGGGACTTGGGGTCAGCTGATTCCTGGATCTTGCTGTCATCTCTCTCAGCGGGGGCCTCTTGCAAATCCCAAGTTTATGGACTATTTTTGAAAACACATTAAAAATATATATATAATCCCTGGAACGGATTCTTTTTTTTTTCTTTCTTTTCTTTTTCTTCTTCTTTTTTAAATTGTGAAAATACCGTACAGAGGGGTTACAATTACATGGGCAAGATAATGAGTCCATTTCTTATCAAGCATTGTTGCCTCCTCCTTTGTTTCCCTTTCCCATCCCTTCCCATCTTCCCCACCCCTCACAACCCCCCCACCACCAAAAGTTGTAAAGTTCATTTTTCGACATAACCACTTGTACATCTCATTGTTGCAATGGGTCCACCTGTATCCCTATTTAAACAGTTTGTTTTTTCCCTTCCCCTCCACAAAGTATACCAACATCAAATACAGTGAAAACAGGGGCTATACCATGGGGGAGGGACATACAAAACAACAAAGAATTATCTTATAAATATATTAAAGACAATAGCAAGAAAGAAAAAACATTTGAGTCCTTATCTTGGGGTTCATTTCGTCTAACATCAACTTATCTGACCGTTTCTGCTTGTCTCAGACATATACTAGTTATTGCAAATAAGGGAAACCATGGAACCTATGTTTCTTTGGGCCTGGCTTACTTCACTTTATAATTTTTTTCCAAGTCTTTCTATTTCCTAACAAATGGGGCAATGTCATTCTTTCTGATGGAGGCCACATAATTCTGTTTTGTATATATACCACATTTTCTTAATCCATTCATCTACTGAGGGGCATCTGGGTTGGTTCCATATCTTAGCTATGGTAAATAATGCTGCAATAAACATAGTTGTGCTGGTAGCTTTAGTATGGTCTTGGTTGTGATCGCTCAGGTGAATGCCCAAAAGTGGGATTGCTGGGTCATAGGGGAGCTCTATGTGAAGTCTTTTGAGGAACCTCCATACTGCTTTCCAAAGTGGTTGAACAAGTTTATATTCCCACCAACAATGAAGTAAGGTTCCTTTCTGTCCACATCCCCTCCAGCATCTGTTGTTAGAGTTCTTGATTATAGCCATTCTAACTGGGGTGAGGTGGTATCTCAATGTTGTTTTGATTTGCATTTCTTTTATGGCTAGGGATGTTGAGCATTTCTTCATGTGTCTATTGGCCATCCTTCTTTCCTCTTCAGAGAGGTTTCTCTTTAAGTCTTTAGCCACTTATTTATTGGGCAGTTGTTTCTTTGAGGATTTGTTGTTGGGGGGTTTAATTTTTTGAGCTCCAAGTACATTTTAGATATGAGACCCTTGTCCGTTGTATGGCTAGTGAAGATCTCCTAGTCCGTGGGCTTACTATTGATCTTGCTAGTTATGCCCTTTGCCATGCAGAAGGAATGGATTCTTAAAATGGTTTGACTCTCCACCAGAACAAAACATTCTGTAATCAAGCCAGTAGGTTATGAAGGGAGTATGGCGTGAATGTCACAGAAGCGTCGTGCTGTGGATGTGTTGCTCTGCAGTTACCCTGTGAGGGGCTGGTCTGGGTCTCCGCTGGGCCTCCAACTGCCTTCACGCAGGTGCCAATCTCTTTTCCCTCATGCATGTGGTATTAGCGGTATATCTGGAAAGGCCAGTCTCGTCCCAGATTGCTTAACATCCTAATTTTGCTTGTGTTGTGCCCGTACTAGGGCTGAAACTCAGGGCTGGGCACTGCCTTTGAGCTTTTGTTGCTCATGGCTGGTGCTCTGCCACTTGAACCATAGCTCCACTTCTGGCTTTTTGGTAGGTAATTGGAGATAAAAGTCTCTCTTGGTTTGTTTTCCTGGGCTGGCTTCAAACCACCATCCTCAGATATCAGCCCCCTGAGTAGCTGGGATTACAGGTATGAGCACCACTGCCTGGCTGGCAGTTTAAAACCATTCTTCTCACTGGTTGTCATTTTGAACATGACTTAGCATCCCAAAGTCACAGGCCTGCTCCTGTCTTGTTGCTTCTGTGGTTCCAGCTTTATCAGCCCTGGGGGTTGTGGTACAGGCAATGGAGGTTCTCTGGGTAGTGATTCTAGTGTCCTGGGCCTCTGAGGGTGAAGGTCATGATCACATCTCAGGTTTGCTGGCTTCTCCATCAGTGAAGACGTTGGTGCCCATCTTGGGTATCCCCCTTTCTCCCTGGGTCTAGAACTCCTGGGTCTAGAACTCATGACCTGGGCACTGTCCTTGAGCTTTTGTGCTCAAGGCTGGCACTCAACCACTTAAGCCACAGCTCCAATCCTGGCTTTTTGCTGGTTAATTGGAGATAAGCTTGTTTGAACCCCAGTCCTCAGATCTCAGTCCACTGAGCAGCCAGAACTAGAGGCATACGATGCACTCAGGGTCCTGTTAAGAAATACAGAGAGGTGGGTGCTGACTAGAAATTTCCATAATGAGCTTGAAATCCTCTAATCTGGTTGATTTACTCAATATTTTCTCTAGGCCTTCTGAACACATGAGAACACATGTAAGTGGCCTGTGTATTTGCTCTCTGTTTCCCGACACAAACCTTGTGTGTGCACCAGACGTGGAACACACACAGAGCCATTTTGGGGATCTACTCATTTGATCATGATGAAAGACATTAATGAATTCATTACCCAGGTTCTCCACTTCTATGATGTTTCACGATGGAGAAATGCCAAGTTTCCTCCGTTCCTCCTCATTGTGGGTCTAACTAGCGTATAAAAGGATACACAATGATAAATAACAAGATTTTTGAATACAATCTTTAAATGATATTTTCAAATACACTTCTTCCAATTTGAGTAATTACAACTTTTTTCTAGGGTTTGAATTCTAGGTGTTTCAATTACTGGGAAGGTAGTCTACCACACGACCTATACCTCCAGCCCTGCTTTTTTCTGGTTAACTAGAGATGGAGTCTCATGGACTTATCTGGCTAGGTTAGCCTTGCCCCCTCCGTCCTCTGGATCTCAGGCTCCTGAGCAGCCGATGCGTGCTCCGCATAGTTGGGTCACTTTCAGGAAGGTGCAAGAGGCACTTCCTAATTTTGGTTACATTGCCTGCTTTTATTAGCGACAGTGCAAGCAATGCAAATCTTGCAAAAACACCAAAAGGCTAAACCAAGAAGCCATTATGTGTGGAACTCATGAGGGTACTTTGGTGATGCTTTGAAGTGAAGGAAGCGATTTGATGAGTAACATAAACGCTAGCCAGGAAGCATCACTAGCCGGCAGGATGTTCACAAACTGCTTTGCAGGAGTAAGCACAAGACAGTGAAGGTAGAAAGCAATAGAGAAAATTTACCGTGTCAGCCTGAAATTATATTGCAGTGTACAACATGTGTGCCTCAGATGGACTCATGCCAGTGGAAGACTCCAGAAAACTGGCTCTGTAAATGGAGGGAGTGGGGAATAAGGGGAAAGGATCTCCTCAGCAGGATGATGCTGGTGATGATGGACATCCTCAGACTTCTGCATCTCTATGTTACATTGCTCCTAAGAATGTAGCTTCTTAAAAAGCAATTGTGTGTGTGTGTGTGTGTGTGTGGCTCAAATTCAGAGCCTTGAACTCTTTCCTCAAGGCTACTGCTCTACCACGTGAACCACATCTACACTTCTGTTTTTTGGGAAGTTCATTGGAGGTGAGTCTCACAGACTTTTCTGCCTGGGCTGGCTTCAAACTTTGACCTTCCGATCTCAGCCTCCTGAGTATTACTAAATATTACCAGTATTATTAAGGTAACAGTAAGGATTACAGGTGTGAGGCACCGTTGCCCAGCATGGATCACAAATACAGCAAAATTTTGGTGCTAACACCTCGATATGAAATATCGCAACGAACTGAAATAAAAAATAAAAATTCACGACTCTGTCTCAAGAGACTAGCCCACGCAGATTCCAATTCAGAGTTGGCGAAGATAAATTTCTGGCTTTGAGATAAACAAAATCATAGGAACTTGCTTATATTCCCTTTCCAACAAGACAGATCACCCGGCTTTTCCTGTGTTCAGTGCGCTTGGATCTACGGAGTTCTTTATCCTTTTTTGGGGAAATGAGGTTGCATCGTGGTGAATCAAAGTCGTGCTGTGCATCCAGAAATGCGGGTGGATTTCTTCAGGATCAGGAAGGGTGCCAGAGGAAGGCCTCACCTCTTCGGTAGGGCAGGAGACCTGTGAGGATGGGTGGGTGACACCAGCTTGCTCTTGTTAAGGGGATGCAGAGGCATTGGCCTTCATCTGGCTAGTGGGTCCTCCTTGAATTTAAGCAAAGGGGGCTGGTGGAGAGTAGAGAGTTGAACACTCTTGGACTACAGGGAGGGCACACAGACCCCTCTCTGCTGCTCCATCCTGTCCTTCCCTCCCTGCCGCACCCTCCCCCTCCCACCCCGGGTTTGAGCACCTCTGATGTCCAGGTGTTTTTGAGTTCTTCCGGCCTGCCCTCAGGTAAGTCCTTTCCTGCTGCTTCCTCTTCCCAAACTATGCTTTCCTACTTCATCCTTCACGCACATGTATCTGGCACAGTAGCTCATACCTGCCAATCCAGCCCCTTGGGGGATGGACATTGGAGTTTCAGTTCAAGCCCAGCCTGGGAAAAAACAAACAATAACAACCACAAATAGGGAAATTTGCACTGTAACACCTCATAAGACAGAAAGCAAGCTCTTTGAATTATTTATGTTTCAACATACCTCTGAGATTCGCAATAGAGGAAGAAAATACTGAGCACCCCCAGGAAATTAGTTCATGTCCGTTTCTTCGCTGGCACCTTCGCTGTTTTGCTACCATCTTTCTTCTCTGTGCCACACAGGGGCAGCCCTGTGGACAAAGGGTCTTTAGATACATCAGGATGAAGATGTGTCTGGGAAGATATTTCATGAGCTGTTTCTTGATGTTAGAACTCTCTCCTTGGGCTGGGATGTAGCTCAGTAGCAAAGCGCTTATCTAGCAAGTGCAACGTCCTGGGTTCGATCCCCAGTACCAAAAAAATTAAAAGAAAGAAAGAACTCTTTCCCATCATAGGAACCTGAAATTGGATTTCATTTTGTCTTTCATTTCATTTTTTTGCCTTCCTTTTGTGCCAGTACCAGGTCTTGAACCCAGGGCATCTCATTTCTGTTTAGTTTTTTTCTTCCAAGGCTGGTGCTCTATCACTTGAGCCACACCTCCACATTTGGCTCTCAGCTGGTTAATTGGAGCTAAGAGTCTCATAGTCCTTTCTGCCGGGGCTGGCTTTGAACCTTGGTCCTCCGATCTCAGCCTCTGGGTAGCTGAGATTATGGTGTGAGACACTGGTGCCCAGCACCTCTTTTCATTGTAAACTCAAATTCCTCACTGACTTATGCCCATGTCTCCTTTCTTCTACCCAGATCGATGTCCCACTCCATTTCTTGCCTTGGGTTGCTGGGAAATGGCCCAGGAGAGTCAGTGCTCCCAGAAAGGGTGCATCTTCACGGAGCTCGAACTCTGAGGGAACAGAATTTGGGAAAGGATGTGTGGGTCCTGGATGATGTCATTTTCTTTTCAAGTCTGAGCTCTTCCTGGCATCACTGATTTTAAATTCCGTAACCTCGGTGTGGAGTCAGGTCCAGAATGTTCCCCTGGGAGGCATGATGGTGGAGAGAGAGAGTGTGGGCCCCCTGGAAGCCAGAAAGCCATGTAACAGGGTTTGGGCAAATGTGGGACTTCAGCGCTGCCAAGGTTGTGGGTGACCATCAGGGCCCGAGTCATTAGAGCTAAAAGTGTTGAAGAGTCTCTGTGACTTTCACCTCTGATCCCTCTCTCTCCAGTATCTCCCAGCTTATATTCTAATTTATCCAAAGAATTTTTTTCCCCTGTACTTTTTCTTCCTCCCCATCTTTAACACCTAAGCCTGCCATCTGCTTAATTTGTTTGACTGCACAGGATTTAGCTGGAAGCGGAGTGAAAATAAGCACTTATGCAGAGTGCTTTTCATTTTGCAAGTCACACGAAAATGCACAAGGTCTGGCGAAAGCTCACATTCGAACATTGGAGAAGCAAATGGAAAGAGAGGTGGGTCAGGAGCTGCATTGCCCTCTGGGGCTGGAGGCGGGATCCCTGTTGAGTTGGGAGCAGGCCAGGGGAAGAGGGAAAGGCTGGTGGGAGAGGGCCTCTTTCCCATGGGTGTGGTGCTCTGTCCTTGAGCCCTGACCTGTAAACATGGTGTGGACGTCCTGTCTTGCAGCACCATGCGAGTCTCGTCCACTGCACCTTGCTGGAGTACAGGCTCGCTGCAGGCTTTCGTGCACCCATTGCTGCATTCGCCCATCGCAGTCTTTCCTTCACCTCTATGGAGGCTGGTGGTGGTGTGGACAGTCGGCGTCTGGCTTCGTGTGGATGGCCGCCGAGGTGGGCTGCACCTCCAGCTTTGAACTGCTCTGTAACACCGAACTCTCGCACTGCTTCCTGCTTTCGTGTTGTCATTTTCTTTACAATAAAAATGGCCATCCCAGGTCTTATTCATTCATGAGATCATGTATGACACTTCAGGTCTTTCTTGGAACAAGCTAAGGGGTTGTACTCCTGGTCCCTAGCTCTGTGTGTCAGATGCAATCCAGAACTCCTTCCTGGATTCCTTCCATGATTGTTTTGTACCATGGCAAGTTCAACTCTTATTGTTTAGTTAGAGATTGTCTATTCTAGACCCTATTAAAAATGAGAACCTGTTCCGAAACACAAATACAGAGCATCCTTCAGTTACTTTTGAGTCGATACATTAGGTCAGCCAGTAGTGCCAGGCAGAGGCCAAAGAATATAGAAGATGTGTCACACCTGTGGGTTGTCCTCAGGATTGGACTAAAGGAGTTCTAGCCATGGGTGGGGCATATTTTCACTTCCTGGGCCTCAGCCTGACACCGGCTGGCTGCTCTGGAGAGGTGAAGAATGAGGAAGTGATGGATGAAGGTGTGATATCACACAAACACCTACCCGCAGTCAGATCATACCAGAAGGATGATTCTAATCCAAGGGAACATAGAAAGTATTCATGCTCATCAGAATGGTATTGGTTTGTCATACATATACTTGTTTTAAAAGATGCCTTTCTCTTACCCAGTGGTACCACGGACACATAATATAAAAATTTCATTTTCTCCTCCTCAGTTTTGTTTTTGTTTTTTTAATGCCAGTCCTAGGGCTTGAACTCAGGGCTTGGGCACTGTCCCTTCACTTTTTTAACTCAAGATTCGTTTCTCTCTTGCTCGAGCCACAGCTCTAATTCTGACTTTGTGGTGGGTAATTCGATGTCAGGACCCTTGAATGGTCTGACTCCCTTTCCCTCAGTTCTTGGTATGATTGGCAGTAGCTACATGGTAAATTCAAAAAGTCCAAATCACAGAGGTAGAAAAAGACACTCAGAGGGCAGGTACTTCTGTTCGGGTCCTGGCTTCCAGGCAGACAAGTCCAGGACCCCCTCCTCCTGGTTGCCCCAGCCCCTTACAGACTGGTCCCGCCCACTGTCCAGCATCACAACTGAAGTGACCAGAGATTCTCCATTTGGAGACCAGCGCCCACTGCCTTTGAGATGTCTACCAAACTGAGTTCTTCTCGTACATGGGCAAATTGCTCTAAGTAGAGAAAAGATGCCAGGGCTGATGTTCCAAAGACAAAACTAATGCCCTAAAAAACACCAGTGGCTTTTGTTTGTCTCCCCCGCACCCCCCGACTTCCGCTCTAGACCCATAGCCAGTCCAAGCCTGATGAGTCTCATCTTAAATGTGAATTGCATTTCGGCAGTTCTGTCTCTTAGCAACCCCTCTTAGTGTTTCCGCATGGGCAGTGAGGCCACTAATCTCTCCCTTAAATCTGGGCTGAATTAGATTATACGATTCTTCCTAATAGAGTTACCAGTTTCTTTTTTTGTGGAAGAAGTACATGAGGGTTGCTTAGGTTCGGCTTAGTTTCTATTTATAATTTTGATAGTTGATTTTTTTAATAATTTATTTTTATAATCTTTGGGTAGTCGGACAATGATGCTGCAAGTCAAAGGCTAATTTATGAGTATAACACATCTTGCTAATTCTCATCTTCTTTTAGCATGAGTTGGTTGTGTTTATCTTTAAGTTTGAAAACATTGCATCGTGCTTTCTTTTGTCTTCATTACCCAGGTTTTGCAATGCCTCCCTCTTTCTGTGCCTGAAGTGAAGGTTCTGTCCTCTCAAAATCCTTCTAGGCTCTAGCTTCGAGCTTCTAGCACACAATGTGCTGATTTTCCTACATCCTTGATTTGTTTTCTTTCTCTCTCTCTTTTTCTCCTTCCTTCCTTCTTTCTTTTTTCTTTCTTCCTCTTTCTTCCCCGTTTTCTTCCCCTTCCCTCCATCCCTCCCTCTTTCCTCCCTCCCTCCCTCCTTCTCCCCTCTCCCTCCCTCCCTACTTTTCCTCCTTCCTTCCATTCTCCACAGTGTTCCTGCAGGCCCCATGGGGTGGTCTGTGGTGCCATAGCCCAGCAGGTACTTTTTAATTGTTTGCTTTTGCTAATCCATCTTAAACCTGCAGAAATTTCATTTACATTTTCTTATTCCCTAGGTGAGACAGGAAAGGACAGGCCCTTTACCTCCACAGAAGAGGTGAGGATGCAGCCCAGTGACTTGACAGGGGGAGGTGACAGGGAGGTGGCACAGGACATGAGGACAGGGGCAGGCTATGCATGGGCTAGCCCTGCCCATTTTGCTCTTTCCCAGGAAAGGAGGCGCCCTGATTGGCCAGCTTACCTGGGAAATGAGTGTGGGTTGGTCCCACTATCATTGCTCACTTCGTGTAGACATTATAATGAGCCATGAATGGGTGGTGTCTCAGAGAGGCCAATCACAGGAAAGGAAGATTGTCTATCTAGATGTGACGCACCTAGGCTCTGCTTTGCCCCAAGGGCATGGGGTAGGGCCTTCAACCCTGTGTGTGGGGAGACCCCGCGCCGCACTGTTGATGGTCACAAAGATGGATCTGGGTGTTCTGAGAGGAAAATGACACTGCTTCTTAGACCTTCTATTTTCTCCCTGGCTGAGTGGCTCCGCTTAAAGAGCGGCACAGCCTGCCCTGTTTTAGGATGGCCATCTTCTGACCTTCTCCCTGCTGTGAAGCAGTTCCTGCAGCATGAGGTGAGTGCTGGGATAAAGAGAACTTAGTAGAGAGCCAAGGAGGGTGCAGCCTGGTAGAGGCTTTGCTCCTGCTGAGCAGTAATAAGGGACTGAGCTTACCGGACATCAGGGAATGCATAGTTTACAGACTTAATCGTTCTTCCCAACATTTTAGTGATCGACTCTTACAGCAACCTCTGATAAATTCCTAGTATTGCCATAAACTTTTGTTTTTATAAACCTTTCCTTAAATTCCTTTGCCTAGCCTGGAATTCTAGGTCTTCAGAGGATCTGAAGATTGTGGTTCAAAGCCAGTCCAGAGAAGGACAGTCCATGAGACTCTTATCTCTAACCACCAAAAGCTGGAAATAGAGGTGTGGTTCAGGTGGTAGAGTACCAGCCTTGAACAAAATGCCCAGGCCCCCAGTTCAAGCTGCAGGACTGGCACAAACACACGAAAAAGTACTCTGGCCACAAATAATATCAATCTGCCATCTTCAATCACAAGCTGGAGAAATTTCAGAGCGAGTACTGAACGTTCTTACGTGAATATTCTGCGGTGGATTTCAGGAGAGTGCTTTACGTACGTTCCGTCAGTGTGGGTAAGCACGGAAGGCAGAGGGGGCTTGAGAAGCCATTACAGAAGCCGGCCTCTCCTGGGCAGGGCTCTGGCTGTCGAGCAGGCACAGAGACATGGACTCCAATGCAGGACTTGAGGCACAGCCGCTGCTCCCAGGGTTCTAAAAGCACGTTCCAAGGACAGCCTGAGCTGGGAAGGTACAGCAGGCACTGAAGCACGGCAACATTGCACACAGGGGCAGCTTTAGGGCTGGTTCCTGATGCGGCCACTGTCTTCTTCATGTCCTGGGATGCGTCTGTGTTGCTCATTTATGAACACGTAGAAGGGGTGGGGGTAATTATGGAACCCCCTTGAAATGGAAGCCAAATGATGAGAGAGCAAGTTATAGGCAGATGTGTCTCATGGAAGGCAGGAGGTGGTCTGATTCTTACTGTAGAATATTGTGCTATGAACCCAAGAATGGAAAGGAATCCTGCATTTAAAAGACAGGTGCTGTAAACACGATATTTATGCAGCACATTAACGAAAGTGACTAAGGCCCTTCTGTTCAAAGGATTGAATGAAGATGTGAGAAAATCCTATCTCAATTTCTTCACACGATCCTATTCCTCAATCTGCTATAGCATTTGTATTTTTTCCTTAATAGGGTCCTGATTAGGCAGTGGATGCTGATCTGAGCATATGCAACCCATAACTGCACTGTCTGAGATGATCTCTTACCCTTAGTAAAGGTATATGTAACAACACCAGAGCTCCCGTCTCTTAATTACACTTCACCCAGCACCGTGGACGGCCGTGGCTTCAGGGCTTTCTCACCCCCCTGATCCCCGAATCTGGAAGCTGCACCCTCCTTCCTCTCTGTCACACAGGTTGGATCGGAGCAGGCTCTAGCTCACCTCTGCCTGTCTCCGGAAGCAGGACTGGCAGCTGAGAGCAGCTATGCTTCCAAGGTTGCCCCCAGCTGCCCTTGGTGGAATGGTGCATGATGTGGTCTCTTCTGGGCGGGCCTAGCGTGTGGCCTGTGCGCTAGGTGTGAAATGATCGCCATGTGAGTCAGCAGTGTGTCCTGGAATTTCCCTGACCCCAGGCAGATGATCTGGCCTGTGAAATACCCAGGACTGAAAATGACCCTAGGGATCTGCAGCTTCCCCCTCCATGGACAGGTACGTCTGAGAATGGGACGAAAGCCTCCCGATGCTGATTGTGTTTGACACGCGTTTGCTCCTAATTGTTGCTGAAATAAAGCAAGTGACATACAGACTTCGTCCACAGCTTCTTTATGGGTGTGGCTGGATGCAATCTTTGGGGAGAAAATGATGTGATATTATTGAAAGTGGCTCCTCTAGTCTTTCCCTCAACACCTTTGCCTCAACTCTGAGTAAAACGCAGAGTTGGTCAACATTCACAATCGCAACGTGAACTCATTTCACTCAGAAGTGTCATCGCATAGACTCTCTACTTCCTTAGAAGCTATTTGTGAACACGTGATGCTTCATTCACTCAGTTATCAAGAAATACTCTCATAAACACAGGGCAAAACAAACGGACAATGTGGCAGGACCTATGCTCTCAGATTTAACATGTGCGTGCCCTTTCCTCATCCACCTGCTAACTGTCCATCCTCACGCAGCTCCCAAGCTGAAGAGGACAGACCGTTAGCCAGTCTCTCTGCTCCTCCACTTGCTTTGGAATCAGGGCCGCATCGTATTTCCTGTGCAGGAATATGGCTCTGTGGGGTTCCGTCTAGTGCTCCCACACCTGGCAATCAATTGTGCCCAGCCACTTCCACGGAGGAAGCAGGGCTCCCTAGACTTGGCGGAAATTCCTGCTACAGAATGTGAAGGGAAAATTGAAAGAGAGGATGGACGGCCTGAGACGCAGATCCCCGAAGCGCTGTGCTTTGTGAGATGGTGAGACTGTGAACAACACGTTCCCTAAATTCCAGAGACATCAAACGGAGCCTTACGCCAGCCCACTACCAGAACTTTCTCTCTCACAGTTGGGTTTTTGACTTCTTTTGCGCATGAAAATCGTAATAATTGTTGTAATCATTCGGGGCGATTTTGGAAGCATTCAAATTCTACAAATTATATAAAATTTGGCACGCAGAATCAATCATTGGTTATCTCTTCTGTCTTTTATTCCTTAAAATGTCTTCCTCTCTTCGCTTCTTTCCTTCCTTTCTCCATTTCCTATCTCCTTCCTGCCCCCTCTTTCATTCTTCTCTTTCCCTTTTGTAATTTTTGTTGGCTTAGCAGTTAGAATTCCACCTCACCCACACGTAGAATTGTTCTTGTATAACTCCTTGTAGACATGCACAATCTTCCCTAGAGAAGCTGTTCTTCCCATCTGCCATCTTGACTCTGGCTTTTTCCCATTTTACTCATCGCTGCATCTCTGTGTCATAATCTGATGCAGGAAGCAGTCAAGTGCAATAGGCAGACAGTGTGCAGAAAATTTTGGTTACTGGGTATTTCCATTAACATTAAATGCTGTCAAATAACATATTTACATCATATGACATATATACATGTATGCATACTATATAATGGGATGTAATATTATATTCTGGTCTATACAATAAACCAGAATTACAGTGTGTGTATATGTACATGGGGTATATATTATGTAGTTTATGTAAATCTATGATGCATATACATACATACATAAATATAATTTTTGTCCACACTATGATGTTTATAGAATTTACCCACCATATTTCTTAAATGAAACAATCTGAGTCTTTGAAAAATATTGTTACTGAATTCATGAGAATTTCTAATGACTTAGGAGAAGGCATTTGCCGTATTTAATGTAACTGTCAGTCAACTGGGAGCTAATTAGAGTTTCACTCAGCACTTGGAGCTTTGTCTCCTCTGATTAAAATGTGCTATGCCACATGTAAGGCAGGGAAAGCCGCTCAGAAAATCCGCTGGGCCAGGAGAATGGACGGTAGTGCGCAGGTGGCAGTGGGAATCTTCATTTCCTTGGCAGTGGGCTGGGCTACTCTGGAGCATTTGTAAAGCAAGCTGTGAGTTCACATTTACTTCCTTCAGAGAGAGGAACACTGACCAAGCTCATTGTCTTTCTTTTGTGCAGGAAGATGAAACCAGTGGCTCAAGCCTGTAGTCATAGCTCCACAGGAGGTCCAGATCTGAGGGTTGCTGCTTGAAACCAGTCCAGACAGGAAAAAGACAGAACCTGGGACACTCATCCCCAAGGAACCAACCAAAACCTGGATGTGGAGGTGTAGCTCAAGTGGTAGCCCTCTAGGCTAGTCCTGAACAAAACAACCCAGGGAGAGTAGGGGGTTCCGAGTTCAAGCTCCAGGACCAACCGGAGTTGTTTGCAAAAAGATAAAACAGAAAACAACACAAATAAACATAAACTTCCTGATCGTTGTCCATCCACAACTCAACCCTCCACTCATGTCCTGTTCAAAGTGCTGGAATAAGACCCAGATTTCACCCTCACAAGTGCTCACCATGCTCACCATGTCAGGGATATTGACCTTGAGTCTTCCCTTCTCAAGTCTCAAGTGTGGTGTTGGGAAATCCTTCCAGCCCCAACATGGCAGTCACGTGGCTACACAGGCTCATCATGACAAGGAAAGCTTCCAGAGTGGTCTGAGCCAGAGGACATGTGAAGATAAATGCAGAGATCTATTGCAAATAGATGAAACCAAATTTGTTTTGTCTCTGTGCCCTCTGTGGTTGGTACAAACCATGCTGACTGCATTCATGATAATAGATAGCGCATGAATAGAATTCCAATGGATATGAACTAAGCAAACTACTACTGCCAACTCCTAGTGGTCAGTCTGCCCTGAAAATTATTATTGTTTGTACAGCTATCTGAAATATTAATCCTTTGCTTCCTCAACTCACCACATTAAGCCTGAGGAATGTAACATTGCTTTAATTGTTTGATCCTGGCTATCCCTCATTCTTACATGGATGAAAAAAAAAGCTTTCAGGAACTGATCTTTGGACAGTTGTTAAGTGTTTCAGGAACTGATCGTTAAGTGTTTCAGGTGTCTTTCCATTGCTGCAACACAAGACTTGAGAAGAATGATGTGAAGGAAGAAAAATCTGCTTGGGCTCACGGTTTCCAAGATGTCTTGATCACTTGGAATTTTGCTTCTGGGCCTGTGGTGAGGCAGAGTACCATGGAGGAAGATGCTCTTATTGTGGAGTGGGGAGGAGAGAAAGAGAGAGAGGTGCATGTGTGCGTGCGCGCGCACACACGCGCGCGCATGCACACACACACACACACACACAGAAAGAGAGAGACAGATGCTGGTGGCTCATGCCTGTCATCCTAGCTACTCAGGAAGCTGGGATCTGAGGATCACAGTTCAAAGCCAGTCCAGGCAGGAAGGTCCATGAGACTCTTACTTGTGATTAACCAGCAAAAAGCCTGATGTGGAGCTTCAGGTAATAGATTGCTAACCTTGAGCAAAATGCTTAGTTATAGTAACCAGGCCCAGAGTTCAAGCCCCAGTGTGGGCACCAGTTAGATAGATAGATAGATAGATAGATAGATAGATAGATAGATAGATAGATAGATAGATAGATAGATAGAAAGATAGATGCAGGACTAGCAGGAAAATTATAATAATAACAAAATTGTAAATAATAACAAAATAAGTAACAATGATAACAAAATTATGATAATAAATGATAGCAAAGAACACAGAAAACAATTAGCAAAGCTGACTAGGGAGAGAAAAGCAGTGATTCCAGTGTTTCTGACGGGGTGAGTAATGGCTGCGCATGGCACTCATCTATGGCAGATGTTGATGACAAGCATCGTTGACAGCTTGACACTTAGTGTGCCATGCCTCTCGCATTGTGCTGATGTTACAGGCGTCGCTAGCGAGCGCTCCCACGCGGCCAGGCCTCTGGCCACAGCAGGCGAGCAGCCATGAGCCCTGCTAGGGACCAAAGCATCATGGAAACTGCAGTGAGCTTCAGGAGGCCTCTCAGGGCCTCTCAGGGTCCCAGTGCCAGGGTCCTCAGGAGCCCCGTCCAGTGTGATAAAACATATCGGGGTGACCCCTGCTCTGCCAGCGGGAGTTTAGACACACTTCTCAGAGAGACCTTGGGCTCCTGGCTCTGGAACGATGTAACAGTCAGTGCTGGCGTTCGGAGCTCCTTGTGAGCTGTGCTGCCCGCCACCCCAGACTGATGCTCCCTCACGCCCAGTCTCCTCGCTGTCTGCCCATCTCCCTGTCCTGCTGCATCTGCTTCTCTGAGACACAGCTCACTACCTTTCTTTTCAGCTGTGCTCCCTTCCTGCCCACCGTCTTCCGACAATGCTTGCTTGCAGGAATGCACGTGTTTTTATATATGAGGGGTTCCTGACAAGCACATTGGAAGGTCATGCATATCTGTACAGAAATGGAAGAAGAAATTCTGAACCAACTAGGGGACAGCGCTGCCACGTAGTCATCATCGGAATGATCGTGGGTCAGCTGTGGTGGGGGATGGATCAGTGCAGAGACAAAAGCAGATGACAAGCAGGGAACTGTGGGGAGGCCCAGCTCGGCTTCCTGTGAAGGCAGATGGACAGAACACAGCCGCTGACTGGCAGGAATCCATCCCTCCCCTCCCCTTCCCATCCACTTTCCCTCCCCCCTCCCTTCCTCCCTCCCTCCCTCCCTCCCTCCCTCCCTCCCTCCCTTCATTCCTTCCTTCCTTCCTTCCTTCTTTCCTTCCTTCCTTCCTTCTTTCCTCCCTTCCTTCTTTCCTTCCTTGTCCCCTTGTTTAGAGAATAAGATTCCCATGGACTTCCCTGTCCAGGCTGGCTTCAAGCTTGGACTCTCAGATCTCAGCCTCCTGAGTCATTAGCTCAAGGAGCCAGTGCTGGGGCTGGGACAGTGGCTGTAGACAGGAGATGGCCATCAGTCTTTCCATCTAAGGCCTACTTCCTGAGCTTCCTGCAGCAGGCCATGGCCAGCATCCTCTCTGCTATCACAGGGATAGTGCCACCAGCCTCCACCAGCCTCTACCAGCCTCCACCAGCCTCTACCAGCCTCCACCCACCTCCACCATCCTCCATCAGCCTCCACCAGTCTTCACCCACCTCCACCAGCTTCCATCAGCCTCCATCAGGCTCCACCAGCCTCCATCAGGCTCCACCAGCCTCCATCAGCCTCCATCAGCCTCCACCAGGCTCCACCAGCCTCCATCAGCCTCCATTAGCCTCCACCAGCCTCCATCAGCCTCCACCAGCCTCCATCATCCTCCACCAGCCTCCATCAGCCTCCACCAGCCTCCATCAGCCTCCATCAGCCTCCACCAGGCTCCACCAGCCTCCATCAGCCTCCACCAGGCTCCATCATCCTCCACCAGCCTCCATCAGCCTCCACCAGCCTCCATCATCCTCCACCAGCCTCCATCAGCCTCCATCAGCCTCCACCAGGCTCCACCAGCCTCCATCAGCCTCCACCAGCCTCCATCAGCCTCCACCAGCCTCCATCGTCCTCCACCAGCTTCTGCCTGGCTCCATCAGCCTCCACCAGGCTCCACCATCCTCCATCAGCCTCTTGCCAGCCTCCACCAGCCTCCATGGACCACAAACTTCAAGCTAAGCCACTTCTTCTCCTCCTTCTCCTCTTCCTTTCCGCCTCTCTTCCTCTTCCTCTCCTCCTCTACCTCTTTCTTCTCTCCTCCTCCTCTTCTTCTCCCTCCTCCCCCTTGTCTTGGGGTAGTACTGGAGTTTGATCATAGGTCCTCATACTTGCTAAGCATGTGCACCTCCATTTGAACCATGCCTCCAGCCCTTACTTTAGTTATTTTGGAGTAAATTCTCACATTCTGGCCTTCAACTCACCTGGGAGTGCATAACCATTCCACTTACGTCTCACAGGTAACTGGGACTACAGGCATGTACCACCAAGCATAGTTTATTTGTTCTGGCATGATCTTTATACCAATCTTTATATCAATCGTGGCCACAAAACACAATCCTCCAGACTTCTACCGCCCAAGTAGCTGGGGCTGAGTTTATCGACTTTCTCGAAGAGCCTTCCAGTAAGTGAAGGAGGTGGTAAGACCTGCGGGCTATCCATCTGCTCCCAGGGGACACTTATTCTCCAGGTACATCGAAGTAAAGTCTTCTTTTAGAGGCAATCATTTCTTCTTTCTCCCTTCACCTTCAGCTCACATCTGTTTCTGCTATACATTCCAATGTACAGCATTCTAATGACATCAGTCATTAGTTTTATAATAATTAAAATATGTCTATATGCATAGAAGCATTAAATAGGTATGACATGGGAAGCGGCAATCCTCAATCCCTGTCTCTCCTATATATATATGAGATGTATACACATAGGCATATATGCATATTTCTATATACATCATATGTTTCTGTATGTCCATGTGTGTGCATGTATACACGCATATGCATGCATTCCACCAAGTGTTGCTTTTCTAAGTCAGAGGACTCTTGAGAATGAGGGAATAATATTTAGAAAATGCTTATAGATTTGGGAATCATCAGCACAGACCACATAATAAGGATATCTACTAATATAAAAACCATATTTTGATTTCACTTCTGTTTCCTCTGTAGAATTAGAAATTTTTCTTACATATGAAAGCATAAATATATAAGCAGGAAAGTATTTTCTTTATATATTTGAGTGCACACAGCAAAATAAGTCCTGCAGAACAGTTCCAGAACACCAACTAACTCTTTCTAGAAATCATCTGTTTATTCAAGTATAAACTTTAATTTGAAGAAAAGAGCTTTGCAGTCATGAAACATTTTCCCTTAGAGGAAAGTTAGAAAGAGAAGGTTACTTGGATGTTTAAGTGGCTGTTGATTCCCTGAGCGGTAAAATAAGGTCAGGAAAACACACACACACATAACACAAGAAAGCAGAAACACAAACCCGCAAGGGACCAGGCTTCTGCTTCTTAAGAAATTTAAGGTAGAGACAGAGAAGATGTGCTGAGAAAATAAAAAAATCAGACTGTGCTGGCAGCCACAGGAGAGCAAGCATGGAAGTAGAGAGCAAGAGCTGGAGAGGGAGAGGGAGGGAGGGAGAAAGAGAGGGAGGGAGAAAGAGAGAGAGAGAGAGGGAGAGAGAGGGGGGAGAGAGAGCAGGAGAGAGAGGGAGAGGCTCCTTCCCAGATATATATCTGGGAGAAAAAAAATCCAAATGAAAGCAGTGCTCTTGGAAGTACATGAGTGTGCTTGAGTACTCTGAACTCTGTGTATACAGAATCATCTACTTAACTGTACCATGAGCTGTTTCTTTTGCGCTGTTCTATGTGGCTCTCTTTCTTTTAATAATGGAGGACTGAGAAGTCCAGCCTTGCCCTGCCGAGCCAGCTAATAGATGAAGAAGACCAGCTTCGGAGAATTCAGGCACCTGCTACCTGGTGGGGTGGGGGTGGGGGGGGGGCGCGGGGGAGGGGAAGGGGGCTTGCACATTTTGGAGATTCGTTCTTTTTCAGATTTGATTTTTTTTTGTCAGTCATGGGGCTTGAACTCTGGGCCTGGGTACTGTCCCTCAGCTCTTCAGCTCAAGGCTGAGTTTTCTGATGGCTTACTGGAAATAAGAATCTCATGAACTTTGCTGCCTGGGCTGGCTTTGAACCATGATCCTCAGATCTCAGCCTCTTCAGTAGCTAGGATGACAGGCATGAGCCACTGGCACCCATCTCTTTTTCAGATTTTAAGTGCATAAATTAAAGCAGTGATGCCAGATGGAAAAATCAGCATGAAGTTTGGCAAGGAATCCTTGGTTTGCAACAAATGTTTTCCCTGTGAATTTGAAAACCTTTCTCAGGGCTTTGGGAGGTCAGGACCTGGACATCACAGAGTAACAACAACAACAACAAAAGTGGACCATAAACATCTTGGAGAACTCCAGCACCCATAGCCATTCGTATATCCAAACTGGAATGCAATTTTGTGGTTCTGTGATGTGTTCACTCCGATTGGCTCAACTGGGATCTCTGAGCTGAGCCCTATCAGCCCAGTGGGCGTCAGCAATTCGTCCGGTGTCTCTGACCTTTAGCCACATGCTTTATTGGTACAAGTGATCTCAATGTGCCCTCAGGACACAGCTATGTTCAGGACATGGACCGGGAAGCAGAGCATCTGCAGAGAGTGGATTCCTTGGATTCCAGTGATGGAGCGAGGTCTGACATCTTCAGTCCTCTGACAGCAGGCTACTCTCCTACTCTGTAAACCTCTTGTTCTGACAGAGGAAAGGTGGCTCAAATAAGGACCCCAATTTGGGATGAGAAATCATTTCTGTTGTCAAATTGGAAATGAACAGTGGAACACAGGCCTGAATTTGAATCAGTTCCAACTCAGTGGTGAAAGTGAGTCCCTTGAGGGTTTGTTTGTTTGTTTTTATGCCTGACATGAATTTCTTGTGTTTAGACTAGATTGCTTCCATAATCCCAATTAGACAGGTAAAAAGTCGATCCTGTGTCTCCTTGACACAGAAAATACAAGCCAAGTATTTGTATAGTTGATTTATGTGGTTTCCAGTGCTTATCTGTGTTCAAGAAAATAAATAAAATAAAAAGATAGCTCACAGGTGTGACACAGAAAAGACAGATTGGTGAGTCTAGGTGAACAGAACCTGTGGGTTTCCTAACTGCTAGAAATCAAAGACCAGCATAGTGCCCCGCACCCTTCTCCTAATTATATGCAGGGCCACTTCTCCAGTGGAATGTACATTCTCTACCCCTTTCTCCATCATTCGCCCTCGGCCCCCACTTGGAGTCATTCATTGCCATTTATAGTGCACTGAATAGTGAGATTTGTGTCTCTGAAAACCTCAGCTGGAACTCGGAGACATAAATGCTCTTAGAAGTGAAGCAATTAACCTCTGGCAATCTTCTTTTCTTCTTCTCAAGAATATGAATAATACTTACCTTCTGGAGCCGTGGAGAGATCAAATATGATTATATTTCCAAGTACTTGTGTATAATCATTACTCAAAAATGGATCAATCTTAGCAAAGGTTTAAGTTTTCCATTTCTGTACTCACGGCTCAGATGGCCTTTCCGTGGAAGAACCCTGCATCCTGGGGTGAGGAGGATGGGTCCTGCTAGTCATGGGGCCTTCCAACAGGATTGTTGAGAAGCAGGGGAATTCTTTGGGAACATAGATTTTGTTCAGCCAAAAATGTGTGTGTGAGTGTGCATATGTGTGTACATGTGTGCATATGCCAGGACTAGGATGTGAACTCAGGTCTCCATATCCTTGCTTAGTTTTCTTGCTCAAGGTAGGTACTCTACTATTTGATCCACAGTTCCCCCTGACCTTTTTGCTGGTTAATTGGAGTCGAGTTCCACCAACTTTCATGCCTGGGTTGACTTCAACTGGAGTTCCTCAGATCTCAGCCTCCTGAGTAGTTTTGATGGCAAGCATGAGCCTCTGTTGCTTGGCCAATGATTCTCCTCTCCTTGTGCTCACCGAGCCTCTCCTCCTGGCCTGCCCTGCCCTGCCCTGCCCTGCCCTTGGGACTTACCTCTCTTGACAGCATTCACAGTGTGGTCCCTGCCACAGGGTCAAATCCTTGAAACTTTGTACATTGTTTTCCCTACCATGTCACTTCTAGAAAGCGTTTGTCTTTTCTGCCTGGTGAGTGGCTCTTTCTTGGGAAATGCCTTCTCTCCAGTGAGCACATACCCTGACCATCAGTCTCTGTTAACCCAGAAAGGTCATGTGATCTCAATGATACAGAGCTCTGTATCTTCCTAGAGACCTGAGTTAGAGGTCAGGAGTGGGGTGTGTGGGGTGTGTGTGTGTGTGTGTGTGTGTGTGTGTGTGTGTGTGTGTGTGTGTGTGTGTGTGTGTGCGTCTATTTATTTTCCATGGATAAACTTCCTTAAATATGATAGCATTTGTATATTTGGAGATGAGAGGAAGTATGTTTTGCAGCACAAAAGCTAATTAAACAATGAAAACAATAAAAGGCATAATAAAACATAACATCAAATAAAACTTTGATTTTTGTCTAATTAAGACTCACCTATGTGTGTGTTTGCTCCTGTAAACACATTAACTGATTCATCAAACCAAAAATGTAAATGAAAAATTGATGTTACTTTTGAGCCACAGATAATAAAATCTGAGAAATCGTTGACAATTAATTATGCATAGAGGTATTTCTACCCTTAAAGTTAGTCTTGGACCAATCCATGAGTTAATCAGTTATCACTGGAATTTGGAACATCAGAGGAATGTATTTTTGATCATGTGCTATTACTACACTTTTCAGAGGTAATGTGTAGGATTATATGGCAGATTCTAAAGTTGTGTTTTAGAAATGTCTGGGCAGAGATGAGTGCTGATGTTTCCCTCTTCTCTCTCTTTCTCAAACATGGGGTTTTCCCAGTCTCCCTCTTTGGCTGTGGTCATGCTTATTGTTTGAAGTCGACCGTGTGACCCTCTAGTCTGGGTGCAGATTAGGTGTAGAAGGTGAGGGCCGCCCTGCCATGTCTGTTGAGTTTTTCTGTCAATGATGTGGAATGAGAAAATGGATGATGGGAGCATTGGAAGTGACACTCATTTGTTGAAGACTGTACGCATTGCCAAAGGAGACTACCATGTGCTACAGAGGAGTGAGCTTCTTGGAGGGCCACACCCCTGGGCTATACTAGGGTAGGGTATAGCAGCTTGACTTAGTTGCTGGATACAATTATATTAGGGTAGGGCAAAAGGGAGTGTGGATGTATTACGTGAGGAGGTTGCCTCAGAGTCTGGGGTCTTCCTGCTGGATGACAGTCAGGTGATAGCAGTTGCAGATGACCACTGGCTTCGGGCAGATGATTTCTAGCAAGAGTATTGCTATCCGTCATGAGGAGGAAGATGGGGGGAAGGGAGCTGTCCTCCCAGGCAGACTTAACATTCCAGCTTTTTAATAGTTATAAAGGGGTGCTGACTCTCTCTGGCTACTTTCTGCTGAGAAGGAGTGTTAACCTTAAGGGGAGAAGGCAGAGATGTGATCCAGTCCGAGAGAAGGCAGCCATAACAGTTCCTTGGTGGTGAACATGCGTATGCATCCTTGGATGAAGTCTGATGGAAGTCTTATGAGGCAGAAGCTGCAAAATAAGAAAAGTAAAAACATCACAGGGCTCAGGAACAGGAGAGGGAAGGGCAACCATCCACGGTGGGAAAGAGAAAAGTTGGATGACTTGGCTAGTTCCTGTCTCCTGCATTCCCCGTGATCCTGGAGTGGACTGACTGTTGACATCTAGCAACTGGGTCGGGGAGATCATGGTGGATCAGTGAAGAAGGTGGGCCTGGATTGGTTAAGGGTAATAGATATAAGTTCCTGCCCAGTTAGAAGATAGACAGGTATGGGCATTAGATAGAACTCATGGCTCCAGTTAATTTTGGAAGGGCAAGCACAAAGTGACTCTGTTTAGGGTTTGACACCATCCCCTCTTTTTTTTTTTTTTGTCCATTGTGGGGCTCGAACTCTAGGCCTGGGCAGTGTCTCTGAGCTCTTTTTGCTCAAGGCTAGTGCTTTATCACTTTGAGCCACAGCACCATTTCCTGTTTTCTGGTGGTTCATGGACTTTCCTGCCCTGGCTGGCTTTGAACCATGATTCTCAGATCTCAGCCTCCTGAGTAGCTAGGATAACAGGTGTGAGCCACCGGCACCTGGCACCATCCTCTCTTATCTGCACAGTTCTTCCCAACTGCCTCTCGGTGGACCCTTGTTGCCAAGACTAGCTCTGTTCTGGGGGTCTGGGAGGTCTCTTCTTGCTATGACGATGTCCCATTTGGCATTTTTGCTCCTTGCTGGGATGGCATGTCCAAGTTGATCGAATTCCACATTGGGCCGGGGTGGGGTGGTGGTGGTGGTGGTGGTGGGAGGGGTGGAAAGGGACAGATTACAGGAGAGGCTTTGCCAATTCTCCCTTTTTATTTCCAACTGAAGCAACAAGGAGATCAATAGATGTAGTTTTTAAGCAGGGCTTACCTGGAACTTATTAAGAAAAAAAGTTAAGTTTGACCAATAAAACTTGTAATTTATCCCTCTGTGTGCCTGACTGTAAATGTTGCAGAGGATCAAATCTGTACTTCAGGATACTAATTAAGATTGAAACCATTATCAGCTCTGTATCAAAGGAGGCTTACAAACAATTGTTGAAGGCAGAGACCTTGGCAGTGTTCTGGCATCCAATAGGAGACAGAATAGGAAAGGATGGGAGGGTTAGCTCATGACAAAGAGGATTTTCCATGGTCAAGGCAAAGAGGTCAAGGCAAAGAGTTTTCATACACACTTCAAGGAGATTAGTGGTAGAAGTGGCTCCTCATTAGTAGTTTCTCACAAAAGTAATACATTTCTTGAACGTTACTGGCAGGTGCCAGTATAACTACTTAAAAATATGTAAAAGAAAGGAATTCTAGCTAATTATTAGACCATTTAACTAGAAAAGAACAAAGCTGGATTTCCATGCAGATGACCTCCTTAGATTTCTATGCAGATGACCTCCATAGATTTCCATACAGATGAACACTGTAGATTTCCATGCAGGTAACCTCTGTAGATTTCCATGAAGATGTCCTTCATAGATTTCCACCTGCAGATGACCTCCATAGATTTCCATACAGATGAACACTATAGATTCCATATAGGTGACTCTCCTTAGATTTATACCTGCAGATGTCCTCCATAGATTTCCACCTGCGGATGATCTCCATAGATTTCCACCAGCGGATGGTCTCCATAGATTTCCATACAGATGAACACTAGATTTCCATGCAGATGACCTCTGTAGATTTCCATGCAGATGTCCTCCATAGATTTCCACCTTCAGATGACCTCCATAGATTTCCACCTGCAGATGACCGCTGTAGATTTCCATGCAGATGACCTCCATAGATTTCCATGCAGATGACCTTCATAGATTTCCATCTTCTTTCGTCCTTCTGTTCCTCCAAGCTCCTCAGTCACAGGGTATGGAGCTGAATTTTCTCTCTGAGTTCTTGGGCCAGAGGGGACAATTTCGTCCTTGTCTATGGAAGACAGGATTTTACTGGGCTCCAAACAAAAGGTTTGGCAGCCACAGATAGGTCCCAACTAATAGATTTTTGCTCCAGAATCCACAATTTATTCACTTACTCATCCATTAATTCACCACCAGTGATTAAGAATCCCAAGTGAAACACTCAATATAAAAGCAATGTGATGGGCTTCCAGGGAAGTCCAGAACACTGACAATGACAGCATCGATATTCAGGGGCAGGACTGGAGTTCAGTAGGGGTGAAGGGCTATGGCTTCTTTCCTGGACATTGGCCAAAGTTGGGGCAGTGGTGTCCACCTCATCCTAACTTTACAAGTGGCCCAGACCTGAGAGCACTCAGAACAGTCAGATGCATAGGATGTAGGTCAGATGACTCATTCTTTGTTTGGAGTGTAGCTACACTAATGAATTCATTCACTTTTGCAAAGACATTGTCATAATTCTGGGTACCATGTCAGTTCATTTAACCATTTGGTTTGTAAAAAGTCTCATTTGCCATATCCCACAGCAAAGTTCTCAATTGCTGCCTATGTTTGTATCAGGTAGACATAACAATTCTAATAAACACTTTTTGTGTTCAGGGGTGTGCCTTTAATAATAACAAAAGTAGTTATTATTCAATAGTGGGAAGCAATTTTTAGTCTTACCTATCACAAATTTATGCAGTATTGCAGGAATCTAAACTCATTTATTTTTGATTCTTCTAATTTTCCCATTGAAAAATAAATCAGGTTATTTCTGACACCAAGTGAATTGGAGTTTATTTAGTTTTAAGAGCCAGTCCAGAAATCTTTCTGATTTTTTATTTATAGTATTCGTTCTGCAAGCTGTTCCTGTTCCCATGTTCTTTATCAGCCATAAAATGCTCAATTTCGGAGTGTTCTTTCCAAAATATCTCTATCTCGCTATAAATTATTAAACAATTCCCATAGAAACTTCTTTCCTTAAGTTAGCAGAGTCCAAATGGGCAGTAGCAGGCCCAGGAAAGCACAGAAATTATTGTTTTTCTTGCCAAATTACCTCTTAATATGTTCCACTTAGTACAATGTTGAAATCCCCCCAAAACTGTGATATTTGAAAGGATCTTATTTTAAGCCAAGATTATAGAATGACCATTTTCTATTGTATAAAAGCTGAATGTATTGTCTTACCGATTAAAAAAAAATCTATTCAATAATCATATATATGTACAATTGTCAGCCATGAAAAGATTACACTTCTGTTGCTATTGAACACAAATGATCATGCAGATATAAGTTAATGACTAAAATAAAAAAATGTATATTTAAATTTTTCTAAGTTAAATGGGAATAATAATTGATACCTAAGAACTATAAAGTTTAAAATTGCTACTCAATTTCTGTGCTCATTTGACATATGAAATTTTACTTCCTTTACTTTGAGCTTTCATCTATCTATATAGCTACATATCTATGTATCTCTGAATGTATGTATATATGTATGTGTGTATATATGTATCTACCTATCTATCAAGCATCTATGTGTTCCTCTACTTGGGCTTGATCTTAGGGTCTTGTAATCTCCCTTAGTTTTTTAGCTCATGGCTGGTGCTCTACCACTTAAGCCACAGTTTCCTCCGTCCCTCCCCCTCTTTCTTTCCTTTCTTTCCTTTCTTTCCTTCCTTCCTTCTTTCCTCTTTCTTTCTTTCTTTCTTTCTTTCTTTCTTTCTTTCTTTCTTTCTTTCTTTCTCTCTCTCTCTCTCTTTTCTTCCTTCTTTCTTTCTTTCTTTCTTTCTTTCTTTCTTTCTTTCTTTCTTTCTTTCTTTCTTTCTTTCTTTCTTTCTTTCTTTCTTTCTTTCTTTCTTTCCTTTCTTTCCTTCCTATGCTTTCCTAGTTTTTCTAGTTCTAGTTTTCTAATTGGAACTAAGAGTCTCATGGACTTTTCTTCCCAAACTGGCCTTGAATTAGAATCCTCAAATCTGAACCTCTTGAATAGCTAGGATTAGAGTAATGTGTCACCAGTCCCCTACTTTTTTTTTGGTTATTGTTGGGGCGAGGGTTGGTGGTAGAAATTGAAGTCAGGGCTTGTAAGGGAAGCACGCTGGCCCTGAGCTTTGTTCTGGTCCTCTCTGTTTTCATCGTTAGTATTCATATCATTCTAGACCCAGAAGGGGCTTCATTAGTTATCTATTGCTGTGGAACGAACGACTCCGAGCTTTAATGCTTTCAAATAAAAATACTCATTATCTGTCCATTTCTGTATGTCGGCCATCCAAGTATGGCCTGGCTCAGGCTGCACCGCGGTGAGGAAGGTGTCCCCGTGTTCGCCTCATCTTTGAGGAGAAGGAATCGTGTGACAGCTCAGACCTGAATCTGAGCACATTCCCGCACTGGCTGCGGTGTCCCTCCTAGCTATGCTGTCTGGGGATGGGTGGGCATCCTGTCATCCTCCCCGGGCCACTGCCGGCCGGACTCCAACAGCACAGTCCTCTGCCCGCGGGCAGAGGTCACTTGGAGCAGCTCGGCTGCTGCCAGCCAGAGGGGGTTAGAAATACACACATGCAAACCTGTGTTTTAGCTGGGAACTGGTGGCTCCTGCCTGGAATCCCAGCCACTCAGAAGGCTGAGATTTGAGGATCGTGGTTTGAAGCCAGTCCAGGAAGGAAAGTCTGTGACACTCTTGTCTCCGATGAACCCACAGAAAACTGGAAGTGGAGCTGTGGCTCAAGGGGCAGAGTGCCATCCTAGGAGAAAACACCTAAACAAGGGCTTGAATTTAGGGCTTCAGGCAAAAACAGAACAAGAACAGAGTCTTTCCTTATAAAAAGGAAACCAAGAGAGAAAAGCAAGGGCATCGGTGATGATTGCCATGTGCTTGCACTTACTGCAGACATTGTATGTTTATTGTATTTTACAAGCGTGGACACTGGCAGGGAGAGACATGTAATAATTTATTCATGTACTGGTGTCATTCTGACACAATTGTGACTTACTTTCCGCACCCTGAAGACACATGCCACACATATGCATCAGTGTTCAATGATATCCCATATAAACCAGCTCTGCAGTCTCCCTAGGGTTTCTACGAGATAAAAATGTGAACACTGGCCATTTTGACCTTTTCTTTTTTTTTCATCTTTATACAAGTTTTAAGGTTCTCTCCCTTCCCTCTTCTCCCCTCCCCTCTCCTCCCCTCCCCTCTCCTCCCCTCCCCTCTCTTCCTCTTTCTTCCTCTCCCCTCTGTGACCCTCCTCTTCCCTTTCCTCTGTTCTCTGGCTTTGTTGGTAGTACTGGAGTTAGAACCCAGGGCCTTGTACTTCTTCTGCTTGCTTGGCAGGTTGGCCACTCTACCATTCGAGCCACAGCTCCAGCTCTGCATTTTGGATTTTGGTTCATGGACTCTCACGGTTTTCTGCCTATAATGGCTCTGAGCTGGAATCCTCTGGATCTCAGGCCCCCGCGTAAGTGAGGTGGCACTGGCTAGCCACTGGCAGCTGGTGATTTCTTGTCTAAAGTTGACTCTTATGTCCTCAGCAGGGGACAGTTTCCTTATTGACACACGATCCACCCGACTCTGTGGTGTCATGCACCATGAGCAGCACAGAGCAATGGCCTTTCAAAGAATGAGGACCAGCAGCTCTATGTTCTTTGCATCCTTAGTCTCCATTACAAGATCCCAATATTCTATTGTATTAATATTGTTCATATTTTATATGACTCAAAACTACTGGGGTAAAAAACAGTGGATTAAAAAAATTTCAGTTTTACCCAAGGGTCTAAGACTAAAATCTGTGATTCCTGATTGGATAATTTAACTCTTTGCTCCATTTCCCCTTTCAAGGGCAGGCTTGGGGAGCCTGGTTAGTATAAAGAGCAATGTTTTGTTCCCCGTTCATTTTCATTTCTCACAGACAAAGCACAGTTCCTGATAGGAAACAGATCGCAGGAAGGAATAAAAGCCCAAAGACAAGCTGCATTTAATTCATTTATCTAAAAACATAGTATTTATTACTTGAAGTGTTTTATGTGAAGAGGAATCTACAACTGCAAACAAGAAAAAGGGTCAATGTCCCAGTAGGTATGTCCTGATAGAATAATTTAAAGCAAAGCAGAACAAAACAAGTGAAGCTTACTGATAAAAATTCTAACAAAAACAGTATCGTTTCTTCCTTTTCACATCCTTCCATCCCCAAACGGCAATTGTTAATGCCACCTTATGACTTCACATAAGGAGCGTTCACATATTCCACAACGTATCACAAGCCGTTGTGTAGTTGTTTGGATGTTGGCAGACTGGCGCCTCCCTAAGGCTGTTTACAACCAGATCCCTGCACCCCGAGTTTGGACCCAGTACAGTTGGGACAGTGTTTACAGCCGGCGTTTCCAGGTGAGGCAGCTGCTGCCAGATAGGAGCCCACTCTTGAGATCCCCTAATTAACCCAGGCTACTCAGGGTGTATTCAAACACGCACTGCCTTGCTCGCTCCCGCCAACTCTGTGCACCTGCAGGCCTCGCAGCCATCCAGCCACGAGGGATGTGCTTAAAGCAGACAGAAATCCCTATAAGCTCTGGAGCAGAGTGAAAAGGCAGGGTAAAATCTACAATGCAGTTAAGTCACTTTGTAGAACACATGGCAAAGTTTTCTCATTTCCTCTGGACTGGATAGGAGGGACCACCATTTTTCCTTTCACGAGAATCCTTTCACAGAAACTCTTCTCTGGTGTGAGAAGTTCTGTATGGTCAGAACGGAGCAAGGAAGGTTGTGCTCTTCTAAAAAATAAGCAGAGCAATTTAAAGGATCAGCAAACAGACAGCTGCACCTTCTCATTAACATAACGGAACAGATTGGATTGATTCTGTGATTCCTGAAGTGTGTTTCTCCTTCATTTTGTTCCTGTGATAAACAAAGCTCTGAGCTTTTCCATAAACCTTGGAGTTGTCCTCATTACCTGGGTATTCTGAAGTTCACCACAATGATCATTCTGTTTGTGTGTGTGTATGTAACCATTGTAGGGCTTAAACTCAGGGCTTTTTCCCTCAAGCATAAAATGCTCTACCACTTGAGCCACATCTCAGTTTCCAGCTTTTGGTTGGTTAACTGAAGATAACCCTCTCATTGCCTTTCCTGTCTGTGCTGGCTTCTAACCATGATCCTCAGACGTTGGTCTCCTGAGTAGATAGGCATGAGCCACCGGCACCCAGAATTGTTGGGAATTCTTTGACAACAGATTTGTGATTGAAAGGAATTTTGGAAATTGTCTTCCTTTTTCTTTGAGATTCCATAATGTCCTCTTCATAGATTTATGATCATGCAGTCGACTGCATTTGAAGAAACACATAGATTGACAGGGCCTGGTGGAATATATTTGGAGAGACTTAGGAGATGTTAGGAAATTTAGAAACTAAATGGTATTTCCTCCAGGGATATTGAAAAAAATAAATTAATTTTCAATTCCACTGGGAGGCCTCAGAGTGAACTGGAGAGAAAAGGAAGCCAGAATTCCCTCATCAACAAGCTTATCTAACAGGAAAATGCGTGCCTCGGAGATATTTCCCCAGCCCTCATAATTATGAACACAAAATATTTTGAATACAGCAATTGCTATAGGATTTGCTTAACCAGTTTGTATTTTCATTAAATGGTAAGATTACATACTTGTGAGTTTTGATTAGCTACAACTTGCCATCATTTCAACAACCAGATATAACCAAACTAAAATTGAAGAGATGTTAATTAGCCAAATCCAAGTGAGTTAGAAGTCTAAGTACTAAACATGAAGATTGAGTGACACCGGTCAAAATTAGCTGGGTGCTGGTGTCTCACACCTGCAGTCCTCATGGCATAGGAGACAGAGATCTGAGGATGGTGGCTCACAGCCCTGGGGAAAAAATAGTCTGTGAGACTCTTATCTTGACTTAATCACCTAAGTGCCAGAAGTGGAGCTGTGGCTCAAGTGATAGAGCACCAGCTTTGAGTGAAAAAGCCAGGTGAGATTACAAAGCCCTGAGTTCAAGCCCCAGTACTGTTGCACACCTGTGGGTGCACGTGCATGCACACACACACACACACACAGAGAAATAATACTGTTAGCATACAATGTCCCCTCTTGTGGTAACTCCACTGAGAGCAGAACTGTAATCCAAGTTGGTGAGATGGAGCAATGGCTGCCAGATCTACTCATTTCCTTCCCAGCCATCACCAAGCCCTGTGCCCTCCTATTAAGCGATCCTTGTTGATCAGCCAGTCGCCCAGCCCTCTGCCTGCCCTCCGGACCTCCTCCTTCAAATGCTGCTCCCAGCTCTGTGGCCGGGCGCTGGTGCCCAGACATTTTCTCTACAATTATTACGTTGTCTTCCTCGACAATTTAAGGTTGTATGGGAAAGTAAACAGTCGCACTGCTACTTCAGACCACTGTGACCTGAACCTTACGGACAGTCTCGCCTTTCCTGTTCCTACAGCTTTATCTTAGTATGCTGTTCTGCACCTTCATATAACCCCACATTGAATTAGATAGATTTAGGCTAATTACTTGACTTTTCTCTCTCCTCTCTTCTCCTCTCTCTCTTCCCTCCCTCTCTCTTCTGGTACTGGGGCTTGAACACAGGGCCTGGGCACTATTCCTGACCATTTTCACTCAAGGCTAGCACTTGCTCTAACATGGCTCCACTTCTGGCTTTTTGGCAGTTAATTGGAGGAAAGATTCTCACAGACTTTCCTGCCAGAGCTGGCTTTGAAATGCAATCCTCAGATCTCAGCCTCCCCAGGGCCAGGATGACAGGCCACCGACCCTCTCTTACCTGGTCTTCTTAAAACCTTGTTCACCAAGGAATGCAATACCCATTAATCATGGCTACTTGCCCATTGGCAAACCAGTTTACTCCTCTTCCTCTCACACTGGGTGTGCTCTAGTTTGGATGATGAATGACATCATCATCACCATGAAACAGAATCTGGTTTATCTGGTCTCCCCAACACCTGGATGCTCTGGTCTCCTTTATGCTGTATAGTGACCTTGGAGAATGGCTACAGGCTCCTGATTCTGTCAGTCTGTCACCTGGACCTCCAAGGGTCCCTTCAGGAAGGCAGGGGAATCCGGCTCTGGCTGCCAGCCAGCTCCACCCAGCTCTACCAACTCCACAATGCGCTCTTCTCCTCCCTACCCCACCAGTACACGCAGGCACAGCTGTGCACGCTCAGGCAACCATGTGTCAATTCTCCTTCCAAATCTCCTGACCTGAGGTAGATGCATGGGGCGGGGCTCTATCGCTTCCAGATCTCCATCATTCCCAGATCTCCATCGGTCCTCTCCACCTCCACCCAGCACTTCCTCAATCCTGCAGGGTCAGTAGACCTGCATGCGATGCCCTTTCAGTGTCAACCCAAAGGAAGCAGATTTTTCCTGAGGGACACGCCCAATGTGGGCAGCTCCTTATCTTCCTGAGACTCGCTCTCCAGGTGATGGGTCATGCGTCTGCATCGCTCCAGACCCTTGTCCTGCTGGCTGCCCAGCCTGGCCTTCTCTGCCCCCCCCCCCCAACCATGGCCTTGGCTCTACCTCAGCATCCTGTAGCATCTTATCCAGAACACACTGCCCACTTGCCTCTGAAACCTCATCAGCCTCTCCCACCCCTCCTCTCACGTCCCTTCCCTGTGCTCTTCTGCACCCAATGCCTTCCCACTCACTCGTGGCTACCGGGTTCTCCAGGCCCAGCACAACTCTGTCCTCCTGTTCACAGCTCCTAGGAACCTGTGCCCATCCCTGGGGTGCATCGTAATCACCTCTGCTCCAGTGACTAAGCCTTACAAGCACCCTGGAAGCTGTGTCCTCACTGGAGGCAATGAGGTAAATCAGCCGCTGGTTTCTGATCTCAGTCCCATGCAGAGCAATTCCCTGATGCTCAGGGGTACCAAGCACTTGAGTGTCAGAAATTTTGTCTGTTAACAGTTCTGTGGGGATGGCGGTTCTACGGGAATGGCAGTCCCTGTCTCCATCTATTCTAGATAAGACTACTTTATATTCAAGTTGTTTCAGGCTTTCTGTTATGCCAGGGAAAATGTGTACACACTTCAATGACTATATACAATATCACCTAAAAAACCTCTACAAACTTAACCAATGTCACCTCCCCCCATTTTGGGAGTTATTTAAACTTGATGAGGGCTTAATATTTCAGAGGCAAAAAGTGATGTTCAAGGAACACTAGCTCACATATAATACATGCAGAAGTGGGTCTCAGGAAAGCTAAGTACTCCCTGTCTTTAGGAATGGTTGTGCTCGTGGGAATCTCATGTTTGCTGATCATAGGCCCTTATAGGCCCTGGTGCAGCATCAAGCCTTCTTATTAAAAAACAGAAATATGTGAAATTATATTTTCATTAATATCATAATAGCAGCCATATTAAAATGGCTTAAGGCAACAATGAATGCTGGAAATCGGGCCCGTCCATGTGAAAAACAATTATTATCAGGACTGTTGGCTACATCGGTGTGTGGGAGGCATTTATTTTAGGTACTTAAGGGTCCCCAGGACCCTAGGACTCATCTATCTTAACACCAGGATTGTTGGCTTTCAGAATTATTTTCTTCTAAAATATACAACTAACTCATGGTAAATGACTTAGCATTAATGTGTGACACTGAGGGTCTCAGTATAGAGAAGAAAAAATAGAATATTTATCAGAAGCTTTCTCTTCCCACGTCTCCTTGTGTCCCTTACAAAAGCAGCTCAACAGAGAAAACACATTCATTTTAATTTTTAGCACCTAATAAGCTTTGCGTTTTCCAGACTTGAACTATTTTTCAAATTTTACTATAAAAATACCTCTATTTATCTTACCCTCTAGGCACTTGAACATTGAAAAGCCATAAATCATCTGAGAACTAATAAAACAACTTCAGCCCAGCAGAGAGTCAAGGAACTAAAAGCATCATTTTTAAAGTTGCATGCACAAACTTTCCAAGGGAACAGAAGTAGAGAGAGACAGCCGGCCGGCGGTGAGCGGATCTGGGGCCCAGTGAACAAGGCTCCCGGCAGTGGCTGTGGGTTTCTGATTTGTCACGCATGAAAGTAGAAATCGATTGATTGTACAAGGTTCAGGAGCTCGTATCTTGACTGGGATTTTAAAAGTAGCTGGAGGAAAGCAAGTGTCCTGAAGAAAGATAGCACAGGCCAGAGAAGGAGCCAGGAAAGCCTTTGCCTTCGTCTTTTTGCTGGTGGGGAACATTCTCACAACTAGATTAGCTGACAGGCCTTATTTCTAATGACCTGGATTTTCTTTTCTGTCTTAAAAAGTACAAAGGAAAAGAAGTCACTGAGACAGAGGATACAAGGGCACAGATACAAACCGAAAGGTAAAAGACAAAATGGGACATATATTATTCCTATCATAAGAGGCAGCATATTTTATGTTAGATGGGTCGACGTGACCTTTCTAGATCAGGCATTCCATCCTCTAGATGTCAGAACATTCCCACAGGACCCTTCCCTCTCACTGTCTTTCTTGGCCCTAATTTTCTATCATCATTTGATTATTTTCCACTGACATCTTGCTCTTTATTCTTCTTATCTTAGACGTGACCTTCTTCTCACAGGTAAGTTCCACAGCTCACACTCCACACCCCTGCATAAATATCCTTTATAAAAGGAGTTCCATTAGCATTGAGCGTGCATTCTATTCAAGGTATAAGAGCAAAAAGAAAGCAGTATGACTACTCTTTTAACAGAGAGAAAATGACACTGCCAGCACATATTGTATATGTCTATTTCAGTTCTTCATAGAGTTGCTTGGCTACCCTACCACTGACTAGACCAATCATTTCAAAGAAAGACAAATGTTTTTGATTGCTGTGAAATATGATGTTTATAGTTGCTTTTAATTAAGACAATTTTACCTGACAACAACTTGAACCAATTTAAATAACAAGAAGAAACTCGAACTTTCATTTATCAAGTCAGCAAAGGAAGGTCTGGGTACCCAAGTTCTCAGCTACACTGGATTTCTCTACCATTATAGACATTCCTCACCCCACTGTTTCATTCACATGAAAATAGTTACATGCTTTGCACAGCAGAAATACTGCAGGATTGTATCCAGACAAAAGCATGGACATACAATTTATAAGTCTCTGAGAGACTGACATGGTAAACTGTAATCTGTTTTATAATATTTCATAATATTTTATAATATTCCCAAATAATGATGATGTAGCTTAGGAAGTAAGGTTCCTCTCGCAGCCAGGGGGTGGGTGAATGGGGATGGAGTCCCACAGCAGAGAGATTTCTCAATTCTTCACATCAATCTTTTCCAACTTAGCGATGGAAAACTGGCACCTGAGCTCATCGCCGCCCTCTGTTATCTCCTCATATAATTTTAAATAGAGCTCTATAAACTTGGAAGAGCACTGAAGACCCCCTAAGGGGAATTTATTAATGAGCCATTGGATTTTTAGTGGTAGGAGTGGAGCCTGTGGTTTCTGTGCGAGTGTGTGTGGGAAGCCTTGGTGCGGATTGTGCAACCGCTGGCGGAGAGGACAATGGGCATCTCCTCTGCCTGCAGACCATCTGGAGGAAGTGCTGGGCATGAGCTAGCATGCCGGTATGAGCTGGCGTACAGGTGTGAGCTGGCGTGCAGGTGTGAGCTGGCGTGCAGGAGTGAGGTGGCGTTCAGGCGTGAGCTGGCGTGCGGGCGTGAGCTGGCGTGCGGGCGTGAGCTGGTGTGTGGGCGTGAGCTGGTGTGCCGGTGTGAGCTGACGTGCCGGAGTGAGGTGGCATGCAGGCGTGAGCTGGTGTGCGGGTGTGAGCTGGTGTGTGGATGTGAGCTGGCATGCGGATGTGAGTTGGCGTGCAGATGTGAGCTGGTGTGCAGGTGTGAGCTGGTGTGGGTGTGAGCTGGCGTCTGGGTGTGAGCTGGTGTGTGGGTGTGAGCTGGCATCTGGGTGTGAGCTGGTGTGTGGGTGTGAGCTGGTATGCAGGTGTGAGCTGGTGTGTGGGTGTGAGCTGGTGTGCAGGTGTGAGCTGGTGTGTGGGTGTGAGCTGGTATGTGGGTGTGAGCTGGTGTGCTAGTGTGAGCTGGTGTGTGGATGTGAGCTGGCATGCGGATGTGAGCTGGCATGCAGATGTGAGCTGGTGTGCAGGTGTGAGCTGGGGTATGGGTGTGAGCTGGCATCTGAGTGTGAGCTGGTATGTGGGTGTGATTTGGCATCTGGGTGTGAGCTGGTGTGTGGGTGTGAGCTGGCATCTGAGTGTGAGCTGGTGTGCAGGTGTGAGCTCGTGTGCAGCTGTGAGCTGGTGTATGGGTGTGAGCTGGCATCTGAGTGTGAGCTGGTATGTGGGTGTGATTTGGCATCTGGGTGTGAGCTGGTGTGTGGGTGTGAGCTGGCATCTGGGTGTGAGCTGGTGTGCAGGTGTGAGCTGGTGTGCAGGTGTGAGCTGGTGTGCAGGTGTGAGCTGGCGTCTGGGTGTGAGCTGGTATGTGAGTGTGAGCTGGCATCTGGGTGTGAGTTGGTGTGTGGTATCAGCTGGCATCTGGGTGTGAGCTGGTGTGCATGGTGTGAGCTGGTGTGCAGGTGTGAGCTGGTGTGCAGGTGTGAGCTGGCGTCTGGCTGTGAGCTGGTGTGTGGGTGTGAGCTGGCATCTGGGTGTGAGCTGGTGTGTGGGTGTGAGCTGGCATCTGGGTGTGAGCTGGTGTGTGGGTGTCAGCTGGCATCTGGGTGTGAGCTGGTGTGTGGGTGTCAGCTGGCATCTGGGTGTGAGCTGGTGTGCAGGTGTGTGCAGGTGTGAGCTGGTGTGTCGGTGTGAGCTGGCATCTGTGTGAGCTGGTATGTGGGTGTGATTTGGCATCTGGGTGTGAGCTGGTGTGTGGGTGTGAGCTGGCATCTGGGTGTGAGCTGGTGTGC
Source organism: Dipodomys spectabilis (assembly GCF_019054845.1). Taxonomy (NCBI): domain Eukaryota; kingdom Metazoa; phylum Chordata; class Mammalia; order Rodentia; family Heteromyidae; genus Dipodomys; species Dipodomys spectabilis. Next base: position 2,225,508 of record NW_024871134.1, read on the forward strand.
AGGTGTGAGCTGGTGTGCAGGTGTGAGCTGGTGTGTTGTGTGAGCTAGTGTGCAGGTGTGAGCTGGTGTGTGGGTGTGAGCTGGCATCTGTGTGTGAGCTGGTATGTGGGTGTGAGCTGGCATCTGGGTGTGAGCTGGTGTGTGGGTGTCAGCTGGCATCTGGGTGTGATCTGGTGTGTGGGTGTCAGCTGGCATCTGGGTGTGAGCTGGTGTGTGGGTATCAGCTGGCATCTGGGTATGATCTGGTGTGTAGGTGTCAGCTGGCATCTGGGTGTGAGCTGGTGTGTGGGTGTCAACTGGCATCTGGGTGTGAGCTGGTGTGTGGGTGTCAGCTGGCATCTGGGTGTGAGCTGGTATGCAGGTGTGTGCAGGTGTGAGCTGGTGTGTGGGTGTGAGCTGGCATCTGGGTGTGAGCTGGTGTGCAGGTGTGAGCTGGTGTGCAGGTGTGAGCTGGCGTCTGGCTGTGAGCTGGTGTGTGGGTGTCAGCTGGCATCTGGGTGTGAGCTGGTGTGCAGGTGTCAGCTGGCTTCCGGGTGTCAACTGGCCTCCAGGAGTGAATCCCAGATCTCCTCTGCTCCCAGGACACCTCCAGCCCTCTGCCCCTGACCCCCTACTCCTGGTGGCAGGAGTGAGGAGGGCAGCACCTGGCTCCCTAGGCATTAAGATCAGCACTACTGCGATGCACACTGGTTTTGCATTTTGTTAACCTTCGATAAAATAGTGATTACACGTTATTGTTGATGGTTCTTTAGTTGTATGCAGCATATGCGGAAATGTTCCTTGAGAATGATGTCCATTTCAGAATGGAAATATCCGAGATTAAATTCACTGAAGAATTAATTTCAATTTAAAATTGATGTCCCTAGTAAGAGTCCAAAATCATTGATGTCATAATGAATGACTTCAGCATGTTTGGTTTTTAATCTGTAAATTCATGTTGAATGATCAAAAACAACACGTTAACCATTCAGAAATAAGAGCTATGTGACAAATTCCACATTAAAATCACAGTATGTTGGGCACCTATGGCTTTTGACTATATGATTCTAGTTACTTGAAAGGTGAGGATTGCTGTTCAAAGCCAGCCTGGGCAAGAAAGTCTGAGAGACTCTTATCTCCAATTAACCACTAAAAAGCCAGAGATGTAGGTGTAGCTCAAGAGGTAGAGTGCTAGTTTTGAGCAAAAAATTTGGACATCACCCAGGACAGAAGTACTTTCACAGATAGATGATAAGTAGAGAGATAAATATGATAGATAGAGATAGATATAGATATTTAGACATGTAGTAACTGAAACTTAGATATATGGTTTATATGGTATATATACCATAAATTACATGAGTAATTATATGTATAGTATAATTACAATATAATATAGCATGTAATATATAGTATGCAACTATATGTAATATGTCATATTACAGTTTATGTACTCATTTACTACATAGAATATTGCATATATATACACATATTAATATTACATACATTGCATACATATGTATAATACATATGCAATATATGTAAATATTACATAAAGTATATATGCACTCTATATAATATTTCATATGATAATATATTGTATAATTGTACTATTGTATATGTGTATTAAATGCTATACATAATATATACAGATATATACTAGTATAAAAATATACTATATATATTTGGATGTGTACATATATACATATATATATATATGTTATATATATATATGTGGTATACCAGTACAAATATGCATGTATGTAGAGCTAGCACTGTACCACTTTAGCACACCTCTTTTGGTTGTCTAATTATATTTCTATTTGTATATATATATATACATATATATATATATGATATAGTATATATGATATAGTGTAAGAGTCTCACGGACTATAATCCTCAGACTTCAGCTTCCTGAGTAGCTAGGATTACAGGCAAGACTTTTATTTATCTGGAAACAACTATATTTAAGAGATAAAATTTTTAACAGTAGCTTGTTTAGTGTTTTTGAAGTTTTATTTAGTTTCTCAAGAGTAAACTAAGATGCACATGTTCAAATGCAGATGGGAAATCTTCTCTTTAAAAATCATGGCATGGGGCTGGGAAGGTGGCTCAGTGGTAAAGTGCTTACCTTGAATGCGTGAGGCTCTGGGTTCAATTTCTCAGCACCACAAAAGCAGAAAAAGCTGGAAGTGGCGTTGTGGCTCAAGTGGTAGAGCACTAGCCTCGAGCTGAAGAGCTAAGGGACAGCGCCCAGGCCCAGAGTTCAAACCCCACGACTGAACAAAAAAAAAAAAATGGTGTTAGCCAGGCACTATTGCTCATACCTGTAATCCTAGCTACTCACCAGGCTGAAATCTGACTCTCAGGGTTCAAAGCCAGCTCACCCAGGAAAGTCCATGAGCCTCTTATCTCCAATTAATCACCAAAGGCTGGAAGCAGAGCTGTGGTTCAAGTGAGTGGAAAAGCTAAGGGACAGTGCCTAGGCCCTGAATTTTAGCCTCAGGATTGTCACAAACCACAACAACCAAAAAAATGATAGAACTAACAGCTTCAAGTTAAACATTATTAGCAAGACTTTCCTGTTGCTGTTGTCTTTTTTTGTTTTGTTTTGTTTTTTTTTGTCGGTCGTGGGCCTTGAACTCCAGGCCTGGGAGCTGTCCTTGTGCTCTTCAGCTCAAGGCTAGCGCTCTACCACTTGAGCCACAGAGCCACTTCCTAGCAAGACTTTCTTTTTAGCTTGAACCTAGATCATTAATGAAAGTTTCAGACATCCTCTTATGGACCCATTATTCTTTGTTATTTTATTTTTTTAGTATATATTACATTCATTGGCCTCTGTGTATATTTTGACAGTTGGTTTTCAAGCTTCATGACTCAGTAGTAATTTGTAGGGCTAAACTCTTGCATTTTATAATAATTTTTGAGATGCTTTCCAAGTGAAAGAAAATTCCATTTAGGCCTATTTTTATATTTTATATCTGGGAAAAAAGTCCATTTCAGGTTTTCTATTTTTCATTCTGAAATAACAGGTTTTGAGCATGCCACTCTGGGCTGTATATTTTGAGTCTTTTATCACCCCAATTCCTTCTCTGATGTCCCATAATTGCTATCATTTAGTGACTAGGAGGAAGGAAGAAACATCTGATAGACAATTGTAAGAGAATGCAACAAATGAAAATTAGCCCATAGCATAAAGAGCCGGTATCTGTCTCCACATCATTAGATACAGCATGCTAAAATTTGGGCAAGATTCCAGAATAAAAGCCATTCATAACCTGAATATAGACTTTGGGAACACTTCATTCTCTCTAAATACTGCACTTTCCCAAACACTCTGTCTATGTTCTACCCCATTTAGTTTCTCTGTGGCTGTGGAGAATTAGTAGAGGGATAAGAGAGGAGGTGAGAGACACCATGCTCTTTTCTATGTTCCTTGGTACTAATAAACTCTGTTGTGTACAAATGAGCTTAAAAAAAAGAACAACCTTCTAGGCCTCCAGCCTGGTTTCTTGCCATGAATGTTTTAATGTGGATTGTGAGCCAATCAAGCTTGGAAATTGAGATGGAGTGTACACAAGATTGTTTATGAGATAAATGATCAGAAGTCAGCTCATCGCTTGGTACCTGTTTCCCGATCAAAGTAAAATAGACATGGTGTTGGGTCATTAAGGAATAAGTGTACACATATCTAACTAATGAAGAGAAGCATCCTGCTTGATGGACCAGCACCCTTTCCCTGGGTCTTTTGTGGATTTACCTCTGGGGGTGCAGGATGTTTAGACAGTAACATAAATTCTAGGGATAAAGATGGATATTTTAAAATGCAGGATGAGCATGTGATACGGCGATTCCACCACTGTGAGAACGTGACATTTCTACACACCTTCGTTTCCCCGCTGTACAGCCTGAACTTTTTCTACTATCTTCTTCACACAGTGGCTAACGACTACCGTGCATCCGGATCCACGTCCCCTGGTCACATCCCCACTCGGCCCTCCCCTCACGCTTCTTCATTTTCTAGGATGTGCATGGGACTCTGTCTGCGTTTCTCCCACTTCCCTTCAATGATGATGAACTCAGAGCCAGGCTGGGGCTGCTTTGAATACTGAGGCATTTTCAGCGTAATGACTAGCACCATTTCTCTATGCTGGTCTGAGTGTGAATACTGCGTGAACGACGAGCAGGCTCTCCTGGAAGGCGCTCACAGGACTGGCTGGTGGCCTGGCTGTCAGGGAGGAGCAAGAGAGCGGAGGGCCAGGGTATTGTTGTCCACTGCCAGTGACCTTGGAAACATGGTGCACTCAGCTAAACGTACAAATATGGTCCCTGCTTTTGCCTTCATTTCTGAGACGTGGCTGACACCGGTGTTTGTACTCAGTCTCTTGCTCTCCCTTGACTTTTGCAAACAAGGCTAGCACTCTACCCCATGAGCAAACCTCACTTTTTGTTGGTTAACTGGAGAGAAACATCTCATGGTTTTGTTTTCTCTATCTTCCAAGGAGGTAAAGACATCCCACGTACACGGATCTGCACAATCATGCATGCATGTATGCACACATATATCTGTGCATGTGTATGCATGTTTATAAGCATGTTTGTGTACCTCTGTGCCTGTGTATGTGCACACACTTTTTAGGTGTGCATGCATGTACGTGTGTGTCGATCCATTCATATCCATGTTTTGTGCATGTGCGCATGTGTTCATACTTATACATTTATCTTCAACTTGCAATGCAAATATGCTATTAAAAATCACAATATTACTGGGCATCAGAGGCTCATGCCTGTAATCCTAGCTACTCAGGAGGCTGAGATCTGAGGATTGCAATTGGATGCTAGTTAGGGCAGAAGAGTTCCCATGAGACTCTTATCTCCAATAAACCACTCAAAACCCAGCAATGGCACTGTGGCTCAAGTGGTAGAGCTCTAGACTTGAGCACAAAGAGGCTCAGGGACAGTATCCAGGCCCAGAGTTCAAGCCCCATGGCAGACAAAAAACAATCACAATATTCACCTGTTCGCTTGTTTTTGTACTTCTTTTGTACTCTTTTTTTTTGGGGCGGGAGGGGGTCCAGTAGTGGGGCCTGAACTCTGGGCCTGGGCACTGTCCCTCAGCTCTTCAGCTCAAGGCTAGTGCTCTACCACTTGAGCCACAGCGCCACTTCCGGCTTTTTTTCTTTTTGCTTATGTGGTGCTGAGGAATTGAACCCAGGGCCTCATGCATGCAAGGCAAGCGCTCTACCACCTTTCGTACTCTTTAGACACTGAATTAGCAAGCCTGCTGTGTCCTTTTGGACACCTATGCACTCCACGTTTGTTTAACAGCTATGCTGCCGGCTGCTTCCGGCTGCTACCTGTAAGTGAGTCTTGCTCTATTAGTTTATGTGGCTTGGTACAAAGCCTGTAAAGGGCTCTTTCTGATGTTTCCATGTCCAAAGAAATTGCTCTCATTCTAAACATGCCAAGCTAATAAAGAAATTATATTTATCTTTATATTTGATCCTTATATTTAACTTACATTATTTCTACTTTCCATGCTTCTAGATTATTTAGCCTGAGGTTGGCTTTGCTGGAGGAAATGTTTCAAACAATTACCAGACAGTTTCATAAAATGCATATCAGGAAGCTGAAAGGAGAGTGTAAAGGGCATCAAGGGGGGGTGAATAATGGAAAAAGGTGCTGGGGAAAAGACAGCAGATGCGTGACACACGCCTGTGGTCAGGCAATAGAGAGGAGTCTGAAGAGGGAGCAGTCAGCCCGGAGAGGATGACAGAAGGGAGACTCACTGAGCAGTACTGGACACTGTGCGGGCATGTGAGAGCGCAGCCCCCTGGTACAACCTTTTCAAGTTTGGAAAATCAATAATAAATAAAATAAAATGGGCTTTTCCATCTCTAACCTAGATAGAAGCTTAAGTTTCACTGCATGAAGACGAAGGAGTTGCAATTGTGGAATTGTCTCCGGCCAGTGTAATACCCAGAACAAATGTAAAACAAAATGTTGAGAATATGCTGAGAAAGCCAAGCTGACAGCCTGGTGAACTGATCCTGCATGCTGGGGTCTCTCCACGGAGCAAACAAGCAAAACTGCAGTACAGAAACTCACACTATTTGAGCTTTGGAGTTCAGTTCCAATAGAGCTGAGCCTGGGCAAGTGGATGTGTCCCTGGTTAAATCATTTCACTTTTCTGAATCCCAAATAATGATCCCTGAATGGAAGAGAATAACAGCTCAGCTCCAGATTTATAAACATTAATGTCTCCCGATAGTAACACGTACTGGCGGTGTTCCCTGACCCCGCTCCATCAGTGACTGACCACGGGTTGTAGAGTTTCCATGGGCTGTAAGTCTTAGGGCCTGTCTCGTGGTTAGGACATGTGTACTGTGTTTTTATCCTAGATGTGACTCTCTGACAAAAATCTACAAATCGTTTCCTACATGAATTGTGAGTTACAATAAATTCTAGACTGATACATTGGAAAATACAGCATTTAATTATAGACCTTGATTAATGTGAAGGCAAGCACACATATTTTTTTAAATCACCTGGGTGTCCACACAATTACTATGATTCAAGTGGATAAGAAAAACCACAGTGTGTTCCTGGGGAAGAGCATGCTTCTAAAATAATCTATTTTATGGTTAAAGAAGTTATGTCTGAGCATCCTCAGGAAATTGAATAAGAGGCTAAAAGTCATAAGAATGAAATGGACTGAGGTTCACTGAGAGATATGTCTCAGGAGCCAGGGAGGGAAGGAGTGAGCACTCTGACAGAGAAAGTAAAAACCAGATGTGGTCCTGAGAACTCTAATGAGCAATTCAGGCCAGCTCCCAGGATGGATGGCGTCGTGCACTGAGGAGAGCACTGGGAAAGGTGGTCAGTGACATCCAGCCCACGATGGAGATGTGCACTGCCCGGCTCACAGGCACTGAGCAGCGCTGAGGCATGGCAGTGGACACAATCACCAAGTTCACAATCAAAATGCCTAGCAAGGCTGACGAAATATTAACCAAATAAAACACTGCGTCTGAACATACATTCTTTTCACACCAACCCAAACTTATTTTCGTGACCTGTACGTGTTGGATAAACAGTATCTGTCTGTTGTCTGTTTATGAAGAGGTGTCAGCCCAATACGTCGGTGCGTGAGTACAAGGCGTTCAGATCCACGTCACCCCTGTCATCCTCCTGTACCTCTCTCAACCCAGCCTTCCCACCAGTCGCCTGCCTGCCCTGTCTTTACGTAGTACACTGTGCATTACGATTGCATTCCCCACCCTCCTCCTCTTCAGCAAGCACAGTGTGTTAAATATGTAATGCGTGCTCAATCCACCACAGGTTAAACTTGGAAAACAGGTAAGGACTGAGTCCAACTACTCTGTTTATAAATTTACATACACAGAGTAGTAAATTCATGTGCATAAGAACTATGTCATAAGTGAGTGGCTTTAAGATGATGAATAGGTTCCTATTTTAGTTAGAGTTTTCAAATTTCTGATCCTAGACACCAAATTATTTTATGGTTGGAAAAGCATCACAAATGAAGAGATGTTATTGCTCTCTTGCACTGCTCCTTGGCCCACAGCTTCAAGGGAAGTACCTGCACCAGAAGTGTGGCCAGTTGGTTCAGAGCTCTGGAGCACACTCAGACCCTCATCTCCAACCCAAGGACAGTAACCATGACAAGGAAAATGATGATGATAATGAAGAGCAAAACAGAGGGGAGAGAAGGAGGGGAGAGGAGGAGGAGGAGGAGGAGGAGGAGGAGGAGGAGGAGGGAAAGAGAGGAGAGAGGGAGGGGTAAAGAGAGATGGGGAAGAGAGTGGCGAGAGAGAGGGAGAGAGAGAAAGGAAGAGGAAGAGGGAGAGACAAAGACAGAGACAGAGACAGAGACAGAAAATGATGTCAATTTTCTTATGGAGATTTCTTATGGGACCTATGCTTCTTTGGGTCTGGCTTACTTCATTTAATATGACTTTTTCCAAGTCTTTCCATTTCCTAACAAATGGGGTTGTGTCATTCTTTCTGATGGAGGCATAGAATTCCATTATATATATTAGATACACATATATATATGTATACATATACACAATATGATGTATATATATATATATATATATGTATAACATTTTCTTGTTTTATTCATCTACTGAGGGACATCTGGGTTGGTTCCATATCTTAGCTATGGTGAATAATGCTGCAGTGAACATGGCTGTGCTGGTAGCTTTAATGTGGTCTTGTTTGTGATCATTTTAGCAGATGAGCAGTATAGCTCAATAACTATGTGCATATGACCATATAAGATGATGCTAAGTGAAATGAATTCCAAGACATGGACACAAGAAGTTTTCCTTTGTTGTTGTTGTTTTTAATGTACTGTGTGATTTCTTCTTTCTTTTGTGTTTTTTCCCTATGGTTTATCCTCTGTTGTCACTGTATTTGATTTTGGTACCCTGGGTATATTACATATGTTTCTCTGAATTAGGGAAAGAAAGAAGAACAACAGAACCGTGAGACAAAGGACAAGAAGGAACCAATGCAACAGTGAGACTCACAAGACAATATGTTGGAAGTGATCTGTACAACTTGAGGGATGGGAATTGGGAGGAGAGAAAGTGGGAGAAAGATGATGGAGTGGGTAACAAGTTCGACAAGAAATGTATCATTTCCTTACTTATGTAACTGTAACCCCTCTGTATATCACCTTGACAATAAAATAAAATAAAAATTTAAAAAATCTTTTGGATAATCATCTAGAGTATATATATATATATATATATATATATATGATATATTATATATAATTATATGTATATGTATAGCATAATATATAACTATAGTTAATCAATTAAAATTAAATTAATTAAATATAATAATATTGAAATACAATCAATAATAAAACAATATAATTATGTAAAATTATATAATTATTTATTAATAATTTTGAAAATCTATAAAATATATTATATACATTATATATTGGTTTACTAGCTTTTCTGGAGTAAACACACCATGCAAAATTTAAGAAAGATTATTTTACTTTTATAGGCATCTCTCAACTTTTGTCTGAATTTTGTCCATTTGGTTTTCTTATTCTAAAAATGATCTATGCATTGTATTCTAAAAATGATTCTATGGCTCACGCCTGTCATCCTAGCTACTCAGGAGGCTGAGATCTGAGATTCTTGATTCGAAACCAGCCTAGGCAGAAAAGTCTGTGAGATTCTTATCTCTAATGAACCAGCAAAACTCCAGAAGCAGAGCTGTGGTCCATTTGTACAGGTAAGCCAAGGTACAAAGCCCCAGTACAGGAAGACAAAAGAGATGACGTTTTGATATTTTCTTGTATGCTTCCATAGAGTATGAAATAAATAAGCAAAAAATCATGACATCCTCAGAATCAAGAGCAGAAGAAATGAAGATAATGGGTTTGCTGTTCAATTAAACACAACATAAAGCTCAGGAAATTAATGGATAACACCACCATTCCATTTGAAAAATGCACTGGCATTTTATTCATTAAATGACGATTGCAAGGATTCATTCAAAGGCATGGATCTGCAATCCCGGTGGCTGCTGGCATACCCGCACTCTTCTCCTAGTGATTGGAGAATAGTTTTGTGCTACTGATGTTTTATGGTTTTGGAGCCAAGGTATAATTTCATTAGAAACATAGGTTTAGGGAAACGAGGGCTGAGCAGAACCTGTAATTACCACGCGCTCCTCTCCTCCTCCTTGAAAAACAGGCCAGAAGCTCAAACCCAGGGCTGCAGAACAGGTCCTGGAGAAGTGGCCACCAGAATAAACCCAACAAGCTGCACGTAGCCCCGAGGTGTGGCCATTTAGTGTGGCCTTGGTCTTGGGCTCTCTTCCAAGACCTCAGTGCATTTCTTCAGGGGGAGGGGAGGGAGATGGTTTTCCAATTATTTTGCTTTGCACCACCATATTCTGCATAAAATACCTCTGCATGGGTGGGGCTGGAGTCACTTTTGCCATTGCTGATGGGAATTCAGGAAGGTGAAGCTCATTCTCTCACCCTAAGTCCTCAGGGCTGAGCTGGCGCCATCTGACAGGAGGGCAGGCGGGCAGGTTTCCGCTGCTTCCAGGAGTTACCACATTTAAGTGTTGGAGGACAGTGTTTCTTTGGCTTAGATTTCCAGCTCTCCAAGTGTAAAGCAAGACAGCAGGCTGTTGTCAGCCTGCAGAACGCGGTGGTTCTGCCTCTGGCTTCACTGTGTGCAGTGTGGGCATTGCTGAGGGCAGGGTTAGATGGGTGTGTGCAGTGGAGCCAGACAGAGGGGAAAGGACAGAGGGGACAGGATGGAGGGGGCAGAGGGGAGGGAGAGATGGGGTCCAGGTTTCCCCTGGATGCAGGCAGGGCTCGCCAGCCTTTGTCTGAAGGTTTGGTCAGCAAAGGTGCTAAGAAGGGGCTTTGGTGCCAGTCTACCCCAGTTCACTCTCCGCCCACTCTCCCCTGCTGCGTCCATGTTCCCTGAAAGGCAGCTCAGGGCAGAAGGATGAAAGCAAAGACTGCATGCAAGGAAGAGCCTGGGGCAGCAGAGGGCTTGTGCGGGCTGGGGAGGATGGCTCTGGGCTGGGGAGGACGGCTCTGGGCTGGGGAGGAAGGCTCTCGGCCACCCATCAGTCAAATGTGCATGGCCGCTGCTGCGAGCCTTTCCCTTGCCCGGGATGCTGGAGAAAGGCTGGGGACAATCCGGATTCGGGGCTCATGACAGACTCTGAGCGATAAACACTGACACCTCTGCTTCTTCCCACCCAACTCGGCTTCTGCCCTGCATGCCGTCCCTCTGTGCTCGGCCACCAGGCTCTGGCCATGATTGCGACGCTGCCGGGCCAGGGAAGAGGAACGGGCATCTCTGCTCATAAAACACGATTGTATCTGAAATGAGGAATCTGGCCCGTTCTCTGCAACTATAGATTTATGTCCCACATAGAATAAACATCTATCGATAAAACGCATCCTTGGCTTCCCACGGGGACCAGTGTTTTTACTGAGGTGACACTGATGATGGTCATGACAGACCCCTGCCGACCACAGAGGCTGAGCCACCGCCAGTGACTGTCACCTACCAGGCCCTAAAGGGACCAGCAGAGCTCACAGCTGCCGCTTCCCAAACCTCATGATCCATCCACCCAGATGGGTGTGACTAATGCCTGTAATCACAGCTACTAAGGAGACTGAGACGTAAGGACTGAGGTTCAAAGCCAGCTCCAGTCACAACGTCCTCAAGACACTTATTTCCAGATAACCAGTAAAAGTCCAGAGGTGGAGCTGTGGCTAAAGTATCAGGTTTGAATGAAAAGGCCAAGTGTGAGTGTGAAGCCAAGAGCTCAAGATCCTCTCCTTTCCCCTCTCCTCCTTTCCCCCTCCCCCTTCCCCCCTTCTCTCCCTCTCCTCCCTTCCCCTCTCCCCAACCTCTACTCCTTCTTTTCCTTTCTCATATATCACCCACATTTATGTGTGTGAGAGAAGCATATGTGTACATGTGTGCATACGTGTACATGTGTGTATGTGTGATCATTTGGGAAATCTCACTTATATCCACTGACCCTAATTTTTTTTTTCATCTAAGAATTAGGATAACTTTGGTTATTTCTTACCTATGTTCTCCAGGAGTGCTACTAAAATTGGCAGCTTGCTAAAAGCTATCCCAGAGACTGTGAATCACAACAGGTATAAAACCCAGCCTGAAGAACTGAGTTTGTATCTGTCTGCTTAAATGTATTAAAATATCTATGCATAAATGTATATGTTATCTATGAGTATGTACTTGTAAATATATTCTTCAACCAGCAATGTTACGAAGAGCAAATTATATTGAGAGAGAGAGAAAGAGAGAGAGAGAGAGAGAGAGTGTGTGGTCTGACATCTGTGCCATGGCGGGCAGGCAGAGGGCGGCGGGCGGTGGATGTATGACTCAGTGCTGTGTGTGGTCATATTAAGCCCTGCCCGTCCTATCTCTCTCTCTGCAGCTCGAGGCTTAGCACTGCCTGACTCATCACCAGGTTCAAACTTCAAGTTCTTTCCAGTTCAGTGAGCACAAAAGCAGGGTGGAAATTTCTGCAGCTCTCAGAATGACTGACTCCACACCTGGTGCAGCGCCATCTGTGCAGACTAAAAATGGAGATGACCCGAGGGACCCGGCCCCTCAGGGAGCTCTTCCCCGCTTCATGTGGGAGAGGCACGAGGCAGGGGTGCGGCCAGCGAGCCCATGGCTGCCCCCAGCCCGCTCGCCAGAGAAGAGAAGCTGAAGAAAGGGATCTGCACATGGGTGGAACACAATCGCGGCTGGATAAATCCCCGTGGGAGATGACAAGAGAGGCTGGTGATAATATTAGCAGAGCCCTTCAGGAAATATTAACCTCCTGGATTTGATGTTTGCACATTGTAGTTATGTGGGAATTTGCATCACTAACATATAATTGTAGGAAAGAAATAAAACTGTCGAAAATTATTTTGCTCAGGAGACGGAGGTCCAGGGGATCATGGTTCAAAGCCAGCCTGAACATAAAAGCCAGTAATTATCCCTAAAGAAAGTAGCAACAAATCTGGGCTGCAGACAGCTATGGCTCAAGTGGTAGACCATCAGCCTTGAGAGAAAAAGCTAAGGGATAGCACCCAGGCCCAGAGGTCAAGCCCCAGTTCTACATAATAAATAAATAAAATGCATTTTGTGGTTTTTTTGAAAAGTTACACAGAGTATGTTTCAGACATGATTCAAATGGGGGTATTGAAAATTTTTGTGTCCAGTAATTGCTAATTCATCTCATGCAATGTATTTATTATAAAGAGAACAAGGCTATAAGACTCTTAGCTTCTATTTAGAAGTCAGGGATTGGGTAAATTCTGTGTGTGTGTGTATATATATATATATATATTTATATACATATGTACATATATATACATATATACAGTTTTTGTATATACATATATACATACATATACACATACATAAAACACTTTAGAGGTAAGCTGATTCTTTTTGCTCAAGATTAAATGTATACTTCAAAGCTCTTTCCTACCATTTATATTTATAGGCAAAAGTAAATCCACAAACTGGCATTTCTTTTTATTAAAGAATAAGAGAAAGTTGAGTAGAAAGGATTTCTCCTCGTCATAATGTTCTTGAATTTTCTAACTTATGTATTTCCTTGATTCTTCAACTTATATATGACATTTTTTTCTTTCAGTTCTTTCCCACAAAATAGCATTATTTAGAGTTAAATCCCAAGGGGGTACATAACCTATTCTTTGTGGCATTGCTGGTTGAAAAATATTTTTACAAATGCACACTCGTATATAGATACGTTTATATTTATACATACATATTTGAATAATTTAAATATACATAAATAAACTCAGTTCTCTAGGCTATATTTCATACCCGTTGTGATTCAGAGTCCCTGGGATGGCTTTTAGCAAGCTGCCAATTTTAGTAAGTACTCCTGGAGGATATAGGTAAGAAATAACCAAAGTCATCTTATTTCTCAGATGAAAAAATTTAGAGTCAGGGGATATAAGAGAGATTCCCCAAAAGATAGCACACCACACACATATGCACACTGCAACATGTGCTTTCTCACACACATATGTGTGTTGTGTGTGAGAGAGGGAAAGAAGGGGAGAGGGAGGGAGGAGAGGAGATATGAGGGGAGGAAGGGGGGAGAGAAATTGGAGGAGAGGAAAGGCACAGATAAATTTAATATAGACAAAGATAATCCTTTATATTTCTGCCTTGATTATGTCCATTTCCCCGAACAACCCTCCCTCCTCCAGGTTGTGTGGTTCTTTTCTTAAATTTATTCTGATTGAAATCTGCTCTGTGAGGTAAAGGCACATTTCCTGGGTGGGGTAGCTCAGGGAATTTGAAATTAAAACAAAATTCTCAGACCTAGCTAACTACTCAGGAAGCTGAGACCTAAGGATCGTGGTTCAAAGCTAGCCCAGACAGAAAAGTCCCCGAGGCTCTTCTCTTGAATGAACCACCAGAAAACTGGCAGTGGTGCTGTGGTTCAATGTGGCAGAGCGCTCGCTTGCCTTGAGCAAAAAAGAGCTCAGGGACAGCGCCAAGGCTCAGAGTACAAGCCCCATGACTGACAGAAATGGAACAGAGGAAATGTGGTAACACAATTATATGAAATGATCACCCCAAGCATGTGGATGGGAGCTGCTTCCGTTCCTCCATCATCCGGTCACCTTCCTGCCTGGCCTTCATTCCGTGTCCCTCGTGCAAGCTCGTTGCTCAAAGGGAGTTCTCTAAGCAACCTGGCTCAACCCATGCCAATTTCCTGTCTCCATGGGTGCTGCCACGATCACATGACAATTCTCAGCAGGTTTTGTTTTGGGATCTTCATTCACAGACACAGTGCATTTCCGTGTTGTTTGTCCTCTGAAAGTACAGAGAGGTGAGAAGGGAATGGAATGGAAAGGAGACATCTCTGATATTCATCAGGATGGTCTTCATCTAAAGCTCATAATAAAATGCATCCCAGGGAAGACCTGTAGTTGTTGGAGATACTTAAATGGAGATAAACCTGAAGCGTTTGCAAGAACTGGGGCAGTTTGTGCATTTATGTTCACAATTGCTCTGGGAGGCATGCGCTCATAGGCTGAGCTCTGCCGAATGGAAGGGGTTTGTGCAGAACTGAGTCTAGAAAGTGTTGGAGGCAGAGGTTCTGGTGGAAGTGGCATTTTGACTGCTGTCTGTGGTAATGTGCCTTGTTAATGGAAACAGAAATATTATATTGCCACATAAACGCCATGCCTCACCGAAGGAGTGAAGTTTCTGTCACCTCCTTATTTCATTAATTTTATTCTCTTGGTTAGCAGGAGGTTTCTTCTATATTTTATTTCCAAGACACATGTATCTCAAGGACTTAGTGCCATGAAGAATAATGTTGCATTTTTTATAAAAGGAAATTACAAGTATTTTTGAAGATTAGCATTTGTGAAAAAAGCATACATTCGTGTTACTAGTTACAACTAGAAACTGGTTGAGTGGCAAAATTTAATTTTCTCTATGTCTGTGGATAGATTGATGAGAGATAGATAAATGATAGGTGGGCAGATAGATAGGTAGGTAATATATAGCTAGATAGATGATGGATGATAGGTGATTGATCAGCAGATAGATAATAAATCATAAATATTATATAACTACAAATGACACATAGATGACAGATAGATGATAAATAGATGATAGATGGATGAGGAATGATAGCTAGATGACAGCGTGTGGATCGATGACAGATTATATGTATATTAGATACACTGACAGATGTATGCATACACGGATGGATAGACCTCTATTTACATTCATATATGTACATGCTGTTCTGAGTTACATTCTACAGTGTAGTAAGGATAACAAAATCCAAGTGACTTGTTCCTGAACACCATTTCCGAGCTCCATGTTACAAGTTCTGTTGGAAATCTGAATTGGCAGAAGAGCCCCACCAGCATGTTTGGACAGCTGTGGCCAGTAGTTACTTGGGGAAGTGACTTCTCACTGTCTTATTGAAACCTGAGCATCCTGTCCTTGCACAAGGTGGACAAGGCCCCCATGAATACACCACAAGCTTGCGAGGTCTTCCCGCTTTGTCCATAGCCAGTGGCCATGGCCTGGGCTGGAGACGGCCCCGAGAACCCCTCTCTCCCGGAGCCTGTCAGGAGCACAGGGGTGATGCACCCTTCGCCACGCCTGCACACATGCGTGCCTGCACTGTCAGGGAACACCAGAACTTTGTCCGAACAGTGTGTGGACACACAGCGGCTGTCAGGGCTGCCTGCAGCGGCAGTGTTGGCCAGGTCCCGGCAGCAGCGGTGGCCCGGGGTGGGCAGGTGTGCACCCATCAGCCAGGGAGCGTCCCGGAACCACAGCACCAGGCGCGCTGCCCCCCCGAGTGTCCACCCCACCCTCCGCCCTGCCCTGCAGGATCTGCAGCCGAGTCTGCAAATGAGCACCATGGAACTTCTCCTTTCTAGCAGATGACTTTGGAGGGTTGTTTTTGCCTCTCCCACATAAATGTAAAGCAGAAAATACGCTCCAAGCAGAGAGGGTATGGAGTCCCTGCAGGGACAATTCCCTTCCTAGCAGTTACAGCGGTGACGGCACTGCCCTGCGTGTTTCCAAGAAGCACGGTTCTGTGTCCACACTGGTGACAGGGGACAAGCTTCCACAGTACTTGATGCTCCAGTGCTCCTCGAAACATGCAACGGAGGGGTAGAATGTACTGGAAGGATATACGCCCATACCATGCACAAAGTGTCAAAATCTGCAGGATTCCAACAGGTTTTCACCCATTCGCTTCACAACCATTCGTTATTGAAATACCCTGTTTGTATTGAGCCTGTGGCTCATGCCTGTAATTCTAGGTACTCAAAGGAGGTGAGACCTGCAGGAACACAGTTCAAAGCCAACCTAGGCCAAAGAGTTCATGAGACTCCATCTTCAATTAGCCAGCCCAAGGCAGGACGACAGGTGTGGTTCAAGTGAAGATGGTCATCCACATGCAATAAAAGCTAAGCAAGAAAAAGAAAAGATTGCATGAGAGGATACACACCTGGCTGTTCTTTAAAGTTCTTCATAGTGTTGGGCTAAGAGGGTAGCTCAGTGGTAGAGGGCTTGCCTTGCATGCATGAGGCCTTGGGTTCGATTCCTCAACACCACATAAGCCGAAAAAGCCGGAAGTGGCGCTGTGGCTCAAGTGGTAGAGTGCTAGCCTTGAGCTGAAGAGCTGAGGGACAGTATCCAGGCCCAGAGATCAAGCCCACTACTGACCAAAAAAAAAAAAAGTTCTTGAAGTATGAGGAATTTGTTGCTAGTTCACAGACTGCTCTGCAGACAATTAAAAACACAACTCTTTGCAGCCTCCCCTAAGCAATATTTTCAAAGTACAAATGTACCGTAATATTTGTATCATTTTATGTTGATATCACTAAATAAGCTAACAGAGTTAACAAATTGGATAATGGCTAAATGAGACTTAAAGAAATAGCCAGGCACTGGTGGTTCACTCCTGTA
Source organism: Dipodomys spectabilis (assembly GCF_019054845.1). Classification (NCBI taxonomy): domain Eukaryota; kingdom Metazoa; phylum Chordata; class Mammalia; order Rodentia; family Heteromyidae; genus Dipodomys; species Dipodomys spectabilis. Next base: position 2,242,538 of record NW_024871134.1, read on the forward strand.
GTCCTAGCTACTCTAAAGGCTGTGATCTGAGGATCTTGGTTCAAAGCCAGCCTAGGCAGGAAATTTCATGAGATTCTGATCTCCAATTAACTACAACAAAGCTGGAAGTGGAGCTGTGGTTCAAATGGGAGAGCTCTGGCCTTGTGCATAAAAGCTCAGGGACAGCGCCCAGAGCCACAGTTCACACCCCAGGACCAGCACAAAAATAAAATTTAAAAAAGAACATAGTTGGGGCTGGGAAGGTGGCTCAGTGGTAGAGTGCTTGCCTTGCATGCATGAGGCCCTGGGTTCCATTCCTCAGCACCACATAAGCAAAAAGAAAAAAGCCGGAAGTGGCTCAAGTGGTACAGTGCTAGCCTTGAGCTGAAGAGCTGAGGGACAGTGCCCAGGCCCAGAGTTCAGGCCCCACAACCGGAACGCCTCCCCCCCCCAAAAAAAAGAATATAGCAACATATAAAATTAGGTTGGTACCAGTAGCTCACAGCTATAATCCCAGCTATTTGGGAGTCTGAGATCGGAGGATGGCAAAGTTTGAATCTATCATGGACAGAAAGGTCTGTGAGCCTCTTATCTCTATTAAGCAGCAAAAACTTGGGCTGGAGAAGTTGCTCAAGTGGTAGAGTACTAGTTCTGAATGAGCAGAAGGCTCTGTGTTTAAGCCATATTCCTGGTACTCCCCTCCAAAAAAAATAAACCCACAAAATTCTATTGCATATATTCATTAGGTCTGTCCATGCAGAGATAGTTCCTGCTGGCTGCTTTCATTTGAGATTGTTCTTCAGGTAGTGATTCATTGGTTTGATTTCTTTGCCTTTCTCCTTCCCCTCCTCTCTTCCTTCCTCATCCCCCACTATCCTCCTCTCCTCCTCCTCCTCCTCCTTCCGTCCTCCTCCTCTTCCTCTCCCAATAACAACGTTTAAACCCAGGGCCCTCCATCCCTGGTTTCCCTGCTTGGCTGCTTCTCCACTACCTGAGCCATGCTTCATCTAGTTACTTTGAAGGACTTTCCTGCTCCAGCAGGCTTTAAATCGATTGCTGGATCTCAGCCTCTGGAGCAGCTAGGGTGACAGTGTAACCCACGGGCCTGGCTACTCAGTGGCCCTTGGCGGGAAGGGACTCTCGCTTCCTGTGCAAGGCATCGCGTGTGGGAGTCAGGGCCTGGGCTGCCACGGAGGCTGGCGGCAGGACCAGGGTCGCGCTGGGCTTCTCAGATGGGGGCTGCGCTGTCTCCACACAGGTGCCTAAGGCTCGAAACACTGGGATGCCAAGTTCCAAAACCTCTGCCCCATGTTTGCTAACATATACAAAAGCCAAATTTGATCAATAAGTTACACTCAAGTTAATATTTAAGAAACTCAGAATCCTGGGGCAATCCGCTACGACGTGTTTACATGCACGCTGCATATTTATGCATGTATTTATGGGTTTGCATACACATTTTGGAGGTACAAGGATTCAAAATTGGTATTTCATTGTTGCTTAACGCACTTGATCACTGCCTGTGCTCTACAGTTTGAGCCACGGCTCCACTCTATCTTTTTGCTGGAGTTGGAGTTTCATAGGCTTTTCTGCCTGCAGATCTCAGACCTCGGGCTCCTGAGTGGGTGGACTACAGGAGTGAGCTGCGACACTGGCTGATGGACACAGTGAAAGTGCGCACGCAGCCTCTGCCATGAGTCTTGGTCCTTTGTGTTTGACCATGACTCCAACCTCTGGAAAGGCCGATTCTTTGTCCTCACAAGCCAAGGTACCAGTTATCCCGCATTCTTTAAATCTCAAGTGACCAAAGCCACAACTTCACCTTGGCAAAGCGTGATGTTAAGGGAATAAAACATCAGTGATTGTGCTTTACACACAGGTGTGCAAGTCTGTCCATTGTACATTGGATAAAATTCCTTCTAGCATGTGCCTGGGGAATGACACAGCATGTCCCACATTAGTTCTGCTGTTTGAGGGATCTTGGTACTGATTTCTATGGTGCCTACCCTTGGCACTCACTGCCTACACCACCAGCACTGCTAGGTCTCCAGTCTCATCCTCCTGCCGGCTCACCAGCTCATGTTGGTGGACACGATCAGTTTAAACAGGGGAAAAGTGCATCTCAGTGTCGCTTTGATTTGTCATTCCTTCATGGTTAAGGATGTGGAGATTTTCTTCATGGATTTATTAGCCATTTGTAATTCTTCCTTTGAGAACGGTTGGCTTAATTCACTTGGATTATTTGTTCTTTTGTTTTTTTTTTCTTTTTGAACTTTGTATATTCTGGATATTAACACTTTACATGAGAAGGAGTTTGGGAACGGCAGAAGTTCTCTGACTTAATGCAAGAGTGTTTAGCAATTCTTGTCCTTGTATCATGAGCAACTGGGTGTTTTCCTTATAAACTCATGCTTGTTTTACAGCTTCAAAGTATTTTCTCTATGTTTTCAAGTAGGTTCAAAGTTTCATGGCTTCCGTGAAGGTTTTTGATCCATTCTGAGTTGACAGGTGAGTGGACGATGAAAATGTGCTATATACACACCCTGTGGAGAATTATCCCAACATAAAGGAGAATGAAATCATATCATTTGCAGGACAATAGGTAGGACTGCACATCATTGTATTGAACCGAGGTAAGCCAAGCTCAGGAAGCAAATATTGCCTGGCGTCTGTCATTTGCAGAATCTAAACCAAAACACAATAAACCAACAGTTTAACCTAACTGTAAAAGGGGGACTACTTACTGGGGAACCAAGAGGAGAATGAGGAGGGGTAACAGAGAGGCAATGGGAGTGAAGATGGCTGAGCAGTGTGTGTGTGTGTGTGTGTGTGTGTGTGTGTGTGTGTGTGTACTGGAAAAGAATGCATTTATTACTGTTGTTGTATGAGTTACCTTTTTCATAGAAGCCACCAACCTGTTACCCTTTCTCATCAGTGCTTAGATTCGAGTGACAGAGACACGAGTGCTTCATGTGTCTCTCACAAATACTGAGTGGCAGCTTCCAGGCCCTGCCTTCCTTTGCTGGGCCGCGCCAGCAGCGGCATCCTCCTCACCTCGCGGGGCCTGGGGCGGGGCTGGTGCTCTGGGGACTGAGCGCCGTGAGGCTCGGGTGGACATAACATGGCCGCCTTCGACCCCCACTGTCTTCCTACCTCCTCACCATTTAGACCTGAGGCTCCCTTGTTCTAGCATTTTCTTAGACAGTGCTCACCGTGTGCGTGCTCTCTATGTCAGAGCTGGGCTTCTGCCTGTCTATTCACATGAGATCTACTCCTCTACCACAGCCTTCAGCTTTCCTGTCATGTGAATGCATACACCTGCCTATGCTTTCTTTAACACCAAGAGTAAATACTGTAAATGGTGTTCCTAAGACACACCATCATGGGAGAAGTCGATATTAGAAGTTGTGCCCAGAAAACACACACATGCGATGTACACTTGTGCAAATGACATTACGTCTTCCACAATTTTGTGATCTTCTCTTCTGTCCTGTGGAAATTTTAACCTCCATATACTCAGTGCTACCTGACTATGCATTAAATACCAGAGAAAAGGCCAGATGTGTGGCCTAGGGAATAGTACGTGATGGTGTAGGAGCCTGGAGCCCGCTTCTGTGAAGTTTTATTGGATCCGTCGTGGTCTTTTCTGTAGAGTTTCTGTATGTTGCGGCCATTCCTGAATTGTGTTTTCACACACAGTACCTTGAACATCTCCCAGGTCTACTCCATGATTTTGTAGCTTAAGAGACAGACGCTGAAGGACATGAGCAGGGCAGAATTACACATGTGGAAAGTTAAAACAACAGGAGACACAATCAATGAGCAGTGTGTGGACCCTGCTGTACCTTGAGCTCTCTCCATTCTCCATCATGACCAAAGGAAGAAGAGACGTTGCCCACCTGGCCCACAGCCTGGCTCCCCGCACACCATCAGTCCTGCGGGACATTGTACGGAGCGCCTATCACTTCCTCTCTGTGACCGTGGCCGGGAGGAAGAGAAGACCCGCCTTGTTCCTCCACCCACTCTTTCACGTCTTTTGGGGGAACGGGGGCAGTCCTGGAGGTCACACCTTGCCCAGCCCTCTTCTGCTTTGCTTACCTTTGGAATTGGTTTATGGTTTGGGTTAGATTGTGCTCTTCCTATCTACGGCCTCCTGTGTAGCTTACCACAAGTGCCACCTTTCTAACAGGCAGGAACAGCGGACCTGGGAGATCCCAGACAGAGATTGTAAAACCCCAAGGCTACATCTATGCACACATACACAGTAAGCCTTCCTGCCTTTAAGCTGTTATTCTCATTTGCTTCCAGAAAAGATGGGCGCCCACCCAGATGTCTTTGCATGAGGAAATGTGGTCACCCCATCTCCAGATTTGGTGAGGACTCCTAGGGGCCTCCTCCTGTGCTCACCTTCCCGTTCCTGTCCGCGCACTGAAAGTAGGAAGGCCACAGCACGGGAGGAGTCCCTGAGCCGGTGGGGGACACCTGGCAGCAGCAAGAGGGACCGGTGTCCTCCAGTGGGCCACACTTGGGCATGCGCACTGAGACTCTCAGAGGCATAGGGGACGGAAGGCCACTGGCTGAGAGGGTCAGCGTTTGATTTCTCACACTTTCCAGCCCCGAGTCTGGCTGTGTAAGCTGGGGTTTCACTGAGCTCTATTAGAAATGCTCCTCTCCTAGAAAGCTCAACTATGACTGCTTAACCCCTCACGAAAACTTCTCCAGACCCCATGAGAGACAGCAGTAAAGATGCATGCCAGGTCTGGAGATGTGGGGTGTGTGAGAGGATTTAAAAGAAGCCTTTCAGGCTCCCATGAACTGATTACAAACCCCCCGACTTGTACCCATGCCTTTGACGTGACGTGAGCTCTTCTCGGCCACAGGGCCTTTGCAGGGATCAGGAAAACTCCCTTGTGCTCCTCACACCAGCAACGCCTTCTTGCTGTCCCAACGCAAATGACCCAAACCTCAAGAGACCATCTTGTTCCTCCTGCTCTGCTGCAGGAAGAATAGAATTCCTCCTGGCGCAGAGATCATGATAGTGTCAACCAGGCCACTGCCTGATGCAGGGGCTGGTCCAGCATGCTCACCCCTGCCCCTGCTCCCGCAGTCCAACCTGCAGCCACTCTGTCCCCCGGAGATGGCTGCCTTCCCACACTGCCATGCAATAACTCCCCTTCCTCCACCTTTCCCTGTCCCTTAATTTGGCACACGGGAGCCAGGAGCTGGACCAAGTTAGGTCTTGGAGTTTAAAACTCAGTTTCTTGATCATCTAAATTATTGCCTAAGTGCTTCCAACTTCTCCTGAATGTCATGTGACACTCCAATGAACCCTCCTCCTCTTCCTCCTCCTCCTCCTCCTCCCATGAGTCCCCGTGTGGGGTCTCATTCCAATTTCTCCTCAGATTCCATCTCAGCACATGCTTTGCTGTCTCTGAAATTAAATTCTTGGCTGGTCTGGCAGAAGTGAGCTTTGAGTTCACTGAGCTTACAAGGATACTTTGTACAACTATTATTCTCTCCCGCCCCAGGTTTGTCAATTAATATTCGTGGGAAAATGGAGTTTCTACCTAGAAGACGTCCAGTCCCCAGGCCGCGAGACACTGGTCCTCCCCGGTCCGAAGTCACGCGTCTGTGAGCAGCCAGAGCGCACTCAGACGGACCGCTTCGTGCCGTGGTCATTTTGTGTCCATCCTTAATGGAAATCACTTCTTTTCTTCCAAAGGTCATGCCTCGTGGCTTCCTGCGGAACGTGAATGCCAGGGTAATTTGCACAGAGCTCCCGTCAGCGGCCCATTTATTATTTACCTATGCGTTCACCCAATGGCCTTCAAATGCTAATCAGTAGTGATTTGGGCAATTTGGGAATAGCATGTAGGAAAGAGGAGGCGCTGACTCTGATCAAATTGGGTAAACAGCCCCTGGAAAGCTGAGTTGCAGGATGCAGAGCTCATTTCTGATGTGTCTGTCTCTCCTCATGCTTCCTGTAGTGCAGATTTTGTCAATCTCTTTCATTCTCTGACCTTTCAAAATCTACTTTATACTGACTGCGTCTCCTTTCCTGGAGACTCGGTTTAAATGAGTCACCTGTCAGATCTTTCCAGAACTTCATCCCGCAGAGCCTTCACTGCACACTGCTGGCTTATTGTATTAGCCACCCAGTCTCCGGCAACTCCTGCTCTGAAATGAGGAAGGCGCTACTCTAATACGATTCCTCCTCACAGATTCTCACCAGGCAGACACTAGAAGGAATTAGACAAACCTCCATTCATGCATTTTAATGGGAAACAAAGTAAGACCTGCTGGGAATGGAGTTGTTTCTACCCCATCATGAACTGTGAGTGCAGAAGCGCAGACAGCAAGGAGCCTCATCTAATACGGCCCCGCGTGGCACGGAGTGCTCATCCCAGGGAAGAATGGTGTTCCTCCACGGGCCCCGGGTCACACCCACAAGCCTGGATGAGCCAGCCGCTCTGAGGGCCAGACAACCCAGCTGCAAGGAAACCAATCTCCCTGTGGCAGAGGTCGGATGTCCACGTTCCTCAAGCTTTGTTGCCAACCTGCTCCACCTGAGAAGAACCCACAAGGCTGCCATGGCCTGTGGACGTGTTTCCTTTCACAAGTGGATGGTGGACCTACAACAGGCACACATGTGTAAATGCACACGGGGTCACATACATGTGTGTATCCTGTGTGTGGCGTTATACACACATGTGTCATGTGTGCAGCGCATGTGGACATTGAGGGTCTGTCTGAGCGTCGGGGAGGAGGAAACGCTATCAATCAATATCTACGCTCCTACATTTGTGTTAACTGCACTGGTCTCTGAGTTCCAGGTAGCGCAGCCCCAGGCCCCTCGGCATGCTCTGCTGGGTTACTCAGGACATTGGGAGTCCCCTGGGAGACACGTTCAGTATATGGAGGGGTTTTGGTGCATTTAGGATGAGAAGGCTGAGATGATTTTTTTTTATTTAAGCATTTGTTCATTTATTATGCTGGTGCTAGGCTTGAGCTCAAGGCCCGGTGATCTCATTTGGCTTTTTTGCTCAAGGCTGAGGCTCTACTACTTGAGCCACACATCCATTTCTGGCTTTTTTGCTGGTTCATTGGAGATTAGAGTCTCCTGGAGTTTTCTGCCTGGCTGTCTTTAAACTGAAATCCTCATATCTCAGTCTCTCCAATAGCTAAGATCACAGGCATGAGCCACTGAAGCCCAACAAGAATATATTTATAGAGAGAGAGGGAGAGAGAGAGAGAAAGAGAGAGAGAAAAACAGAGAGAGACAGAGAGAGAGAGAGAGAGAGAGAGGGAATACTACTTTACACAATAATAAGATTGCAAGTTTGTGTGGACAGTATTTGAAACCTAATGGGAGAATTACCGATTTTGGTAAGTCATAGCAAAGCATTTGAGTAATAACTGAAGAATGATTTTAAGCATATGTGGACAATATTTAAAACTGGATGCGTAATTTCAAGTTTAGTGCAAATAAATGAAGGAAAGAAAATGAAATTATTGAACACACTATTGTGTGCCTTCATAATTAGGAAGGAACCTCGGAAGGAGCAGCCCACATGTATTCCAAATTTTGTTGCATGCAAAAACATTTTGCATGAGAGAGGTAATGGGTAGTAATACTTATGCTTAAATTTGTTCAAAGCTTACTAAGTATCAGACAGAATGCTAAATTACTTAGCATGCCTCATTTGACCTCATGCTAGCAAACTCTCTATGAAGTACTGTGATTTTTATATACTTTGGAAGATATGAAAGTTGACTTGGAGAAGTTAAATTATTTTTCCCAAAGTGTAATTCAACAAATTTAATGCAGTTTCATTAGGAAAAATGTTTTTCCGTTTAAAATTATAAGGATATTACACACACAGAAACTTGGATAATAAGTCAAAGCACGTACTTCATTAAATTCTGGGGGCTTGGCTTTTAATAGCTTTTGATATTATGTCATTGAAAAGTTGAACTCAACTCCATTTTCAGTGACTAGTTACCATATCCATCCTGTAGATGGCAGGACAGAGGAGACAAGTCACGAGGGAGGAGAAGACTCTACCTTGACAATTTTCTACATGTGCAATAGTAGAGAAACTTGCAGATCCACAGGACAGCGCTGCCCTATGTTGCACACAGAAGGAAATATGCTGTAATGGGAGCAGATCTCAGACCCTTCCAGTGGGTCATTCTGTCCTTCCCCTCACCTGACTTGACTTGAACAGCATGGTAAGTATTCTGAGGTATCACTATGTTTCAGAGCTACCTGAACCAGCTGCTGCCCAGGCCAGAGGTACAATATTTCCAGAATGTGTGCATGTTAGTTAGAATGTAGGTTATGACGACAATGTGGGCAATGTAAATGCTGACACAGCTCTGATTTCTAAAGGGTAAGAGAAACGGTCACATATGCATGTGACACACACAAACTCATACACACTAGAACTCTACAATGTTCTATGCTACTGGTGAAAATTGGAAACACACATCAGTTTATTCATTTGTTTAATCATCCTTTAACATAATGATCTGGGAGTAATATTACAGTTTGAGTAGCACCAGCTACCCGTGAAAAATGTTTCAATGATGCCCTCGTTAATTTATGAATAGGTGTGCACATGACAATGTCTATGATTGCAAGACACATATCCGCTCATAGCATTATCCATCCCTTACAAGAAACTTTTATTCATATATAGCATGATTTGCACCATCCATTTAGTAAATTTTAGGCATCAGTACTTGCAAGACTCTCTATATTCATTATTGTTGACTGAAGTATAAAGAGTTCCCAGAAACAGCACTTCCAAGAATACTAAGGGATGATGTCTGAGAACATTTTGTTCTACTAATAACTGAAAATGGAGTTGAGTTCAACTTCTGGGCACAGATAAGAGAAGAGATACAGAGAGACAAGAGGCAGACAGAGACAAAGAGAGAACTTTAAGATTTTAATAAAGGACATATACATATATCACATATATAAATGTATATACACACATATATGGTATATATCTTACATTTGTATAAATAAACATATGCATAATAAAATATGTATGCCTACATGTGTATATAATACATATATATCTACATATAATTCTACCATAAATATTTCATCTCTCTTTCTTTCTGTCTCTCCCTCTCCCTTTTTTCACAAACACACATATATCTATGTGTACGTACACCTCCATTTCTGGCTCTGTGATCCTCATATCTCAGCCTCCTGAGTAGCTAGGATTACAGGCATTAACACCAGCATCTGGCTTTATGATTTTTTTCATCTATCACTGGACTTGGCACTTATATACTAAATAACTAGTTATTGAATTAGTGCCACTGAATGAAGGAGATTTTCTGTGGCTAAGTTGATTTTTTTTTTTTTACTATTTCTGTAGAAACCATTTTTTTCACTCTTAACGTTGAAAAAATGTCTGAGTTGATGTATTACTCTTCAGGCATATGCATTGATGAGCCAATTGATTGAAAACAGAAGCCTCCAGAAAGTCAAGTTCTCAGCTGCCTGAGGGAACAAACAAACTTATTGAGGTAATTGAAAACAATTTCTAAAACAACTACTTGAAGTAACTCCAACCACTTCAGTAGTTGAAAATTGAGGCAGAAATGTGAGTTTTCTTATGGCACAAAAGAAACAAGTAGAATATATGAACGCTGCAATTTTCTTCTTGTCACTAGATCACTAACAAGAAAATACAATGGTATTAGCTATTTTACCAATAATTTGTTTCAACAATTGTCATTACTCCTCAAAAAATAAGCTCAGAATGAATAATTTTCACAATTCATGACAAAAATTCTTGTAGAATGTAGTTATATAATACTTTCTTCTTTCTTTTCTACCCTGCATCACAGAATAAAACGTCTTATGGTGGTGAATAAAAGAGCAAAACTCACTCTATTCTTTTTTATTTGAATCCCTGTCTTTTCAGATTAAATCACACTTGTTTAAAAACAAGTAAGGTCTCTTAGGTTATAAAGCCATGGCAGAGGACTGAGACAAGCTTTAGACCGCCTCACTACAAACTCTGGGAATTCCATCTGCCACCCTGGACCCTCACACCTGTACTCCAGAGAGACAAGGAAGAGGGAAGAGAAAGGAGCTTCCTCACACGACAGAAACCATACTTAGTGCATTTGCACCATCTTCCCAGAGCAGACATTTGCCTCAAGCCTGAGATTTGGGGGGAACTGGATGGAGGGCAACCTGGTCAGGATCCAACATCCAGGAATTCTGACAGGAGTCAGGGGTATTCCAAGACGGCCGTAAGGCGACCACAGGAGAACAGGGCTCAGCTCACAGCCAAGGCCTGGGAGGCCGGCTCTGGCCTGGCTTGCAGTACTAAGAGTCCCAGTAAAGAGTCAGTGTCCTCCAAGAAAAGCAACTGTTAGGAGCCTGCTGTAGTCCTGGAGAAGGATGAAGCAACAAGCTATGGAGAACTGTTGCGATCTCAAGGATTCTATCCATCTTCTTGCCTGTTTCCTACTTCCTGTTTCTTGTTTTCTACTTCCTGGTTCCCTTGTACTTCCTGTTTCATCATAACTGTTGAGATTTCTTCCTGTCTCCTCACTGGAAACACTTGTCTGTGAGAGTCTTTTGGTATGACTTTTGCAAAACCCTTTTGTAGTTGTGTGCAGTTCCTAATTGCACTGGACTTTAATTTCTTTTTTTTTTTTTTTTGGTTGGTCGTGGGGCTTGAACTCTGGGCTTGGATGCTGTCCCTGCGCTCTTCAGCTCAAGGCAAGCACTCTACTGCTTGAGCCATAGTGCCACTTCTGGTTTTTGGTGGTTTATTAGAGATAAGAGTCTCACGGGCTTTGCTGCCTGGGCTGGCTTTGAACAGTGATCCTCAGATCTCAGCCTCCTGAGTATCTAGGATTACAGGTGTGCACCAATGGTGCCCGGCTGGACTTTAATTTCTTAAATCCACACAAATAAAGCCTCAAGAATGATTTTAGTAATTGTGGGGAAATTGACAATGCATCTAGAGAGCTGCTTCAATTTGAATCTTCTTGTCAACTGTGAACTTCTCAGGTTTGATTTCTTATTGCCTCCATTCCTCTAGCAGTTCACATGTTCCCTTCTCATTTTACTTCCAAGTCAGTAGGTAAAAAATCAGTATTAGGGTTTATTTAGTGCTCTCAATTGCTTTTAAATGGAAAAGTCAGTTTTATGTCTTCAAAGTATTGGGGATTTCCCCCCCTTTAAGTAGGAAAAATCATTTTATGGGAACATTTCTCTTTAAATAAGATGAATCTTTACTCTTTGTTTCTGTAATTCTTTTCATTTGTGGAAGTTTATCTCACAAAACCATGTTCTTCTACATGATTAAATAAGTACTTTGTCTCAAATGTTTAGTACAACTACTAGAGATGTGCATTTTTCTGCAATAATGCAAAAGAAACACCGTTTATGTGCATCCTTGGCAATGCTAGCATCTGTAGCAGACCTACAGGTTAGTTTCATCTCAGAAGGAGCTTTGTCCCTGATGATAAGCAAAGTGAGGGGACCATGAAGGGTTCTGTGGCCTTGGTGGCACTAACATCCTGACACCATGATAAGACAGCCATCCAATAGGCTGTATACTCATGATGGCGCTTTCTCAGAGCAGCTCACCAAAGATTGCACATATATCAAGGCAGGCCAGTTATGAACAGAAGTCAGGAGATACCCCAGGCCTGTGTCTCTCACCTCCTCCTACCTCCCTCGGCCACCTCTCCTGGGGGTAATTAGTAGTCACTTTGTCCTTTGGACTTCTTCCTAGGGATAGAAGTTTTCTTGACCAGTTCTAACTCAACAGAACCTGCACAGGGCCCTCACTGCTCAGCCCGGCTTTCCCATGACCCACTCCTATGAGGGTTCAGTGTAAGGGCACTGCCTCATGCAGACACTTCACACGGTGTCCATGCGCAGATGCCTCCCCGGGCTCTGCTGTTGCCAACCCTGCTTTCCTTAGTACCAGACACTCTTGCTGCCACAAATTACTGTCAGTCACTGCCACAAGCTACTGTCAGTCATTGCCACAAAGAACCACTATCATTACCATGAATCACCGTCATTGCCCCAAACTGGTATCATTGCCACTAGTGACAGAAATGGACAACAAAGCCCCTTACTCCAAATCCTTGGATGAGGAAACTTCTGGGGCCACTCTGCTTTTGGGCCATGTGGCTGGAACCTGCCATTCCTCTGCCATTCTGCTCTGCGAGGCCCTGCTTTGCCCTTGGCTTTCGTGTGAGCACATCTTCATTCGGTTACTGTTGAATGTGACCAGAAGCTGAAACCTGAACCTTTCACCGTAAAATCTTGCCATTCAGAACATCTTGATACTGTAATACAGAGTCAGCGAGAGAGGGGCAGGCATCAATGTATCTTAACCCAGACAGAAGGGCGATTCGGTAGGGAGAGAGCCGGCCACCTGTGCATGGGCCCTCCCCTGCATGCCTTCCTCCCTCCCCCCCTTCCCCGGTGTGGGTTAAGCAGATGCTAGGAGACATATCTCCCATGAAATCCTAGATTAAAAAGTAGGGAGGAACCAGATTTCAGAAAAGAAAAATAATGCACAACCCTCTGAGGGCAAGCGTTGCTTCGTGAGGTACATGTCGGTATTTAGTGGGGATCACTGGGTGTCTCTTAGAGGCTTTGCCTCCTCGTAGAGGCAAGGAGGCTGTCCCAGGTGTCTGCAATACACAGAAGAAGAAGTGCAATGCAGGTGGAAACATGACTGGAAGCTCAGGATGTATGAGAATCATCGAAACAATCACGCGAAGGAATGCCAGGGTCGGAGTGCACACGGCAGATGAATTTTCTGGATTAAATAAAGTCAGGCAAAACTGGTGAGGAGAGATGAGGAGATCAGACACGGAGGCCTTTAGTCAAGGTCCCGGGGAGATCTCTGGAACCTTGTCTCCATCGTGGGAGGAGACGAAAGGACCGTCTACAGTACGTTATGGAGTTGAAGACAGTGCTCCTGCTTTCCAAGATGGGACAAGTCTTGTGTCCCTGAGGGTGTGGGTCATGTCCCAGTGTGTCTGTGGGAGGATTCTGCATGGTGTTTCCTATGTGTGTCCCCGTCATTACTTAGCATCCCACAAACACGTCCTGATCACGTGGATACAGATTTTCCAGGCTAAGATTTTCTCAAGAGTAGATGCTCCAAAGGCCTGTGGTGCCAAGTGGTGACCATAAGAGGTAACAATGCAGACTGTATTTGGAAATGGCTACAAGGGAATTGTGTTCTCATCCCAAGTAAGTACGAGAGGTAGTACATTAAGCGAATGAGCTTGATCTCATCAGGCCACAATGAGTTTATAAGAAAATGCATATAGTGGCAGTAGTCATGAGAGGCCTCGGTGTGGAGAAAATGCCTGCAGTCCCTCCTGGAACACGAAGGAATGCATTACTTTTTACAATAGCCCATTCATCAGAATTTACAATATATAAAGAAAGAAAACGTTTAGATTTAGCCCCATCCTAGGTGAATAGTAGAACAGAGGATACTTTCAGAGGATTAGTAAATATTTTGTGGTGGTAGTTCACCTAACACCATGAAAATATACACACAACAGTTTGTAAACAACAGAGCCACAGGTTGTAGCTTTATTGATTGAGAGCAGAATATTCAGGATCAGAGGCCAAGATGGTAGCCGAACCCTGCTACTCTATCATGACGGCTCTTGGAGTGCATTGCTCTTTCCCTTTGATTGTGCTTCCTGGAAGCAGAATGGAATTGGAAGGGTGCCCACCTCACCAGGCACCCACGGGGTCATGCGGACTCAGTGACTACAGCGGAATAGGTCAGCTGTGACTGTCGGCTTGTAGTCAGTGCAGACACGAAGCTGGAGGTGGGGAAATGGCTGCTTAGGACTGGATTCTACCAAGATGGATTTTAAGTCTCCGTTGTTCCTAATATTTTAAAGACCATTTCATCAAAAGTTTTAATGTAAAATTTGGAGCTCAACTAGAGACTTGCAATTGTTCCAGTGAAGATGCTCTGTTTTTTTTTTTTATGGTTTCTATTTTTCATAAACCTGTGGAAAGAAAATCAAGTTTCTGAGGGTTGTGAACTGAAGGCAAAGCTTACAAGTAGTGAAAATCAGTGCAATCTACTGAGCCAGGGCAGTATGACCTGCTGTTGCTCAGAGGAGATGGAGCCAGCACGGAAGAGTTCTCTTGGAAGCACTCCTTTCTCCATGCAAAAGTAACCTAAATATCAATTATGTGTGTGAAAATGGTGGAGTAGACCAGAAATGGGATATCTATCTATCTATTATCTATCATCACCTATGTATCATTTATATTGAATTTGTATTCAGTGTAGAATAATTCATATTTGATATACATGTTCAATGTATACAATATATATGTACCTATGTATTCAATATATGTGGAATGTATACATTCAGTATATGTGCATACATATTTGTATGTGTGTGTTATAAAAGTATATAAGATACACCACATGCACACATACACATACATGCCCCCACACACATATATAATGGATTCCATCATATGTAATATATATATCACATTTACCAGAAGAAATGTTTAGGATGCTACTTGAAATTCTAAGTTTGATCAGGAGGAAGAGGAGGGATTCCATGTGTGTGATATAAAAATGGATGAGTGGAAGGCTTGTGTAGCAAAGCTCAAGGCTGTGCTCAGACCCCGTACCTCCAAAATAAACATAAAAATGAAAGTTAAGGATGCTTCCATATGAAGATCAGAGTGCTATATTAAAGAACTCTCAACAAGGAAATCAATGTGGACCAAACTCAGATGCTGGAGTATCTTCACTAACAGGTAGGTAAAAAGATGACACATGAGAGGAATAGATAATTATTCTGATAGACAGTGCATTATTTTATTTTTCAGATATGAAGAAGCAGCAATAAAAACAAAATTATCATGAACACAATTGAATAAGTCTCTTGTGTTTAGAAGAAATTATAAAAACAAATAACGGGGCTCCTTTAAACACTCAAAGGTGAGGCCAATAATTTACATAATTCTAAATTACCAATAGACTGCAACTTTGCAGATTACATTGTTGTTCCTGTCTGCTTTCCATGGGTGCGGCAGGGTGACTGTCAGTAACAGGGCCATGCCGTGTCTGAGCTCTGTGGCAGGGTGACTGGTGACAGGCATGGTGTCTCTGAGCTCTGTGGCGGGGTGACTGTCTGGTGACGGGCATGCTGTCTCTGAGCTCTGTGGCTCTGAGAGACTCGCCACCTTCTCCTGATGCCACGGCAGGCCCTGTACGCCGTGGGTCCTCAGACAAGATGGAGCTCAGAGGCCATTAGCAGGGCTGGGAAAGAGAAATCTACCTGTACAGAAGAACATCGAGTTGGGATGTCTTCCCTACATGGAGGATTGGGATGTCTTTCCCTGCACTTACAGTAGGAGGAACGTGAATCAAACCAACAGAAGGGATGAGTGGCTTTGCCCAGCAAGTGAACGAGCATACAGAGAATGAAGGCCTGGTTATCCTTGAGGGCGAGGGGTGGATGGACAGGCTCTCCGAGGGCGGCGGGAGGGAAACAGGGCTGCTCAGGGGCTCATAGAAACACGTGGAGTGAGTACCCAGAACGCCACACTGGACAGTCTACATGACTTTATAGGAATGCACATCATAGATAAGCGTACCTGCAGTGCGGACCAGTTTGTGGTGTTCATTGAATAAATCATCCCAGGTGAGTACACGTGACAGTCACACACTTCTATCTCGAATGTAGAGGGTATTTATACCAAAGCAATATACGTTGTATTGTAACATGCTGAAATGATCTGCTCATCCACCAGTCACCCATCTACTCACTAGCTACCCAGAATTTCATAGTAGAGGGAGAAGGTAATAATTGCAAACATATAAAAATGGGAAAGTGACTCCCACAATTCAGTCATTACTCTGCTGCCTGGCCTGGTTTATGCCACAGAGAGTCTTTGCTGCAGGCACCTCTCGGGGTTGCTGGAAACTGCCCCAAATCCAGTGAATCCATTCAGCCAACCATGGGGGGAAAAAAAAGCATGCAGATCCATACGTGTGTTTGTTGACAGGCATGTATCTGTGCGTGTATAATCTGTATGCATGCCACATATATGTATATATGTGCACACACTGGAATATACATTTATGTGTATATGCACATATGAGAACCTGTGCATGCATGTACCCAGGTCTGTGTGTGTTTATACACATCCCTATATGACAGCTAGTTTTGCTTTGAGAATGGGCTGAGTGTCTCATGGGACAGAGACTCGGTGTGAGCACAAACACTACATTAGATAAGCTGCCAAGTGAAGACATGCGGAAGGAACTCCCTCCCTGGCAGCAGGAAAAGAGATCAAAGAACACTTTCAAGGAACAAGAAACAGAAAGAGATGCGATGAGACCACCAGAAAAGCAATTAGTGTTGGCAATACTTGAACAAAAAAAGTCTCCTAATTCTGGTGGAAGGTTAGTCATTGGAAGAATATGTATTTCACATAGAGTTTAGGATACTTAGAGACACATTGAACGTAAAGTTTTATGGAAATAAAAATGGGTACCAAGAGTTTAGGTGTGACTCTGTCAACTGAGCCACGCACCCACTAGCTAAAAGGTTTTATAAGAAACGCATTGGGACATGAGTTGAAGAGAATTAATTTGCTGTATTCATCTTAAATTTTCAGAACTCATCGGACAGCCCGTGGAGACGTGGAGATGTGTAAGAGATTTGGAGATGATAATTCAGTGTCATCTTCATAGAGATGATAAATATAATTTCTTCTAACCTAATATAGGAGAAAAGCAACCTCAGAGAGAGAAAGAGAGAGAACACAAACTACACAAATACATATGATCTCTGCCAAGAAAGCCTCCTAGCAGTCCGGAAGAAGTCGAAAGCTCAGGATGGATTCTGAAACTCCAGAGGACAGTTTTCTAGAAGGGCAGAAAATCAATTAGGAGAAAAACAACAACAACAGAGAATCGACCACTGTCTCTGGCAATGTGTTTGAGCATGGCTGACTTCTAAGGGGAAGGAGAGTCTCTTTAGATGGTTGGAGACCAAATCCTAATAGGATTTACTTTTCCAGTGCAAGAATGGAAGATAAGAAAGAAGGATGACAGGTAATTCTAAACAATACAAATCATAAATAAATACAAATAGGTGATTATTTCAAAAACTGTCATGGTGAAGTGCAAAGAAATGAATTGAGATTTAGAGAACACAGAATCAAGGAGAAATTGAACAGAGGTGTTTCCAACTAGCGTGTGAATGGAGCGTGAAGCTTCTTTCGGATACTTGAAATTATCTGAAAACAAAATTCCCACTAAAGAAGAGAGAAATGAAATGGGAAAGTTTTGGTTTGCCAGGCCCAGCAAGTCTCCCTTCTCTTTCTAACTCAGATGAAAAGTCTGCTTATTTATGTCTTTTTAGGTGATTTGAAGAGATCAAATAGCTCCTCTGACATGCTCCTCTTTTGAGATCTCAGAAATATGTATTATTTTTAATGTCAGGTCCGTTACAGCCTTTTCAAGTTGCAATTGATATGTGTATAAGCTTTCACAAAAGAAACCAATACTTGTCTAACCCTGTTCTTACTAAATTGTAATAGCTAAACAATTTATACATCTAAATTACTATGTTGGAAAAATTACCGAAACTATTTGTTCTTGTATTTTTCTCCTTCCTACCTGGCTTTTCTCCTATAATCTTTATAAAAGTAGTGCAATAAATTGGCATTTTAAAAAAACAAGATGAAAAATAAGAGCTGCTTTCTAAAGAATGTTCCTTGAACTCTTGCTAGGCAGTCATTCTTCCGTGGAGCTATGCCTTCCGCCCTGACTTTCATAGTTTCTTTTGAGATGGCGTCTTGCTTTCCTGCCTGGCCCTGGCCTGGGCCTGTCACCAGGATGGTAGGACCATGCCACTGCAATCCACTGCTTCTGGGAGTGGGGATTCCACAGACGGGGCCCACCTGGCTGTCCTAGAAAGGATACCTCAATGTTCCCAGCCCAGCCAGTACCTAGGATCGCAAGTGTGGACGCCCAGCTACATGTTGTACTGTTTAATTTGCGTCAAAGGGTTCATTCACAGGCTGTGGACCTGTGCTAGAGCTCCTGCCCAGCAGGTGTGAGGTCCTGGGTTTGTACCCCTGTCCTGTTATTCATGTATCTCTCTCTCTCTCTCTGTGCATGTACATATAGATTTTTTCTAACTGTAGTCAGATAATACTCCAGCTGTAGCAAATATTTTTCTCTGAGATGGTTTTCATGTCTCCTTCATTCTTTCATCAATGAATTTGTATTAATCAACAATGCAATTGTGTGTGCCCACAATAATGATGGCTCCCTTGTGATAAGAGCCAGGGACCCCAGATTGAAGGACTTTGCAAGGAACGTGGATCCAAACCCTGTCCTCTCACATAGCGAGACAAAGAGCAGACCTGCTGGAGGGGACATGGGAAATCTTGTGCTGGCCCATTCTGTGTCCTGAGGGGACGTGAGAGAGCTCATGCTGCTTGTTCTCCTGTGTCCTGGGTGGATGTAGGAGAGCTCCTGCTGGCTCTTTCTCCTGTGTCCTGAGGAGAGATGAGAGCCTGGTGCTTTTCTGTCTCCCACACTTTTTTAGGGTCTCCCCAAGTTTATAATTTGGTTTTGGGGACCCTCTTCCTGCACACCCTCAGCCCTGGCCCTGCAGTCCACACACAGGAGCAGACCTGGGCCCAGCCTCTCACTAGAGGAGCAGTCCATCTCCGCAGAAAGGACTCAAAGGTGCTGTGGCACTGATGCAGGCTTCCGTTCACTTTGCCCCAGGCTCTTCCTGACCACTGCCCCTCCTTTTCCAAACCACCCTTGCCTCCTCCCAGATGCTCTTGGACTTCAAAAGATGGAAAGATGTTGGAAAATTATGTTTTCCCCGGAAAATTCACTTAAACTAGTCCCAGTGTGAGCTTGGCCCACGGAGGATTTGAGCACAGTTGTTGTTGTTTTTTTCTTTTCTTCCAGATTTTAGTAATCCCTGCCCTGTAATTTATGCTGCTGCTATCCGGGAGAAGGCTGCTCTTCCTGCTCAGACCTCAGCGGACGCTGGTGGATTTTCTAAGCAGCTTGTGCTCAGCGCTCTGTGCTTGCTGCAGATTTCACTCCTGGAATCGCAGGCATAAGACTGCCACGCAACATGGAGAGGACATCAGCCCCAAGGTCCTGGTGCCCCACGAAGGACGCAAGGAACCGGTCCTGCGGCCAGCAAAAGCCCACGCTGCCAGCCTAGCCCACGCTGGCTTCTCTGAGCTCACGCTCCTCTCCCGGGCAGCACCCCGGCAGGTGAGCCTCTTTAGACGGCCTTTAGCACCTGTTTGACTACCTGTTTCCTCGGATTTCCAGTTAGTGAATTACATCTTTCAAATATCTCAGGTCTGAGCTACAGGAGAGAGGACTCTTCTCAAGCATTCTGTTTTTACTTTTTGTCCATTCCAGTCCTGCTCACAGCCCAGTTTTTGAACTATTGTTAGTTCACGGAGCTGTTCCTTTCTCTACTTATGCCCAAATATCATTGTTAAAAAATTCCTAAATTTGTTCAGATGACCCATAAAAAAAGACACTATTTAAACAGATGGTTGAACTAAAAAGCACAGGAATCTACTTTGCAAAGGGAAGGTTGATCTCCAGTTTCTCTAACGGCACAATGTTTTTGTCCAGATTTTGTGACTTGTCTACAATCATGGCTGGTTTAGCCACGGTGATTTTCGTGATAATAATGGGATGAGGTAAGATTATTGTCATTAGCTTTCAAACAGACCTGACCATTTCACTACTATGGGTAGGAAACAAAATAAACTAAATGGGCGATGAGCTCTGAAGGCTATGATTGCGAATGAAATGACATCTCCTAAGTGGTGACAGGTTTTGAATGTATCCCAACTACTCTTTCTGTAATTATTTTATACATTTTCAAGACCATTTCTTGTGTGGTATAAGTAGCAAGTTTTTGATTGCTCCACATTTTACTCAAAGAATCTATGTTCTTGGCTGCATCTCACATGGTTTTTATCACACAAAAAGGTTTACCCATTGGAGTGTTTTTTTATTTATTTAGGTGGCCAGTAAACAAAACAGACGGGGACACTCACAATTCTTGGGAAACTTACAAGAGTTTATTGGTTAAAAAACAGCCAGTCCCCCTGTGTCTGTATGAGTAATCTCAAAGATTGGCCTGGATGCCTGCCTCCCTTTCTTTAATATTGTTGCATTGGTTTGTGTCATACACGGCATTTACCTCCCTGTGAAAAGACAGGAAAGTCTGTGGCCAGAAGTTTGCAGTAACGGCATTAATTTTCAAATGCCGTCGATGGCCCACACCGAGGAACCGGCCTTGGTCAGCCTGCCTTCTTGGAAGTTCAGGGACAGCCCAACAAGGCGTGGCCAGCATTCCCCTGAGAGACCCCAGTCCAGGAAAATCCCCCCCCCCCATCCCTGCTTGGAGAGGCCCAGCAGGGCCCCGGGAGACCTGGCTCTTTCACGTGTCTCTGAGTTTTGCCTCCTCTTGTTGTAGGAAAGGAAGTGAAGCAAAAGCCAGCCAGCACGGTGTCTGTGGTGAGACACCGAATAGTTTCCTCTCCCCAAAGTAAGTGCTTTCAATGGGGATGAAATCACTCTCTGAGGAGTGGTCAAAAACACCTACTTCTAGTATATATTAAGCACAAAAACATATAAAATGTGTACATATACATTATAACTATGGACTTAATACTTCCTGTGAGGAAATAATTATTGTAAATTATAAGTATTAGGATAAACTCCTTCAAGAAGGTTGATGATGAAAAATAATAAGTTTACCCAAAGTCTGGTATAGAGCCCAAGGATTACAGGTTTCAGTTAGTTCTTCTGAAGATTTTTGTTTTTCTATTTCATCTATTTAGTCATTCAGGTTAACTCGGAGCTTTTACTTAGTCTAATGTAGAAAATGTTTAAACAATCACAAAGAGTATCAGGCATATAACATAACATCCACATAGCACACTCATAAGGGCAAACCCTAGTTACCTTTTAACTTTCATCAGTATAGTCATGAAGATTCTAATATTTTCATTTATCAATTCCTTTATCATATAGTGTTGCTTTGGGAGTATTTTGATTCCACATCTTAACTGAGCAGTTATGATGCATTGACCATCTCCCCTCTAGATTTTGGAGTGGGCTGGGCTGGGTATTGATACGATGGTTTGGGATGGGATGGGAAGGATTTCTTGAGCTTGGTTTGGATATGATGCAGAAATAGCAGGAGACTGCTCTTTCATACATCTCTTGCTCCCAAATAGCTAAAGAGTATTTTTTTCATGCTGATTTAAAAATGTCTTCCCATTAAAACAGCAGCCTCACAGGTCCTCAGCTCTAGGAGTGCCTTTCTATTTTAGTTGGTTGTCTTTGGTGACATTACAATGAAATCAGGTATCATTTGGTACAAAGCAAAGAAGCAATTTGTTCAGAAGGTACAAAGATAGAGTCAGATACAAAGGCCAGCATGGATCAAAGCGGGGAGAGGAAGCAGGGGGAAGGAAATAGGAGAGGTGGAAGTAGGAGGGGGGAGGAAGTGGAGAGAGTGGAGGGGGAGAGGTAGAAGTGGAGAGGGATGGAAGTGGGGAGGGGTAGAGGAGGAGGGTTGGAAGGGGGAGAGGTGGAGGGGTGGAAGTGGGAAGGGATGGAAGAGGGGTGAAGTGGAGGTGGAGGGGTGGAAGTGGGGAGGGGTGGAAGTGGGAAGAGGTAGAGGGAGAGGTGGAAGGGGGGAAGGGGAAGGGAGGAAGAGAAAGGACATGGAGTGGATGTCTTAGTAAACAAGGGCCATGCAATTAAAGGTCAAAAGAGCGAGCAGGAAATGCAGCATAGAGGGGTTTAGGTCAACAGGAACGGTGGGTGGGTGGCAAGTGCTCCTGTCAGGGAATGGGCCCTGCCCAGCCCAGGTCACAGACCTGTGTGTGTGGGTGCCCATGTATATACATACCTGTCCTAGAGCTTGAACTCAGAGCCTGGTTGCTGTCCGTAGGCTTTTTGTTGAAGGCTATTGCTCTATCACTTGAGCCACAGCTCCATGTCGGGCTTTTGGTGATTAATTGGAAATACAAGTGTCATGAACTTGCCTGGCCCAGCTAGCTTCGAACTGAGAGCCTGCCTGGGCTGGTTTTGCACAATGACTCACAACTCCAGCTGCCCGAGAAACTAGGAT
Source organism: Dipodomys spectabilis (assembly GCF_019054845.1). Classification (NCBI taxonomy): domain Eukaryota; kingdom Metazoa; phylum Chordata; class Mammalia; order Rodentia; family Heteromyidae; genus Dipodomys; species Dipodomys spectabilis. The sequence goes on from NW_024871134.1 coordinate 2,264,744, forward strand.
TCAGGTGTGAGCCACTAGTGCCTGTCCCCTGGTGATCTGCACACCACACTTCTGTGAGATCTTCACAGTTTTCTTCCTTCTTTCCTTCCTTCCTTCCTTCCTTCCTTCTTTCCTTCCTTCCTTCATTCCCTCCCTCCCTCCCTCCCTTCTTTCTTCTTCCTTCCTTCCTTCCTTCCTTCCTTTCTTTCTTTCTTTCTTTCTTTCTTTCTTTCTTTCTTTCTTTCTTTCTTTCTTTCTTTCTTTCTTTCTTTCTTTCTTTCTTTCTTTCTTTCTTTCTTTTTTGTCGGTTGTGGGGCTTGAACTCTGAGCCTGGGCGCTGTCCTTCAGCTCTTCAGCTCAAGGCGAGGGCTCTACCACTTGAGCTACAGTGCCACTTCTGGTTTTCTGAGTGGTTAATTGGAGATAAGAGTCTCATGGACTTTTCCTTCCCAGGCTGGCTTTGAACGTCAATCCTCAGATCTCAGTCTCCTAAGTAGCTAGGATTATAGGCGTGAGCCACTGGTGCCTGGCTTCACACTGTTTTGAGATAATACTTCATAGCAAATTAATATGTGCTCCTGATTATGATAATTATTTCAGAAGTGGCAAATAACTATAGCACAGTGCTCAAGGTACAAATATGTATGCATTTTTTCAGATTGTTTTGACAGCCTGAGAATATGATGTATCAGCAGGCATAGAAGGCCAAGAGCTCCAACATTATTGACTTCAAGACATAGCAACCTCAAGTCTGGACTGTAGATTTTATCTTTAAATACCTGCTTTTGATGTTTTAGCCCAAGGAAAAAAGTCATCTGTATCCTGCCTGGGCATAGTCGATCCTCTGCATCACAGTTCAGAATTCTGCTCAGCAGTCTGGACCCCACTGAGCACAGGCACAGCCCCCCAGCCTGCCTCGTGGGCCAACTACTACCTCTGGAAGGTTCTTAGTTGCACAGGCTACAGCGTCAGATCCTCAGTGGAGCCGAGGATGTGGAAGTTTTACCTCAGTCTAAATTCTGAAACAGCAATCCTGAAAGCATCCACCATCCTTATGCAAAAAATAAAATAAAATAAACAAAATAAAATAAAAAAGAGAATTCTCAGTGACTTGGAACTTTCATGATTGATAGCTAGGGAAAGGAATGAAACTGACAGCCATGTCCCTTAAAAATATCTTCCACAGAGGGTGGATATAAAGTCTTCCATAAAATACTCATTATGTTGCCTGGTAAGGCAAAAACTCCTCAGTCATTACAAAGATCAGGAGGAAATCTGTAACTGATAAGTGTGTAAGTTCACTCATTCATAAATTAGGTTTTGAAATGTTGAGGGCTGGATTCATCTTGCAGTAGGTATTACCCACCCACCCCGGGCCCTGTAATGTGTGCACAGGGGCCTGGCCTCCACTCTTCCCACTGTGCTCATTAACCCCGGAGAGGAGAACAGAGGAATGTCCAACACCAGCAAGGTGTCAGATGCTCACTCATCTCTGTACACAGCTAGACTTTATGTTGATGGATCCTTTGAACCATTAACATGGAAACTTGAAAATAATATCACACTGTGGAAGTAGCAGCCCAGAATGTAAAGTTCCTACTTGTTAAATATCTGTCCCTCTTGTTCTGGGGGACACTTCAGAATCTGTATCACTGGAGAAACTCTTTTTCTAAAAGTTTGCCTTCCATCCACTTTCCAATGATATCAAATCTTGGTCTCTGAATCAAGATTCCATATCCTGTGTTTAGGTTTATTACACATTAAGCTTTTGTGTTCTTGATTTTAATTTTCACCTTTCAGTGACTACAGGAAAAAGATGCTTTCTTTTTTTTGGTCGGTCGAGGGGCTTGAACTCTGGGCTTGGGTGCTGTCCCTGAGCTCTTAAGCACCGCTTCCAGTTTTCTAGTGGTTTATTGGAGATAAGTCTCACGGACTTTCCTGCCAGAGCTGGCTTGGAACTGTGATCCTCAGATCTCAGCCTCCTGATTAGCTAAGATGACGGGCATGAGCCACCGGCGCCCCGCTAAAAGATGCATTTTTTAAGGGTAAATTAGTTTGGATGTGTAGAGCATGGATTCCAGAAGTCTATTATGGCAAATTGTTCTTATCAGTATTTACTGATCATGCAGTGAATATTTGCATTTTATTGCATGTGGCTTTGATTGTGTCATTTATTGTGAATCTGGTCTTCATTTCATCCTAGGGTGTAGAGAGATGGGCCCGCTTGGTGTGGAGGGATGGGCCCTCTTGGTGTGTGTTCTCTACTGATGTCAGGGGAAGGCGCCAGGCCGGCTGGACACTGCACAGCCCATGGTCAAAGCTGCCACTTTCTCTGCTGGTTTATTGACCTCGTTCCTGCCTCCCTTCCTTCTTTACATAATCCCTCCAACCTTTGTCTCCAGTTGCTCTTTCTGGAAGCTTTTGTTCCCTTCCAAAGAAAGGAACCCACCCAGATCAGCTTATGGGATCCATTAATGTCCACCAAAGAGGGAAGACACACAGCTCCCACCCTGCAGAGGCTGAGCAACCTGCACTGCCTGTTAATGTTTCTTTCTCTTTTCCTGCCTCCCTCCTCCCCTCCCTCTCTCCCTCCCTCTTCCCTTCCTCACTCCCTCCTTTCCTTCTTCCTTTCTTCCTCTCTTTTTCTGAAAGCAAAAGCAAGTCGATTGCAGATGCTATCTAGGTGTGGTTCAAGTGGTAGAGCACCAGCCTTGAGAAAAAACCAAGTGAGAGATGAAGTCATTGAGTTTAAGCCCCATAGTGACACAAAGGAGAAAACTAGAACGAGAAATGCAGTGCGGCTCAGAATGTCTCATGACTCTCCATGGCTACAGAGGCAGCAGTGCAGCGAGCTCTTAGTTTCTGGTCTTTGCTCTTCCTGTTTCCTAGTTCTGGGCCTTCGGAGCTTTAAGCTGGTTCTTTTCCCCGTTAATTTTGAGGGCCCTGGAAAGCATGCTCTACAAATTCCTGCTCAGCTCATGACACCCAGAGCTGCTTTCGATGTTTTCACAACCAAGAGACTTCATATTAGAGATCATAAATTAGACTCCTCGTGGTTAGAGCCAGGAGTAGATAAAAGGTATAATAAATATAAGTGACATTATTACCACAACTCCTAATGGCCTTATCATTTAATATAGTGTCACATCTAATAGGAACAAAGCACAAAGGTTTGTAACTTTTGGTATTTACAATAAGTGATCATATTCTTGAATGTATTTTTACTTAGAAGCTCATCATCTGTAGTATCAGTCCCAGAGTTACAGGTAATCAAGTTAATTCACGTAACTTTCCTTTCAAATACCTTTACTGTGGGTTTCAGCTCAACAATCTATATTTGTTTACCAAGCATCGCTGCAGCCCCTTTCCAGCCCTGCCAGTCTCCCCAAATTCCCTACATTTCTAAATTCATTTACTCCTCATTTTGTCATTTTAAAGTAAAGAACCAGTTCCATTCTCTGTTTGAGGTTTTTCAAACTTGTATCTATTCTGTTGTTGAAACAGATGCATTTATTGTTTTGGAAAAGAGGCTATACATTTTTCCGAAATGCTATCGTATCAAAACCAGCCTTAATTTACTCTCTGATTCCTTGTTTGCTAATCACGCTTTGATATACATTTTAAGATCTTAACAACCAAACTTCTCAAGTAGCAGACATGCAAAATGCTGGGAGGCTTGTATGTCCATGTATATGTAGTGCTCTGAGAAATGAACTTAAGCCTTTATTTATTTGAGCTTTTACTAAGAATTGAGCTGGCATTTGAGATTACTTTTACTATAAGTACATGCAAGTAATTCAATAATAACTTTAAAATCCTCTTGCTAGCAACACAGTTCTATCATGATACCCATTGCACAGATAAGCAAACCGAGGCAATAAACCTGAAGTCTCAGAGCTGGTAAATGTCAGAGCCAGCATCCCAACGCTGGTAGCCAAAGTGGATCCTTGCTCTCTGCTCCAGACTCTGCTACCTGCAGCATCTATAGTAATTTCCAGAATAGTGCCCGATCCATTTAACTCTATATCCAGTACACACATTTCAATCTCCAAGTAAAATAATTTAGATTCCATATTTTATCGTCTAACATTATTGTTCTATTAATACATCAGGTGACTTGTTTGGAGCTGTGTCGAATGGGGCTGGGTTAGTGTACTCATTTTGGGGTGCTGGACTCCAAGCTCCTGACATAATTTTATGTGGAAGTAGATATCAAAGTGGATGGTAATATTGTAAACAAATGATATTGAACGTGATAAGATCTTGCATCTGTCCTGCTCTTAGCGAGCTGTGGAAGGTTTTGAAAAAACAATGGGGTGGGACATTAGAGATGGAGTGGGCAGGTACTTCAGAGTGCCAGCCTGCTGGCCAGAGAAGAGAAGAAACAGGCAAGCCATTACAACAGGAGCAGTGCAGCTGTCTGTGGGGAACACAAAGTAAATCCTCTTTTCCTCAATCAGTCCTTTTTTCCCTTCTCTTCCCTTTCCTTCCCTTCCCTTCCCTTCCCTTCCCTTCCCTTCCTTTCCCTCTCCCTTCTCTTCCCTCTCTCTTCTCCTACCCTCTCCCTTCTCCTGCCCTCTCTCTTTCTCTTTCCTTCTTTTATTTTCAACTATTCTTTTAATTTCTTCTCTCTTCCTACATCAAATATGTCACCAAAACTTTGAGTCATTTTTGACAGGATGGTGCCTTGGAAAGATAGCAATTCCAGAAGATGCAAGAGACAGAAGCAGGGTGGCATTCTACCACTTGAACCACACATGTATGTATATCTGGACTTTTGTTGCTTCATTGGAGATAGGAGTCTCATGAACTTTCCTGCCACAACCCTCCTCTCTAGCCAGGATTACAGGCATGGGTTCTTGTCATTCTTGTTTTTGGTGTGTGCTGGTCCTGGGGCTTGAACTCTGGGCTTAGGCTGTCCCTGAGCTTCTTTTTGCTCAAGGCTGGTGCTCTACCACTTTAGCCACAGCACCACTTCTGACCTTTTCTGAGCAGTTCATTGGAGATAAGAGTCTCACAGCTTTAAGACTCATCACACCCACAGACTCATAGGTGGAGTGGAAACCCCTTTGAGCAATTACTTATAGACAACTTTCAAAAATGGAGGGAAATAAAAGAAAAATAAGACCCGTCCAATTATACAATTCTTTTTAAATGACCCAGCCATTATTCAGATGAGAGTTTTTATATAGGGCTTTTAATAGTTTTTATACGAAATGAATTTCATTTAATGAAATGAAATTTGAGAAGGAGAGTCCGTGGACTCACCTGTGCTCACCACAGCCCCACAGTGGAACCTCCCCAAACTCAGAACAAAACCAGGAGGCGTGTGTCCAGTTCTTCCTCACAACAGCGTGCTGTGTGCTCCAGCCCCTCAGCTCTGCCACACTTTCATACGCACGCACTTATTGTTATACAAGTATAAGAAATCTGATATTTCCAGTTTTCTTCAAATTATTCTAAGAAGAAAAACACAGTGGGCAGTCAGTGACCAGTCCAAGCTACTGTGGAAAGACAAGAGCTTGTTTCTGTTATTTTGGGGGAGTGGGTTTCGGGTTCACTGCTGAGCACTTGTGTGTGTGTGTGTGTGTGTGTGTGTGTGTGTGTGTGTGTGTGTGTGAGACACCCACGCAGACCCTCCTTCTGTGACTTACTTCTGGACATCTCTACCTTCAGAAAACCTTCCTCTCAGCTTGACAAGGCCCACACTTCAGTGAAAGAGTCATCTGTGTGAGCTTGTGTCGACACCAAGTTAGCTCTTGAAAGCAACATCAGGAAATGTATGGTTACTGGGTGCCATGAATAGCTACAACAATGGAGACAGACGTAATTAGATGGGACAGAAATTACTTTTTCAGTGGCACATGGTAGAAGAAAATGCTAAGTAAACACGAATGGATTCTTGATGGTGTTATGTGGGGCAGAAGGGAGAACAGAATCTTGACCGCAGCTAATATTCTCAGTGTTTCTAGAAACATCTCTCCCCACCTGAAAGACTACCGCCAACTCCTATTTCCCAAATGGAATTATGATTAAAATCAAAGATAAAAGTGTCTCAAAAATGCAAATCCTTAGGGCTAGCTTCTGGACTTACAAATCAATTTAGGACGATTTCCAGGGACTATGGCAGTCCAGTATCTAAACACTTGGTGCAACATTTGGAAAAACCCAACAAACTTCAATGATATTTGAAATATTTTTATAATAAATCATTACAGAATATTTTCTAATCTGGACTGATACCATCATGGAGTTAAAATTGCATAGCGTTTTCTATCTAGAAGCCCAAAGATTCAATGAAGAATGAATGCTGTGTTGAGGTGAAGTTACATGGTACTTTCTGTCTAGGAGTCCAAAATCTCAAGAAGTTAATGGAATGACTGAAGGTCAAAAGGAAGCTGGATGAATGAAAAATAATGGTGTTTCCAAGTGAATGCTAGGTACAGGAGGAAAACAGAACTCCTGCGGTGATGTTCTACCTGAGAGGTCAGAAATCCACGAGGGGAGGGAAGGTGGAGGGGGGACCCACAGGGGAAGGGTGGAGGGGAGAAGGGGTTTTCTTTAGCTCAGTCACTTGTCAGGCTTGTTGGAAGAAATAAAGCTGTGGAATGTGAAGAGCATTCATTCCATGTTATCAGACTTCTGAAATCATCACAGAACAAAAGGACAGGAGACTGGCTGGAAATTTAACCCAATGTTCATCATGCCTTTTTTTAAACCTTCAACCTGCAGAAATTGCATTAGCCTTGATGATTTCTAGGCAATAGTGTGTAAAACTACAAATTGAAATTTTTATCTGCTTCCCAGACAAGGAGGTCTTCACGTTAGTAGAACAAACTCATCTTTTCCCAGAACAAAAGTGTTGGCTGATTTCAATTATGATCACCATGCACTAAAGAAATGATGCAAATTCAAGTGCTTCTAAACACTTCTTAGTTCTCAGGTTGGTTTATTGTGCTACACTACCAGTGGCAGATTTAGAGGTAAAGAAAGCCTGCCAACTGTAGCCTTGTCAAAGCCAGGAACACATAGATTCAAAGTATGCCCTGCTCTCTTGTGTGCTGCATTTGCCTGTCCATTTGTGGTTCAACCACCATAGACAGCCAACCACCTCTGAGAATGGCTGGGAATAAACAGACAAGAATCATGGTAGATTGCAAACGCCAAAGTTGCTTTGAGCACATTCTATCAAACATTCTAATTTAACCTGGGTGCTGGGGACTCACACCTGTAATCCTAGCTACATAAGAGACTGAGAGTTGAAGGATCCCAGTTCAAAGCCAGCTCAACCACCCTCATCAAAATGAAAACAAACGCCAGATTCTATGTCCAAAATAATTAGCAGAAAGTCAGGCTGGAGATGTGGCACGAGTGGTAGAGCACCAGCCACAAACAAGTCAGGCCAAGGGAAAGCCCTAAATGCAAGCCCTAGTGACCCCTCCCCAGTGCGATCTCTGCATAGGACAGAACAGCACAAGACAATAGAGACAAACAACTAAATACAGTGACCCCAGGACGTCTTCCTTGGCTGTGCTTTTCTGATTAAATCCTCCCGGTTGCAATATCCCTGCTCTCTCTCAGCACTAGCAATGACCTCTTACCTGCAGCTTAATCCTCACATTGTTTCCATCTTTTAACCCAGAGAGCAACCTCTGGGGCAGAACTTTTGGGTGAAATTTTCTGAGTGCGTCTATGATGGGTTCATCTTTTTAGTGTCAAGGAAGGCAATTTCCTTTAAGTCTACCCGGGGCTTTCCCTAGTTCTTTTCAAATAAGTCTCTTACTTTGGTCCTTTCTGAGTTTCACCTACATTGTACTTTTTTTTAAAACTTCAATATTTGAAGTTTGAGTACATGAAAATGATTGCAAAAACTATTACATACTTCAAGTCTTATCTTGCATAGACCAGTTCTGGAGAGAGTTTGCTTAGTCATGAATCTCTCAATTTGAAAAGCTTTGATATGTTCAATTACTAGACCCGAAGAAGCTAATGGAAATTAACTCTGAAGCTTGCTTAAGTCAGAGTCAAAGTTTTTTTTCAAAATATTTTTGCATTAAGCTTTCAGGCAGGAATGGAAATCCCACCCTGGATTTTATTCCTTGTCCAAAATGATGCTCGGATGTCTCAGATACTAAAAATGTTGGGACTCAGAGAAGAATAAATTGCTTTGTTAAATGGGAATTCCTTTGTACAACTGCTTGAAGATAATAATTAATATTAAAATAAGTGCAAGAACAGCAACTGCTACCACAAATGTTGCTGTGTGTGCTGATTTCAGAGGTTTTGAAATTCCATCTCACAAAGTGCTTGTGATTTTTCAAATCATAGAGAATTTGTGTGACCATAAATTTGGGGAAATGAATGGAAAATTCAAATTATTATTTAGTTTAAGTTTAAATATGAGTTAAATTATGTACGTGGGTTGAGCACTGGTAACTCATGCCTTTAATTCTAGTGAGTCAGAAGGCTGAGATCTGAGGATTTCAGTTCAAAGACAGCCTGGGAAAGAAAGTCCATGAGACTCTTACCTTCAGTTAATCAGCAAAAAAATCCATAAGTAGAGGGGGAACTCAGGGACAGAGCACCATAGCTGAGTGAAAAAACCAAAGGAGAGTGGAAGGCACTGATTTCCAGTACCAATCCCAGCACAAGAATAAATAATGTCATAAAAATCTATTCTAAATCTATTACTTATCCCTATTCTTCTACTCTCTTTTCATCTTCCTGCACATAATCACTTAATTATGGGGACTTAAAATTCAGAATGATTATAGGAGATGTGGAAGAATTAGAAAAGATAAAGCAGAAAATAAAAATCAACAGCAATCTCTCACCAGAAAGTTAACAAACAGCATGTGCATAAAAAGCTATGATTATGTATTTTAATATGCAATTGTTGATTTTTAAATGTCTAATTTCTGCATACTTGGAATGTCACTGACGGATTGCTCACCAGTGCCCGGAACACATAGCCAGAGCAGGTCAGATTCTTGAAAATTTGGATCTTAACTGCACAAAAAGAATTGGATTCACTTTGCTACTCAGAAACCAAATGCACTGGATTATTCCTTATACAATTTCTCCCATTTTCGTTTTGATTGTTCATTTAGCATATTATTTGAATCAGACAAGACAATTTTGCAGTTTATTTCACCCGTTTCATAAGCAAATATTAGCTTGGCGGTAGCTCTGGCTTCTGCCAGCCTGGCTGAGTGGAATCAGGATGGGGCCTGGGGGCCCAGGGAGCAGATCTAGTGGACCACCCAGGTTCCAGCAGGTTCAGCATTGGGCCTGCCGGCACTGCGGGGTGGAGCTGGCAAGCACTCTGGGGCTGAGCAAAAGGTTTGGCAGGGTCGGCCGGCCACCAGAGGGGCTTCTGGAGCTTTGCTTCCTTTCTTCCTTTCTTTTTTTCTTGTTCTAGTGACTTTTAAAATTTATTTTTATTATATATATATAAATATATATAAAATATACTGTCCAGAGGGGTTACAGTTACATGAGTAAGGTAATGAGCACATTTCCTATTGAGCATTGTTACCTCCTCCTTTGTTCTATCCCTTCCATGCCTTCCTCCCCACCTCCCCAACTCCTCCTCCCTCCCCCTCAAAGCTCTAGAGACTTTTAAAAAACTTTATTTATTGTTATTGTAAAGGGGACATACGGCGGGGTCACAGTTACATAAGTCAGGTAAATAGTACATTCCTTTTTGGAAAATGTCACCCCTTCCTTCACTCTCTCGCAGTTTTTCCCTCCCATCCTCACCTGTAAATTGTATAGTTCATTTTCCACAGAGGGTCTCAAATCATTGCCTCAAATCTTCACACCATGCATAAATAGAAATTATGATTAAAGTATCATTATAGAATGCATGGAGCTCATAGAGTTTCTGTTTCTCTCTCTATTAGCATAATATACTACATATATCAACCTATATACTATATACTACATTATTTATTAATATTTTATATATGATTATGTATTTACTTTGAACCAAGCATCAATCTAATTCATTTCCATAAGTTTTTTTGTAACTAGTGTTTCTTCCTTAACATCCAGTTTTTGGTATAGCATGCAGTAACTTTGAGTGTGTGTGTGTGTGTGTGTGTGTGTGTGTGTTTTATATTCTTTGGCAAACTTTTCAAGGTCCAACTTCTGGATTTGCCTAGAATACTGAAAAGGGAACTAGCTGAAGTTCACATTGTATACAACCAGTGCTATGTTTACAGCACAGTGATCCTTACATTCATTTTTAGGGATGCATGGGGGAAAGTCCACTAAGACACGAATCCTGCCATCTAGGCTGAAGGCCCAGCATCTGTTGCTAGAGCAAAGCTACCTGAGCAGGCTGGGGGAAGGCAGGAGAAGGATGAGCAGAGAACCCCCCGGGAAGGGGGCGTCTCACGGTGAAGCAGTGTGGAGATGCTTTGGGAGCGCTGTGAGGGGCTGAGGTAGAAGGCTGACCACCATGGCTCAGGCAGTGGTGGACTCACACGCAGCTCAAGTTCTCCCCGGTTCTGTGTGAGCTCGGCTCACACACTGAGCATCCTCCTTAAGGGATGAGATCATACAGCTGATGAACTATGTCTTCCAGTGCGTCTCCCCAGTGAGGGGAGACGTCGAGTGGGTGATGCTGCGTCCAACTGAGAGGCCAGGAGGACCATGGCTGTGACCCTGACACAGTCAGCATTCACTCTGGGAAAACAGATACCACTCTGTGAGGCTTTACTGAACTACTACTGACATACATGTACCGGATTCTTTCTCTATGCTGGCTCCTCATTTTGATATGAACGGTCACTTCATGTGCCAGCCCTGATGGTGGGGCCTCCATAGTTATTATTTGACAAATCCCAAATTTTCCTCTGCTTCTCTGCACTACCCCCTCCCCTCCCCCCCCCATGGCTGGGCTGCAGGGCTGGAGCTATACGGGACTGGGAGGTCGCTGTCTGGGGGCCAGTACATGTGGTGCCCAAGGGACACCCCCAGGCCAGGACCTCTCCTTTGGGACCATAGGAAGTTTTCTGGGCACTCAGGCGTGTACACGATGCGTGGCACAAGCATGTGGTGGCATTCTGAGGCTTGGGGGTATGTCTGCTCTTATTCAGGGATCTGACACATCTGCTTCAGGCCATGGTGTACCCAGAGCCTTCAAAGCCATGGCGACCGAGTCGGGCAGTGGAGGGTGGGAGGCTATCTCCAGGAGCCCCGGGGTGCCAGCTGTGCATCCTCCCCTCCCCGGGCACTGGGGAAGGTCACCCCCCTGCTCCTGGCCCTGGCACCACATTAATCACAGCCTTTTAGCCTCCCCAAAGTGCCCTGGCTGGCACGAGGAGTTACCTGGACACCTTGCCTGAGGCAGGCATGCAGAGGTTTGCACGGTACAGGATGCCAGGGAGAGGCAAGCAGTTCATCTTGGCTGGAATTCAGAATGCAAAGTGACCTCTGCCAGATCAGAGGTCAGCCGCAGAGCAGGACTGGCCGGAGGTCAGCCACACAACAGGACCAGCCTGGGCTCTCAGGGCTGGGGCTCTTTGCCTGGTGCAGTCTCGGTGATGCTGTGCGAGAGGCTGTGGCAGAGCTAAGACCATATCTCATGTCACAGGACAGAGGGTGGGAGAGGAAGACCCTCACTCAGCGATGGGTGGCAGGGCCGGGCCTCGCTGTTTGTCTGGCACTGGGATTTGGGGAGAAATGCAGAACACTGGAAGTCAAGGCGCTGTCCTTCCTAGTGTAAGGAAACCCACACATGGGTGAGCCCAGAAGGGAAATCAGGACAGGGGTCCCCAGCAACTGACACCAGAGGTGAGGCAAGGGCAGCAGTGGAGTGAACTCCCCAGCTCCTGGCCTGGCCTCAAACTTCCAGACCCATCTGTGGACAAAGCTGGGCCTCAGTGTCCCCTCTTCCTCTCCCCACCCCCAACACCCTTCCCCTGCCCCAAGAACCACATGCATCTCAGCATGGCCATCACTGGTGAAGGCAATATTCAGTCACAGGGGAGACCAGCGAGGGGTAGATCTGATTTTAGGCAGATAATTTTGAAATAAAAAAATAAATTATATATTAAAAAACCCCAGCCCAGTGCACGGTGTCCTAGAGCAACCCAACTGTTTCCCCACAGCCTTGAATTCAAAATGGGCCGGAGACAGAGGGCCTTGTTCCTCTGAGGAGGTGCTCTACCACACGAGCCACGCCCCCAGACCATTTTTTTAGCTCATGTTCTCTCTGGCCCAAAGAGCAGGGCTGGCAGCTATGCAGCCTATGACCCTCAATCTCCCCTCACCTCTTTTTAAAAAATGTTTATTTATTTTTTATTGTGAACATACTGTACAGAGAGGTTACAATTACATGGGCAAGATAATGAGTACATTTCTTATCAAGCATTGTAGCCTCCTCCTTTGTTTCCCCTTCCAATCCCTTCCCATCCTCCCCCCCCCCCCCCGCCCCAAAGTTGTAAAGTTTGTTTTCGACATAACGACTTATACTTCTCATTGTTGCAACAGGTCCACCTGTATCCTTAAACAACTGGTTTTTCCCCATCTCCTCCACAAGTTATACTGACATCAAATATAGTGAAAGCAGGGGTTATACTGTGGGGGAGGGACATACAAAGCAACAAAGAAATAATCTTATAAATGGGTTAGAAACAATCGCATGAAAGAAAAAAAACATTTGAATACATATCTTAGGGTTCATTTCCCTAACATCAACTTATCTGACCTTTTCTGCTTGATTCAGACATATACTAGATATTGCAAATAAGGGAAACCATGGGACCTATGTTTCTTTGGGCCTGGCTTATTTCACTTAATATAATTTTTCCAAGCCTTTCCATTTCCTAACAAATGGGGCAATGTCATTCTTTCTGATGGAGGCATAGAATTCCATTGTGTCTATATACCACATTTTCTTGATCCATTCATCTACTGAGGGGCATCTGGGTTGGTTCCATATCTTAGCTATGGTAAAAAATGCTGCAATAAACATAGTTGTGCTGGTAGCTTTAGTGTGGTCTTGTTTGTGATCATTTGGGTAAATGCCCAAAAGTGGGATTGCTGGATCATAGGGAAGCTCTATGTGGAGTCTTTTGAGGAACCTCCATACTACTTTCCAAAGTGGTTGAACAAGTTTACACTCCCACCAACAATGCAGTAAGGTTCCCTTCTGTCCACATCCCCTCCAGCATCTGTTGTTATTAGAGTTCTTGATTTTTGCCATTCTAACTTCCCCTCACCTCTTAACTTGAAATAACTTCTAATGTTTACCACTGCGCTTGCAAATTCCCATGTTGTGGTTCAAAGGCCCACACATCCAGCGGCTTTATTGAACAATGGACCAAGTTGGCTGCTGGTTAAGATCTTCTGCCTGGCAACAGTCGGACCTGTGGATGCCCTCCGCTGTCTGGAGCTACAATCTTGTGAACTGGGGCAGCAGGAGTCTGGTTTCCACTCGGCCAGCTCTCCACACTAACGTGTGTGCACCGTGGCAGCTCATCCTGCACCCATGAGCATCCTCCACACCCCCTCCCCGGTCAGCCTTGCACACAGCACTTCAATCATGGTGGTGCCGACAGCTGGACACAGACAGGGCCTCATCCTGATGACTAGTCATGCAGGACTCTTTGCGTCTGGTAGGGAGCTAGCAGGAAGCCTTTAGCAGAGGTGAGATCCCAGGAAACAGAATCACAACCTGCTGCCTGTGTCGAGGAACTGAGGAGTTTTCATGGCTCTGCTCTATGGTATTTCCTGTCACGTCACCCTGAATCAGAAATTAAAGTTTAATTGCTCCATCACGATCAGTCATGCTGCCAGCTCAATATGTAATAAACTTGATTCTATGGAAACTACATTCTCCAGAAGCCCCTGCCATTTTGCCTTCATTAAGCATTTTTACTGGTGTGTTTGTGTGTGTGATTTCCAGAACAAATATACAGTTTGAGTTCATAGATGAAATTTAAAATCTTTCTTTCATTACACAAAAGGATTGTTTTCTCAATGTATTTAACTCTGTGCTCATGACAATCACAGAATTCCTTCCTTGTAGTAAGACTAGTAAATGGCCAGTATCTAGGGCTATAAACTCAACTTTGTGTGTGTGTGGGAATAAAGAAGCGATTAATGATTTAAAGGCCTTAGGTAATTCTACCAAGGAATTGAACACTAAATCCATGCATGTGCATTGTTCTAGTCTATGAAAACATGCACACAATGCATGCACACACATACACACATGCATGCACACACATCTATACATGTACACACATACATGACTCATTGGGTGGTTCCTACTGGAAAAGTGTCCATTATTTTTCCCTTATTAGATTTATGCACAGCATAGGAACAATGTCAATTTCTAAGAGATAAACTTCATTTGATGGCATAGAAAACCATCCATCTTGTTTTGACACCTACTTTGTGCTAAGGATGTGGCCTGCTCTTGTTGCTTTATGAAAATACCAAAATTCTATTTGTAATATCTAGGCAAATAATGAAAAGCACCATCCAAGAAAAATTCAGCTATGCAAATAGCATATTTCATTGGAGATTAATGCCAACTGAAATAATGTGTGTGAAATGCAGTTATGTTTGCTTTCTATTTTAAATTTTTATTATTTTGTTTTGTCATCCTTAAGTGGTTGTACAAAGGGGATTCGATCTAACACGTCAGTGTGTAAGCGCAATGTATCTTGATCAATGTCACCCCTGGCAGCATTTTCTTAAATACTTATGAAACACAACTTGACAAATGCCAAGCTTTAAGAGAGGTGCTAAGAATTATATCCTCAAGGGAGGTCACTGCATATGTGCCATGATTAAGATCTGATATCCTTTGATCTTTGCACAGGAAGATGTTCAACCACTTTCCAGGCTGTTGTCCGCTCTTCTTTGTGAAGTAGACTGAGCTGTGAGAATCACACACCGTCAGGCAATCTCCGCTGTTCCCTTGAGAATTCATAAAGGAACAAAAGTCCAAACACACGTGAGTGAAGGACAATGGAGCACGCAGCGGCAGTGAACCCTGGCATTAGTAACTAGTCTGCATCAAGTCTGCAAATCACAGAAAGCTGTGGGCAGACGGCAGGAGGACAGGGGGGATTTAGGAACCCTCCTCTTGCTCACCTTCTTCCTGTTTAATCTTGCCCCACATGGAGTCTTCAGTACAGTTTCCAGTCCTCTCGATTTGCACTTGCTCGCTCTCAGCCACCTTCTCTGGGCTTTCCTTGGTCTCAGGAGGCTCGGCATGCTCAGGGTTTTCCACTGAGGTTTGTGATAACTGTTGGCAGTATGCCAGTGCCCCCTCCCACGTTCCTATGTTCATTTGCTTGTGGGTGTGATCTTAGACCTGGCTCCTGCTTTTTGCTGTCCTGCCTTCCATTACATTGTCGCAGTTCCATATGCCCCTAACACCATCGTCTGTTCCCCAAACACATGGTGACTGAGTTATTTGTGCTTCTTTTCTGCTTCTGCGTGCTGTTGAATCTGCATCTCTGGTTTTTACTGGGATGCCAGGACTTTCCTGAGCCCTGACCACACGCACCTCCCTTCCAGAGCAGTTTGGGTCTTCTTCCCCTCCCTCTGGATGTCATCAACTTGTAGGAACACCAACCTTCTGCGAAGTGACTCCTCTCCAATGGCACACAGGAACAGAAACTCAGAGGGAACTGAACTCAGCTAAAGGAAGGTCAAAGACCTCTTTTCCTTGATAACTTCTAATGAGGTTATTATTTAATTATCCATGGAGAAGCTGCATAGAATTTTATTGAAACACAGGCATTGAACTCATATCTGCTTGATAATCAAATCCACTAAACATTGGTTGTATAATTTTATAAAGGAGAGACTGTTCCAACTATAAAAAGCTGAAAGACAAACGTTAAACTATTAACATCAGTAAACACCTCCAATGTCAATATGAAGACTCAGGAAGAAGATGGAAATTCTTTTTCTGTTACAGTACCTTACCCAAAGTGAGTGTTCAAGCATTCAAATGTCCAAGTATTGTGCAACTAGAAACTTAACTTATGTCTGTATGTCTTATTTTCTCCATTTGCCTACACTGATCTAACAAAGGGTTGTGCAGGCATGTTCACAAATTTTCTATACTCCTTTTATCTATGTAAGAGGCACATTTTAGGCACTTGGTAGGTTTAGGGTGCTATTTCCTTTTAATCTCTTGTTCTTTTTCCATGGGAGCATTCTTTCACAGAAGACATGGGATGTTGGTGTCTGAGAGAGTCTCGTGTCCCACAGGACACTCACACAAGAGGCCCAGATGAAACACGAAGTGTAATTCCGCCATACGGCAGACAGTCAGAACTCAGCTTCCATTTGCCAATGGCTACAAGCCACTGGACTTACCTGATGTAATCAGTACCTCATATTCCCCTTAGAAAATAACTCAAGAGAAAGTGGGCTTTACCGTATTGTACCTATTCCCCGAGTCTGAAGTTAGGGACTTGAGAATTTCGTGGAATCATTTAATCAGCATTTACCCAGTCTTTAAATGTCTTTGTGTCTCTGTTTCTTTTCATTATTATCTTTATTATCTGTACAACGGGGTTTTGATTCTACGTGTCGGTTGATGGGTACAGTGCGGCCTGACCCATGTCTCCCCTTCCCTCCTCCTCCCCCTCTCTCCCAGCCCACCCTATTCATGTGACCTGGTTCCATTTTACATGCACAGTTTTAATAGTAGAATTGTTTACATTCCCTGTTTTCTTCTTGCTGCTTCCCCCCCTACCCCACCCTTCGATTTCTTGACAGCACCTGTCTCAGCTTCCTGGCACTCATTTGGTTGAACTCTGCATTAGTTGTTCAAAGGAGTCACACCCTTAGTGATCTCCTCTGAGGAGAATACTTTAAATGGGCCAAGGCCCATTCTCTTCCTTGGGGTACTTAGCCGGCTCCCTGCTCTGGCCCTCCATCCTCCCAGGAGGGGCGTGGTAGGCCTTCTGCCTCTGTCCGGAGCCTTTCCAGTGCTGGGGCTCAGTCTCTCCCACCATTTCTAGCACTCATGTGCTCAGATCTGCATCCAGATCCTCCAGTCTTTTGCCTGGAGCCCATGTGTCAAATTGTGACCCTCCTCGGTTTCTTTCCAAATTCTTTTTATCACCAACTCGGGGATGTCTAAGTGAAGCCCACAATGCTAACACATTTTATCCTTGCTAGAGTCAAGAAGGAAACACCCTTTATGATCTACAGTGGAGCTCCTTCACAGCCTGGCTAAGATCTCCCTAGTAGGGAATTCCATGAAGTGGGGGAAATTGTGCTTTTTTGAAATTTCAGTCACGAATTCTTAACTCAGCACCTACTTCTTACTAGACTCACCCCTCTACCCCTTGAGCCACAGCTCCTTTTCTGTTTTTTGCTGGTTAATTGGAGGGAAGAGTCTCATGGCCCTTTCTGCCTCGGCTGGCTTCAAACCATGATCCTCAGATGTCAGACTAGTCAGGATTACAGGTGTGAGCTTCCATGCCTGGCAGTAATTTGAAATCTTGAAGTTTGGCTCTAGATGTCAAAACTAGGATGGCTGCCCTGAGCTGGCATGCCAAATCAGTCCCAGCTGTGTAGGGAGTGTAGCAGAGAACAAAGTGGGGAGAGTAAAGGAGAGAGAAAGCAAGGTACAGACTGAGAGGCTGTCATGGCTCCGCTCTGCCATTGTGTATGAACAGGACAGACTGAACTCAGCATACAAGGAAGGCAGGTATGACTTTTACTCCAGCTTCACAATAGGCATTTTTTCAGTTACATAATACATATTTAAGATTGACTTTTTTGCAAAAGTACATCATAAAATTTTGAACTAGGAAAGAAAAATCTTCACTGTTCACAACCTTTCCCACAGAGGCGTTTGACTTAGGATTTTAATCAAGTCTGAGGCAAGTGAGCCGCTGCTTCTCTTCCAGCCGGTGAAGAAGTGACCCCGAGGGTGGGCAGGTGGCCGTGGCTGTCACTACCTCGGCAGGTGAACAGCTCAGCACACAACTGGTGAGGAGTGATGGTGAGCCGCATGCCCCTCCCCTCGGTCCCCAGAACTGGTGAGTACCATTGTGGCCTCCTCTCTGGCACGTCTGCCTCCATTCCTCCATCTCTTCGTCTAAGCGGTCAGCCGCTCCCATAACCCTACTTCTCACCCAGCTATAGACTGACTCCTTCCTGCTCTTTGAACGTTCCTCTGTCTTCACCCTTCCATTTGGCTTCCTCCAGACTGTTTTCCAATGGATCGTGAGAGCAATTAGAGCATGATTGTGGCAAGCACACATTGACCCATTGACCCCTCTTTATTGTTTCCATATTTTTATTATCTCTGTGTAACTGTGCTCCTGCACCTTTATCCAGAAGAGCACAAACCAGGCCACCATGCTCACTACACCATCGTTTACCATAGCCAAGACACTGAATAGCCATTATCTGTGATGAGTACACGTTTTCCGTATTTAATGATTCATATGTGTGCGTGGTTTCTAAAATCTTAGATCCTCTGACACATTCTCAGACCACAGCCACCACTGTCCCACACACAGCCTTGTGACTCCTCCTTAATACTTCGCCTATAAAAGCATTAAATGCAGTTGCATCTTGGGGCTGTGTTTTGAACCCTGGTAGCATTCAATTATATTTCCATCATGGTAGATTTAGTCCAAATATGAAATTTTCATTTTCTTCTTCTATGCTGAGGGCACATTAAATTGTGTTTGCCGCTGAGATCTTCTTTCTCTGAGCTTGAGACACCTGTATTGAACTCGACCCAGCCTTCTGGACGGCTGTGTTACCTTACACAAAATACATTTAAACCTGGACTGATTTCAGTGCCGTAGAATCACGGGAATGTCCTCTGACACAGAATCAGAAAGTCTTCACAGAGGACCTGCCCCCGTTCTACTATTGAGTCTATACTCCCCACTGCACCCCAGAATTCCCCTCTGCTCTTCCAAACACGTTACCACTCTTCTGCCGGGAATTCCTACGCAAGCACTGTTGGAAAATGCAAATCCAACCCCTCCTTTCACTTCCTGGATTCTTTTCTGGCTTTCAATCACTCTGGAGTAATAGAAAATGTGACTATTAAGGGGCTTATAGGATTTGCCTGTTAAGGTCTCATGACTCAGATCCATCCTGTTTGATTTGTTTGATTGCACCTGTTCTTTTAGGCCAAAGTTTTGACAGCATGCTGGCATCCATTTGGTCATGATGCAACTCACTCATGAGCTTCAGTCTGATGTAGTTGTGTAGTACTTGTGATTAAGTCTGCTAAGAAAATAGTGAGTTTCTTAAAGAAAACACTACCTAGAAATTAACCCTTGGCAAATATTTGCTGGTTACTTGGAAGTCCAGAAACAAATGTTCTAAAAGATGGCATAGAAATAATTATGACCAGAATTTTCAAATCCAAAAAGCACTCTTTAATTGCTCTCCATTATGAAAAGATAAATTTCACAATAAGAAATGAATATTTCAATTTTTTCGTGTAGAACTAATCCTTATTGTTTTTATTATAGTATTTCCTGTATGTCTACTAATACATTCAGCAACATATAGATATTATTTTTATAATTCATATAAGCCTACTCATGTATACATTATTAAAGGTCCCATTTTACAAAGGAGTAAACCGATGTTCAACAAGGTGCATTTCTTTCCACCCATATCAAAGATATATGAAATACTACCATAACAAGATCTTTTGAATTTGTTAAATCTCTCAACAATTCTTTCAAACATAGAAACTTCTGATTGTTTGATCATCAATTTAAATTCACTTACTTGATATAAAATGAAAAGGACACACTGCATATTTTTGTCTTCATTTCTCCCTCTTCCTTTCCCTCTTTTCTCTCCTCCTCTTCTCTCCCTTTCTCATTTCTTCTTTTCCTTCAGTATGTACTTTTCAAGAGTACTTATAGCTAAGCACTTCACTTTGCACAGAGGTTAAAGGTAATATAATAACACTCACCTCTGAGGCTTCTCAAGTTCTACCAGACATATGACCTCCCAGGAATTTCAATTACAACTTCAGGTTTTATTTGATTTGTCTACAAATACCCTAGACACTCTCCATCAATTTATCTGTTATTACTGTGTGTGTGTGCACATGTGCGTGTGTGTGTGTGTGTGTGTGTGTGTGCGTGTACCTGGGGCTTGAGCTCACAGCTTCACACTCATGGTTGGCTTTTTGCTCAAGGCTGCTGCTCTACTACTTGAGCCACAGCTCCACTTCAGGGTTTTGCTGGTTAAAAAAGGCTCTTTGATTTTTTTCTGTCCAGGATGGCTCTGAACCACAATTCTCAGATCTCCACCTTCTGCGTAGCCAGGATTTGCAGGTGTGAGGCACCAGTGCCTGCTGTTTCTCAGTCACAATCCATGAATGTTGGTGGTGGACATTCATGAGCCCTTATAGCTATCTGAATGCTAATAGCAAACAACCTTTAAGTGGAGACATGTGCATGTAAAAGAACAAAAGATAAAATAATCACGAGTCAGTAGTGGAATATATTCTGTATATTAGTTTAAGCTAAGCTCCAGTTCCTTACTTATGGAGGCCGCTGCAAGTGTCCTATTTTCTGTACTCAAACTCACATAATTGATATAAAGTGTATGTGGAACAAGAAATGTTGTCCTTAACATTTCATACTCCTTGTTCCTAGCAGTACTGTTGGAGTGTCTCTTGCATCCCTCGATACTTTCCTCTGTGCGATTTTGTATCTTTTGCAGCTTCTGTCCAGCAGTGCTTGGAGCAGAGAGGTGGGTCTTTGTAGCCAAGTAGAGAACTTTCGCCCACACGTTCTCTGATTTTAGATTGACATTACAGAACCTCCTCGACTGACTTCCATGTAAATTATGTTTTCCCCCCATTATGCTTCAGTGCGTCCTTCCCTCCAGCTGTATGGTTTCTTCCCATCAGCCCTCAGTCCCGGACGCAGAGCCTGCTGCACCTGGTATAGGCAGAGGATTGGGCCGGGTCTCACCGCCTTGTGAAGAGTAACAGCCAACATTCACACAGCTCACACCACTCAAGGGAGAAGGATGTGCACAAATCAGCTTGCAGATTGAAATTTTCATAAGAAATGGAGCACCTGCGTGGCATGATTTTACAGCGAGGTACTTGATCCCATCTGAACAAATGTGAGGCTCCAAGCAAGCCGTCCAGTGAGGCCTCAAGGACAAAGAAATCCATGGAGGAAAGAGGTGAGGAAGAAGGCAAGTGGGGGTGAGGGAGGAGGCATTTAAAGTGGAGGAAACTTCTTTTATTAATGGCTTTTATTGTAAAGATGCTGTCCAGAGGGGTCACAGTGACATGAGTAAGGTAATGAGTACATTTCCTATAGGGGGCTGTTACCCCCTCCTTTGTTTTCCCCTACCACCCCTTCCCTCCCCACCTCCCCAACGCCTCCCTCCCCCCCCCCAAGTTGTAAAGTTCATTTTCTAGATAGTGTCTTATACATCTCATTGTTACAATGGGTCAACCTATATCCTTGTTTCAGCATTTTGTTATTTCCCTTTGGTTTCCCTTATTTGCAATAATGAGTATAAGTCAAGGACAAGCAGAAAAGGTCTAAAGCTATGTACATATGACCATGTAAGATGATGTTAAGTGAAATGAACCCATGAACCCCAAGATAGGGACACAGCTTGTTTTTTTATTTCTTTCTATTGTTTTTAATGTATCTAAAATGTACTATGTAATTTTTTTGTTTCTCTTGTATGTTCTTCCCCCAAGGTGTAACCCCTGATTTCACTGTATTTGATGTTGGTGCTCTGCATCTTGTATATGCATTTTTCTAATTTGGGGAGGGAAAGGGAGAAAACTTCTTATGTGCAGCCACCAACTCTGACTTCAGTCAGTCAGTCACTCTATCCTTCAAACGTCCCAGTGACAAACCAAAATGATCTGAAGTCACACTGCAATTTTTTATCCACTGCAGTTCCCTGGTCAAAAGAACATGCACACATAATAGTGATCAACGGTATCAGATTCCAGATGTGAGCACTGTGAACAAACTATCTTTTGTCATCTATCGATCATCTATCCATCTATCAATCATCTATTTGCTCATACGTCACAACATGTATATAGACAGTTCCGTAGGTCTAAGCTCCTCAGTGGTGTTTCTCATCATAGTCCACGTCAGGTGTTTGAGATTTTGCCAACAAAAACACAGCAACAGCTCAGGATTGCACTGAGAACATGTGAGGTAAACACACACGAGAGCTGAGCATGAAGAAAACTGACCTCTAGATGCGACGAAAAGATACATCTGTAACTTTCTGAAAAAGAAAAAAAAAACCTCTTCAAAAACGAACATTATCTATAGACTAGACATTCGTGTGCACTCTGATTCCAAGACAGGAGCAGAGTGCTGTGAGTGTCTCTACCGGAAGCTTTTGATTCCCTTCAGCAGTGCGTGTTTTCCTCACTACCCCACCTGTCTGTCACCTCGCCGTCAAAAAGAAGCAGGATCTAAAACTCAAGGCACAAGAGTGTACACGTGCAGCAACAGGAAAAACGTGGCTCCGCCTGGATTGTAATGAGCAGGTTGTGAAGGAAGGCCAGAGTCTTCTATATGATACAGTTGAAGGCAAGGCTGACAACAACCTAATTTGGGGAAAAGCCAGCTGCTATGTCTTGGGTTTTACTCACTAAATGAACTCAGTCTTTCGTTGCTTAACTGAACTCAAGATAAGAATGCATAATCTAATGTCAGACCATGAATTTCTGACAGGAAACACACCACAGTGCCTAAATTATAATTCAAATGATAAACCAGCCAATCATCTTGGAGTTAATTTCCCTACATGGTGAGTCATCCAATTTACAGCCTAGGAAAGCAATGACAATTCATCTTCTGATTTTATTTGTGATGCTTAACAATGTTATAGAGCATGTAAGTGTTTGCTCTCAGTGCTAAATTTAAAATCAATATAAATCAGATGCGTTTGAATTATCAGGCTCTGGCAATAGGAAACACAGTACAGCTTTTATTTCCAGTGTTCACATTGGGACAAATATTTCTTTATACAAATAAGTAGAATTGTGAGATGTAAATTATTTGTAATTTTAGTATATTACCTGACCTATCAATTTGTCATGGATTACTTGTGTCTCCCAGTGGAATAAGGATGTGAAGAATCCTGCGGAAGCAGAACTGGCTGTGTGGTGCTCAGTAAAGATGTGATTCTCTCCTCCTCGCTGGGTGGGAGGAGTCTGCCATTCTGAGTGCCTGTCCTATGCTGGCTGTACTTGCCCTGGCTGGCATCCACAACACCACTCAAAATGCAGACAGGTCCGTATTATTTCCCTTGTAAGACCACACACATCAAGAGCCCAGACGCCAGTGGCTCACACCTGTAATCCTAGCTAATCAGGAGGCTGAAGTCTGAGGATTGTGGTTTAAAACAAGGTAAGTCCATGAGACACTTATCTCGAAGTAGACACCAAAAAGCCAGATGTGGAGCTGTGGCTGAAGTGGTAGAGCATTAGTTTTAAGCAAAAAAGCTCAGAAATCACACCCAGGCCCTGAGTTCATGCTCCGGGACTGGCACAAGATGTGTGAGTATGTGTGTGTGTATGTGTGTGTGTGTGTCTGTGTGTGTGTGTGGATATACACACATACATATATCTACACACACACAGACACGTACACACAACACTCTCAGCACAGAAGCTCATCTGGTAAAACATAGAGAATGTGTACAGTTCTTTTGTTTATTTTGTTATTAATTTTTATTTTGTTGTGAAGGTACTGTACAGAGGGTTTACAGTTACATAAAGAAGGTAATGAGTAAATTTTGTGTTGAGCATTGTTACCCCTTACTTGGTTTTTCTCCGACCTATCCTTCCCTCCCTACTACCCCCATCCCCGAAGTTGTAAGGTTCATTTCCAGCAGTGTTTTGTGAGTATTACTGTTGTATTAGTTCATCCTTAGTTCTTGTTTCAGCATTTTGTGATTCTCCTTCCCGTCCCCAAATCAGATGATCACATATACAAGACACAGGGTGCCAGAATGAAAAACGGGTGACTGCTGGGGATGAACCAAAGGGGGGAAATGAAAATAAAATGGAAAGAAACAACTTTATACAGCACACTGATGACAACAAGGTCAACAACAACAATAAAAAAGAAAAAAAGAAACCTCTTGTTTCCATATTTTGGAGTTTGTTTCAATTAGCATCATTGTATATGGTCATATTGAGATTCCACCTCACCCCAGTTAGAATAGCCATTATCAAGAAAACAAATAATAACAGATGCTGGCTGGGATGTGGCCAAAGGCAACCCTAATACACTGTTGGTGGGAGTGTAACTGGTTCAATCACTCTGGAAACTAATATGGGGGTTCCTCAAAAGTCTAAACATAGAGCTGCCCTATGACCCAGCAATTCCACTTTTGGGCATTTACCCAAACGATCACAAATAAGGCTATACTATAGCTACCAGCATTGTTATTATAGCATTATTCACCATAGCTAAGATATGGAACCAACCCAGATGCCCTCAGTAGTTGAATGGATCAAGAAAAATGTAATATATACATATATACATACATATATGTATATACACACACAATGGAATTCTATGCCTCCATCAGAAAGAATGGCAATACCCCATTTATTAGAAAATGGGAAAAGTTGGAAAAAAATCCTATTAAATGAAGTAAGCCAGGCTCCCTGGTTTCTGCCATGTGTAATAATTAGTATATGTCTAGAATAGTCCTAGCAAAGGATCACAATGTGCACACTTGTGTCTGGGTTTCTCTTCCTTCTTATAAAAGCTCCAGGGTTCAATCATAGGCTGGCTGCCTTAAGCCCTTATCAGAACCTAATCACCTCCCTCCCACCCATTCTGAAAGCTGGAGCAATCTTCTGTCCTGGTGTCCTGTGTCAGGTAGAGCATGCCCCAGACGTAGGGTCACCAGGCCATGAGGAATTAGGGCACACTGCAGCTCCACACTGAGCTGCAGAGTGGAGCCGCTCTGGACTGTCCTCAGGACCACCTGTGGGGATACACAGACTTTTCCACACACAGTCGAGGCATCACCTGTGTCTCTGAACGAGAGCAGAGGAAATGACAACCAGCCCTGGGGACCATAGATTGGCTCCTAGGTGTGAGTAGGGAATGATTCCACAAGAGAGTCGTATGGACATCTGACTTCTGTCTCGCAGCTGTATATTAGTGCCGCTTCTCCCTGAGTTCAAGGTCAGCATTCCAAAATCTTCTTTTCCTAAAACTTTTTTGACTTTAAGTCTTAAAATGTTAACATTGTCTGTTAGTCACAACTTTATCTCAGGTTCCAAATACTTCAAGGTGCTGATATCAATCAAGCTTCATAGAGTCCCCCATAAGCCTCAATAAAAAATGTTTTTTTTGTTCTTCTCTTGATACTCTGAGTTCTGTAAAGGCCACTATGGTTTGAGGTGAAGCTCAAGGACCGTGGGCCACTAGTTTAAAAGATGCTAGTTCATGTCCTGAATATAAACTCCCGAGGCCATCTCATGGCTTCAGAATTCTAAATTTAAATTTAAATTCCTGGAATTATTTCAGAGAGACCTAGATGGAGTACACATTTGTTCCTGTTCCCTCAAAATTTATCTGATGTATAAATGGTGCTTCCTAGAAGAGGGTAGAATAGGGACCTCATCCTGAAACAGTCCTCAGGTTTACAGGTGAAGTGATGGATGGATAGATAGATGGATAGATGATACATAGATGGATAGAGAAATATAGACATATATAGAGTTAAATAGACATGGATAGATATAGATCTATCCATAGCTAGGTATGTGCATATATACAGATAGATAGATAGATAGATAGATAGATAGATAGATAGATAGATAGATAGAGCAAACACCATGTGTTATTCAGTAAGGCACAGGAGTCATATCAGTAAACAACATAAACAGCCACCATCAAAGTAGAAGAGCAATTCTGCCTTCATGATATTTAGAATATTGTATGATTCCCTATAGAAAATGTCCTGAAAGCTAAAATGAGGTTCCATGGGATACAATACCTGTTGCTAATACTCTTTCTCAGGCCCCACTTGCCCATTCTCAGCAATGCAGGACACAGTCTTGTGCAGCACAGAGCAGAACTCTTGAGCAGCACAGAGCAGAACTCTTGAGCAGCCTGGTGTCAGGAGGAGGCTGGCAGCTCTCCTCTCCCATCCAATCACCACTGAGCAGGAGATTGCTAGCTTCTAAATGATTCAGGCTAAAGGATCACAAAGACAAGGGACAAGGAAGATCTCATGTATCTGAGCTTTTGCAGCAGAAAAAAAAGCGGATT
The DNA here is from genome assembly GCF_019054845.1 of Dipodomys spectabilis. NCBI lineage: Eukaryota > Metazoa > Chordata > Mammalia > Rodentia > Heteromyidae > Dipodomys > Dipodomys spectabilis. The sequence goes on from NW_024871134.1 coordinate 2,291,008, forward strand.
ATGTTTGGGATAAACACTTCAAATGTCAGGAGAGTTCAGAGTGACAGCTGAAGAATATCTAATTTTTTTTACACCATCAGCTGGGCCAGAGCTTGCCGGCTTCATGCAGGGGTCTGGAGCTGACCGTAAGCCAGGAAAAATCCCTTTTCACGGTGAGATTCCAGCGTCTGTACTGCCTTGCTCTTCATAGACAGGGCATCAGTTCTTGGGCTCTTTAACTACAACATTTTTCATAACTCCAGTGGACTATGGAGGCTAACAGATCATATCTTCAATATAGCTCATCCTCTATTTATTCACAATTGTATCAAGGACATCTTCTCTTTATTCATGTTAGCAGGAGGATTTCTAATTAAAATGTATGAACTTGAGACAACATTATTTTTTCACCAAGAAAGCTAACAAATATATTACACTATATCTTATCATTTTATACCATACCTTAGAATTTTGATGTTTTCAAAATTGGATTATAAGAAATAGTTGAGGACTGATGGCTCAACCTGTAATCCTAGCTACTAAGGAGACATTTGGAGTTCTTGGATCAAATTTGGCTCAGGCATTTAATTCTGAGAGACTCTATTCTCCAAATAATCAGCAAAAACCTGGAAGTAGAGTTGTGGCTCAAGTAGTAGAATGCCAGTCTTGACAGAAAAAGCTAAAGAACAGCACGAGGCCCTGAATTCATGCCCCAATGCTATCTCACACATACACACATAACACATACAAACACACATGCATACACACATACAAACACCCACAAATACATACACACATATGCATATATACATACACATATACACACATACACATAGATACATAGACACATACAGAGTAGATAAGTTTCAATTAAAATCTTTCTAATATTCAGAAAGCCCCAAAGAATATCCCCCTAAACCTCTTTGATAAGTTTTTATATATATTTTTATTGTAAAAACACTGTATAAAGGGGTTACAGTTACATGAACAAGGTAATGAGTACATTTCCTATCAAGCATTGTTACCTCCTCCTTTGTTTTTTCCTCTACCATCCCTTCCCTCCCCACCTCCACAACTACACTCCCCCCTCCTCTCCTCCCCGCTCCCTGCCTAAATTGTAAAGTTCATTTTTCAACATAGTGTCTTATACATCTTATTGTTACAATGGTTCAACTTGTATCCCTATTTAAGCATTTTGGGTTTTTTCCCTTCTCCTCCCAAAATTAGAGAAGTGTATGTACAAGATGCAGGGCATTGGAATCAAATACAGTGAAAACAGGGGTTATACCATGGGGGAGGAACACTATACAGAGAAACAAAAAAATCACATGGTTAATAAGTTGTGTGTGTGTGAAAATACAGTACAGAGGTGTTACAATTACATGAACAGGGTAATGAGTGCATTTCTTATCAAGCATTGTTGCCTCCTCCTTTGTTTCCCCTTCCCATCCTTTCCCATTTCCCCCACACCCCCTACCGCCCCCCACGCCAAAGTTGTAAAGTTTGTTTTTCAGCATAACACCTTGTATGTCTCATTGTTGCAATGGGTCCACTTGAATCCGTATTTAAACAATTTGTTTTTTCCCTTCCCCTCCACAAATTATACCAACATCAAATACAGTGAAACCAGGGTTTATACCACGGGGGAGGGACATACAAAGCAACAAAGAAATCATCTTATAAATATGTTAGCAATAATAGCAAGAAAGAAAAACCATTTGAGTCCTTATCTTGGGGTTCATTTCGCCTAACATCAGCTTATCTGACTGTTTATGCTTGTCTCAGGCATATACTAGTTATTGCAAAGTTTTTTAATGTAACTAATTTGATCTGTTTCCACATAAAGTATTATCAAACGTCTAATATAGACTGCAATGATGTTTATTTTTTTATTGTCAAGGTTATATACAGAGGGGTTACAGTTACATAAGTAAAGTAATGACTACATTTCTTGTCAAACTTGTGACCCCTTCCCTAAATTTTCTCCTTTTCCTCCCCCCAATACTCAAGTTGTACAGATCATTTTCAACATATTATCTTGTATATGTCGCTGTTGCATTGGCTCCCCCTTGTCCTTTTTTAATGTATTAGAATCTAATATGATGGTAAAAGTCTACTTTAACTTATCAAATCACTTAAAGCATATATTGAAGCAAGGTCTATGAACATATTAACCAAGTATTTGTCTCAATTTTGCAAAGGATTTTCAAACTATTTTTGCTGAGCTGGGTCCTGGTGGCTCACATTTATAATCCAGGCTACTCAGGAGGATGAAATCTGAACACCATGGTTTGAAGCCAGCCAGGCAGGAACATCCACAATATTCTCATCTCCAATTTGCTGCCAAAAAGCCCGAGGCAGAGCTGTGGCTCCAGTGGTAGAGCACCAGCCTCCAGTGAAAAAGCAGAGAGACAGGGCCAGGGCCTGAGCTCAAGCCCCAGTTAGTGTCCCAAAACTGTGTTCTGATGTTCAATATTTGCAGAAAAAGCAAAACTTAGATATTATTTTAAGAACACTACCAACAAGTGTAATCATTAACATTTTATGTCTGAGATAAAATACTCAAAATATTTCAATAAGGAATTGCTTATTTTAATATTTAAAAAGAACTTAGACAAATTTATATTAAAATAGGCCTTTCAGAAACATTAAGTTCACTCCACACCGTAATACGCACATAGGAATAATAAAGACGTAGAGCTGTTTGAGTAGAATATTGTTGGAGGTTTTGCTTTAATTCATTGAATTCTATTTCATCACCCAATGTCACCCAATAAAACTATACTGACTGCTGTCTGTGGGCAGAATTGTTAGACAGGAGAATGGAAACCCAGTGGTTTGAATCTTAGCAAAGAGCTGTGAGTGGATCGCTACAGTCCTGGTTAAAAAGCTACCATCACATTCACCAAATGTCTTACCTATTGTTCCCCCCCCTCCCTCCCTCCCTCCCTCCCTCCCTCCCTTCCTTCTAGACACCCTGCATTGCAGATGGAGCTTCCAGACTCTTCCCCTCTGGGCTGGCTGAGTGGCTGTGCTCAGACGTGGCTGGCATTCACTTCTGTGAGTGATAGGAAAGCTTGGTTTCCTTGGACAGGCATTAGATGGGTGTCAACTCTGTTCACCTCCACTCAGCTGGGCAAAGAAGCACTGAGAAGTGCAGAGGAGTGTTGCCAGCATACCTATATGTTCTTCCTGTGCCAGCTGTGCAACACAAATCCATCTCTGATTATCTGTCAATCACACAAATGACTGACACACGGAGGATGGCTGACACCATGGCAGCGAGCCTTTGTCCCTGACGCTTCCCTGTCAGAAAATCTCCGAGGGTTCAGGTTGACAGCTATGTGTGCTGCCCTGTTGTCTGCATCTGCCCTGTCCCCATCTGGCATTCTCATATCTATTAGTGAGTTGTGAGCGTTTAGTCTTCTCAGAGTCGAGGAGGAGACCCAGGCAGGGGCTCGAGGAAGGGCTGTTGATGTAACAGTGATGGAGAGGAGAATTTTGGACTATTTGTTGCATGTCCCTTCTGATCCTGTACATATGCTATTTTTTTTATAATTGATGATGCTAGATCCACGTGGCCTTCCTGCTTTGCATGTCAAAATAAAATCCAGAAGTCAAGTTCTGCACCACAAGAAAAGATGGTATTGTTTCACATGTATAGCAAGTGTGCATCTGCTACCTCTGTAATACAAACGACCCCACTGCAGGTGGCATTCTTCCCAGGATCCGAGGGTGGTCATCTGATCTTCCCATCCAGGGATGTCAAGAGTGACCCAGACCAGGAGTTTCTTAGCATTGTTTGCTGTATGAGACATTTGAATATGAGCGTCTCAGCCTGCTTTGTGTGTGTGTGTGAATATTGTATGAGTTATTCATAACCAAGAGATTTATTGAACCACAGTTCTGGAGTCTTGAGGGACTGGTGTGTGGTGAGAGCCTTCCTGATTCACCAGCCATGGAGGGCAAATAAGTAGTGAACATGGGGACCAGAGGAGGGTCGAACTCATCCGGCCATTGGAGTCCATTCCTGTGATGGCAGGCCTGGTGCAGCAGCACAGCACCCCTCACTCACCGGACAGAGCCCTTCAGCCACCTTCCCGCCACCAGAGCCTGTCAGTCAGCCACCTTCCCACCACCAGAGCCCCATCTCCCCTATGGTCTGGGGAGACCACCTGTCCTGAGTTTACAAGTCTGGCCTGGGCTGCCGTACTACCACTGGAGCTTCACATCCCATCTAACACCACTATGTTATCCTCCAGTTTCAACACACAAACTTTAGGGAGCCCATTACAAAAACAGCACGTTGTAGAATGTGAAACGTGTTTGTCTTGTGAAGATTTCAATCATACTAGTCACTTTCTCTTTGTGTGATGTCCTTGATAGAGCTATATAGTTTGGTTTTTGGTACCAGGTTCCAAATGTTCAGATCATGTCCAATTATATCTTAAGAGATGGAAGGATGACTAATGAATCCTGAGGCAGAATTTTAAAACACACAGCACTGTCATTCAAGAGAATGTGAAGAGTTTCAGATGCTCTTCTCCAACATGAAGTTTGGAGCCCATGCATCGTTAGCAGCCCTGTGCCATGTGCCTAGGAGTTCTCTGCTTGCACAGGCCTGTGTTGATGGGAGGGTGTGAGTTCTCTGCTTGCACAGGCCTGTGTTGATGGGAGGGTGTGAGTTCTCTGCTTGCACAGGCCTGTGTTGATGGGAGAACGCGAGTTCTGTGCTTGCACACACCTGTGTTAATGGGCAAATGTGAATTCTCTGCTTGCATGTGCCTGTGTTGATGGGAGAGTGTGAGTTCTCTGGTTGGTAGACTAGGACAGGCCCCTGCTGGGTTATCTGGCGTGGTTCTGACTGAGCGACTAACTGAGATCAGAAATGGTGCCGTGAAGACTTTTAGGGGACTCTGTCTGTGCAATCTTGAAGCAAATAGGGGGCACAAGCCTATGGTGGTCTAGTTGGGAAATGTGAAGAAACGCGAAGCCCGAGGAATGGTGGGATGATTCCTGCATGCGCGAAACCACGCGTGGAACCCATCTTTCCTGAGAAGGTCATGGACTGGGCTCCACTCACCTCCCTCCCTTGGTGTCTATGCCTCAACCCTTCATTGTAATAGTCAGAGACCTGCTCTCCCAGTGCAGGGGACAGGGGAACTCTTTTTAGGTAGTCAAGATGTTCTCCTGCTTATTTTCTGTTTTGTTTTGTTTTGGTGCTAGTACTGGGACTTGAACTTAGAGCCAAGGTGCTGCCCTGTAGCTTTGTCACTAAAGGCTGGCACTCTACCATACCTCCACTTCCAATTTTGTTGGCTAGCTAGAGATAGGAGTCTTATGGACTTTTCTGCCTGGGACAGCTTCCAACTGCAATCCTCTGACCCCTGCCTCCTGAGTTCAGAGTAGGCTTACAGGCGTGAGCATGGAGTCTGGCTGCCCTCTAGTTTTTATTCCCAGCTTGACATGGATTTAACTGTCCTCAGGTTTTGATTTGCTTTCTATAGAATCAAGTAGGCCTAGCCCGGAGTCACTGAGTTCTATTGTTCACATTACCATTATGACCTCTATATTTTTTTGAATGCTCAAAACACTGCATCAGCAAAATCCTCCCTCTTGTAAACTAAGGAAGCACCGGGGGTGCAGACACTGCTGGTCTATCTAGCAGCTGCACTGGGTACACGGTACTGAGGAGATTCAGATCCATCTACCCCAGGTGGCCATCTTCATTTGTGGTCTCAGCGGGCATTCCTCCATGCAAGCACGTCTTATTAACTGCTTTCCCAGACCACCCCCGTGAATAACTCTCATTTAGTTGAGTTCCCTTGAAAGCAATCTGGGAAACAGAAGGGAGTGTCCTACAGGAATGTAGGAGAGCTCCTTAGAAGAACACTGCAGAAGACTGGGCTGCATGAGCTTTCCATGGAATGAGGAAGCGAGCAATAGTGAGCGTGGCTGCTAAGGTTGTGGCTCAGTGTTGGTGCAGTGGGGTCTGTGACTCAGGGATTTATTGATACCTTACTAGGTAAGGATTCATTTTGAATAAGCCCTGAGCTTGGGCAGAGCGCTTCCCTGAAGCTACTAACCCCCGAGGGTGGTGACTCCCTCCAGCGTCCAGACCCATGAAGTTAATGTAGATCTGGGGCGCCAGGATTGTTCAATACATCCAAGTAGAGCTGATGTGCTGATGATAAATTTTTGGCTTTAGTATTTTCTGTATTTTTGGAATCTTTTACAAGCAACATACAATAAATGTATTTTATAATCCAAAAAATTATTGCCCTTTATAATACTATGAGAATTGTACTTAGAAATTCACCTATTTTTATTTGTTTGCTCTGGACTTACCCTTCTTAGGACCTTTATTGCATTTTTTATGCTTATTTACCTTCTTAGAAGCTCATAGTTCATCCAATATGTAATATTTCTAGTCAAGAAAAACGAATAGTTTTTTGTTGTTAGAGTTTAAATCTGAAGTTACAAACATTGGAAAACGTTTTTTTCTCGATGGTATTTCGTTTAGCAAATCATTAGATGCAGGGTATGTGTGTGTATGGCTCCTGCTTAAGAAGTGGCGGTACTTAGCACTGAACACTGTCTTTCAGACCTCCATCAAACTTCCTCAGACTTTCGTTATTCCTTCTTGCCCAACAGGACTATATCTGTAAGGATTCTTGAACAATATATGCTTGTCAAAGAAGAAAAAGCCAGCCATTAGATTTAATACTTACTTTCTCAACAATCTTCTACAAACCTACCAGCTACTGTCAAGTTACCTTTAATTACAAAGCAGATGTAAGTTATTTGATGATTATAGCAATGCCACCTGTATTTTCTCTACCTCTTCCGTTACATTTCACTGATTGAAGTTCTGGATTTTCCTTGGTGAGACAGAGGACGAAGAGATACTTTTGTGTTGCAACTTTCACCCAGTGTCACAGAGAAGTTTATACTAGACCTGTTAAACAAGAAAGGGGGATTCCCACCCCCGCCCAAGACTATTCCAATAGAAGAGATGGGGAGAACCCAGCCAGGCTGAGGTGAAAGGTGAGGAAGGGAATATGGAAGCCCCAGGTACCACAGAAAAGGCATTGGGGGAAGATCTCACCGGTAGGTGGGAAAAGCTGTTAGAGCCATGTGCTGGCCTGCTGACCTCATCTAAAGACAGCTCATGCTCTCTCCCTCAGACTTTACAGATTCTGGCTGTTACATTCAAAGGCATTGTTCACAGGCTCTTGAGAAAGATATCCCCATTATAAAAGACTCACATTTCAAAGAGACACAGAGAAAAGGGGGAGGATGGAAGATTTCCAGAGTGAATGCTCTATAAAAAGTATGGTCAGAGGAAATGGCTGAACTTGCCTATGTTCTCATCAGACTAAGGGGATGTTAAGAATTGCTGGATTTTAGGGTACCAGTTATCACGCGTGATCTGTTTTCTCCTTTTTACTTAGTTTATAAATTGTTCCTTTATGTGTATGTACAAGATTAAGTCTCTCAGCACAATGCCAGCTATGAAACTCCGCCTCCAAGTTTCATAAACACGTAGTATATTTTTGTCCCAGAGACAGAGCTGTTGTGCAAGCTGTCACCTAGAGGACTGTGAAGGGGAGGAAGCAGGGCGCCCACACCTCGGAAGGCGTGGGAAGCTTCGGTGACATCTGGTCTGGAGGGAAATCGGTCCCGGTGGAGTGTGAGCTCTGCTGTTTCACTCTTAGTATCGGCAGTGCCCAGGGCTTAGGCAAAGATGCTAACAACAGCCTGTCTCCTCCTCAAAGTCCAAAGGACTCCTTTGTCCTCCATAGTACCCCATTCCATAGTCTCTGGACCTGGGGTCCTTAGTGGCCAGTCCATGGCAGGCTAGGACTTCTCCCTCGGGGTAGGAAAACTTCAGGCCAGTCCTAACTCACATGAGCCATCTGCCGGGTGGAACTGCTTGAGTCTTTAGCCTGATCTTTGTGCCATGATATCCCACTGATGGCTTCTTGCATGTGCATTGCACCTCACTGTCCCTCATTTCCCTGAGAGCAGCCTGCTGCGATGACCTTGCACTCCAGGTCCTAGAGAACAGACATTCCTCATCACGCATTTGCTCCGCAGCGGGGCTCACCCAGCCATTGTGCCTGCCGCGTGTGTTGCTTTCCCTCCGCTTGGCCACTGCCCTGTGGTCTGCATCTTCTTTCAGTTACATGTTGAGGATGACACCAAGAACCTGGGTCACCGGGGTCACCCTTGGGGAACAGGTGCAATCATTAGATCAGACGCTTGCTGCTTGTCAGGTGCAATGGTTAAATCAGACTCTCACTGCTTGTCAGGGTGGAGTGAAGTCCTGACCTCTTCACAGCCCTGCTTAACGTTAATTCTCTTTTCTTTGCATCCTTGGCTAGGGAAAGAAAAATCAGTGAGTAAATTATTCCTCTCTGATCTTATATGTCCATACTCTATATAATATATTATTTTCTGTTTCAGATTAGCTCCTTTCTACTTAATGATGGTAGTCTTCAACAAGTGTACCTTCGTAAATCACTAGAAGTTAATCTTTACAGTTTTTGCATTTTTTTGTATAGTTTCCAATAGGGTTGTTCTATTTTCATTCAACTATAAGCTATTCACACGGAATCCTTAGACGTTTGGCCCGGGGGACAGGGGTGTCACCCAGGCCTGACCCTCACCCTGGGCACCCAGCGAGAGGGGCGCATGGCAGAGGAATGGCTGTGTTCACTGAGCCCTGGGCGGCAGCCCTGGGCATCCTCTGTGCGCTCAAGGGACTCAGACTTCCGGGTCAGAAGGGGAGAACTGAGGGCCCAGGTGTGGAGGAGGGGGATGAAGGTCCGAAGAGTGAATCAGGCCTAATTGATCTTGAGCCCTGCCTTTGACCTTGAGGCGTGGGGAGGACTGTGTGACTTTCTGGCTGGCGCAGAACAGGAGGAGAGGCTGGGGAGCCAGGGCTGTGGGCCTGGAGCAGGCCAAGGAGGCCAGGGCGAGGGCAGCTCTTCCTCGGAGTCTCAGGTGATATCCTGGACAGCTCAGAGCTAAAGGCACAGCGTCAAAACTGGGACACTTTCAGCAAATTCACAGGTTCCAGCAAAACGTCCTTTAAGCCTCTTTTCATTTACACTATTGTCAACCTAACGAAAATGAGTGTTTTAAGGAACAAGATTGTTCCAAGGCACATCATACAGATAATCTCATTCAATACTCATGAATGAATTCAAGACAAGTCACCTAATTTTATCTACCAGCCAATCACACAGTGGGGGCTTGAATTTTAGAATAAAAATGTTGCTCTCTTCTTGCACGGTGTCCTGTGCCTCTCAGGCTTCTAAGGCAAAATGCCATCAACTGGGCTACTCATATACAACAAAATTCATGTCTCCTGGCCTAGGGTCTGGGCAATCCCGGCTGCTGCTGGTGGATCTGGTGTGAGTGTTGGTGACTCTTCTGTCCACAGATGGCTCTCTCTAGCTCTTTGATCCTCACAGGAGGAGGGGCAAAGCAAACTTTCCAGGTTTCTTCCCAGTGCATCTGTTGCATTCAGGAAGGCAGCACTGCATGGCCCGACCATTTTCCAGAAGCCCCATCTCTGAATCTCACCCCTGAAAGGCATGAATTGTGAGGTAGTAAAGAAAATGGTTAAACAGAAAAAGGTTGGCAACTGGGTAGCCTGGAGAAAACAGAGGTGACTAGCAAGGATGGCCCTTTGTCTTTAAAGGCGATGGTTTGGGGCAAGTAGATACCAGCAGAAACAGGGAGGAAGGGTAAAAGAATATGATCAAAGTACATTGTCTGCACACATGAAAATAGAATAACTAAATCCATTAAAATTGTTTTAAGAAGAGGGGGGGATGAGAGAGGAAGAGAGGGGGTGCATTGATGAACTGCAAAGACATTTGCAAATATGAAGAGATGAAAATATTACACTGATACACTTGGAACAATTAATATCTGCTAATGAAAAAGAAAAAAGTATGAAAACCTTTCAGTAAAAGCAAGAAAAACAGTGAATTCTAGATTAAGTCTTAGGACAAAACCATTAACTGGAAATTGGCTTGTAAATTTCTGTAATGTTAAATGTATTTTTATTTCAACATTTCTTGGGCATTTTTATAACTTTATACGAGTTAAAGAAAATGAAAAAAAATACCTTGATAGAATTTAGGTGTAATTGACATAATCAATAAAAGGCATAGACTTATATGCAAGTTTATCTTTATTTGAATTATTCCCTTATTAAAATACCATTCTTCAGTTTCATACTTATCCCAGAGTTTGTTTGTAAGGATAAATCTATGTGATATATCACTTAAATATTATTATTATCTTCTGTGTGAGAACACATGCATTTGCTCGTGTGCCAGTACTGGGGATTTAACTCAGGCCTGGACACTGTCCCTGAACATTTTTGCTCAAAGCAAGTACTCTACCACTTGAGCCTCTGCTCCATTTATGGATTTCTGCTAGTTAATTATAGATAAGGGATTCATGGACTTTCCTGTCCTGGCTGACTTCGATCCTCAGATCTCAGCCTCCTGAGTTGTTAGGATCAAAGGAATGAATTATGGGCACCTGGCTGGGTTCACATTCTTAGGATCTTACTATTCAGGTTATATCTGCTTAGGTAAAGGTGAGGTGTTGAACAATTTTCAAACTAATTAATTAATTTAGTTTCTACTCTGGATAATCATGAACCAACAAAACTACTTTCATTGCAAACAAATCTATCCTTATTACTTTAGTAACTGTTCCTAGTAAACAATCAAATTTGCTGGCAGAAAATTCACATTCTGAATTAAGAGCTAAGATGTTAGGATGGTGACGCATCCACAAAGGAATTAAAAGAATGTAGCTTAAAAATTGCAAGTGTGTTGCCTTCAAATTGTTTTTCCTAAGAAATGTTTGTATGTGTAGGAAAGTGTGTGTGCCTGTGTGTGGTATGTAGTTATCTCTGTATGATTTAATGTGTCTTTCCAATCTGTTCTGAAAACTTGACAGCCAGATTTCCATTCAGGGGCAGTTCATTACGGACTTTAATTATTTAACCAAATGGTCTATCCAGTGTGACCCTCCAAAGGGAATGTAAATTAGTGCAACCACCAGAAATCAGGATGAGTTCCTCAAGAAAAAACAACTAAAACCAGCTCTACAGTGAGAGGATGATGGGAGGCAGCTGGCAGGCTGGGGCGGCACTGTCACCTCGGTGGGCTGTGGAGTGCCTGTGCAAAGAAATTCGGTGAATATCACACCAGAGTGTATGACCTGGTCATACGGAGTCAGAACATTATGTCATTTGCAGGAAAATGGATGGAACTGGAGAGGACTGTGCTGAGACACAAATACCATGTTTTCTCCCATTTGCAGAATCTAAGCCTCAAAAAAAAGCATAACATGAATGCAAAGCAAGAAACATTTGGGGTGGAGGAGATTGAGGGTGAAAAGACAGTGGAGGGTAAGGACCTGATACAAGAGCACTGCACGCATGTGTGAAAATGGAATAATAAAGCCCATGAAACAGAGGTTATGAAGGGTAATACAAACTCGATTCCAATATTATATTCATGAATAGAAAGACCAAAAAGAAATCCAATTGTGAAATTAATCTGTGCTGATTAAAAACTGACATGAGTATATAAATATATATATGCAGTTTAAATAATGTAGACAATATGGATAAATATATAGATATGCTATTACGCTTTATATTTCATATCTATGTATTTATCTACATGTTGGTTTTAAGTGTATTGTACATTATTATTTAGTGTTACCAGGAAACTTTTACTCTTTCTGTTATTTTGCTATTTTGATGGGATAGTGCCAGGAGGGAGAGTTGTTCACTCACCTTTCCAGCCATAATAGATCTGGCTAACAACCTATGCAAATGAGGACCTGGAAAGCCAGTGTATTTATTTGTAATGTTATACCTTTAGACTCTTCACATTACCACTTCATGACTCGCTTTATTTCTTTCCACTGTGGTTAAACAAATACACATTAAATTAAATCCACTTTACATCCCCGCTCACCAACTACGGTGAGGAAAAGCCCTGAGATACGCAGCGATGAGATCTGGGAACTCTGATTCCTTGTACCTGTGTCCTCAGCCTGTTACGTAGACATTCAGTGCATAGCAGGTAGAATTAGTTTTCTCTGTGCCACTCATACCCCGTGTGGTCAGAATCCTTCTGGGATACCTGATGAAATGAACTGCCTGTGTGACGTGTGGTTTCTTATTTACAAGCTTAGCTGTAAGAGGGTGTGATGGTCCTTCCCCAGCCGCAGGCCTGGTGGGCCAACATGTACACAGCAAAGCCACCAGTGAAGGATTTCAGACACACCACAGTGACAGTTGAACCTCAGCTAATAGCCACGAGGCTCATAAGACACAGTTTAGGAAGGCCAAGTTTCATCATGTTCATAGAATTCACAGCCAAATTCGGCTTTGTTTATTCTATGTGCCTTACACAGACATCAGTTTAATTCTAATTTTCTCTTACAGGGGAGATGGTCTTGCTGGCTTTTTGGTATTCGTTTGAAAAACAATAATAGGATGTGGGCAGAATTTTAACATGTTGGTGACGTATAGCAGACATGTAGTTGGAAATGGACTTAAATAGGACAAGCTCTGTGTCCTATTCACAACTGAAATCATTTCATGTAAACTCTATGTTCCTTACAAGTTACCTCTGTGAAGTAACACGGAAGTGCACGGGTTGTATGCTGAAACTAAAAAGAGCTCTGGGGGATTGCTGGGGGATTTGATGGAAGAAATGACACTGATCAAAATATACTCTAATCAGGCTGGGTGGCCAAGGCTCAGGCCTGCAATGCCAGACACTCAGGAGGCTGAGATCTGAGGAGCACAGTTTGAAGCCAGCTCCAGCAAGGAAGTTATTGAGACTAATATCTACAATTAACCACCCAAAAGCCAGAAGTGGAACTGTGGCTCAAGGGGTGGAGCACCATCCTTGGGCAAAAAGGCTTGGGGACAGTGACCAGGCCCTGGGTTCAAGCCCCAGTACACACACACACACACACACACACACACACACACACACACACACACACACACACACACACACTCTGGATGGGAGGCCTTGGGAGACGCCATTCATTTTAAACCTGTGTTCTCAGGGAGCGGTATAGCTGGGATCGCACGGGCAGCACTGGTACTGTCAGCCTATATGTATTGTATTTTATTTTATTTCTGTTACACAGCAATACAGTTTCTCACATCTTCGCTGGGCGTCTGCATGCAAGCAGAGTGTCCAGCGCCCGGCCAAGACAGGCCGCGGCCACACGGGATGCTGCTGATCGTGCCTTCCATCCCTGTCCGCCCTTTCTGGCTTTCCTCTCCCCCTGGGGCCTGCGCACCTGTCCTCAGAGCCTCGGGACTCTGCTGGCTCCTTCTAGAGACTTCCTGACCCCCTGACCGAGGTCGCCCGTGGGAGGTCCTGCGGACTCCGGGCCCTCGTGCGCCTTTGGAGGTCACGGGGCAGACAGCCCAGGAAGGCGCTGGCCTGGGGTCTTCCGCACCGGACGACAGGCGGGGCACGAGGGACCCAAGTGGAGCAGCCCTCCCTCACCGCTGGGCGGAGCCAGAGCAGGAGCACTATGGAGCGGGAGCACTGGCGGCTGGGCACTGGGAGTTGGAGCACAACAGGAGCCCTGCGGGACGGGCAGGGCACGGGAGAGGGGGAGCACTGCAGGCCGGGCCAGCGCGGGGGAAGTGGGAGCATTGCAGGAGCGCCGCAGGCCGGGCGCAGAGGAGCGGGAGTTCAAGGTCAGCCCAGGCAAGGGGCTCAGCTCCGGTGCCGACGCCCTGCGCGCCAGCCCGGGGTCAGGCCTCAGGGCCACAGACATTGTAAACGAACTAGAACTTGGTGTCATGCGCCAGAGAACAAGGAAAGAAAAGAAGGGTCCCGGATTAGGGTAGAGCCTGGGACCCCTCGGAGAGGGGACCGAGCTGGCACAGATGGGCGAGCATGCTGCGCGCTGGGCACAGGCCCTGCACTCGCCTGTCCACGGGGACTTCGCGGGGCCTGTGCGCGCCCGTTGCACCCGTCCTCGGGGTGGGGTGGGGCTCCGGGGCCCCGCGCTGCTGGCTGCGAGCTTCTGCTTGGAGGGGCTTCTGCTGTGGCCTGTGGACCAGCCCCACCTCCCCGAGGCCCTCCAGAGTGCCATGGAAAACACTCCAGATTCTCGAAGATTTCATCCCTGGCCTGCTCCCGCATCAGACCCCCTCAGGGATGAGGCTGGAGGACGCAGGAGATGGTTTGGCTAGACGTGAGCGTGTCAGGATGCCTTGGGTTTAGTGTGCAGGAAGCTTTTGCCTTTCTTATCTTATTTCAGTCATAAATATCTGCATCGATATTTACCCTGAATTTGTTTAAACTAGCAATACAAAGAAACAATGCTTATATTTTCCTCCGGCAACCTAAAACGGTTCTTGGATTAATGAAATAACAATGAAATAAATGACCAAAAATAGCCATAGGAATTACGAAACAATCAGTCTTACAGTAAACATAACATCAATACGCTTTCTTGAATCCAATACTACTGCTCAGCGGCGAGAATCTTTAATAAGTTTACACCAATCTAATATTTTTCTACATTTTCAGTAATCATTAACAGAGGAAATGCACGTATCAACTGAAAAATAGACAATTATGTGATGCTTATTTATTTGCAATGAAATAATTACATTGGGATCACATTTCATTCCTCATCACTTAACCAAGCTTCTATTTTGTGGATATCTTAAAAACATTAAAATTATTTATAAGGCATATATAAATCATTTATTATGCACATATGTATTCCTCATTAGTATCACTAAAATCCTTTTGTGAATTATTTTGGAACTCTGCGTCTTGATACAAAAGCAGTTATTTGACAATGAAATAAAGAAAGAAAAACATATATATATGTAAGAAAATCATCAGATATTAAAAATGAGATTGGATCAAATATATAAAAATGGATAAATTAATCGTGGGTTGCCATATCTTGACCTGTGATGTTACAGAACAACCATGCATATTAAAATGAGATGGTTTTTGCTATTTTAAAATTTTCAATCAATAAGGAGCAAAACTATATTTCTAATTACAAAAATAAGTTATTCCAGAAGGTGTTAATTAAATGCCTTTCCTTGGTGAGAATAAATGTAAGTAAGTTAAATGGATGGTGAAGATATCTAGGGAAAATAATGAGCCAAAACTTATTAAAAGACAAGTGCAGAGCAAGAGCAAATACAGTGTTGGAAGGAAATTGCTGGCACCTTCTGTCCCTTCCAGCGCTGGTCAGATCATTTGTGATCAGGTTGGCTGACGTCCCTTCCTGAAGTGACCTCTTGCTAGAGACAAGCACACACATCGCAGGTACATTCTGGAGATAAACACAACATATGTTTTCATGGTCTGTTAATAAACACCTTTGGAGGGTGATGATGCATTCAGCCAGGGCTGCTGGGAGCTGCCTCAGGCTGAGAGCAGTGTGGCACGGAAATAACATCAGACAACCCTGCTGTACTAGCTTTCATTACTGGGTGATGTAGACCCCTCAAACAAGCAGCATAATCTAATGGCATGCATTCTAGTACAGCCCATACTGTATTTTCTTCTACGTAGTGACTACGGCAAAATATGGAGATCATTTTATATAGGTTTGTATAAGACAATATTAGCACTTACAGGTGTGTGTGTGTGTGTGTGTGTGTGTGTGCGTGTGCACGCACTCATGGGCTTAAACTCAGGGCCTTTGGCTGGTTTTCCACCACTTGAGCCACAATCCCAATTCTGGCTTTTTGCTAGTTAAGTGAAGATGAGAGTCCTGCAGATTTGTCTTTCAAGACTGACTTAAACTTTGGTTCTCAGAAGTCAGTCTCCTGAGTAGCTAGGATTAAAAGCTTGAACCTCCAGCTCCCTGCTAATGTCTGTACATTGTTATCGCAATTACTGCAGTTGCAGGATTTTATCACTCTTTTATTCTTGTGATTGAATAATCATCCTTAGAGCTCTAAAGCTCTAACCCCAGACACATTTCATTACCTATATGGAAGTAATATAATTGCTCTCTCATTGATACTCTGAATATGTCAGAATCAAGTTATAATACCTATGTAATTATACATAAATTCTCCACTATGTCACTAAAAAATCCTTTTCAGGATTTATTTCATTCATCTTCCTCTTTGTGCAAAGGCTGCTATTGGAAAGCAGGGAAAAAGAAAGAGAACTCTGTGCAAACCGTCCTGCAGTTGAAGACTGGGATGTGAAGACAGTGAGCCTCAGATAGACCCTGAGCATGCTTGCGATGCAGTGTGGTAGATGGCTGTGCGTGGCTCCCTGCGTTCTTCATGCAGGGTTCATGCACTGTGACGTGCTGCGACCACATGAACAACTGAAACATTCATCACAGGGGCCGCATAGTGTCATGCACGTGCTTGCTGGCCACAGTCTGCACTGCAAAGGCAGCTTGCAGCATCGGGCAGAGTAACTTTACAAAGAGGCGTTAGTGGAGTTCAGGTCACTAGCTCTTGGCTCTGGGAAGGAACCGATTGCTTTGGAGTTTGTTGCCATTGTAGAGCCTTGTGAAGACTGGTGATGGTGTGTGAGGCTGGGCTGGCTATCCAGAACCCACAAGGATTCCCATCTGTGTGCTTCCCTGCTTAACATGCTTGTGAGATTGTCTTTGTTGTATTTTTTATCATTTTATTTTTGACAGAGGCCATTAGAAAGATGAAGATGCGCAGAAAGGACTTCAGTCAGTGTGGGAATGGGGTTTTAATTTCGGTGTGCCTTTTGTTGCGTCTTTTGCCACGATCATGTCACAGAATGCATGTGTCCCCTTCCGAGTGGTGCTTCACCTGCCGCCCTGCTCTCCCTTTCCTGACGCCACTCAGCTCTATGTCATCAGTTCCAGGGATGGCAGTTTCATTCCCCATCTGGGTGAGATTTACACATGCTGTAAGCGGTGTGTGATGGGGCCCTGACGTCTGGGCCTAGCTTCCATTCTCACCACAGCTCAGCTCTGAAGGGAATTTGAACTTTTGCCTTAGAATGCGAAACTCTAGCTACCTCTTTTCAAATGAGACAAAATGATGAGTCCACCTTGTTAACCCTCTGGGTGACGGGTTCTGTGTAGAGAGGCGAGGCGGGAGAGTCATTTCTAACACCACTGGAGTCCCTTGGCTCTGCAAGGAATGACCGGCTGGCAGAGGGCTCCTCCTTCCAGACCAGCTGTCCTCAACTCAGGCAAAGGAAGGTTGCCCTATCACTTAACTCCCTCTTTCCTGTAATATGGAAATCGAAGCAGTTAAATATTTACTGGCTTTGCTTGTGAGGAAATAGAGATCTCTCACAGTGTCTGTTAGTCCAATATGCCTTTACTCTCAGCGTGTTGGCCGCCAGAGTAAAGGAATGATTGATTCAGATAGAGACATCATCAGTGTTTCCTTCTGTCTCAAAGAAATAAATAAACAAATAAAAGCCATTTCGCAGAGCTAGGCTATTTGCAGTCAAATGTAGCATGAGGTGAGCTGAAATTCTCTTTCTCCTTTTCATTTTTCTCTTTTTCACGAATCCATCATCTACTTAATGTTTACAAGATCGTGGGAGCTCTATTGTTTTCCTTCTGTTCTTTGTGACACTGAATTAGCATCTGAAAATTAATTGCCTTGTCAGCCTCCGCTAGCTGCTCCGTTGTCTGGTACTGGCCCGCTGTCTGGGATTGTTCTGCTTGCATCGATGAGCTGAGGGACGCGGGCATCTTCTTCGCTCGGCTCTGGCAGGTCTTGTCTTCAATAACAGAAAGACGGAGCATTCGGAGGCCTCAGGAAATAGATGCACTAGGTTTGTTTCCACACTTGCACTACATAAACAAACCAGAAAGAAAAGACATAGACTGAAAATCATATCCCATAGAACCACAAGGCGCATGGTCCAGAACAATTTGCTTGGCGTTTGTGAATTCAGGGCTGTGAACTCATCCTGAGGTTCAGACAGGATTTTTGATATGAAGATAAAAATTGTTGATTTAATGAACCAATCAAGCCTATGCCCTCTCACCCAGAGCAATTGGAATTTGTTCTCTGGGGACTAGATGAACATTGGAGAATGAGGGCAGGAGGGAGAATGTCAACCCATAGGAGCAAAGCTGAGCCTTGACCACAAATCATCCACAAGCAATGGGCGGGTACAACAGGCCAGGCCTCCTGACTATTTCTTTCCTTGCAAACCTTTCCTGAAGGTCATGCAGGCAGGAGGTCTTCCTTTACGCTGATACATACATAAAGTTTTACCATGAGAAGAAAATGACATGTTTGTCCAGTCTATAACTCCATGAAATCTAAGCATTATATGTATGTGTTTATATATGCATTTATTTATTTATTTTTCTTTTTTATTGTGAAAATACCATACAGAGGGTTTACAATTACATGAGCAAGGTAATGAGTACCTTTCTTATCAAGCATTGCTGTCTCCTCCTTTGTTTCCCCGTACCATTCCTTCTCATCTCCTCTCCTTACCCCCTTTCCCCTCCCTCCCCCCCACCCTGCCCCGTGCACCAAAGTTGTAAAGTTTGTTTTTCCACATAACGTCTTGTACATCTCATTGTTGCAATGGGTCCACCTGTATCCCTATTTAAACAATTTGTTTTTTCCCTTCCCTTGCACAAATCATAAAAACATCAAATATAGTGAAAACTGGGGTTAAACCATGGGGGAAGGAACATACACAGCAACAAAAAAAATCTTATAAATATGTTACAAACAATAGCAAGAAAGAAAAACATTGGAGTCCTTATCTTGGGGTTCATTTCACCTAACATCAACTTATCTGACCTTTTCTGCTTGACTCAGACATATACTAGATATTGCAAATAAGGGAAACCATGAGACCTATTTTTGGGGGGCCTGGTTTACTTTACTTAATATAATTTTTTTCCAAGTCTTTCCATTTTCTAACAAATGGAGCAATGTCATTCCTTCTGATGGAGGCATAGAATTCCGTTGTGTATACATACCACATTTTCTTGGTCCATTCATCTACTGAGGGGCATCTGGGTTGGTTCCATATCTTAGCTATGGTAAATAATGCTGCAATAAACATAGTTGTGCTGGTAGTTTTAGTGTGGTCTTGTTTGTGATCATTCAGGTAAATGCCCAAAAGTGGGATTGCTGGGTCATAGGGGAGCTCTATGTGGAGTCTTTTGAGGAACCTACATACTACTTTCCAAGGTGATTGAACAAGTTTACACTCCCACCAACAATGCAGTAGGGTTCCCTTGTGTCCACATCCCCTCCAGCATCTGTTGTTATTAGAGCATTTGATTATAGCCATTCTACCTGGGGTGAGGTGGTATCTCAATGTTGTTTTGATTTGCATTTCTTTTATGGCTAGGGAGGTTGACCATTTCTTCATGTGTCTATTGGCCATCCTTCTTTTCTCTTCAGAGAACTTTCTCTTTAAGTCTTTAGCCCATTTATTTATTGGGCAGTTGTTTCTTTGAGGATTTGATGTTGGGAGATTTAATTTTTTGAGTTCCAGGTATATTTTAGATATGTGACTTTTGTCCATTGTATGGCTAGTGAAGATCTTCTCCCAATCTGTGGGCTTTCTATTGATCTTGCTAGCTATGTCCTTTGCCATGTAGAAGCTCTACCATTTCATGCAATCCCATTTGTCCAACCTTTCTTTGGTTTGTTGTGTTTCTGGGTCTCTATTAAGAGAATTTCATCCTGTGCCAAGGAAACCTAGGGTTTCTCCTATTCCATTCTGTAATGTTTTCAGAGTGTCTGCTTTGACGCTGAGGTCTTTGATCCATTTGGAGTTGATTCTGGTGCAGGGTGATATATAAGGATCTAGCTTTACTTTTCTACAAGTGATTAACCAATTTTGCCAGCATCATTTACTGAAGAGGCTGTCTTTCTTCCATTCTAATATTAGCTCCCTTATCAAATATTAGATGGCTATAGGTCTGTGGCTTCATTTCTGGGTTTTCAATTCTATTCCATTGGTCCTGAGGTCTGTTTTTGTGCCAGTATCAAGCTGTTTTGATTACTATGGATTTGGTATTGATATTCCTCCAGCATTGTTCTTTCTGTTAAGGATCATTTTTGCTATTCGGGGTCTTTTCTTATTCCATATGAATTTTTGGATTGCCTCTTCTATTTCCTTGAAGAATGAGGTTGGAATATTGATAGATATTGCACTGAATTTGTAGATAGCCTTGGGAAGTATTGCCATTTTCATGATGTTGATCCTTCCAATCCAGGAGCATGGGAACTTTTTCCACTTGCTAAGTTCTGTTTTGATTTCCTTTTTCAAGTTTTCATCATAGAAGTCCTTCACTTCTTTGGTTAAGTTAATTCCTACCTATTTTATTTTTTGTGGGGCTATTATGAATGGAGTTGCTTTCATGATTTCATCCATGCTTTTTTCATTGTTGGCATACAGAAAAACCATTTATTTTTGAGGGTTAAGTTTATACCCTGCTACCTTGCCAAAGTTTTGAATCAGCTTGAGTAATTTGGGAGTGGAGTCCGTGGGATTCTTTAAATACAAGATCATGTCATCATATGCATTCATTTATTTGTACATATTAATATGCATGTATATATAAGTATATATATAAGTATATACACATATTTACATGTATATAAGTATATTTACATATATTTATATGTATACATATATGTATATGTACATATACAGGAATGCATATATAAACACATATATATATTTGTAAATATAAAGTACATACACAAATATAGCTATGTAACTGTCCATATAAATGTAAATATGAGCTCTCTACACATACATATATATATCACATGCACAAATATGAGTATGCACTTGTAGAAACACAGGTGTCTGTTTGCCTATATGTATCTGTACACAGATGCATGGATACATATTTACATATGCATATATACACTCATATACATATGTGTATAAATATTTCCCAAAACACATCTTTATTTATGCACATGTTTGTATATGTATATATATGTTCACATAAATATATGTTTATATACATGTATATATATTTATGTATGCATATTCTATATATGTATTTCTAAAATTTGGTGCTATTGTCTGTTTATTGTCTGTTCTTAATAATTATATAATATACTGTTACCTTGTTAGTATTTCACAGAGTTTTTTCCTATTTTGAAGAAGTCATTCATTAACGTTAGCCTTTGACCTTTGACCTGTGCACATTCAGGAGACCCAGACATTCTGCTGGATTCCTGGGTCTCACAAGTCTATGAACTAGAGATATCTCTTTCAATCCTCTCCTAGATGCCAGCGGCCTAACTGGGAGCTCCTTGAAATGCAAAAGGAAGCCTGGAGTGACACTGGTGAGCGTTCTGAGCAACATAATTAATACGTAAACAACTTCATACTCCCTCACAAGGCACGAGAGCAGACCTTTACCATAAAAAAAAATGTATCTACTCTAGAGTAATCTGATGGGGAAGAAGAAATATGTGATTGTTAGATGATGCCTCTTGGATTTTTTAATGTACTGAGTGATTCTAATGTTTAAAAGTGATGTCAGATGAAATTTATCTGTGCCTCCTGAGAGTGGAAGTAAAACAATGATCTGACATTTCTTTTTTGTTGGAGAGGTAAGTGCAGACTTGAGGAGCTGAGGAGAGGTGCTCGTGCATTTACAAGGTGTGTGTGAATGTGAAGGCATTTGAGGAGAGGAGCTGGTGCACTCACGAGGTGTATGTGTGCGTGAAGGTGTCTGAGGAGAGGTGCTGGTGTGCTCACGAGGTGTGTGTGTGCGTGAAGGCATCTGAGGAAGGAAGACATTGCAGGGTGTGCAGCACGGGCCCTGTGAACGCACTCAGCCTCAGACAGTGAAAATATCCTTTTTCAACAGCACTTCTTACGAACTATGAACCTGTAACTGTAGCCATTTCTACACTATCTTTTTAAATCTATGAAGAATGCTGCCAACTGCCTCCTAGTTAATAAAAGTAATAGGAGTTCTTCCTTTTACAGAAAACATTTTTCTTCCAGCAAGTGCTGGGAAGGAATATTACAATTGATCCGGACTCGGATATGAACCCTGATCTCCGTGTGCTGAGTGGATAATGAATTTTGACTTTTTCTTCATGATGACTCTTTAAATCAAGGTGACTTGCACTTCATACAGTAACATGGAACACTAGAATTATTTTTCGTCATGTTTTTGATGTGGCTGGGAGGCTAGCTCTTCTCTCAGGAAAGCTCTGATGAGTACCATGACATCTCCAGCAGGATGTACTTTGTCCACCGTAATTTTGGCAATATTGAAGAGGCAGATTGTCTGGGCCAGTCATTGAGATGAGATAGCAGGAGAGTCAGCAGATGGATCGCCTCATGGTAAAACGTGTTTGCCTCTCTTGCAGCTAGACTTCTTCCTCCCTGCCTGCTTCTAAAGCCTTGTGACCCAGCTGACACTAACTCCAGGAATCCCATATTTTCAACATCCTGATTGAGGGGCTGGAAAACTGTACATTTAAAAGAAGTCACTCTGTGAGGCAAAAGTACAACCTGAGTGGATGCACAAGGCCTGCTAGAGTTCCAATGCCCAAGGTGGAGGCCAGACGCACTGGTGGCCTTTTGTTCTGGATACGCTCCTCAGTGTCAGGTGTGCAGACATGGCCCCTAGAAGGTTCTTTGAAAATGGCCAAGACTAGACAGATAGATGATAAATAGCTGATAGATAATCAATAGGTAGTCCATAGGTTTTAGGTAGTCAATAGATTTTAGACAATCAATAGATTACAGGTTGTAGGTAAATGATAGATAATTAATAGATTTCAGATAGATACACGGTCTGCTTTTTCTTCCCTTTCCACAGAGGTTGCAGCTCCTCTCCTGTGTGTGGCCGTAGGGGAAGGGGAGCCAGCCACAGAGCTGAGGGATGCTCTATTTCTCCCATGGTGGGAGCTATCCCAGGACATCTGTCTTTCACCTCATTCCTTTCCAAGTTATACTACCAAGAGGAAGGGTTTAATTTGGTGCTGCTTTGACCTGATGCATGCGCAGACCCTAATGGTTGTCTCTTGTGAACCTTACAGATGAAAGCTAAGTTGTATGACACCACTGAGATGATTCAAACCAGCAGCTGCCAGTAGAGCCAAAAGCTTGAGAAGAAGGATAGGGAAATGGCCACCACATGATCAGACTGCTCCTGTGAGCAGTGTGAGCTGCCCCGCCCTCTCCCAACTCATTTAAAAGTCTTGATTAGAAGACAGTCAGAACAGAAAAGATATGCACAGCTAGGAGAGGGGCCTGGCGCTGGCCATGGGGATGAGCTGTGGGTGTCTGCTGAGGAACGGGCATCTGTGACACACTTTTAGCCTCCGGGGGTTGAGATTAGCAGGGCGCCTCATTCAGTAAGCTGGCAGGGCATGGACGTTTCTTTCTGATCGTTCTTCGCAGGTGGTGATCAGAAATGATGGAGACCCTGGGCATTATGTAATGATGTTAGTGTGCAAAGAGGTTTAGATGGGTGATGATTCGATCAGAATGCATTAGGAAATACGGAGAAAAGTTCACCCCGTAACAGTGCATACAATTTCCCAAATATTAAACTATCACAGGCTCAGGAGCAAAGTGATATTTTCCAGCAATTGGGTAAATAAATGCGACCCATGGGTCACTTTGTGGAAGAAAATTATGGGAGAGGGACTTCGAAAGAGAATTTTTCTGACAGGTAGAACAGGTAAAAGCTATATGAAAAACAGAAGAAACTCATTAAGTGAAGAAATTCAAGAAATAAATATCTTTCTATCCTTCCCAGAAGGAATACAGGGAGGCCCTAGCGGAGAGCTAAGTAGAATGCACAGTGCTATTAACCAGCATGGCTAGAAAAAAGGAAACACATAAAATTACGTGTCTTGCTAACAATAATTAGTTTTCAAACTTATACTTTGCATGCACTGGTTTCCAATTTATTTTGTCTAATTTTCTTTTGCTTATTGTTGTAATCCTGTATGGCTCATCTTCATAGTTTTTGTTTAGGAGTCAGCTATCACAGGAAACAAGATTTTTCTTCCCCCTCAGTTATTGAATCATAACAATCATTTGCTTCTAGCAGGAGAGCTGTAAAAGATGGTGGCTTATAAAAATCTTGTTCTGTGAAACAGCAAGTTGGTTTTAAATTCTTACAGTCATTGTTTCCTAAACAATGGGTTCTGGGCATTTAATGCATCCAAGAATCTTTCTGGTATTCACTTAAAATCATGTACGGGGGCTCCGGCTGTGTCTCAGTTTTGTGAGGTGAGAAGTATCTGGAGTTGTCTCTCCAATTTCTGCAATTCCCTCTGAGATGGCCACTGTCCATCCTGGGTCCTGCAAACTGTGCTCTGTCTTGTGGGATGCTCGGGGTAGGCCGTCACCGAGATTCCCCCAGGCTGTAGTCTCCGCTGCGGCCTCCTTTCTGTTCAGGTCTCTCTGTGTGGCCTCTGTCTCACCCTGAGACTGGGCAGGACCTGCCCCAGGGCCTCATTCTGCAGGACTGGCGGGGGGGGGGGGGGGGGGGGCTGCCTCCAGTGCCTCCAGGCTTGGCGCTTCTCTAACTCAGCACAGGGGGTGGCCACCGCTGGCTAAGAGAGCAGGCCTGTGGTCTCACTTAATTTCAAATTAAACAAAACCATTAGCATTTTTATTAAATGTCCCCCACAACAGGCATCAGCCAATCTACAATTTTATATTGGATCCAGTCATTTATTTATTTAGATTTTAAATGATTAAAGAAACAGGAAAAACATTAGTAACCTTAAAAGTCTATTTGATGTTCTGATTCATTCATGAGTTCCTACCTAGAGCCCATACAAATATGTGAAATTCAGACAAAGGAGTACAATAACTTTTAATTTTGTTGAATCATCTTAAAATGAGTCATAATTATATAATTTTTTGAAGATATAGACACCATTTTAAGCATCATCTTCATGATTTAAAATGAGTACACAATCAGTATGCCTGTAGATATATTTTAATTACTGAATGAGTTATCTCTGCATCCAGTTACTTATAATATATTCAATATCCTAAGACTAAACTCTTCAGAAAATAAGCCTAAAATTCAAGTTTTCCTAGATGAAGTCAATTAGGAAAACCAGAAGCAATTCAAATTCAAAACATATTTTTTTCCCTAAAGGATGTTATTGTGCACGTTGGGTAACTTTTTTACATGATAAATATCTTAACATTGGGAGAGAACAGTTGTGGTTGAAACTGAATACAAATTATTAATTTTCCTGCCTTATAGATCTGGCTTTTGTGCCTTTGTGTGTTAATACTGCCTGTTCTTTAGCTTTTTAAGTTTGCAACATTAAAACATATTTTAACAAACATCATCAACAATTTTTCTCCAACCATGTTTTCTCAAACTAGAAGGAGGCATAGTTAGTGGTATGGTAAGTTTTGTCCATCAAGAATCTTAAAATTAATATTTCATGCTCTATTTTAACTTGTTTTGTGCACAATGAGATGTCAGACACATACAAGCATAGATGCACACACAGTGCATATTCAAGTGGATATTCAAGATGAACGTGTGCATTCTCTCTGTATTTGAGGAGCTCATAGGCCTCATGCATGTCGGTGTGCATGACAGTCAAAGTCCTTCAGGAAGCCACTGAGGGCCTTTAGGAGGATGTCCAGGTCATGGGACTTGCCTGGATACATGCGCAGAATCATCTTTTTCCTCGTTCTCGTCAACTGCATCTATAGGGCTGTGCAATAGCCTTATCATTAGGGCTGATCGATTGCTTTTCCTGGCTAAAGGACTCTCAGTATGCAGTAAGTGCGTGGCTCATGCTGGTGTTGAAGCTTTGAAAAAAATCTGATATTATTGTCAAGAAAAACCAGACAGCTGGAAGATCACACACCAAGTTTCATAACCTGTCTTTCATGCGGCCTGCCTAAAGAATTCAAGGTTTCCTCTAAAAGGAACTTTTACTCTCTTCTCATAAATATGGAACTTCATTACAGACATTCTAATGAAGTAGAAATCTATTTTCCTGGGAGGTGACATGGGAAGTATACCTGCGCAAATATATGCATATATCAATTAATTTGGGAGAAACTTGTAAATTGTTAAAACCAAAAAGGGATATTCCATATATTTTAATACAAATATGTGCAAATGAATATAGTCAATATATTCAAACTATTTCAACATCATACAACAAATAAATAATTTAACTGGAATACATGTACCCTTTCTTTGATGTACTGTTATGGTGAGGTGGTGATTTTCTATCTAGCCTTGTTCTATTCTGAGCTTTGACTCTGACCTGGAAGATTACAATATTCTCTCCCAGGCGTTCCTCTCCAGCTTTATGATGAAGACTTATTATTTTGACCTGTAATAAATCTTGAGTTTATCATGGTTTACAATTGATGAGTATAGTTAGCTCTGACACAAGCCTTTCTCCTCAATACATTAATATTATTTTATTATCTTTAGGATGGTTTTATAATAAGTCCATGAAGACAATGCACACTACCAGCCTGACTTTGATGCCACATGTAGCGAAATAATATTTACTTATAAAGATCTTCTGGGACAAGCTGTGAGACATTGGGAACAACTGCAGGTCATATAGATTGCTGAGTTTATGTTGGTTGATTTGTGCAGGAATGAGGACTTGAACTAAGGGCCTGTGTGCTGTCCTTTGGCTTTGTGGTCAAGACTGGAGCTCTGCCACTTGATCCACAGCTTCACTTCTGGCCTTATGCTGGTTAACTGAAGATAAGAGTCTCTTGGACTTTCCTTCCCAGGCTGGTTTTGAACCACAGTTTGTGGATCCCAGGTTCTTGAAGAACCAGGACTATAGACAATAGCCAGTGGCCACTGGGCTAGCTGAGATTTTAAATGTCTGTTTAATGTGAGATTTCTGAATATAACGAATGCCCGGCTGCTCCAGGGGAATCAAATGTCCAGAGTGTGCTGTGGACGCCTGTGGGCGTTTCTGCCTTAAAGCAGCAGCCATGGTCCTTGGCTCTCAAGTCCACATGTAAGCCAAAGATGAACCTGCATGGTGAATTCACATGACGAAGGTGGAGTTTGTCCACATTCAACTTGAATGTGTTAAGATATCTAACTTAAGAACAGATAAATTCATTCCAGTGGATAATATTACATTTAAAATTTACTTAAGAAAAGGATACGATAATAAGCAGGTCCACAAGACTAAGTAGATGAGAAACCCTCACTGTAAGCATAGTCTGTTAAGAAGACATGTTATCGAGAAACATCTGGAGGTGTGCTCTCCGGAAAAAGGCAGGCAACCTGGCTGCTGTGGGAGCAGCTGTGCCCAAAGGCTCCAAGAACAGAGTACTCTGGCACACAGAGCGAGAAGGGCAAGAAGATGATCCTCTGTCAGAATCCTAGGAGTGTGGTCAGATTTCTCCGTCAAGGGGCCTTGCCATCTAGGATTTGTCTAGGCTGAAATGATAACTTGTAAGTTGAAAAGAACTATAAAAGAAGACAGTGGTAATTTCAAAGTGTCATTCTTGTCATTAAATGTAGGACAGACAAGAAAAGTTTGAGAGAGAAAAGTCATGATGATGCCAAGCCAATGAATTCATGAAGACAAGGCCTATAAGCATCACCTTCAATGACTGGTCCTCACACACGACCTGGAAACATCACCTTGATGATTGGTCCTCATACATGGCCTGTAAATATCACCTTCGATCATTGGTCCTCAGGAGTTACCAGGACATGGCCAGGTTAAGATGTTGCCAGTAAGGAAGTAAGAGCAATGTCTGCCCTGTAAGTAACAGTGAGCTTTAGCAAACTGCTTGTGCATCACAGAGGTGGAGGTGGAGGCGTGTGAGTGTGTCGGGGTCCCACAGGGCCCCCCTACGTCTACCTCCCCACTCTGCTGTTCCTTGTACAAACTCCAATCAATCCATATACTGGTTTATGTGGTAGTTTATGAAGCCACATCCGCAACCAATTCGTAAATGGATTTATACCGATTATGATGCTGCAGCCATCTACAACTCATGAACCAATTTATAAAAGAGGGTGTTCAGGCTTTGCTTTCTGAAACATTTTCTTCTCCAGGAACGTGCCCACTGCTCAGGGAGATGAGTGTGTGCTGCCGTGGGTGAGCGTGAGAATTAAAACCAGACTTAGAACTCTTGGCAGTGTAAAAGCTTCTCACTGGTTTTGTGTGTCTGGGTATTTTTCTCTCAAGGCTGGTGCTTCACCGTGTGAGCCACACTTCCATTCTAGCTTTTTTCTGGTTAATTGGAGGTAAGTGTCTCACACTCATGGAGTCTCTGGTTCTGGCTGGCTCTGAACTGTGATTCTCAGATCCCAGCCTCTGGAGTAGTTGGGGGCTGCCCTTCCCATGGACCCATCTCCCAGGCCTGGCCTCTGTATGTGGGTCCAGCAGGCCAGTGGAGGCGCAGGAGATGGAGAGGCCTGTCCTGTCCTGTCCCCTCCTGTCCTGTCCAATCCTGTTCTCTCCTGTCCCCTCTTATCCTGTCCTGTCCTGTCTTCTCCTTTCCTCTCCTATCCTCTCCGGTTCTGTCCTGTCCCGTCTGCCCCATGCACCGGGGTCTTCTGTAGCCCCAGCCTTCTGCACAAACCTAGCCCACAAGCTACCCTCTCTGAGTGTGTGCCCTCCACTCCAGGGCACTGTGCCTTGGACGGCACACACGTCTGGAAAGGACACCTGCACTCACCTTGTCCAGGCAGAGCACAAGGCTTTCCCAGGCCAGGCACATTGTAGTTCTGGGAGGGAGATCAGCACTCGGCCAGCTTGCTGGAAGCCCAGAGGCTTCTCTCTATGACTCATTAGGAGTATGGCTGGAAATTTCACTTTCTTGAGTCCTGTCTGTTGCTCTAGAAGTCATCACACATAAGCAGCACATCCACACGGTGCCTCTCTGAAATGGATGAATGATCACTAAACTCAGGAATATACTTGGTAACTATGTTGACCTACATTTGATTCTATGCAACGCATCCTTAGTGAACAAGAAACAGGAAATGATCCTCCGGTTATGAATGCATGAGGTGACTTGGAGGTATTTTTGTTATTATAGGGCTACATTTAAAGCTGTATACAGATGGTTGATATGCGTGGACACACATGAGCGCAGATGTTTGCGTATGTGTGTTGGGTTTTCTCTTATTTATGTGTAGATAACATCTCTTTCAAGAAAATTTAGGTTATGTATATCTCTCTTCCATCAGATTACATTTGTTGAAAAAGTTCTTCTTGAAGCGCTATAAATGGATTAATGTTGCCTTTTGCTTCACATCTCAGTATCTATACAATTGGCGATACTGGATTTTAACTCAGGGCCTTGTACTTGCTTGGCTGGTGTGCCAGCTCTTGAGATACACCTCCAACCCTGCTTTTTACTGGTTATTTTAGGGATGGAGTTTATTGGACTTTTCTGCCAGGGCTGACCTCTGACTCTATTTGTACAAATCTCCTCTTTTCCAGTGGCTAGTATTACAGATATGAGCCACAGGTGCCCAGATCATCTGCTTATTTTCTTTCTTTCTTCCTTTTGTCAGTCGTGGGGCTTGAACTCTGGGCTTGGGTGCTGTCCCTCAGCTCTTCAGCTCAAGGCCAGCACTCTACTGCTTGAGCTATAGCGCCACTTCCTGTTTTTTAGTGGTTTATTGGAGATAAGAGTCTCACGGACTTTCCTGCCCAGGCTGGATCCTCAGATCTCAGCCTCCTGAGTAGCTAGGATTACAGGCGTGAGCCACCGGCGCCCGGCTTCATCTGCTTATTTTCAAGTCTTGTTAGACTGCAACCTCTGTTCAGTTCAGGTATTAGAATGTCCAGGCTTGCATGGTGATGAAGTTTCAAACAAGTTTTCCATCTGTTGTATATGCCTATATTCACCTGATTCAAAGAGCCGGATGACTGAAATGAAGACACAAGAAAACAAAAGACAGTGGAATGACTGCACCAACCTGCTCCTGGGGAGGGTGGGGCAGAGAGGAACAGCAATGGATGAATTGAAGAAATAATAGCACGGTCAGTTCTTTCTGAGGACTGGAAGGACAAAGGTTGGTGAGTGAGAGCATACAGTGGCAACAGGGAGTGATGCTGTAAGAAGGGGCCGCGTGGGTTGGCCGTGTCACCCGCTGGGAGATGCTCAGGGCATCTCCAACCCAGGCTCCAGACACGGTCACAAATGGGGACAACTTTCAAGTCTCTGTGGATGAGCCCCATGAGCATTAGGCCGGGCTCAGACTCCCTGTGGGTCGGAGTGGAAGGACTGAGCGGAAGGACTGGGCCTGGAAAATGAACCTCAGGGTGAGACGGAGAAAGACAGCTCTGCAGCCTCACTGGAGAGAAGTGAGCACTGATCACAGAGTCTGTTGGGATGGGGCTCTGGGGTAGAGAGCTAACAGGATGAGCGCCAGTCTTCGTCCTAAACAAAGCTGATGGTCAGCCCCACATAGTGGCCACCCACAGCCAAGCTGGCCTGGAGGACACAGACAGGGAGGACAGGGAGGACAGGGAGGACAGGGGACAGGGAGGACAGGGAGGACAGGGAGGACAGGGAGGACAGGGGGACAGGGAGGACAGGGAGGACAGGGAGGACAGAGGAGGACAGGGGGACAGGGAGGACAGGGAGGACAGGGAGGACAGGGAGGACAGGGAGGACAGGGAGGACAGAGGAGGACAGGGGGACAGGGAGGACAGGGGAATGGGGGAACAGGGAGGATGGGGGGACAGGGAGGACAGGGGGACAGGGAGGACAGGGAGACAGGGAAGACAGAGAGGACAGGGAGGACAGGGGACAGGGAGGACAGGGGACAGGGAGGACAGGGAGGACAGAGGAGGACAGGGGACAGGGAGGACAGGGAGGACAGGGAGGACAGGGAGACAGGGAAGACAGAGAGGACAGGGGGTGGGGGGACAGAGTAGGATGGGGAGGGGGGACAGGGAGGACAGAGGGGCAGGGAGGACAGAGAAGGACCAGGGAACAGGGAGGACAGGAGGACAGGGAGGACAGGAGGACAGGGAGGACAGGGGGATGGAGGGACAAGGAGGACAGGAGAACAGGGAGGACAGGGGGCAGGGAGGACAGGAGGACAGGGGGTGGGGGACAGGGAGGAGAGGGGGGACACAGACAGGGGGAACAGGGAGATAGGGAGATGAGGGGACAGGGAGGACAGAGAGGACAGGGAGGACAGGGGGACAGGGAGGATGGGAGGGGCAGTGGGACATGGATGGGAGGACAGGGGGATGGGGGGACAGGGAGGACAGAGGAGGACCAGGGGATAGGGAGGACAGGAGGACAGGGGTGGGGGGACAGAGAGGATGGGGGACAGGGAGGACAGAAAGGACAAGGGGACAGGGAGGACAGGAAGGACAGGGCAACAAGAGGGACAGGGGGACAGGGAGGGCAGGGGACAGGGAGGACAGGGAGAACCGAGAGGACAGGAAGGACAGGGGGACAAGAGGGACAGGGGGACAGGGAGGACAGGGGACAGGGAGGACAGGGAGGATGGGAGACAGGGGGGACAGGATTGACAGAGGGACAGGGAGGACAGGAGGGACAGAAGGACAATTGGGACAGGAGGACAGAGAGGACAGGGAGGACAGGGGGACAGGAAGGACAGGGGGACAGGGAGGACAGAGGCACAATAGGGACAGGGGAGCAGGGAGGACAAGGAGGACAGGGAGGACAGGGAGGATGGGGGACAGGGAGGACAGAAAGGCCAAGGGGACAGGAGGACAGGGAGGACAGGAAGGACAAGGGGACAAGAGGGACAGAGGGACAGGGGGATGGGGGGACAGGGAGGACAGGGGGACAGGAAGGACAGGGGGACAGGAAGGACAGGGGCACAATAGGGACAGGGGAACAGGGAGGACAGGGAGGACAGGAAGGACAGGGGGACAAGGGGGACAGAGGGACAGGGGGACAGGGAGGACAGGGGGCCAAGAGGGACAAGAGGGACAGGGAGGACAGGGGACAGGGGGACGGAGGGACGGGGAGGACAGGGAGGACAGGGAGGACAGGAAGGACAAGGGGACAAGAGGGACAGAGGGACAGGGGGACGGGGGGACAGGGAGCACAGGGGGACAGGGGGCAGAGAAGGACAAGAGGGACAAGGGGACAGGGAGGACAGGGGGACAGAGGGACGGGGAGGACAGGGAGGACAGAGGGACAGGGGGGACAGGGGGGACAGGAGGACAGGGGGATGGGAGGACAGGGGGACAAGGGGGCAAGGGGACATGGGGATGGGGAATGAGGAGGATGGGGATGATGGGGAGGACGGGAGGGGGAACGGGGGGACAGGGAGGACAGGGGGATGGGGGGACAAGGAGACAAGGGACACACGAGTACCTGCCACCAGGCTTAAGGGGGCACAGGAAGGGAGCAGCTCTCCTCACAGTAGCTAGCACACACGCGTGTGAATTCTACCAGCAGTGTGTGACGGACAATGGTACCACCTCAACGGCATTCCCACATGGCATCCCGTGTGCGTAACAAGGCTGGGTGTGTGGAAACACCTGCCCAGGAACAAGTCCATCTGTTACCGGTCACGGAAGGAAAGAACAAAAGGCCAGCGTCAGCGTAATGCACTTGTGTCCTGAGGACTGGACTTGCTGGTGAGGAGATGCCCATGCTCCCTGTCATTTACCTAGTCACTTCAAAAGCTGTGCCTGCGTTCAGATTGCTCTACCGAGTGAACGCAACCTGTGGAGGACAGGAGACTCTCTGAGGAAACATAAACGTTTGGACATTTAGATTCCAGGATGAGGAATGGAACCCGACACAACTGGAAAGGGGAGGCAGAGTGTTCCTACCCTCTAGGAGTGGAAGGGCAGGGCTGGGGGTGAAGGGCCGGTTTAGAGCGTGACTCAGAGCACTCCTTGCTTGCTTGTGCTGGGTGGAATCAGATCGTGGAATCCTGAAGCCAGTAAGAAGACTCCATTCCATAGAACTTGCTTGGGTGATTTTAGATCTGACTAGTTGGGGTTCTAGAAACATTTCCCCCCAGAGAAATGGGAGGGGAAAATGGGAGGGAGGGAAGTCTATATTAGGGAGAAATTTGAGTTTAGAAGATGAGTTGCGTATGGATTTTGAAAGTTTGTTTCATTTTTCTAACTTTTTTCATGGAATTTAGTGGCATCATCATTATTATTATGTGAGAATCTTTAAGTCGTTGTACAAAGAGGTTCCAAATCAGTGTGTAAGTTTCTGGGTACAGTGTGTGTGGGTCCATGTAGCCCCTTCCACCTTTCTCCCATCTCTCCCAGCCCCACCCCTCTCCTCCATTGTCCAGTCCCACTTTCCCCTGTGTGCATGGAATATTATGACCCTATGACCTTGTTCTCCGCCCTTCCCTCTCCGTCCGTCTGCCCTCCTCCCCTGACCCCCCACTCTGGAGTTCCAGCTTCATTGTGTTGGACTGCAGGTTGGATTTCAGAGAACCACAGCGCTGGGATCCGGCCCTGCATGTGCTGCTTGTCTGTGCACACATGAACATGCTTGCATATGTTCCCATCTGTATTCCTAAATTAGATGTAATGCCCACACGCCAGCAAACATGCATGTCCTTGGTGTCTCTGAGCTTGACTTACTTCATTTAACACCCCTTTTCCCCCACCTCGATCCATTTCTTTATTACTTATTATCGTTCTTCCTCTTGGAAGAGTAAAATTCCATCACATACATGAACATATATGTAATGAAGTTTTACATATGATGGCATTACTTACATAAATGGAACGTTACTCATATATGTGTGTGTGAGACAGCTTTTACGGCTGACATAGCACAGAAAAGAGAAATGATAGGAAAATCGTGGAACATTAATTTCACTGTAGAATCAATAGATTCACTTGAAACCATGAGAGGTTTCTGTTGACCAAGTTTATGGGGTGAGGACAAATGTCAAGTTCCCTCTTTTCCTGGCATCAGAGTGTTGCAGGCAACATAAACTGACACCCGCACTGTGCGATTAAATCGACACATGGCTTGGCATAAATCAGGAAGGAGGATAGACAATAAAACTTGGTTTCTGAAACTATTTCATTAAGGCAACATTACTGACTTATCTGTGTGTGTGTGTGTGTGTGTGTGTGTGTGGTATGGTGTGTGTAGTAGTAGTAGTAATAGTAGTAATAGTAGTAGTGTAGTAGTAGTGGAGCTTAAACACAGGGCTCTAGCTTGGCTTTTCCCCTCAAAGCTGGCACTCTACCACTTCTTCCAGCTTTTTGGTAATAATTGGAGAAGGACTCCACGGCCTTTCCTACTGGGGCTGGTTCCGAACCTAGATCCTCAGATCTCAGCCTCCCAAGTAGCTAGGATTACAGGTGTGAGCCTCCTGTGCCCAGCTCCTGTCCTCTAATTTACTATTTCCAGGTGAAGATGCGGGCTGAGGGTGGGTGGAGGAGGGTGGCGAGGAAGGACTGAGGTTTGGGTGAGGTTGGGGTGAGTCCTCCCTGAGATGTGACTTGGCTCTTCATCTCGCTTTATGGGCACAGCTCTTTTCACGGTTTGAAACAGTCTGGTTTTTGAGTCCAGTGCTCTCAAACTGAGAACACAAAACTGGGAAAATGTGGCTTCTCAGAAGGGTAAAAGATTGGCTTTCCCTTCACTCCTGCTCCTTCTTGTTTACCAATAGTAGTAAACGCATATGCCGTTGCCTGAGGATCTGTAGCTCCTTTGTGTCTCTTTCTGTTCTAACACCTCTATGCCATGCACTTGGCCAAACCCAGAAGAGGACTGTCTGCTGTGCTGGGATGCTCTGGGGTGCGGATTCATCACATGGAGTATGTGGGGGTATGTGGTTCAGCGCTCTTCTCCAGGTCTTTAACAGATGACTTTTCTTCCATCACATAACAATCAAGAGAATTCTTTTTCAGGCAATCAACAATCTCTATCTATCTATCTATCTATCTATCTATCTATCTATCTATCTATCTATCTATCTATCTATCTATCTATCTATCTATCTATCTATCTATCTGTCTGTCCGTCCGCCCGCCCATCCGTCCGTCCCTCTATCTATCTATCTATCTATCTATCTATCTATCTATCTATCTATCTATCTATCTATCTATCTATCTATCTATCTATCTATTATCTATCTATCTAATCTATCTATCTATCTATCTATCTGTCTATCTATTTCTGTCTGTCCATCCATCTGCCCGCCCGTCCTTCCGTCCATCCATCATCCATCCATCCATCCATCCATCTATCTATCTATCTATCTATCTATCTATCTATCTATCTATCTATCTATCTATCTATCTATCTATCTATCTATCTATCTATCTATCTATCTATCTACCTATCCAGCTATCTCTCCCCCTTTCTCCCTCTCTTCCTCCCTCCTTTCTCTTTCCTTGATAACATCTGGATGTCCGGCTTTATTGTTCAGACAAGTAAGTTGAGTATATCGTTGTCAACCTCTGACTGGAGGTAGGGAACGGCTATGGGCTTCAGTTCTGAGAATCGTTTTCTCTGCCCAGTGCTGTTTTGTCCTATTGGCCTTCCACACTGTGATTTCTGGTCACTCTGAGTCGTCTGTCCGTCCATTTCAGTGGCCAGGCGCAGGGTGGTGAGTGAGTGGCATTCCTGTATTGTGCCGGATGACATCACTGTGTAAACTTCAGGAGAATCAAGCAGCCTGTCCCCATCCATGCATGCCGGGCAGCACCAGACAGCTCCTGGCTCCAGGCAGGCACAGGACCACACATGGCCGCGTCTCCAGCTTAGGACTTGAGGTGTGCAGCGTGGTTGGGCATTCTGCATCTAAACAGCACAGAAACTGCTCCCTCCCACCCCTTCCCATGTTGCTGGCAGCACTTCAAAGCCTGTCCTTAGAGTGGAAAGAGGGTAAGGGAATTCTGGCGCTGGGTTTTTGAGGGGTTCTTTGTTTTTCATTCTTTAGAAGGATAGAGTTCACAAAAGAAACAAACATAAACAGAAGTTGCTTTGCTTATAGGACAGCGTGCGGGAGAGAGAAATTGACATTCATTACCTGGCATGCTCTAGCACAAGTTTGGGGTGTGTTTTGGTTTGTAACTGCTTTTCTTAGTTAACCCAGTTATCTGAGACAAGGGTAAGAGCA
This sequence comes from Dipodomys spectabilis, assembly GCF_019054845.1. NCBI lineage: Eukaryota > Metazoa > Chordata > Mammalia > Rodentia > Heteromyidae > Dipodomys > Dipodomys spectabilis. The sequence continues at coordinate 2,327,092 of NW_024871134.1, forward strand.
ATTTGAAAGAAATTAATTGTTCAAATCATCGAAATCATGACTGCTAGTAGTAGAAGTAATGCAAATATTCAAAAGACACTGAATTTCTACTAGTTAATAGAAAATAAAAACAGTGCTGAAGGCACGATTCGTTGTTCCTCGGACTCTTAGTGCTCACGCTTTTCTTTCTGATTTATGTTTCCACATCGAGCAAATCCATAACACTTCCTCTCCCACATTCCCTCTCCTCTCTCATTAGATATGTTACCATCTATTTGGCTATGTGTAGAGAATATGAAATTTGTGCAAGGTCTTGAAGGCTTTCATAGGAGACACGTGTTGTAATTACCCTCATCAAACATATTTTTGAAAAGTGAAATCTATTTGTGGAGATTGAGCTCAGGACCTCCTGGTCGCTCTTGGCTTTTTCACTCAAGGCTGGAACTCTACCACTTGACCCTATAAGCATTTTTGCTGGGGGAATCACAAACTTTTTGGCCCAGGCTGACTTCAAATTGCAATTCTCGGATTTCTGTCACCCAAGCATGACAGAGATGAGCTCCTGGTGCCCGGCTAGTGAAAGCTTTTATTAGATTTAAAGCCAAAGTTACGGGATGTGTTTTCTAACACCCCTTATTTTACTAGGCATTTACTATGTGTCCTGAACGTGGAGTCCTGCTCATGGAATATTGAATCTGTGTTATTTTTTGTGTAGGCAACATCTCCTCAACCTTGCAGAAAATAGCTTAAAGCTGCGCTATTGTAAAGCAAGTTGTCTGTAAACCATTCAAAGTACACATCTTGACTACACATCCAGTTAAGCGGTGTCTGATTGAAATACCTAACAGTAAGCACTCTCCTGCAAGGCTCTGCAGTGTCATAAACGCCACGCATCCAGATGAAGACACGCAAGGCAGTCTTGTCATTTAGTATCGGTGCTTACCCATGGAAGGACATTTGATCTACAGGAATCGACACAATAGCTTTTGAAAACTTTCTGGAAATTTAACTTATGCTGCATCACTGAGAATGTACACGTACCTACCATGAATTTGAATGGCATTGTTTTTAAGATAAACTACATTATCTATATTCTGGATTGCTTGACAAAATCCTAATTTTCAATTTTTTTCATGTCAAGAATGTCTCTCTGTCAACACTCTAGGTGACACAAATAAAATTCTTCCTCAGCTGGAGCACTGGAACATTGAATCTCTATTAATAGAAATTAGAGTAAGGATAAGCATTAACTCACAGTTTTCATTGTGACAGTGTACTGCAGATGGAACTCACTGTACTTGTCCTTCTTATACTTTTTGCACAGAAGTACTTACTACCAGAATGATGTAGGAATAACTTGAAAACAGCTAAGATTGGCAAAATGACCTTGTAATGATAATGGAATATTATATTAAGAGGTAATAGAATAATGCTTTATCTCCATATGACCTTTGACTCTTTCTGATATACTTAACAATACAGTTATTTTATCCTTCAGCATCCCAAGATATCATAATTTGAGTCCTTAATTTCATTCTATGCCTTAAGATAAACTCACTCTTTTTAAACAGCAACTTGTAAATTATTTAAATGAATTCTTCAACTTTGTACCCATAACCATCTTGTAAATTAAGCAAAGCATTTCATGTTGTTCTTGTTTTGTGTTGAAAACAAGAATAATTTTAAACAAACTAACATGCATCTTAAGTTCTAATTAAATATGCACATTTGCCTTGAAAATTTCAAATTTTGTCATTGCAATTCAACTTGCTCTTTTTTTTCCAGCTTGATTTCTGCCATTCTTGGCTAAAATTTACACAGCTTTGTAACATGCTCTGTGCTTTCTCCAGCATTCTACACACCTTCATGCTTCGAGCCTCCCAGAATTTGCACACACACACCCTTTTTTTTTTCCTGAAATGGCATTCCTTCTCTGGCAAGACTAAACTCATCTAAAAATGGCTTTAATATTGTTTCATTCAAGCAGAATTTATCACTCATTCATTTATTCTGATGAAATCTGACAACAAGATTTATTTTCTGGCTCGTGTATTCCACATTATGTATCAAAAGCCTTATGCAGGCAGCTGCACTGGGGAATATGATCCTTCATAAAATAGGTAAAAATTGTGCCCTTCCAGGTTTCTGTTATTCATTGTACACATCTGGAGTACTGGATTGTACTATGTTCTGAGAACCTTGCTGGTTCATGAATGCACTGAGTAGAAACAGGACCAGGAAACAGAGGGACGTTTTCTTTTCCTATGTCCAGCAGCAAGCCTGGCCTTTGACAGTTGACTCATATATCTAAACATTTTTGGAATGAATGCTTTCTAAGTGACATAAATCTCAAAATCAAAGGAACATTGGTCACTCATGTCGATAGTGCTAGCCATGTAAAAGGCTGAGATCTGGAAGATCAACTGAAAAGTCTGTGAGACTCCATCACCACTTACCCAGCAATACCTAGGCTGGATATGTGGCTCAGGTGGTAGAGTGCCCACCATCCATAAAACCAAGGAATGACTGGGTTCATACCATGACACTATCCCAGAAAGAACAAAATAACAGCAGCTGTAGTAATACACACAGCTTCCTTTCCCTAAATCCCAAACTCTTCACTGGTCTCCACTGGCCTCTATCAAAATTCACTAGAGGGGCTGGGAAGGTAGCTCAGTGGTAGAGTGCTTGCCTTGCATGCGTGAGGCCCTGGGTTCGAATCCTCAGCACCACATAAGCAGAAAAAAGCCAGAAGTGGTGTTGTGGCTCAAGTAGTAGAGCGCTAGCCTTGAGCTGAAGAGCTGAGGGACAGCACCCAGGCCCAGAGTTCAGCCCCCACAACTGGCAAAAGAAAAAAAAAAAATCACTAGAGAAAATACTCACTGCATCCATCCTTGAAACAATAGTGTATTGCCATACAATAGATGAAACACATTATTTTCAAATATCTGATTTAATACCACATGTGAAATAAGCATTAAATAAAGAATTTCAAAGTTTGGTTTGTTTTGATTATAGTTCTAATAATCCTATACATTAACAATAGAGCCTATTTGGTGGGAGTCTGTTGGTAGTTTGTTTCACATTTCCACAGAGATATTAGCTTTGGACTACTGAAGAATGTAGATATAATACTGTCAATTAGTAAGCAAAAAACTCAATTAGTCTAAAAAAATGCCTTACCTAAAATAACTTCTGGCAGGGTACCAATGGCTCATGCCCATAATCCTAGCTACTCAGTAGGCTGAGATCTGAGGATCACCATTCAAACCCTGGATAGACAAATTAGAGAGACTTTTAACTCCGACTAACCACAAAAATCCAACAATGGATCTGTGGCTCAAGTGGTAGAGCACCAGCCCGGAGCAAAATGTTGAGAGTCAGTACCCAGGCCCTTGAGCTCAAACTCTAGTACTCACACCAGTAAATAATAATAATAATAATAATAATAACTTCTGCTACTGCACGCTGAGTACACACATGCATCTTCACATTGGAAATACCATGTGACCAGGACGAAGGCATGAAACAAGCGGAAGGCTTTCTATGTGAATTTGGAAACTCGCTCCGTTGTGAGGGGCAAATGATCAGCTGCCGGGCACCAAGGAGGTTGAACATTGAAGCACAAGTGGTGTTGGCTCACGCCTAGTTTAGTTTTGTAAGGTAACGAACTTTAAACGTGTTTCACGACAGCAGATTACTTTTCCAATAACTAAACTAAGACAAAAATCTATAAGGAAAATGTTCCTAGTAATCAGATATAAATAGTAAATCACATTTGGGGGGAAATTAAGTATATTAACTATCCATGAGAGATAAAAGTCTTCACATAGCAGCGAGGCATTTGCTAAGAGAAAAGATGAAGTAGATGACTTTAAGAACACATCAGCTCTTGCGCTGGGATTGCTTCGTTTTCACACACCTCACAGTTCACGGTAGCTTGTCTTTTCTTCGCAGAACAGCATGGCCTGAACAGGTGAGTTCACGGCCCACGGCTGGCCCTGAGCCCCGTGAGTGTCTCCTCAGCTCCCACCTCTCCACGCGGCTCAGCAGGAGCGGTGAACACAGGGTTCTGCTTCCCCCTGGGAATGTGGTGAGGACGAGGAAGCCGTGGCACTGACAAGCCCACACGTTGCCTTGGGGAGGCGGTGTGGACACGCACACTGCACTCTCCAGTGTGTCACCATAGCTGCCCACGCCATTCACTGCACACAGAGGTCTGTGCCCACCGCGGCTCTCACCCTGATATTCTTTAATGACCCCAAATTAGAGGAAAAGAAATATAACCCTAAAATTCTCCCAACAGATGCGTTGTCAGGAGAGGTGAGCAGGTCACTCCAGGCTAGGAGGGGAGGATAAGGGAGCTCCCTAAAATCCACCCACATTACCTATGTCACCAGCCCACCAGCCTACCCCAGCAAAGTCTCTAGCCACAATGCTCATGGGCCCCTTATGAAGCTACACATTGAGAGGCACTTTGCTGGAGCTGTGAAGAACAGCCAAAGACAACATATGCTATTAATAGAATAGTAAAGGGGAAGGAACAAAGTTAGAATCAAAGATTAGCATCAAAATCCAGTCTTCATTGAAAGTTACTTGTGATGGGATGATATCTGAGTTCGATTGACCTTTCAGAAACCCAGACTTAGCCTCTCTGGCTAAGTTTTTACAGTAGCCTCTCTCTTGGCTTCCCTTGGTCAGGTAATCCATGGATTGGGGAACTTGATGAGGAACTGTCAATTAGACATTGCTCACTGTGTACAAACAGCACTAGAGTGAATTTGGAGAGCTCTGGACGTGGAATGATTCATTTCCATACCCCGTTTTGGTAGGATTCATCACTAGTATTTAGTAAAATGATTAGGCAAACCTATTTAGGCAGAGTCGATTTAGCTCCTAGCACCTTCAAAGTCTTTGAAGTAGCTCTGATATCTTCAAAACTACAGTCCTGTCTCACCTACAGTCCTAGCTTCACAGGAGGCTGAGATCTGAGGATCACATCTTTAAGCCAGCCTGATCAGGAAAGGCTGTGTGAATTATCTCCAATTAGTCAGAAAAACAGCCCAAAGTGCCTTAAGTGGTAGAGTGCCAGCCTTGAACAAAAGAGCTATAGAGAACACCAGGCCCTGAATTTAAGTACTGGCACTAAAATAAGTAAATAAGTAAATACATACATACATACAAAAATCAATAAATGAACAATCTTGTGCCTTCTCCTTCACATTCAGTAAATTCATTTTGACAGTACACACACACACACACACACACACACACACACACACACACACACGTATCTGTGTGAAAATATGCAGAACCCCAAAGAAGAAATTAAATTTGAAAACAAAAGAGATTGCTTTCATCCTCTGTTATTATTTTGCCCTCCAGATTTCTTAAAATTAAAGCAATTATAACATACGCCTCAAACTTATTTTGTCATTAAGCTTCTCTGTCTTAATTTGTGTAGTGACTCATGAATGTCTGAGTGTATTTGTGTATGTACTCCATGTGTCACGGTCATCTCTGTTCTGTTCCAGTTTGGTCTGGTTTATTTGGGCGTGAGACAGTGTCTCTAGGAGGCTCCCTACAGCAGATGGCCTTACAATCTGGTTCTCCTGCTTCAGCCTCCTGAATGCACCATGATTTCTGGCTATCAAAGTCAGCTTTTCAGAGGAATTTTTTCCCCCTATATCACATATTAATCAACTTTGGAGACTTATAATTGACTACTCAGTAGACAAGGCAAAAATAAAATCGAATTTGGTATTACCTCAGTAGAAGAAGCACATTATTAGAGAAAGTTTGTTCATATTATACTTTTCATGATTTTTACTATAGAACTATGTGTCTGTGTGTGTAGAAAAATTGTTAAATCAGCCACTCGTGCCTATACTAGATCCTTAATTCATTAGTATTTTGAAATTTCTATGGAAATCTCTAGTCATATGTAAATAAGCAAAAGTCAGTAGCAAAAGGGAAGAAAGGGAGGTGAATGAAGGTCAGGAAAATATGAATTTGAAAGTGAAAGCGAGGACTTTGACCACCAATGCATTGTACTGTTCACTATATTTATATAACAAATAATTTACATTCAACTCATTGGGGGAAATCAGGCAAATGGCCAATAATTTGGCATCATCTGATTGGAGAGTTTCAAGGCACTTTAGAAGAACAAGTCAGCTTTGATTGATGTGCTTGAATTTGCTTGATTTTTCGCTTGTAGCCATCTACTTAAAATTTTTTGGATGAAAAATTATAGGACACACTCCTGTCTGAAAGGTTTCCTGGTGTGTTGAAGCTTTGTCACTGCTTTTCACATGCAGAGGCGTGTGGAATTTTTGCACGATCTGAATTATCGGAGAAGAGGGACAGAAGGGCCTGGCCAGCGTCCTGGTGCCATGTGCAGAGTCCCTGAGGGTAGAGTGCTTCCGTCGGTACAAGAGGCCCCTCTGGGGTATCACCCCCGATGGCTGCTCCTGATTTGTCGCTTTGTGGTGGGGCCTACACACTCAGGTTTAGCTGTTTATTTAAATATACTGGCGAGGGATTGCTACAAGCCAGAGCAGCTGTCCTGTAAATACAGCATCTAGTAAAACAAGAGGGAAAATCTGCTTCTATGGCATTAGGGTTCTTTCATACAGAGGACATCTTAATTGTGGAAGCTTGTAACCCCTGGTCAAGCAAGAAATTAATGTATTTTAAGAAAGGGCTCTTGTGTGACATTCTATTTTTTCTTTTTTTACCATTTGATAAAGAAAGAACACGTAAATAAAAACAGGATGTTGTGTACTCATTATCTTGCCCATGTAATTGTAACACGTCTGTATGGTATTTTCACAATAAAAAACTATTATAATGTTAAAATAAAAAAATAAACAGGATGAAGTGTTTTAGAGAATAGATAACTCAATATTGTCTCATGTTTAATTAGTCTGATCCTAACATATATTCTCCTAATAGGTGCAGAGTTTCCTCCATGTACATTGATGATATGGGCACTGTATGTGCTACTGAGAGCTAAGTTGATCAGTCCGGGTCTTACTTAGAATGTCCTGGACAAGAGTCTGCTTCCTTTTTAGAAATCCAGCAGTGCTTATACTGCAAGCGCTTCCTGGAGTCAGAGTTCTGTCTCCTGAGATCACTCAAGGCTCATGTCTCTGCAGAAATAGAAAGTCAGGCCACACTTCATGAGAATTAATTGCTTAATGCCCAACGATTAGATAGTCAGGGATAGAGCCCCAAATAGAAGTGTGCACACATGCTCATCATAGCGATTAATAAGGGAGCTCATGCCACCCCCCATCACAAGATTCGGGTGTTCGCATGGTTCAGGAAAAGCGTGGGACACCTTAGATCAGAGGAAGCCTGGGACCTCTAGTTTTATTCTTTCCAGGCGGTATCAAGTTCTGACTAAAGAGCAATTGTTTACTGCTATTCTAAAGTTTTTTCATATGATCTCTTCTTCCTTTTTAGCTTTTAGTTTCCCAGTGGAGTGTCTTATCTGTTCACATAAACTCAGGACACTTATGTCAACTCATGGAAGTCCGTTTCCATCAATCACACTCTGGGGGATATGACGCACAAGTCCTAGCCCCTGTGGAACTCACGGGCGGCCACACAGCTCAGAGGCCTTTCCCTCACCAGTTGGTCTTTATGACCCTATCTCTACCTGTGCTCTTGGGAGATGCGCCTGTGTAACTTCTGGTATGGCCAAGAAAAATTGTTGCTTTGTGGTTTGTTTGTATTTTCCTTGTTGTGCATGCAAGAGTGTCAACTGCCATGAGCTTTTCATATCAGAAACTGGGAATCTGCAGGGGAGTTATATTTTGTTTGTTTGTTTGTTTTGGTTGGTCGTGGGGCTTGAAAGCTGGGCTTGGGCACTGTCCCTGCGCTCTTCAGCTCAAGGTGAGCGCTCTACCGCTTGAGCCACAGCACCACTTCTGGTTTTCTAGTGGCTTATTGGAGATAAGAGTTTCACAGACTCTCCTGCCTGGGCTGGCTTTGAACTGCAATCCTCAGATCTCAGCCTCCTGAGTAGCTAGGATTACCGGCATGAGTCACTGGCGCCTGGCTTGCAGGAGAGTTTTATAATACAAAGCAGATCATGTCTCCTCCACAGACTTAACTATGACTCGGACACCCCAGCTCTCCCTTAAAGTGAAACGATCACCTGTGTTCACATACGTATTTGCATGCCAGATGTGATCCTGGACTGTATTTGTCCCACAGTAGAAACAACTGACATGCAATTCAGTTGGTGGATTGAGTAAAATAAAAAGAAAAGCAACAACAACAACAAAACTGCCCTGTGCATCCACACAGCACAATTCTCTTTAGCCGAACAACAGTGAAATGCTGAGAGAAGAGGCAGCAGATGCCCTGAGAGGTTGAGGAAGCCATACTGCATCTGACCCCATTCACCCTGGGCCGGGGGAGTGGGGAAGCTGACAGGGAAATGAGGAGGGGTCACAGGACCATGTGGGCAGGGCTGTTAACACAAGAGCTCACCAAGCCATAGTTGGTCATGGTGTCTCTGCTGTTCATCTTGATTTTGTGAGTAGTCACATGAGGGTAGGTTGGTCCAACAGTCCAAAGCGTGCTAGAAAGGTTATTATTACCAATAGAAATGGTTATTAAATATTCATCATATGCATTTATCAGAAAATATAAGAGCCTAGTGCTGTCAACATTAAAATAAGATGGATGAGTGCAAATCTTCTAGGAATAACTCATTCCATACCCACTGAAGTGAGGTCGGTAGTGTTGAAGAGATTCTGTCAACAACAAGGCATGGGTGTCATTCCTGGCGATCTTTGAGAAGGACAAGGGTCATCGGAAGCATGAGGAGCCAGCTGTGTAAAGGCCGGATGGAGAAGAGTCCCGAGGAAGGAGAGACATTTGCAGATGTGTGCAGTGGAAGTCCTGCTGACATCGGCTCTTGCTAATAGTTCCAAATCCCTATGTACAGGACCTGTTTGAAGGTGAAAAGGAACAACAGGCCAGCAGAGAAAGAGGCCACACCTTCCCCATCCATCACCCCATCCACCCCCTTCCCCCACGGGGGACTGAGTCTGCTTCCCTCATGATCAGGCAAAGAACACTAGAACTCAGATTTGGGTGGATGTGCTTTTACTGGTGACTTAGTTAAGTGATGTTGCTTGTCTATCAGTATTTGAATAAAGAGCTGTACTGAATAATGTGGTTTATCAAATTCACTTAAAAATTGTAGGCCGGGGGGCTGGGAAGGTGGCTCAGTGGTAGAGTGCTTGCCTTGCATGAATGAGGCCCCGGGTTTGATTCCTCAGCACCACATAAGCAAAAAGAAAAAGCCGGAAGTGGCACTGTGGCTCAAGTGGTAGAGTACTAGCCTTGAGCTGAAGAGCTGAGGGACAGCGCCCAGGCCCTGAGTTCAGGCCCCAAGACTGGACCCCCCCAAAAAATATTGTATGCCAAAGAAAGTTATGATTGTAAGTTACATTTATACCACAGTTTCCAAAAACAAATTATTTATTACAGAAAAGTTTAGGCCAGCTTATATAAACATTTTTATACTTTGAGATAAGACTGATATGTTGTTAAACCTCAGAGTTTAAAAGTATGATATTACATTTTCTGTCTACTTTGAGGTAGCATCCTGTATGGATATATAGGAATATAATTGTGAAAGGTATGTTTTATAGGAAATCTCTCTACTGGGTGTACTTTTTTTTACAACTAAATGCTTGGAAAAACAAATCAAGCCTTTAAAAACTATGTAAGTTTACTTGAGGATTTGCATTATAAGAAGTTTATTGTGTTCGTTTCAAGAAATTTTTCAGTTGTGGTTAAAATAATTACCTTTCAATTTCATTTCAAATAAATGTCAGTTTAGCATTTCAATGCACTTGAAAACCAAATAAAGTTGGACTGGATTGTGGGAGAAAATGGATCTCTATCATTTACAAAATGTTACAGAAATGAAATAAGACTGTCAATATCAAGGTTGTCCATAAAGTGGCAATTATTTTTAAGTCTACTTGTGAAGGTAAGTTATCTTTTGTATAATTTATATGAACTTCAATAATAGATCTAGATTAGGAAGAAAAAATCCTATTCTAACCATTCTGATTTCAGATGTCCTCAATTGTGTAAATAAAGGATAAAATGCCAAATCTAAAATATAATACAAGTGTTCACTTCAGCAACACATATACTAAAATTGGAATGATACAGAGAAGATTAGCATGGCCGCTGAGCAAAGATGACATGCAAATTCGTGAAGCGTTCCATATTTTTAACTGCCCAATAAATAAGTGGGCTAAGGACTTAAAGAGAAACTTCTCTGAAGAGGAAAGAAGGATGGCCAATAGACACATGAAGAAATGCTCAACCTCCCTAGCCATAAAAGTAATGCAAATCAAAACAACATTGAGATACCACCTCACTCTAGTTAGAATGGCTAAAATCAAGAACTCTAACAACAACAGATGCTGGAGGGGATGTGGACAGAAGGGAACCTTACTGCATTGTTGGTGGGAGTGTAAACTTTTTCAACCATTTTGGAAAGTAGTATGGAGGTTCCTCAAAAGACTCCACATAGAGCTCCCCATGACCCAGCAATCCCACTTTTGAGCATTTACCCAAATGTTTACAAACAAGACTACATTAAAGCTACCAGCATGACTATGTTTATTGCAGCATTATTTACCATAGCTAAGATATGGAACTAACCCAGATGCCCCTCAGTAGATGAATGGATCAAGAAAATGTGGTATATATACACAATGGAATTCTATGCCTCCATCAGAAAGAATGACATTGCCCCATTTGTTAGGAAATGGAAAAACTTGGAAAAAATTATATTAAGTGAAGTACGCCAGGCCCAAAAAACATAGGTCCCATGGTTTCCCTTATTTGCAATATCTAGTATATGTCTGAGTCAAGCAGAAAAGGTCAGATAAGGTGATGTTAGGGAAATGAACCCTAAGATATGTATTCAAATGTTTTTTTTTCTTTCATGTGATTGTTTCTAACACATTTATAAGATTATTTATTTGTTGCTTTGTATGTCCCTCCCCCACAATTTAACCCCTGCTTTCACTGTAAAAAAAATAAATAAAATATAATACAAGTTTAACTCGTGTTCTCTCCAGGTTCAGCCTGTATTTGCCAGTGAACAAAGCAGCATAAGACCGAACTGTGCTGTGATAGCTCATATAGACCTGGCTTTCATGATGGAAAGTTTGTCAGTAGTTGTTGGGCCTACATTGACAGAATCAAAAGAGAATTGTGGATATCGAATTAAAGCCACATCACCCATCAAATATACAGAATAAGAGAAAGACCACAAGCTAGTGTGATGCAGGATCATTTTCAGGGATTTTTCTGAGCAGCACCATAAGACTGAATGCTGCCTAGACTTGGGAAAAAGCCACATGGAAGGTGACAGATAATCTTTCCAGTTGCATTGAGACTTTAAATTTTTTTCTGCATCATTATATCTTTTAATTTCTGAACTAGTATTTTTCATAGGCAGTTCTTCTTATTCATATTATTACTTGGAAAGCATGTAAAGCATGCCACTTTAAAAAATAGCCAGGAGTAGTGATTTACGCCTGTAATCCTACCCACTCAAGTGGCTGAGATTTGAGGATCATAGCTTGAAGACAGCCTGGGCAGGCAAGTCCAGAGACTTTTATCTCCAATTAACCAGCAAAAAGCCAGAAGTGAGAGGCAGCTCTCCAGCCTGGAGTGAAAAAAGCCAAAGGAGAGCCGCAGGCACTGAGTTCAATCAAGCCCTAGTACCAGCACACACGCATGCACACATGTGTGTACACACAGAGACTTTGATCTCAAGTACAGTGCCAGCCTTGATCAAGAAAGCTAAGAGACAGTGCTCAGGCACTTCAAATGTTCTCACAATAACAATCATTAAGTCCACAGTTCTTTCAGCCAGGGCCGTGTCTTTCCCCATCCTCACAGTCTGATGGTTTATAGCATGCCAGTGGGGACGCTCCTTCAGTAGAAGCATGCCCTCAGAGTGGTGGGGTTTGGAGATGGGGCCTTTGTGAGGGAAGTGGGTTGGATTGCTATGTGGGTGAGAACATTATCATGGGATTAATGCTCATGCCATGACAAGATGAAGATGATGAAGGAGATGATGGATACGAGTAAGCCACAATGGCCGTTCCTCAAGAACCCACTACACCTGGGCCCCCATCTTACACATGCAGCCTCCAGAGCTGCGAAGAAGAACAAACTATGGTGTAAACCATCAGACTCTTCTATTTTGAGAGCGAAAAGAATGAAGCTAGGTGTCTAGAAAGACCTGAGCACTGTCAGGCAGATAGAAAGCTCTGGTTCCAGCAGGCAGCTGGTGGCTCATGCCTGTAATCCTAGATACCCAGAAGGCTGAGATCTGAGAACCATGACTCCAAACCAGCCAGGGCAGGAAAGTCTGTGAGACTCTTATCCCCAATTAACCAGCAAAAAGCCAAAGGGGGAGCCGTGGCTCAAGTGGTAGAGTGCTAGTCTTGAGGAAAAAAAAGCTCAGGGACAGTGCCTAGGCCTTGAGTTAGAGGAAAAAAAGCTCAGGGACAGTGCCTAGGCCCTGAGTTCGAGTCCCAGGACACTCTCTCTCTCTCTCTCTCTCTTTTTCTCTCATACCCCCCCCCCCCCCGACACACAGAGTTCTATCCAAAAATCAAAATCAAAGTTTGTATTCTCATTCAAAGTCTCGAAAGAGCTAGTCCCTTACTTGGGCTGTCATCTACAGCTCCTTCCTGGGTCTCTCCCTTCTAGCCATGGCCGGTTTCACTGCTTCCATGCTGTTCTTCCCACTCGCTCTGGAGTCTTCCAGATAAGAGTGCAGAGCACACATGGAGATCGTGTCCCCTGCAAACCTGAAGCCCTTCCTCCAAGGTGTCTCCACCACCTGCATGATTCGCTTCTCTCGGCCGGCTCATTCCTCTTCATGACCATATTGCCTCTGAAATGTATACTTGCTTTGTTTTTATAATATCTTGTTCTTCTATCAGGTCAAGGAGAACAGGGACTTCATCTGTTCTATTTATTACAGAATGCTCAGCTAGTACGTTTCTGCCTGGAATATTCCTGGGTTCCTTGAATTTATAACCATGCATTATACCCAATTTATCATTTTGTCTCTAGGGCTAAAGAGTTCACAAATAATCTCCTGGGAAAACTAGCCTGTATGAGCGGCAAAAACAATTTGTGTACAAATTTCATCAGATTTTATCCAAGATTGCTGTAAACTTAGGGCATGGTTTAAATTGTTCAAGAAAAATTAAAAACAAGCCTAAGTGTGCTTTTATAACTTAAAGAATTTTAAACAAAGAAAGTACTTAAGAGGAAAAAATGACCTGAGAAGAAAATTATATTTTAATAAGTTTAAGCTGAAAAAAATATAACTTTATCATGAAGATCAATTATCCTTTATGTTATGGTCATTTGGTTTTGTTATTTTAAAAAACTTACTGGAGCCAGGAGGCAGTGGCTCATGCCTGTCATCCTAGCTACTCTGGAGGCTGGGATCTGAAGATCATGGTTCAAAGCCAGCCTAGGCAGGAAAGTCCATGCAATTCTTATCTTTGCTGCAAAAAGCCAGAAGTGGAGCTGTGGCTCAAGTGGAAAAGTGCTAGCCTTGAGCAAAAATGCTCAGGGAGGGAGGCTGGGAAGGGATGTGAAGGGGGCTGCAATGCTTGGTAAGAAATGTACGCATTATCCTGCCCATGTAATTGTAATCCCTCTGTACAGTATGTTCACAAATAAAATAAAATATATATATAAAAAAAAGCTCAGGGACAGTGCCGAGGACCTGAGTTTTCAAGTTCTGGGACTGGCAAATTATAAAAAAAAAAAAAGATTTATTTCAAATAGCCTTTTAATAAAAGGACAGACTCTGAAAGCATTACAGGATGGAATAGGCCGAAATTTTCTTAATAGAGACCCCGAAACACAACAAATCAAAGAAAGGTTGGACAAATGGGATTGCACAAAGTTGCAGAGCTTCTGCATGGCAAAGGACAGAGCTAGCAAGATCAATGGAAAGCCCACGGATTGGGAGAAGATCATCACTAACCATACAACGGACAAGGGTCTCATATCTAAAATATACCTGGAACTCAAAAAATTAAATCTCCCAACAACAAATCCTCAAAGAAACAACTGCCCAATAAATAAGTGGGCTAAAGACTTAAAGAGAAACTTCTCTGAAGAAGAAAGAAGGATGGCCAATAGACACATGAAGAAATGTTCAACCTCCCTAGCCATAAAAGAAATGCAAATCAAAACAACATTGAGATACCACCTCACCCCAGTTAGAATGGCTATAATCAAGAACTCTAACAACAACAGATGCTGGAGGGGATGTGGACTGAAAGGAACCTTACTTCATTGTTGATGGGAATGTAAACTTGTTCAACCACTTTGGAAAGCAGTATGGAGGTTCCTGAAAAGATTTCACATAGAGCTCCCCTATGACCCAGCAATCCCACTTTTGGGCATTTACCCAAATGTTTACAAACAAGACCATACTAAAGCTACCAGCACAACTATGTTTATTGCAGCATTATTTACCATAGCTAAGATATGGAACCAACCCAGATACCCCTCAGTACATGAATGGATCAAGAAAATATGGTATATATACACAATGGAATTCTATGCCTCCATCAGAAAGAATGACATTTCCTCATTTGTTAGGAAATGGAAAGGCTTGGAAAAAATTATATCAGTGAAGTAAGCCAAGCCCAAAGAAACATAGGTCCCATGGTTTCCCTTATTTGCAATATCTAGTATATGTCTGAGTCAAGCAGAAAAGGTCAGATAATGTGATGTTAGGAAAATGAACCCTTAGATATGTATTTAAATGTTTTTTTCTTTCATGCATTTGTTTCTAACACATTTATAAGATTATTTCTTTGTTGCTTTGTCTGTCCCTCCCCCACAGTATAACCCCTGATTTCACTATATTTGATATCGGTATAATTTGTGGAGGAGATGGGGAAAACAAGTCGTTTAAGGATACAGGTGGACCCGTTGCAACTATGAGAAGTACAAGTTGTCATGTTGAAAACGAACTTTACAACTTTGGTGAGGGGGGGGGGGCGGGGGAGGGATTGGGGGGGCGGGGGGGAGGCTGGGAAGAGATGTGAAGGGTAAACAAAGGAGGAGGCTGCAATGCTTGATAAGAAATGTACTCATTATCTTGCCCATGTAATTGTAACCCCTCTGTACAGTATGTTCACAAAAAATTAAAATTAAAATTAAAAAAATAAAATAAAAAATGAAAGGTCAGGCTAATGAATTATTGATATACCAAAGAAATTTACATGTTGACCTTTGACCTTCCAAATAACTCCCTATCATTGCTATGAATCAGAACCAACGACACTGTGAACTCATTTGTGAAGTTTTCTATACCAATCTAAATCTGTGGTTTTTGCTAGTAAGCATTTTCATCATGATGCAAAATAAAAATACCTGTAAGCAACAGCTTCAGGGAGGAAAATGCCTTTTGGGGCCATTCTTAAGAGTTTGTAGCATGTGGTTGAATATCATGTGGCAGACAGGAAGCAGATGGACAGCTGGAAAGGGACTGGGGGCAAGACATCTCTTTGGGGGCATTCCCCTGACGGCCCATTTTCTCCAGGAGGTCTCTGAGGTCTCCAGTACCTCCCAGGAAGGCCATGGAGTCTTGAGACCAGCCCTGACCCAGTCCATTGAGGATCCCACCGTTTTCCCAAGCCAGCCTCTGACCAGAGCTCCAATACAGGAGGAAACTTCATCCGGAGACTGAACAGCACAGTGCTGAATAATGACAGTGTCACTGAAGGGAAAATGAGGACATTAAATGTTCTCAGAATCCAATGGTCATGAAAATAAAATCTACAAGAACGTCTGGCATGCAGCAAAACAGAACCAAGAGAGGAGTTCCTAGCTATGAGGAGCTGCCTCTCAAAATACAATGCCTTGGTGACACAACTCAAGCTCTTAGAAAAACAAGAATATGTCAAACTCAAAACTATAGGTGCAAATAAATAATATGTATTAGGGCAAAGTTCAGGGCAGTAGAAACAAAAATCCACACAGAGAAGCAACAAAGGACAAGTAAATTCTATAAAAAATTAAACAAAATGGGGCTGGGAAGGTGGCTCAGTGGTAGAGCGCTTGCCTTGCATGCCTGAGGCCCTGGGTTCGATTCCTCAGCACCACATAAGCAAAAAGAAAAAAGCCGGAAGTGGTGCTGTGGCTCAAGTGGTAGAGCGCTAGCCTTGAGCTGAAGAGCTGAGGGACAGCGCCCAGGCCCAGAGTTCAGGCCCCACGACCGGACCCCCCCCCCAAAAAAAAATAAAGAAAATGGACAAACTCTTGGCCAATCTGGCCAAACAGAAAAGAGATCACCTAAATATGTAAAGTTATGGATGAATGTTGACATCACAACAAATAGAAGAGAAATCCTGAGAATTGTAAGACTGTTTTAGGAACCCTCACTCAAACTACTTGGAAATCCTAGTAGAAATTGATGAATTCTGAGACAATTTCAACCATCAAAATAGAGTCAAGAGGATGAAAACCATTTCAACAGACCTATGACAACCAAAGAGATTGAAATGGAATTAAAGAATCTCAAAGGAGGAAGCTACAATGCTTGATAAGAAATGTATCATTATCTTGCCCATGTAATTGTAACCCCTCTGTACAGTATTTTCCACAATAAAAAAATAAAAAAAGAAATCAGCACAAACATAAAAAAAGAATCTCCAAAGAACACTCTAGAACTGTGTGTGTGTATGTGCACTAGACAATGCAAGGTTGGCGCTCTACCACTTGAATCATACCTCTGCTTCTCACTTGTTGGTGACTAATTGGAACAAACAGCTTTATAGATTTTCCTGCCTGGGTTGGAGTTGAACCATAATCCTCAGATCTCAGCCTTCTGAGCAGCTAGGATTATAGATTTAAGCCACCCATGCCAGGCTAAGGCTTTTAAAGTAGAACAAATACCAGTACTCCACAAACTTTTCCATAAAATAAAAATCAACGGATCACTACTTTACTCATTCTGTGAAACCAGATTTACATTCATCTAAAAACCAGACCAAAAATGTAAAAGGAGGAAACTATAGACCATCAATCTATTTTATGAAAACAGATCAGACTCTTCAATAAAATCCCTGCTAATGGAATTCAGCAAATAGCTGAAAGAAAACATACATCATAAGTATGTTAGTTTCATCAAAGTTATAAAAGACTTGTTTAGCAGAAATGAGTTAACAAATACAATACAGAGCATAAACAAAATGAAGAACAAAAATCAGATGGTCATCTCAATAGATGCCAAAAGGGCCTTTGAGAAAAACCCAATGTGCTTTTATGATAAAAGCTCAGGAGAAGCTTGGAATCCAAGGCTCGGACCTCCACAGCAAAGGCTGTGGATGGCACAAGTCTATGGAGAACATCACACTGAATATTGGAAAATGGAAACCAAAACTCTAAAATCAGGAACAGGACAAGGGTGGGTCTCACTGTGGCACTGGAGTTCCTAGTCAGAGCGATAAGGAAAGAGGAAGATATGGAAACAACCCTACAGGAAAGAAATCCAGCTATCCCCATTTACAGATGGTAAGATACTATAGCTAAAGGATCCAAAACTCTGCCTGGAAGTTCCCAGAGCTGATCCACACCTTCAGAAGAGAAGCAGGAGGGAAAGTCAACATGGAAAGATCCGGAATTTCTGTGATCCAATAGCGAACACACAGAGAGGAAATTTGGAGAACAACTTGGTTTACACTAATATCACAAAACACCTAGGAATAATCATAACCAAGTAGGTGAAGGAATTTGGAAATGAAAGTTGCACAATCTTCAAGAAAGAAATTGAAAAAGATAACCAGGCCTCTCGTGTTTGTGAATTGGCAGATTTGTTAACCTAAAAAGAGTGTATTGCCAAAGATGATCTGCAAGTTTGATTCAAGACTCAACAAAATCCCAGCATCATTCTTCAGAGAGAGAGAAACCGATCTAAAGCTTCATGTAGAAGTGTCTGGACATAGGTGGCTCACACCAACAATCCCAGCTACTCAGGATGCTGGGGTCTGAGGCTCAGAGTTTGAAGCCAGCCTGGACAGGAAAGTCTATGACACTTTTATCTTCAATTAACCACCAAAATGCATAAGTGGAGCTGTGGATCAAGTGGTAGAGCATTAGCCTTGAGCAAAAGAAGCTCAGGGACAGTGTCCAAGCCCTAAGACTGGCACCCAGAACAGCCAGTTATCCTAAGCAAAAAAAGCGATAGAGGTACCACAATGATGGACTCAGACTACCACACAACTACAATTCCATGGCATGCTCTGTACTGGCCCAAGAACAGACATGAAGACTGGTAATGCCAACACGATGGAGAAGTGAGTCCATACATCAGCAGCCATGTTCCAAGGAACCAAAAACATGTCTCAGATAGTAGATAGCTTTTTGAACACATGGTGCTGGAAAGGAACTGGATGTCCACATGTAGAAACCTGAAGGATCTCTATTGGCTCATTCTAATATCTGATATTAGAATGTAAGACCTGAAATCATGACCAGAAAAAATGGGGGAGGGGGTCAGAACTTACAGGCCCAGGCAGGGACTTCCTAAATAGAAGTTCAAGGGTTCCCTGCTCAAGAGAGAGAATTGATGCAAGAGATTGTATTAGATGGAAGTAAACAGTTACTCTTCCTACGGAATGGGAGATCTTTGCCAGCCAGGGTCTAGTAACAAGAATATAGAAAGAGATTGAAAAACAAACAAACAAAAACTCCCAAAGAAGTAATAACCCATTTAATAAGTAGGCAAAGGAGATTAATTTAAAAAAAAACTTCTCATAAGAAGTAAAAACAGGGATTAAGCACATGTGGAAATGCTCAACACCTTGGCAATAAAGGAAATGAGAATCTAAACAACACTGAGATGCCCTACTCTGTGAAGTTGGCCACCACCAAGAGGGTCATCAAATCCCGGGGGAGCGTGGAGAAGAGGAACCATTCCCACTCTTGGTTGGAATGTAAACGAGTGCAACCACCTTGGAAAGCAATTTGGAGATTCTTCAAAAACATAAAAGTAGAACTGCTCTGTGCTCCAATAATACTAGGCTTGGGCATTAGCTGAAGGAATGTTAAGTCAGGGTACAATAGAGGCACGTGCACATTCATGTACGTGGCAGCACTATTCAAAATTGCCAAATCATGGAGACAGCCCAGATCAAGAAAATATTATAGATAGAGAGGTAAAGAGGTAGATGGTAGATTAGTCAGATAAGAGATACATATAGTATATAGACACAAAAATACAGATAGATAGATACATACATACATAGATGGATGGAAAGAAAGAAAAAAGAAAGTAAGAAAAGAAAGATATTTAGATGGTCTATAGATATATAGAAATATAAATACCTAGATATATCATATGAATTAAAATTTTATTTATCCATCAGGAAGAATACTGTTATGTTAATTGGAAGGTAACAGATGAACCTGGGAAAATACAGAGTGAAGAGAGTCGTGTTCTGAAAGAGAATGGATGTATGTTTTTTCTCACATGTGCAAGTTAGACTTGAAATGGAAATACATTAAAACACAGAGCCATACATGCACCACACACACACACACACACACACACACACACACACACACACACACCACGAGTTTTTGTGGTGTAATCCTTTTGGGCAAATTACAGACAGTTGAACAAAATGAATACCAGAAACTGCACCATGTCCCAGCTGACTGTAATGGTCACTAAGGGGCGGAGACAGAACAACTCTGTAAGTATTGGAAGATAATTTTTTTTAAAGCAAGAAATACACACTTACCCACTGACCACAAAATAAAGCAATTGACAATGATACTTTACTTCCAATTTTCTAGGATTGAATATCCCCCTATGCATTTGAAGACACTTCAGGGATGTTACTTCATCTCCCCTTTGATAAAGAAAAGGGAGAATGAGAGCTAGAAGGCACCTGTCCCCGTGCGGGGTGAGAACAATGGAGCTACCAGGCTGCCGGCCCTGTGCCTTGGCTCCAGGCCACAGCATTTTTGAGTTCAGATGAAATCCCTTTTCTGACACTGACACTGATGGACGGTTGTTATGTTTTGAGCCAGTGTTGTAACTAGAAGTCGCTGGTGCTGGCTAACATGGTGGCAGTTACAGCTTTGATTGAGATGACGCCTGACATTGGTCACCCTGGGAGCAGCGAACAGGTCAGCTCGTCCCGGCAGCTGGCCTCCTACTTGCCCTTGTGCCTGAAGGAAATATGAACCTATCCCGGCCTGGTGCATGCAGTGGGGACCATTTCTAATGGCGTGTGGTTACACGATGTTGCAGAAAGACAAATACATCATGGCACCCTGGTAATGTATCACTCCCCATGCTGCCGCCAGGCCCTATTTACCGAGAATGGCTGCATTCGTCTTCATCTGACTGGGTGTTGGACTTTACACGGCTGCTGGAAAGATTTCCTAACTAAAAAGCAGTAGAATACTTAGATGTGTTAGAGACAAAGGATTTTCTTTTTTACTCATCTAAGGATTTCAATAGCAATAGCTCTATTATGATCCAGATGAATATTCTCTCATTCAAACAGCAAACACTTTTGTTACTATATTTTGTTTGGTCTTGCTTTTGTTAAAGACAGTTGAATAATAATGATTCCCAAAGTTGCGTGAAAAAAATGCAATGAAAGCTACTGAAATGCTATTGTTGAGATTTAACTTGCGAGTATTACAAAATTGGCTCCCCTTATTCAGACTAACAAAGAGACAAGAAAGCAGATGGCTGGCGAATGCAGTGGTCTTGTGAAGGAGAAGGTGGGCGGCCTCTCCACTCCGTTCTCTTCCCCCTCCTTAGAAACAACACGGCGATTCTAGCTCATGTAGCAAGGTTTCAGATTTTTTTTTAAAAAAGAACAAAATAAAACACCGACATTTAGAAGCCTTCTTTACCTGAAGGTGTGAATGAGATGTATGTTGAAATCCACTGGTTAAATTTTCTGAGAACATTTTTCAATGGAGTTCTAATGGAACCAGTATTTTCCCTAAGGTTTAGATCTCCAAAAAACACCCTGTGACAGCAAAGTGGCCACAGATACTAATGTCATATGCTAAGAAGAATGAGGTGGAAGAAAGGAAAAGCCATAGGTTGATTTTCTCTGGGTTTCTTTATGTGAGAGAAATACATTGACCAAAACCATGCAAACTACTTAACTTTGGGCCTGACTTGCTTCACTTAATATAATGTTTTCCAAGTCTCTCCATTTTCGTGTGAATGGGGTGATGCCATTCTTTCTGATGGAAACATAGAACTCCATTGTGTGTGTATACATTTTCTTGATCCATTCTTCTATCAAGGGGCATCTGGGTTGATTCCATATCTTAGCTATGGTAAATAATACTGCAATGAACATAGTTGTGCAGGTAGCTTTAGTGTAGCCTTTTTTGTGGTCATTTTGGGTAAATGCCCAGAAGTGGGGTTGTTGGGTCATAGAGGATCTCTATTTGGAGTCTTTTTGAGGAACCTCCATACTGCTTTCCAGAATGGCTGAACAAGTTTACATTTCCACCAACAATGCAGTAGTGTTCCCTTTTGGGCACATCCCCTCCAGCGTCTGTTGTTATTAAATATTTTGTTTATAGTCATTCTAATTGGGGTGAGGTGGAATCTCAATGTTGTTTTGGTTTGCATTTTTTTATGGGCAGAGATGTTGAGCATTTCTTTATGTGTCTATTGGTCATTTTTATTTCCTCTTCAAAGAAGTCTCTCTTTAAGTCTTTAGCCCACTTGTCTATAATATTCTGAACAAGGGATCTCAACAGTCCAATTGCTAAGTGCTTAGGATCATACATGATGAAGCACATAAACATGAACTCCAAGAATTGGAAACAAGAGGTTCTTTTTATGTCCTGTCTGCAGTTATTTCTATTTTTTTCTGTTTTAGTTTTCTGTACACTTTGTCTTGTATGTAAGTTTATCCAATCTGTGGAATGGAAAGGGAATCAGAAACAGCAGGACAATCGATGAACTAATGCAACAATGATACTCACTAGATACTATATAGGAAATGAAATTTTCAACCTGGGGGAATAGATATGGTAAGGGGTAAGATGGGGTAATGGAGTTAGGGGGAGAAGATGAGGGAGGGGGTAACAGTGTTTAAAAAGATGAGGGAGTGGGTAACAGTGTTTAAAAAGAAATGAACTTTGAGCCACAGCTCTACTTCCATCATATGACAATCGAAAAATACATTTACTATGAATATATTTTTATATATTTATTTAATACATGGCTTGAAATGCTGATGGAAATTGAAGAGTACACAGAACAATGGAAGCACAAACATTTAGCCATAAACATGCTGGTATTTCTCTATAGTTAACCATACTGGAAGAGGCGAAACCTCACTCCTAGGGACAAAGATTCCATTTCTACTGGTCACATGATTTCCATTTTATAGAACAAATCCAAAAGTTTACTCTGTTCAAAGAAGCCAAGCATGCTCCTGCAGGGGACACAAAGTACAAGTAGAGTTGGACTCTGGTAAAATTGTACAAGGAAAAATGTTTTAGTTTAGTGATTTCCCTGCTAGGAATCTATTTTTAAAAAGTGATACATTTGAGAAAAAAATCCCCAAAGACAAATGTACCTTGGGTAAGATCAAAAGAATAAGGAGAGAATTAAAAGATAGTAACAGAGAAGCTTCCTATAACGACACACTGCTGCAGTTAAAAAATACTAAGTATTTCTATCAAAGAACTTTAGGTTATATTGTTCATAAGATACCAGAAAGTGTTAATCTTAGGTTTTCACTTACTTATAAATAAGTGAGGAAAAATATAACTCAAGATGGAGTTGGATTCAAGTTTTATTTTGTCTCTGAAGTGCAATAATTATCTTTTTTAAAAAACTTCTTTTAGTTTAAGCTTAAGTGAATTATTTATGCAGGTTCAAAGTCAGAACTGCAAAACAAGATCTATTTAGAGAACTATATTTTTCTTTTTGTCCCAACCAGGCTTTTCTCTCTCATTGCAAGCTTAATGATTAATTATGTTAGTTATTGTTTTTGTGGCTAACCTCAATGAATGTTAAATGCAAACAAATATGTAACTGTTTATGTGTATGCCTGTATGTGTGTGGATTATTTGCGTGTGTTGCATTTGATTTACAGTTACAAAGAAAGCAATCTTTTTGTTGTTTTAAAACCCAAATATTTGGCTATGTATTCATAGTACTTGAAGGGAAATAAACCCTAAATGCACATTTGTATTTGTGTATGTGTATATACATATATGTGCATAAATACAAATGCAAATACAGATATACACACACAACAAGTGCTAAACAATTAAACACACACGCTGTAACTTATTTTCAGGAATCAGAGTTTTCTGGCAACGTTGGTCTTCTTGTGGCTGCTGAATAGATACATTTGGAATACAGAAATGAATAACTCCCTGCCCTTAAGAATTGAGTTTCTCACTCCACAGAAGAGAAGACCATGTGGGTTGCTTTCCTACAGCTTGTCTTAATGTTAATGCTTAGCAATCACAGTTATTGTCTGAAGGTCTTGCATGACCAGACTGTGCATTCAGTATCTGTGGCTGGATCCTTGGCTGGATCTATGCTGTGGCAAAGACTCATCCACCTGAATGCTCCAGGAAGAGGCGATTTCTTTTGAGTGGTAAAGCTTCATGCTGTGCCGTGTGGGCCCTTCCCGTACCTTAAACCGAACAACTGCACACTGCACTCATGTGCTCGATTGTCCTTTCCTCTTTCAAATGCCTGTCTGCCTGACTGGTCTTCGTGACTGCATGTTTGACTCCTCCCTGTCTCCCTGTCTCCTTAAGGTAATCCGGTCCCAAGGTCCTGTGACTCCGTATACACATTGCACTTGGAGAGTGTACACAGGAACCTAGCTCCGGCTGCGGACTATGAGAAAATCTAACAATAAGAAAATCTTCTCACACGTGTGTGTGTTCTACAGAATAAAACACAATTATCTCCTAGCATTGTTCTTCAGTCTATGGTGGTCAGCCTTCGGGCCACAAAGATTCCCCTTCAAATTACATGGAAAACATTCCATTCCTCTGATTCTTTTCTAATGTACTATATCAGTTAAGTATTCCATCAGTATTTCATCAAAATAGACATATCAAAAATGCAGGTCCCATGTAATGTCTAAGACCAAGTATAAGTGAGATAGTTAGATTCCCCTCCATGTAAAAGAATGTAAAAGTTAGACCATCTCTTTCTAAAATATAACAGATGGTCAAGCATAGAATAATAATACAGATATTCCTATTTTGGAAAGGAGAAAATTAAAGAAAGGACTTTTTAGCTGTGTTGAACGGGTTTATGAGAGAAACAGCAGAGAGAGGCCGAGACAGAGAGAGGAAAAGAACGACAAAGACAGACAGAGGAAGCGGAGGGGGGAACACTTTTGTGAACAGAGAAACAGAAATGGGAATGCATAATTATGAAGAGAGAAAGATCCTTGCTCAGATTTCCTTAGAAAAGAAAAATCACATCTTTAATTTTAGACTTTCCCATCTGTAATTTTTGACAGTCCTCCTCCCAAGCTAACCAAAAGGAAAAGAAGAACCAAATTAATAAAATTAGAATTGAAAAAGCAGATAGTACAACAGGTATCCCTGAGATCTAAAGAATCATTCAATATGTGAAAACTTTTATTCCAAGAAATCTGAACATCTGAAGCTGAATAAATTGATAGACAATTATGATCTACCGAAATGGAACCAGGAAGTTATGAATAACTTAAACCGACTTAAAACAAGTAAGGACAGAAAGCCTTTGACAGAATTCGACATTTTTTCGTGATGAAAAGCCCTGAAATCTTTGGGAACCTAAGGGAAACACTTCATTAATAAGGGGGCACTTGGGCAGTAGGAGATGGATGAGATATGCAGGGACAATGGTATGGACTAGGACCAAAATATATTTTATATATACATATATATAATAATATCCAAATAAAACCCATTAAAATGGAGCACATCCTCCATCAATTAACATACCTTTAATTCACTTACATTAAACTTCTTTTAATACATCAGACAATAGTTTGGAACACTTCACCACTGGTCATCTTGTAGAGGCTAGCAAGGAACCAACCTGTAATTTTGAAAGTTGGTTGGTAAAAGGGAGCTACCACGATGTTTTTCCTCTTATGAAAATGAGGCGTCAAGTATTAATCAAGTTTCTATTTGCAAAAATATGTCAGGTAACATCAGTGATACATCAAATTTAATCATTACTACCATGGAAACATATCATTTGAGGCAATATTGACCAAGGACTTATTCAAATCAAACAACTGCTTCATTCTTACAGGAAGTATCAATCTCTATTCATGGAGAAGTTCTAAAACTTCTAAAGAGTTTTCAGTGCTCTCTGACTCCTGGGGTTCACGTGTGTTCAGGGACTGTTCAATCTTAGATGTGTCTAAAGGACACCTCTGTCTATGACCTGCCTTCACTGGAGCACACATCATTTTCCCTGTGCCCTGCCTGCATTCTTTCCAGGTTTAAAGAATTTCCTACTTTGAGACCATGGATCTCCTAAAGTTGAAGACAGAAATTTACTTGTTTAGCCTCTGCTAGGCAGGAGACATCATTCAGTGATATTTAGACTCGATGCAAAACATCTCAAATAGGTGGTTTTTTGGGCACAAAACAATGTCTTATTATTCTGATATTTATGTATCAGCCAGTTATATTGTTTGTAAAAACAGTTGGGTATATTTAAAACAAAGATGATCTGGTAAGCAAGGGGAAAAAATGGAGTATCAGGGCTCCTGGTTTTCCAAATGTGTGGCCTATGAGCCACAAAAGATACTTGGTTACATTTGAAGTCTGGTATTTAAGTAGATTAAATGTGGATGGTGTGGGGTAGCTCCTGTTGTGGAGAGAATTTTAAGGCAATACTGAATCAGAAAGTTTAAAGACTACTCTTCAAAGGAAAATAATTGCTCATGAAATACTTATAACTTTGTAGTCTCATATTCGGAGACTATAGAACTCAAAGTCAAAAGTTTTAAAGTGATTCCAGATCCTCTCCTGTGTTCTGAGTAGAGAAAACCCACTTACTGACATCTGTACATCAAAGAGAAAAAGCTGGGCGTGATTGGTCCTGCGCAGGATGGGGTTGGGTCCTGATACATGGCCACAGACAAGCCGGCCTCTTCAGTTTTCTCTAAATTCATACATATGTATGTATCATCTCTGTATTTAATATGAAATATAAATGATTGAGTAGGTTAATAGCACCTGTTTAACTGAAGTCACTATTTTGACTGTTCAGGGGAAATTCATTTTACTTATGCCATTAAGTCTGATTAATTGTACATTCTCTTTTATTCTGATTAAAAAGTTAGAAAGGTTAAATACCAGCACACATGCATTGAGATACATTAATATTTTGTTCCAAGAAGTGCTTGTAATATTCCAAAAGATTTTCTGCAAATATGGTACAGAATATTGCAAAATAGAGGTATAAATGATTCAAGTAATCTATTTTTATGATTATTGATGGCATCATCTACTCTGCATTTCAAAAGTTTATGCACCAAGAATCTGTGAGGATTAGAGTAATTGCTTAGCAGAATACATGCCTAGCAAGCACAAAGCCCCGAGTTCAAACCCAGGGACCACCAAAACCAAGCAAACATCAATAACAAAAAGAGGCTGTGGACTCTACCATGGTCTGCTGTCCAAATTATCTTTTACCTTTTACCTATCTTAATTGTGTCAGCCAACGTTTCAACCTCCGAGTTCCTACAAAAGTACAGGTTGGTCATATTCCACTCTCCCTATGACAGAGGGAGCCGGTCTAGTGAAAGTTTCTTGGGAAGAGATGTACTTGGATGCTTTCAATTAGCCAGAAATTATTCCTTCATTTAAAAATGTTTAATCAACCATGAGGATAAAATAACTCAAGTATGAAGTAAGAGAGGAACTAGCAAAAATGAATACCAAGTGTGAGTTAATAAGAGGAAAATAACACACTATTCTGTATCCTTCTTCTGAGTAAAATCAATAATTGAAGGTCTTGTCTATGTTAAAAACAATGAGACTTTGAGAAGAAATTATACATGTAAAGTTTTTTGAGATAAGGAATGCTTATTACTTAAAACTTTAAATTGATACTTCACTTTCTTTAAAAAAAATTGTTAAATAAGATCTTGAGTTCTATATAATTTAGTTTATATTGATCTGGCAAGCCAATACTGTTGGCCTACTGTCTAACTCTAGCTGGAATGTCTGCAGAACTAAGGGAACTATTGGAAGTTGGCGATCAAAGTTGAGCAGTCAGGGCAGTGTGAGTTTAAGAGATTTAAGCATAATTAAGGGGGAAATTACAGAAAATAAAGAAAGATAATATGTAACAAGAAATAAAATTTATTTGTCTATCATTCATCTATATCTCATCTATCAATTTACTATCTACCAATCTACCATCTATTATCTACCTATATATCTATCTAACCAACTATTATCTATCTATCTATCTACCTATCTACCTATCTATGATCTATCTTTCTACCCAACTATCTACCATTTTTCTACCTATCTATCATCTATCTGTCTGTCCTTCCTCGTATCTATCTGGGGATATTTACATTCCCATTCAGGGCCTTGCACCTGCTAGGCAGGATTCCTACCTCTGGAACCATGCACGAATCCTTTTTCTACCTTAGATTTCACATCTGTCTTGAACATTTGCCAGGAATCTCCTGTGATTACCTTGCTCCTATTAGTTACTACTTAGCCGAGATTCTCAGAAGGAGTTACGACTCCTGGCCTCAGAAGTTTATTATTACTGTTATTATCTTTAAGTAGTTGTACACAGGGCTTACGTTCAAGACGTCCGTTTGGGTCCAGTGCACCTTGATCAGCATCACCCTTCTTTCCTTCTCCCCTCACAAATCTCACAGGAGTAGCCACTCATTGTTTGATGCTTACAGGAGTATCTCGGCTGCAGAGCTGAGTATTTCCGGAAGCCAACTCTACCATCCACCGGACCCAAGATATTTATGATGGGACCCTTCCCAGAGCAGCTTGGCAGGCCACTTCTAAGTCATTTCAGATCTCTGACTGTTCAAGCCCACCAAGGACCTCTTTAGGGAACCGTAACTTAATCCCTTAAATGTGACAAATCCTCCATTCTATAAGCGAATGTCACCATGCCTTCCTTGGATCGATCATGTTAAATCTCTCATTTGTGTTTGTATTTTCTCTCCTTCCCACACCAGGATAAAAACCTGCAGGGGACAGCCGAGCCTCAGCCTTGCCCCTCTGCCCCTTCTGTGTTCTTCCTTGTTACAAGGGGCTCTCCTTCACAGCCCCTAGTCACTAGTGAAGACAGCAAGGCCGTGTTGGATGATGCAGGACACACAGGGAGAATGGATTTATCTCTTGCTACTCATTTTGTCATTGGTTTTAGGGCTTAGTTTTCACGCAAAATTAGTTTGAGTAAATTGTGGGTAAAATAGCAATTTTATTTCACTTATTTGGGTATGTGTATTGTTTAAAAATTTTCTTTCAAAATGCATGTGGCTTCATATATATATATATATATATACATATATATATATATATATATATATATATATATATATATGTACCATCTTTCAGTGTTTATTTCCTAGGATATGGTAATATGAAGTTAATCACAGTTTGTAGTTGGGGGAAGGGATTATTGAGCTCTACATCCAGAGATTTCTTCGTTCTCATGTCTGCTCTCAAGTTGAAGAGGAGAAAAGGGTCCAGTACCATATCGATTCTGTAGGACAAAGTGGAAAGCTATGAAGAAAATACCTTTCCCAGTTTCTGATCCAGACCATTTCGTGTGGCCGGTGCAGCAGGACTAAACTGTTCGTGCCATCTGCATCTGTATAAATGAGAGAAAGGTCTGCTTTTCCAATAAAACACTAAAAATAAAGATGTGGGACTGTCAGAGTCACAGGAGCTGGGAGAGATCAGAAGAGCCGTTTCTCAAGATACACGTGAAACAGTTATATTTTTAAAAACACATTTCTTCCCCCATAGATTTAAGTTCAGAGAAAACAATCCAGAAAACAGCGATTTTACTGACATCAATATTGGGGTGCTGGTGTCTCATGTCTTGAGTAGGACAAGAGGAGTCTCCGACTTGCCCCAAACCCCCATAGTCTAATTGTTGGGGGTTGCTAGCAACATGGCCCCTGCGTTCTCCCTGCTGAAGAAAGACAAAGGGATTTTGAGGTTTTAACTTTGGCAAATCCAGTCAACGGAACTAAGAGGAACTTAAAAACCTTTCTACTTCTGCTCCATGAACTTCAGAACTGTATTGTGAGGAACGGAGTTAGCATGTGCTACCAACTCTGAACCTCATCTCACTGCCATTTTTGTAGAAACAGAAGACAGTAGTTAAGGCTAACCGAGGATTCATGGTGTGGAAAGGAAATTAGAGGAATGCTGGCCAAAGCATGCAAGATCATAATTAGATAGGAGGAATAAACTCAAGAGCTCTACGGTAGAGCTAGAGCTAATGATAATAGTTCTATCTTCATTATGTATGTGAAGATAATTATATACGATTAGCCACAGTAATGATTATAAAATGATTGTAGAACTGCTAAAAAATGTTACTTTTCCTCCCAAGAAATGATGAGTGTGAGGAAATGCATATGTTAGACTTGGCCATTCTGCCATGTACATATGCTTCAAAAAATTAGGTTAACATGATAAATACATACAATTTTACATGATAAAGACATACAATTTTACATGATAAATGCATACAATTTTGCCTGCCAGTGCTTTGAACTTTGGGCAAGTTCTAATACAAATATGTGTCAAATATGACATATCCTGAAACACTGTCTGTCTGACTTTTCGTGGTTAAATCTGATAACCTTCTACTGACTAATCTAATTTTCAGTGTACTGTTTAGCAGAGAAACCATTGCATACTCAAAATACAAGGCACATCTGTAGCACAGCACATCACTAGGGAAGCAGACGATCTCTCTTACCCAGTACAGTAAAAGAAGAGGGCAGGGCATTTAATGTAGGATTCAGAAATGATTCTGTTTTGGTCCGTTAACAGGTGGTGGAATGCGCTCTTAGAGTTCAAATGTCCTGAGTTAAATTACATCTCTATCTCTCCCAAGTGATTTAGCCTAAACAAGTCACTCCATTATGAAAGAAGGACTCTGGTACCTGCCACTATGCGCTCTGGGAGGGAGCAGATGATGTTAGCATAAAACACCTGGACCTGACCTCTGCCCAGCTTGCAGCGACAGGACACTGAAGAGACGTGCCGTGAATTCCAGTGTCACAGAACACTTGCCACAGACAATTATTCACATGTATGCTATGCCGGTAATAGCCACATTCCCTGGGTCATGTCATTTTTCCCTGTAAAACACTGCTGTGACACACAGCGTAAGCTCATAGTAAAATATACTTACTTTAAAAACATAATATTGTGGGGCTGGGAAGGTGGCTCAGTGGTAGAGCGCTTGCCTTGCATGCATGAGACCCTGGGTTCGATTCCTCAGCACCACATAAGCAAAAACAGAAAAAAGCCGGAAGTGGCACTGTGGTTCAAGTGGTAGAGCGCTAGCCTTGAGCTGAAGAGCTGAGGGACAGCACCCAGGCCCAGAGTTCAGGCCTAATTACTGGACCCCCAAAAAACAAAAAAAAAAAAAAAAAAAAGAAAAAACCCATAATATTGTATAAATCTTTCCTAGAGCAGAGGCTGCTCAGCATGTGACCAAAACTCACAGCCTGTCTTGTTCCCAACACCAACCCTACCATCCCAGGTTACAGGCCAGGCTACTCTTTGGGTCTGATGTATTTGCAGGTATGTGTCTGTGTGTACGTGTGTGCATGCATGTATGTGCATGTGTGTGTGTGCAGTGCTGGAACTTGAGCTGTGGGCCTGTCGTCTGTCCCTGACCTCTTCTGCTCAGGCTGGTGTTTTACCACTGGAGCCACAGCTTCATTTCTGTTTCCATGTGTTTGTTTCATGTCTAATTGGGGATACGTCTCTGCAATTTGTCTACCCAAGCTGGCTTCCAACTATGATCCTCACATCTCAGCCTCCTAAGTTCTGGGAGTACCCGTGTGAGCCAGTGAAACCCAGTTTCTTACAGGTTTAAAATGAAAAGTGAATTGCCCGGTGGACAGTTGTGAGGCCACAAGTGTGAGTTCGGGAGGAAGCGTGCCTCATTTGGCCGTTTCTCCTTTCCCCACAGGATCAGGTTAGTGGGAGAAAAGCATATTCAAAATGGCTGGTCTACAGAGTAGAAGCAGACTGGGTGAGGTCACATTCATGACTGGTTTCAGACTAAAACCTTCAGGATTGCGGGGCTATGGAATGAGGGCCCGAGGTGAGCTGGACCGCGTCCATGCCTCTGACCCTTGCCTTTGCTTTCAGATCGAAATCATTTTCTTCTTCTGGAAAGTCAGAGGTCATCAGTGCTTACAGATCAGATCATGTAATTTTATTGGATGTTTACTTAAAGAACCTGTCTTTTCAGACTAGTCCAGTACCTTTTCGGCTAGGCTGTCAGTTGTGTTCTTCTCATGGCTGTACTGCAGTGTGTGTGGGGGGGTGCTGGTCACAGAGGTGGGGGTCACCACTCCCCAGTGCTTGAGGCAGAATTGACTCTCTCCTCTGTCTCACCTCCGTCCTCTTGAAAGAAAACCCAGTCCAGCCTCCTGGCTGAGGAGACTCTCTCCAGCACTGACTGTGCTGCCGACCTCCTGAGGGTAACGCCGTTCTCCTCTGAAAGGAGACAGACACTTGGAGACTTCATGGGAAAAGTAAAGCAATAGATCTTAAACCCGTGTGAGAACACAGAGAGAAATACTACATGCTAATCCGGCTGCTATAATTGAAGCTATTTTGAAGATTTAATCCTCACTCCTCCCTTCTTGCCAAAGGCTAGGGCTTTTGCTCTCCAGTGATAAGGTTCAAAACCAGCCCCAGCTCAGATGTCTGCCTGAGGGCTTTGGGAAGCCAAGCCGTAGATAAAGACAAAATTGCCTCTATTACAAGGGAAGGAATTATGAATGCAGCACAAAGTGTTTCGTCCTTTTAATTATGCCTTTGCTCTTGATTCCAAGGCCTTCCAGATTTTGCTCGGTGAGTGACGCACACTTTCTACCTTAGATGACCCTGTCCATCTCAGACAGTGAGATTAAAACACAAAAGACAACAAAGACCGAAGCAAGGAGGCTCTTTCTATAAAACAACAAAGACCACACCTCACCCAAACACGGCTCAGATTCATTTCAGTGTAATCAGGGAGAGTTCGGAAATACAAGGTTTGCTGGGCACTGGTGGCTCAGGCCTGTCATCCTAGCTACTCAGGAAGCTGAGATCTGAGGATCGTGTTTTGAAGGCAGCCCGAGGAGAAAAGTCCCTGGGAGACTCTTATCTCCAATTAACTACTCAGAAAAAGCCATAACTGGTGCTGTGGCTCAAGTGGTAGAGCATTAGCCTTGAGCACAGAAGCTCAGGGACAGTGCTCAGGACTTGAGTTCAAGCCTCACAGCCAACCATAAAAATTATATATATATATATATATATATATATATATATATATATATATATATATATACACACACATGTATATACTCACACACACATACACATTTGTAAGGTTTTGTAATTGAGGATATTTCAGGCAGAGAACACCACACTTTGAAAGCCTAATGTTTCAGATTGCTCCTCAGAGTGCCTTTCTGTCCAGACTGGGTCTGCTCTTCCACAGGGGCCTGTGGGCAGGGGCACAGTGTTCTGCATGTGGGCAGCAGGCAGCATCTCCAGCTATGGTGTGGGCTGGCCCTTAGAGTGAATGTACCAGCTACTCCTGGGCCTTGTAGGATTTCCAGCTTTCATCTTCACTGGAGAGAGGGCTTGCGTGCTGATCATTTTCATCCTCTGTAAGAAAACCGTGAAGCTAAAGAATATCATGCCATGTGCCCCTGTGCTGAGGCTCAAAGAAGCCCGTGTGCTTTGGGAGATAGCACGGGCAGCAAGCCGCAAGATCAGCCCAGCGCATGCCACAGATGTCCACGCCAGCGCATGGTGTCTGCATGAAAAATAACCCGATAAAATGAACGCACATGGGAAACAACTCATGGGAATAATGCTTTGACCCTTAAAATAGGACCTGGAAGGGGGAGGTGTCTAAATTCAATCCTCCCCATAAAATACAAGAAATACTGAATATAACTAGAAAATGGTGTGCTCACTACTGTGACATTATAGTTATTAGTGAGCTGGATTTATGCCATAACCAATACTCCATGAACATTTTATGGAAAAATATTTTTTAAAAGAAGCTATATTTACAATACTTTTAGTGAACATTGATGTCAAAGCACAATTGTTCTTCAAGTGAAAGAAAAAGTACAGATGGAAATTGTATGCCACTTGGTATTTAATGCACAATGAATATATTACCCTTCCTGTCAATATGGCTCTAAATTGCCATAGGAGACTTCACTGATTACTAGGAGAGAACAGGAAGACTGGGGCTTTATTTCCATTACAGTTCAAAGCAAATCTCAAAATTACTTTCTTTATAGAATCCATGCATCCATGCATTTATGTCACAAAATGTGTATTTGTGTCTGCTAAATGCCCGGAATTTCCCTTTGTTCTCATTGTACGATTGCACAGTGAAGAGACAAACTGAACAGTCTAAGTAATTATATAAATACCTGTGTTGTACAGAAAGATTAGTGTTTATCCGGAGATTGGAGAAGATGATGGTTGAATGTTGAATTTCCTTGGGGGTGATATTGAAACGGTAGCAGGGGCACCTTCTACATACTCTAAGAATCCTGCTGACCTGTCGACTTCAACAAGTGACTTCCATGTTAACCATACCCCAGGTGCTGATTGAAGAACTCTCCAAAGCAGTATAGTTCTCGCCTGTATCAGTCTTAGAACTTGGGGGGGGGGGGTGGGGAGGGCAAGGCAGGAGGATTTAAGTTTGAGGCTCAGCCTGTGAACAACAAATGACCTTATCTGAAAGCAAAAAAACAAACCCAAACCCAAATGAATCATAAAATCATGCCTCTCTGGGCTCAAAAATCCTCCCTGCCATAAAAATTTTGATGAAAACTCTCAGGCTTAGGAGAATATTGGAATTCAACCCTTGTGTTTAAAGATCCACATCGGAAAACACTATTTCTACAACCCAGCTCCCTCGCCCATGCATATCACAAACCAGAGCTACTTAAACCCAGCCTGCTGTTTTTCAGTGCCAAACGAAGCCTTTTTCTGTGCCATTTCTCCTCCTGGATCTGGACATTCCATGTGTCCAGATGCACAGGTACTACAGGCATGGTCATGGGATGTTGACCACACTTTCACTCCCATAGCACAAGCCAGCCGAGGGCGGAGGTCCTTAGATCATTTGGGGGTATGCCTATTTTGGGGAGTCAGGAGCACCATCTCTGCTGGGTTCTCTTCTGGCTGTGTGCCGAGCAGTTTTGTTCGGCCATAAGCTCTAGCCTTCCTTGCTGGGGGCTCAAAGCAATGGGTGAGTCAATCAGGAAAGGAAAGCTCCAGGACTGGGAACAAGAGTAACACTTTTTTTCCTCTGTGAATTCATCATCCACAGTATTTTGTTTCAGTGATGAGAAGCCTAATCGTAGAGAAATCTCTGTGGTTGCTCCATTACTCTCTGCTCTGCTGACATTGCTTTGGATGCAGGTTTAGGGAGCATTCATTTGAATGCCATACTTGTTCCTCTTCTTTCTTCTCTTTTGACCCTCATATCTGTCTTGTATTTTCATATTTGTGAATCCCCGTATTTCTTTATATCTCATATTTAATTATTAGTGTATCATTATGTCTGTAGTCTTCCCCTCTATATAGAGATGGCTTGTTGTTGTTGTTTGTCTGGGGGCAGAGGTGGGGGCAGGCCCCCCCCATATTGCTCAGGTATGCCCTGAACTCCTGTAGTAAAGGCTGCAGATCCAGGCCACCTTGGCCCCATCTGTCCCTGGTGTTATTTACTTACACGTCTTCAGCCCTTCCCCATGAGTTTAATGGAAGGTAAATGAGTTAGTTGACTGGAAAGAGAGAAATTGTTAACCCCAAAGGCTCAGGTCTGTCCTCTACGAAAAGTGAGTAATAATAGTCCACTACCTCTCATATGCTTACATATTCAAATAAAACAATGTGCCATTTGCTCTTCTCAATTACCTTTGGAGACCAGAGCCAAAGAACTTCTTCACAGACATTCTCAACTTTAATACACATTCCTGGACACACTCATGTAAAAGACCTATGTATGGAGAAGAAGGGAGGGATAATGCAGCAGCTATAATATTCAACAAACACGTGTGAACATGGAGTCACTGGGGGGGGTGGGGCTGGGGAAGATGGGGGGATAGAGAGGAGTGGGCGGGGGCTGCGAGAGATGATACGGGGACTGAGGGGAAGAGCAGGTTGAGGGAGATGGGGAAACCAATAAAGGGGTGGCCTTGAGCAAGTTGCATTCTGCTCATGAACCAGCAGGCTGAACTGAAAGCCCTTTATAGAACAACTTCATTATATTTTTTTTAAAAGAAGAAAAGATCTAATATTTTTACCCTATTGCGGAGAGACATTTATACTTAAATTCCAAAAAGTGAATAATAAAGAGAGAAAAGGAAAGTAAGAAGCAAGGATTTCAATGCTTCCGCATAAGAAACTTGGAGATCTTAAGGAGTGGTTACTGTGAGTGATTTTTCTGAATTACCTCACTTAGTGTCACAAATAAAGATCCAGACAAATTGGAAGACTTGTTCCCCAGTACTTGCTACAGAAAAAGAATTATTCAGAACTGCCGATTTATCCATAGATATAATCTGCAGAAAGAAGACTTGAGTGTTGAAGCAATTTCATGCTGTCAACATTCAAAAGAATATTTCCCCAAGAAGTACATAAAAGCGATGAGGATCAGAAAATTCTTCTTGCTTTTTATTAAAATAAGAGCAACAGTGCCAGGCTACGTTTTCTTTTCATGAACTATTTTTTTTTAATAGAAATGTTGCTTGGTTTTGAATAAAAGTATACCAAGAAGTTGAGCCTGGAGGAGACGCAGGAAAGGGGTGAGCCGTCCGCCATGTTCAGAGCAGGGCCCTGACTGTGCCCCATTGTTACCAAGTCACTGTCCTCGGTGTCTACTACACTTGTGTCCTTCTTCCAGATTAACAGAGGGTTATGGTGGGTAAAAGCACTAAACAAATGAACAACTAGTATAATAATGCATGCGGATTCCCAAGGATTATAGACTTGGAGGAAACAGCAAACGGCAGATCCCAAGGAGAGCAAAAGAAAAAGGAAGTAGGGTAATTAAAGATTCCTTGGAGCAGGGCAGATTTTGTTGGAGGAGAGACTCAGTTAAAGGCCAACAGATTTGGGTGGAGGAAGCCAGGAAAGCTGGTGGTGTGACCTGTCACTCCAAACCAAACGTTAGAAGCGTCTTTGAAGAAATAAGTGCGATGGGCTTGGGCAAAATACACGAAAGGATCATACATTTTAAGACGGAGAGAGGGGATAAAGTTCAGATTCAAACAAACAAGAATCTTCATGCGTTTAGTATGTTATGGAAAGAGTTTTATAACAAAAGTTATGGGAAATAAAAGATTTTTGTAGGTCTGAGCCATTGCCAAGGCATATCTTAGGGGCTGCATTTTTCTTGATGAGGCGAGTCTAGTCTCATCAGCAGTGATGAGACATCAGCAGTGTGTGTGGGTGCACACCATCAGGCTCTAGGTTCATATGGGAGCTTTGGCAGGCAGAACAGAATGGGGAGAAAAACGTCACTCAAGCGACATTCACAACGCTTTACTATGAAGTGTGTGTGGGTGGAGGCTGTGGCGGTGCCCGGGACTCTGCTGTATAACACAACACAAGTCTTTCTTCTTGATGAAGCATGGACATTTCTGAAGCTTTCTCACAGGTCTAAATAGAGATGAGAGTAATACCGAACTTTGACCTAGTGATATGAATGAGTGGTGTAGCTCTTGCCTGAAGTATGGTCCCACGGGTCTGTCTCCAGCATTAGAAGAATTTAAAAAATTAGTTCCCTAGGGCTGGGAAGGTGGCTCAGTGGTAGAGCACTTGCCTTGCATGCCTGAGGCCCTGGGTTCGATTCCTCAGCACCACATAAGCAAAAAAAAAAAAAAAAATTAGTTCCCATTTTTTGACTATTTAAATGATTCT
The DNA here is from genome assembly GCF_019054845.1 of Dipodomys spectabilis. Lineage (NCBI taxonomy): Eukaryota > Metazoa > Chordata > Mammalia > Rodentia > Heteromyidae > Dipodomys > Dipodomys spectabilis. The sequence continues at coordinate 2,364,349 of NW_024871134.1, forward strand.
CATGCCTTGTCTCAAGTGAGCGACCAAAGAAGAACAGCCAAGCATTGATGGCTTCTGCCTTTAATCTGAGCTACTCAAAGGCTACAATCCAGAGAAACATGGTTCTCAGCTGCCTCAGGCAGAAAAGTTCATAAAATTCCATCTCTGAAAAAACTAGCAAAAAGCAAGGCCAGAGGCATGGGTCAGGTGGGAGAGCACTAGGCTAGAAAGCAAGTCAAGCAAGCATGACACTCTCAGCACTGGAAAAATACAAAAGCAATTTTGGACATGCTCGTCAACCTTTGAAAACTCGTGAACCTCAGCAGGGCTCTGGTGACTCAGAGCTGTCACCTTAGCTATTCAGAATTCAAAGCCAGCCTGGGCAGGAAAGTCTGTGAGACTCTTCCCTTCAATTTACCAGCAAAAAAATTTGAAGAGGTGGAGGTACAGCTCAAGTGGTAGAGCACTAGCCTTGAGTAGAAAAGCTGAGGAAGAGAGTGAGGTTCTGAGTTCAAACCCCAGTACCAGCACACAGACACACAGACACACATAGAAACACACAGAGACACAGAAACACACACACATAGAAACACACAGACACACATAGAAACACACACACTCAAACACATAAACAGATATGGACACAGGCACACATATACACACACAGATATAGAGACATACACACACACACACACACACAGACACACACACACATGAGCCTATTTGACTAGCCTACTGAAGCCCACAGAAGCGTCATCTAAGATACTGGATACAAGTATATGTACAATCACATATTACATATTACAAGGTTTTCCTTCCAGGCAGGCTGCTGTGCCCAGGATTCTAGGTCTGCATTGTCCCCTCAAGAAATTGGACAAAGACCATGCCTGTACACATACTGTACACACACTGGCCCCAACCCTCGCAGGACGCAGGAGGGGCTGTGAGACAGACTTGTGCAGCAGGGGAGATGTGGAGCCGTCTAACTCCAGTCCATTCAGGGTGGGCCCTGAAATCTGCAAATCCCTAGCATGATGTTCCCCAGCCAGGACGGGGGTGGGGGAGTGGGGGGTCCTCAGAGCTCAGCCTCCGGAGCAGCCTGTGCCCAGTGTCCTTCAAGCAACCCACACACCTGAAGTAGATGGGAGGTTGGCTCCAGGGTGGACCCCCACAGGCTGGCATGAGGCAGGTGCCCACCCTCCTGGAGTTGTGTGCTTCTGTCACCCTTGCTCTGGGAACTCCGGTCCCCTCCGCCACTCTCACACTCACCCCATCAACTGTCCCGGAGAACTGTAAAGGAAGAGGAGGGAGGCGGTGTTTTAGTTTTCAAAGGTAAATGAGTGCGTACAGGAACTTTTTTGAACATCTGGGTCTTTTCTAAGTTTGTTCCTGTGATTTTCCTATTGCATCATTTGGCAATTATCACATTAACATCTCTGATGTTATTAGATATATTATCATTAGAAATCTAATTGCTATGATGAATAATAATTCAAATTAGAGTGCTAGTAGTAATGCGCAACCAGTAGCTACCTTATTTATATTAATAAGATGGGAAAGACATGCAGATGACGTGCAATTTAGGGGAAAAAATTAAAACAACTAAGGTAGTTGTTTGCTTCAGTCTATAGTTGAAAATATCTCAGACATCACCGGGCCCCTGTGAGACCGAGATTTATCTGTAATCCTATGTGAGAGACTGAGACACGGAGCCCAACGCAGGCCTCTGGCTCCGTCATGGGGGACAATGAGCAGGAGTCACAGAGACCCTTACAGAGTGCAGAACACAATAAGCCCAGCCGATTCCCGAGCACTGCTCCCTGGTGGGTGTATTTGACACAAGTTCTTTAACCTTCCTGAATTCTCTTGTTGTCTTATCTTGACAACTGAATAATGGGACATTATTCAGTCTTGGCTCTTAAACTCAGGGCCTGAACACTGTCCCTTCATTTTTTCACACAAGACTGACCCTCTACCATTTGGACCACAGCTCCACTCCTTGCTTTCTGGTTGTTAATCACAAATAAGAATCTCAGGGTCTTTCCTGCCCAGGCTGGCTTTGAACCACCATCCTCAGCTCTCAGCCTCCCTAGTCACTAGGATGGCAAGTGTGAGCCACCAACACCCCGGCTTTTGTTTTAGTTTGGGGAAGGTAACTTAATGGTTACTGCTCACTTTTCCACCTGAATCCCTTTATATATATACTGCCCAAGCAACACTTTAATCCTAGATTAGTCACCACTGAGAAATAATTATAACTGACACACTCACTTCCCACAGGTGTGCGTTCACTTAGGGAGTTGAAAGAGATAGGTTAGGAAACTACCTTTTCTTAGAATAAAACAACCATATGCATTCCAAGGATTAATTTTAATCCTTTAAGAATATCCCCAATGTTGCTTCTCTCCTTGGATTTAGCTACACTTATTAATTTAGAAGTCTCCCTTTATCTACAATAAATATGTTCCAAGATACTGAACAGGAGCCTGAGATCTTGGATATTACCAAATCCTGTAGAGTCTATACTCATGCAAATGCATACTGACATGTAATAAAGTCTAATTTATAAATTAGGCACAGGAAGAGAGGAATATTAGGTATCGATAAAAAAGAATAATTGTAATGACATAGTGTAATAAAATCAGTGTGATTATTTCTGTCCCTGTCCCTCTGCATCTCTGTCTGTCTGTCTCTCACAGTATCTTACATTGGCATGTTTACTGTCCCATCCTCTTTTGTGGTGTGAGCTGGGACGTTACCTATCTGGCTTCGTGGGCTGACGGTATTTGTGGCTGTGGTATTGTGACTCTGTGTTAGTCTGCTTTCTAAGGGTTCTTAAGCCTGGGTCTGACCTGGGCAATGGAGCAGGTAGTACACAGAGCAGACCTGTAGGGATGACAGGAAAACTGTCACCCCAGGTGGAAGGAGAGCAGCCTGCGAGACCTTGTCACCCAATTTAGAGTGGCATGGAATTCAAAGCATGCAGAGCCTTTCTTCTAGAATCTCCCATTGCAGGTTTTTGGAGGACATGTGATTATGGATGACTAAAACCGAGGCTAGCAAAACTGGAGGGTGGCAGAGTTCTGACATCGTAATGAAGAAAGCGTTGCTTTCTGTGAAAGGACGCTGTGTTAGAAGTCCCATCTCTCAGAGTCAGAGAGGTTTTTCACACTTCCACCAGTTCACTTTGCAGGGACTAGAGAAGCACTGTCTCTCTCACGAGTCAGCAAGAACTAGGCATCACAGACCAGCATGCCAGTGAGGGATAGAAGCACATTTGGAAATAGCTTCCTCTGTAGGCCTCCAGGACCTGGAAGAAATGTGACCAGAGAGAGAGACAGATGCAGCAAACATCATACACTGCCATCATTTCTACGCCCTAGAGAGCAAGCCCCAGGACCAGCACAAACACCTCTGACAGAATAGAAAACGTAGCACAGACGATAAGAACATTGTAAAAGCATTAGAAATGCTGCTATCAGATGAAAAGAACCAGATAAAGAAACGCACTCACTTAGAAATAATGCTTTGGGGATCTCCTCTACCCACAGGTCTGCCTGAAAACAGCAATATTCTTGCAGACTCGCTGAGAACGACCCGGCATGTGCGGGGCAGGCTTCTGGGTGGCAGTATTTGATAGACAGTGAGTGACATTTTATTCAATGCCACCTACACACAAGTATGCAATGAACCTTTAAGAGAGCATGCCAGCATCTGAAACCAGCAACGGCATTGGCTGCTCCTGCTGCTCCCTCTCTTACAAGAAGATGCAAAATATCACCACCAATTTTATTTGTAAGAAGGTTAGATGTATAAAAACAGTGTGACGAGAGAAAAGTTCACTGGTTTTCTAAGCACAAAGGCTTAGCACCACTATAAAAGAAAATTCATTTTATTAAATGAATGATGAGCCCAGAAGGTCACAAAACTTGACAAAAAAAAAAACAAAAAACAAAAACAGAAAGTCAAGAGCTCATAACTTTTGGAAATACTTTCTTTCGTGTAAGAGGGCAAGGTTATTTTATTATTTGGAAACTCTAAGAAGAAAGAAGAGGCCATTAAATAATTTTTATTTATTTATTTATATGTGGTAGGTCATGGGGCTTGAACTCAGCCTGGATGCTGTCCCTGAACTCTTTGTTCTCAAGGCTAGCACTCTCCCAATTTGAGTCACAATACTACTTCCGGTTTTCTGGTGGTTCACTGGAGATAATAGTCTCATGGACTTTCCTGCCTGTGCTAGCTTTTAACCATGATCCTCAGATTTCAGCTTCCTGAGTAGATAGGATTACAAGCGTAAGCCATCAGCACTGAAGCATATTACCAAGTTGGAATCTTACAATCTTTGTGTAAAGAACAATACATACAATTTACATTGTTTTGAAAAAATAATCCCAACACAAAGAATTAATGAATATTAATTCTTTAATACTGTAAATTGTTGTAGAATTTATGTATAAACTATTGGTTCAATGTAATCTTCACACTGTTAGCTACTATCCTAATTTTCATTTACTTGTAACTTTGCTAGTGTAATTATAATCTAAACCAATCAAATTTCAATAGACTAAATGATCATAATTAGTAACTATTATTAATGCAGTTCATTTTTCTTTTCTGAAATCGTTTGTTGTCATTGCTGAGTGGGAAATCAGCATTTCTGTCTTTGTGACATTATTTCTCAAATTCTTGAAAAATCAGGGAATAGATATAGCTCAACATGCAAATTGATTTCACTGTGATGATTTGGTAATGAATCTTCCATTAAACATTATACAATAAAATTGCCAAAAAATACAGGGCAGAGAATTGGTGATAATTCCCTCTATAGTTATGTCGAAAAATGAATTTTACAACTTTGGTGGGGGGTGGGGGAAGGATAAGATGGGGGGAGGGGGGAGTATGGGAAGGGATGGGAAAGGGAAACAAAGAGGAGGCAGCAATGCTTGATAAGAAATGTACTCGTTATCTTGCCCATGTAATTGTAACTCCTCTGTACGGTATTCTCACAATAAAAATAAAATGGGAAGGGTAAAAAAAATAATGATAGCGTTGGATATTATGAACTTGTGATATATATGTGTGTGTGTGTTTGTGTGTGTATTTATATATATATATATATATATATATACACACACCACAATATAACTTGTGTATATACAATATAAAAGTTGTATGTACATTGCATATACAAGTTATATTGTGCATATATCTATATTGGTATATAGATATAGATGTATCTAACAAAGTTAATGTGTTTTATCAGCACTATTTTCTCAGTACCATGTTTTGAACTTTGTGCCTATGCTTGCTTGAAAGGGGTCTTGCAGAAAGGGGTCTTTCTTGGGTCTTCCCATCAGGAGCTATGGGATTATTAGTCTTAAGTAGCGTGAATGTCTTGAGCTATCCTGACTGGATTCTCTCCCAGTTTGTGACTTTCTGGCCATGAATCTCCTGAGAGTCAGGTCCATGGAACCATTCTGTAAGTGCTTGTATTGTTTTTATTTTATTTTATTTATTTATATATTTAGTTATTTATCTTTTTATTGTCCCATAGCTTCATGGCAAATTCTGAAGCCGAAACTCCATCTGCATTCACCGGCCTTGAAAATCATCTTAGTTTTTAATATCATCAGTTGTAAACAAGCTAAACATGGTAAACTATTGTATGTAATTTTGTAAACAATTTTTTAGCTTTAGTATTGGAGTCTTCAGTATTGATTCTCAAATTCTTTGTCACAGTTGAAACCGAAATACATTTGTTGTCAGTATGCATAAGAAAATGTATCTCTGCTCGATCTACTGAGACATATTTCATATAATTAAAAAAATGTGAACAAGCCGGGTACCACTGGCTCATCCTGTAATCCTAGCTATCGGGAGACAGAGATCCAGAAGATAAAGGTTTGAAGCCAGCTGGGCAGACTCTTATCTTCAATTAATTAGCAAAATGTCAGAACTGCAGGGTGACTCAAGTAGAGGCCCAGGCATAAGCAAAAGGCCAAGCAAGAGCATAAGGCCATGAGTTCAGGTTCCAGTCCCAGCACAAACAAGCGAACAACAACAACAACAAGGAAAAGACAAAATAAGTAACACACGAATAATAAATACATAATAAAATAAATAAATAAGAAAATAATAACACTTGAATAACTGAACCAGGACCCCTTCCCAGCCCCCGCCTCAAAAGAAGAGAGAAAAGTGCAGAGGAAATATTTGAAGCAAAAAGAACTGAGATTTCCTAGAATTCTTTATGAACATTAGAATACTGACCCCAGGAAATCAAAAAATACCACAAAGTGGGAAAACAAACACATGGGATCCCACCATGACATGTAAAAACTGTCCACACAGACAAAGGGAAAAGTCTAGACATCAGGCGGATGAGAGCAACGCTGATTTCCTTAGAAATAAAACAGGAGTGGAACTCACCACAAACCTTGGAGGCAGAATAACAGAAGTACTGAGGTACTGACAGTGGACAAAGCTGGGAAATTAAAGTGAGGCATGCTGGGAAAAGCCTGCAATCCCTGCACTAGGAAAGCTGAGGGAGGAATATCACGAGTTCCAAGCCAGTACAGTCTATCCAGCAAATGCCTGTCTACATAATCAAGCCAAAACAACAAAACAAATACAGGTGATAAAATAATCCTCTCTCTGCTAGTTATCACTTCAAGCTAAAGAATAAAGACCTTTTAGGAAAAATACAAGAAACTGATGGTGAGACACTGGTTATCAAGAAAGTTTAAAGTAAGTTCTTCAAGGAGAATAAAAATAATTTTAATCAGAAATGCATCTAGAAAGACAAAAAAGAAACCCAAAGGATAATGTGAAAACAATATTTTCTTCTATTCATTAAATGATTTAAAATATATCCTCGTCTATAGAAGTAGTACTAATATTTCCATTAGTAAGAGAATAGCTAAAACATCACAAAGGACACATTAAAGATCAAAATATGGTAATAGGACATCACCATCATAATTAAGAACAAAGAGGGAATTCACTAAAGACAAACATGTCAGCTTCCAGATGCCTTCACAATAGTCTATGGTAGTGTGCTTAGCCACACTGTCATGTAAATGAGGCAAAAACAGCCATGATAAACAGTCAATTAAACCCACAGTGAACAGCGGACTCTTGAAGACAATTATTTCAATATTTGATTTTTTTTAAAAAAGCAAGTTGCCAAGTCTAGAACCCAGTCAATTGGACTAGCACTGCCCTTAGACAGGGTATTTAGCCATCAGAACAGGGCTCAGGACTCAGGCCTGTGTCTTCTTTGGGCTGTGAGTCTCCTGTCTTAACCACTCAACAAGCTGGGATTACAGGCAGGTGTCCCTACACTTGGCTCCTTTGCATCAAATTTTATGTTGTGATGGTATTGTGTCATCATGACATTTTAGCTCCTTGTGTTATTGTTTGTTTTTGTAATTTTCTTTTTGTAATTTTCACAGTTTTCTCAAAAATCTTATACCTGTAATATTTATACGAGGGAAGAAATTACATGATCAGATCATCTAAAGTTGTTGAATCTTCTTTCCCTGATGGGTATAAACAAACCAGCAAGGCTGTGGCAAAGATAGAAAGTAGCAGTAACACTGCTATACGGATGCAGTCAGTATGATTTATGGGTGTTTGCACACACAACTTGATGCATGATAACAGAGCTGTACACATACATACACATCTATGTACTCAATCTTGCCTTATTCAAAGACGGGGGAAATCACATGAAACAAATTAAAATTTGGAGTCTGACACACGAAGCCAAGACAATAAGTGAATGTACAAGTCAGTGAGGAAACTGCTCACTGCTGTTTATAAACAGCACAGCCCTGCGGCGAGAAGCAATATTCTGAGAAGCACAGGGAGACCTGGTCACCAATGGTCACTTGTTCCCCTGGGAGCTGGCAGTCCAACTTCTCTTCAGCTCCCGTTCCAAAAAGTAACTGCACAGAAGCATTTGCTTCCCACTTTTCTTTCTGGAATCACCTGTGTTAAGCTACTCTACTCTTGCTTATTTAAATCGATATTTTGCTGTTTTAAGTAAAAACATTGATTTTTTTTTCCCTTCCTTGGTCAATGCTAGTCACATAAAACTGGATGGAGTTATAGAATGGAGCTGTAATTAAAATTCTGAATCACTGATGTTCGTGTTAATCACACGGAAGCTAATTTTGGGGTAAGCCTGGCTTCATTGAGTGAGAGCCCTGGAGAGAGGCTCTGCAGCTTTCCTGAGCTTTAGTTGCTTCTCTCTTTGAAGAAATGATGGGAAAGGGACATGGAGACACAGAGACATGGAGACACGGGACATGGAGACAAAGGGACATGGAGACACAGGGACACAGAGACATGAGACATGGAGACATGGTGATATGAAGACATGGAGACATGGAAACACAGGGACATGGAGACACGGGACATGGAGACAAAGGGACATGGAGACACAGGGACACAGAGACATGAGACATGGAGACATGGTGATATGAAGACATGGAGACATGGAAACACAAGGACATGGAGACACAGGGAAACAAAGACATGGGGACATGGGGACATCGAGGCACAGGACATGGGGACATAGAGACATGGGGTCATGGAAACACAGGGACATGGAGACAGGGAGACAAGGGGGGGACATTGGGACATAGAAGCACAGAGACACAGAGACACGGGTACTTTGCGACACAGGGAGCAGGGGGAACATAGGGACCAGAGACATGGAGACACGGAGACATAGAGACACGGGTACTTGGAGACACAGGGACACAGAGATGAGGGGGAGAGTGCAGTGAAGAATCCAATGCACATCTGACAAAATTAAGAAGAGTGAGGGAAGAGTAATAGGGAGGGATGGTGAGAATGTGGAAAGGGGCGGCATGGATTAAGACCCATTTTAGTCATAAACTGCCTTGCTAAATGGAGATTCCTTTGTGAAACTACTTAAAGATAATAAAAATCATAAATTAAAATGAGAAGAAGAAAGAGCATTCCACAATTCTTCCTGTTCTTCAAGACTAATCCTGAAGGTTCAGCTTGGATCCTACATTTGCCTCTTAGACGGTAAATACCTCCTCTGTCTAGGTCACGCTGATTAGAGAAAGCTCCATGTGATGGGGACTGGAGTTCAAATCTGTCTACTCATCTGGACTTCATGTGGGAAGATGAGGAGGAGCACAGGAAAGACAGAGCCAGGTCTTTCCGCAGCTTCTGCATTCGTATTCGAAGGCTGGGTTAGCTGAGAACAATTTTAAAAAATCAATCTTATCTGCTCAGTTCCTAAAGAAGACTCATGCATAACTGTCTATCCACTCCTCTGAAGTTGTTGGAACTTCAAAAGTTGGAAAAGGTAAGATTGGTCTGAAGTAAGCAAAGTGGACTGAGTATCAGGAAATTCAATAATGTATTGCTGCTTATTCATAAAGCTGGAGAGAACCCATATGATTAAGCATAGCATTAGCTAATTGTGATTGGTGGGCTGGTTGAGTTGAGCACTCTCTAGGAGATTGGTAAACATGTGTGGGTCTGTGAGTTCACTCCCCCAGGCACTGGAGTCTTGAGAACGGGGATGTGCTGGATGACGTAACCCATTGTCCAGAAATTTGGGTAACTTTGGAGCTAAGGCATCGGAGCGGGGCCTGGATGGAGGGTGGAGGTCCTGAGTCCCATACTTGGTTCCTTGGGTTGTACCTAGCCCTGACCCCTCCCCTGACAGCACCACGCTACCTCCCCTCCTCATGATGGGTTCTGCTCTGGCACGGCCCCCTCCCCCCTCTGGAAGGAGACCGAATCCTTGAAATGAACATGGTGAATCTTCCCTCTTCAGGTGACTCACACACAACTTGAACAGACTGGGCTGGGCCTGCTCACATAGTCCAGTGCCTGCCCACCAAACAACCTAGAAAATCACAGACATATCCAACAGCCAGGGATCAGCTGCTTCCAAAATCCTCCAGGAAGTAGGAACTGAGGAGATCGTGATAGTGCATGATTAGTATTGGAGGAATCTCCACTTAGATGAACAAAAAGGAGAGACGAGACACAGGAACTGAAACTCCACTTTATTGTTTGGCCACGGTTATTATCCCACATTGTTCGCACAAATTTATTGTGAGCTTGAGAACTCGTGGAGAAAAAGTAAAATTTGAAGATGGTAGGAGAAGGTACCAGAAAACAAAAGATCATCACTGAGGCAATTCTGTTACGTAGTAATACAATTTGATGAGGCAGGAGAAAATCAAAATAATGTATGAAATCGATACCTTACACATAAGGATACGAAGCCTAATAAATTGTACATAATAGAGGAAGAAAGAATTCCTCTCATAGTATCAGAGATTAGTGAGAAATAAATCTAAAAGAACTCGGCACCAATTTCAAAAGAAACAGTTTGAAACCCCATTACAGGCCCACAACAACACAAAAATGAAGACATAAATAAGTGGAAAGATAGTCCCTATTCTTAGTAATGTAACTGGAAAGTTTTCTGTTGTTAATACTTGCAGTCTATCGATAAATTCGTTGGAGTTTTCTGAGACAGGGTGAAAAGCTGCTTTCATACAGTTAAATAAATTGATATAATACTGATATGAAAAAATTGCCAGGATTTGTATAAAAACATCGAGGACAAGAAACAATCAAATCCTCCACAAAATACTGGACACTGATACACAGCTATAATCCCAGCCTTTGGGAGCCTGAGGTGCCTCTCAAAACACCCAACCAAACACAAATCAAAAAACAAACACAAGCTAGAAACAAGCCAAAATGAACTAATTTTCTGCCTTAAAAGACACGTACACAAAAACAAATACATGTATCATAGTACTGCCACTTTAATAAGCAAATGAAATAGAGAATAAACAATAAGAGAATAAGAGTGATTGCATAATTTTTATAAAATAATGATGGATAATATGCTAAACAAAGTTATATAGTTTGACCATTGACAAACTGGATATATATATTCAATAGATAGATAGATGGATGGACTAGGGACAAACTGCCAATGCCATTAAAATATATAGATCTCTAAAAGCTTAGGAGCAATAGTATAAATATGTAAAGGAATAAGAGACACATGGATGTTTAACATTTTACATGACAGGTAAAATTCACTCTGTAACTTAAAAATAGTGAATATAATCTAAAAGAAAACATGTTACATGTTATTAGTTACTGGTAAAATAAAATAATATTGACTGATTTACTTACTCCATGTGAAAGGAGAAAAAGAAAAAAAAAACAGAAAATGCCAATATTGTGGATTATGAAGGCAATCGGAGACATTAGGAACAAGTTTGTGATAACCTTGAGAATTTCCACAGAATGCATAGACATAAATCTTAATATCTCTCAGAAGGAAAAACCAGGCTCTTCAGGGGGGAACCAACAGCAACAACTACAATTTCCTAGAAAGAAAGTGTGCCTTGTGTGGAGCTCAGCTCACTTCTTAACCATTGGCTCCAAAAGTATGCAGCTAGTTGGTGATGAAATCCACTCTCAGTTTTGCTGGACTGTGCATCAGGGTGATTCCAGCTTCTAAGAAAGTTAGTGTTCTCCCCTTCCTCTAGTTTGTTCTATTTTCATAAGAGCTGAGACATTTATTGATGTTGTCTCTCACATTTGCGATATTCGTAAGTTGTATCATCTTCCTTTCTGGCCAAACTTGGTAAGGTTTAATTATTCTAATTGATAAAAACTTTTATGACACATTTTGGGCTTATTTGCACGTGTTTTTCTGACTCATGGTCTGTTGATTTCTACCTTGATTGCCATTGTTTTCCTAGGGTATGTGAGGATTTTTAAATAATTGAAGAATTAATATGATCAATTTGGTTAGCAAACATGAATAGCGACATAATCAACTCCACAGGTGCAGAGAAAGCATTTGACAAATACTCAACATCTGTTTCTGACAGAAGATTCTCAACCAATTGAGAATCAACTTCCTCGACCATCTACAAAACATCAGCATAAAAATCTGCAGCTGAACACTTAATATTTCGAGACCGTAATTTTCTCTCTGGGATCAGTAATAAGGTATTGTTGTAAAAGAACAAACATTTCCAAGTACAAAACAACAACCAAAGTTTAAACATCCAACTTGAAAAATAAAACTACTAAAATGGTTTTAGTCAACACAAAATGATAATGTAGAAAAAGCTGATTCTCTGAGAAGCTAAGTAAGATTCACAAGGCATAATAAAACATCAGTATAAGAATCCGTTGTATTTTTATGTGCCACACATTTTCAGACTGAAATCTCAAAAAGGGAAACTCATAAAAATTAAGGTATCAGGTGTCAGATTTATATCTGACAAGAGATGCCGGCTGTTTATGAAATCGAACTCGATGGCTGAGAGGCTCTGAGAGAAGCTCAATAAATGGAGGTATTTGTACTTTAGATCAAAAGTTGTTCAGTTGACAATGGTTTCTGGGTTGTCCTATATATTTAGTGCAATCCTAATAAAAATCCTAGCTGGCATTTTAGTGAAATTGACAAGTTGATTACAGAGTTCTTATGAGACAAACACAAAACCTTGAAGCAATAAAGGAAAACCTGAACAGACTACAGCCCAACTCCACAGGTGTGGTCATGGAAAGCTTTCAGGCCAGTGTGGTGGCACAAAGACAGGAGGACAGGGACACGAGGCGGAATAGAGGAATTCTTAAGTAGGAAAATGGAAGACCTCCATATGTCTAGGTAACCAACTTTAGACAAATGTGAGAAGAGACACTAAGGCAGACAATAAAGCTCTTAGACAGCTGTCTCAGAAACAGCAACATAAAACGAAAAAAAAGTTCAGTCTACACAAACACATCACAGAAATGAAAATTAAACTACTCATAAATGTAGTCATAAGATTTAAAACTCTAAATGTTTAGAAGATATCAAATGACAAACTCTTTGTTGTTGTGTGTTTTGTTTGTGGTGCTGCTCCTGGGGCTAGAACTCAGAGAGGGCCTGGACATTACTATCTTTGAACTTTTCTGCTCAAAGCTAGTGCTCTATTACTTGAGCCACAGCACCAATGCTGGCTTTCTGGTAGTTAACTGGAGATAAGAGTCTCATAGACCTTACTGTCTGGGCTGCCTTTGAACTGCTACCTCTCAGTCTCCTGAGTAGCTAGGATTACAGGTGTGAGCCACCTGCACCCAGCAACAAACTCTTTTGAACTTGGCCTAAATAATCTTTTCTTCTTGTAATGACAAAACCCTGCTCCATACCATAATACTTTTTATAAGTTTGCTTACTTGAAATGGACAGCTCAGCTTTTGGAAAACCACATGAGAGAAGCCAGTGGCGAGCAGGAAGTATCTGGAGACAGCCACCACAAAAGTATGAGATTCCCAAGCCATGGAGTGTTTATCCACACAGGCCTCTGCCCTGGGAACAGTTCCACCGCAGGAAGAACCCTCGGTCAGCCAGGCTGCTTCAACAAATGCCAGGGGCTGGGACTTCACCAGCAGCAGAAGTGCACTGATGGCAGCTGTGGATTTCTGAAAGTGTTTTTGTGAGCTCACTACCCAGTCACCGCCCAGAAAACAGGTCTCTTCACCAAGTCACAGAAGACCGGCTTCCAACAAAAGAATGTCCTAGAGACAAACATGCAGGCAGAGGCTGGCAGCCATCCACCAGTGGGATTCCTTGCAGGGTTTCCTGAGGTAGTGGGTGAAGGCCCAGCAGCCACACCGAGAGCAAGAATCCCCCTCTCATCCGGGGTCTTGTTATCCTAACTCTGACCTTCCTCAATGCTGCCAGAGAATTCACACTCCTAAAAAAACAAGAAGATTAGTGAAACCAAACAGGATCCCCATGTCAAGTCAAGCCAAATAAATAAACCAACAAAGGCATAGCAGATTCCCATTGGTCACCAATGATTTGTTTAGCTATTGATAGTCTAAAGAAAACACTGTTAGCAATTACTGTGATTAGTGAATAAGTATGTTTCTAAAAGGAGTATGAATGTGCAATTTTGTGTGCTATAAAAAAATATAAATCTATTATAGATAATGCAAACTCAAATTTTCACTGTTGGAGGAAAGAATCCATCAACAAGTGGAGGTGAGTGTGAGTAACGGAAGCCAGTGGTGTGAGATTGTCATGCAGAGAGCTGTAAGCACCTCTCTCCCGCAGATTTTGGTTTCTAAGTCATTTTCTCAGTAATAGCTATCAGAAATCCTAGGAGAATTATTTCAGTCCCAATCATGGGCCCAAGAGAATATTAAATTATTCTATTGGTCAAGAAAATGAAAATATTCTCAAAAAATGGCAAGAATTTGTTGAAGGAACAAAAGAAGCAATCAGTAAGGCAAGGAGCACATTCTAATGTCTAATAGGAACAAGTTACTTAACTATCCATTTTGTTAGTACTGTATGTTAACTCACCAGAGAAAAATAAATATTTAGGAATTCATATTGACAGGTATAAATCATATATGCATGATTAAAAATAAAATGGGGAACAAAGATCAATTAATTAAGATAGTAATATATTTATCATTGTGTATGGAAACATACAATAATGCAGTAATATGCAAATGAAATCCACTTACAGATGCTAACATTCCTTATGTAAAAATTAGAAATGGACCAAGGTTTGTGTTGTCCCAAATTAACTATCCCATATTGCTGAATTCCAAGAGAAAATACCTTCCAGTGAAGAAATCCTGTGTTGATCTCCTTGACCTAATTAATAATCAAGCCTAAAGAGAGGTATTAAATCACAATGAGATCATGACCTCTATGATGGTTGGCACGGTGAAGCCCTAATGTATGTGGTGTTCTGAAGCTCACCCTAGAACATGTAGAGCTGCCATCAAGCACTTTGTGTGATGTTCAGTAGTGGGCTGCCACTTTTTGGAAGATTCAAGAGCCACTTTACATCAAGCAGAAACTAAGGAATCATAAGTTAAGTACAATGACACAATCCTGGATGTGTTTGGGGGACAGAAAAATATGTAGTGCAAAATCTATTAAAAATCAAGTTTCCTTAGTAGTATTTTACCAATGTTAATTTACTAGCTGTGATCATTTTATTATTCTTACTTAAAGTATTAGCACTAGGGATGATGGGATGGCAAATCAGTAAGAATTGTATTTTGATGACTGACCTGCAGTCTCAAATCAGCCCAAAATAAGCATTCCAAAGTAATAATGAGTGAACAAAAAATAATTTGAAGACCAGATCTTGTTCTGAGCTAGGCTGGACCTGTCTGTGTGGTGTGTTGAGAACGCTGGAACTCTTGGAGTCCGGAAGGGAGCTTGGTTAAGTGCCTGCCATGGGCCAGCCCTGCTCAGGACAGTTGCTTCTGTGTGTGCATTAGGGGCGGATAGGATGCTCGGGAGCTGTGACAAACCCCAGCCAAAGGAGAAGGGGAACTTGGTCTGAACAAGGCCGAGAAAGAGACATCAGGCATTGGCTCTTCTGAGTACCCACCGGCCAGCACTTCCTGGAGACAGGGTCCGAGGGATCGGCTTGGCTGGAGTCAGGGCTCCCTGGGGCTGGGCACACCCTTACTCCTTCCTGCCTTGGATTTCTAGATTTCTAGGAGAACAGGCATGATGATCCCAGAGATCCTGTTGTTGGTTTGTTTACATATTTATTTGTGCATATATATCTCTGAGGGGGGAGAAAGGGGGAGACAGAGAGAGAGAGAGAGAGAGAGAGAGAGAGATAACGACTTGGTGCTCTCACTGGGGATTTTCACTCCAGGCTGTCACTCTACCACCACCCCCTTAACTGTTCCTCAGCCCAAGCTGGCTTTGAACAGAGAACAAATCCTTGTTACCCTTATTGGAGGAAGCCCCAGGGGAGATCCACAGGGGGTAAACTGCAATTAGCACTTCCTTTGAAATAGTAGTAATCACTGAGTCCTCTCTATTGTCAGGAAAGAATACACTAGCTAAGTAGCTTAAGTAGCCACAGGGCAGTTCACATTTGCATAACAATTGGGTAACTTATGGACCCTCTCACTGTGGAGAGGGGGAATGGCTGATCCTTTTAATAAACTGCAAACCACTTACTGAAGAGGCTGTCTTTCTTCCATTCTATTTTTTTTTAACTCCCTTATTGAAGATTAGGTGGCTATAGGTCTGTGGGTTCATTTCTGGGTCTTCAGTTCTATTCCATTGGTCCTCTGGTCTCTTAGTGGTAGACTCTAATCGAGAAAGTCTAGTTTTGAGAATCTCTAAAAGCAAATTTACACATAGGTATAGATGGATATAGATAGATAAGATAGATATAGGTGGATACATCTACATGTGTATATACAATTCATGTATAAATAAGTTTATATGTATTTATAAGTATATATTATAAAATTACTATAAATTATATAATTAGAAATTATATATAGGTAATTATAAATAAATTATTATGAATAATAAATTTTATAAATCATATATAAACTAATAGATTATATATATAAATGTATTGGTCCATATAAGTTTATATATAAATAATATTTACATTTTATAGAAATTAGATATTTATATATGACTTGTAATTTATATATTAAATCTCATGTGTAATATAAATATAATTTATAAATTATATATTCATATTTTTAAAGTTACATATAATCATATTTATGTAAAAATATTTTTTGGTATAGAAATGCCTTAGAACAGCATTTTTATCCATAAAAAATCCACAGGTGAACTCTTACAAATGATTCTGTAGAAAGCATAATAATTGACAAGGAATGACCTGACTGTACAAAAAGAAAGTTAGGTGAACAAAAGAGAAAGTTTCAGACAAATGGGTTTGGCTTCATGTTATTTCAAAAGTAATCAACCCAATAAACTACAGTAAACGTGTAAATTACGTATGTTCAATTAGGAAAACCTTTTATAAAAAAGGAATAGCTTGGCAGGTTGGTGCTCTTCCACCTGAGCTACACCTCTGCCTCCAGGTTTTGCTGGTTACTTGGTGATAAGAACCTCTCAAATTTGTCTGCCCAGGCTATCTTTGAGTCAGGATGCTCAGATCTCAGCTGCCAGAGTAGCTGGGTTGACAGGCTTTGCTTTAAAGAGAATGTGGAATCAATTTTTTTTTTTTAAAGCAAGTCATTGTTTCATTGTTGGCTTGAAAACAACGAATGATTCCTCATTGATCCATCTTTTAAAGGGGGGGGGGACGGCGAGTGCATTCACCTGCTAATAATGAGCCCTGTGTCACTACTGAAAAAAGCATGTTTATTCTCCTGATTCAAGGAGACATCATTCTGTATGATATCAATGAGCTTCTCCAGCACGAATGACCTCCTTAAAGCACATAAGAGAAGCCCTGGGAAACGTGGATTGGGCAGTGTGACTGCCCAGGGCTCATTCTGGGGGCTGTACTGTAAATTCAGCCCTTTGCACTGGAGGTCAACTTGTTGATCTGCAAAGCACATTACACTCCAAGCCTGCATTTTTGTAACCTTGGAGCTTTCCCCCTGGTTTTAGGCACCAGAATGGTCTTCCATAATAAGTAATCAATGTTTGAAGCTTTTTTTTTGGGGGGGGGGTCCGGTCATGGGGCCTGAACTCTGGGCCTGGGCGCTGTCCCTCAGCTCTTCAGCTCAAGGCTGGCGCTCTACCACTTTAGCCACAGCGCCACTTCTGGCTTTTTTCTTTTTGCTTATGTGGTGCTGAGGAATCAGACTCAGGACCTCATGCATGCAAGGCAAGCACTCTACCAGTGAGCCACCTTCCCAGCCCTGTTTGAAGCTTTTTTTTTTTTTTTGCATGTGCCCAGCATGTGCAACTCCAGGGTAAGTTTACTTCTAAGTCAACTCACAATTTCAATTTCAATGTATTTACACATTCTCCAAGCTGTAGCCCTTCTTACCATTTCTCTAGAAGCTCTGGGTTAAAATTCTACTCACTGTACAAAGATGCACCTCAGCGGAAATACTCTCCCACTGCCTTTAGCCTGGGCACTTTAGGAAACCACCTCACACGCAATCACTATCAGTTTATTTATTCATTGCCAGGCGCTGTTCGGAGAGCACTGAGTATTCTGGAGCGATAAAAGCAGACAATAATCTCTACCGTCTCCTGGACCAGTGGCTGAAGCCTGTAATCCTACACACCTGAGATGCACAGACCAGGGAATCATGATCCCAAGCTTAGCCATTCACAAGACCCCTCTCAGACCATGGCTGGATGTGGTGTGGTGTTTCTATAATCCCAGCTGGGTGAGAAGCCCCGGTGGGGTACAGTAGTGTGTGAGTTGTCCCTGGGACACAAAGAAGCACAAGAAGGAGGCTCAGGCTAGTCCGCCCCTGGATAAAAGGGGTGCAAAGTTAAATCAGCAGTGTTCTAGAAAGGAGATTTGTCTCAAGTGGCCAAACACCTCTGCCTTACATGAGTCATGAGTTTAGTCCCTACCATTGCCAACTATAAAAAAGAATCTTTATGCGAGCAGGAAGCTTGCATTTTGTGTAAGATGGTATACATGTATGTGTGTGTGTTTGGGGGTACTAGGACTTGAACTCAGGGCCTGGGCGCTGTTCCTTAGCTTTTTCACTCAAGTCTAGTGCTCGACCACTTGAGTCACAGCTCCACTTCTAATTTTTTGGTGATTAATTGGAGATAAGAGTCTCCTGGACTTGGCTGCCTCTGCTGGCTTTGAACTGTGATCCTCAGATCTCAGTCTCCAAGGTAGTTACTGTTACTGGCTTGGGCCACCTTCACCTGTCCCATTAAGTTATTTTAAACATGGATTGATACTAATCCATATTTCTGTTTTGTAAATAGTTCCTTGTGAGCTCATAAAATATAACATTTTGTCTTTGTTTTGGAAAGATGGAATCAACTTTCCAGAAAATTATTTAGACCTTTCTACAGTAATGACAAGAATGAAGGAAACAATGGGCTCATTTTGAACTGAGACATCTGTCTCTTTTCCCACAGGTATGTTCACACTCTTTTCTACATGCAAGTGTAATAGTGTAGAATATTTGCCTTTCTACTTTCTACTTTCCCACTTGAATCTCTTCCGTAGTTCAAAGAACTAGAAATCTGTCACAGTAGACAAACTTTAAAATGAAGTAGTAGGGCTGGGAAGGTGGCTCAGTGGTAGAGCGCTTGCCTTGCATGCCTGAGGCCCTGGGTTCAATTCCCCAGCACCACATAAGCAAAAAGAAAAAAAGCCGGAAGTGGCGCTGTAGCTCAAGTGGTAGAGCACTAGCCTTGAGCTGAAGAGCTGAGGGACAGTGCCCAGGCCCAGAGTTCAGGCCCCATGACCGGACCAAAAAAAAATAAAATAAAATGAAGTAGTAAAGAGAGAATGAAAAATCATATAAATAATACAGATCAAGATGTACTATATGGAATTAAAACTCCTTTGTACATCTGCTCATTAAAGATAATAAAAATAATAAAAACTAATAAAAAAGCAAACACACCAAAAAAAGGGAATGAATCTCAAACACACATCATAAAATAAAAAGTTAATTTCCAGGCAGTGAAGCAACTATCTGTGTGTAAATGTGTGTGGAAAACAAAGTGGCAACACATGGTGTGAAATAAACATGAATTCCTTAAATAAAGATCGGTGTAAACTCCAGTTGTAAATTTCTCCTGCTTAAGGAGTCCTGTCAGAAAGAATTCACTGTGAAGCACACCACCACCCTCGCATTTATTGCAAATTAACAGAAATAGACAAACATTAGTGAGGCAAATCGTGTTAGTGAACTGGGGTTTTGCAGAGCGTGCTTCTAATGAGGGCCCTGGACTGGCTCTGTCTGCCACCAGCTACCTCGAAATTAGATTTGGTGCCCGGGGGAGATGGGGGAAGCATCCGCCGGGACCCCAGCACCATCTGCCAGCTCTCAATGGATGAGAAGTGACTGTTGAGTCAGGAAATACGCGTACAGTGACAAATTTATGACTTTAAACTTTGCATGCAGATGATGTTTGTGCACAGTTACCATGGAATCTATATTATGTCAATGAACTAATAGCTCGTCTATGTAGTGTGTGAACCTAGAAATAGGAAGGATGACTATACGAAGACTAAAGAGGAAAGTACTAACCTCTAGTGCTCTGTCCCACTAAGTGTTTGCAGGTTTCATAATGACTGCATTTAGTGTGCATGCAGGTGTGTATGTATGTGTGTGTGTACCTGTGTAGCCAAAATATTGAGTTTTTACACATACTAGTCTGTGATTAATGTTACAGAATCCTCTTGATACATTATCTTGTCTCTGATTTCAGGTAACATAAAATATCTGCCTGAAGAGAGGTTATGTTTTAATTTATGCAGGAAATTAAGGCAATGAGCTATTCTGAAGTTTCATGAAGACATGAAAGTTATTAGATAGGCAATGGTGGTTCACAGTTATACTAGCTACTCAAGAGTATGAGATCTGGAGGATCAGGGTTCAAAGCCAGCCAGGGCAGAAAGGTCCATGAGACTCCATCTCCAAAACAGCCAGCAAAAAGCCGAGCAGAAGACATACCTCAAATGGTGGAGTTACAACTGAGTAAGCTGTAAAAAAGGAAGAGCAATGGGATGGAAAGGTGGCTCAGTGGTAGAGCGCTTGCCTTGCATGCATGAGGCCCTGGGTTCAATTCCTCAGCACCACACAAGCAGTAAAAGCAGGAAGTAGCCCTGTGGCTCAAGTGGTAGAGCACTAGCCTTGAGCTGAAGAGCTGAGGGACAGAGCCCAGGCCCAGAGTTCAGGCCCCACGACTCACCAAAAGAAAAAAAATAGAACGTGGGGCTTCTGTGAAGAATGAAGATTGTCTGCAGAATTGCTGCCCTGTATCTTCATATCGCATGAAGATTGTTAGTCTTTACTTCTTTTCAATGCATATAATTCTTTGCCTTTCTAACTGAAACCTATATTCCCTATAAGACATTCTAAAAGTTGTTAAAATGGGTTTTTTAAAAGCCTTTATATATATATATATATATATATATATATATATGTAAACAGAGATAGATAGATGTCTTTGACATTGTCCTACTGTCCTAGATAATCTAGGAGAATATTTAAACCTATTGTGTCTTCAAAGTTAACAATAAGCACCTTGATGAATATCAGAAACTCACATTGTGATAAATGCTGGATGTAAGAATAATACATATTTATTTATGCATATATCTATGATGTATTGGTTCTCTTCATTTGGTTAGGTTGAATTCATACATACTTGAAATGTTAACAATAGTTGCAATACTAAATGAACTGCCCAGCCATGAATATGTTTCTTTTCCATCTTTGTAATCATCCTTTATGAAAAATAAAGGTAAATGTTTCAGAAAAATAAAAAGAAAATTTCAGATACATTTATTTATATCAATTGTTTTTAATCAAGACATTTATTATGGTGGCCACAATGAAATGAACGATACAATTTTCCATTGAAAATGAAGTATGCCAACCCATGAATTTGAAAGAATTTATTATATTTTCTATGAAAACTGCTATTCAAATAAGCAAATCAGATTAGAGCCTCATCTACCATGAATGATTTTACTTCCTACGAGGAAATTATGTACACTTGTGTGTATGAGGGTAGGTGTATTATTTCATTTAGAAAATCAGCAGAGGGGATACAAACACTGGTTATAGATAATTATATAATAAAGAAGTAAATAAGAAATTAGGAGCTGGTCATTTCAATCTTCATAATAGTTATGCAATTAAGTACTTTTTATTTCCAGTTAGATAGATATACTTCATGAATCCATGAATCCAAATAAACACCTATGCGAGCAATTGAAAAATTGTAGCTGTAGAGGGAAAACAAATGAGTCTCATCTTCTTTCTCCAGGATTTCTATCTGATCTCCTTAGTGCCGGTGGTACGAGGGCAGTCCTGTGAATGCTTCAAAGCAGATAGCCACAGAGAATGTATACTGCAGATATTATTGCACTATGTATCTATAGTACATACATCATATCACATAATAACGTGTATTATGTCATATATCGTACATCTGATGTGTGGTAGATATAGTTATAGTAGGTGAGATGTGGTCACAGATACATATGCATGTTGGGTAAACCCAGAATTTGAGCCTGGGTTTGGATTGTGCCTTTGACATTAGCAACTTGTGCATCAGGAAATTACATGTATTCCTTAAACATCATGAGATTAAATCATTGTTAAAAACTATATGAGGTAACATATAAGAACCCTTGCATATATTAAGAACATAAACACACATAAAATGCAAAGAGAAATGGTGTACCTGCCTTTCTCTTTCGGGTGCACACATGTGCTGTGCTCACACACATCGATAGAAGATATGTGTTTAATGTTAAGTATAATTGTAACTGAGATGTGTTTCCTTGAAGTATGTCCTCTGCAACTGCAGTCACTGGAGATCTCCAATTACATTCGGAAATCTGTAGCCTTCCTCCAGGTGCATTTCCAATGCAGTACCGTGGTCTGCTTGACTATGTAGCTTTTCTTCTCCCATAGAGTCTTTCCTGAGTGAACGGGCTCAGCTACATTAGCACAGGAAGTTGCAGAAGTATGATATTGTAAGATATCTTACCTAAATGTTTACCTTCTAAGTGTTGTGAAAACTGAGAGAATCCTTCCAATTTGGTTATCTTTTAAAATTACTGTTGTGTTTCTATAAGACACACAAAAGGTTATTACGGAAGTCGTAGCTATGGTTTGTTCTGCACATTAATTGTGCGTAGTGAGGAGTTCACCGTGACACTTGTGTGTACACACGTGGTACGTTTGGACATCAGCCTCCTCTGATGTCCTCTGTGCCTTTCATGCTCCACCCTCCTCCTCCCCTTCCTCCTCTCCTCTAGCTTCCTGACCTGGTCGTGACCTTGTGTTTGCTTGGTGTTGTTTTGTCCTAGCTCCTGTAATTCAGAGAAAAACATAGGTATTTGTCTTTGTGGAGTGCTTCCTAGGATGCTCTCTGGTTCCGTGCAGTTTCTAGAAGCCACACTGTTTTACTCCTCTTAAAGCTGAGAAAAAGTGCCTTGTGCATATACATTGATCTCATTTATTGTGGATTCATGAAGTAATGGCTGATTCTAGAATCTGGCTTTTGTAACCAATGCCACAGCACGCATGTCTGTAGCAAAGTGACTCTGCTCTTTTGTCTTCTATCCTGAAGGGGATGCGTGGGCCCATGCGCATGTTCCGTTTTTGATTATGTGAGGCCTCTCCCTGCTGCGGGTGGTAGTGCAGACTGCAGACTGGCTCACGTTCCCACTGTAGACTTCTATGATTGCAAAGCAGCCAAGCTCTTGAGGTGACCCTGGTCATTCTTGCTGTCATTTCTGAAGTCCTAGGCTCCGGCCTGCCAGGAAGTCTGTGTCTGTACTGGAAATGTTTCTCCTATGTTTCAGATTTTCAGATCTTGAATTTACCTCTTGATACACTTTGGATTTTTCTAGATAGGTTCTAGTTTTAAGATTTAAATATAATTAAATTTCTATTCTATGATATATGTTCATTTTTATTCTATGATTTATTTTTCTCACAAAGCATATCATTTTCTAATGCTTCTGCTTAAATGTTAAACAATTTGTATAAACACCAGTGTGCGTGTGTGTGTGCGTGCATGCATGTGTGCACACGCTTGCACATGCTGATCCTGGGGCTTGACCTTAGTTTTTGGGCTTTGTCCTTGATTTTCTTTTTTTTGCTCAAGGCTGGTGCTCAACCATTTGAGTCACAACTCCACGTCTGGCTTATAGGTGATCCACTGGAGATGAAAGCATCCCATAGACTTTTCTGCTTGTGCTGGATTGAAACATTGATCCTCAGATCTCAGCCTCCTAAGTAGCTAGGATTATAGGCGTGAGTCACTGGTGCCAGGATGAATACTATGTTTTTAATTTTGAGTAAAATGAGGGCTATGATTAGTAAATGAATGTTTTTACTAATTTTTATATCTTGAATTGTACACACATTTCTTTAGTGTCCTATAAGTTAGTTATGATGTTGTTTATTTGCTTGGTGGATAAATTTAAAGCATCACACAGATTGGTATGTTTAAATGTGAAGTTATGAACTATTCTGCTCTAATGTCTTATTTACCATGTGCTATGTTGATCCACATGCTGAATTTTTCCTCTTTCAGCACATCATGACTCTGCTTTAGGCAATTGATTTAGTTGCTAAAGTTGTGGTATGAAAAACTTTAATTTGAAAGCTTTCCATACTGCTACAGATGTAAAATTAGAGGCCCCTTCCCAGGTACATGCCAAGAGCCACCTCAGTTGGCCATAGTACTGGTAACTGGGGTATGTGGAGCTGGACTTGCTGTCTATGTCACCTCTTTCCAGATCAAACTCCCAGCCACATTCGCATCATAGGGTTTTTTTTTCTATTGTATCATTTATTCAGTCCATTACACAACTCTTTTTTTTTTTGATAAATTAACTAGATTTCCTATATCACAGGGAAGATATAGTACAGCTTAATTCATTTAAAACTATTTTCATTGGAAATAATATTCACATGATTAACCATAAACACATAAGCATTATGTAGCCTTTCAAGTAAGTTTATGAGTGTTCCTCTTCAATACAATATGTTAGTGTCATACGGTTTACTAAATATAGTGTAAACTAGGCCTATAAATAGATCAGCAAAAATTCATCTAGTAGGATAATGCTGTGCATGTGCATGGAAATGGCAGAGTCAAATTTTCTTAGTGTAAATCATAAGGAAAAGTCTTTTATTGAATTAATTTCCTGGTTTATAGCTAATAAAAGCCAGACAGATGACAGTGTAACAAATGAAAACTGTGAAGCTGTTCATCTGCACAACCTTGTTTTTCTGGGTATGTATAGGACAATGTTATATGCCAATCAGCATTATATGCTACTAGTTTTACTTTCATAAATTAAGATTACCTTATGTTATAATGCTAATTCTTCATAATTGTGGTAAACACTTCTGGGTAGGTATGACAGAAAGAACTTAAGGGAGACCAGATTTGTTTTGTCTCAGTTGACCTTGTACAAGGTCTTGGTGCAGGTGGGAGGAAGGGGAGGAAATGCACTCACCTGTGCTGGACAGGAAGTGGGGAGAGGGTAATGGAGAGGGGAGGGAGGCAGAGGGAGAGACAGACAGAAGAGACAGGAGGAGTCAGGGACAAGATACTTTGCAGGACCTGCGTCCTGTACCCTACTTCCTCTAGCTAAGTCCCGCCTCCTGAATTTTCCAGAGCCTTGTTTCACTAGGTATGGATAATGCCCCTAACCCAGGAAACTTTTGAGGAGACACTTCACATCTAAGCCATAACAATAGTGATTTGTCATTTTGAACGAAGGTATACAAGATTCAAGTTGTATTTTACATATAATTGTATCATATCTAATGTGTTTATATATCATATTATATATTTTTCCTAGCCATCATTGAGAGAAAATGGTAATGGCTTCCTAACAACATTTGTGTGTATGCATATATATGTGTATGTGTATGTATATAAATTATTCAACAATTTATAATATTTATAAATGCAATATGATTGTATGATACACAATTCTGTATGTTTATTGGGGACAATGAACTTCGAGTGTATGAATGAATTCGTGTTCGTATGTATGTATGTATGTATTTATGAATGGATGCACAGAGAGTTTTCTTGCATGCACTTAACCCTTTCCCTGCCTTTGCCTGCAAAGTGCTGCTGAAGGAAGAAAGGAGGAGTGGTTCAGAGAGGTCTTTGCACAAACTTCTCACGTTCCCACTGGACAGACTTGATCGAGTCCCCTCAGAGCCTGGGGACAGAGCAACGCAGTCTCTAGCAAACTCAGAGGAGTTAAGGCTTCACAGAAAAATCAAGTTTGGAGCTGAGAAAGTGCCAGGGCAGCTTCCCTGCCTTTCTCCATCCTCACCCTTCTTTCCTCTCAGTCAGCTAATGCCTTAGCCCCGTCTCTTCTCCTCTGCATGGACCACTATGGAGTGTGTGCACAGCCCCACCTCCTCTTCTCTGCATGGACTGCTAGTGGAAATGTGCACAGCCACAACTCTTAACTCGCAGGAACCCCTTCATTTTCCATTGAAAATGAAGAATGCCAACCCATGAATTTGAAAGAATTTACTATATTTTCTATGAAAACTGCTATTCAAATAAGCAGATCAGATTAGAGCCTCATCTACCATGAATGATTTTACTGTCCTTCAGGAACCCAACATTCTCCGTCCTCTTCAGTAAAGATTCCAGAAGACAATCTGATCGTTGTGCGGTCATAGGGGTACTTTCTATGAGCACTGTCAATGTGGACGTTATGTTTCACAAAGGGCTATAGCCACAGGAGGTTAGTTTTAAGGGGACTTTGTTTATCTCATCAAGAATGTAATTCATTTTTTAACTCATAAGTCATTTGCAGATTGCTCTTGTTTGCCTATTCTCCAGTCCTACCCAAAAACCACAATAAAGCAAGCAAACAAACAAGATTAAAATGTACATATGGAGAAGTATATGCACACATATGCATATATAAGTTAGAAGCTACATATATTCTATGTCTATTATAGACAAGCACCTTATGTGTATATCTTTATGTATTCTACAGTGCAAGACTACTGCTATCAATAAATCCATTGATTTATAAATCCATTGATTTATAACTCCATCGTAAAATCTATTGATAAAAAGATTAAAGGCTTTATGTTTTATTTCCAAACAAATAAATATAACTTAGGCTATATCTAGAGAGGTAGGAAAGCCTGTGAATAAAGTCAGATTTATTGATGATTTAGGCCAAATACCTTGCAACTGCAACAATTTCTTATTTGTTAACTTTAATTTTCAAGAATTCCTGCAGGTATAACTATGAATAAGAAGCAATGTCATGATCATCCTCTGGAATTTTTAGGATCATTTGTAAAGCTGAGGTGAGTTTGCCTTGTTCTTTATCCATGTAGACGTGACAGGCATTTTGCTTTATTCATTCCAGTTGATAAAGAAATAACTTGATGAAATAAAGGATTATTTAATATAAAGCACAACTAAGTAATGTGTAATTGTAATAATTGTGCAAAATATAAAATAAAATGTGGAAATAATAGTTTCTGAATAGATAGATAGGTAGATCCATGGTTATTTGAAGCCAAATGTAGCAGGCATCTATGTTTTATAAAACAAAATTTGTCAGATCTAAGTATTGTTAAGTAAATGAAGGCAAAGGGTAAATTGGTAATGAAAATGGAAAATTGTTCATTGTGCATCAATTCACTAATTTGCCCAGTCACTAGATCTGTTGTTTCCTACAAAAGCAATATTTCATCTTGTTCTAAGGAGACACTAGTGATTACAACTCCCAGTTGAGGGGTACACATTCCCCAAGCAAGGAAACGGATCATAGCAACCACACAGCGAGAATGAGGAGAGGAATATTAGAGAAAAGACAGACTCAGGCTCAGGCCTGAGCAAAGGGCCTGTGGCACTGGACCGGGGAGCAGTCACCCGTTCTGACTGAAGGGAGACAAAAGCAGAAACCTGGCCTGGGTGGAGTTTTGTCCTCAGTCACCAGCCCAGCTGGTGCAGCTTCACGGGTGATCAGCTCTCTCTCTGCTGTCAGTGAAGTTGGGGTGAGCTGGGTATTTGGGGGCCATGATCTCCAACCATGCAGGAGTCCAACTGAGACTGGCAGAATCCGCAGCAAATCCACAACCACTTTCAGCAGCCACACTCACGCCCATGCCTGCTTTGAGACCAGTGATGCGGTTGTAACATTCATGCTTCACACAAGGACTTGGAAAGTTTAATCGCTGATGACGGCATCTATGTGTGACTCTGCCACTTTCCTATGTCATCATTTGTCTTCAACAGCCTCATTGCTTCAGCTCTGGTAACATTTTATGACATAGATGGAGTAATTGATTCCATTCTCAGATCATACAATTTCTACTTTCTTTTTTTTTTGCAGTTCTTCATTAGGTCTTTTACTTCCTATTTCGTGGTTATGTCTGAGTTATTTTCTTCTTATAATCTTTAACTAGTTGTACAAAGGGTTTTCAGTTCAACACACTGATTTTAAGTACAATGTCCACTTGTAAGTTTACTTTGAAACAATCTTCAAAACCTAAGGTTCTATTTAGATTTGTCTACACATTCTATAATATTGCTATAAAGAAATTTTCTATCTCGCCCCTGGTGTCTGCAATCTCAGCTCCTGAGGTGGCTGAGATCTGAGGACAATGTTTTCAAAGCCAGCCTAGGCAGAAAGGCTTTTATCTTCAATTAACCAGCAAAAAAAAAAATGGAAATGGAGCTGTGGCCCAAATGGTAGAGTGCTAGCCTTGAGTGAAAAAGCTAAGGACAATGCCCAGGCCTTGAGTTCAAGAATTCAGAAAAACCAAACAAGATGGTGAAAGCAAGCAGTCTTCAGATTGATATCATACAATGCAAACATTTTGTTCTGTGACAACGTCTGTGAACTCCTGGCAGGGTTCCTGTGTTTGAGAACATTGTTCTGACAGACTGTCTGGGATCTGGTTCTCAGACAGGAAGGCTAAGAAGGTCATCACTGACTGTAGAGTTTGTCTGGGTTTGCTTGTTTGAACTGGAAAAATGTACATCCTGGGAGGTAAGACTCTGAGCTCATCTCTATTTGTGATTTTGTTTGTGTGGTCCTTTCATATTATTAAAGAATAGTAATTAAAGGTAGGCTACCACATTGTCAGTGCCATACAATGAAAAATATTTTCACTAATGAAATAGCAATGAGAAAAAAAATATATCTAGAAGGAAGAATGGAAAAAGCTGCTGAGCTCTTTGAAGTCAATAACTAAAATAACCTAATTAGCGTACTGCTTTTACTTTGGAAAGCAGGGATAGGATGAATTCTGTCGAGGAAAAAATAGAAGTGTGTAATGTAGGTCAATGGCAGATTTCCATCTGTTCTTCTCCAAGCAGTTTTGCTAATTGAATACTTTCCTTCTCACATTTTCCCTCTGTTTTATTTTCCCACAGATTTCTCCTTTTGGCCCTCAAAGTAGCTCTATATAATCTTGCTATACTTTTTTAAACAACTCGATGAGCTCAAAATATATATATATATATATAACATAATAAACGGAGGAAGGAAAGATGATAGAAGATCTGAGTTAATTTATTGAACTTCTACATTTCAGAAGTAAAAAGAGAAGATTTAGAAAGTGTGCACCAAAGTAAAATGACAAATGTGCTTGGAGATAGGTAAGTCACCTGGATTTAACCATCATGAAATGTATCTGAATATTACTCAATACACAACAACCCACTGAAATCCAACAGTCCTGTGCTTTTGGTCACAATAGGTGACACCAAGCCTGTTTCTGAGACTTGGAGCATCTGGCAGAACTGAGCAACTATCAAACTACATTTTATAGATTGCTCACTTGTTACGACAACTTAAAAAGTCGTAAGTATAATTAACACAGACTGGTTTCACCTGGTTAGTTTCACTTGGCCATTTCTGCCTAATACTTGTGTGCAAGCCATCCTACCCTCTACGCCCCTCCCTATACCAAGTCCTTCAAAGTGCCACCCTCTATCCCCTTCCTATGCTCCCCCCTCCACCTTTGAAGTGTAAAGGCATCCCGATTCATGGTTCTGCACTCCTCCATGCAAGCAAATGGGTTCAACTGTACTCACCAAACTACCAAAAGCATGTGTCAGACTGACAGTGAAATGGAATGAATCAATGTGGCAGAGGTATAGTTGACAGCCCAGAGGTGGGAGAGGACTGTTAAATATAAAAGGAATGAAGAAAAATGTAGGGGAAAAAAACCAAGAGAGAAAATAATTGAGCAATGGCTAGCCAATATGAGAAGGGAAAGTTTGAAGGTTAAAAAACTCATTAGAAATCTAACACGCATGAAGCTGCTTGATGGACACACAATTCTGTGGGGTTTCAATATGGGGAGTTACAGGTAGACATAATATGTGCATTCGAAAAATGCATTTCAAGAGCCCTGTGGCTGCAGCTTTGTAGCAGAAACCAGGGCAAATGTTTGACTCTTTAGGACAGGGGACCTTGAAGTGACTATTTTCTTTGTTAATCAAGAACCCAGATTATGTTAATTTTTCATAGGAGAACATTTTACTTGGTAATAGAGAAAGGAAAAGCAAGAATATTGAGGGAAGATTGAGCAGAGCTTCTTAGCACTCGATCTTTCTAGAATTTCTTCTAGAATTTTCTTCGTACTCTTGTCTCTTTCAAGTCAATAGTAAAGATAACATTTGTCTATTAATCACTCTACTACATTTATGACTTCCACTTCTAAAAGCTCGCTCTATTTCCCATTTCTGAACAAAACAATGTTAGTTTTCCTGTATGTGTTTTAGGATAATGAAAATGGTCAAATGGCTCAGGAACATCAACAGCATCAGGTAATTAGACATAGAGGAGATGTGACATCCACGTTTCCTAACGACTCCCATTCTACCATCCACACCTTCTCCTCCTTCCCAAACTTTCTGCCTGTCACCTGTGGTTGTTGAGGCTCTGGATAATTCTGTGCCAAGGACAAGGCCAGCTGCTTTCAGCTCACCGACTCTCCTGTCCAGTGATAGGCCAGCCTGCACAACTCCACCACACACCTTACCTGCCTGGGGGCTGGGAGGAGCAAGCATTTTCATTGCTGCTGTCTCTCCACCTGAGCAGATCCTGGCTCAGTGGAACAGCACACCCACTGTGGTGTGGAGGCCTGGAGTTGGCACTAGCAAGGGTTGTGCTCTCTACTCACCAGCCTCTCATCCCTTTGCTTCTTATGCGCTAATCTTCCATTGCTTTTCAACAATGTTTTAGCAAATGTTTTGGAGAATTTGTATTGCATGAAGCATGTCAGAAACAAATGGTACAAACCAAATGTAACTGTAATGGCACCGTTGCTCCCAGTACAGTTCACAAGCTTTCCAAACTTCCACACATTCACTAAGTGAGCTACAGAATACACCTCAACTCTCCCAGCACACACACCAGAGTGAAGGAGAGAAAGAAGTAGGTAAAGAAGGGGGCTAAAGGTGAGGAAAAAGAAGGAAGGAAGGAAGGAAGGAAGGAAGGAAGGAAGGAAGGAAAGAAGGAAGGAAGGAAGGGAGGGAGGGAGGGAGGAAAAAAGGGAAGGAAGAAAGGAGGAAAAAGAGATTAAGGAGAAGAGAAAGGTGTACGGGAGGGGGCATGTGGATCATAGATGCACACTGAAAATCAGTGAAGAAGTGCTACAGCGGCCATACCACAGGTATGTACAGTGCAGAAGTTTGAAACAGGCTCCTCTTTTACTTTTGAAAGGATGTGAACAATTTTTATTGCCATTATTGAGGAAAGCAAGCAAGCAAGCCATAACCAAGCCTGATTTAGCAGGAATGGCCTACACAATCATTGAGACTTTGATGGAATAATGTTTCTGTTTCAGGGCTGCAAATATAGTACTGAAATATCCTGCATTCTACAAAATCATGGTGAAACAATAACTAGGCTTAACAGAAAATTAAAATTGGAAGGGAGGGAATGAGAGGGAAAGAGGGAACAGATCACACTAAGCAAAAGGAGAGAAATGTAAATATCACCCAATGTGGAAGAAATAGTTGTTTTGTCAAAGCTCATAGAATTCACAAACTGTATAGACCATGATAATGACAATTTGCCTTGTGAAGGTTAAAATGTGTTTGTGACTTTAAGTATCACTGTCCCATAATACTGTGAAATATGTGAAATTTATGTAATCACCTAATCTCAATAAAACTTTTTTAAAAATGGAGGGAAGCTGTTCCAACTATGAAATGCATAACCAAGGAAAAAAAGCCAGTCTAAACAAAACCCCAGTAAGAATTGCAAAAATATTACCACTGACATTCATACTCAGCTTCATAATCAGTTGATCCTCGATAGCCTTAAACAGGGGAACTCATTTTTCTTGCTTCAAGAGATTATTGAAGAAAATTCTTTTAAAATTGCCAATCTGATCTGGAGTATGGGATTTCATTTATGACCCTTAAACGCAGAGGAAAATGTCTTTGAATCTTCAATCTGCCTTTCTAGCTTTGCTGACAGATAAACGCTTTCAGAGATAAAGTCTATTACAGCCACAAGCCGGCCACTTGCAGCTGATTAATGGAATTCCTGCCTTTTCCTGAAACTCTTCACCTGTTATGAAGGCTTTCTGTCTTTTTTTTTTTTTTTTTTGTCAGTTATGGGGCTTGAACTCTGGGCTTGAACGCTGTCCCTCAGCTCTTCAGCTCAAGGCAAGCACTCTACTGCTTGAGCCACAGCGCCACCTCCGGTTTTCTAGTGGTTTATTGGAGATATGAGTCTCACGGACTTTTCTGCTTGGGTTGGCTTTGGACTGTGATCCTCAGATCTCAGCCTCCTGAGTAGCTAGGATTACAGGTGTGAGCCACCGGCGCCTGGCCAGGCTTTCTGTCTTATTGAGAAACGTGCTAGTGATTACTTCAATATGTGACTGTAAGGCTGACGTCACTAAAGAACTCAGGTGACTTGTGAATTAAAGCTTATATTACTTTTCGCATGACACTGAACAAAACTCATTGCCACCAAATGTGCCAGATGTATTAAACTGAATCTGAAATTCTTCTGAGATGAGTAGGGGTCTAGAATTAAGAGGAAATGTTGAAACTAAAGACACAAACATGAATTCCTGAGAATAGTTCATTATTAGAAGATAAGCTTATGAAAGAGTTGGTCTGAGGTGAGACTATGAAATGTGAAGCAGGTCTGAAGTCTAAGCTGGAAGTTCTCCTCCTGTGTTCTTTTTCGAGTACTGGCACTTGAACCCAGGGCCTCAGGCTCCTGCTTAGCTATTTCGCTTGAGGCTGGAGCCCTAGCACTTGAGGCCGGGCTCTCCAATTGCTTGTTGTTGTTTGTTTGTTTGTTTCTGGTTAACCGGAGATGAGTCTCTCGGCTTTGTCTGCCTGGGGTGGCTTCAAACCTGGATTCTCAGATCTCAGCCTTCTGAGGAGCTGGGATTACAAAGCAGCCAGCAATGCCTGGTTTCTTTTCCATCTGCTTCCTATGCAACATTTTGAAGTTGCACGTCAAAGACGTGAACAAATAATTCAGAAAGTCTAGAAAATGGAAACACAGCTAAGCGAACAGGTGGACCACAGCACGGGCATTTGAAAGGACAGAGAGAAATCTTCAGGCTTCTCAGGACTGCGGGAGAATGAAGAAGACGGACACGAGAGGCTGTGACAAAGCAGCCGAGGGAGAAGAAAGAGGCGTCCTGCAGAAAGCCAGGGAGGGCGGCACGTAGGGAACCTGACCTTAGAACAACCACTCACAGGAAAGGACAAGGACAAACCAATGCTGGAACTCATACTCTTCAAAGCCTTTCAGATTAGTGGGTGCACGGAAAAGTACAGTTACAGATGCTTCTAATTGCCCATGCTAGCTTAGCAATGAGATTTAGAGCTCGACTTGGGATCAGTTGTGTGAGGCTCAGTTGTCCACAGCAGGGCCGGCCTCTGGCCTGCATTCTAGAGTGAAGCTGACCACCATTTCCTGTGATTCCCAGATGACGTTTTCTGCTTTCCTTGTGACTCCACTGTGGCCCTCAAAGTGCACAATGGGTAATGGATCTGCATCTGAGAGCTGTGCTGCTTAGTACAGGGACACGGGCAGACACTCTTGCTCTTGTTCTGGAGGCCATCCCGGTGCCTTGGTAAAGACCCTCCTGCACACCACGGCCTCCCACATGGCCTTCCATCAACCCTGAGTTCAGAGCC
The DNA here is from genome assembly GCF_019054845.1 of Dipodomys spectabilis. Classification (NCBI taxonomy): domain Eukaryota; kingdom Metazoa; phylum Chordata; class Mammalia; order Rodentia; family Heteromyidae; genus Dipodomys; species Dipodomys spectabilis. The sequence continues at coordinate 2,397,998 of NW_024871134.1, forward strand.
TCTGTCCATGGGAGAGCTGCGTGTTTTGCACCATTCTGTTTAACCTTGTTCTAAAAAACTTACTAGTTGATTTGAATCACAGCATAGAAAGATGGTAGCTAATTATCTTAGAGATGTCTGTAATGGTAAATATTATAGAAACTGAGTCAACAGTTCCAATTAGGGTATTCTTTGTAATCAGACACCTGGAGTTCATGCCTGTAATCAAGGCTACACAGGAAGCTGAGATTTTAGAATCACAATTTTTTTCTTTTTTTCTTTTTGCTGGTCGTGGTGCCCGATCTCTGAGCCTGGGCGCTGTCCCTCAGCTCTTCAGCTCAAGGCTAGTGCTCTACCACTTGAGCCACAGCACCACTTCTGGCCTTTTCTGCTTACATGGTGCTGAGAAATCGAATCCAGGGCCTCATGCATGCAAGGCAAGCACTCTACCACTGAGCCACTTTCCTAGCCCCTGAGGATCACAATTTGAAACCAGCCTGGACAGGAATATCCTTTAGACTCTTATCTCCAATTAATCACCAAAGCTGGCCCAAGTGGTAGGGCGCCAGAAAAAGCTAAGCAACAGCACCCAGGCTCTGAGGTTAAGCTATCGTATCAGTTCCAGCACAAAAAATAAAATGAAGTAAGTAAAGGAAGGCTATTGTTCGCTCATTGAAAAGTGAAATCCTCTTTCAAAAAGACTAGGGCACTGACATTTATCAGCCAGGATGCTATGCCCTGTTTCCTACCTTGCACAATCATATCTTTGGTAGCTACAAGCAGGAGATAACGAGAGATCTGGTTCACATGGAAGTCTATGTTACTCAAATTTAGGATGGAAAAATACTCACGTGAATCCACGAGTATGCTAAGTCAAAGGCGACATAGGAAGAGACACAAAGTGTAAGGGAAGGAATACAGAGCTAGTACAGGCTAAGAACACTGGCCAGGTTTCCAGCAAAACACCACACGGTGCCATCTTCATTCCATGTTTGGATACATCACTCCCGTGTGCCCTTTGAACTTTATCACACACACGTACTAGGAAAGAGTAAATTCCTGGCAGTATGCAAGGAGAAATATGCATGAACTCCTACAAACAAACAGTGCCATTTTTTTAAGACATACAAGGACCAAAGGTGGTTCTTTTTTTTATTTCTCTATTGCAGCAAGATAATTCAGTATTCAGAAAAGTACATGAAAAAATCCTAGTCTGACCTCAGAACACCGGGCAACTTCCTTCAGGCTTCATATGTGAGTCTGTGGGGAGGGAAAGGGGAAAATTTGGAACGATTTTGAAGTGACTTTCACGTGCCTGAGACAATGCCATCTCTTAGGCTCTAGGAATGGGATGTTGGCCATGCGAATTGCAGGAGTCCTACTAAGTGCAGTGTATGGAATGGTAGGCTGGGCAGTGCGAGGTCCTATCAGCACATGGGGCTGCAAGTGGCCTTGCTCATGGACACTTTCCAGTCACCAGTCCCTTGGCACCTGACAGCCACGTGAAAGCCACAGAGACAGAAACGTGAGGCCACTCGAATCCAGGCTCTGAAGAACTTCAATAAGCAGAGGAAAGGTTGGGCAGGGTGAAAAAGTGCTCTGTGTTGATTCTGGCTGTCTTCTCCTTGGCTCGTAGGTTGCTCACACCTTTTAATATACATCATCTCATCTTCACCCTCATCTCCTGTCAACCTTAATTTTGTGGGCCTATGTCAGTATTGGGACTTGAACTCAGGGCCTGGGCATTGCTCCGGAGCTGGTTTATTCCCATTGGATCCACAGTTCTATTCCCAGCGTTTTGCTGGTTACTTGGAGTGAAGGGTCTCATGGACTTTCCTGAGCGGTTAGAGCCTAGCCCCTCAGAGCTCAGCCTCCTGAGGAGCGAGTGTTACAGGTGTGACCCACCAGCCCCGCCCTAGTTCTTAATTTTGAGAACATCACTTACCACAAATGATGTTTTCTGATTCACAGACTCTATGTCTCCAGAATATCGCTGAACCCTACAGTGGAAAGCACATAATGCAAAAAAAAAAAAAAATACAAACCCTAGTTTGAAGGACTTGAGTAAGCTAATACTTGCTCTTCAAAAAAACCAACAGACATAAGTATTTTATGCAGAATCAAAGCGATGCACACTGAAATGCCCATTGCCCTTGCAGACCCAAGTTCACAGAGAGGATGCCGGGTGCTAAGACAGGAGTTGCTTTATGATGCTGCGGACGGATGCTGAGCTGTGGTGAGAGGCAGTCCCATGGCCAGACTGGAGAGAAGGGGGTTTGGTCAGTGTGGTTGGGGAATGTGTCAGGACCAGTCAATCCATGCACTTGAGCATCACTTGGACAAGGCGAGAGGCCACAGGAAGGGGCTGATGAAATGGGGGAAGGGAGAAGGGCCAGGCCACAGATCTTCCTTCTAAGGAATGATCTAGCTCTCAGAGAGGATACTCCAGGAAAGGGCTCTTTCAATTGGCCTTAAAATTCTTAGAGGTGGCCAACGTGCTTTGGTGGTGGTTGTATTTTGTTTATGCTCTGGCCTGGAGTTTTTGTTCAAGTCCAATTCTCTATCATTACAGCTGCTCCTTCACTTTTGGCCCTTTTCTGGTTTAATTGGAGATAGTTTTGTGAATTGTTTTTCCTGCGCTGGTTTCAAACTACAATCCTCGGATCTCAGACTCCTGTGTAGCAAGGATAACACTGTGAGGCACAGTGCACAACTCAATGTGATTTCTAGGATATCTGAGCTTCATTTCCTTCTGAGACTGAGTCCGAGCTTCTGGGAATTTAATACAACTAAAACAGGAACTGGTGGAGGGGCTAGCTTACCAATTCACCAGACACAGCAGAGAACTTGATATGGAAAAGGAAAAGCCAGTTAATAAGTTGGCTTTGCCAAGATTCAACAGGAATAGAACATAGGAGTTAGAAGAGGCAGGAAGAAAGCAGACGAACAAACAAAATAAAGAAGCTAAACCATTCGTGTTTTCTTTTGGGGGCAAACCTTGTTTACAATTTCTTTACTTTTTCTCTTCATATTTCTAACTTTATCTTTCAATCTTACAGCACAAGGCCCTGGATTTTCTTCCAATAGATAGGTTGTCTTCGCAGCAGTTTAGATTTTCTTTCTAAAGTTATGTTCTGGTCTGACATGTTGGTGAAAATTCCAAGTTTGTCATTCAGGAGTAAAGCGGTGCAAATTTTTAGAAAGTTAGAGAAATGTGCTCATTTTCATTCCTAACCAGCCTTGGCTGGGCATCTCCCGTGGACACCAGGCCTGACCAGAGACAGAATCAAAACCATCCTTTTTGTCTTGTTTGTTCCTTTAGCTGTCTTTGGAAGGGTAAGAGGTGGGCCACAGAAATGGAGGCACCAAGGGTAAACAAATGCAGCTGTGGTACTCACTAGACACCATATTGAACATGAACTGAATAACTTGTGAGTGGAGACAGGAGGGAAAACTGGGAGAGAGCCGGGAAAAGGGTGACATATGTAACTGTCACCCCTCTGTACATCACCTTTCCAATAACAATAAATTAATGAAAACAAAAACAAACAAAAGGTTTTATGATGAATAAATATTTAATTTGACCTCCCCAAAGCATTTGAAAACCAAAGAATTAAAGAGAAAGGACATTCCTGACAGCTCGGGAAACTATAATTTTATATTATGCACCTTACCACTCCCAAATAAAATGCTATGGAAATGTGTCCACTTCAGGGGGCTTTTTTTTTTTGACTTACAAAAACTCAGAGAATTAATGAAACACGTGAAGAGTATAAAGCACATCTGCAAGTGTATGAGGCACAAATGAGTAGGAATGAATTCTGCAGTAACTGTGTTGGAGTTCACAGAGGTTGGTGATCGTAGATTGAGAAGATCACAGAGGCTTCATGGGCCTAAGTGGTCCTGAGTCTCAATGACCATGAGCCAGAGAGACAGGCCCATGGCCTTTAGGGGTGATTTATCCATCTATTTCCAGAAAGTGAGAAGAATTCTAAAAACAGGATATGATCATAGAAAGAGGCAAAACAGGTCTGACAGCAGATCTCTGAGGAGGAAGAGCCTGATGTAGGACCCACGTGTTCTACACCCAGGGGAGCCCAGAGCAGCTTGGGTCTCAGGATGTTTGCTGAGTTGACACACAAACTACCTGCTGAACAATCAGATCGCCGCTTAGCTACTTTTGGTTGCTGTAATAATAGGGCTCAACCATAAGATACATTGGTGAAATCTCTAAATGTATACAAACACATGATCAGATTTTATACTCTAAAGACTTATGTGCCAAAGAAGATCTTTCCTGCTGGGTGCAGGCTGAGAGGGTCTGGTTTCGTCCCCAGGGTTTCAAGAATGTGAGGCTAGAGCCCTTTCCATGGACAGCCTGGCTGCCTGAGGCCTTGTTCATTATCTCCAGGACTCCTTGCTTCCCGTCACCCCACGGGGAACAGCTTGTGAGTGAGACTGGACGAAGAGCGGGTCGCTGCCTCTCTATGTCCTGTGAGGTTACGGGAGCCAACAGAGACTCGACTGAAAAAATGCTTTATTTCCAATTTAAAGAATTACCTTTAAGTAGTTGTACCAAGGGGTTTCCATCAAACATGTCAGCATAGGAGCCCAATGCACCCTGATCAGAGTCCCTTCCACCCATCTCCCCACCTCCGCCAACCCCATCCACCCCTCCCTGTTTCCCTTTCACTTGTGTGCACTGAGTGCGATGATATCCATTATTTACACCGGTGATTTATAAATCATGTCCACCAAGAATAGACCAGTCTTGTGTTTCCAGCCTGGAGAATTGTTTGTTTTGCTGCGTTCGTGCGGAGCTGTTTTCACACCCAAGCGTGCAGAGTACATGGGACGCCAGCCACTTAGCACTTGGCTGCACCAGGCAGGGCAGATCACATGTATCTATTGGGTGATTTTCAGGCCACAGAGTTAACACAGTGGTGGTTGGTATCCTGAGACTGAGGACCATTTTAATACCACTTAAAACTTCTTTGTTTCATCAGAAGTTCTTTTAACTTGCACTAAATTGAATTTTCATAAAATACTTCAGGAAACAGCCGAGATGGTACCTGCTGATGCATGTTATCAAGTATGTTAGTATACACCAGTTATAACATAAATGTTATAATGCATGTTGTTATATGCCTATGGCAGGTTATATGCTGTTGTATGCTGATGGTATGTGTGTGTGTGTGTGTGTGTGTGTGTGTGTGTGTGTGTGTGTTGTGGGGTTTCTTTTGCTCATGCTCATTTAGAGCATGTTTTGCTTTCACCCAGCTTCTAGCAATAAATCATAGCAATATGTGTGTGTGTGTGTGTGTGTGTGTGTGTGTGTGTGTATGCGTGCATGTATTTTTTTCTGAAAATAGATTTCTTTGAAATAGGTTGTTTTAACTCAATATTCTATCTTTTTAAGTCCAGTTATCTAGTGAATGTATCTAGCTCCTGCTACTCAAAGTCACAGAGATGCCTTTTTTCTGAATTGCAGATGTGTGAATGATTCTGGCTTCTGAAAGACAAAGGAATTTTTATTGATCAAAAACCTTTTACTTCATAGTGTGGTCCTGTGTTCCAGTGTTAACACAGCAGAAGTGGTGTGGAATAGATTTAAGATGGGGAACATGGAAGGAGTGATGTTGATCACGATGCACTGTACTCGCAATCTGACTTGTTGAGTTGAAAACACTTTGGTGTACTTAGTTAAATAAAGAAATTAAAAAGAATATATATTTTGCTCCTCTATATAATACCACTCGTCCAATTGAGTCTTAAAGGATTTAAGATGCTCTAAGCCAGAGGTCAAGCATTCTGCACCCTGAGGGTTGTGTGCACACACGTGTGTCTTTCTCTTGCATGTCTCCAAGTGTATAGATGGTTGGAATGGAAAAGTCACTCACCCAGAATTACAATTAGCTCATCTCTTCCTACTATTATTTTTTGGCAGTACTGGGGATTGAACTCTGGTCTTTAAGGTACTACAAGGATAAATATCCATGAAATGCAACGTATTAAAATCTTAACCACAAGAAAAAGTAACACAGATGGTCTGATTTTAAAAATGGGGAAATTATCTGAATAAAAACATCTCATAACAAGTGAATAGCTAACAAACATAAAAACCTCTCTCAGCATTACTAAAATTCCAGGAACTGCAAATTACTTGCGCAGAAGCTAAGGAACCAGAAAATCATAGCGTACTGGAGGTCGACGCACACACTACAGAAAATAGCATCAACCTTTCTCCAAAAACAAGCACAGAGTATCAATATAGTCATTCTAGTGTCCTGGGGGTATTTCTGATGAAAATTGAGTCAGTATAACAAAGAGATAGCCCTACTCCATGGCCATTGTATTACTGTTCACAGTATCAAAGAGACACACAACAGTTCCACTAGCATCTGCTGGCACATGGCTAGATGAAGACTGCGTAGGAGACAGATAAAATGGAATGTCAATCATAAAAATGAGATGCTGTCATTTGAAAAATGTGAATAAATCTAAAGGATATTGGGTTAAGTGAAGTAAGCCAAGTATAGAAATATTACTACCATGTGTTCTTATTAATAGAAAAGAAAAACAAATAATGGCCTCAGAAGAAGAGGGTAGAAGATAGTAGGTTAGTAAAGTTGGGAACAAGAATACAGTTTGAGAGGAAGAATAAGTCTGTTTGGTACCATGCCAGAGAGTATCTGTGCTTTCTGGAACTTACCACACATTCATAAAGGAGAAAAGTAAGGAAGAGCTCACAGACACATTGAAAGCCAGAAACACACATTTAAGGTCATGAATATGCTCACTATCCTACTCAGACAACCACAAAGTAGACTCATATATTAAATGATCACACTGAGCTCCATAAATATGCAAACTCTTACTTGCCAATGAGAAATAAGCCTTAAAAAAGCAAGAGATCAAAAAAGAGACAGAATGAAAAAATCCATTAACAATTGCACTGGAACAAAGCAAAAACTTGTTTCTTTGAGAAGATTAATAAAGTTAATAATTTTAGCAGGACTATTAAAAAAACAAATATTATAGAGAAAAACAAATCATTAGTATTAAGGAGGGAAAATGGATTTCATCAATGGTTTTGATGGTATTGAGAGATTAGCAAGAATTCGTTCAGAGTAACTACGGAAGAATGTCTAACACAGTAGATAGCAGAGTCAGTCTCTGTGAGGTAGCTATTCCTGTTGACATAACTGTTGAAGTAATTGTCCTTGTAATTAAAAGCACTCAAAACAAGCAAGCCAACAAAAACGACTTTAATGGTAAATTAAATCAAAAGGCTTTAATGGTAAATTAAGTCAAATGTTTAAAAAATAAACTACAGAGTGTTTTTCAGAAAGAAAGGAAAAGAAACACTCTGTTATTCATATTCTTATTTCTATCATAACTTTATTCTTATCCACATGCCAAGAGAATTATAATAAAAGGATATACAGAGTAGTTGCTGGTAACTCACACCTGTAATTCCAGCTACTCAGGGGGCTGAGATCTGGAGAATCACAGTTTGAAGCCAGCCTGGGAAGAAAACTCTCTGAGATTCCATCTCTAGTTAAGCAGTAAAATGCTGGACTTGAGGTGTTGCTCCAGTGGTAGAATGCCAGCCAGAAATAAGAAAACTGAGCGAGAAAGAAAGCTGAGTTTAAGCGCTAGTTCAAGTTCATGCAAAAAAGTACATACATATAAGTTTTTAAACAAAATACTAGAATATCAGATTAGGAAACACAGTGTTATATCTCAAACCTAGTGTGGAGTCCTACTTATGGCAAATTTAGCTTGAAATGTAAAATAACTAATGGATTATATTTATATAAAATAATTGGAAAAAATTGAAAATCTTCTTACAGGTACCAGAAATACTTACCAAAACTCAGCACAGATGATGGTTAGTCACTCCCAAAGAAAATCACCATAAAGACAGCATTCAATACACCAAACTGAAAACAATCTCCCACACTTGGAAAAAGCATAGCTTTAGGAATCTGTGGCTAATGTGCAAAGTAGAGTGGTCCGGCATCTCACATACTTTCCTAAAGAAGAAATACTTGGTTTCTTCCATCTTTTATCATTGCTCTCAGTAGTGAACAAAAAAGGAATTTGGGGTCCTTTATTAATTTTCAAACAATATTCATGTAATTTTGTTCTTCCTCTGCACATAAACCACTGCTGTGTACTGCTCTGATTTATTCATGGACCCCCCCACAACATGTGTGTGTCAAATCAAGAGTCTCCTTAAATGAATTTTATCTCCTTCTCAGTCTGATGTGGCGCTGTGGAGTTTGGTTCTGAATACCATTCATCACATATGAACCACGAAATGATGTCCTGTTCACTGATTCTACTGTTGTTCTTCTATCTGAAGAACAACGCAGTAACAAACCAGCGCATGCTTACTCATGTGCAATAGTAGGCTATGAGACCGTTGAGAAAACAAACAAATTAGAATTTGTGTGTCTGCCTTCACTAAAAATTGGCCCAAAGGGTGAATATTCCTTCCTCAGTGTTGAAGGCTTTCACAAAACTGGGAGAGAATTCTGTCCCTCATGTTCTTAAGGTTTAGATCCCTTGGACTAAGTTTGTGTTTCTGCTTTGGTATGCTCTTGCTGAATATTAAAAGCAAGCTTATTTTGGGTGCTAAGATGAATTATCCTCTCGAATGGGCCAAGCTGTTCTAGATGCCCTACTGCTGACGGTGCTGACTGGAGTCAACAAGAGGAGGCTGGCTTACTGGTGTCATTTGTTGAAATATTAATACAATTCTAGCTGTATAAATGATCTATGCTTTAATAAAGATAGCTTGTTCCTCACCAAAGTGTGCAATCTTCTTTATTCTATCCATGCAAGAATAGTCCCGGGAGACAGATTTACTCTTACTAAAGATATGGGTTTCTAAAATGTGGCGATCTGGCAAATGTCCTCAAAGCTTTGAAGATAGGCAGCCAACGTGTGTCAAGCACATTTTATGTCCTGTAAAATCCCATGCTACCTGCTTCTAATTGGCATTTGTCAAGGAGCACATTTGCTTCTCTGACATACCCGCTACACAACTCTATGTAGAAAATGTTGACATGTACACCAATAGTGTCCATTACTAGTATTTTCCCCTTCGGGGCTTTTTTTTGTCTGTTTGTTCATTTGTTTTTGTGATGTTTCTTTTTTATTTGTGAGATACAGTCCTGTAAACTTCATGGGGTGATCAGGCACCATGAAGTTAGACAGTTGGTGAACTAGGCTGGTGGAAATAGCAGGTGGTACACCGGCCTACAGGAGAAGTCAGGCATCTGATCTCACCCAAGGAACCTCAGAGGTGAATAGTGAGTTAACACATGTCAAAAAGATATGCGTGTACACAGGCACACGGCAATTGTGCGTGTGTTTATTTCACAAGAAGTCATTCTACCTGGGTGCTTTATATACATGGGTGTATTAATATCTGCATCATGATTCCAATAAATTAAATTTCCTAAGATGTGTGTAGGTGTTTGATAAATCTTCTGTTTTACTTTATGCTAATGTAAAAAAAAATACACTAACAAATACTTGTTGATCATCTCTCTATTGAAGGCTCTTTTCTTTGTCGTTTCTTAGTTAATGAAATCAGTGCACGTTGTATAAGCAAGCACTCTGTCGGGCAGTGAGACTCTGCGACCAGGAGAGGAAAGTCACTAAAACGTCTGTAGCTGGAGCAGGCAGAAGGACTTTGAGGAAATAAAGGCTGGAAGAATGGAGAGAGAGAGACTGTAACACAAAACACACTCTCTTTGCTCTGATTAGTTGTTGACAGTTCTTGGGTTTGAGCTCAGGGCCTCAAGCCTGGTAGGCAGTGGCTGTTCCCTTGACCTGGGTCCTTAGCCCTTTGGTTGGGTTATTTGTCATAAACATCTCATCTCCATTGTACGTGGGGTCAGCCTCAGACTGCGATCCTCCTTCCAATGCCTTACTCACGTGAGGTTGAGAGACTTGTAACAACAGGCCTGTTGGCTGAGATGAGTTCCCACTCCCTGCCTAGGCTGGCCCTGAACTGCGATCCTCCCAATCTTTGCCTCCTAAGTAGCTGGAAGTGTTTGCAGGGAAGACTGCAGATGGGGCACGAGCAGACGAGGCGCCTGGCTTCCTTCTTGCGTTGGCGTTTGTGAACTGATGGCCTTGCTGCTCAGGGTCTCTGGTTTCTCAGGCTCAAGGCTGTCCTCCCTGGTCAGGAGCTATCCTTCTCATTATACCAAGTGCTCTTGATCGCCTGTAAAATATATTCGACAGGTTTTCCATATTTCCTCTTGTGATGGCCTAGAGTCTATATTCAGATTCAATGCTACCAGTTGTGCAATGGACATCAATCTACTTTTTGCTGAATATTTGTGGCATAGCTCTGTGAGGTAAAGTAATATTGAATTAAAGCATAGTAATGGCTTTTATGAACCTATTCATGGACTCTAACATATACCTGTGTGTGTGTGTGTGTGTGTGTGTGTGTGTGTGTGTGTGTGCGCGCCAGTACTGGGACTTGAACTCAGGGTCTGGACTCCGTTCCCAAGCTTCTTTTGCTCAAGGCTCACACTCTACCACTTGAAGCAACAATTTTACTTCCAGTTTTCTGGGAGTTAATTGGACATGAGAGTCTCACTGACTTCCTGCCTGGGCTGGTTTTGAACTGCATCCTGGGATTTCAGCCTCCTGAGTAGCTTGGATTACAGGCATGGGCCACCAGCACCTGGCTCAAGAGATACTTTCCAACCTTCCCCCCACCCCCCACATTACTCATGTCAATCTTTGTGGCCATAAAATGTGACCAGAATGTCCTGACATGGAGTTCTGGTAAAGATAATCAGAGCTTCATTGGGCAAGAGCAAGAAGGACTGGCGTTTCCCACACTTGACTGATGCTGGGAAAATTCTGTATTATTAACAGCATTTCTTGAAATTCCCTCTGAGATGTAACCATAATTTGTTAGCTCATCCCTTTTAGTCTGATTGTAAAATAAGAGCCCCTGAGAGCAAATGAGTCTGGAGAGCCTCCATTATGGCCCCCGGGTCACAAACCATGCAGCAGCTGATGCAGATGGCTAGTTTTTCCAGGTGAAGCTCTTTCATAGATTTATTAAGAGGTTGCCCTTCTGAGCTGTCAGAATGCCCATGGCTTGCCGCTTAGTAGAACACAGGGACAAATGGAAGCCAACCCCTGGCTTACCTAAGCTAATAAAAAGATACTTTCTAGATCCAAGAGCAGCTGCGCACATCTGTAATCCCAGCTACTCCGGAAGCTGAGTGTGATGCAAAACCAGTCCAGACAGAAAAGTACATGAGACGCTTTTCTCCAATTAACCACCAAAAAGCTGGAAGTGAAGCTGTGGCTCAAGTGGTAGAGCACCAGCCTTGAGCAAAACAGTTAAAGGGCATTGACCAGGTCCTGAATTCAAGGTCAAATACTGGCAGCAAAAATAGGAAAGAGAGAGGGAGGGAGAATACACTTTTTAGCATTTTTTGGAGAATTTATTATGCAAAGAGGACTCTTTCTGAGACCTGTCCCATCTCTCATCCTATACTGTGTGCTTTGATTTTCCTGCTACTTATGTCTATGTTCATAAAATCTTTCCATCTTATATTAGTTCTGCATGGAGTGTAAATCTTTTGTATCAATAGAATAGAATAGAACTCATTAATTCTAAAGTGGATTAGAGTCATTTCAGTTACTATGGCCTGGAAATCACTCATGACTGTCAGACAATTGGGATAAAACTGATGATGAACTGTCCTCAGAGCCATGAGTAGCTTTACCTGAGATTTATGGAGCCCCAACTCATGCCATTTAATGTATTGGTATTAATTCATTAATATGTGAAGCACTAAATGGATGTAATCATCCAAATTTCACAAGGTATTCATCAATACAGGGAACTGTAATTTAAAATATGTCTGACTTTAGGGGGAAGAAAAGTCTTGGTGCTGTCTTTCACAGAAGGTGGAATTCATCATTCTGGAGTGAAGACTCCCCGGTCCTGTTCTTAGCTCTGTCACTGGGGAAGATTGATCACAGCAATGATGTGGGGGAACAGTAGCCATTCCCAGAAAAGGAAAGGAGGTGTACGGGCATGGAAGGGCTGAGTCTGACAGCAAATGAACGTTCCTGCAGGGAAGCCACTCCAGAAGCTCTCTACCGAGGAGAACGTCATGTCATCACCATCCTATGCTACTCTAGCAGGATAGCCACACCCATTTCATTCCCACATGAAGTGCTTCTTAGCATACTTGACTTTAGACCTGTAAAACCAGCATATTGTATTGTAATGTGTCCAACATGTAGGCCAGAGCTCAGGGTGACATCATTGGGGGTGCCTGGTATCTTGAGAAGCCTGTGGTGTGCACAGACCCCCACAGACTCACGCAGAAGTGAAAGAACCCTTCCTCTGTAGGGAGCAAGCAGTAAGAGGAATAGCTTTGCCTCAGAAGAGAGAGGAATCCATGCTGTGGAGGGTGTAAGAAATGAACAATTTATAATGACCCAGAAAACGTGTTGTTCAGCACTTCTGCTCAAGACATAAAGACGTCTAGAGAAAGTTGGGAAATTTGTTTCGCTTTAATGTTAACAAGCTGGCCTTATAAAAGCCTAGGTTCCCATTTCCTAATCAGATACAAGGAAACCTACTTAACTCTTGAAATCAAAATCGAATAAAAGGTCAATAACCACCCGAGAAAGTGAAATCTCAACAGTGGTGAAAAATTAATATATGATAAACATAGAGGACTAAGTTCAGCTTTGTGTTAAAGTTTCCAAAATATCAGTGCAAATTATCAGAAAGATAGGCCATCAGAAGTAATGTGTGTATCTAAGTAAGCATATAAATGTATATACAAATGTGTTCATAAATAATATAGAAGTCTATAAGACTATGTACATAAATATATATTTGTGTATTTACCGATACATGTATATGTACAAACACAGACACACATTATTTTATCTATTTGTATATGTATGTGAAAATATACACTTATATAGATATATACCTATATTTACAATTTGGCTGATAGTTTAATAGTAAAATCTCCATTCTTAACACTTTTTTTGTGACTAGTACTTCATTTACATCTCTGCACATTAGTTTTCTATAGCAGATATAGTTTTCTTAGAGGCAGATACTCCACGAAGGACTCTATCAAGCAATTCTCCGAGCATTCTGAAGCTGTACGTGTGGTGGAGAAAACCTCCTTCGTGATCTATAAAACCAAATGCAGCAATAGATCAAGCTCGATCAAAGTGGCCTGAGAAATCTCAGCACCAGTAACAAGTCGCCACACACTCAGCCATAACTCCCATGGCTCCCATGCCCAGGCCTGAACCCAGATTGAAAATTTAAAAATAATTGATTCTAAGGGCCTTGGTGGTCAGCTGTGCCTCTGAACTCACATAAAACTCATGCCGAGGCCCGGGGAGGGTGTGTGTGTGTTGGGGGTGGGGGGGAGAGTGTTGCAGGGAGACACTGCAGAAGACTTCGTTTTGGAAATTTGCAGGGTACACTTTTCTGCTACCCCAAACAGGATTTATATTATTGACATTTCAAATAAAACTTGGAATGTTAGCGTGTAGCCTAAAGTGTTCTTTGGGAAAAGTGTTCTTTGGGAATTCTGTATTCCATATGAAGATTTCCTATAGCCAAACCCATAACCAGTAGAAACTAGAGGGCAAAACTTGAATATTGTGTAAATTTAATCACAAGCCACAACCACCTGAGGTCACACCATTTCAAACCCTTGTACATGGTAGAGATTAATTCTACAGACATCATGAACAAGTGTTCATGCAGCCGTGCATTTTTTATTTTCTTTGCAAAATCTGCTTCCTTCCCTTCCCCTTCACTCCCCTCCCCTTCTCCCCCCTCCTCCCCTCCTCTGTCCTCCCATTCCCTCCCCTGTCCTCCCCTGTCCTCCTCTTCTCCCCTCCCCACTTACCCTCCACTGCATCACTTCCTTTTCTAGTTTGTTTTTGTAAAGTCTTCAAGTATTTTACTTTCTGACACGGGGGCGTACTCAATAATACAGCACAACTATTTTAAGAAAGGAAAACTAGGTATTTTATAGCCATGGCTCTCCCATCACAAGATGGAAAAACTCAAATCAAAGCTCTGCTGATTCGGGTAAAGATGACAGAACAAGACTGGAGCACAAACATCATACGTCTGCAGAAAGCATGCTATCAGAGGCATAAGGTAGTCTTAGATGATAAAGGGATCATTGAAGACATGTCTTTGTGACTTCCACCTACAGTTATGTATAGTAGAGAGGAAATCAATATCAAGGACTAAAAATAATTTTCAATCCATTGACAAGACAATCACCAGAGTCATGCATAACTCCAGAAAGTCATCTCAGTCAGAGGATATTCTATGCTGAAATCTTATAACCTAGTCCATTTCCTGACCTATAATTAATTAGACGGATCATCTCTTCTGATTTCATGCAAATATGGTGATCGTTCCCATACACACTGGTTTTCCGTGAAGTTTATTCCCGCAGTATGGATTTACAGCAAGCTGCACTGCCCCCTACCTAAGGCAGGGGGCAGTGTCTACTCCAGGCAAGCATGGTGATTTCACCCTCATGAAGTTTCTCTTGGCACAGAGAGCTAGGTGTTGGCTTCACTGTTGGGACAGTGTCTTTGCAGCTGGCAGAGGGGGCTGCTCAGCTCTTTAGAAGAGGCACATTCCAGGCCAAAGATGGTGGTGGCGGAAGAATTCACAATGAAGAAATAATCCTTTAAAAATCTCTTAATAGTTAGATTATGTCTTGTAGTGAGTCCTGCCTTTCATAATCCAGTTTCAGGATTTTTGCCACCAGAAGGAAATAACTCCAAAATCACAAGATAAATAATGCATACACTGCCAGCTCTGTGTTAAGATACTACAGTAAGGGCTTTAAACACATTTTTCACCTGGTATTCTCAGTAGTTCTATGACTGAGCTTAATATTCACATCTTATAAATATAGAACTAAAGTAACTAATTTTTTTCAGTCAGTCATAGGGCCATCGCTCACATATTGGAAAATACTGTTTTTAAATCCTGAATTTTAGTTGAGGAAAGTGAAAGAAAATCAGGAAGCCTGTGCATTAAAGCGTTAAATGGAGATTAAGCACTAGGAAAAAGAGAAATAGATAAATCAACATCATTCTATCATAGCCTTGTGACCCGGTGACTTCTAGGAATGAATGATGCTTCCAACCAATCCAGATCTTGAGCTCTAGTGGAAGTTAACAGTTAAAAGTTAACATACTTTACTTTTAAACCATTTAAATGAAAATATTTTATGGAATCAAATTTGGTCTTGAAAAGTTATGAAAAGTATCAGAAAGACTAGTGAAGAGTTGTTGAGAAAATAATACCATATGAAAATGCTTGCCTTCAAATCTCTACCCATCTACCTGTCTACTTATCATCTACCTATCTATCCATTATCTTCTATCATCTACCCAACATCTATTACAGAACATTATCTGCCTATCTTCATTATCATTTATCATCTAACATCCATTATCTACCTAACATCGATTTATCTATCGATCATCTCTCATCTAACTGTACCTATCTAGAGAGACTGAACACATTTTACATTATAAAAAGCACTCTTGGAAAAAGTTAGTATTTTGTAAAATGTTTTATACTCAGAAATTTATTCTAAGACAGAATTTTAGAATAGTTAGAAATGACAAGTTCTCATGTGCACGAACCAAATCAAAAGCAAATATGTACCTAGGAACTAATGAAGTTTTAATGATTATGATTGTTAGGAGGAAAGAGACAATTTTTAAAATGTACATGAATACATCAATGTTCTGATCAATAATTTAAAAATATTTTTAAAAATTACAGTATCGATGTGGATTGATTTCAGCACATAGCCTGTAGAACAATTCTATAGCTGTGTGGGCATACTACACAAAAGGAACATAGCTGAGCTGGCAGTGTGTTGAAATTCACTTTAAATAATTGTTATCCAGGTAGTTAGGATAGGTCAGGCAAACATTTCACCCAAAAGGACACATAATTACATATTTAAGAGAATTCCGAAACCAAGCTTCTATAATCAGTCAAAGCACATTTAAGAAGTCTCTGCAAAGACTTAGCAACATGGGAGCTTTAGGTATAACTACTATTACCTCAGTAATTGTTATACTCAAAATGTTGACAGCAAAAATCACTGTAGTAATCTGAGTGCTGGTGGCTTCTGCTCGGGATCCTGGCTGTTCAGGAGTCTGAAATGTGAGGATCTCCATTGGAGTCCAGACTGGGTGTAAAAGTCCCTGGGACTCTTATCTACAATAATCACCGAAAGAGCCTGAGGTGGATGGGTCTCAAGAGGTAGAGCTCCAGCCTAGAGCAAAAAAGCTCAGGGACTGCCTCCGTTTTCTGAATCCAAGCCCTAGTACCAACACACCAAGTAAATCATTTACTCGAATCACAGATGCTTTTGTCTCTTGCTCAAAAACTGAAAACAATAATCATGCAAATGGTGACATGATTCTTTACACCAATGCCTGTCAAACCACATCATGGAAATGCTGTGACTGTTTGCTTTTGGATTACTCTGATTATGAAAGAGTGTATGGTGATATATTCGAAGCAGTGCTATCACTAGTCCTCATGTATGAGCTTCCAAGAGTGAGGGCAGAGCATTTACCTCCCTGCCCAAGGGTGGCATAACCCCATTCAGGACAAGGCCACAGAGAACAGCACTTCTGGGCTAGTGTGGACCAAGCCACTGAACCCACTCAGGTGGTCTAAGTGTGGACGACGCTGCTCCGGGCATCCATTTGACACTGAAGCCACTCTACTCTGGCTGTCCTTCAAAATATGGGTGTGGGAAGGCCCACAGTACCTGGGCAGAACCTGCGGAGAAATTCGAATTCCTGCCCCACAAGGAAGGTCAAAGCTTATGGTACAGGGATTCTTACTGTGTGTCTGTATGTCTACCATATGTCCAAATTGGGATCTTTTAGATGAAAAGATTGACCTATGTTGACACCTGCGATATAATTTCTCTAATACAGCTACAGGGAAATAAGCTTTTCTTTGATTTTGTACACCAATACTGTAAGTTAATGTATTTATTATTATTTCACCTTGGGTTTCTTCTCTTCCAATGTGTTTTATATTGCAAGATCGTAACTTCAATAGGTTCTCAATGATAATTTCCTTGAATTTTCTGACAATTTTAACATCTTTATTCTCTCCCAAGTCGTAGTAGATGCATTCTTTTCAAAAGTCAATCTCTTATTTTGCATGTGTTTTCTTTTTTTTTTCTGGGATATTTTTGTATTTTTTGAATGCAAATAAGTTCAGTTCAATAGGAAAGTATGGAACACTTAAGGGGGATTTGTTCATGTTCCCAGCTGTTGGGAGTCTGAACATAATAAAAACCCTGATTGCTGAAGAAGCCAATGTCAAGCTGGTCAAGAAGGTGATTTGAGCTTACAGAGAGCCCTTTATATGAAAACGAAGGCAAAGATAAACCAAGAGTCACTGGGACGGCATGGAGTGAATTCATGTTTCAGATTCTCTATTTTCTCCATTAGTCAGTTGTACTTCTGTGTTAAGAATTAGAGCTGGGTTTTGATTGGGGGGAGGGGAAGTTTGAGGGTAATGAATTATAGTTGGACTTGTTTATAAACATCTTCATTGTCTTTTTTTACATTAGGAACACTTATCTCCTTTCAAGTATATCCAATTTTAGTTTTTATCTCTTGCGAATATTTAAAATATAAATCAGTCCTATAAAGCCATTCATTTGTAACTCAAATTGTCTGGCATCTTAAATGAGTAATGGATTTACATACTCCAGGTTATCCACTTACCTTTTTTAATTTTTAGAAAGTGTCTCATTATTGTCTTTAAGTAGTTGTACAAAGGAGCTGCCATTTAACGAAGTAGTTTATGAATACAATATATCTTGATCAATGCCCCCTTTCATTTCCTTTGTTTGTGTGTCAAACAAACAGAGTTTGTGCATCATCCAAACTCTTCTGAAAAGTTTCCTGGTCCTGACAAATGTATGTGTACTATTGTCATAACAGAAAACAAATGTATTCCTCTTTAGGAATCCAAATTCCAGTTTCCATTGTTTGAACTGAGCTGACAGCAGTTATTGTTAATTTTTCAGAGGACTTCTTCCTTTATCTGGGACTTGTTTTACCTGAGTGTGTGCTCTCCATGTCCCCCAGGTTTGGTGACAGTGTGAGTTCCTGTGATATCTCTGGAGCACACAGACAATGAATGCACCAGGTTGTTGCATGGTGCTTGCGTATTTTTCACTGTATAGAGCTCATGAAATATGAAATATCTATTAGCCCACCAGGACTTCCTGGCAACAGCCAGCTCTTCGTGCTTTAGATTTGAGGGAGTTAAAGTTTGTCTCCATGGGTGTTGGGAGTAGGGGAGGAGCTCCAGGGGAGCCCTATAACCCCTCACTGACTGCTTGTGAACGTTTACCCCTCAGCGCCCCCCTGGTGAGTTGCACTCTGCTCTGGAAAGTTCTCAACGGTTAGATAGATGTAGCCACGGAGACGATCTAACTCCTGTGTGAGCCTTGTAGCAAGTGCTTTCCTGCTGGACCTTTGTCTTTTTACCTGCATTGTAAAATGTGTGGGCATGAGGATGGCATACATCCGATGTCCGTTGGGTATGCGTGTATAACACGTCTTGTTTGTTTCTTCTCCCCCAGTTTTAACTGGATGTTTATTTTTATGGCTCAGTATGTCAGATTAGTATCTCACATTCCCATCAATAGTGTGTCACTTTCCTTTTTCTGTCTTTCCTGAAAGTTGGTAAAGGCATGACCCTATGAGTGTCACTCAGACCAATGGAAGCTAGCCAGTCGTTTGCGCTGCTATCTGTTTCTAAAAGTTGATCATCTCATAACATGCTAGGGTGACATTAAACTTACAATATGAATTACCTTTATTGTCATTTCATTTAACTTTTTATTCACAAGGACATGTATTCTATGTCACATTTATCTGACCTACATACTGATTTGTTTAAACAAATGTTTTTGCCATGCTTTAGATTTCTTCTCTTCCTTAGGATGAGCTCTTCCATATTAAATTTGTGTTAGGAAATTGTATTAAATAATTTCATTTTGCCAATTAAAATACTACCTTTTTCTTTAGATCACTTGCCTTCTTTGAGTGGGGGGATTATATCATATGTACATTATATATCAATAAAGTTCGTAAAATAAAAATATAAATTACTACCCTTACATGTAGTCTTTCCATATTTGAATACATAGTGCAGCAAATTTTCTTGTTACTTATTTATTAGTTTTAAAGCAGCCCCATGTTTCTAGTCTTAAAAAAATTGATCACAGTTATAAACACTTCATCATATTGTAATGTTTCTTTCATCTTTGAAGAAATATATTTTGTTATATATATATATATATATATATATATATATATATATATATACCAATTTTATTCCTCTCCTATTTTCTTTCTGGACATATAAAATTAAACATTAGTTAAATGAATACACATCATAAAGAAAAACCAGTGTGCTGCTATTTAAACACAGGGTGTAATGAATTAAGAATCTATTTAGAAAATTTATTGTTATTATATTTACTTTTGAACAGAATCAAATACACTCCCAGCTGTTCAATGATAAAAATAATTCTCTGAAAGTTATATTTATAACTGCTTCCTCATTCTTCTCTTATTTTTTTACACAGAATAAGTTGGTTGAAAAGAATTGTTGAACCCAAGATAGGAAGTTTATTTTTGAGATCTTTGATACATATTTTAAAATTGTCATTCAAAATATTCATGCCAATTTCTCTATCCATCAGTAAACACAGGACTGGACTCTCCTGACTCGAAGCTTTGCCAGACACCACCCACAGAGAACAAATGCAAATGAAACCATTGTCTATCAACACCTGACAGACTTGGGAAGCAATGGAAACACTCAGCGGGGAATTACTCAATAATGTCTCAGTAAGTCACACCAAGGAAGTGTCAAGGTTTCCCTTTAGTATGCTCTCAAGATGTTCATAAACTGCTGGGTTACATAAAGTTTCCAAGCCATATGCCTGAGTTCAGTTTTTCTTGTTCTGTATGGTGCTGAATATCTAAATCAGGGCTGTGTGCACCCAGCCTCAGGGCCGGGTTTGAATGGAAGGTGTGTGGGGTTTATGACAGGCTGTAACTGGTGTCCTCACAATCTACACTTTCTTCACTTAAGAGTTTTTCATTCAGAAATGTGTGTGACTCAGTAGGTATATAGGAAAATGGATGCATAGTTAACTGAGGCAAGGATGAAGCAATCCCCACCTCGGCCTTGGGGTGCTTTGCCTAAAGTGTGTTCCTGGGGGCGGGGGCTGCATGAAATAGTATACTTCACAGTAAATAAACATTCACTTCCCCACCTTTATCTAGCTCAATATAGACACCATTGGCTTCATTGTACAGGTAAGTATGGTTGAGATTAAATGTTGCAGGCAAAGTCCTGTATCCAAGCAGCCTCATAGACTCATAAGTGAATGAGAAACACACATGATCCTAGTTCACATGGCTTTGCATATGACAATGTTCTTTAAATTACATATGTATATATGTGTATACATGCATATGTACATTGCATGTATATGTGTATATAGATGCATATATACAAATTGCATGTATATGTAAACATATGCTATATACAATTTGCATGTACATATGCATATATGCAATTTGCATATATATGTATACATATACATATATACAATTTGAATGCACATATGCATATGCTAATATACATATAAGGTATATATTTTTTACACACACAAATGTATCTGTATATATTTGGAATGTTGTTGGCCCAGAGGTTGTGATAGTTTACCAGTGGACCTGGAATTTGCCTCTCTAACAAGTTTCCAAATGATGCTTACACTGCTTGGTGAAATAAATACATTCTGTGCATCACATTCTGTAATCGGTATTCCGTTTATATTATCCAATTCTCTCAAACACTTGCATATCCAGACTGAGCAGAAATACATTTGGAGAACAGAAGGTTTAAGGCAAGAGTGATGTAATGTGTGCATTTCATCCTGAGCAGCAGTGTGTGGTGCTGGAATGGGTGCCATGTGTTCACTGTGCTTATAAATGCAGTGGTCCTGGACAAGCCCTGGCAGAGAGATCACATACAGGAAGAAGAGATAGGAAGCAGTACTCTGGGACTACAGGAAGTAAAATATTCTCTTTAACAAGTGAAGATTCACTAAAGTTGTTAGCATAAATGTCCTTTGGAAACCATCTGCTTATTTTTGATGGTAGAGATCTATTTATTAGTTAAAAAAATAGATATGCAGTAGCCTAACATAAAGAGAAATGCTAGAAAAGTAAAAAAAGACATTACAGAAAAGAGACATGATATTTACTGTTGAAGTTCTTGACATTTAGGTAAAATGTTGCTATGATTTTCTAAATGAGATCTGAGATTTAACTTTTAACATCCTTCAAAACCATAATTGAAATAGGAAAAAGTTAATGCATTTCAGAATCTAGTAAATACATGTTATTCAAGCCATAGAGAAAAATGTATTTTGATCTTCATTTTTAGAAACCTATTGATACGTTAAATTTGTGGTACTCCCATCACAAAATACAGTGAGCAAGTTCCAAACCAAAGTAAAATTTTAGGCATTCATCTAATTTAACTAAAAGTTTAAATAGATTTTCTACAATGAAAGGAAAATTCAAAATGTTATATGTTACATATTTTATGAAAAATGAACTTATTTTGAAGTATAATAGTAATGTATAGTATAGACCCTCCAATTTTAATGATTTTACTTCAAATTCATTATCAAAAATAATTGTAGTTCAGAAAAATGGTATTTGCCAGAATTTTTAAATGATAGAGATGTCAATAAATGATAGAGCACTTTTGTCTCATTTGTGAGGCTATGTGTATATACTTATAATTTAAAATATACAATGTATACCATTTAATATAAATAATAAATATAATATAAACCAGTACATTAATGTATAATAAATATGTAACATACATTAAATAATATACATTGCATGCTCTACGGCTTGTGGGGGGAGGGGGACAATGCGGGGAGGACTGTGGCAGCCAGGCCGCTGTGGGGGAGACAGGAGGAGGGCATCAGGGCTCCCGGGGAGGATGGGGTGTGGTCACTCACTGCCTGAGCACCCCATGTCCCTGCCACCAGGATGGACTCACAGACAAAGAGCTGGGCTCGTGCCCGGGTCCACACCACCAGGGCAGATTCACAAAAAGCAGTGCTGAGGACAGGGTCCCAGCCACCAGGAAGGACTCACAGACAAAGAGCAGTGTTTTGGAGAAGCCCTGCATCATGGCTGCTCAAGAGCTATCCATGGTCCTGAAAGGCAAGGCATCCTTCTCCAATTATGGCTCCCAAAGGGCAGCACCAGACTCTTGGGCTGGAGAAGACAGGCCTCTGCGGATAGCAGAAGGCACCTGCCAGCCCACAGGAGATGCGGGTGAGAGAAAGCTTATATAGGGGGCAGGAGGGAGGAGGTCTCAGTGGGGGGCGGGTGGAGGCGTGGTCTCAGTGGAGGGCAGGAGGAGGCCTGGTCACAGTGAAGACCAGGTGGAGGCGGGGTCACAGTGCAGGGTGGGGAGGGGGCGTGGTCACACTGGAGGGTGGGAAGGAGGCGTGGCCACAGTGGAGGGGAGGAGGAGGTGTGGCCTCAGTGGACGGCGGGTGGAGGAGTGGTTTCAGTGGAGGGCCGAGAGGAGTGGAGGGTGGGGAGGGGGCGTGGTCACAGTGGAGGGTGGGGGGGCGTGGCTGTCATTGAGGGTGGAGAGGAGGCGTGGCCGCAGCGGATGCGGAAGTGACCTCAGAGGCTGAGGACCTCTCTGGGTCCAAAGGAGGTATGGATGCAGAAGTAACCTCAGAGATAGGTCTGCTTGCTGCTCAGGTGTGTGCCTACTGCAGGCGCCCGTGTGCCCAGCGTGCGCGGGCACTCAGGGAAGGGCGATCTTTCCTCCAGCGTCCCCTTCTGGTTCCGGTGGCGTTGTGGGCGGGGCAGGATGGAGACTCAGGGAGGACCAGGGATGAGGGAGGACGAGGACTCAGGGAGGACCAGGGATGAGGGAGGACGAGGACTCAGGGAGTTCCGGGGATGAGGGAGAGCCAGGGCCTAGGGAGGACCGGGTGGGGGGGGGAGCCCCAGGATGCCGGGCTGCCCGTGGGGTACCCGGCCAGCCCTGCATGGGGAGGACGCGCGGAGCACGCGGCTTGTCCCTGTTGGCCAGGCCAGCTGGGCACGAGCCCAGGTGTGCCTGCCGGGCCGAGCTTGGCCCTCGGTGGGACCCCACGGGCCAGGCCGGCCCTGCAGACCGTTAGACGGAAACCCGTCAAGTCCCCGGTGTGAACTCCTGAATCACATCCAGTTTCCACCGACTGCGACTATCTTTGTTCCGTGTTCACAGACAAAAGTCTGTAGTTCCATCTGACATCGAACCTAAGAAGTCGGTTTGGTTCAGGACGTCTGTGCACCGCGTAAGTGATACTTCAAGGGCACAAAACTGTGAACAACGTTGTTTTAATAATAAGAACATTTCTTTACAGTGAAGCAGAGCAAATAACCCCTGTTTTTAGGTCGCCATTTCCTGTGGCCTGCTGTTCTTTTGGTGGATGATTAGCAATTAATACCGTGTTGCTATACAACTCTGTGAGGCCATTGGGTCCCAGGATCTGGAGAGGTGGCATCTTGGTGTATTTTCAGGAATGTTTAAGATAAAAAATGAATATAAACGGATCATTATCGAGGGTCAAAAAGAACAGAACTCTCATAATTAAAAAAAATAATAAAGCACATTGTAAATTGTAACCTGTTATTTTCATTGGGCTCGTTGTATATGTTTGATTTAATCTTTCTGTTCTTTTTGCTTTTATTGTATCTTTAAGAAATTACAATTAAGTTGGTAGTTGTACTTTGCAATTTCTCCTTGCCTCCAACATTCTTCTGAATATTGATTTCTTGTTATCCGAATACAAGAAGCCCATGTCATCTAGTCATGCTAAAAATTTTCAAGGAAAGACATTGCTTTAATGTTCCCTTAAGTTTATTTGAATCAGTATTTGAAATGGACAGTTGGCCAATAATTGGCTACCAAATTCAAATAGAAAAGAGAGACAAATGTTTACCAGGCTCTCTGCTAACCATGAAGCTTCAAAGAAGAGAAGAGATGATGTTCAATTTGCTTGCTCAGAACTGACAATAAAAATTGCATAAACCAGACAAAATAAAATGCAATATGGTATGTTTTGGTCTACACTGGGAAAGTTAATTGAGCGATTTTGGAAGAAGCTTGGGGTCTTGCCATTTTGCCACTTACGGAGTCACAAACAAGGCAAATGACATGGTGTATTATTGGTCTGACCCAGGAGGGTTGATGACATCCAGGTATTCAGGAACTGCAAATAATCTGGTGTTGCTTTAATTATCATGTTTTAAATCTAAGTCTTATGTTTAACACCTAGCCTCTTTTTCTTCTTTGCCAATTTGTTTTTGTTGTTTAATTTTTAATCTCTTCCTGCCCTAGTACTCATCTTTAGTCATTGGATGAGTTCAGAAGATACTCTGGCTGTCTTCGTTCCAGATCTTTCCATAGGAAGTCCTCACTGACATTCCATATAGTCTGAGATACTTCTGATGGATTGCTGCTTTCTGTGCGTATGGAAGCTTAGACACCAAATGCACACAAAATTTGAGAAAGAAATATTTCCTGCTCTGAGTTGCACAAAAGCAATCTGCAGGTCAAAAATAACTTGAAAACTTTGCCAATATGAAAATCAACAACCAGGACTGTAAACATAGAAGAAAAAATGGGAATGTACAGAATAATATCTATCTGTCATCTCTTATCTGTCTATCCATCCATCCACACTCTATCATATCTCCTTTATCTGTCCATCCAATCATCTCTCAACTATTCATCCATACTTTATCCTCAACTATCTATTCACCTATCTCTATCATCTCTTATCCATCCATTTATCCTTCATTTCTCCTCTGTCCATCCATCTGTCCATCTGTCTGTCATCTCATCCATCTATCTACCCATCTATCATCTCATCTGTCTATCCATCTCATCTCTCTATCCATTAATCTGTCTCTCTCATCTATTCATCTATCCATCTTCCATCTTTCATCTATCCATCCCCAGCCATTTCTCCATCCATCCATCATCTCTCAATCCATCTGTCTATATCTATCATCATCTGTCATCTCTATTCATCCATCCATCATCTATCTATATCATGTCTACCCATTCATCCATCTGTCATCTCTCTCTATCTCTATCTCTCTATCTATCTATCTGTTATCCATCCATCCATCAATCATCTCTTTTGTCTGTCTGTCTCATCTGTGTCTATCTATATATAATCTATCTGTGCCCTGTCTACCTACTCTTCCTCTGTGTGTGTGTGTGTATGTATCTATCTAATCTATATCTTACTATCATCTATTTAGATAGCTACCTAGTTGTCTATCTTACCTTTGAGCTATCACCTATCTATATCCATCTAGCTCATGTTCACTGTCTGTCTGTCTGTCTGTCTGTCTGTCTCTCTGTCTTTCTCTCTCTCCTCCTCTCCTTCTCTCCATCTTGGTCTCTGTCTCTACATCTCTTTCTCATAGACACAATCCTGGTCCTTACAGTACTCATCAGCATTAAAAGAAATATGATGAGCATATTTCAAGATGTGATTTCAGGAATTATGAATTTTTAATCAGCTGGTGGTAGTGTCAGTTTTATAATAGCTTTTGAATGTTATGAATAAATACTACTCATTTTACTATATGCTAAAACCTAAACTATAACTTGGTGTTTTTTTATAGAGCATTACTCTGAGATGTGGAAAATACTGCATGAAATTTTTTTCAAAGCAAAGAGTTCTCCCAAACTAAGTAACTTATTTAGTCACAAGTATGCATTATTATGAAAAATGTTTAAATAAATGGCATCACTGAAGGAAAGGACATGGTTTCATATCTTGTTTCAGAAATTATAACTCACTAATACCTAGTGCTTTCTCCGAAGCACTGTATTTATATTTATTCTGTTGTGTCTTCTGTCTTCATGGCATAGATAAATAAAAGTTTCCAAAATTTCCTAGCACACTCAGGTAGAAAATGAGCTACCTGGTGTACTATCTAATCTACCTTCCTCTGTCCATCCCTCCCTCCCTACCTGTATGTCATCTAGTTGCCCTCTGTTATCTGTCAAATCTCTCTCTTTCTGCCAGCCTGAACTCTCCCTTGCTCAGTTTGCTGTTCCCAGCTGGCACTCTACCACTAAAGCCATACTTCCAGCCTAGCTTTCTGCTTGTTAATTGTAGATGGAGTCTTTGGAACTTTCTTGTCTAGCGAGCTTTGCAATTTGAACCTGTATTTCTCAGCCTCCTGGGTAGTTAAAATTACAGATGTAAGCCACTGGTGCCAGGCTCCAGACACCCTCCCTTATACTTGCTCTAAGCTTGATTGCCAAAAGATTTTTATTAGATACTGATCTATATGGTATATAGTCTTGGTTCTTCAGTATTACATGTTTATAAATACTTTCTTTTAGCTTTCCTTGCAATCCTACATACCTCTGTTTCTACTTTCAACCTAAGCAGGAAGGGCCAGCCATGACTGAGACCATTAGCTCTTCCCTGTATCATCTGTACTTAGACTTCATTTTCCTAATCCAAGCTGGACATGCAGGAGTCACTTCTAGACAGTCAATGACTGAACTAATTTTGATACTAGAGTTTGTTGGGAGTCGCTCAGATTATGTGCCCTTTTCAGTCCAAACCGTTGTGCTTGCTTTGAGAAAACAAATCAAAGAAAGTACAGTGTATATTGATTCACATTTCATAAGTTCTGAAAAGTCTGGAACTCTTTCTCAATACAGCTATGGTGTAACAACTTGTGACATGCCTAGCAGTGAGTAGAAGTAGCTGTCATGATTCTTATAACTTATGAGCCTCCCTTTCTGGACAAGGCTGATGGACTGTCAGGGGAGCTGTAGGAGCACTGCCAAACCAGCCCCTGCACCTGGGGCTCTGCCTACTTTTTCTCTATGTGATACATGCATAGTAATAAATCTATACTGATTAATTAAGTGATGCTGGCCATTGCTGCTCTTGTCAGTGGGAAAGATAGCCATGTTGAAATGCTCAGTTCCTAGTCAAGACAATGGACACTTCCATTTAGATTTTTCTTTTAACTTTTATTCAGCAAACATGTACTGGGCACCTACCATGCTATAGGCAAAAAGTGAGTTGATATCAATAGAGAAATTAGTAAGCCTGGATTATTTATTTCTAATTAGAGAGAAGAACATGTATAGACCAAGCACACTTGAGGACATGTTAATGGAGAGGTAAAAGAATACAGAAGATTCTCTTGGGGGAGCATAGAAAAAAATACTGCAACTCTGCATCAAAAATATAACAACTGATGGGACAGTAAGGATGATAAATATTATAGAAAGTTAGAACTTTAACATTGCTACCATGAGTAAGTCTCTACATGCCATAAGGGAAGAACTACCACTCAGGGAAGGTCCTGTCTACCGTGCACATCAGTTACTGAAACATTTCATCAGTACCAATGCATCTGGAAAGTTTCCATTCACATTCATTCATTCACTTACTTGTTCATTCATTCATCCATTTATTCACAAGCTGCTTCTGCAAAAGTGACACTGCCCAGCTGATTAAAAATTCATAACATAATAAATTACATTTTGAAATATGCTTGTCATATTTCTTTTTTTAAATTTTATTTTATTTGTGAACATACTGTACAGAGGGGTTACAATTACATAGGCAAGATAATGCATACATTTCTTACCAAGCATTGCAGCCTCCTCCTTTGTTTACCCTTCACATCCCTTCCCAGCCTCCCCCCTCCCCCTACTTGTCATATTTCTTTTAGTCCATAAGAGAACAATAAGAGCCAGGGTTGTGTGCATAAGAGAGACACAGAGAGAGAGAGAGAGACAGAGAGAGAGAGAGTGAGTGGGAGAGAGGATAGAAGAGCAGGAGGGAGAGAGAGGAATGGGGGAATTGATGTCAACCCTGGGAGAACACAGCAAATACTGATGTTTTTAGTTCTATTCCAAATGGAAATGATGTTTCTTTCTGAGGCTGTATTACTCTACTGAGGAATGAGCTGGCCACAGAGTTTCATCTCTGATCAGTACAACCTCCCACTTTGCCATTAATTCTATCCTCAGCCCACCCAGTGCCCAGCTTGTGGCTGGCTCAACCCACAGAGAGCACATTTCTACTTCTCCAAATGAACTCAGCGGTGCTGTTGGGGATCCCAGCATCCCAATGGTTCTCAGAGCTCTGCTGTTGCAAAGCTGTGTTGTAATGTGGCTCTCAATCAAAGTTCTCATCTGGCAGCCGAGTATGTTAATGATGTGCGCTTCTTCCCCCTTCCCAGTTCTTTCTCTCTGGGAATGCTTCTGGCCCGGTCAGTGGATGGTCTTCTGGTTGCTGTGGGAACAAATTGGGAATTGGTTCTGTGAGGTCCATTGCAGGGAGACAGAGGAGTGCTGCCTGGTGGTCTCCCATTGCCCCAGCCTGGAGCAAGCTCCTGCAGAGCCATGTCTGACACTGCAGCAGGCATTGTGCCAGGGCCATGGCCCCACATCCTCTGTGCCAGCATGAGCTGGTCGGGCCCTGCTGCACTCAGACCAGAGTGAGCTGGTTGGGCCTGTCACCCTCAGACCAGAGTGAGCTGGTTGGGCCTTCATCCTCAGACCAGAGTGACTGGTCGGGCCTGTCACCCTCAGATCAGAGCATGACCCCACTTGCAAATCAGCCACCAGCCCCTGCTCCTGCTCCCAGGGCACTAGGGTAAGCAAAGCTTCACACCACACAGCCTGCCTGGAGGTCTAGTTTGGGAGTGAGCCAACATCAATCGTTATTCAGATAGTACTTTATTAGTACATATTAGTCGTAAAAGGGGGTACAATGTATCCTGATCAAATCTGTGCCCCCCCACCATTCTCCTGTATCTTCTTCCCTCTTTGTAAACATTTTTGACATATTTTATTGCTCCGTTTTTGTACATGCATCTGCCATGGTGCCCATCCACACTGAGTGACGGGAAAACTTGAATCTGTCATCGCGTCTCCCGCTTGGGCACGTTGTTTGCACATCTGCTGGCAGTGTTCCTCATTTGCTTATGTGACCTGCTACCTTTATAGCTGAGCATTGGTAACTGCATCTCTGGGATACATCCCTTTTATGCAAACTGATGGCTTTGATAAGCTGCTACATGAGATTTGGAAGCATTTTTTTGTGAGTCCATTGGACATACTGTTGTCTACAGATGCCGTTGGTGTTGACATTCCTTGCCCGGTCTGGGTGTCAGGTTAACACTGTCCTGGTAAGATGAGTTTTCACTTAGCTCCTTTCTTATACTATGGAATGGTGTGTGTGTGTGTGTGTGTGTGTGTGTGTGTGTGTGTGTGTGTGTGTGTGTGTGTCTGTGTGTCTGTGTGTCTGTGTGTGTCTGTGTCTGTGTGCCTGTATAACTGTGTGCCTATGTCTGTGTAGGGGGATTGAACTCAAGGCCTTGAGCTTGAACCATACTCTCAGCCATATTGCTTTGATTGTTTTCCACACAGGTCTCTTTGCTTTTTCACAAATCCAGCCTCCCACATCACTGTCTCTGACTCCCAAAGAGATGTGATTACTGGTATGTGCCACGGCACCCTGGTGATTCTTTGAGGTGGGGTCTAGATAGCTTTATGCCCATGCTGGCCTCAAACACGAGCGCTCCTGTTTCTAACTTGCAACAGCTGAGGTCACAGCATTCATTTCTGCCTGGATGTATCAGAAGAGTTTGAGAAAAACTTGTATTGCTTCTTTAAAGGCTTAGCAGAGTCGGGCTATGAAGCCAGGCACAACTCAGCTTCTTTGGAAGGCTTTTTGCTACGGATTCATGCCCAATACCTGTTAAGGATGAGATCATATTTTCTGTATCTTCATGGATCAATTTCTGGAGAATGTACATGTCCAACTATTTATCCATTTTATTTTCAAATTAGTAAGCATAAAACTTTTTGTAGCAGTGTCTAATGAGCCTTTGTAGTTCTGTGTCAATAGCGAGGTCACATCTCATTTCAGAGTCTTGGGGGTCTTCCCTCAGATATCTGATTATTTATAAAATTTGTTTAATTTACTTTTCTTCTTCCTCCTTCTCCTCTTCCTCTTTTTCCTCCTTTCCTTTCCTCTTCCTCCTCCTCCTCCACCTCAAACTCCATTTTTTTTATCCTCATGGATACTTGATAATTTCTTAGTAGTAAATTTCATTTATCTGAGCTCTAATCTTTTTTTTTTTCTTGTCTTCTTGTAATTTTGGCTTTGGTTTGCTTTTGCTTTTCCATTTTCTTGAGATGCATTAGATCAGTAAAGTTGTTTGTTTGAACTTTTTACTCTTATGTAGATATTTGCTGGACTTTAGTGTTGTGTTTGCTGTGTTCCATCAGTTTTCCAATTCTCATTTCTTTAAAGCATATGCTTTGATTTCTTCAAGGACCCATTGATTGCTGAGAAACATGTTAAGTATTCATAAATTTTTATAATTTTTGAAATTTCTTTTGTTCTTTGTTTTTTATTTTATTTTATAGTGTCAGGAAAGGCACAGGATATGATTTGAGGTTCTCTTTTCATTGGTGGAGCTATGGTTTGTGGAGATGTGTAGGTTGTATTCTAGATACGAGGAGAATGTAGATTCCATAGCTCTCAATGTTCATTAAATCAATTTGATCTATAAGTCTGATGTTTGTTTTCTTGATTCTTATTACTTGGTCTTTCTTTCTCAATGAAAAATGTGGTGTATATGTTTCTTACTAAAATTGTATTAGATTCTCATTCTCTATTTAAATTTACTTTCATTTCACAAAGTTATGTGTTGAAGAATTGTGGGAACACATTTACAATTGCTGTTTCTTTTTTAACTTGATTCCTCCATTTGTTTTATCCATTTTATCTCTTTTTAATGTTGTTCTTTAAATCCTCTTTTTCTGACATAATAACAGTTAATTCTCTTTGCTTTTGGTATTCACTCATGTGGCTGATCTATTTTTTCTTTTTTGTTTATTGTGAAAATATGTACAGAGGGGTACAATTACATGGGCAAGATAGTGAATACATTTCTTGTCAAGCATTGTAGCCTCCTCCTTTGTTTATCCTTCCCATCCTTTCCCAGCCTCCCCCCGCCCCCCCAGCTAATCCCCCCTCCCCCTCCCCCTCCCCCCCAGGCACCGAACTTGTAAAGTTCGTTTTCGACATGACAACTTGTACTTCTCATTGTTGCAACGGGTCCACCTGTATCCTTATTTAAACGACTTGTTTTTCCCCTTCCCCTCCACAAATTGTACCAACATCAAATACAGTGAAAGCAGGGGTTATACTGTGGGGGAAGGATATATAAAGCAATGAAGAAATAATCTTATAAATGCTTTAGAAACAAATGCATGAAAGAAAAAAAACACTTAAATACATATCTAAGGGTTCATTTTCCTAACATCACCTTATCTGACCTTTTCTACTTGACTCATATATATACTACATATTGCAAATAAGGGAAACCATGGGACCTATGTTTCTTTGGGCCTGGCTTACTTCACTTAATAAAATTTTTTCCAAGTCTTTCCATTTCCTAACAAATGGAGCAATGTCATTCTTTCTGATGGAGGCATAGAATTCCATTGTGTATATATACCACATTTTCTTGATCCATTCATCTACTGAGGGGCATCTGGGTTGGTTCCATATCTTAGCTATGGTAAATAATGCTGCAATAAACATAGTCGTGCTGGTAGCTATAGTGTGGTCTTGTTTGTAAACATTTGGGTAAATGCCCAAAAGTGGGATTGCTGGGTTATAGGGGAGCTCTATGTGAAGTCTTTTGAGGAACCTCCATACTACTTTCCAAAGTGGTTGAGCAAGTTTACACTCCCACCAACAATGCAGTAAGGTTCCCTTCTGTCCACATCCCCTCCCACTATCTGTTGTTATTAGAGTTCTTGATTTTTGCCATTCTAACTAGTGTGAGGTGGTGTCTAATGTTGTTTTGATTTGCATTTCTTTTATGGCTTGGGAGGTTGACCATTTCTTCATGTGTCTATTGGCCATCCTTCTTTCTTCTTCAGAGAAGTTTCTCTTTAAGTCATTAGCCCACTTATTTATTGGGCAGTTGTTTCTTTGAGGATTTGTTGTTGGGGGATTTAATTTTTTGAGTTCCAGGTATATTTTAGATATGAGACCCTTGTCCGTTGTATGGCTAGTGAAGATCTTCTCCCAATCCGTGGGCTTTCTATTGATCTTGCTAGCTATGTCTTTTGCCATGCAGAAGCTCTGCAATTTCATGCGATCCCATTTGTCCAACCCTTCTTTGATTTGTTGTGTTTCCGGGTCTCTATTAAGAAAATTTCGGCCTGCACCAAGGAGACCTAGGGTTTCTCCTATTCCATCCTGTAATGTTTTCAGAGTGTCTGCTTTGACTCCGAGGTCTTTGATCCATTTGGAGTTGATTCTTCTGCAGGGTGATATATAAGGATCTAGCTTTAGTTTTCTACAAGTGGTTAACCAATTTTGCCAGCACCATTTACTGAAGAGGCTGTCTTTCTTCCATTCTATTTTTTTAGCTCCCTTATCAAAGATTAGATGGCTATAGGTCTGTAGGTTCATTTCTGGGTTTTCAATTCTATTCCATTGGTCCTGAGGTCTGTTCTTGTGCCAGTACCAAGCTGTTTTGATTACTATGGCTTTATAGTAGAGTTTGAAATTTGGTATTGATATTCGTCCAACAGTGTTCTTTCCATTGAGGAGCGTTTTTGCTATTCGGGGTCTTTTATTGTTCCATATTTCCATTGAAGAATGATGTTGGAATTTTGATAGGTATTGCATTGAATTTGTAGATAGCCTTGGGAAGTATTGCCATTTTTATAATGTTAATCTTTCCAATCCAGGAACGTGGGAGTTTTTTCCATTTTCTAAGTTCTGTTTTGATTTCCTTTTTCAAGTTTTCATCATAGATGTCCTTCACTTCTTTGGTTAATTCCTAGGTATTTTATTTTTTTGTGGGGCTATTACAAATGGAGTTCTTTTCTAATTTCAGCCACACTTTTCTCATTGTTGGCATACAGAAAAGCCATTGATTTTGGGGGGTTAATTTTATACCCTGCTACGTTGCCAAAGTTTTGAATCAGCTTGAGTAATTTGGGAGTGGAGTCTATGGGATTCTTTAAATACAAGATCATGTCATCTGCAAAGAGGGAGAGTTTTATTTCTTCTTTCCCTATTTGGATCCCCTTTATGTCTGCATCTTGTCTTATTGCTGTAGCTAGGCATTCTAATACTAGGTTGAAGAGAAGTGGAGAGAGTGGACATCCTTGTCTTGTTCCTGGGTTAAGAGGAAATGGCTTTAGTTTTTCACCATTAAGTATAATGCTGGCTGTAGGTTTGTCATATACAGCCTTTATTGTATTGAGGAATCTTCCATGGATTCCTAATTTTTCCAAAACCTTCATCAGGAAGGGGTGTTGGATCTTGTCGAATGCTTTTTCTGCATCTATTGAGATAACCATGTGGTTCTTATCCTTGCTCCAGTTGATGTGATGAATAATATTAATTGATTTGCGTATATTGAACCAGCTTTGCATCCTTGAAATGAATCCTGTTTGATCATGGTGTATGATTTTTTGGATGAATTGTTGAAGTCGATTGGCTAAAATTTTGTTGAGAAGTTTTGCATCAATGTTCATCAAAGAAAGGGGTCTATAGTTCTCTTTCTTTGATGAGTCCCTGCCTGGTTTTGGGATGAGGGTTATGATGGCTTCATAGAATGTGTTCGGTAGTGAACTTTCTCTTTCAATTTCATTGAAGTGTTGGTAGAGTATTGGTGTGAGCTCTGCTTTGAAGGCCTTGTAGAATTCCGCTGTAAAAACCATCTAGTCCTGGACTTTTCTTAGCTGGGAGGTCTCTTATTGCTGTTTCTATTTCAGTGCTTGATATGGGCCTGTTAAGATGGTTTAACTCATCTTGGTTTAGTTTTGGCATGTCAATATTTGCTAGGAAAAGGTCCATTTATGCCAAGTTCTCAAACTTATTAGCATAAATTTTGAGAAGTATTCCCTTATAATGTTCTGAATCTTGGTTGTTTCTGTGGTGATGTTTCCATTCTCATCTCTGAGTTTATTTATTTGGGTGTGTTCTCTTCTTTTTCTGATAAGATTTCCTAACAGTCTGTCAATTTTGTTAATTTTTTCGAAGAACCAACTCTTAGTTTTGTTGATTCTTTCTATAGTTTTTTTGGATTCTAATTCATTTAATTCTGATTTAATTTTAATTATTTCTTTCCATCTACTGGATTGGGGTTTATCTTGCTGCTCTTTTTCAAGGAGGTTCAGATGTCTCATTAAATTATTGGTTTCAGATCTCTCCAATTTGTTGATGTAGGTACTCAGAGGTATAAACTTGCCTCTGAGTATGGCCTTTACTGTGTCCCAGAGGAGCTGGTAATTTGTGTGCTCATTTTTGTTGAATAACATGAACATTTCAATTTCCTTTCTAATCTCTTCCTTAACCCACTCGTGATTCATCAGTGTGTTGTTCAGCCTCCATGTGTTAAAGGACTTTCTTTGGTGGCTTTTGGTGTTGAGTTCTAATTTTATTCCCTTGTGGTCAGAGAGAATGCAAGGTATAACTTCAATGTTTCTGAATTTGGGCAACATTGCTTTGTGGCCTAAAATGTGGTCTATTTTAGAAAATGTTCCATGTGCTGCTGAGAAAAACGTGTATTCTGATGCCGTTTGGTGAAATATTCGGTAGATATCTGTTAAATCTAGTTGATCTATGCAGCTGTTTAGATCTGTGGTTTCTCTGTTGAGTTTTTGCTGAGTTGATGTATCTAATGGGGAGAGTGGTGTGTTAAAATCCCCAACAATTAATGTCTTTGGCTCTATGTGGGATTTGAGGGAAAGTAGTGTTTCTTGGATAAATTTATGTGCTCTGTTGTTTGGCGAATAGATATTTAGAATTGTAATATCCTCCTGAAGGAGAGATCCCTTAATGAGTATGGAGCAACCTTCTTGATCTCTTCTCATGAATTTTAATTTGAAGTCTGTTTTATCTGATATTAGGATTGCAACTCCCGCCTTTTTATGGGGGCCCTTTGCTTGGTAGCTTTTGTTCCAGTCTTTAACATTGAAAATTTGTTTTTTTTACGGGCAAGATGTGACTTCTGAAGGCAGCAGATAGAAGGATCTTGTTTTTTAATCCAACTAGACAGTCTATGTTGCTTAATTGGAGAGTTAAGTCCATTAATGTTAAGCGATAGGACTGAGTGGTGTTTGGGAGTTCCTGCCATGTCATCCACCTTCTTGGGGGCTGCGAAAACTGGGTTCTTCCTATGGTTCTTGGATTCTCAGTTTGGGTGCAGTTTCTTGGCCTTTATTGTGGTATTGTTGGTTTTCTATGTGTAGGACATCTTTAAGAATTTTTTGCAGGGCTGGTTTGGTGGAGATATATTGTTTCAATTTTTCTTTGCTATGGAAGGTTTTTATTTGGCCTTCAGTTATGAAGGAGAGCTTAGCTGGGTACAGTATTCTTGGTTGATAGTTGTTTGTTTTTAGGGCATGGCATACATCATTCCAGGCTCTTCTTGCTTTGATTGTCTCTGCTGAGAAATCTGAGGTGATTCTAATTGGTATCCCTTTATAGGTGATTAATTTTTTCTCCTTGACAGCTTTAAGGATCTTTTCCTTGGTCTGTGTTGATCCTGTGTGGATTATAATGTGACGGTGGGATGTCCTATTGTGGTCTGGTCTATTTGGAGTTCTAAAAGCTTCTTGTATTTGAATAGGCCTATCTTTTTGCATGTTTGGGAAGTTCTCTGCTAGAATCCTGTTAAACAAATTTCCTAGACCATTAACTTTTGTTTCTAGTTGCTCCTCTACACCCATTATCCTTAGATTAGGCCTTCTGATGGTGTCTTCCAAGTGTTGGATAGATCTATCATATTTCTTGGACTTGTCTTGAATGGTTGTATGTTCTTTCTGTATAATATCTAGACTGCCTTCAATCCCCGAGATTCGATCTTCTGCATGGTCTAACCTGCTGTCAAGACTTTCTACTTTGTTTTTTTATTTCTTTTTCTTTTAGTTGGTCAGCTTTGGTGGCTTCAAATTCTTTGTTGAAGTTTTGTTTTAGATCTTGTATGAACTTCTTTACTTCCTTAACTTGGTGTTCAGTGTTTATTCTCAAATCACTTAGTTGATTGGTCATGGTTTCCTTGGACCCCCATTCCTTCTGTTGGGTTCCATTCAGCATTCCCTTTGTGGTCTCCCTGACTTCCTTCAGCTCGTTGTTAATGGATCCCATGAATGCCTTTAGTGATCTTTGTGTATTCTCATCCTGCTCTCTCAATTCCTGTATTATTCTTTGTTTAGCTTCCTCACATTCATGCCATTCCTGTAGTTCTCTTTGAGTGTTCTCAGCCTGCTCACGCCATTCCTACCTTTCTCTTTGAGTATTCTCAAGCTGCTCACGCAAATCCTGTATCAGTTTTTGAGTAGCTTCCTCATGCTCATGATATTCCTGTATAAACCTTTGGATTGCCTCCTCTCTCTCCCTATCGCGCTCATACAGAGTCCTTGGTATGTTTTCAATCTTTTCATTTATCATGTTTGCCAGCAGTGTTTGTAGAGCTATTTGGGAACTCTCCTCTGGATTATTCATTATCTGTTCTGTCCCCTGATTATCGTGAGTGGGAGTTGAGATAACTGGACTTGCCATTTTTCTTGTGTTTTTCCGGCTTACTCTGCCCATTTGCAATGAAAATAACACCAGTTTTGTGCTAGAACACTAACTTAAGGCAAGCATCAACCAAAGTCTGTATTTGCACAGTCAATAATCTGCAGATACAATCTAGATACATCTATTCAACATCAAACAACTATATATTAATAGGCTACGAACCTCAAAGGATTTGGGTAAACCAGAAATTATTAGGTTTAGGAAGAGCTGTGGGTAAAAAATAAGAATAGAGTGATGTGGGAAGGCACAGGGAGTGTTAACTAAGTCCTAATCTCAAAGCAGGAAATAGGTTGGATAGGATGAAAGTAGAGAGAAAGAGAAAAAAGAAGAAAGAGAAAGGGAACAAAAAGAGACCAGAAAAAATAGAAAGGTAAAAATTAGAAATATTATACAGAAATGAAAACAAACTATAAAGAGAAGAACGTGAATATAATGAGAGAAGGGGAGGGATATAAAGGAGATGTGAAAAACTTAAAAACAAAAATACTTAAAATATTATATAGGTATAAAGAGGTAGTACTGCTATTAAGGAATTTAAGTCTAAGAGGTTTTGAATTGAGTAATAAATTTGTGGATTAAGTGTGTACACAATGGGGGATAAGGTCTAATAATCGACTACGGGTTTATCTGAGGATGTGTAAGAACAACAATTAAGTCACATAAAAAAGAACGAAAGAGAAGAAAAGGTGAAAAGGATAAGAAAGAAAAAAGATCAGAAGTTCAGTAGTGCTAAACAAAAAACAAAAAAAAGAAAAAACAAAAAAAAGAAAGAATAATGCACACACACTTATACCCCTAAAATAAAATTCTAAGAGGAAAAAGAAAATTACTACAAAACATTTTTTTTCAAAAAAGGTAAAAATTAAAGATTAAAACAATTTTTTAGAAAAAAAAATTGTTTTTTTATAAAAGGTACAAAAAAGAAAAAAAAAGTTCTTTGATTTTTTTTTGGGAGGGGTGGGAAAAATCCTGTATCTCCCTTGTGTCCTTAACCAGCCTCTTGTTGGAGTCTCTGGTCTGCTTGTGTTCCTGTGGCTTGGTTGGTTTCTTAAGTTAGTTTGTTAGAACAGGCAGAAAATGCTCTGCTTTACCCAGGATTTTGTGATCCTCCTCCCAGGCTAGTTCAATGGGAGGCAGATCTGCTTTGAGTATCACAAAAGCGGGAGATGGCTTTTTCCTTGAGTTTGGAGATGTTGTGAAGAGGCTAGGTTCTGGGTAGAGTTGAGGCCTTTCAGCAAACAGTAGCTTTTCCCGGGGGGCTGATTTGTGAGAAACTCACAGAGCCCAGCCTGGAGCCACTCTCAGGGTTTATGTTTACTGAATTTCAATTGATTGTCAAGGCTGCTAAAGGGAGGGGCAGCCTGACTCTGATTACACGGTGAAGAAAGCCACTCCTGGGCTGGCGCTGGGCTGGGTGACTTTTCCCTGGGTGGAGCTGAGTCTGGCAGGTCAGGTTAGGTTCCTGTGACCTGCTAAATGACTCTACATTACTTCCAAGGCCTGAGTTGGAGCTAGCAGCTCCACTGAGCTTTGTCGGTATCCAAGATGGAGATCTCCGGTACTGGGGGGGAGGGGTGGCCTTCCCTCCTCTGCTCCCTGAGAAGGAGTGAGGACGTTAGGCTTCTACTCACTCCGAGTCTTGGTTTCTAGGTCTTGGTTTCTGGGTCGTCTCTGGTCTGCGAACTGCAGGATGAAAATGTCTGCTCCTGGTCGGTCCTTGCTGGTGTTGAGTAGAATCTGCTCGCCCTCCGCGTCTGGCTCCTTCGTCCCGTACTCTCTCTGTTTCAGGTATGGCGGTATGGCCGCCACCGCTGTTGCCGCGGTGGTGGCTGCTGGCAAGTGCTCAGAGCTGTCTCCTTGCCTGTATTTTCCCTCTCTGGCCTAACTCTCTGTCCTGTGAAGGCATACTTGGTGTGGTTCTCTGGCTTAGGACTGTTCGCTGGAACTCTAAAACTGCTTTCTATGCGAGAGCCTGTTTAGCCTCCAGCTTCTCCTCCGCCATCTTCCAGGAAGTCCTGATCTATTTTTTCTATATTTACACTGTCAGTCTGTGTGTGTGGACAGCTACCAACCAAGATTTGATTCCGTTCTAAATTTACATTGCAAATGCACACAGAGAGCCATTGTTTCTGTGTTTTCCACTGATGGGTTCCTGAACTCAAGAATGCTTTCCAGGATAGGGAGTGACACTAGCCCCACACTTGGCGAGACAATGCAGCTACCTGTCTTAGTATGAACACATGATACAGTGTAACTTGTGACTCTTTGTTCCCAAAGTTTTATTTGCTCTTATTAAATAAAAGTAAGTGCTTTAGTATTTTCCAGACAACTTTCAGACTCAGTGATAAAAATTTCATGCATGACCTACACAAGCAAAGGCTGAAAAGCATACTGAAACCTGGCTTTTCAGAAGCAGTCATTTTACTGAGTAGCAGAGCCTCTCGCTGCCCTATGTGGATATATGAAACATTGCAGAATGAGGACTCATCAAACTCTTCCGCTTGCACGGATGAGCATGCCAAGTGTTGCCAGTCCTGTCACCTAATTTCTGTTAAAGTTAATGGGAACCAAACTCCAGAAAGCAAGTATTTATCATTTTATACAACATCCTGTAGATTTTCATTATACTTACTTTCATGCTGTTAGGTTATAGGAATTTTTCTTTCCAATTTATTAGTGAAACAAATGAGGGAAGATTACTTAGTAGAATCTCACTGAGAATGATTTTCTCTCTGATAACACAACTTGTAGGAAGTTAATACTTAAATAAAGCCCATAAATTCTGTGTAAAAATAAAAATAA
This sequence comes from Dipodomys spectabilis, assembly GCF_019054845.1. Taxonomy (NCBI): domain Eukaryota; kingdom Metazoa; phylum Chordata; class Mammalia; order Rodentia; family Heteromyidae; genus Dipodomys; species Dipodomys spectabilis. The sequence goes on from NW_024871134.1 coordinate 2,437,654, forward strand.
AAAGAATGAGCCTTGGAATTTCCATGCATGGCACTCCACCGCGATATAGGGAATGCTTCTGTGACAAGAATATTTGTTGCTCTAGGTTTTTTTTTTCTCACTATAACATTTGAATTTTAATTTTCAAATTAAATAGTAATAGGAAATGCACATTTTAGTATATTTGGTTCCAGGTATGCTTTTTCCTGTGGCACAGCAGTATACACACACACACACAGTATACACGCATACAGTATACACACACAAACACACATATATAATTTTATGAGAGTTGACTTGATTGGACCAAAAAGCATTCCAGACTATGGGCTAACCGTTGCCTTTTCTTCATTCTAAAATAGGTTAGATCTGCCCCCACTCCCCTGGCCTCTGACGTCTCCTGAAGCAGATTGTGCCTCACTTCACAAAGGCTGCCAAGCCCAGGCTCCGGAATGAAGATCAGACATTGCATTAAGGGATCAGAAGGTGAGTCCTGCAGGTTTTAGATTTTTCAGACACTATTAAAGTGGAAAGATGGAGCTGACCTTCCAAATTCTGCATTCTGTATCCTCAAGTTGCGGTCCAGTTTACCATAAGATTTCCTTGTAATTTCTAGTTCCTTTGCCCTATATTCCTGAGATAATGGAAACGATGAATGCCATTTGCCAAACTCCATAATGTATGCCTTCTAGAGGAGGTTATAAAGGAGCCCACTGCCACCTGTCATCTACATGAGATCACAAATGAGCCCCTGTCCCTGTCATCTACATGAGATCATACATGAACTCCTGTCCCTATCATCTTCATGAGATCATACATGAACTCCTGTCCCTATCATCTTCATGAGATCACACATGAACCCCTGCCCCTGTCATCTTCATGAGATCACACATGAACCCCTGCCCCCTGTCATCCTCATGAGATCATACATGAACTCCTGTCCCTATCATCTTCATGAGATCACACATGAACCCCTGTCCCTGTCATCTACATGAGATCACACATGAACTCTTGTCCCTGTCATCTACATGAGATCACACATGAACCCCTGTCCCTGTCATCTACATGAGATCACACATGAACTGCTGTCCCTATCATCTTCATGAGATCACACATGAGCCACTGTCCCTGTCATCTTCATGAGATCATACATGAACTCTTGTCCCTGTCATCTACATGAGATCACACATGAAACCCTGTCCCCTGTCATCTACATGAGATCACACATGAACCCCTGTCCCTGTCATCTTCATGAGATCATACATGAACTCTTGTCCCTGTCATCTTCATGAGATCACACATGAACTCCTGTCTCTGTCATCTACATGAGATCACACATGAACCCCTTTCCCTATCATCTTCATGAGATCACACATGAGCCCCTGTCCCTGTCATCTACATGAGATCACACATGAACCCCTGTCCCTGTCATCTTCATGAGATCACACATGAACCCCTGTCCCTGTCATTTACATGAGATCACACATGAACCCCTACTCCTGTCATCTTCATGAGATCACACATGAACCCCTACTCCTGTCATCTACATGAGATCACACATGAACCCCTACTCCTGTCATCTACATGAGATCACACATGAACCCCTGTCCCTATCATCTTCATGAGATCACACATGAACCCCTACTCCTGTCATCTACATGAGATCACACATGAACCCCTGCCCCCTGTCATCTACATGAGATCACACATGAACCCCTGCCCCTGTCATCTACATGAGATCACACATGAACCCCTGCCCCTGTCATCTACATGAGATCACACATGAACCCCTACTCCTATCATCTTCATGAGATCACACATGAGCCCCTGTCCCTGTCATCTACATGAGATCACACATGAACCCCTACTCCTGTCATCTTCATGAGATCACACATGAACCCCTGCCCCCTGTCATCTACATGAGATCACACATGAACCCCTGTCTCTGTCATCTACATGAGATCATACATGAGCCCCTGCCCCTGTCATCTACATGAGATCACACATGAGCCCCTGTCCCTGTCATCTACATGAGATCACACATGAACTCCTGTCCCTGTCATCTACATGAGATCACACATGAACTCCTGTCCCTGTCATCTACATGAGATCACACATGAACCCCTGTCCCTGTCATCTACATGAGATCACACATGAACTCCTGTCCCTGTCATCTACATGAGATCACACATGAACCCCTGTCCCTGTCATCTTCATGAGATGACACATGAACCCCTACTCCTGTCATCTACATGAGGTCACACATGAACTCCTGTCCCTATCATCTTCATGAGATCACACATGAACCCCTGCCCCTGTCATCTACATGAGATCACACATGAACCCCTGTCCCTATCATCTTCATGAGATCACACATGAACCCCTACTCCTGTCATCTACATGAGATCACACATGAACTCCTGTCCCTATCATCTTCATGAGATCACACATGAACCGCTGTCCCTGTCATCTACATGAGATCACACATGAACCCCTGTCCCTGTCATCTTCATGAGATCACACATGAACCCCTGTCCCTGTCATCTTCATGAGATCACACATGAACCCCTGTCCCTGTCATCTACATGAGATCACACATGAACCCCTGCCCCTGTCATCTACATGAGATCACACATGAACCCCTACTCCTGTCATCTTCATGAGATCACACATGAACCCCTACTCCTGTCATCTTCATGAGATCACACATGAACCCCTGCCCCCTGTCATCTACATGAGATCACACATGAACCCCTACTCCTGTCATCTACATGAGATCACACATGAACCCCTGTCCCTGTCATCTACATGAGATCACACATGAACCCCTGCCCCTGTCATCTACATGAGATCACACATGAGCCCCTGTCCCTGTCATCTACATGAGATCACACATGAACCCCTGTCCCTGTCATCTACATGAGATCACACATGAACCCCTACTCCTGTCATCTACATGAGATCACACATGAACCCCTGCCCCTGTCATCTACATGAGATCACACATGAGCCCCTGTCCCTGTCATCTACATGAGATCACACATGAACCCCTGTCCCTGTCATCTTCATGAGATCACACATGAACCCCTACTCCTGTCATCTACATGAGATCACACATGAACCCCTACTCCTATCATCTACATGAGATCACACATGAACCCCTACTCCTGTCATCTACATGAGATCACACATGAACCCCTGCCCCTGTCATCTACATGAGATCACACATGAACCCCTACTCCTATCATCTTCATGAGATCACACATGAGCCCCTGTCCCTGTCATCTACATGAGATCACACATGAACCCCTACTCCTGTCATCTTCATGAGATCACACATGAACCCCTGCCCCCTGTCATCTTCATGAGATCATACATGAGCCCCTGCCCCTGTCATCTACATGAGATCACACATGAGCCCCTGTCCCTGTCATCTACATGAGATCACACATGAACTCCTGTCCCTGTCATCTACATGAGATCACACATGAACCCCTGTCCCTGTCATCTACATGAGATCACACATGAACTCCTGTCCCTGTCATCTACATGAGATCACACATGAACCCCTGTCCCTGTCATCTTCATGAGATGACACATGAACCCCTACTCCTGTCATCTACATGAGGTCACACATGAACTCCTGTCCCTATCATCTTCATGAGATCACACATGAACCCCTGCCCCTGTCATCTACATGAGATCACACATGAACCCCTGTCCCTATCATCTTCATGAGATCACACATGAACCCCTACTCCTGTCATCTACATGAGATCACACATGAACTCCTGTCCCTATCATCTTCATGAGATCACACATGAACCGCTGTCCCTGTCATCTACATGAGATCACACATGAACCCCTGTCCCTGTCATCTTCATGAGATCACACATGAACCCCTGTCCCTGTCATCTTCATGAGATCACACATGAACCCCTGTCCCTGTCATCTACATGAGATCACACATGAACCCCTGCCCCTGTCATCTACATGAGATCACACATGAACCCCTACTCCTGTCATCTTCATGAGATCACACATGAACCCCTACTCCTGTCATCTTCATGAGATCACACATGAACCCCTGCCCCCTGTCATCTACATGAGATCACACATGAACCCCTACTCCTGTCATCTACATGAGATCACACATGAACCCCTGTCCCTGTCATCTACATGAGATCACACATGAACCCCTGCCCCCTGTCATCTACATGAGATCACACATGAACCCCTGCCCCTGTCATCTACATGAGATCACACATGAGCCCCTGTCCCTGTCATCTACATGAGATCACACATGAACCCCTGTCCCTGTCATCTACATGAGATCACACATGAACCCCTACTCCTGTCATCTACATGAGATCACACATGAACCCCTGCCCCTGTCATCTACATGAGATCACACATGAGCCCCTGTCCCTGTCATCTACATGAGATCACACATGAACCCCTACTCCTGTCATCTACATGAGATCACACATGAACCCCTGTCCCTGTCATCTACATGAGATCACACATGAACCCCTGCCCCTGTCATCTACATGAGATCACACATGAACCCCTACTCCTGTCATCTTCATGAGATCACACATGAACCCCTACTCCTGTCATCTTCATGAGATCACACATGAACCCCTACTCCTGTCACCTACATGAGATCACACATGAACCCCTGTCCCTGTCATCTACATGAGATCACACATGAACCCCTGTCCCTGTCATCTACATGAGATCACACATGAACCCCTGCCCCTGTCATCTACATGAGATCACACATGAACCCCTGTCCCTGTCATCTACATGAGATCACACATGAACCCCTACTCCTGTCATCTACATGAGATCACACATGAACCCCTACTCCTGTCATCTACATGAGATCACACATGAACCCCTGCCCCTGTCATCTACATGAGATCACACATGAACCCCTGTCCCTGTCATCTACATGAGATCACACATGAACCCCTACTCCTGTCATCTACATGAGATCACATTTGAACTACTGCGCCCTGTCATCAACATGAGATCACACGTGAACCACTGCCCCTGCCATGTAAATGAGATCACACTTGAGCCCCTGTCACCTCTCATATAAGTGAGATTTCAAATAAATATTGCCACTTGTCCCCCAGGTGTGATCACACATGAACCCCAGTCCAGGGACAGGTGACTTTGACAACCTTTCAGGTGTTCATGAAGCCTCAAGTGCATTATAGTGTTTGGACCTTTCTATTAGTGTTGCTCTTGGGTTCCCCTAACCCTCCTTTCTTGCTCATCTTCCACATTCCTACAGTGCAGTCCTCCTCCCCACCCCCGCCCAGTACCTCCGGTGTTTGTGTCACACAGGGAACCCACACGAACCTCAAACCACGTCCTTATAACATCATAGCCTTGAGCACTGGTTGTGTCTGGTACACTTTAGTGTTCAGCCATCCTTTCTTCTCCCAGCCCTTACTACAAGCGCTACCCATTGTCTTCCATATGCTCTGCCACTGGGTGATGTAATTTAACACTGGCAGGAAGAGAAGCAAAAGGCATTCAAGTGGACTTTCTAAAGAAACCATAAGCTGACCACTGGCACCCCACACCACTGAACACCTACATGCATTCCAAACATCTGGCGGACAAGACAGAAGAATTTAAAGTTCCAGGCTGCCCATGGCCTGCTGGCAAAACTTTCTCTAAAAAATTCCCCATTTTAGCTGGCTGCCGGTGGCTCACGCCTGTAATCCTAGCTATTCAGGAGGCTGAGATCTGAGGATTGTGGTTCAAAGCCACAATCTTATCAACCCAGACTCATCCCCAGACTCTTATCCCCAGTTAACCATCAGAAAACCAGAAGTGGCCCAGTGGCTCAAGTGGTAGAATGCTTGCCTTGAGCTGAAGAGCTAAGAGACAGTACCCAGGCACAGAGTTCAAGCTCCATGACTGACAAAAAAAAAAAAAAAGAAAAGGAAAAAGGAAAAAAAATTCCTATGAGCCATTGGCTCATACCTGTAATTCCAGCTACTTGGGAGGCTCAGATCTGAGGACTGTGGTTTGAAGCCAGCCCAGGCAGAAATGTTTGTTAGACTCTTACCACAAATTAAGTATCAAAAAAAAAAGAGAAAAAAATGGAGGATGTGGCCCAATTGACAGAACATTACCCTAGGCCCTCAGTTCTAGGTCCTAGATAGAGATACACACAAAAATCCCCAAAAAGAATTTCTTTTCAAAATTTTCCATAGACACTGCTTCATAACAACACAAACCCAAAACAAAATTAACCCAAAATTAACCAAAAATAACCCAAAATTAACAGGGAAACATCATTAGCACAGAATCTTAGTCAAATATACTTACCAAAAATACCTTTTAATAATGAAAGGCCAAATAAAGAAATTTTCAGTCAAAATCTGCAAGAATTTGTAACTATCTTTCTGTACTAAAAGAACTGTTAAATTTCTTCAGAGAGAACCATGATAAGCAGATATGAGTCTACAAAAAAATGTGGAAAGCCAGATGTTGGTGGCTCACACTTGTAATCCCAGCTACTCAGAAGGCTGAGATCCGATGATTAAAGATCAAAGCCAGCTCAGGGAGAAATGTCCTGAAGATTCTGATCTCCAATTAACCACTAAAAACACTAAAAAGCCATAGTGGAGCTATGGATACGTGGTAGAGAACTGGCCTTTACAGAAAAAGCTAAGGGAGTACTTAGTCTCTGAATTCAAGCCCCAGTACTAGAAACTAAAGTGAGAGAGAGAGAGGGGGAGAAGGGGGGAAGAGGGGAAGGATTTAAAATGGGGAGCTTTGGAAATAATTAAATCATCTTTAATCAATACGTGCTCTTAACTATAGTTTTCATCTAAAGTAAAAAAATATACCAATGCATTATATGTGTAATAATGCATTGAGAAATATGACATGTCATGAATGTTTGGAGGAAAGAATTGGAAAAATATTTTAAGAGAAAAATGTCTGATTAAATTCTGTGAGATTCTTTCGAAATATATTCGTTCAAGATACATTAATTTGTAGAAAAGAGTGATTTTCTTACAATAGATGTGATTCATGAATATTTAAGCCTTGGTGAATTTGTCCCACAAGTTTCTTCTTCCCACGTGTGGCCTGGGTCATCTCCAGGGTTGCTCCAACCTGCACTCTGTCCTCTTATCAGGAACCTAGGGGATGAGCACCTCAAGGGACTGGAGTGCTGACCCATGCTCAGTCTGTCACTCATTGGTTAAAACCATCACTGTGACCAGCTGTCATTTTGTTTATACGTCCGTTTACTGTCTGGCTTTGAAATGATCTCCAGATCTCAGCCTCTGAGTAGCTGAGGTTGCAGTGCTCAGCCATCTTAACCTTTTCCCCTTTTTGTTAGCAGTCAACAAGCAGGAAGTCTGATCAGAGTTATCATCTGTGCTCCTGGGCATGACCTTAGAGACACATCTTCTAAGACACAAATGCCAAGCACAAGCATGTTTTGATGCCAGAGAGAAAGCAAGTGATGCGGCTATATTTATCTTAAGAAGGAAAAGCAGAAGCGATAGACTCAGTGTATTATGAACCAGCTACACAAACTGTGTTTTCTGAGAAGGGAGGAAATGAAAAATTGTTTGAATTTTCCTTTCTTTGGTATCTTACGCAGTTTATTTATGCTTCTGTTGACTAATAGTCACTTTTGTGAAGAGGAAAAGTGGAAGGAGTGGTTTAATCAACCCATAAGAATTGATTACAACTTTTCCATTTAAGTTGAAAAACTAAATTTTACCTTTTTAAAAAATTGTCTTTGAATAGTACAAAGGATTTGCTACTTAGCAAAGCAGTTTATGAACACAGTGCAGCATGATCATGTCATGCCCTGACTGTCTCCCCATCCCTCCCCTACCTTGCCCTTCCCTCACTCTTCTTAATTTTGCAGGATATATATTGGATTCTTGTGTGCATTTCCCCCTCTTCTCATCTCTATTCTTCTCCCTTTTCCCACATGACTCCTCCCCACTCCTTTTTCTAGTACTCACTTCCTGGTGTTTTATTTTGTTGAACTTTGACTTTGTCTTTCTAAGGAATTACACTGAGTTCTTTGAATCTACCATATTTCAGTTAGTACATTTGTATACACCTGCACACCACCCAATGTATTTAACTGTGAATTTATAAGCTAAATCTAGTTTCCACATATAAGGGAAAACATGTATCCTTTGTCTCTCTGGACCTGCATTATTTCATTTAACATAATTTTCTCCAGATCTTTCCATTTTTATACAAATTACACAATTAGTTTCCATAAAAATCAGTCATTATCAACTATCTAATATTTTTAGGCATTTGTAGTGCATACACATCATTTTCAGAGTTGTGGATTTTGTTTTTGTCTTCTGTACTGTTCAATATAACGTTATCACAGAACGTCTCAACAAATGCTTATTGAAAAGATTAATAAAAAAGTTTGACTGTAGTTAAAAACATAATATATGTATTTATCTGTTTCATCAGCAAAGAATTAATCCACAAATCTGGAAGATTGGTGGTTCTTTTTACCACAGTTTACAAAAAAATTCCCAGGTTTTTAAATGCAGCTTGAAACTATTTGCAGTGGATTAATTTAGAGAAGCTGTCCAGTGTGGTTCTCACTTGCCAGGATGGGGCTGTGTGGCAGAAAAAGTAATTTTCATGCACTTACAATAGCAGAGTAAAAGTTAGAAATCATTTTAATGGAAGAAAATGGGTTGTATTGTCAGGAAAATGATTTTTACCAAGTATACTGTAATTTACCGTAATTTGACTATTAGTGTATCTTTACTGGTATAGATTTCTTCACTAATTGTGCATGGTATGTTTTTAAGTGTCAGAAAAATGTTTGCCAGTCACATATGAAGAATTTGTCTTTTGAGCCATGAAAATAATAACAATTTCATTAAGAAAAAAGTATTGGAGGAAATTTAAAAAATAATATAAGCAGGAAAACTTTGAGGAAGTATGTATTTACATTAAGCATCTTAAAAGGCCAGTAATTATTTAAAGGATTCTTTACACATGGGCCTCTGACTACAGAAGGAAAACTGGCTTTCTCTCACGATTCTATTCTCCCTATCCACTGCTGAGCTCGAGGATAAAATAGTATCACGTGGCAAAGAGTACTGTCGATGATTATATGAGAAGCAATAGAAAATTACATCAGATTCACCCAGAGTTAAATGGAACACAAGAACAGGAAGTCAAAGATCCCTTCAGATCTTAGCTGTGAAATTTCAGTTTTTTCACTTTTTAGAATCTTAGGTTTATTATTTAAGTAGTTGTATAAAGGGTTACCATTCAACATGTCAATTTATAAGTATGATGTATTGATTGATGTCACCTTTCATCATTTTCCTTATCTCTCCCAAGTCAACCCCTCTCCTCAATTTTCCTATATTCATAGAACATGTATTGAATATTAAGACTGCATTCTCCTCTCTTTCTCTCTTTCACCCCTCTGCTTCACTTTGCTCCTGCAAATTCTGTACTTTGGTTAATACATTTGTGTACACTTGCTTACAACCCCTTTATGTGTCTAATTGAATATTTATGAATTAGTTCCATGTAAAGGAAAACATGGATACTTTGTCTCTCTGGGCCTCTGACTTACTTTCTAATGTAATTATTTTACAGGCTCATCCATTTCTTTGCAAACGATATTTTAATATTCTTTCTAATGAATGAATAGAATTCCATTGTGCACATACATGATATTTTCTTAATCCATTTGTCCATTGAATGGATATTAAATAGTATCTGTGCTGATTCCACACCATGGCTATGGTGAATAGTGCAGCAGTTACTGTGGTTGTGCAGACAGCTTTACTCTATCCTAATTTACAGTCTTTTAGATAAATTCTCAAGAGTGGCATTGCTGGGTCATAGAGGAATCTCCACACTGCTTTCCTGAGTGAACAAGTTTACAGTTCCCACTAACATTGTAAATAGGGTTTTTTTTTCCCTGTCCTTGGGCCCACGTCTGTTGTTGTGTTTTGATGTTGGCCATTCTACCATGGGGAGGTGGGATTTTAGTGTTGTTTTGATTGGCATTTCCTTTATGGATATTTTTTGGTATGCATTTCCTTTATTTCTTGTGCAGAAATACCTAATGGAGATAAATGTAACAGCCCTCTTTCTTGGGGGTCAGTGGGAGGAAGATGGCAGGAGGCTGAAGGTGAAGAAAATGGAAGTTCCATGGACATTTTAGCAAATACTTAATCTGTCATTTATATTTTTTCAGTTACTTAATTGTTTTGAGCTCTGATCTTTGTTTTTCTTTCTTTTTTTTCTTCTAATTGCAGTTTGGGTTCTGTTCTTGCGTTTCTGTTCCTTGAGATACAACAGTGAAGTTGTTTATTTGAACTCTTTCCTTCTTTCTTTTTTTTTTTTTTGTGGTGGGGGGGGGGGGTCCGGTCGTGGGACCTGAACTCTGGGCCTGGGCGCTGTCCCGCAGCTCTTTAGCTCAAGGCTAGTGCCCTGCCACTTGAGCCACAGCACCACCTCCGGCTTTTTTCTTTATGCTTATGTGGTGCTGAGGAATCGAGCCCAGGGCCTCAGGCATGTAAGGCAAGCGCTCTACCACTGAGCCACCTTCCTAGCCCTATTTGAACTCTTTTATGTGAATATTTATTACAATAAACATCCCGCTTTGCAATGTCTTTGCAGTGCTCCTTGTGTTTTCCCATTTTCATTTCTTTGGAGAGTTCCCTTTTCATTTCTTCACTGACCCATTGATTGTTCTGAGGCATGCTGTTAAGTGTCATGAGCTTTTATAATTTCTACCTTGCCAACAAGGAGTGGTGTTACTCTTGCATAATCTGTTTCCTCCTGTTTGCTGTTTCTGTTCCATCCTTTCACTTTCAGTATCTTTGCCAGTGAGTTGTGTCTCGTGAAGAAAACAAGCAGTAGAATCTTTTTTTAAAAAATCCAACCAGCCAATCTGCATTGTTGTTTCCATTAATTTATTAATTTATTATCTTTTTTTTTTTGTCAGTCATGGGACCTGAACTCTGGGCCTGGGCACTTTCCCCCAGCTCTCCAGCTCAAGGTTAGTGCTCTACCACTTGAACCATAGCACCACTTCCAGCCTTTTCTGTTTATGTGGTGCTGCGGAATTGAACCCAGGGCCTCATGCATGCAAGGCTAGCACTCTAGCACTGAGCCACCTTTCCAGTCCCTGATTTATTATCTTTAAGTAGTTGCACAAGGGAGTTGTCCTTTCACATACCGGTTTATGAGTATGATATATCCTGATCCATGTCACCTCCTTCAGCATTCTCACACACCCCTCCCCTCCCGACCTGTTCCCTCACTTTGGTTGATTTTGTAGGATGTTCATTGGAGTCTTAACTGCATTCTCCCCTCTGCTCCTCATAACTCGTCTTCCTCTTTCCCCTTGATCCCACCCCCTTGTTTTAACAGGCATTAAAGTCATCTACCTTTAGGCTCACAATTGAGAGGTGTTCACTGAGTGTGTTCATTTCATTGGCTTCTCTCATATTTCTCTTAGATTACTGGTTTGCTGAGTGGAGCAGTTCTAATTCTTTTCTTCTCATTGTCTCCTTTCTTCTTCCCTGGCCTCTGGGGTTTGTAACAGTCTTCCTTCCTCATCTGAGGATAGGGCTCTTTCACATGAATTCTTCCATCCTGGCTTTGCAGTCAGAAATTGCGTTATTTTGTGCTCACCTTGGGAGGTCTTCATCTCTGCATTGATTTTTCAAGGACATTTCTCTTGGATGTAACAATTACGCTTGGCAGTGATTTACTTTTAGAGATGAAAATATGTAATTCTGTGCTTTCAGGTTTGTGCTTCGATGTCTAATTTAATTCTAATGGGTTTGCTTTTGTGTACAACTTGGTTTTTCCTTGTGCAGGCTTCCATTTCCTTCCTTCCTCTCTGGTGCTGTGTGCAGTGCAGAGGCTCTAGCCAGTCCTGTTCATCTGGGCTTCTGAACATCTGTTTTATTTGGAGATTCCTAACTTTTCCTAGAATTGAATACATTTCTAAGGCTTTAGTTCATAGTTCAGCTCATTTTTCTACCATGTTGTGTTTTAGGCTGATCTTTTGACCACATCCCAGAGTGCCATTCACAGGGAAGAAAAATCAATCTCTGCACAGACAATCAGTTCTCTCAAGCTGGGGCTGGGTCAGTGCAGGGGCTGTATTCCCTCCAGAAGTTTCCCTCCTTTGCCTTCCTGGAGCTACATTGCCCACAGGAGTCTGTAGCCTGTAGGCCCAGCAGCCTTCCTCTCAGCACAGACGCAGTGCTGCAGGTAGGACCAGCATTCTAAGCCCCAGAGAGAAATGTGGCTGCGCTCTCAGATCCTCCCTGCTTCAGTGCCATGAGCACTGGGAGGACCTGAAAGCACATGACAGGCCTGTCGCCTGTCCTCCTCTGTGCTCTGGCTCATGGGCAGCCTAGGCTCTGCCCTCTGTCTTCTGCCCTCCCCTGCCCTCCCCTGTCCTCTGGTGTCCTCCCCTGTCCTCCCCTGTCCTCCCCTGCCCTCCCCTGCCCTCCCCTGTCCTCCCTTGTTCTCCTCTACCCTCACCTGCCCTCCCTGCCCTCATTCTCCTCTACCCTCCCCTGTCCTTTGTCCTCCTCTGCCCTCCTCTGCCCTCCCTTGCCCCGCCTCTATCCTCCTCTGTCCTCCCCTACCTTCCTCTGCCCGCCTCTGTTCTCCTCTGTCCTCCCCTGTCCTCTTTTCTCATCCCCCACCTTGCTCTGTCCTCCTCCACCCTCCCCCACCCTCCCCTGTCCTCCCCTGTCCTCCCCTGTCCTCCCCTGCCCTCCTCTGCCCTCCCCTGTGCTCCCCTGTCCTCCCCTGTCCTCCCCTGTCCTCCCCTGCCCTCCCTTCCCCTCCCCTCCCCTGTCCTCCCCTGCCCTCCCCGTCCTCCCCAGCCCTCCCCCACCCTCCCCCGTCCTCTCCCGTCCTCCCCCGTCCTCCCCTGCCCTGCCCTCCCCTCCCCTCCCCTCCCCTGTCCTCCCCTGCCCTCCCTTGTCCTCCCCTGCACTCCCCTGCCCTCCCCTGCCCTCCCCTGTGCTCCCCTCTCCTCCCCTGTCCTCCCCGTCCTCCCCTGCCCTCCCCCACCCTCCCCCGTCCTCTCCCGTCCTCCCCCGTCCTCCCCTGCCCTGCCCTTCCCTCCCCTCCCCTCCCCTGTCCTCCCCTGCCCTCCCCTGCCCTCCCCTGTCCTCCCCTGTCCTCCCCTGCCTTCCTCTGCCCTCCCCTGCCCTCCCCTGCCCTCCTCTGTCCTCCCCTGTCCTCCCCTGTCCTCCCCTGTCCTCCCCTGCCTTCCTCTGCCCTCCCCTGCCCTCCCCTGCCCTCCCCTGCCCTCCTCTGTCCTCCCCTGTCCTCCCCTGTCCTCCCCTGCCCTCCCCTGTCCTCCTCTGCCCTCCCCTGTCCTCCCCTGCCCTCCCCTGTCCTCCTCTGCCCTCCCCTGTCCTCCCCTGCCCTCCCCTGTCCTCCTCTGCCCTCCCCTGTCCTCCCCTGTCCTCCCCTGCCCTCCCCTGTCCTCCCCTGCCTTCCCCTGTCCTCCCTTGTCCTCCCCTGCCCTCCCCTGCCCTCCCCTGTCCTTGAGCTCCTGGCAGCAGCCTGGGCTCTGCGAGCTCTCCCCCTGCTACAAACACAAGTGAATCTCTAGGCTCAACCATTGGCCTCCCCAAGACTCCATTTCCTAATACATATGAAATTGTTATGTTAGTATGTTAACTAAGCTGCTCAACTACTTCCTATTGAGAGTTGTTGGTTTATGTGACCACCAAATGTTTGTAGAGAACTCTGGTACATTGGAATGATTGAAATGTGAGTTAGTTATAGAAAAGTTTAGCAGATAGGGCCTGTCAGGACTTAAGTTTCCTATCAAATGCCCAACTTAATGCCATAGATTTTCAGCAATGCTTAATAGCAATATCAATAGGAGTGCTCAGGAAAGCCATCATCAAAAAGGTCATATATTCATCTTGAAGAAAATAGTGAAAATGACAATAATACAGGTGGCATGCTAGCTGAGTCACAAACTGAGATGAATGAATGCTTTTGTCTGGAAGTCATGTTAATAGCTTCAGAAAAGTAAGAGGAAAGAGACCCGGTGGACTGAACTTTGGGGCTTCAAAACTGTTACTGTTTATTTATTTACTTGATTACTTATTTTTTGAACTGGTACTGGGGTTTGAACTGAGGTGCTGCATGTTATCCCTTAGCTTTTTAAACTCAAGGCTGGCACCCTAACACTGTAATTCTGGATTTTTACTGGTTAATTGGAGATGAGTGTCTCCTAGAGTTTTCTGCTGGGGCTCAGTTTGAACCACCATCCTCAGATATCTCAGTCTCCTGTGTAAGTAAGATTATAAATGTGAACCATTGGTGCCTGGCTTAGAATGAATACTTCCTTGAAAAAATATAATATTATATTGTTGCTTTAAAATAATGATTTTCTTGCTATCTTTCTTATAAGATGTACAAGTAGCCAACAGATATGTGAAAAGATGCTGACTAATGATCTAGAGATGCATACTCAAACCACTGTAAGATAAGTCTCACCCTAGTAAAAATAGCTACTACCAAAATTACTGAAGACAAGGGCTGGCAAATACATGGCAGAATGACGAGGACAGTGATAGAAGTGAGAATTATGTGAAATCATAGGGGAAACAGAGCTACCATAAGTCAGTGATTCCATTAGGGGTCCAGGTCCAATAGGAGAACTCTCAAGTTTATGGAAATCGAAAATTTAAAAACCCTGTGTCCCCAAATGATGGAACTTGATCAGAGTCATATATGAGATCATGTGATGATTATCTTCTTGTTTTGTAAGATTTTATCACCTGATATCACATATAATTCTGTTTTACAAATCTTGATTCCTTCCAGGTACTGGAGGCTCATGCCTGTAATCCTAGCTACTCAGAAGGCTGAGATCTGAGGATTGTGTTTGGAAGCCAGCCCAGAAAAGAGAGTCCATGAGATTCTTATCTCCAATTAACCAACAAAAAAATTCCTAGAAGTGGTGGTTTAACTTAAGTTGTAGAGCTCTAGTCTTGAGTAAAGCAGCCAAGTAAGAGCTCAAGCTCTGAGTTCAACACACACACACATACAAACACATACACACACACACACACACACACATACACACACACACAATTAGATCTCATGGGCTTTAATTAGAATGATAGAATAGTACAGGTACCTGAGTCAGAGATAGGATCATACTTATCCATGGGTTGGACCAGGGGTAAGAGTTTGGCAGTCCTGAGGAATAGTGTGACTACAATAGTGATTATGTTCTGTATGTTATATAAATATTAGTAAGGGTTTTGAATACATTCACCAAAATAGAATAGCATACTTTTGTTATATTCAGTACTGATATTATAGTAAATCATAAATAGGCATAATTATATATATTCTCCAATATGTACATAAAACAACATAATTTCATGTAAAAGAATGAACTTAATTAGAATAAAAAGTAAAAAATATTTTTTCTTATCATTCTAAGAAAATAATTCTCCCAAAAATATCCCCCGCCAATATACTCCTCATACAAAATATTCTTTTTATTATGCTTCTATTAAATATTTTTTATTGTGAAAATACTGTACCAGAGGGGTTACAGTTACATAGGCAAGATAATGAGTATATTTCTTATCAAGCATTGTAGCCTCCTCCTTTTTTACCCTTCCCATCCCTTCCCATCCTCCCTCCACCCCCCCCCAATCTTCCTCCCCCCCCCCACTAAGGTTGTAAAGTTCGTTTTCGACATAATGACTTGTACATCTCATTGTTGCAATGGGTCCACCTGTATCCCTGTTTAAACGATTTGATTTTTCCCTTCACCTCCACAAATTATACCAACATCGAATACAGTGAAAGCAGGGGAAGGGATATACAAAAACATTTTTAAGAGAAGGCATTTATTATTTCTTTAAGTTTAATATTTCATTGTAAAAATGATGTACAGGGGGGTTACAGTTACATAAGTAAGGTAATGAGTACCTTTCTTGTCGAATATTGTTACCTCCCCCATATTTTCCCCCTTTCCCTCCCTGGCTCCTAACTCCCAAGTTGTAAAGTTCATTTCCAACATGTTGTCCTGTGAGTATTGCTGTTACATTGGTTCACGGCTTTTGTCCTTTGACTCACCATTTTGCGATTCCCCTTCCCTAAATCAAGTAAATGTAGATATAAGTCACAGGGTACCAAAATAAAAAAGTGTCAACAGGGGATAAACCAAAGGGGAAAAAAAGAAAAAGAAAAACTTCACACAGTACATTTAAAAAAAGCCTCTTGTTTCCATATCTTGGAATTCCTTTCGATTAGCATCAGTTATATGTACATAGCTATTGTGCTATTGTGATCCTCTGCTAGGACTATCCTAGACATATACTAACAGAAGGCATTCCGTTTTATCAGTTTAATTCACTTCTCACAGTTGTTGCATTTCACAGCCCAAAATTTAAAAGGAAATATCTGTGTTTTCTGGTAATGTTGCTACAAAATGGCAGAATCACACTTACATGTATATTTTGGCTGTTCATATTATAGTCTGTTTATGTCAGCTGGATGACAAATGATGTGCTGAGTACGTGTTAAAAAAGTAAAAAAAATAGTATTCTCAATAAAAGATTTTAATTTTCTATTCAGACTCCTAAAGGAAATGGGGGAGAAAGTTCTGGATGTTTATTTTACAAGTCTGAGCTGTTAAATGCCTTGGCTCTTTGATGAGATGAATAGAAATCATTCTCATCACAAATGCACATTGTAGACAGAGCAGTGTAGTCATGTATATGTGCATAAATTGGCACCGGATAAAAAGGAAATACAAATCATTATCGTATTCAGCAGAGTGCAGAGCCTGAGTCATTCTTTTTCTTCTGAAACTTGTTCTCTGTGTTAGTTAATCGCCACCTCCTCCTCTTACTCCTTCAGCGTGGAAAATAAGGATAATCAGATCATCACATTCCTGTATCCTTACTAGGTCCCTGCCAGGGCTTCCTGGAGTCCTCACAGCCCCATCCTGCCTCGTTCTGTGAGGCTTCCTCTCAGCTCTGAATTTTATCTCCCTTATTAGACAAATGTAGGAGCTGTGCCCTTCTCAGGAATAAATCAGGAAGAAATAAATTCTCTAAAAAGTATTCTTTTTTACTTTATTCTTCTTGATTCATGTTAGTTGCTTTAAGGAACTTTCTTTTCCTGTTTGCCTTGTCCTAACAAGTCTGTTTCCATTTGTATCATGTCTATTTCTGTGCTCTTGTGCAGCCTTGGATTTTGTCGTTCAGTGTATGGCTGGAGATCCACAGCCTGTGAACTGGCGATGGAAACTGGTACATTCTTCTGAAGTAGAAGCCCAAAAGGGATATTTAGATAACCTGAGTGCCACATTGGTATTTGAAAGTTTTATTTTAAAACTAAGAGGCCGTATAACATCTCTAAGTAGCTGCCTTATAACCAGTATTAAGGCTTGGAATAAGTGATGTCTTTTAATGTGTTGTATGTATTTATCAATAACTATCCTCCTTAATATTACATGTTGAAGTAGTGATTAGCTAATGAGGTAATATTTGAAAAGATTCTCATAGACTTACTTGAAGTAATACTTTCATCTGTGTTTCCCTAAAATATAAAAAGCAGTTTAACTGCCATGTTATTTTCATGCTCTAAATCATTGTTGCGGCTGATGTTGTTGTTAATTCTATTTAGTGCTGGTACCGGTGCAGTGGGATAAATTAATGTAGAACTATTCCCTAAGAAAACACATTCCAACTTCACAAAACAAACCTTGGTGTTGATATTCTTCTTGATTATCTTTTTACATTTAAATTTTTATCATTAAGTAGTTGTACAACATGGTTACAATTCCATAAGTCCAGTTATGAGTATGATGCATCTTTATATGAAATATCTTGATGTCAACTGAACACGATTTGATGACTAAAATCATGTATATACTCAGTGATCAAAATCAAGAGGAATAAAGAGTCCTACAAAGTTAATTTATTTTGAAATAAGCAAAAGTATGAAAACAAAGAATGTGTAACCCGAGTTGTCACATTAGTGCACACCTTCCCTAGAAGGGCAGAGCTGACATTCGTGCAGGTTGTGTCATCTCTAGAAGGCAGGGTGTGGACCCCAGGGGCCTTCACATCCCTACCAGCACCGCGGGAGCCAGGATGAGCGTTCACCTTACAAGTATGGAGTCGATTTCTGAATTTCCATTGGAGTCCCAGAAGCTCTGAAAGTTCCCTCAATGCTGAGCAACTCTGATCAAGAGAAGAGAGAGGAAGAAAGGGCAAAATATTACTTGCTTGCTGACCAAGCGCCCTCAGCCCTCTGTACAATTTGAAGTGAAAAATAAAGAAGGCCAGACACTGGAGCCATGGGCCTGCGATCCTATATAGTCAGGGGGTTGAGACCAGAGGATCAAGGTTCAAGCCAACCTGAGCTCCAAATAACCAGCAAAAACAAGACATGGAGGTGTGGCTCAAGTGGTAGAGAACTAGCCTTGAGCAAAATAAAAAGGCTAAGAGACAGCACCCCAGGCACTGAGTTCAAGCTCCAGCTCTGATATACAATACACAACATAAAACAAAGCCACTGGGTCTAGAGAATTTGAGTTAATCCAAGAAGGAAACTATCAGGCATTCACTAAATTTCATGAGATAAGGTTAATGAAATCATGCTAATATTAGGGACTGGGTAGATTAAAGGCATCACATCTCATTCCAATGTAACAGTCAACATGCAAATATAAAATAATTTGGCAAATATCCAAGCCTTAGGCATACAGACAAGTTGCATGAGAGCAATTGACATTACCTCCTAATGACTCTTAGCCCAAGTCCCATTATCCTAATCCCTCTGGAAGACAGACTAACACAGAAAGTGTTTGGATCATCTAGAATGAAGGCAGACCCTCCAGCCCCCATGGGGAGGTCCAACTGGCCTGCAGGTTTAGGGTTGTTTTACGCATCTGTTTTTTTCCCCTTCGTTGCAAGTTAGCAGTTGTGTGTAGATTAGAATCAAGAGCTGTAGGTGGACAGTGGTGAGTGGGGATGGCTACAGGGTTCTGAAAGCATGGCGAAGGCACAGCTGACAGCCTGGTGTGGAGGTCAGAACACCCTGCACAGGCGGAGATCGCTGCTGTTTGAGCACGGAACACAGCAGAGACCACAGAGAGGCCGATGAGTCACATAGCAAGCTCTGCACTGTGCAGCTCTGAAGCAGGAAGGAAAGTGGGCTCTGTGCTCTAGAAAGAAATGTCCTCAAAACAGAACAGAAAACATTGCAATGAATCATTGACACCTGACTTAATTTATCTGGAACATTCGCTTACATAAAAGATGATTTGTGATCAAACAAATTGGAGTTGCAGAAATGCATATTTTTTAAAAAGAATTGCTACTGCGGTATTCAGGGTTGGAACTTAGGTTCCATTTATCTTTCCTTTGTTTTTTAAATGTGCCAGTCCTGATGCTTGAACTCAGGGCCTGGGCCAATGTCCCCGAGCTTTATCACTCAAGGCTGGCACTCTGCCACTTGAGCCACCACAGCTCCACTTCTGGCTTTTTGGAGATTCATTGGAGATAAGAGTCTGATGGACTTTCCTGCTCCTGTCTGGCTTTGAATCGCGGTCCTCAGATCCCAGCCTCCTGAGTAGCTGGGAGGGCAGGCATGAACTGCAGGTGCCAGTGACATTCGGCATGCACAGTGTCACACACCAGTCACAGAAGAGTGATAACCACAGTGGAGACGGCTCGACCCGCCATCTCAGCTACTTGGGAGGCAAAGATGGGGGCAGATTTTCCAGAACAGGCCGGTCATAAAGATTAGCAAGACTCCTTCCCAACCAACCTCTGGGTGTGGTGACTGTCATCTCCAGCCACATGCGGAAGCACGGTTAGGAGAATCAAAACTCAGGAATAAAACAAAACCCTACTTCAAAAAAAAATAACCCAGGCAAAAAGGGCTGGGGTGTGGCGCAAGTTGTAAAATAACATGTACACCATGAGGGCATTGCCCTTATTTCAATCTTGATACTGCAGAGACTGATAAAAACATAGTTTTGAAACAGAGAAAGCAGTGAAACAGCTGCTTAAAGTCAGAATTTTCATTGAATCACTGCTATTATTAAACATGAACAATTGTATAAAAATATGCAGCGAACTTGAGTTCATTAGGTACACGTCTGGTTATGAATGAGCAGACAATGGTGGAGAGGTACTAATGAACAAAACCCAAGACATAAATGTCATTCTCTGAGTCCTTCTGAACAGGTGTGTCCTGTAAAACATGAATGGCATTGGTGCGTCTCTTAAGGAAAAAGAGAGAGAATAGTGGGTGTATGTAAGGTTGGGCCATTGCTACTAAGTAATCAAAAGTGTTACAATTTGAATTGCTTTATTCCAGTGAAAATCTGAATCATTCTAACCCCAGGTTCTTATACAACTCAAACAAGAACTCTGAAGGAATTCAATGAAAACCGGAACACATTCCATTTCCTTCCATTCTTGAAAGTATTATCCATGTGACATTGGCAAAATCATAATTTAGCTTCAGATATAGGAGCTCTATTTCTGAGAGAAATCATTAGAGAGAAACACAGGAATGAAAAGTTTGAAATCTTCTCTACTTACATTAAATTTAGGAGGTAGCAGTCTTAATTAAAATATTCTTTTCACACTCTTAATATTGTTTTTTCAAGAAAACCCAATATAATATTTTTCTGGGATGGGTAAATTGGAAGATTAAATCTGTCTTCAGTTAGCCTTATTTACTTATTAAATAAAGTTAAGCAATCTACCAAGTTAAAATGAATCTCATTTCCCATTTGATGATGACGAGTTATTACATCATAATTCCATGGTAGACATCCAATTATTTCTTTGTATAGAAAAATAAAAGTTCACAGGATCTGGAAAACTCCCACCAAGAAAATAACTAAATAACCTTGTTAATTTGTGCTAAAATTGATATATTTTTTATTCTCAAGCTTGATAACTTTTTTTGTTTTTTTCTTGCATTTTAATGGTTTCAAAATGTGGTATTCTTTCTCAATTTTGTATATAATGTTTTATTAAATGATTTATATATATATTAGAGTTATAAATTACATTGTTTTTAAATAGTGATATTCATTGTTTCAGGTAGCAGAATTCTAGGAAAGTGCTTTATTACAAAAGTTTCTCTTTCATGGCCCTTGTGGGGAATATTCTCTGTGTGGTCAATGGTAAATTTTGAGCAATTTTCATTATTTTTATTGGTCACTGTGGTGTGATCGCATTCTTGTTCAACAAAACTTACCATAGGAAGATGTAGGAAATGATTCTGGGAAAGAATATGGAATGGATAAATTTAATTTTCCTTTTTAAATTGAAAGCACACAGTTAGAAACTTTTAAAAGCTTTTTAAAATTTGTAAATTAATAGTACATATTTTTCATTGTATTTGAATTATTTGCTCTCCATTTAAAAAATTGTTTCACTTTGGTTCAATGAATAAAGCAGGTAAGATATTCAATAATAAATTGACAGAAATGAGATTAAACTGTATTTAGCTAAGTTTTATAATGTAGACAAATACATTAGCTTCCTTAATGCCTTAAATATTTTTCCTTAATCAGCTATCTTCTGGTTCACATTTAAAATGAAAAATAAAATATGCTAACTAAAGCGATTAATTGTTAGAGACTAAAATAGTCTAAAAGTACAAAACCTGTAATATAACTTATTATTTTAGTTGATTAGTCTGACCTGCAGTTTATGCAAATAACTTATATTTTTACCAATATTACTTCCAATATTTACTTTGCAAGGGTAGAAAACTAGATAACAATAAAGCTTTCTGACTTACAGACTCTGCCTAGATGCAACACAAAAGCAATCTGACATCATAATCTTGGATTTAAGCTGAAAGTGCTTCACTGAGTCTTCTTACATTAGTCCTGGGTACAAAGCAGTGAACACAAGCAGCTCTCTCTCCTTGATGGCGTATGTTCTACACAAACACACAACTGTAACAACTTTTCCTTCATTTCTCTACAACCTGCTGACCACCAATCCTCTCTTACCTCTCTATCCATGACTGATTGCACCATCACTTTACAAATCAGATTTGCTTAAAATTCCTTCCTGAACAGCTCATCAAGCCCAGTAAGAGATTCTACAAGGAAAGATGGGGATACACAATGTAAGAGTATATATTGACTAGTCTGTTGCCATGTGTGCCTACTCATCAAACGCACATGGAAATGGACTTCGTGTTGGAGAGAGAAACCACTGACAGACATGTTAATTAGGATAGCTCTTTAGTAGAATTCTTCATGGACAGCTTATCAATGACCACAATTTCAAAGTTTATAATCCTACAGAGTCTGTGCATACATTGACCTAGGGTACATATTCATACATACGTATATGTATAGGTATGTGTATGTGTATCTGTGTATATTCTTGTTTCTAACTATCCATCTACCTGATATTCATCTCTAAGAAGTATAGGATGATTAATTCTCAACAAGTTCAAGCCAGGAACGTGGTGGTTCACACCTGTAATCCTGGCTACTCAGGAGGCCAGGGGCTGAAGATGGTAGTCGGAAGCCAGCTCAAGCAGGAGAGTCCATGAGACTCTTAACTGATTAACCAGTTAAAAGGGAAAAGTGGAATTGTGGTAGAGCTCCAGTCCAGCCAAAACCCAAGCAAGACTGAGGCCCTGTGTTCAATCCTAGTACTGACACCAAAAAATAAAAATAGAATTTCATACCGGAAATAACGCAGAATTAAGATGAGAAAAGAAAGAACATGGAAGGTACAACATAGACAGGAGGGAAATCTCCAGGATGGTTTCCCACAATTGATAAGCATCCTTTGCCTTCTTGGCAACTGTAAACAGAGTGAATGTGGAGTGTTTGTGCCACCAAGGGAGACAAAGAAGGAAGATAACATACGTTAATGAGCTCTACTTAACAATGCTGCCATGTATTTATACTTCAAAACATCAAGTTGTACAGGATAAACACATTTTGTCTGTCCTTTGAAAAATAAATTTGCAAAACAAACCCAAAACTGCAAAAGGAAGAAAATGTGTCTGTGATCATGTGAAAGCATGCTTGGCCAGCCAGGGCTCTGTGGGCATTCCATCTACAGTGTGGGTCTTCATCTACTTAGACTGAGGACCAGGCCAGGACAACCCTGGGTCCTGGGACTTGTCCTAGCCATTTAACCCGATAGAAATACAAATACTTTGATAGTATTTTTTTTGGCAGTTTAAATCTGTTGCCATGGATTCCACTGCATGACTTTGATAATCCCAACCCACATTCTGATCAGTTAATAGTCATGTGTGGTGCCAGAATCTTCAGGATGGGCAGGCATTAATGCAGAGACGATGTATCCTAATAACGGCTTCTCTTTCGTTCTGTGAAGCGAGTGCACTTCATCCTCTTGAGTCAGTGTCTTTGGTGCAGATGACATATTCTATACATTAATATGACAGACCAGTTGCCAGCAGAAATTATGTATGGTCAAAATTCCATTTATGTATCTATGCCATCTGATAAAGACCAGGACCTGCAGCTGAGATGCACAGCAATGTGAGGAGATGGATAGATGGGGACCTGCAGCTGAGATTCACAGCAATGTCCGGAGATGGGTCTGTTGGCCACCGTTACCTCCCACCAGTCCCAGTTGCTGACTGCTGTGAGATACGGCCAGCAGATGTGTAAAGGAGATGATTTCTGCTAGGACTACTCCTTAGGCTGTAGGAAAATGGGTTTGGGGAAGGGAGAAGAGGCAGCAGCAGGCTAGGTTAAGCCTCAGGGAAGCTGAACTGGAGCTGGTGTTGTGCACACAGGCCAGCCAGGGGAGGCAGGACAGAGGAAGAAGCCAGAGAGAGGAGTCTGAGGCAGCCAGGACTCCCTGCCAGGCCAGAGGGGTCGGGGGTGGGGTCTGTGGGATGAGGACTGAGGATGGAAGCAGAGAACTCTTAAGAAAAAATTAGGCTACTGGACAATGTTATTTGTAAGAAATCATCCATGCCTTGGGAGGATGGTGTAATCGGATTTGCAATGATCCCATTCAGTACTCTAGAATAAATTTCAGGTGCTTCATAATGGAAACACAGACCATGAAGGGCTGTTACTGGCTTGAGGGAAGAAATAACAGCATGCTGTTTGCTTGTTTTAATGGTAGAAATAGAACTCGAAGCCAGGCACTGGGGCTCAGTCATTCTAGCTACTCAGGAGGCTGACACCTGGTGGATCAAGGTTCTAAGCCAGCCTGGGCAGCTAATCACAGATCCTGCGTACTTGCCTCATACGGGTATTTGACACGTGGTCCTGCAGTGGCTGGTGTCCACACCAACATCCAGAGATGGTGTTCACATGGCTGCTCTGGAGTCAGGTTCAAAATAAAGTCTGTGCTGAGTGTGTAAGGTCTCCACTTCAAGGAGTCACAGCCCCAAATTCGCCACGCCACAAGGTTACACAGCAGGCACTACTGCTAGATACAGCAGAATATTAGTGAATCAGAATTGCCCATCTTTCCTAACTAAAGTGCACCACCAAACTTGTCATTAATTTAATGGTATTTTGGGCTCTATTTATGGTCCTCAATTCTGTATCATTTATCAGTGACAATCTGTCTTCATATCAATACTACACATCTATATTAATGTAATTGTATAGGAAATTATGTCTCAAAGTACATAAACTTCAACTCAAATGTACAGTGTGATCTACCTATATTTATAATAAAACCATGCCTCACAACTTGGTCTTCTCCTCCTCTTCCTTCTCCACTTCCTCTTCTTCCTCCTCCTTTTCTTCCTTTTGTGTTGTCCTGGGACTTGAACTCAGAGCCTGAATGCTGTCTCTTAGCTTATTTGATCAAAGCTGGTGATCGTCCTATTGAGCACATCTCCAGTTCATGGGCTGTCCAGGACAAGCTGGTTTTGAACTTCAGTCCTCAGATCTTGGCCTCCTGAGTAGCTAGGATTACAAGCATGTGCCACTGGTATCCCTTCTCTCCATACAAACTCTTAAAATCATCTTGTAAGCTTGTAAATAATAGGCATTATGACATAACTGTCATAATTCTGTTCTTTTGAAATGCTTGCTACAAGCATGTTTATTTTCTCATTAGTGGTCAACACAATTGTTTGCTATTGTATGTGTGGGGGTACATGGTTGCCGTGGAACGCCTCCCTTAGGTCTGATAGTTCGGCTTGCCTTGCTGTAGCCTCCCTTTGCTGGGTGTCCACCGGGCCTTCCTCCCCCACCCATCAATCTCTGTCTTTTATAAAGATAGTATACGTGAATCTTACTTTTTTCATTTCACTTGAAAATTTTGTGTTTTAATTAGATGCATTGGTTTGCTTTTAATGTGATTACTATGGTATCTTGGACTAACTCTTACATTTCTCTTCCATTTTCTGCTTTATTTCTTCCTTTCCATTTCTTTGTCTCATCTTAATATTTGTGCCTTAACAAAATATTGCCAAATTACCATTTTTTGCTTTACTATTTTCTCAGTCATCTGAGACGATGTAATTCCTGAGTGATCTAATGGACTATAACATTAATGACTAATTTAATTGGCTTAATGGACTGTAACATTAATGGCTCACTTAATTGTACCTTAGGTAGTGGGTGAGCCTAGAACAAACTTGTCACCACCCTCCCTGCAGTATGGCTTTTGTGTCAGTTATGACGTTCCTTTAATTCTGCACCTACCAGTGACTCATATGGTACAGGTTTGTGTCTTGTCAAATAGAGCCTAAACTTCTCTGTACACTTAGATTCCTATTACTGGTAATTTGCTCTGTAATTATGTTTTTATTTTGGGAGATCTTTTTGCTTTATTTGGAAGATTTGGATAATTATGTATGTGCATGTATGTGTGGGTGAGTGTGTGTGTGTGTATGTGTGTGTATGTGCGTGTACCAGGTTTAAGCTCAAACTCAGGGCCTGAATGTTGTTCCTGAGCTCTTTTGCTCTTTTTATTCAATGTTGGTACTTTGCCACTTGATCCATAATCCTACTTCTGGCTGTTTCGTGGTTAATTGGAGATAAGAGTCTCAAGGTCTTTCCTTCCTCAACTGGCTTCAAACCATGGTCCTCAGGTCTTACTTAGTCTCTTGAGTACCTAGGATTACAGTTGTGAGCTGCCAGCATCTGGCCCTAATTTAAAGTTTTATCAGTTGCCTCCTCTTGTTTATTGTTTGTTTAAACCCAGGCCTCTGCACATGTCAGACAGGTGCTTTGCCCCTTGAACCCTGCCTTGGTGGCAACAGGTTCCTTCTTCCTGGATTCTCTGCCTCCACCACACAGAGCAGACTACAGAGAGCATGTGGAGAATGGGACTCTGTCCTCAGTGAGTTGAAGGCTTTGTTGGCACACAAGGGCAGTGTGGTCTCCGGACCTATTTCTCACAGCACACCCATGCTGTAGCTGTGAGGTTAGTTCCTGGTCCAAGGCCGGTGTGGTAAAAGCCTCTCCAGCACAGCGGTGGTGATGGACGTAGTGTTCAGTGACTGCTTGCTGAGTGGGGCTGTCCACCAAGATTCATGTGTGAATACACAACATTTATGTAAAGCTGGAAATAATTCTAGCAGGCCCATAAAAGCTGACATAGGTTCTGTTCATGCTACTGGGTAGATTCTGCAAACCATTTAAGTAGTTCTTCCCCAAATTTCTGCTATTAGTACCAGACCACATGCCAGCATCATGGCTCACAAACTATGCTTTCAAAAGTTTTGTATCACATGTAACTCATAACTGTTATAACATAGTTCTGTGGAGTGAGTAGTGCTTGTAGTTTTTGTTATGAAATGTTTGCTCATGGCTTCTTTGTTATAGTGGACCCTCACCATGCTGCTTCTGGGCTATTAGCGAGACTGTGACTTATGCTTAAGGAGTTCTCCTCTGCGTTCATTTCTCTGTACTTTAATCCTAAATGCTTTTAGAAAACTAGATTTTAAAATGTTTATTATTTTCATTTAAAATTATCTTGCATAGTTTAGTTCTACAGAGGGTTCTCCATTGTACACGTCAGTGTATGAGTGCAATGCACCTAGCTCAGCATCTCCCTTCCATCATCCTCCCATCTTTTCCATTGTCCACCCCTCCAGTGGTCCGCTTCCATCCACACATGTGACAAATGGGTATTAGGAGTCCTACAGTACACAGTATTCTGTGGAAATCTGTGGACATGGTTCAAGACTAGACAGCTGTGGATAGGCCCTTGGCTGTGATGTCCTGGTCCTTGCTTTCTCTCCAGGTTGGACAGAGGGATAGCTGGGCATGAGGGGGTAGACAGGACAGCTGTGCATCAAGGGTAGACAAGGGACAGCTGGGCATAGAGGCTGGACAGGACAGCTGTGCATCGAGGGTGGACAGAGGACAGCTGGGCATTGAGGGTGGACAGCTGGGTACCTGTTCCAGATCCCAGGATTCAGGGCCCCAGTGGCAGCCATGCCTTTGGGACTGGCACCACCGGAGAGCTCTTGGGATGGTGTCAGCTCAGGTGTTTGTGCAGGATCTGACAAAGTCACCTCACGGGGTTTGTTTCAGAGCCACACAGTGGGAAAGGGTTGTAACAATGATGGGTCTCCCGTTGGTTTGGCTTTTTAGGGTGTTCCTTTTCAAGGAAGACGTATAACTTAATAGTGTACATTTGTTTTTTTCTGATACTGGAGCTTGAATGCAGAGCCTGGGTGCCATCTCTTAGCTTTTTTGCTCAAGGCTGGTGGAGAGCTACCACTTGAGCCACAGCTCCACTTCTGGGTGTTTGTGGTGGCTAATTAGAGGTTAGAGTCTCATGGACTTTTCTGCCTGGACTATCTTCAAACAGTGAGCCTCCTCTTACAGTAAATATCTTGACCTACATTGTTTAAAATGCAAACAGAATGCAGTGCCTGTGAAGTTGTGGTGCAGACTCGACTCAGTGCGTGGAGCAGACTGCTGTTCGCTCATTTTAGGCTGCCCGCAGCACGCAGACGATGCCTCATTCCACGGCTTCCTCTTCCCTGGAAGGAGGTCCCAGGCTCTGGTTACCAGACGATGCTGGACAGTGCTCACAGTTGTGCTAACAGTGACCAGCGCTTCTCCTTGCTCATGCCATTGCTTTATCTTCCAGTTCATAACTTTACACCAATGTCATCTTCACGCAGAACAACTTTCTCTGTCACATCCTGCAGAGAGCTATTGGCTGCAGAGCTTGGACCCAATCCACATAGGTTTGATATTTTGTGCAAGAGAACTTAAACAAGAAAACATAATCTCAGTAATTCACTCAAGAGCTGTATTTTAATGTGATGGTCCTCCAATTAAATAAATAAAGAAGGACTTGAAATGAAGGCAAAGTATAGAAATACAGCTGCACTGAGCAAAAATTCTCTGACGTTTGTCTAAATCAGTCATATCACATTTTATTTGTAGATGAGAAGGGACAATCAAAGGCTATGGATTATACCATTCTGATGTGTCCTGTCATCCCAAAATAGAATTAACCAATTTTATTACATTTGCCCCAGGATTGTTTGCCTAGAGATACATGCTTCCAGGGGCCAGATTGGAATGCCTTTTATGCTTCATTTTCCTAATTTCTCAGCTCATTTATCAAATATGGCATCAATTGATTTTTCTATAGAATTGACTTGCCAGTATACACCTAGGAAATTTGGTGCCAATTTTGAAAAGACCTTCCCAAACCTCGCTCGAAGTCAACCACTGCCGAGCACCAATTCACTGGATATGGATGATTCCAGATTGAACAAACAGGCCCAGAAAACCTGCAAAGCCATCGATGGATTCTGCGATTAACAAAGACCATTGTTTTAATGTAGGAGAAAGCCCAAGGTGATTTGTGAAATAGAGTTTGATTGATGAAGTAAAAGAAAATATCTTTATCAAAGAAATAATAATAATATATAAAAATATAATAATTATAAATAACACAGAAGTGAACAGCGACAGAAACTTGGCATTATGTAGGACATTCTTACTACATTTGAATTTACCAAATGAGCCATAGGCTTAATTTATCCTCAATTTCCTAGGCTTTCTATTTTGCAATTTGAAATCTGTTGCCATCTTAAAATCATTTCCTTAAGGATAATCAAATTAGATGGCTATTATTAGTAAATGTGTCTACTGGGGCTTCCTGTGAACTGGATTAATTGAAGGGTGATTCACTTCCACCTTACAATTCCATTCCTTAACCTTTTCTGATGAATTCCCTGACACAGGCTAAGAATCAAGCAGTTGGAAATTAACATCCTTTGCCACCGCAGTTCCTCTCATTTGCACCAGTGAAGGGAGTGATGGGTCAGAGCCTTCCAGAGTCTTCCAGATGCCTGCCCTGGGGACTTGGAACATGTTTGTTGAGTTCAGTTGTGATAAAGCTGCAACGGTGCATGTAGCCATGCATGGGACATTTGAGGCGTTTTCCTGCAGTACTTGAATTATCTTTGGAGAGGAAGTCCTTTTCTTCCCAGGGACCCCGGGCCCTGGCAGAAGCATGCACAGAGGTGGAGCCTGGCAGAGGTGCCAGTTTGAGGCATCGGGACTCTCGCCAGATCGGCCAACCTGTCTTAGGTTGTGTTGCACATTGACATCAGCGTTTCATAATTCAGTATTGATTTTAGGCAAAGACTAATCTTCAAAGTGAAATAAACAATGATATCTCTAAACTGGCAACACCGAGGGAAACACAAAAATATTTTCATATACTTTGTGCCCATTAAAATATGTGGGATAGAGAAACATGAAAACGTTTGGCTGTGTTAAACAGTTTACAAAATTGGGAATTTCGAGTATGACCTAGTGAGTATCACAAAACTCAGCCTATCTTACATGAAAGGAATTGTTTATACTTTCTGGAAGTAACTCCACGGAGAATTGACACAGTATATTTGTTAAGAATTTACCCAGTCTGCCTTGCTGAAGCCCAAGGAAATTCACCACTGTTTAGTTCAAATGTGTAGATTAAAAATAACCTTGTTTCTCTATGACAAGGTATTAACGATCATTTTGAGTAACTGGTCTTTTAAGTTATTGTTTTACATGAATTTTTTATAAAATAAGGATAGAAAATATAAAGTAGTATGAATTTGTTTAAGCTTTTTATATTTTTAAGGCCATTTAATAAATTTAGTAGTAAATTAAACAAATGATAGGAGCCTTAAATTCTTTGAATATTACATTCTGAATTGGGTTTCACAGTTCTGTGCTGGGATTATGGAATTCAGCAAGCAAGAATCCATGTATATATTCTGGATTAAGACATAAATGATCTGGGTGATTGTGAATCACATTGACTGATTGTGCTAGTTATGTGGGAGGGTCATGGTTCAAAGCTAACCTAAGCAGAAAAGTCCAGGAGACTCAATTTACGGATTAACCAGTAAGGGGCCAGGTAGAGCGCCAGCCAGGCAAGCAGGCCTGGTCAGCCTGAGAAAGGAGAGAGCCCATGTGCTTTCGTGGAGTTTCTCCATTCACAGACCCAGACCAGAGCCAACTGACACTAAGCCCGCCCTCGACCTGTGATCTACTGGTAACATATCTCCAGAGTCTATCCCAGGAGACTCTAAACTGAGCAGCACAAGGAAATTCTCATCAGAGAGGGGATGGGAGTGAACCCTGAATGTCTCCACATTGACTCAGGACTGGGCAGCAGTGCCCAACTTGAGGAAGCTGGGTGAGAGAAGAGAGAAGTGGAGGCAGGCATGAAAGAACAAGAGATACCAGAAAATGCCATCTTGGACACTCAGGAGGTTAAGTAAAGCATCAGTTCACAAAGCTTGATATGTGCTCCGCTCTTTGCCTGATGGAATGGAAAATAAATTTTACATTTTTGTACCATTTGACGAAACAGAACCCTTTCATTGATTTTGATGAGACCACAATTCAAAACCTATTGCTGAAATAGAGCAATTATATGATTTTCGAAATTTCATTATTAATTCACCAGTACAGATAAATCAGGTGGATAGTTTCCTCATTAGTGAAAATATATTACAAAAATCCAAAATAGATATGCTCAAGCACCTTCTTCCCTACCAAGATGTTTTATGTCTTTTGCATCTTATTTATTTACTTATTTATTTCTTGGGTGTCGATGATGGGGCTTGAATCAGTGCCTCCCACACTTGCCCCTCCCCTCAGCCTGGCCCTCTATAACATGATTTATATCGCCACTTCCAGCTTTTTTTTGGTTAACTGAATGTAAGATCCTCATGGAATTTCTGCTCCAGACTGGCTTCTTGGGTAGTTTAGATTACAAAGATGAGCCACTACCCAGCACTGATGTGTCTTAAATCATAATTGATACGTACCAACTCACAATTTAAAAATCAGTTGAAGATAAAAGCATTACTAGGATGCATGAGCCATACAACTTGATCTAGTTTCTAAGTGCAACTTTGAGAGAGCAATGAGAGCTCCAAATTAAGGGTATATGATTCATTCATATTGTATTTTGTAGGAAGAATTCTTCTATTTCACTGACAGACTCATAACAACCACCTTCTTGAACCTTCTGTGAAACATTTTCCTGCTGTATCAGACTATGCATGATTCGTCTGCGCGTAGCTTCTCAGAATGTTCTTCAATAAAAGTCATCATGGGAAATTGTTTCTAAACAGTTGTAATGTTATAAAAAAAAGGATGTTTAAATAGCTCTCACTCATTTTAAGGCTGAAGCACCGTGGTCTACATGTATGATTGCAAAGTTAGTTTATCAAACTCACCACTGGTCAGTGAATGTTCAGAAAGCCATTTAGAGATAAAAATTTCAATTTAGTCCTGTAAATATTTATTGGGCAATTACAGTGCACACACCACTGTGGAAGACTTGGTTAATAAGACAAGATGAAAAAGACAAGAACCCTGTCTCACATCTATGAAGCAAACACAGGCAGCAATACCAGCTGGCGGGTCTTACCTGCAGAATCAGTGGTAGACAGCCTTCCTGAACTGGCACTCCAGTGGTCAGCATGGTTGCCATGGTCTCCCATGGGAGCGGGGGGAGCTTGCTTTAGCCCTTCCAAGAAAGTAAATCATAGCAACTCGTTTGTCTTTAGAGAAAGAGTCTTGGGAGAGTTGTTTTACAGAAACCCATTCTAAAAGCTAGGGATTGTCGCTTGCATTTTTCTACTGTTCTTGTCATTTATTCCTTCTAAATTATTAGGGGGGAAGTGAAACACCATTGGTTTTGGAGGAAGGAGGGAATATTTGGAGGAATAATTGAAGGGTCATTTGACAAGTACTGTAAAGCCAATACAGAAAAAAAACAAACACATTTTTAATGGATATAATTTCTAATATTGTAAAGGTGATGTACAGAAGACATCATCTTTCTGAGCTATGTCACCCCTTCTCACACTTTCTCCCAGTTTCTACTTCCTGTCCCCACCCACAAATTGTAAAGATCATTTTCATCTCACTGCTGCGTTTGTTCACCCTTTGTCCCTCCATTTCTGTGCTCCGCCCTTGCCCTCCTAAGCACAGATAAATAAGACATAAGAGAGACAGCAACAACAACAGCAAATCTCTTGTTTCCATTTCCTGGAATACATTTCGATAAATATCATTTTATGTGATCATATGCACATAGTTATTGAGCCCTTGAGATCTTCCTCTATGAATATCTTTCTTGTGTGAGTGTCTAGAGACCTGTATAATTAATCATAATTTATGTCCATACATATATATATATATATATATATACATATGTATTAACTTTTTTTAGCATCCAGCGTGTTTACTTGTAGATTTATAGACACATTCTTGTTACAACCAAAGGAGGAAACCATGTAACCTATGTTTGTTTGGGTCTGACTTTTCCTTAATAAAATTTTTCCATGTCTTTCCATTTCCTTAGAATGGTACAATATATACAATATCATTCTTTCTGATAGAAACATAGAATTCCATTGTGTATATATACATTTTCTTGATCTGTTTGTCCACTGAGATGTAACTGGGCTGATTCCATAACTTGGCTATGGTACACAATGCTCAGTGAATATGGTTGTGCTAATAGCTTTTGTGGCCTGATGTGTGATCCTTTGGGTAAACGCCCAGGAGTGGGATTTCTGTGTCATAGAGGAGCTCTTTGGGGAACCTCCATATGCTTTCCCTCAGAGTGGTTGAATAAGTTTACACTCCTACCAACCATATGGCATTCCCTTTTGGCCACCTCCCTGCCAGCACCTGTTATTACCAGTTTTCTTGGCCATTCTAACTGGGATGAAGTGAAATCTCAATGTTGTTTTGATTTGCATTCTATTATGTCTAGAGATGATGAACCTTTTTTGTGTGTCTATTGGCCATCCTTAATTCTTCTGAGAAGTCTCTCTTTAAATCTTTAGCCATTTATTAATTGGATTGTTGATGCTTTGAGGGTTTAATTCGGGGGGGGGTAGTTTTTTGAACTTTAAGTATATTTTAGATATGAGGCCCTTATCTGATGTACAGCTAGTAAAAATCTTGATCCATTCTGTGGGATTTCTATTTATCTTTTTATATATATCCATTGCCATTCAGAAATTCTTCAGTTTGATGCAATTCCATTTATCTAGACTTTGATTTGTTGTGATTCTGGATCTTTACTTAGGAAGTTCCAACCCATGCCTAGAAGCCCCAGTGATTTCCCTACCCCTTCCGCCAATATTTTCACAGTATCTGCCTTTATATTGAGGTCTTTGCTCCATTTAGAATTGATTCTGTTGCAGGGTAATATATAAGGTCTAGCTTCAGTTTTCTGTGCATGCATAGCACATTTGCCAGCACCATTTATTGAAAAGGCTGTCTTCTAACCCATGTTTTTGGCTCCCTCATCAAATATTAAGTGTCCATAGATCTGTGGGTTCATGATGACTCTTCTCTTCTGTTTCATTGGTCCTCAGGCCTATCCTTGTGCTTCAAAACAAGAACAGGGAGCAAAGGGCAAAGACCTCTATGAACGAATGAAATCCTTTGTCTTTTCTGCTTTTACGCCAGGGGGTATGATGAGGGCATTCTAAGTCTTCATAGAATTCATCCTACCTCTCCTTTATGCTAGTACTCAGGCTTGAACTCAGACTTTCCCTTGAGCTAGGTATCCTGTGCTGTTGTTTTTTTAAAAAAATTTTCCTAGTTAATTGAAGATAAGAGTGCCTTGGATTTATCTGCCAGAGTTGGCTTTGAGTCACAACTCTCAGAATTTCTGAATAGCTAGATTATAGGCATGAGCCACCAGTGCCCAATATAATTTATTATCTTTATCTTCAATCTAATGCAAAATTACTATCTTCAAATAACATTAAATAGTTATAAAACCAGGAATAAAGGTTATATCTACTTCTTATTTAAAATGTTTAAATGAGAAGCTTTTTAAAACGTTTTAAAATGTTTAAAAAACATTTAAAACATTTGTATCTACTCTAATATGTGGGAGGCAGATTTATCTTACAAGCTCATAAGTAAATACATTGGGTGGTGTATAAGTATACACAAATGTATTAACTGAAACACAGTAGATTCAAGGGAGAACTCAAATAGTGTAATTCCTTAGGAAGCCAAAGTTCAACAAAATAAACACCAAGAAGCAGGTACTGGAAAGGGGTGGGGTGGGATCAAAGGGAAAGGAGTAGAGGAATGAAGAGAAGAGGGGGAATGCAGTGAAGAATGCAGTGTACATCCTCCAAAATTAAGAAGACTGAGGGAAAGGGTGGATCGGGAGGAAGGGGTGAGAATGCTGAAAGGGGTGATATTGAGCGGGGTATATTGTATTCATAAACTGCTTTGTTCAAGGGGAAAATATGTATGGCTTGGTAAGGTTGACATATCACCCTGCCATAGACAGGGTGACTGAAGAAAGAAAAATACTGTTTTCTGAGAACCCTGGCGTTTAAACATCCGATGTGCAGTTTGCAGGGGTCCTGGCCTCTTCTGAACTCTCATCCCTCGGGTGTCCATGAGGTTCTCTCTCAGTGTCTTCTCAGGATCCCCCTTCTCAGGGGTCTCTTTGTATCATGGAACAGTTTACATTGGATACAGTTCTAACGCACAACTAACTCTTAAAGAATCTACCACCAAGTAGTCACATTCTGAGGTGCAGTGGCTTAGTACCTTGACAAATTTTGAGGGGTTAGGGAGACACAAGTCAACCCATCACCTTCAATATATGTAAGCATATTACATAAGTTAACTAAATGTTTCACTTCAAGACATCTTCATACAAAATGCAAATACTCATTCTGTAATGTAAACTCACCTTATCAATTTCATTGAAGTAGAAAATAGTTCTTTTTAGCATCGGCAACAGCTTTAAGGTTGTTATTTTGAATAAAACAATCTAAACATGATACATTGATCAACATTTTCTTAGAAAAAAATAGTTCGAAAGAAAACTTAATAAAATTGAATGCAGTTATTCAAAACATTTTCTAAAGAATGCATCAAGATCAAGAAACAGAATATTACAGTGGCAGATCCTACTGACTCACTTATGAAAATATAAGTGTACAATATTTTAATTGAGCAAGTCAAGGTGCATATATTATTATATATACTGAGAAATTACACAAAAGAAACTTTAAGAGCCACTCCTGATTTTAATTTCAAGATAGCAGCCAATAAACTGAAACAAACTAAACATGAAAAACAAGCTCTCCCTAAGCAGATCATTTACTGACGTAAAAACAACAAAATCGTGACCATAAAGAGAAGAACGATGTTAAACTACTTTAATGTCACTGAAACTTGGAGGTAGGCTGATGGCTTGGGCGAGCAGGGGCAGTCAGGAGAAAGGGGCCAAAGCAGGAATGGACAACCTTGAGAAACGCCAAGTAACTGCTTTGTCTTTGACCTCTGCTTTGTGTCCTACAAACCAATTCTGGGAAACCAGAAAACAAAATACGCATTCTGTATATTCCAGTAACAGCAATTAGTAATAGCATTAGAAGCCATTTATAATACTGTCAAAAATAGAAACTGCATAGGAAGAAATACTGAAAATGTAGAGTGCATATACATATTTAAAAAATATTAAATTAGCTATTTTAACTATTCTTGAATGAAAGAGCAAAGCTGATTTCCTGGTCTTAAAGATAATACAAAAATACTGATCATGTTCAACTAACTAGAAATTTACAGAAATTCCTGTCATAATTCCTAAGCCATTTCTTGGAATTGGCTTAAAAAAAAACCATGATTTATAAATTCCAAAGGATTAACAGAATACTAAGAATTTCCATTGGACTTTGAAAAAAAATGAAGTATTTAAAAAAGAACTTAATTAGCAATGCAATACTTAACAATAAATAGAATGGAAAGTTGATGGATTCTCAGTGGTAAATATTGATGAATTGATGTGGGCATGATGGCTGAAACCATAGAAAAAGATGAAGACACACTGTCAGGCACACACACAGACCCTCTGCAGATCCAAAGTTAAACTACTAAGGGTGAGAAAAATTAAGACTTTATGACCTGTTTGTAGTAAAGGCTTTGTTAAGGAAATAAACAAGAAATGCAAGAATATATGGGTCAGTAATGTTTGAGTGGAGGATGCACCGGCATTGGAATGCACTATAGTGTGCAGTCATGTGGAGTGCCAGGTGCCGTGTGCCGGTCAGCTCAGGACCCCACGTGAGTGCCGCTCACCTCCATGTCTCTGACTTCGGTCTGGAGTCTTAGGGGACTGGTGGCTCACACCTGTCATCCTTGATGCTCAGGAAGGAGGCTGAGAACTGATGACGACGAGCAAGCTTCAAAGCCAGCCCCTGCAGGAAAGGGCATGAGACTCAGAAATGGAATAAATACACCTTATTTGAGCCATGCTTCTATCAATATTAACTGAAATTCGTAAACACTTTAACCAATCACAAGATAATATATATTCTAATATTTAAATGAGATGCTTATCTCAATTCACCAACAAAAAGATGTGGAGCACCAGCCTCAAGTGAAAAAGCTAAGAGACAGTGTCCAGGCTCTGAGTTCTAGGTCTAGTAACTAGAAAAAAGACATTCCAAAGTGATGCATATGAGTGTGTTTGTATGTATGTTTGTGTGTGCATGTATGTGTAGGTGTTTATGTGTGTGCATATATATACTTATGTGTGTGTACATGTGTGTCCTAGTCTTACAAATACTCTGGCATGGAGAAGTGTGGATACAGATTATCGTTTTCCTTGCAGGGCCCCATGTGCCCTTGCACACTTATTTGTCAACCTCTACTGTTGTTGGTACTCTAATTTATTCAGTATTCAAATCTTGTACTTTATATACAAATCTATTGCTGTTTGCTCATTGTAAACTTTTCTGGGATATAAATCATCTTACAAAATATACACAAAAATATAAGAGAATCTGGAAAGCAGGATTGAGCATGTACACATGCTAATGACAAAAGCCTGAAGCAGATCGTCAGTTTCCTGATGGCACTGATAATTGTGTCGTCCCATGGCTCCAGTCAGTGCTGGATTCCTCTTCCTGTCAGCTCTGGGACGAGCCTTGCATAAATGCATATCCAAATTCACATTTCACTCAATGCTAAAACGCTGGTACTTTCGTTGCTGTTATTTAATCCTTCAGTTCCACGTGTGCCTAATTCATCTCTGCAGCTAAAGAGCAACATAGGGCTCCCAACTGCTTGTGGAGGGGACCAGTAGTGGAGAAGCTAGCCAGCCCACCTAGCTTTCTTCTGGCCCAAGATACAAAAAGTGTTCGAATGTATTAAAATACTGTGAAAGTATAAATATAAAAATAAACCCTAAAGTCTGGATTACAGAAATGGATGTCCCCAAAGCCCAAATTATTCACAATTTGACATGACAGAAAAATGTGCCAGTGGCTTCTAGAATAAGTAATATAAAATCTGTCCTATTTCTCTCAAGTTTTTTTTTTTACAGAAGTTAAGGAAAGTCATACCTTACATTTGTTGATATCATTACCATTTTTGCATACCTAATTACAAAATATTCGTGAACGATGTTGCAATGCTCCAATGGCAAATACTTTTCACCAGGGCCAAGAGAGACCCCTCCGCGCTCACTGCTGGTGTTTAACTTCTCTGAAACGCTGCTCAGTGAACACTCAGAGCAGTCACTCACTCACTCCAAGGATTCCTTTTTTTTTTTGTTTTTCTTCCCAGTTTTGCTGATGAATTTCATTTACTCATTTAAATACCAGAGGTCTTGAACAACTATAAAATTTAGAGTTCTAGTTGGGTGTCAGTGGATCACACCTATAATAACTTTAGCCACTCAGAAGGCTAGAATCTGAGGCTCGATGTTCAAAGCCAGCCCAAGCAGGAAAGTCCATGAGATTCTTATCTCCAATTAACCTTCAAAAAGCCAGAAGTGGAGCTGCAAATCAAGTGGTAGAGAACCAGCCAGGAGCAAAAATTTTCAAGGACACACATATACACATGGATACACACACACACACACACACACACACACACACACACAATTTGAATTCTATACCAGGTGTATCTAGGCATGCCTGTAGTCACAGTGACTCAGGTGGCTGAGTCAAGATTACTTGAGCTCTTAAATTGAGGACAACAGGGGTAACTTAAAAAGATGTCTCAAAAATATAAAGAAAAGAAAGCTGAATTTTACTGACTAGAATGAGTAAAAAAAGATAATAATAATAATAATATCCTAGTTTTTTAAAATATCCAGTGTGTTTACTTGTAGTTTTATAGGCATATTCTAGTTACCAAGAATGAGGGAAACCATGCAACCTATGTTTCTTTGAGTCTGGCTTACTGTGCTTAATATAATTTCTTCTGTCTTTCCATTTTCTTATGAATAGTAAAATATCATTCATGCTAATGGATGAGTAGAATTACATAGTGCATAAGTACTATATTTTCTGGATCCATTCCTCTACAAAGGGGCATCTGGGTCGGTTCCATATCTCAGCAATGGTAAACAATGCTGCAGTGAACATGATTGTGGTAGTAACTCTAGTGTGGCCTGGTTTGTGGTCTATTGTCTATTTGTGGCCTGATTTTTGGTCTATTGTCTATTTGTGGTCTATGTCTAGGAATTGCTGGGTCATAGGGGAACTCTATGACTCTTTTGAGGAACCGCCATACTGCTTTCCAGAGTGGTTGAACCAGTTTACATTCCCATCAACAGTGTACTAGTGTTGCCTTTTGGTCACATCCCGCCAGCATCTGTTATTGTTTGCTTGATAATGGCCGTTCTAACTGGAGTGAGGTGGAATCCCAATGTTATTTTGATTTGCACTTCTTTTATGGCTGGAGATGGTGAACATTGCTCCATCTGTCTACCAGCTATCATACAAGTTTCTATGCATTCACATACATACAGTGAGGTCAAAGGATTCTTAGGATCACAAAGGTGCACTAGCTGTGTGCATCTGATCTTATAAAACGCTATGAACTCCAGGAAACGGAAAAAAAGAGGTGTTTTTTGTTGTTGTTACTCTTGTAGTTTAATTTTCCTTTTGTCTTGTTCATTCATCTGCCTATTCATTCATTTATCTGTCTTTGGGAGGGTAAGGAGGGCACAGAAATAGAGGGACAAAAGGTGAACAAATGCAGCAGTGGCAATCACTAGACACTATGTTGAAAATGAACTATACAACTTATAGGTGGGGATGGGAAGGGAAAAACTGGGAGTGAGGGAAGGGGTAAAATTTTTCAAAAGGAAATGTGCTCTTTATTTGACTTTTGGAACTGTAATCCTTCTGTATCCTACCTGTCAGTAACACTAAATAAGTTTTAAAAAATGGTAAAAATGCTAATAATGGCATACAATGGATAAGCAATAGAATAATTAATAATGAATTAACAAAATGCCCCAACGTAATTCATATATTAATAGTTCTATTAATTAATGTGAAAAGTTCATTATATAAATTTTGATTAAATGCGAAAGATGGATTACCTGAGTAATGTAACCAAAATTACCTATTTAAATGAAAGAGGAGAAATTTGAAAGCATTCTGGTCAGTAAGTCTACATAGGTGAAGTGAAGGCCATAGGATTCCTTTCAACTTAGTTACTCTAAGGAGGAGAGCATTTCTCTCTGAGCGTTGAAGTCATTGCTGGGTGTGCATTGAATAACAACGAACGCTAATTGTTCATGATTGCCAACTCATTTACACTGGAGCACTGTGTAGAATTCTTTTCATGCATTATTGCACTCAATCTTCAAAAATCCTTTGAATTAGTATGATTACCCTCATTTCAAAACTGAGAGGACAGAAGCTCGACAAGCATAAATGGTTTGCCCGATTCTGTTTTGATCACGTCAGAATTCAAACCAGTGCTATCCCACTCAGACCAGCACTCACCACGACAAGCCCTTGCCGAACTGAATGGAAGGTGCTTATCCCGAGTCATCCCCAAGGGACTCCGTGGGGCTCACCTGCAGTGCCAGCTGGGTGGGAGGTCAAGGCCAGCGGGGGCAGGGGTAGTGAGACCTCATCTCTAGCAGCAAGCTGGGGTTGTGGTGCACACCTGGAATCCCAGCTGTGTGGGAGGCATAGTTAGGAGGATTGTGGTGTGAGGCTGCCAATGCTGACTGAAAAGAAAGGAAAACCAAGAGGACTGGGTGTGAGTCAAGTAGAGAACTTGTCCTGCTAGTGCAGGTCCCGAGCTCAAATGCTAGACCAAGACACAACAAATAACAGTTACAGCAACAGAAAAGACAAATAACAGTTACAGCAACAGAAAAGACAAATAACAATTACAGCAACAGAAAAGACAAATAACAGTTACAGCAACAGAAAAGACAAATAACAGTTACAGCAACAGAAAAGACAAATAACAATTACAGCAACAGAAAAGACAAAAGTAGTGTTTTTGGGGGCTCCGGTCGTGGGGCCTGAACTCTAGGCCTGGGTGCTGTCCCTCAGCTCTTCAGCTCAAGGCTAGCGCTCTACCACTTGAGCCACAGCGCCACTTGAGGCTTTTTTTTCTGCTTATGTGGTGCTGA
This sequence comes from Dipodomys spectabilis, assembly GCF_019054845.1. Taxonomy (NCBI): domain Eukaryota; kingdom Metazoa; phylum Chordata; class Mammalia; order Rodentia; family Heteromyidae; genus Dipodomys; species Dipodomys spectabilis. Next base: position 2,478,603 of record NW_024871134.1, read on the forward strand.
GGAATCAAACCCAGGGCCTCAGGCATGCAAGGCAAGTGCTCTACCACTGAGCCACCTTCCCAGCCCAAAAGTAGTTTTAAAACTAGTCATCATTACTTTTCAATAGCCAATTAAATAGAACTGTTTGGATATAAGATCAGAGAAATGAGTTCGTTTCTATTTAAACACCTGAGACTATCAACATACAGAGTATCCACATATATACATATATAATATTTTCTATAATATATAATATAGTTCTATTTGTATGCTTTTATTATATATATATATGTGCATTTATATACATGTACACACATAACAGAGAGGTTGACATTGGCTCACAGAAACAACAAGCTGACTAGAATGATTACAAAATCCGACCTAAGGGGCTGGGAAGGTGGCTCAGTGGTATAGTGCTTGCCTTGCATGCATGAGGCCCTGGATTCGATTCCTCAGCACCACATAAGCAAAAAGAAAAAAGCCGGAAGTGGCCCCGTGGCTCAAGTGGTAGAGCACTAGCCTTGAGCTGAAGAGCTGAGGGACAGTGCCTAGGCCCAGAGTTCAGGCTCCACGACTGAACCCCCCTCCCCACCCAAAAAAAAGAAAATCCGACCTAAAAGACAGCTGTGCCTGGTAAAACCGTGGAACAGACTTTAGATTGCTTGCTCTGATTGTTTTGTGCTTTGGAAAGAAGGTGGTAGGAGGGGATCTGAGGTACAAACATGAGACAAGATACAGCTCTGCTTTGAATTCATAGACTTGTGAACACTCAAATTTAACTATGACATCTGTTCCATACATGTCTTTATCCTGCAGATTCCTTTAAGAGGTTTGTAGGACAAAATAAATGCTGAACAGATTTTCAGCCAGTGGAAGTGTCTAGAATGATTGCATTTATTTATTGCTTAGTAGGTATCCTCAATTTTTGATACAAGACTTGCTAGTAGAGGCTTTAAAAACTAGAGTAGCCAAAAGACTGCTCGAGTAATAGGATTATGTACTCACTTTAGGTGAATGCATTGATTAAAAATAGCAGTCTAAGGCTTAGGTTTTCTGGCTTGAGGAAACAGCAGGCTGATCAATGCTAGGTTGGCACACAGTGAAGAAATGGTCTCCCGCCCGTGGAGCCTCAGGCCCGAAGCTGAAGAGCTGGAGGAGCTGGAGGAGCAAATTTTATTCAGCAAGTAGTTTGGGGATATTTGCCTCCTGACATAATAACTCTTTAGCTCACACAAAACTATAAGAAGTAATTCTGCAAACTTGTTCAATGAATAGATTTCTATAGTTCTTGTTTAAAAGCAGAGCATTTTAAAAAAAAACTACAAAATTTGCAGAATTCTCTTTTCTGGTCTGGATATATTTTGGCTGTCTTTTGCAACAAGGGGCCAAAAGTTAAATTAATCAATTTAGAGACAATTATATTGTATGTATAGCTTAACATTGAACAGTTTGTGTAAAATGTTATAGTAAAAAGCTTAGAGACAATGCCCAGTCCCCAAGTACACACACACACACACACACACACACACACACACACACACACAGACAAGAAAGGACAGAAAAGAATATTATTAATTTATTAAACACCTTAATCTTTCTCAGAAGCATTTTATGCACATGGGAGACAGGCAAGGGGACCTAGAGGGAGTAAAGATTTTGGAATCTTCCTTGGGACTGAGTTGCATGACCGCAGGCCTCACAAAGTACGCTGTGCACATGCAAAGTCCACTCAACAGAGAGTTGAGGTGTTATTAAAGGTGTATATTAGTTCTCAATTTATGAGTAGAGATCTAAACTAATTTTCTCCTAGTGCTGTCTTGAGTGATCAATGAGGTTTGTGCAAATGTTCTAGCTAGGGAATAAAAAGCCATTATTCCTCATTCTTCTATTATTCTTAGCCACCTAAACTCAGCTCTCTTAATATAATCATTGAAGTAATAGCAAATTTAAAGAGATAGAAGTAATGTTTTATCTGGAATAGAATTCAGTTAAAAGAATCAAATCAGATCAATCTTTTCAATGATATGCCAGAACGGGGAAATGTTATTACAGTTGTAGCTGTTGATAGAATTCATAAAAGGTACTGGGTGCTTTTGGCTTATGCATGCCTGTAATCCCAGCTATTTTACTCAGGAGGTTGAGATCTGAGGGTCATGGTTTGAAGCCAGCTAGGCTGAAAAAAAAAACAACACCAGGCCAGGTTCTTGGAAATGGAATAAATAGAATTGATATGAACTCTATTTCCAATCAACTTGAAATTTATAAGTCCTTTAACCAAATGCAAGGTAATATACTTTCTTATAATTCCACTAAAAATTTGCAAATCGTTTCCTATTCTAGGCCATAAACATGCTTAGAGAACTAAATCATTTAGAAGTATATAATTGGAATTAAATGAAATTAAATTAGAGATGAATAAAGAAAAGATAGCTAGAAAATTCCATATTATTGGATGTTAAAAATCTAAATGGACTGCTTGTCAAGAATGAGTCTCAATAGCCACATGAATTATTCTGTATTAAATTCAAATGATGATTTAAAAATTAAACCCTGTAGAATGCCAGGAGTGCAGTGATTTTAAGGATATGTATGCCATGGAAGACAAGGACCATCTGCCATTAACATCCTCAATACTCCTTCAGAAACTCCAGCAGCATAACCCAGTCAGGAATAGAAGATTGTTGAGACACTTAAATAATATTTTAAATGAGAAATCCTTAGGACATCTCTGTACCCAAACACAGTTTTCTCCAAAAGATCAGATCAAGTAGGCCAAAAAGAAGGAGGAAGAGGGGGACGAGGAAGAAGAAAGTGAAGACTCATATAAACAGCAATGTTAGAAATGAAGGTAGGATGTAAATTGAATAAAAAAAAATAGAAATGACGGTAGGAAGTAAATTGAATAAAAAAATTAAAGGATCTTGTTTATTTTGAAAATCCTGGTGATTTCACAAGTAGTTTTTAGAACTAAAAACTATTAAAAGTATAAAAAGAGTATTAAAAGAGTTTAAAGTTGTGTGCATAAATATAAATTCTGTTCCTTTAAGTAAGCAATGAACAGATGCAATTGGAAATTTGAAACATTAGTGATGTAAGTTAGCACCAGGTAGAGGAGCAACCTTGGAAATGAATGAACTTTTATCCAGTCCTTGATTTTGTTTTCTGTTATTCTTTTAATTTTTAATATTTTGGGCAGTACTGAAATTCAAACTCTGGACCTCACACTTGTTCAGCTAGTTCACTTAACTGGCACTCTACTACTTGAGCCATACCTCCAGCCTGGTTTTACACTGGTTAATTGGAAATATGGACCTCTTTGTTTTTGCTGGCTATGAACTGTAATTCTCCAGATTTTAAACTTGTGAGTAGGGAGGATTATAGGATGAGCCATGGGCACCATCTTGTTGGTCATGGTGTTACTTGGTTTTTGTCTTTTGTGGCATATTGAAGCTTGACTGAACACTTCAGGGTCCCACGTAGCTTTTCTTGTTAGGGCTTGAGCCCTACCTCCATCAGCTGCCTTCTTGGTGTGAATTGGAGTGAATACCATGGACTTTTAGCCCTCCCCTCCCCATAAGACTATAGACCAAGTCCTTACCTGGTCAATCTTCATTATTTTATATGCAGGGTGAGAGTCATGTGATTGATCACATGATCTACTCTACATAATGTAATTATGAGAGATACACATACTTTTAAGACAAAGATGGTTAAATATTCCAGTACAAATATCCAATATCCCAAAAGAGTTTTGAGACTTTTCAGTGAAAGATTGCTTTGATCAAAAGTGAAAAGAATCATGGGACTGAAAGACAGATGAATGCTACAAAAAGAATCCGAAGTGAGATTATAATACAGATAGAGACTCAGGCCTTGTTATTGAGAGAATATTGGAAGGTGATCACTTTTAATGGACTACATAAAATAATTTGCATTTGAATGCCCTATAAAACCTATAAGAAGTGTATTAGTATAAAAGGCAATAGTATTTATAATTGGTTTGGGAATAAGCTTTGTGCAGTGGAATGAATTTTTACCTTTAGCATTTACAAAGCAGGTTAAGAACAGATGCTGGAAGTTTACATGGAATTCTCAAGAGCGGCGGAAGAAAGGGAAGCCCAGGAAAAGCAGGTGGTCTAGTAATTACAGTATATGAATCTCAGTGATCTCCGGGGCTAGGAAAACTCTTGTGGAAGACAGAAGTAAAAATACACGGCTTTAGAATAATATTTTCCTTAATACTGACAAAGACTTTTAAACAATGCTACAGATGGTGAAGAATTTTTATGTTATATAAAGGGAGCAGATGAGAAAGTTGGTAGCTATATGTAGTATTCTAGTAGTATATAAGTTAACTGATACAATACACCAACTTTTAAAGCCTAGTGATACTGTCTCAGGTATTTTGCCAAAGAGAGAAAACATTTCTGAACGTCAGTATATATTGGTGGACTTCAAACTGCCACCTTTTCTCTGAAAAATGTACTGAAGGAAATAAATGTAATTTATAATATGCATAACACTGTTTAATTAACAAAGTGAACAAATCAGTGTTCCCTGGACATAAAAATAAACTTGAAACAGAGAAAGAACAGGAAGGCTACACTGAAAATAAAGGAAAGCACAGCCATAATTGACACAGGTTAACTAAAGAGCCTTTTAACTTAGTTTTTTATGTGTGTGGGGCTTGAACTTGGGGCTTGGGTGCTGTCCTTTACCTTTTCCTCAAGGCTGACACTCTGCCACTTGAACCTCAGCTCTACTTCCAAATTTTTCCTGGTTCATTGGAGATTAAAGTCTCGCAGGTGTTTCTGTCTAGGCTAGCTTTGAACTGTGATCCTCAGATCTCAGCCTCTTGAGCCTCTAGGATTGTGGGCATGAGCCACCATTACCTTGAACTGAGGAACTGAACTGAAGTGAACTGAACATGATTTCTTTTGCTATGAGAGAAACAAAATTCACCTATGTTTAATCCAGACACATTTCAGGATGCAATTGACAAAGCGCTATCATTTCTAAGATGACAAGTACTTTCCTTTGTGTGAATTCACTGCACTGCTCCTCAGCCTCGCCTGCAGCTTCCAACATGTTCTTACTGACTTCTGCCCTTGGGGGTATCGAGTATACTCAGCTTCCAACAAGACATTCTAGATTATTCAGTACCTAGGGCTTGTCAAGTGCCAACTGGCACACTGGGCCAGAACCAAGCCCTGGGTCCCCACTCATGAACGAAGCCAACCACTGGGCTTGCCAGCCGGCAGAACGCGAACCCAGAGCAGCTCTGTTAAGGTGGAAATAACCAAGATATGAAGTCAAATTCGTACTTGGGACAGGTTAGAACCATACAGTAGCACCAGATTTGACACTCCTGCCGGGCTACACCAGACTCCATCCCAGGGCCAGAGAGCAGAGGAAATGTGCAAAGACCAGGAAAGGCATAGGACTGAGACAACTGGAAGACACAAGCAGCATTCATTGTTAAGGAAATAATTGTGTGTGTGTGTGTGTGTGTGTGTGTGTGTGTGTGTGTGTGCTTGCGCGTGCATGTGTGATTAGAGTCTCAGGAACTTTTCCTTCCTGGACTGGCTTAAAACCTCCATCCCCAGAGCTCAGCCTGCCAAAGACTGTGGGCATCAGCCACTGGGTTCTTGCTTCACCAGTCAAGTATTGTAGATTATTTATACTTCATTTTTCTCAGTACCAAAGTTTCCACAGGGGGCCTTCTGCCTCTTCACAAGGGTTCTACATCTCAGGGTACTCCTTGGCTTCTCTCTTGTTGCTAGTTCATTGGAGACAACCTAGATCTTGGATTTATTTACCTGGGCTGGCCTCAAATGGTGAGCTTTTGGATCTCAGCCTCCAGAGTCATAGGGCTGTAGCTTGAAAGTCACCTTTACCTTGCTCTACCTCAATCAATATGTAGATATTTTCTGTTTTTCTTTGCAAAAAAAAAAAAAAAAAAAGTGGAAACGTGCTTTTTCTCTTAAACAACTGGGCTCAAGTAGGTTATTGACACTGCAGAGTTCTCGAACAAAATGTCCATTTAAATCTACAATTTGTTTCCAAGGTCTTCATACGTGCAGTGAGGCCTGAAGCTGAACTTTGGGTGAGAGGACTCTGGTGCTCCGATGCGCAAGCTTCTGCGGTGATCAGAAACGTGTTCCTGCCCAATGGCAGACTCTCGTTTCATGTGTGTCTCTCGATCAAAAAGCAAATCAAACCATCGGCCTTGCATTAAGGTAACTATCTTACTGAACATCTGCAAAGGGTGTTTCAGAGCTAAATCATTATCTTAATGAGCACAACGAATATTAGAAAGAGCCTCTTTTGGCCCATCCCCGCCAGCATCCACCATTATTTGTTTTATTGATTATAGCCATTCTAACTGGGTTGAGGTAGAATCTCGATGTTGTTTTGATTCGTATTTCTTTTATGGCTAGAGATGTTGAGTATTTCTTCATGTGTCTATTGCCTGGTCTTATTTTCTCTCCAGAGAAGTCTCTTTAATTCTTTAGCCCATTTATTAATGTGGTTGTTGTTTCTTTGAAGATTTGTTTTTTTGGGGGGAGGGGTTAAGTTTTTGAGCTCTATGTATATTTTTGATATAAGGCCCTTGTCTGTTGAATGGCTAGTGAAGATCTTCTCCCTATTCATGGGCTTTCTATTGATCTTCCTAGCTATGTCCTTTGCCATGCAAAAGTTCTGTAATTTAATGCAGTCCTATTTATTCAACTTTTCTTTGATTGGTTGTGTTTCTGAATCTTTATTTAGGAAGTTTCAACCTGTGCTAAGGAACCCTAGCATATCCTCTATCCCTTCCTGTAATATTTTCAAGGTCCTGCTCTTACCTCAAAGTTTTTGATCCATTTGGATTTGATTCTGGTGCAGGGTGATATATAAGGATCTAACTTCAGTTTTTCTATATATGTATAGCTAATTTTGCCAGCTCTGTTTGTTGAAAATGCTGTCAAGCTCCAAGATGTGGAAACAAGAGGTTTGTTGTTGACCTTGTTTCCATCAATGTCCTGTATCAAGTTCATTCTTTTCTTCTTCTTTTTCCCTTTGGTTTATCCCTGGTAGTCAGTGTTTTTGATTCTGGTACCCTGTGTCTTGTATATACGTTTATCTGTTTTGGGAAAGGGAAAGGGAATAAGAAAAGGCTGAAACAAGCACAAAGGGTGAACCAATGCAGCAGTGGTACTCATAAGACACTAGTTGGAAATAAACCTTACAACTTTGGAGGGAAAGGGGGAGTCGGGGAGGATAGCAGGAGAAAAAAGAACGAGTGGGTAAAAATGTTCCACAAGAAATATACTCACTCACTTACTTACGTAACTGTAACCCCTCTGTACAGCACCTTCACAACAAAACAACATTTTCAAAAAAGGAAGAGGCTCTTAATTTTGGAAACTTGATGGAAACTACTTGGCTGCAAAGATCTTATTTCACTTTATCAATACATGTAAAAATATTTCAAATTATTAGTTAGAAATATCACTTCTAGCCGGGCACTGGTGGCTCATGCCTGTAATCCTAGCTACTCAGGAGGCTGAGATCTGAGAATCGAGGTTCAAAGCCAGCCCAGGCAGGAAAGTCTGTGAGACTCTTATCTCCAGTTAACCACCAGAAAACCAGAAGTGACACTGTGGCTCAAGTGGTAGAGCACTTGCCTTGAGTTGAAGAGCTGAAGGACAGTGCCCAGTTCAAGTCCCATGACCCACAAAAAGAAAATATCACCTCTAGAACGTGTGTGTGTGTGTGTGTGTGTGTGTGTGTGTGTTTGTGTGTGTGTGTGTGTGTGTGTGTGTGTGTGTGTGTGTGTGTGTGAATGTGTTGGTTCTGGAGCTTGAACTCATGGCTTTGTACTCTTGCTTGGCTTTTTTTGTGTTCAAGGCTGACGCTCATCATTAAAGACGTAACTCCATGTCTGTCTTCTGGTAGTTCATTGGAGATGAGTTCCATGGACTTTCCTGCCTGGGCTGGCTTCGAACCATGATCCTTACTTAGATCTGGGCCTCCTGAGTAGCTAGGATGACAGGCGTGAGCCACCAGGGCCCAGTTCTGTTGGGAAGTTTTAAATTACACAGAGAGTTGCATGTAAATGACACTTCACCCCAGATGGGTTCGTAAGAAGGCAGAGAGCACATGAGAAAGTCAAGTGTCAGGAAAATGACTTCGTTAAGGATTACTGAATAAATATCTACCTAAGGCTGCAATATATTGAGAGGCTGTATTTTTGTTTGAAGAGCAAATTTAAATTTTTTATTACCTAATAAGATATAAAATTCCACATGTCATAGAAATGCCAGTTATTTTAGACTCTGGCAACAAATATGATTTTTTTTCTTTGGTAAATTTGATTTATGTGACAAGAAACTTACTATGTACCCAAGTAACAACGGAAAAGAAAATGTCTAAAGTTTGAATTGTTGAATCATATGTCTTTAATATTAAACTTTTGTGAAAAATTATACATAATATTTATATTAAGGTACATTCCTCAGACAAATAAATATCACCTAAAGGACAAGTCATAAAAGAAGTACTAAATACTGTTACATATTTTGATGTGCATCTACTTTCAAATAATTAAGATATTATAAACAACAATAGTGTAACCAATATTTCTCTTAACAACCCCAACTGTGCTTTTTTTTTTTTTTTTGGCCCGGTCGTGGGCCTGAACTCTGGGCCTGGGCGCTGTCCCTCAGCTCTTCAGCTCAAGGCTAGTGCTCTACCACTTGAGCCACAACACCACTTCCAGCTTTTTTTTTTTTCTTTTTTGCTTATGTGGTGCTGAGGAATCAAACCCAGGGCCTCATGCATGCAAGGCAAGTGCTCTACCACTGAGCCATCTTCCCAGCCCCCAACTGTGCTTTTTTATGATATTTTTAAAAGCAGGATCTTTATAAACGCTAAGAAAATGTGATTGGCTTAATAACATAGGCACAAACTCTAACATAAAGATGACTATGTCAATGCATGTTTCTGTAGAGATTTATTCCTTGGAGTTCATGCTCAAATTGATAAGTTGCCTTAAGTCTTTTTTTATAGTCTTACAGGGAGAGAAAACTACTGTGTTTGTTAAAATGCTTTAGGATTTCTTTTTTCTTTTTAATTTTTCATTGTAAACATGCTATACAGAGGGGTTACAGTTACATGTGTACGGTGATGAGTACATTTCTTATCAAACATTGTTATCTACTTCTTTGTTATTCTCCCACTATCCCTTTCATCCCTTACTCCTTGCTCAAGTTGTAAAGTTCATGTCTGACCTAGTGTCTTGTGAGTATCATTGTTGTAATGGATCATTCCTTGTACTTCTTTCAGCATTTTGTTATTCCTCTTCTTTTCCCCAAATCAGATAAATGTATATACGAAGCAGAGGGTACCAGAATCAAAGACAGTGATTGCCAGGGATAAACCAATGGAAAAAAAATGAAATAACATAAGAAGAAAGAACTAGATACAGTACATTGGCGACAACAAGGTCAACAAACCCCCAAAAGACCTGTTGTTTCCATGTCTTGGAGTTCATTTCAATTAGCATCATTTTGTGTGGTCATCTGTACATAACTATTGAGCAATTATGATTCTCTGCCAGGACTATCTTAGGCATATACTAATTATTACAAATGAGGGAAACCATAGAGCCTAATGAGCATTTCTAATCTCTATTTTCGGGTGTGCTGATGGAAGGTTTCTGAAGGCCTGGGGTGGCCTGCTGAGAAGGAATTCTAGGTAAAGACCTGACTGCCATGCTCACAATTAGAGCTGATCATTACCATATGCGTCTGTAAGTTCTAGAAGAACTATGTTGATTTTTTCTTAAAACCCAGTGATTTATTCTTGCCATGTGACCAGAGGAGCTGTGTGTGAACCCCAACTCCCATTACACTAGATGAGCAAGTAAAGGAAGCCCTAAAACAATAACAAAATAAATTTACATGCCAAACACCATCGAATGCATCACTTGATGTGTACTCCAAAAACTTATGGAGCACATAAGATTTGAGGAATTAGGCATAGCAGTGTAAAACTCCCGCATGAAATTTTTATGCTATTACTATATTAGGAATAGTTCTTAGTTATTTCAAGCCTACTGGGAGACTTAAAGGCTCTCCTAATGAAAGAGATGGAGAGAAAAAATACCAATGTTTACAAATAAAATATAAATATAAATTTATACAAATAAATATATACAGACATATATAATATAAACTAAGACTTGTTTTTGTGGGGTATAGTTGACAAAAGTAATAATTTTTTTTTGCCTCACCCTCTCACTTGGCTTCCTCTCTAGCATCTGAGCCACTGCTCCACTTTTGGCTTTTTTTTCTGGTTAATTAGAGTTAAGAGTCTCATAGATTTTCTATCTTGTCTGGCATCAAACCAGGATCCTCAGATCTCAGCCTCCTGAGTAGAGCCACCAGTGTGAGCCACCAGTGACCTGCAGTTTTCTCACAAAAATGGGTTCTCTTGGTTTTGTATAGTAGATCTTTCTCCCCTGACCAATGATTTTATCTAGGTATTGATTTACCTCTGTTATAACAAATCTTCTGTGTAAAGAATATCATATAGATAAATGTATATGGATTGTAATACTTGTAGTCTATTTTGGCTTTCTAACCTTACTTTTAAAATTTTATTGTAAAGATGAGCTACAGAGGGGTTACAGCAACATAAGTCAGGTAATGAGGACATTTCTTTATGAACAGTGTCACCTCCTCCCTCATTTTCTCCCTGTTTTTCCCCTCTGAATCCCCCAACCCTCCCAAGTGGTGTATTCGTTTTCAACACAGTGTCTAGAGGGTTTTACGGTTGAATTGGTTCACCCTTTGTCCCACCATTTCTGTGCTTCCCCTTCTCCTCCCCAAATCCAATAAACTTACATACAAGACAAAGGGTACAGACATCAAAAAACAGTGACAAAATGGAATAAACTAAAGGAAAAAGAAAACAAAAAAGTAATTGCAAACAGTATAATAAAAAATAAACTCTTGGCTTCATTTCTTGGAGTTCATTTCGATAAGCATCATTTTAAATGATGCTCAATAGCACATAACTATTGAGCCTTTGTGATGCTATTCTAAGGATATCCTCCTTCAGTCTCACCGTGTGAATCTGTAATTAATCATGTGTGAGTATAATTATTTGTCTTTTACTGTACATTGGATTTACTTGTAGATTTATAGACACATTCTAGTTATTACAAGTGAAGGAAAACATGGAGCCCATGTTTCTGTACTTGGCTTACTATAATTTTTTCCAAGTCTTTCCATTTCCTTGTGAATAAGGCAATGCCAGTCTTTCTGATGGAAGCACAGAATTCCATACCACATTTTCTTGATCCATTCATCCACTAAGAGGCATCTTAGCAATTGTAAACAATGCTGCAATTAACATGGTTGTTCTGGTGATTTTAGTGCAGCCTTGTTTGTAGTTATTTGAATAAATGCCCATGAGTGGAATTGCTGGATCATAGGGAAATCTATATTTGAACTTTTGAGGAACATCCATACTACTTTCCAGAGTGGTTGAAGAAGTTTATACTACACCAGCAATGTAGTACCATTCCTGTTAGGCCATATCCCTATCAGAATCTGTTAGTGTTAGTTTTTTTTTATGGAATTGTGGAATCTCATCATTGTTTTGATTTGTATTTCTCTTATGACCAGATATGTTGATCATTTCTTCATGTGTCTATTGGACGTTCTTATTTCTTCTTCAGAGAAGCCTCTCCTTAAGTCTTTGGCTCACTTATTAATGGGGTAGTTGTTTCTTTGAAGATTTATTTGGGGGAGGTGTGATTTAATTTTTTGAACTCTGAGTATATTTTAGATAGGAGGCCTTTGTCTGGTGCATAGCTAGTAAAGTTCTCCCAATCTGTTGGCTTTGTTTATCTTGCTAGCTATGTCCTTTCCCAGGCAGAAGCTCTGTGATTTAATGCAGTCCCATTTTTCCAGCCTTTCTTTGATTTGTTGAATTTCTGGGTCTTTACTGAGAAAGTTTCAACCTGTAACAAGGAGTCCTAGTGTTACCTCTTTCCTTTCCTGTAATATTTTCAGGATATCTGGTCTTACATTGAAGTCTTCGATCCACTAGGAATTGATACTTGTGCAGGGTGATATATAAGTATCTAACTTCAGTTTTCTGCACATGTATAGCCAATTTTGCCAGCACCATTTGTTGAAGAAACTGTCTTTCTTCTATCCTGTGTTTTTGGCTCCCTAATCAAAGATTAGGTCTATGGGTTCATTTCTGGGTCTTCTATTCCACTGGTCCTCTGGCTTGTTCTTTTGCCAGTACCAAGCTGTTTTTATTACTATGTAGAAGAGTGTGGTTTGGTATTGGTATTCTTCCAACATTTTTCTTCCTGCTAAGGATTGTTTTTGCTATTTGGGCTCTTCTATTATTCCATATGAAATTTTATCTTGTTTTTTTTCTATATAATTGAAGATTGTTGGGATTTTGATGGGTATTGCAGTGAATTGATAGATAACTTATGGCACTATTGCCATTTTCATGATACTATTCATTCCAATCCAGGTGCATGGAGTTTTTTTTTCCATATCTTTAAATCTGCTTTAATTTTGTTTTAGAATTTTTTTTATAGTTTTCATCATCGTTGGTTACATTTATTCCTAGTTATTTCTTTTTGAGGCTATTACAACTGGAGTTGCTTTTTCTGAATTTAGTCTTGCTCTTCTCATTGTTGGTATATAGGAAAGCTACTGAGTTTTGTGGGTTAATTTTATAACCTGCTATTTTGCCAAGGTTTCATATCACATTAAGCAACTTTGGAGAAGAAACTATGGTGTTCTTTAAATACAGGATCATGTTATCTGTGAATAGGGAGAGTTTTACTTCTTTCTCTATTTGGATCCCCTTTATGTTTGTCTCTCGCCTTATTGCTCTTGCTAGGAATTTCAGTACTCTATTGAAGTAGACATCCTTGTCACCTTCCTAATTTAAGAGGAAATGTTTTTAACTTTTCACCATTAAATATAAATGCTTTTTCTGCATCTATTGAGATAATCATGTGGTTCTTGTCCTTGATGTTGTTGATGTGTTGAGTTTTATTAGTTGAATTTCATATATTGAACCAGCTTTGCATACCTACAATTAATTCTATTTAATCACAATATATGATTTCTTTGAGGTAGTTGTTGAATTCACTTGGCCAGGGTCCCTATCTGGTTTTAGGATATGGATTATGCTGTTCTCATAAAATGAGTTTGGTAGTGATCTTTCCCTTTCCATTTTATTGAAGAGTTTGAAGAGTGATGGAATGAGTTCTCTTTGAAAGCCTTATAGAAGTTTTCTGTGCATCCATTTGGTTCTGGACTATTCTTTTATTATCATTTCAAGTCCAGTATTTGTTATGGATCTATTTAGTTGGTTTACATCTTCTTGGTTTAGTTTGGCTACAACAGTGTTTACTAGGAATTACTCTATTTCTTCTGGATTCTAATTTTTTGCATGAAAGTTTGCAAAGTATTCCCTTATAAAGTTTTGGATCTTGCATGTTTATGTTGTGATGTTACCATTCTCCTCTCTAACTTAATTATTTGCATGTGCTCTTTTCTCTTTTTTTCACTTCTTACTATATTTATCTGGTTCTCTGGTAAGGGACCCTTTCTCTGCCAGTACTGTGTTCTTGTTGGTTTTCTATATGTAGTACAGTTTTAAGCATCTACTGTACTGCTAGTTTGATGGAAATAAATTGTTTCAAATTTCCCTTGTTGTGGAAAGTTTTTGTTTGTCTCTCAGTTATGAAGATGAGTTTTGTAGGGTTCACTATGAGTAGTTGTTTGCCTTTAAGGAGTAGCATGCCTCATTCGAGGTTTTCCTTGCTTTCATGGTCTTGTTTGAAAATTCTGTATTTATTCTGATTGCTTTCCTTTATAGGTAATTTACTTTTCTTCCCTGATAGCTTTAAAGATGCTTTACTTTGTCTCTATCGATCCTGTGAGGATAGCAATGTATTAGTGGGATGTTCTTTTCTGGTCTAGTCTGTTTGGGGTTCTGAAGGCTCCTTGTATTTGAATGAACCTATCATTTTGGACATTCAGGAAGTTCTGTTAGATTTATGTTAAATATATTTCCTAAACTTTTAACTTCCTTCTCATGACTTACTATCTATTAGTGTTAAATTAGGTCTTCTGATTCAGTTCTGGATCTCCTGTAAGAATACTACTGATTTCTTGGATATGTTCTAAATAATTGTCTTTTCTTTCTCTATAATATCTAGTCTATCTTCAATTCCAGAGACTCTTCCCTTTATGTCATCAAATCTACTGACAAAACTATGTACTTTTTAATTTCTTTTTCTAGTTGATTGTTCCTTATGGCATCAATCTCTCATGTTTTAGGTCTTATATAGACTTCTTTATCTCCTTGATTTGATTTTCAGTGTCTTCTCCCATATTCTTTGGCTGAGGACTGTTCATTGGACTCCCTTTCCTTCTCTTGGAATTCATTTAGATTTCTTTTGTGGATTCCACGAGTTCCTTGAATAATCATTGTTTATTCTCATCATGCTCAGCATAGCCTTGTACAGGCTTTCTATCTTTTCATTCAACATGTTTATCAGCAGTGCTGTTAAAGCATTTTGAAAACAATTGTCTAAAAATTTCGTTGACTGCTCTATTGCCTGGTTATTTTGTGTAGGAGTTGAAGTTCCTTGGCTTGCATTTTTCTTGTGTTTCTGTGGTTTGTTCTTCCCAGATGGAAACAAGAGCAAATCCAAAAAAACAACAGAACACAATTTAAAGTAAAAAAACAGCCCAGAGCCTTGTAATTACCCAGACTTTAAATTTGAGTTTAAAAGCATAGATAGGTATTCTTCTATCTAAGTACTCCTTCCCTTTTATTTGGGAAGGGGTTTGATGGTCCAGGAAAGGAGATTATATATAATTGCAGCAAGTGTGCAAATCTGTTGTTAGGGATACATCAAGACTAAAAAAGACAATAGGATGAGCCAAATAGAGTCAAAATGGAAACAAATACAGTCAAACTCATAGACAAATAATTATAGATGATTGAACTAAAGAAAATAAAAAGAGAAGGAAAACAAATTAAAGTGAAATTAAAAGAAAGAGTCAAAATGAAAAATAAAGCGAGGCGTAAATAAGAATAGAGGAATAAACAAAAGGAATGGAACAGAAGGAAGAAAACTAAGACCTAAAGTCAAAAATATTTATTTATATAATAGAATAAAATAAAAATGAATAGAAAATTGAACCATCAAGAATATAGCCAAAATTAAGTATGTACACAACTAAGAAAGAGGCCTAGTTTATACTGTAGACTGTATATCTAAGACTAAATAGAACAACAACTAATGGGGGACCCTGTGTCTTTCCATGTCTGCTATGCAGTGATCTGCTCTCATTGTGGCCAAAGTCTTAGCAGAGGGTGAGGGGAGGATGCAAGGAGAGGGGAAAGATTTGAGTGAGGGGAGGTTGGAGTTACTTACTTCAGAAGTAGGAGGGGGTCCATGGTGTTTGTGAGTTGGGATCCTCACTGCTTATGTGTATGGGTTTGGGGCATGGTGGATTCGGAAACTTCGTAATAATGGATATGTGATTATTACCTAGATTCTCACACTTGGATGAATTCTCTAATCAGTTTAGTTGAATGGTGGATTAAAGTCCTGGCCTACAATCATGGAGTCTCAGGCTGCATTTGAGGGGGGAATTGCATTATATGCTAAAATAGACTTGGCTGTTACATACCTCCTAGCGTCTCTGCAGACAGCTTGGCTGTGGGCAGTACTGCGTTGTATCTGGAATCAGTGGCCTTCCTCAAGAGGCTAGCTCCTGAGACGTTCCTCCTAGCCCATCCTGAATTCGTACTCCAGGGGTTGCTTTTTTTATTGTTTGTTTTTAATGCGATTTTAGAGACATTCTGTTTTGAGATTCCAAGGTGCTCAGCTGGCTGCAAGCTGAGCTATACTATGCCTGGAGTGCTTCTTCTGAGAGAGCTCAGTTCCTTCCCTGTTATCTCTCTACCATCTTCCATGATCCTCTCTGGAGACTCTTATTTTAGAGAGCTTTGGAGATCTGTCTGTGTGCTGCCTGTATCATATTGATATTTTTCCCTGTGAGCATGTGCACATTCGAAGTGCTTGTCCATTCTTTGGGAAAGTATATTTCTGTTCATTTGTTGCCTGTTAAAAGTAATGTGGCTATGAACGTTGACACTTAATGTGTGTGTGTGTGTGAATCTGCTTTCATCTTGGATAAGTTTGAGTTTTCTGTTTATCTTAAAAGGTTGTGTCCATTTTCATTTCTACTAACAACAGATTTCTCCAAAAGCACTCCTGGAAGCTAGCATTAATGGATCAAGTTAATAGTTTAAAAGATTTTTATAATTTACCTTCTCAGAACAGCACCTCTGGCAGAATTCAGTGCTTAAATGTATCAAAGTGGAAGTGAAAAAGAATACTCAGATAACAGTAGGAAGACAGAAAAGAGAACTATAAATTAGAATTATAAAGGAGAAAAAGAAAAAAATAAAATTGTGACTTAAATCTTAACATCAGGATAATTGTAATAAATTGGAATGGTCTAGACAAGATAATGAAAAACAATTACAAGAGAAATGGACTTCAAACCCTAATACAGGGACATGATTTCACTTCATTTTGTTTTGAAGCAGCTCATTTTGACCATGGTCATCTATCCCTTCACAACCACATAATACATCCTGATCACTGAGATAGGCAATTTCATGGTGTGCACATCGCTGAGTCCGGCATTGAGCTGGATGGCAGAGCCTCCCCCACCCCTCGGCTCTATCATCTTGCTGGTCACCTTGGTGGTGAGCTTTTGTGTACTTAAGACTCACAGTGAGAAAAAAAATAAAAAGAGAGGTAGAAATCAAATGCAAGAAAAATGATGCAATCCATAGGCTCAGTGGATAGGTGGGCAGGGCTGTTGCAGATAAAAATTGGCTTATGGCAACTTTTTAAAAAGTAGAGAGAGGATTACACTCTAAAATAACATTAAAACACATAATATAGAAACCATTTCAAGCAGTAGCATTGCTAGTTATTACATAATTAGTATGATACACTGTGCATGATTGTGTGCTCTGTGGTTTTAGATGGCGGTGCAGTAAGTTTTCACAACAGAGTCTGCTCACGCATACGCATTATGTATCATGCTGGTTACACGGTCCCTGGGTGATGCGGCATTCCCAGCTCCATAGCTGTCATCTAGAGTCTGCTGTTGAGCAGACTATGGGCAGGGACATGTAAGAATGGGAGGAAAATTAAAACTGAAATGTGAAATGTAAGGGGAAAATCTTACCATGTTCATGTTAAACTCAAACAAAGTGTTTCTGTTACATCAGATACAGGCTGCCCAGAAATCAATACAAGCACATGGAAATAAACACAGGCAGTGTGCCTGAGCACAGGGTACATTGTTTGCACAAATCACAACCTGCTAACTGGTTAATGACAGATCTGTTCAGTGGATGGCAACATTGTTAGTGTTCCATTTGCTACACTACTGTGCAGAGTGATACTACTTTGAGTAACTTGGTCCCTAATGATAAATGAGATATCCTAGTATTATTCTTTAGACCTACAGACAAACCTACAAAAGTGTTAGAATAAACGACAAAAGAATGAAAACTGAATCTAGTCTGTGAAAGGAAATGGAGGCTTTTATATACCAACAAAAGGAAAGACCTCTAATTTGTACTGTTAGCTGAATGCTCAAGTTGCTGTGGGTGAACCAGACAGAGAGCTTATTGTCCATTGTTCAATAACTTAAGTATTCAACTCTGCGTGTGTCCACAGGAATGCATGGTCGGGTTCCTGTCTGAATGACGAAGGTGAAGGTTAAGGTGCATCATTGATAGTACATAAAGACTGATGAAAGCTGTGGAAATAATCAAACTCATTTCTGCACATCAACATAGAAACTTGAAGAAAAGCTAGAAAATTCACAGTCAGATGTGTAAAATATCAACACCTCCACAAACAATAGCACTGGATTCTGAATAGAGAAATAGTAGAGAGTAAAATCGAAAATGGTATTGTTCATCTTAAAATGAGAAGATGAATATTTTGTAGTATTGAATCATTATCCATTATAGAAATATTTTCAAAGCAAAAAATACAAAGATACACCTCAACCTGATGAATGATGGTGAAACACAAATACAGCCAGTGTTCACTATGCAAACCCAAGACAGCTGTAAGAGTGAAAAAGTACTATAATGTCTGCCTAACAATTTATGTAGTATCTTTAAACTAGTCTTATTTGACTGTCTTCATAGTAAATTTAGATGAATCTAAAGACACAAAAATTTAGATGATCTAAGACACAAAGGATAATTTTAGCAATTCTGAGAGATTTTTAAACTAGAAAGGCAAAAACTTGTTTCTATAGTAATAAACACATTAAGAAAACAAATGAAAGAACAACAGAACTCTCTAGAAATGCGGAGCTAGAGATGAGTTTAAATAATATCTTAGAGGTTTATAATGCCTTTGTCACATAATAAGATGTGTTAGAAACAAACAACACTTGGCTAGGAGATACCATGTTTACAATACTGCAGCAAATGGTTAATCCAGGACTTAAATAAAAACAGATTAGTAGGAGTTAGTGGCCTGGGAAGTATTTTTGCTTATTATGCTAGTTATGTATTCTAGATTAGAAATAATAAGGTCTTTGGGGGGAATAATTAATGATGATTTAAAAATGAAGAAGAGAATACAAATTAGTGTGAGAAGTAATATGAAGGAAGCATTTTAAGAACTTCACAAGGTATTGAGGAGGTGATGCCAGATTGGGGGTTCTCCCCAAGTGCCCCAGAATGCCAACAACTAATCACATAATGATGGAGACGTGAGCTGTTATTGTAACCAAGGCCATGGGAACAAGGCAGTCCTCAGAGAAGAGGAAATCAAGGCTGAAACTGTCTCCTTGGGGACTTGAAGCAATTAAGCTGTGTGTGTGTGTGTGTGTGTGTGTGTGTGTGTGTGTGTGTGTGTGAATAGATAGAAACTACTCAGTCTAGAAGGAGCG
Organism: Dipodomys spectabilis; assembly: GCF_019054845.1. Classification (NCBI taxonomy): domain Eukaryota; kingdom Metazoa; phylum Chordata; class Mammalia; order Rodentia; family Heteromyidae; genus Dipodomys; species Dipodomys spectabilis. The sequence goes on from NW_024871134.1 coordinate 2,497,634, forward strand.
TTTCAGTCTTGCTTTGTGCCTGGCACACACGTGACAATGTAAGATGTGACAACAGGTTCTCTGTGTGGAGGAACTAGCTGCCACATCTCAGTGCAGGACCTTCTGGTACCATATTCTGGGTGAGAGTCATACATCTTGGGACTCTGAATGAAGCAGATGACCCTTCCTGGTGTGTGTGGGCCTCACCTAGGCTTTGAAGGCCCAGCACAACAAAAGAGTTGCCTCCAAGGAGAGGGATTCCAGTTCTGTCCCCCTCCACTGGGGTGGACCCAGAGGCAACCAGAATTCACCTGTGGTGGTGGACTTCCCAGCTTCTGCATTCCATGCCTTGGTTTTATAAAAGAAGCCTCTCTCTCTTTCTCTCTCTCTTTTCCTTTCTCTATTTCTGACATTGTCTCCTTCCCTCTTCTCTTCTCTCCTTCCCCTTCCTTTCCTCCTTCCCTCCTGATCTTATGAATTTGGTCAATATAACAGTTTCTCCTTTTGTCCAATTAAATTCAGACATTCTCTTTGCGTATAGGAACCGGTTCTTCGCAGGGCTGCGTCTCTCTTTGGTTTGAATTTCTGAACTTCATTTGAACCTGTGCACTTCCATGACTTCATTTATGTTTGCATGCTAGGAACAGAAGTGGCTCTACTTCCAACATTCCGATTACCATGAGGTCTTGTCACTCACTCTGTCTCCAGAGACTGCTTTACCTTCTACATCGTTTTTCTAGGTCTGTAACATTTTTTTAAATGAAAAATGGAAAAAGATATTATTTTGTTGTCTGAACATTTTCTGAAACTCTAAACTTTGAAACACATTTGTTTCTAATAATTCCTGATAATTAGCTTAAATCCTCTAAAGCATATAGAAGTGCATGGTCAAATTTTACTTTCATTTTCATAGAGTTTAGAATTATCCACTTCATTTTCAGTCACTTTCAATGTTACCATACATTATTAAATTGTTATTGTGGAGTTGATATACAGAGGGGTTACAGTTACATTAATCAGGTAATGAGTCATGAACACAACTTTTTTTGAACCATGTCCCCTTTCCCTCCCTCTTTCCCAGCTTTGCCCTCTTAATCTAGTTCATTTCCATATGGTGTCCAGTGAGTATCATTGTTGAATTTGTCCATCCTTATTCCACCTTTCATGTGTCCTTCCTTTCCTTCCCTGATACCTACAAACTAAAAATGAGGACAGAAGGAAAAGGAAACCAAAACAGCATCAATGGAAACTGAAAAATGTCCCCTGTTTCCTTTTTTGGAATTCATTTTGTAGAATATTATTTTATGTGATCACGATCATCTGCACATAGCTTTTGGGCTTTTGTCCACCACTCCTATGCATGGCCTCTTTTGACCTTAGTGTGTGATGCCGAGTCCTATATAATTTATCATGTCCCAGTGTTGTGCATATATATATATATATATACATATATATATATATATATATATTATCATTCAGTGTGCTTGTTTACATGTAGATTTGTAGGCACATTCTAGTTACCACAAAATAAGATAAAACCATGCAGCCTATGTTTCTTTGGGTCTGGCTTATGTCACTTAAAATAATATTTTCCAAGTCTCATTTCCTTATTAATGGGGAAATATCATTCTTTCTGATGGAACCATAGAATTTCATTATATATATAGTGTATGTATATATAATATACATAATAATATATATGATATATAATACACATGTATAGATGTACTATATAACATGTAGTAATATATAATATGTATTACATATATAATATATAATAATATGTAATACATATTACATATATGTTGCTATATAATATAGATAGTAATATATAATATATTACATATATACATATATAATGTAATTCTACATATATATATGTCACATTTTCTTGATCCATTTGTCCACTGAGGGGCATCTTGGTTGATTCCATATCTTAGCTATGGTAAATAATGCTGCAATGAGTATGGATGAACTGGTAGCTTTAGTGTGGCCTGGTTTGTAGGTAGTCCATTGGATAAATGCCTGGGGTGGGATTGCTTGGACATAGCAATACCCATCAAAATCCCAGCAATTTGCTTCAAAGAAATAGATCAACCCCGAAATTCAAATGGAATAATAAAAGACCCAGAATAGCAAAAACAATCTTTAGCAGGAAGAACAGTGCTGGAGAAATATCAATAACAAACTCCAAACTCTATTACAAAACCATAGTAATAAAAAAAACTTTGTAGGCACAACAACAGGCCTGAGTACCAATGGAACCAAATAGAAGACCCAGAAATAAGCCACAAACATAAAGCCACATAATATTTGATAAGGGAGCACCAAACACATGTTGGAAGAAAGCCTCTTCAACAAATAGTGCTGGCAAAATTGGCTATCTGCTTGCAGAAATCTGAAGCTAGATGCTCATATATCACTGTGTACCAGAGTCATCTCTCCAATGGATCAAAGACCTCAACATATGGACAGATACTATGAAAATATTACAGGAAGAGGTAGGGGAAACTTCCTAAAAAAAAGTCTAGAACCACAACAAATCCAAGAAAGACTGGATAAATGGGATTGTATCAAACTAAAGAGCTTCTGTGTAGCAAAGTTCACAGCTAGCAAGATAAGTAGAAAGTCCACAGAATGGGACTTTCATTAGCATGCATCAGACAAGGGTACCATACATGAAATATCCTTAGAGCTCAAAAACCTAAACCTCCCCCAAATAAACCCTCAAAATCTCAACCACCCAATCAATAAATAGGCTAAAGACCTAGAGACTTCTCAGAAGAAGAAATAAGGATGGCCGATAGATGCAAGTGTGCAACTTCTCTGGCCAAAAAAGAAATGCCACCCCAAAGGTTCCACCTCACCCAGGTCAGCATGGCCATCACTAGGAAAAGCAACAGCAGGCCAAAAGGAAACGCTCCTGCCCGGTCGGTGGGGTGTCACCGTGCTCACCCATTCTGGAAAGCAGTGTGCGGGTACTATACGTTTTTTATGCTACCTTGAAAATTTTCCATGAACTGAAATTCTCTTTCCTCTCTTGCATTATCTGCCAGTGCAGGTCGAGAGGGGCCAGGTTCCAGCTCAGGCCCGCAGGGCAGTGGTGGGGGACGAGGCCTCCACTGGGCTGTCCATCCCACCCCAGGGCTGCAGGCCTCCAACAGGCCTGCAGAAGACAGAAGCAGCCAGCTTTTAAAGTTCTAAACAATCTGAAAGGAAGTAGAGTTCCACCTGTGAATTTCATTGAGCTGTAGAATGGTGATGTATTAACTTTTGGGTACATATGCAATGTCTCAATTAAATTATTACCAACATATGTTCCAAATCCCAGATGATTTCAGAACAGATCTTTTTTCTGAACATCACATGCCTTGGATTTTGCCAAGAAAATCAAGCACTATTAAAATTATTTTCTTTAAGTGTACGTTTTATTCCACAAAGAATGAAGAACTTGCTTCTCTTTTGTCCAGTTTCTATATAGAGGTATATATTACATATTATGTATACATATATGAACATAATACACAAAAATATGTACATATGAGAAATGAGACTATAATAGCATCATGCATGCCACACACACACACACACACACACACACACATATACACTCCTTTTGTGTTTGGGGCATTTATTCAATAACACATTCTTTCCTTTATTGAACCATTCAATTATATATTGATTAAACATATTTTAGTAACCATATATACCTGCATAATATCTCTTCAGACCTAAGAGATTAAAATTATTTTCCTTAACTGGAATATATTTGTCAGAATATATATGTTGAATGGGGTTTAGCTACTGGACTGTGACAAGAAATCCAGTATAATGTTGAAGACATGTAGATGTTATATGATTGGTTACTAAAGAATTGCTGAGATTATAATAAATATATTTGGAGTTGGGGCTTGAACTAAGACACTCTTGTGTTCTTGCTTTTTGTTGTTGTTGTTGAAGGCTGGTGCTCTACCATTTGAGCCACATGTCTCCTTACAGCATTTTGCTAGTTATTTGGAGATAAGAGTCTCTCAGATTTGTCTGCTTTGGCTGGCATTGAACCTCGATCCCCAGATCTCAGCACTGGGTCAGCTGACTCAGGATGTGGAGGAGAACAGGGTTCCATGGCCTTTTTTGTGTTTGTTTTTCTAACATTAAAAGCATGGTTTACAGTTACATAATTCTAGCAGAGAGTACACTTCCTTTTGGACAGTGTCACCCCTCCCCTTGCGTTTCCGTTTTTCCCTCCCACCCGCACCCACAAGTTGAATAGTTCATTTTCAACCTACTGTCTAGTGAGTGCCACTGCTGCATTTGTTCACCTTTGTCCCTCCATTTCTGTGCCCTAGAGACATATAGACAAACAAGGACAAAAAGGAAACAGAAAACAAAAAGGTGGTGGTGTTTTGCTGACAAGAGGTTTTGAAGTACTTTTTATTATCTAAAAATGTTTAAATTTATTTTTAGAAGGTAAGTTTAAATTGTATTAGCATTAATTCAATTGTACCATCCGAGGGCTGTATCTGGACTTTTCCATGCGTGTAAGACATGATTATCGTCACCACCTCCCGCTACCACATTCTCCGCCTCATCTGTCTTCCCAGAACCTCCTGTTTCTCTATCATTATCCTGTTTTTGTTTATTTTGTTTTTCCATATACGAGAGACAATCTCTAGCATTTGCATATGTGGACACTTAATACTCTGAGCTCCAGTTCTATTTATTTTCCAGAAAACAAAACCCTTTCCTTCTTCTCCATGCCAGAGTAGAACGTCCTCGTTTTCCTTATCCATCCGCTGATGGCTGGCTGGCTGAACTCCCTGGGTGATTACAGTAACTAGTTCAGTGCAGAATCTGAATAGTTGGTATTTCTGTGGCAAGGGGAGTGCGATCTTTGAGTATGTGCATCCAGATGTGGGATGGCTGGGTCACAGGAGAGTTCTTTGGTAACGTTTGGAGGAGCCTCTACAGGATTCCATTGTGACAGGATGGAATTGCCTCCCCACCAGTGGTGAAGGAGACTTCTGTTTCCCCTCCTTCTCTCCAGCATTTGGTGTTACCTGTTTTCCTGGTGACAGCCTATCTGAGCAGGACAAGAATCTCAGCGTTGTTCTGGTTTACACTGTCTTAATGGCTAAGGGTGCTGAACATGTGGTCCCTCAACTATTGGCTGCTTGCACTTCTTTGTTTGGAAAGTGTGTTTCTTTCCATTGTACATTGTTTGTTTTTGTTATTGTCTGAGTTTCTTAATGTATTCTTGATGTTAACTGCCTATTGGCTGAATACTTGCAAAGATTTCTCCCATTCTGTAAGCCATCTCTTCTCTCTGGTAAACCTTTCTTTGTACAAAAGATACTAATTTGATCCACTTCTCAGGATGTTTATTTCCTTAGTGGTTTACAGTCCTATTCAGAATACCTTTCCCTATTCCTAGTTCAAGTAATTTGTTTTCCATCCATTGTGCATGGACCAGGTTTCTTTGGGGGAGTTTGGAGATGCATTGGTGTTGAACTCAGGGTGACCTGCTTTCTAGGCTCAGCTGTGATTCTGGCCCTCACCACATTTTTATGCATAACCTTCATGGGTGCCCCAAATCACCAACACAGCCTTCAGATACTTCATTTAAACTAATGTACAGATGCGCATATCGTAAATAATGACACAGCAGTTGAATAATATCATTTTGACAATATTTGTTGGACCAATTAAAATATAATGTATTTGTTTAGTCATAAAATAAAGTGTATTTTGTTGTTTTTGTTTTGTTTTTTTGATCCAAGGTCTGGACTAGAACTTGGTATCTAATGCTCACTTTTGGTTATTGGCTGGCCATCTGCCTCAATATTTTTTAATACTAATAATTCAGAAAAGTAACTGTACACTCCACTTTCCAATATGAGTTCATTTAAACTTTATTATTTATTATTTAGACCAGGCTTTATTTCATAATCATATGGGCCTGGAATTTGCGGTCCTCCTGTTTGCTGGGATTCCAGCACTAAATCTGCATTGTTGTTCACTCTTCTTAAATTAAATATAGATTTGTGTTAGGATGAAATACTTAATTTAGCCTTTAAACTTTTTAGAATGAATTAATAATTTGGAGCACTGCCGCTCCCTCCTCACCTGTCTCTGGTGGTGAGGCAGTTCTATATGATTTTCTTAACTTTCTTCTACATTAAAAAAATTGAATCAATTGTTATGTGAAGCATATTGACCGTTTTAACTACCATATGTGTAGCTAGCATTAAATATATGCAATTTGCATTTTAAATTACTTCACAGAAATTTAACTTAATTTAACTTAGCATAGAACTTTCATAAACAGAATGTATTCAATTTTTGTTTACAGCTTGTACTAAATATAATTTGCACCGCCACTGTTTACATATGCACTTATATTAATTTACAGAGGTTTTTATACTTAATCATCTAGTAAATCTTCTAACTTATTTCGGTAATAATAGAGTTTAAGTTCTATCATTAATTGTTGGTGCTACTGTATAATAGTATTGGTAAATGCTATTATGTAGATTTTGGATGAACCCTTACAATTCCTGTAAGTGTTAGTAAATATCTAAGTGTGGAGACAGGAGAGATCACAGCCTCCCCGTCCCCGGTGGGGTACAGAGCCACTGACAGTGAAGGCTTAGCGTTCTGTCCGGATCCACAGAGAGCACTCTCGCAGGGGTGGGGCTCGCTGGGAGCTGTCTCTTTGCAGGTGTCTCATTCTTTTTTTTTTTTTTCAGTTATTTTCTTTTTTTTTTATTTGTGAACATACTGTACAGAGGGGTTACAATTACATGGGCAAGATAATGCGTACATTTCTTACCAAGCATTGCAGCCTCCTCCTTTGTTTACCCTTCACATCCCTTCCCAGCCTCCCCCCTCCCCCCCATCCCACTCCTTCACCCCCCTCCCCCCTCCCACATACCGACGTTGTAAAGCTCGTTTTGGACATGACAACTTGTACTTCTCACTGTTGCAACAGGTCCACCTGTATCCTTAAACAACTGGTTTTTCCCCATCTCCTCCACAAGTTATACTGACATCAAATATAGTGAGAGCAGAGGTTATACTGTGGAGGAGGGACATACAAAGCAACAAAGAGATAATCTTATAAATGTGTTAGAAACACATGCATGAAAGAAAAAAAAACATTAAAATACATATCTAAGGGTTCATTTTCCTAACATCACATTATCTGACCTTTTCCGCTTGACTCATACATATACTAGATATTGCAAATAAGGGAAACCATGGGGCCTATGTTTCTTTGGGCCTGGCTTACTTCGCTTAATATAATTTTTTCCAAGTCTTTCCATTTCCTAACAAATGGGGCAATGTCATTCTTTCTGATGGAGGCATAGAATTCCATTGTGTATATGCAGGTGTCTCATTCTAAGATTCTCTCTCCTAAAATTGAGGGTGATTGTGTTTTAGGGAGTTCATGTTTTGCTTCAGAGGGTTTAGACCTGAGGAAAATAAGCAATTAACAGAGATTCCTACAGACTTTTGTGACCACATTGCATCATATGCATCAAATGTTACTCCTCAAGTGCATTCTTGTTCCATCTCGTGCACTCGCCTCTACCCTTCTGGAAGGCTCCCCAGACAGTCACTACCTGAGACATTCGCTGCCCCAGACATTTGCTGCCTGAGACAGTCACTGCCCAGACAGTCACTGCCCAGACAGTCACTGCCCCAGACAGTAGTGGGTACAGTGGTCACTCCGCAGACAGTCACAGGACAGTGGTCATTCTTTTTTTGGGGGGGGGGGTCCGGTCATGGGGCCTGAATTCTGGGCCTGGGCTCTGTCCCTCAGCTCTTCAGCTCAAGGCTAGCACTCTACCACTTGAGCCACAGTGCCACTTCCGGCTTTTTTTCCTTTTGCTTATGTGGTGCTGAGGGATCCAACTCATGGCCTCATGCATGCAAGGCAAGCGCTCTACCACTGAGCCACCTTCCCAGCCCTGGGACAGTGGTCATTCTGCAGACAGTCACGGGACGGTGGTCATGGCCAGACAGTCATGGGACAGTGGTCACTCCCAGACAGTCACTAGATGGTGGTCACTCTGCAGATAGTCATGGGACGGTAGTCACTCCCAGACAGTCATGGGACAGTGGTCGCTCCGCAGGCAGTAGCAGGGACAGTGGTCACTTCCCGACAGTCTCAGGGACGGTGGTCACTGCCAGACAGTCATGGGACAGTGGTCACTCTGCAGACAGTCACGGGACAGTGTTCACTCTGCACACAGTCATGGGATGGTGGTCACTCTGCAGATAGTCACGGGATGGTGGTCACTCCCAGACAGTCATGGGATGGTGGTCACTTAGAGACAGTCATAGGATGATGGTCACTCCCAGACAGTCATAGGATGGTGGTCACTTACAGACAGTCATAGGATGGTGGTCACTCCCAGACAGTCATAGGATGGTGGTCACTCCCAGACAGTCATAGGATGGTGGTCACTCCCAGACAGTCACGGGACAGTGGTCACTGCCAGACAATCCCTGGGTTCAAGTTCAGGTTCAGGTTCATGATCAGTTCAGATTCACAGTTCAGGTTCACGGTCAGTTCGGGTTCAAGTCCATGGTCAGTTCAGGTACATGGCCAGTCAGGTTCACGGTAGGTCGGGTTCATGGTGGGTTCAGGTCCACGGTGGGTTCAGATCCACAGTGGGTTCAGGTCCACAGTGGGTTCAGGTCCATGGTCGGTTCAGGTTCATGGTGGGTTCAGGTTCAGGTTCATAGCCAGTCAGGTTCATGGCCAGTCAGGTTCACGGAGGGTTCAGGTCCACGATGAGTTCAGGCTTGCGGCCAGTCTCAGACTTGGTCCTGCTGTGTGAAATCCTAGGGGTTGGGAGGGGCAGGCACCATGGTAGCTGCTGGCCTCTTACCACCAGCCACTGAGGCTGCGGTTAGTGTGCTGTGCCTCCTTCCCCGACTGTCCAGCAAAAAGCTGAGTCAGAGGCATGGCTAGGGAGGTAGAGCACCAGCCATGCACCAAAAGGCCTGCAGCAGGAGCCCCTGGAGGTCCCTGGCTGAGCACAGGTTCAGCAGAATCGGGGTGTCCTCTCTCGTTTCAGGACATGTTAGTGGTGCCACCAGCCATGAAGCAACATCAAGGACACATCTGAGTGTGCCAGTTCCCGGGAGACTGCAGGTGCCCGCTGACCCATGCTCTCGGCCAGCCGGGGGAGGAGCAGCCTCCGGTGATGTCACCGGGTCTAAGTGCAGAGGAGAGGTCTCAGGGTCTGAGGGAGGAGGCGAGGTCGCAAGGTCTGAGGGAGGAGGGGAGGTCGCAAGGTCTGAGGGAGGAGGGGAGGTCGCAAGGTCTGAGGGAGGAGGGGAGGTCGCAAGGTCTGAGGGAGGAGGGGAGGTCTTGGGAGGAGGAGAGGTCTGGGGGGGGGGTCTGAGGCAGGAGGGGAGGTCACAAGGTCTGAGAGAGGAAGGGAGGTCTCGGGTCTGAGGATGTCTTTTGTATTTGTCCCGTTGGGTCACCACCGCCACCCAAGTGCTCTTCACATATGAATGGTCAGCCAAAACCCTCAGCATGGCTGCTTTGTAGCTTCAATAACAAAAACTGCTGCCATTTCGTGAGCACCCATTTCATGCCGGCGCTCTGCTCCCATTCTGCTCACGTCAAGTTATTCAAGCTGCAGCGGATCTCCTCTTTACAGAAGAGAGATAAGTACGATGTGGCCAAGGCACAGGAGACAGAAGAACTGGCGATGGGCTTAGTCCCACACTTATTTATCCTTTAAAGTGAATGTGCTAGAGCTGTGTGTGTGCGCGCGCGCGTGTGTGTGTGTGTGTGTGTGTGTGTGTGTGTGTGTGTGTGTGCGCGTGCGCACATGCTCGTGTGCATGCATGTGCAGGTCCTGGGCCTTAAACTTACAGCCTGGGTGCTGTCCTGTAGCTATCTGCACAAGGCGAGTGCTCCACCACTTAAGCCACAGCTTCACTTGTCTTTTTTGGTGGTTAACTGAAGTCTCATGGACTTTTCTGCCTGGATTGATCTCATGATCTCTGCTAGCATTCTCAGATTGTAGCCTCCCGAGTAGTTAGGATTCTAGACCCTGGCTTCTGGTTATATTTTGCAACCCAAGAAAATCTGTGTGGGAATCAGCAATTGGATGTGGAGAGAGGAGTGGCAAAGCGGATATGTGAGCGGCCGCACATCATCCCTTCCTTCTGTGCTGGAATCCCCTCATGCAGAATCCGCTGTGCACCGTGAATCCTGGCACCAGCGGCTCCTGTCGTTCATTTACATTGCCCTAACATTCATTTACTTGGCACTTCTGTGCCTGTATCTCTATGCATCTAAAGAAATCTCCCTGTGATTCCCACTCATATCAAGCACTAACCATAATTCTAAGCATATTAAAATACGCTTAGGGCTGGTCAACGGTGGCTCACATCTGTAATCCTAGCCACTCGAAAGACTGAGATGCTGAGGGTCCTCATTCAAAGCCAGCCTGAGGAGGAAAGTCCTTGAGACCTTTTATTTTGGTTATCCACCAAAAAAGCCAGAAGAGGAGGTGTGGCTCGAGTGGTAGAGTACTAGCCTTGAGCAAAATACCTCAGGGACAGTGTCCAGGCCCTGAGTTCAAACCCTAGGAGTAGCGCGTGCGCGCGCGCACACACACACACACACACACACACACACAGTGTTTTGAAATAATTGTTAGTGAGGTTCTTTAGGCTGCACCACATTCACAGCATGCATCAGTGTCTGCAGTTGAAACTCCCCACGTCTGAGGCCATAGGAACTCTGGGCCCACTTCTGCCTTTGCCCACACTCCCTTGGCATTCTGGCTGTCTCTTGGGCTCAGGATTGAGAACAGAGGAGCTTGCTTGCTGAAATCATGCTTTTCCTAGTATAATTTAAATGAAGAACTCCACATGTGTTAATACAAGTTGATCAAGAAGGGTAGAAGAGCTTCAGAAATGCAAACAGTATTTGTGTTAGTCAAAAGTGGTTTAAGTGCTTTGTTGGGAAACTTCCAGTTTCATATAGTTCAGCTTCTTTTTTTCTAGAAAACACACCAATTATTCCTTTATTTGAATGCATTCTTATGACTTAAGTACATTTGATTTAGGCACTAACAAGAGATAAATGAAAGTAATCAGAATAGATGAGCCTCTGCTTGCTTGGAAAGGGGTGGGGAGAATGACTGTCCTCTCAAATGGAGGCCTTGTGTAGGAGGACTCGCACACTCAATCAAGGAGTTAGAAACACACTTGCTGTTCATTCTCCCACAGACTCTGTGGAGGGCCACAGACTTCTTGTGTGCAGGGTCAGTTTCATCCTTTTGAAATGTTTTTATATATCTTTCATCTTTCAGCCACTTATCAAGAAGTAAAAAACATAAGTGCAAAAGACCCGTAAAATGGAAATGGGGTCAGACACTTGTTGTGACAGTTCTCAGATTTTTTTTTTGTCATTTGTAAGAGGCAACATTAAATTCCAACTGTGGCATAATAGTCAGTGACAGAGAAGGATAAGCCAAGTGCATACCTTGCAAATACCAGCTTCATTCCCTAATAGATTTTGTGAATTTCCTATGGAATAGAGTCAAATGAAATAGGCAGGTTTGTAATTTTCCCCGTTGGACTTTTCTTAGTAAGACATACCTGACTAATCATTTGCAAAGAAAAGGAAATATTATGATGGATCAATTCATTACACTTTTAATATCAAGTCTATGTCCCTTCCAAAGTACAACATAACTTACATAGGCCAAGATAATTTTCATAAAAATAATAAAACATTCATGCTAACCATTTAATTAGAAACACAATCCATGCTGCAGGCTAGTTTTCTTTCTGCTATCTAACATGCCACTCACATGAAGTTAAACATATTATTTAATGTCATATTTCTTTTACAAACATGTTTTTGATATAGAACAATATAATATTTGTAAAATCGGCATATATGCCAATATATCAAATTTTATTTTGCCTACTTTCTAGCGTTGTAGAAAATCACCAAGAATGAGCTGAAACTGCTCCTGTCTTCCTGTGTAAGCCTAGCTAGGAAGGTATCCCACATGGAAACCCAAAGTACACAAAAATACCAACCTTATATTTTTGCACTTAAAATTAATACAAAAGTGTTGAAAAGTGGCATGTAGAATGTTGGTATAGGAGACTACCAATATGCTTTTGAAAAGTGGCTTGAACAGGGACATTAAAAATTGCATTCATTATGAAAATAGTCCTCTAGAAACAAATTTCATTTTAATAATGGACAACCATGTTGAATGCAAGAAAGTTTTCTAAAGAGCAATTAATTTTGTTCAAAAGTCTTAACAGATTGTCAGAATATTTCAAGAAATCAAAACCAAGGTGACTTTTATTAGCACATTACTTGTGCAAAGGAGTGGTATCATGATGACATTTGCACGGATGTGTGTAATGAGCGGCCTCTGGTCCTGTCCGCCCCTCCTTATTCGCTCTTTCCTCCTGTGGCCCCCAACCCTCTGCACATCTCTCATAGGAACCTCTGCACTACTGACAGACTCACTTCCTCCCACAGAACACACATGTGAGAGAACATGTGTCACGTGTGTTCACCTAACACAAAACATCTAACCTCACCTAATACGAAGAGCTCATGTCCCTCAGGTTTCCTGATAACAAAGACCAGCATAATATGCTTAAAAACAAGAGGAAATAGAAAAAGTATACATAGTAAGATACCTTTCAGTCCATTATTTAGAAATGAAAGGAAGGCCACACGATAATGACCACGATCGCTGTCCCAAGGAGTTAAATCGAAATGAACACCAGCGATTCTTCACAAAAATACATTTAATTGGCAGTTTCTCCAGAAAGTGGTTGTTATATTCAGGAAAGAAGAGGAATTGTGACCGAGTGTGGACACTCCTGGTGTGTTTTTATATCAGCCATACAAAGTCTTTGGAGATGAAGATTGGGTCTGGTAGTATTAAGTATACACCAAATTCGCGTCAGTGATTTGTTTGTGTTTCTATGTGTTTGACACACAATACATACAAAATTATAATAATACAAAAACATTATATGCTATATTGAAACAGTACATTCACAAATAGACACATTAAAACAGATAAAATAGTTAAATTAACAAAAAAGCATAATCACATTTTTAAGTGTGCCATATTTAGTGTGAATAGCAAATTCAACAGTGAGTTTATAAACAAATTTTAAAATCCAATGAACCTTGCAGACTTAAAAGTACAAGTCTATTAAATATATTAAGAATTCTTAAATTTTATTAAATACTATAGTTAAACACTACCTATATAATCTCTATAATGAGGTCCCTAGAGACTAAACATAATGGTTTGAAATTTGTTGTGTGTGAATTTTATTTTTATAATTATTTAAAATCTTCTTTCAATATTAATAATAGAGCTAATTGAACACACTTAACTTCATATTTATATACTTATTATATTATACTGTATTTTTTACTTTGAGATAAGATCCTACTATATTGCCTGCACTAGGCTCAAACCCATGACCAGGATCCTACCTCAGTCTCCTAGTGATAGAATTAAAAATACGTATCTGCATGCCAGTCCAAGTGTGCTTGTACTTTAAATATCTAAATTTATCATTGCAATATTCAAACAGGCTACATAGTTCAATATAATTATTCTGTCCACTTATTCTTAAACACTAAATTGTTTTCAGGACAAAACTTTAAAAAAAAAAAGATAGCCGGGCGCTGGTGGCTCACGCCTGTAATCCTAGCTACTCAGGAGGCTGAGATCTGAGGATCGCGGTTCAAAGCCAGCCCGGGCAGGAGAGACCGTGACACTCCTATCTCCAATAAACCACCAGAAAACCGGAAGTGGCACTGTAGCTCAAGTGGTAGAGTGCTCGCCTTGAGCTGAAGAGCTGAAGGACAGCACCCAGGCCCAGAGTTCAAGTCCCACGGCCGACCAAAAAAAAAAAACAAGATGTGTTACATTTTGTAAGTTTTATTTTAGAAGCAATTTCATCCTTAAACTTGTTCTTTTGTATTTTATATTACTCTCTTGACAATATATTATAAATTGAAAGTTGCATGAGGACACACAGAAGCCCACAGCATTTTCTTCTAGGTTATCTATTTATATGGACATTCAATGGCTTCGTATTAATATTTTTCTTTTCACGTTTGGTGAGATGATACTTTTCTACTCCAACATGCGTACATCTCATTTTATTCAACTTCCATGTTTTTAATCTTTGATCTACATCGATTTTGTTATGCTTTGTATTCTCTATTTTCGACTAGTTTTCTGTTTTATTTTCACTTGGAAAATGTGTGTTGATATTTCCATTATAAATTCTACCTTTTAGAAAGCCCACACTTAATTATGTGCAACAGTTCTACAATAACTTATAGTTGTTTTATTTTTTGGTCTTTACTTGCTAGGCAGGTTCTCTATTCCCTGAGCCGTGTATCCAGTCTCTGGCTTTCAAGGACCCTGTTTCAAGTAGAGCAGCGTTGTGCAGCGGTAGAACCTCACCAAGGTGAGGGCTGGTGACATGTATGGATACGTTTCGGGTTTGCCTGCCAAGTGGACATGGGCCTTGGCCTCACCTCCTCCTCCTCCTTGCCTACTGGCCTAGGCATAAAACTAAAACAGAAATACTGTTCCTTTACATCTGATTTATATTTTTTGTATTTTTATAACAATATAATTTGAATTATGCCCTTTCTTCATAACATATAAATGCCAGTATAATTATATTCAGACTACAAATTATTTATCAATTAAATTGATGTATAAAAGCTATTAACATTTATACTTGCATGCTTTTGTATTGATTATGGAGATTTAAGGTTTTCATGAAGTTTATGTAGGGGAAACCTATTGCCTCATGTTCCCTAGGATATCAAAAGATACCAGCCTTACTGGGTGCCAGTGGCTCATGCCTATAATTCTAGCTTCTCACTAAGATTACTGACAATTACAGTTTAAAGCCATCTGGGGCAGGAAAGTCTGTGAGCCTCTTATCTCCAATGAACCACCAAAAAGCCAGAAATAGAGCTGTGGCCCAAGTGGTAGTCAGCTTTGAGCAAAAAAGCTCAGGGACAGTGCCCAGGTCTTGAATTCAAGCCCCAGGACCAGCACATACACGCACACATGTGCACACATGTGCAGGTGTACACAGACACACACACACACACACACACACACACACACACAAATGTGCTAAATAGGTGATTGAGAATGTCCCCCAGGTGCTGAGGGGTGGTAGGAGTATTTATGACTGTATTTGCTTGATTGACTCTCAGCCTCTGCAAACTTGTACTGGAAAGTGTTTAGAACAAAAGCAACTAGAAAAGAACGAACTTTCAGAAAATCATCTCGTATGAGAACAATCTGAAAAGTTTGTGCATGAATTTGCTCAAACTTTGTATAATCAGGAATTTCCTTACATAATTCCACAGAAGCTGCACTCTCTCTTTGGAAATATTGCCTTCGCATTCCTCTTCTAAAAGTGGGGTTTGAAGAGAAAATTGCAAGAGATTTTTCATTACAAAAATCCTACTTTCTCTCCTGCTGAACATTTGCTCCTTTATTTCATTATATTTGTCTTCTGATTATTACATAATTTCTGAATTCACCAGATGTTACAGCTGTTCTGTTGCCAGAAAACAAGTGTATTTCCTACTGCAGTTACTGTGTGAGTTCTGGCAGATGTCCAGTCTTAGGAATGACAGAGGACAAGCGTTCCTCTGTCATGAAGGAAAGATGGAGACACCAAGACAGACTTACCAGGGGTGGAAGTATTGTGTTCTGAGAGGAATTTGTTAAGAATGGGGGAGGAATATTACACAGGTTTACACCAGTGGCTCCCAGGGAAGCTTAATGGGGAGGGAGATTTTGGAATAAACTAGATAAGCAAGCACAGTGTCCCCCAGTCTCCTGATCGGCTGGCCTGCCCTGGGAAGAGAAGGCTGGAGATGTGGTGAGATATGCAGGAGCAATGGCTCACACTGTCCTGGCTTGTGTTTGAATGCAGGGGACTTTATTTGGTCTCACAAATTCAAAATAGGAAGATACTTCAGTAAGTAAAAAGTGTTCACTTGCTATACGTTAACAATGAGTAGTTAGGTGTTTAGCTTCTTCAAGTTGATATGTCTCTTAACCTGTTGAGTACCATACCTCACCACTATTAATTGAAAAAAAGAAACAGTAGGAGTCAATGAGGATGGGTGATCCCAGGCACTGTTTTGAAAAGCATGCATAAGGTATTGCTGTGAGCCATGTTGGAATGTTGGCATGTGTGTACAATGCATGTAATACTTGTTCCTGATTCAATATATAAAATGTCCAGTTTTATAGCTTTGCAAAACATTTACCAATTGAGAGAAAATGAGGAGTGGTAAATTTAAACATTCTTGTTAGCATTATTAAATTAGGGCAGTTTCAGAAATATGACTTCTGACAAAGACTTGTAGCAATTAACAGTACACATGATTTCATTCATCATTAGTCATTGTCCTGCTTTTATGGAGCCTGTTGTAAGGCTGCAGATTAAAATAGTCTTCTTTCTTTGAAAGAGATCTACTGATTAGCATCATGTTTAAATTCCAAGCACTTATCATTATTGCATTACACGATGAACACAGATTGGAAACACAAAGTGGGAGTTCACTTGGAAATATTAAATGAGACAGACATAGTCACTGATACAGCTCTGCATTTTGTGCTAGGAGGTATGTAATACATTTTCCTGTTTTGGCACTTTGAGCATTGGGGAAGGTTTTGATGTACCTGCTGACACTATCTGTGAAATGGCACCATTAATTTTGTGAGTTTGGTAAATCTGTTTATCTTTAGTGAGATCAGTTATAATTAGGTTTAGAAAACGCCATACCCTTTCTGCCTGTGTGTGAGTGGCCAATCATTTAGTATTCATACCTAGTCAGTGAACACCGACAGACCTGGAGGCCATCAGAGGAAATGGCGGAGCTGTCTGCATGGGGAGTGTGGGGACCTATGGCTGGGGCAGCTTGGGGTGTGAGGCCGGGAGGGGAGCGTGCTGGGCCAGGTGGAGACATTCCCTACAGCCAAACCACGGAAGGGCCGGGATGGACTGAGTTCCGAAGGGTCAGAGGGGAAGACCAGGGGGGAAAATCAGTGGGAAGGACCAAGGGCCAGGATCAGAGGGGAAGATCAGGGGGAAGGACCAGGGTGGAGGACTAGGGGCGAGGATCAGAAGGGAGGGTGGGGAAGGACCAGAAGGAAGGACTAGGGGGAGGACCTGGGAGGGTCATGGGGAAGACTGGGGGGAGGATCAGAAGGAAGGATCGAGGGGAGGGTCAGGGAAGGGGGGGGGGGATCGGGGAAGGACCTCGGGGAAGGACCTCAGGGCACACAGTAGCACACTGCAGCCCTGTTTATCATCCTTGGAGGCTGCCCATTGCTAGTTTAACTGTAGACAAGTTGGCTGCGTTTATTAGACTCCCTCAAATTGTGTATATAGCGTCAGGTCATCTGTGGCTTGTGGTTGTATAGTTTGTATTTCCTTTTGTGTGTGGCTGCTAATAATTTCCTTCATCTGCGGATGCCCCCGCCGCTGACCTCTGCCCCCTTGCCTCTGTCCACCCTGCCCCTGGCTGTGGGTGTCAGTCTCTTGCTGATCCCACATCTGAAATCCCCGCTTCGTCTTCGCGGGGTGGGGGGTCCTCCCCTGTCTGCCTCCCCAGGTGTGGCTCGGCATCCCGGCTGTGTGGTGGATACCAAGACGGCTCCCTCCACATGGATACCGCAGGAGCTACTCTATTATTGGAGAATCCCCAGTCCCCTCGCACCCGGCCCTGTCCCAAGAGCTCCTGCGCCAGAGTCGCACAGCTCAAGCCTGGGGCCGGCGAGCGCCTCCCGGCCGCCATGATACTCTGTCTGGCCCTGGACGGCCACAGCCCTGCTCCGGAGGGAGACTCTCAGGCTCCCGCTGGGGCTGACACCTAGCCCAGGGCCAGGTCTGCTCTGGGGGCCCAAAGATCCCCGGATAGCCGGTCCTTGGCCAAGCTCTAGGCCTCATTTGTGCCGGCCAGGGGAACTGGCTCCTTGCCTCTCCCCCCTCCTCTCTTCCTCCCCTTTCTTCCCCTCCCCTCTCCCCTCTTCCCCTCCTCTTCCCCTCCTTCCCTCCCTTCCCTCTCCTCTCCTCCCATCCCCTCCCCCCTTTTCTCCTCCCCTCTCCTCTCCTTCCCTCCCCCTTCTTCCCCTCTTCCCTCCCCCTTCTTCCCCTCTTTTCCCCCCCTCTCCTCCCCACCCCTTCCCCCTCGCCTCCCCCAGGCCTGTTGTGGCTTCTCCCCAAGGCCTGGCGCTAGGCCATGGCTTCCAACTCCAGAGTCCCAGAGCCTGTGGATCGGGGGTGCGCAGCCGCCTGAGAGATGCCACTGAGTGAATCACAATGACTTTTTATTAAACCACTAAGGCTACAAATCTATAGGAAATAAACGAGGGGAAAGTGCAGTCCCTGGTGTCCAGGGGAGGGCGGGGCCTCCAGTGTTGTCCAAGGGGAGGGCGGGGCCTCCAGTGTTGTCCAATGGGAGGGCGGGGCCTCCAGTACGGGGCGGAGCCTCCAGTGATGTACAAGGAGAGGGTGAAGCCTTCTCTGCAGGGCTGGGCCACCAGTGTGGGGCAGGGCCTCCGGTGCTGTCCAATGGGAGGGTGGGACCTCCATTGTGGGGCGGGGCCTCCGGTGCTATCCAATGGGAGGAAGGGGCCTCCAGTGTGGGGCAGGGCCATGGGTGCAGTCCAAGGGGAGGGTGGGGCCTCCAGTGCAGGGCGAGGCCTCTGGTGCTTTCCAAGGGTAGGGCGGGACATCCGGTGTTGTCCAAATGGGAGGGCGGGGCCTCCGGTGCTGTCCAAAGAGAAAGGGGGGTGGTCTCCAGTGAGGGGAGGGACCTCCGGTGCCAGGAGGGACCTCTGATGCGAGCCCTGGGGGGGTGGGCAACGAGGGCCCGTGACCTCCACCCCACACCCCAAGCCGATCCCAGCGCCAACAGGGCAGCTGTGTCAGGTGCGGCCTCCTCCCCAGTTCAGCGGAGCAGCTGGACCTCAGCGTCCCAGACTCACAATGACTCCAGATCCATGTTGGAGAGCATCGGCACTAGTCGTCCAGGTCACTGTCGAGGTCCAGGTCCTCAGGGAACCTAGAGGCCGCCTTGCCCGGGCTCCGTTCGCCCAGCACCAGGCTCAGCAGGGCCAGCTCCGCCTCCAAGGCCTCCTCAGCCCCCAGGGTCTCCCCTGCCTCAGCCCAAGCCAGGGCTCTCCAGCTCCCCCGGCCCTGTGCGCGGTCCCCCGTGCTGCGGCCGGCCTTCTGGGGCTCCGGCTCCTCGTCGCTCTGCGGCTCGTCTTCTTCCACCAAGACTGGAAGCTGGTGTACCCAGGGCCTGGGCATTACCAGGCGGGGCCCCAAGACGACTTTGGACTGCAGTGGCTTCTCAGGAGCCTCAGCCAAGGACGCTGCTCTGAGCATCAGACCTACGCTCCTGGGGGTTCTGGCCCGACTGCGGGCCGTCAGTGGGCGCCCCTGGCTCCCGGGCATCCGGGCTGGGCCCCTGGTCAGGGTGCGCCTCTGGGGCACAGGCATGCTGGGTGGGCCATAAGCGATCTGGAGGTTCGCCACGACCTCCGAAGCCCACCCCAGGCTGGCAGGGGCCACCTTCGGGCTTCTCCAGGAGAGCGGCCAGAGGCGGCGGCGGCCCGGCTGAAGTCTGGGCTGGGGTCTTGGCTCAACTCTGGGCTGGGGTCCTGCCCGGGGTCGGACATTGGGTTGGGGCTGGGATCGTGGCTTGGATCCGGACTGGGGTGTTACCCGGGTTGCGGTCCAACGTCGCAGGGCACGGACCAGCCTCCCTCTCCAGGATCCATTGACGCCTGAGCTAGCGGATGCGGGGAGATCACAGGACGACATGTCGCAGGCTCCACAGTCGCCTGAGAAATGAGCCAGGGACGCGGGCGTGGCTGTTAGGCCTGGGTTCCAGGTTCCAGGTTCCATTCTTCCATTGTGAGGCTGGTGAGGTCATCTCCGTGTCCGCGTGGGCCTCCCCACCCCCATCTGGGAGCCCAGCCTGACCCGTTCGGACTGCACCAGGTCTGCACCGCGTTCTCTACACTCCCCCTCACACACCGTACCCCCCTGGGTGGCCAGGGGCAGAGCACAGGGCCTCCCGGTGGACTCGAGCCCTCCTCTTCTCCTCGGTGGTGATTCACTCTGGATGAACCAACCACACAGTCTCTTCAGTCTCTTGGGGCCTGTGCAGCCCGCCTGCCCCGTGCCATGGGAGCAGGGACGGCCTGGCCTGTTGTCACTGTGCATGGCCTCAGTGCTGTCCACCGTGATCCCCAGTGCCGACCGTGAACCCCGGCGGCGGGCATGGCCGCCACCCCTGCGGAGGTAACCAGTAGGACCGGTACAGACTGGCTGCGACAGGGCAGCTCCAGTCCCCACCAGGCACCCAGGCACATAACATACATGCATACATAAATGAATACATACATACATGCCTACATGTATACACACAAATATATGAATACATGAATTCGTGATATACACACACAAGCATACATACATGGCCTTGTGGTTATATGCACACATGCACACATAGTTTCATGGCTTTGTGATCTCTACACACATGCATACATACTTAGTTTCATGGCCTTGTGAGCTCTATACACATGCACACACACAGAGTTTCAAGGCCTTGTGATATATATATATATATATATATATATATAC